>NC_090449.1:1074948562-1076228562 GCF_031143425.1 Pleurodeles waltl | reverse complement strand
CGTGGGTTCCGGGGCGGTGCCTAGTGACGTGGGCCACCAAGAGTCGTCCCAGGCTGATGGGGTTGGTCCGAGAATGAGGACCTCCGTCTTGTCTGAGTTCAGCTTCAGTCTGCTGTCCTTCATCCAGTCGGCTACGGCCTTCATTCCTCAGTGGTGTCTGTAGGAAAGTACCATCTTGCCTGGCATGTTACCCCCATTTTTCACTGTATATATGTTGTTTTAGTTGTATGTGTCACTGGGACCCTGGTAACCCAGGGCCCCAGTGCTCATAAGTGTGCCTGTAAGTGTTACCTGTGTAGTGACTAACTGTCTCACTGAGGCTCTGCTAATCAGAACCTCAGTGGTTATGCTCTCTCATTTCTTTCCAAATTGTCACTGACAGGCTAGTGACCATTTTTACCAATTTACATTGGCTTACTGGAACACCCTTATAATCCCCTAGTATATGGTACTGAGGTACCCAGGGTATTGGGGTTCCAGGAGATCCCTATGGGCTGCAGCATTTCTTTTGCCACCCATAGGGAGCTCTGACAATTCTTACACAGGCCTGTCACTGCAGCCTGAGTGAAATAACGTCCACGTTATTTCACAGCCATTTTACACTGCACTTAAGTAACTTATAAGTCACCTATATGTCTAACCTTTACCTGGTAAAGGTTAGGTGCAAAGTTACTTAGTGTGAGGGCACCCTGGCACTAGCCAAGGTGCCCCCACATTGTTCAGAGCCAATTCACTGAACTTTGTGAGTGCGGGGACACCATTACACGCGTGCACTACATATAGGTCACTACCTATATGTAGCTTCACCATGGTAACTCCGAATATGGCCATGTAACATGTCTATGATCATGGAATTGCCCCCTCTATGCCATCCTGGCATTGTTGGGACAATTCCATGATCCCAGTGGTCTGTAGCACAGACCCTGGTACTGCCAGACTGCCCTTCCTGGGGTTTCTCTGCAGCTGCTGCTGCTGCCAACCCCTCAGACAGGCATCTGCCCTCCTGGGGTCCAGCCAGGCCTGGCCCAGGATGGCAGAACAAAGAACTTCCTCTGAGAGAGGGTGTGACACCCTCTCCCTTTGGAAAATGGTGTGAAGGCAGGGGAGGAGTAGCCTCCCCCAGCCTCTGGAAATGCTTTGTTGGGCACAGAGGTGCCCAATTCTGCATAAGCCAGTCTACACCGGTTCAGGGACCCCTTAGCCCCTGCTCTGGCGCGAAACTGGACAAAGGAAAGGGGAGTGACCACTCCCCTGACCTGCACCTCCCCTGGGAGGTGTCCAGAGCTCCTCCAGTGTGCTCCAGACCTCTGCCATCTTGGAAACAGAGGTGCTGCTGGCACACTGGACTGCTCTGAGTGGCCAGTGCCACCAGGTGACGTCAGAGACTCCTTGTGATAGGCTCCTTCAGGTGTTAGTAGCCTTTCCTCTCTCCTAGGTAGCCAAACCCTCTTTTCTGGCTATTTAGGGTCTCTGTCTCTGGGGAAACTTTAGATAACGAATGCATGAGCTCAGCCGAGTTCCTCTGCATCTCCCTCTTCACCTTCTGATAAGGAATCGACCGCTGACCGCGCTGGAAGCCTGCAAACCTGCAACATAGTAGCAAAGACGACTACTGCAACTCTGTAACGCTGATCCTGCCGCCTTCTCGACTGTTTTCCTGCTTGTGCATGCTGTGGGGGTAGTCTGCCTCCTCTCTGCACCAGAAGCTCCGAAGAAATCTCCCGTGGGTCGACGGAATCTTCCCCCTGCAACCGCAGGCACCAAAAAGCTGCATCTCCGGTCCCTTGGGTCTCCTCTCAGCACGACGAGCGAGGTCCCTCGAATCCAGCGACACCGTCCAAGTGACTCCCACAGTCCAGTGACTCTTCAGCCCAAGTTTGGTGGAGGTAAGTCCTTGCCTCACCTCGCTGGGCTGCATTGCTGGGAACCGCGACTTTGCAAGCTTCTCCGGCCCCTGTGCACTTCCGGCGGAAATCCTGTGTGCACAGCCAAGCCTGGGTCCACGGCACTCTAACCTGCATTGCACGACTTTCTAAGTTGGTCTCCGGCGACGTGGGACTCCTTTGTGCAACTTCGGCGAGCACCGTTTCACGCATCCTCGTAGTGCCTGTTTCTGGCACTTCTCCGGGTGCTACCTGCTTCAGTGAGGGCTCTTTGTCTTGCTCGACGTCCCCTCTCTCTACAGGTCCAATTTGCGACCTCCTGGTCCCTCCTGGGCCCCAGCAGCGTCCAAAAACGCCAAACGCACGATTTGCGTGTAGCAAGGCTTGTTGGCGTCCATCCGGCGGGAAAACACTTCTGCACGACTCTCCAAGGCGTGGGAGATCCATCCTCCAAAGGGGAAGTCTCTAGCCCTTGTCGTTCCTGCAGTATTCACAGTTCTTCAGCCTAGTAAGAGCTTCTTTGCACCAACCGCTGGCATTTCTTGGGCATCTGCCCATCTCCGAGCTGCTTGTGACTTTTGGACTTGGTCCCCTTGCTCCACAGGTACCTTCAGACAGGAATCCATCGTTGTTGCATTGCTGATTTGTGTTTTCCTTGCATTCTCCCTCTAACACGACTATTTTGTCCTTAGGGGAACTTTGGTGCACTTTGCACTCACTTTTCAGGGTCTTGGGGAGGGTTATTTTTCTAACTCTCACTATTTTCTAATAGTCCCAGCGACCCTCTACAAAGTCACATAGGTTTGGGGTCCATTCGTGGTTCGCATTCCACTTCTGGAGTATATGGTTTGTGTTGCCCCTATCCCTATGTTTCCCCATTGCATCCTATTGTAACTATACATTGTTTGCACTGTTTTCTAAGACTATACTGCATATTTTTGCTATTGTGTATATATATCTTGTGTATATTTCCTATCCTCTCACTGAGGGTACACTCTAAGATACTTTGGCATATTGTCATAAAAATAAAGTACCTTTATTTTTAGTATAACTGTGTATTGTGTTTTCTTATGATATTGTGCATATGACACTAAGTGGTACTGTAGTAGCTTCACACGTCTCCTAGTTCAGCCTGAGCTGCTTTGCTAAGCTACCATTATCTATCAGCCTAAGCTGCTAGACACCCTATACACTAATAAGGGATAACTGGGCCTGGTGCAAGGTGCAAGTACCCCTTGGTACTCACTACAAGCCAGTCCAGCCTCCTACATTGGTTGTGCAGTGGTGGGATAAGTGCTTGAGACTACTTACCACTCTTGTCATTGTACTTTTCATAAGAGAAAAATATACAAAACAAGGTCAGTGTATATACACATAGCCAAAAAGTTTTGCATTTCCTCTTTTCACTCTTTTCTAAGTGCTGAAAAGTACTTCTAAACTTTCAAAAAGTTCTTAAAAGTTTAAAAAGTTTTTTCTGTCTTTCCAAAAAGTTCTGAAAACTTTTTTCTCTTTGTCTATCACTTTAACTCTCTCTAAAAATGTCTGGCACAGGCCAAAAAGTTGAACTGTCCAAACTTGCATATGATCACCTTAGCTGGAAAGGAGCAAGGAGTCTCTGCATAGAGAGAGGTTTGAGTGTAGGGAAGAATCCTTCCTTAGAACTGTTAATTAATATGCTTAGAGTACAGGATAAGGCCATAAGTGCCCAATCTGTAGAAAAAGTAGCTAATGGTTCTCAATCTGATCCAGGGACTCCCCCAGGAAAAGGTTCTGGAAAGAAAATTCTCAGCCTGCCCATTACTAGACAGTCTAGCATAGTTGGTACAGAGGTTGAATCACATCATACTGATGATGTGCTCTCACACTATACTGGTAGCCATGCTGTTAGGGTGCCCTCTGTAAGGGACAGGTCTCCTTCTGTTCATTCCCATCATACCTCTGTATCTAGAAATGTCCCTCCCACCCACCCTGATGACAGATTGTTAGAAAGGGAGCTCAATAGATTGAGAGTGGAGCAAACCAGACTGAAGCTCAAGAAGCAACAGCTGGATTTGGATAGACAATCTTTAGAAATAGAGAGGGAAAGACAGAAAATGGGTTTAGATACCCATGGTGGCAGCAGCAGTATTCCCCATAGTCATCCTGCAAAAGAGCATGATTCCAGGAATCTGCATAAGATAGTTCCCCCTTACAAGGAGGGGGATGACATTAACAAGTGGTTTGCTGCACTTGAGAGGGCCTGTGCTGTACAGGATGTCCCTCAAAGGCAGTGGGCTGCTATCCTATGGCTATCATTTACTGGAAAAGGTAGGGATAGGCTCCTTACTGTAAAAGAAAATGATGCTAACAATTTCCAAGTTCTTAAGAATGCACTCCTGGATGGTTATGGCTTAACCACTGAACAGTATAGGATCAAGTTCAGAGATACCAAAAAGGAGTCTTCACAAGACTGGGTTGATTTCATTGACCAGGCAGTGAAGGCCTTGGAGGGGTGGTTACATGGCAGTAAAGTTACTGATTATGACAGCCTGTATAACTTAATCCTGAGAGAGCATATTCTTAATAATTGTGTGTCTGATTTGTTGCACCAGTACTTGGTGGACTCTGATCTGACCTCTCCCCAAGAATTGGGAAAGAAGGCAGACAAATGGGTCAGAACAAGAGTGAACAGAAAAGTTCATACAGGGGGTGACAAAGATGGCAACAAAAAGAAGGATGGTAAGTCTTCTGACAAGGGTGGGGACAAATCTAAAAATGAGTCTTCATCAGGCCCACAAAAACACTCTGGTGGGGGTGGTGGGCCCAAACCCTCCTCTAATCAGAACAAGGAAAAGAAACCATGGTGCTATTTATGTAAGATAAAAGGCCATTGGACAACAGATCCCAGTTGTCCAAAGAAAGGCACCACAGCTCCTACCACTACAACCCCTACTGCTACACCTAGTGTCCCTACTAATAGCAGTGGTGGTGGGAGCAAACCTACTAATAGCCAATCCAAGGGAGTAGCTGGGCTCACTTTTGGTAATTTAGTTGGGGTTGGTCTGATTAGGGAGACCACAGAGGCTACTTTAGTCTCTGAAGGGGCTATTGACTTAGCCACTTTGGTTGCTTGCCCCCATAACTTGGAGAAGTACAAGCAACTAACCCTAATAAATGGTGTTGAGGTCCAGGCCTACAGGGACACAGGTGCCAGTGTCACAATGGTGATTGAGAAACTGGTGCACCCTGAACAACACATACTTGGACACCAGTACCAAGTAACCGATGCTCACAACATAACACAAAGCCACCCCATGGCTGTTGTAAATCTCAACTGGGGGGGGGTATCTGGTCCAAAGAAAGTTGTGGTAGCTTCAGATTTACCTGTAGACTGTCTATTAGGGAACGATTTGGAGACATCAGCTTGGTCAGATGTGGAGTTGGAGGCCCATGCAGCAATGCTGGGCATCCCAGGGCATATTTTTGCTTTGACAAGGGCTCAGGCCAAAAAGCAAAAAGGACAGGGAAGCTTGGATCCTGGAACAATGGACCAAGTGCTCCCTAAAGCTAGGGCTAGTAGAAGCAAACCACTTCCTACTATCCCTCCCTCTACAGTGGATTCTACTTCTGAGGAAGAAGAATTCCCTCCCTGTGCAGAACCTACACCAGAGGAGCTGGAAGCAGACACTGCTGAGCTTTTGGGTGAAGGGGGGCCTGCCAGAGAGGAGCTGAGTGTGGCACAGCAAACCTGTCCCACATTAGAGGGTCTCAGACAGCAAGCTGTCAAACAGGCCAATGGGGATGTCAGTGACTCACACAGAGTTTACTGGGAGGACAACCTCTTGTACACTGAGCAAAGGGATCCTAAACCTGGAGCTGCCAGGAGATTAGTGATTCCTCAGGAGTACAGAAAGTTCCTCCTAACACTGGCACATGACATTCCCTTAGCTGGGCACCTGGGTCAAATGAAAACTTGGGACAGATTGGTACCACTGTTTCATTGGCCTAGGATGTCTGAGGACACAAAAGATTTTTGTAAGTCCTGTGAAACCTGTCAAGCCAGTGGCAAGACAGGTGGCACTCCAAAGGCACCCCTTATCCCACTGCCTGTGGTTGGGGTTCCCTTTGAAAGGGTAGGGGTTGACATAGTTGGCCCCCTTGACCCTCCTACTGCTTCAGGCAATAGGTTTATCTTGGTGGTAGTGGACCATGCCACAAGATATCCTGAAGCTATTCCTTTAAGGACCACTACAGCTCCTGCAGTGGCAAAGGCCCTCCTGGGAATATTTTCCAGGGTGGGCTTCCCAAAGGAAGTAGTATCAGACAGAGGAAGCAATTTCATGTCTGCATACTTAAAGGCCATGTGGAAGGAGTGTGGTGTAACTTACAAGTTCACAACACCCTATCATCCACAAACAAATGGACTGGTGGAGAGATTTAATAAAACTCTCAAAGGCATGATTATGGGACTCCCTGAAAAACTCCGCAGGAGATGGGATATCCTTCTACCATGCCTCCTTTTTGCCTACAGGGAGGTACCCCAGAAAGGAGTGGGCTTCAGCCCCTTTGAACTTCTTTTTGGACACCCTGTTAGGGGTCCACTCACACTTGTAAAGGAGGGTTGGGAACAACCTTTAAAAGCTCCTAAGCAGGATATTGTGGATTATGTACTTGGCCTCAGATCAAGGATGGCTGAGTACATGAAAAAGGCCAGTAAAAACCTTCAGGCCAGCCAAGAGCTCCAGAAGCAATGGCATGATCAGAAGGCTGTTTTGGTTCAGTACCAACCAGGGCAGAAAGTGTGGGTCTTGGAGCCTGTGGCCCCAAGAGCACTCCAAGATAAATGGAGTGGTCCACACACAATTGTTGAAAAGAAGGGTGAAGTCACCTACTTGGTTGACTTAGGCACTGCCAGGAGTCCCCTTAGGGTGCTCCATGTCAACCGCCTGAAACCCTACTATGACAGGGCTGATCTCACCCTGCTCATGGCAACAGATGAGGGACAGGAAGAAGACAGTGATCCTCTACCTGATCTCTTCTCTTCCACAGAACAAGATGCTCTTGTGGAAGGTGTAGTTTTGGCTGATTGTCTTACTGCTGAGCAGAAAGATAATTGCATAAATCTCCTAGGACAATTTTCAGAACTCTTCTCCATTGTGCCAGGCACCACTTCTTGGTGTGAGCACACTATAGATACTGGAGACAGTTTACCTGTCAAAAGTAAGATCTATAGGCAGCCTGACCATGTCAGGGACTGCATAAAGCAAGAAGTTCAGAAGATGTTGGAACTAGGAGTGGTTGAGCACTCTGACAGTCCATGGGCTTCTCCTGTGGTACTGGTACCAAAACCCAATTCTAAAGATGGAAAGAAGGAAATGAGGTTTTGTGTAGACTATAGAGGTCTCAACTTGGTAACCAAAACAGATGCTCACCCTATACCCAGGGCAGATGAGCTAATAGATACACTGGCATCTGCCAAGTATCTAAGCACTTTTGATTTGACTGCAGGGTATTGGCAGATCAAAATGTCAGAAGATGCTAAACCTAAGACTGCATTTTCTACCATTGGAGGACATTACCAGTTTACTGTAATGCCTTTTGGTTTGAAAAATGCACCTGCCACTTTTCAGAGGTTGGTGAACACAGTCCTGCAAGGGCTGGAAGCTTTCAGTGCAGCATATTTGGATGATATAGCTGTCTTTAGCTCCAGCTGGGATGATCACCTGGTCCACCTTTGGAAAGTTTTGGAGGCCCTGCAAAAGGCAGGCCTCACTATCAAGGCTTCAAAGTGCCAGATAGGGCAGGGTAAGGTGGTTTATCTGGGACACCTTGTTGGTGGGGAACAGATTGCACCACTTCAGGGGAAAATCCAAACTATTATTGATTGGATTCCCCCTACCACTCAGACTCAGGTGAGAGCCTTCCTAGGCCTCACTGGGTATTACAGGAGGTTCATTAAGAACTATGGCTCCATTGCAGCCCCTCTTAATGACCTCACATCCAAGAAAATGCCTAAAAAGGTATTATGGACAGCAAACTGTCAGAAAGCTTTTGAGGAGCTGAAGCAGGCCATGTGCTCTGCACCTGTCCTAAAAAGCCCTTGTTACTCTAAAAAATTCTATGTCCAAACTGATGCATCTGAATTAGGAGTAGGGGCAGTCCTATCACAACTTAATTCTGAGGGCCAGGATCAACCTGTTGCTTTTATTAGTAGAAGGTTGACCCCTAGAGAAAAGCGTTGGTCTGCCATTGAGAGGGAGGCCTTTGCTGTGGTCTGGGCTCTGAAGAAGTTGAGGCCATACCTGTTTGGCACTCACTTCATTGTTCAGACAGACCACAAACCTCTACTTTGGCTAAAACAAATGAAAGGTGAAAATCCTAAATTGTTGAGGTGGTCCATATCCCTACAGGGAATGGACTATACAGTGGAACATAGACCTGGGAGTAGCCACTCCAATGCAGATGGACTCTCCAGATATTTCCACTTAGACAATGAAGACTCATCAGGTAATGGCTAGTCTTATTGTCCTTCGTTTGGGGGGGGGTTGTGTAGGAAAGTACCATCTTGCCTGGCATGTTACCCCCATTTTTCACTGTATATATGTTGTTTTAGTTGTATGTGTCACTGGGACCCTGGTAACCCAGGGCCCCAGTGCTCATAAGTGTGCCTGTAAGTGTTACCTGTGTAGTGACTAACTGTCTCACTGAGGCTCTGCTAATCAGAACCTCAGTGGTTATGCTCTCTCATTTCTTTCCAAATTGTCACTGACAGGCTAGTGACCATTTTTACCAATTTACATTGGCTTACTGGAACACCCTTATAATCCCCTAGTATATGGTACTGAGGTACCCAGGGTATTGGGGTTCCAGGAGATCCCTATGGGCTGCAGCATTTCTTTTGCCACCCATAGGGAGCTCTGACAATTCTTACACAGGCCTGCCACTGCAGCCTGAGTGAAATAACGTCCACGTTATTTCACAGCCATTTTACACTGCACTTAAGTAACTTATAAGTCACCTATATGTCTAACCTTTACCTGGTAAAGGTTAGGTGCAAAGTTACTTAGTGTGAGGGCACCCTGGCACTAGCCAAGGTGCCCCCACATTGTTCAGAGCCAATTCACTGAACTTTGTGAGTGCGGGGACACCATTACACGCGTGCACTACATATAGGTCACTACCTATATGTAGCTTCACCATGGTAACTCCGAATATGGCCATGTAACATGTCTATGATCATGGAATTGCCCCCTCTATGCCATCCTGGCATTGTTGGGACAATTCCATGATCCCAGTGGTCTGTAGCACAGACCCTGGTACTGCCAGACTGCCCTTCCTGGGGTTTCTCTGCAGCTGCTGCTGCTGCCAACCCCTCAGACAGGCATCTGCCCTCCTGGGGTCCAGCCAGGCCTGGCCCAGGATGGCAGAACAAAGAACTTCCTCTGAGAGAGGGTGTGACACCCTCTCCCTTTGGAAAATGGTGTGAAGGCAGGGGAGGAGTAGCCTCCCCCAGCCTCTGGAAATGCTTTGTTGGGCACAGAGGTGCCCAATTCTGCATAAGCCAGTCTACACCGGTTCAGGGACCCCTTAGCCCCTGCTCTGGCGCGAAACTGGACAAAGGAAAGGGGAGTGACCACTCCCCTGACCTGCACCTCCCCTGGGAGGTGTCCAGAGCTCCTCCAGTGTGCTCCAGACCTCTGCCATCTTGGAAACAGAGGTGCTGCTGGCACACTGGACTGCTCTGAGTGGCCAGTGCCACCAGGTGACGTCAGAGACTCCTTGTGATAGGCTCCTTCAGGTGTTAGTAGCCTTTCCTCTCTCCTAGGTAGCCAAACCCTCTTTTCTGGCTATTTAGGGTCTCTGTCTCTGGGGAAACTTTAGATAACGAATGCATGAGCTCAGCCGAGTTCCTCTGCATCTCCCTCTTCACCTTCTGATAAGGAATCGACCGCTGACCGCGCTGGAAGCCTGCAAACCTGCAACATAGTAGCAAAGACGACTACTGCAACTCTGTAACGCTGATCCTGCCGCCTTCTCGACTGTTTTCCTGCTTGTGCATGCTGTGGGGGTAGTCTGCCTCCTCTCTGCACCAGAAGCTCCGAAGAAATCTCCCGTGGGTCGACGGAATCTTCCCCCTGCAACCGCAGGCACCAAAAAGCTGCATCTCCGGTCCCTTGGGTCTCCTCTCAGCACGACGAGCGAGGTCCCTCGAATCCAGCGACACCGTCCAAGTGACTCCCACAGTCCAGTGACTCTTCAGCCCAAGTTTGGTGGAGGTAAGTCCTTGCCTCACCTCGCTGGGCTGCATTGCTGGGAACCGCGACTTTGCAAGCTTCTCCGGCCCCTGTGCACTTCCGGCGGAAATCCTGTGTGCACAGCCAAGCCTGGGTCCACGGCACTCTAACCTGCATTGCACGACTTTCTAAGTTGGTCTCCGGCGACGTGGGACTCCTTTGTGCAACTTCGGCGAGCACCGTTTCACGCATCCTCGTAGTGCCTGTTTCTGGCACTTCTCCGGGTGCTACCTGCTTCAGTGAGGGCTCTTTGTCTTGCTCGACGTCCCCTCTCTCTACAGGTCCAATTTGCGACCTCCTGGTCCCTCCTGGGCCCCAGCAGCGTCCAAAAACGCCAAACGCACAATTTGCGTGTAGCAAGGCTTGTTGGCGTCCATCCGGCGGGAAAACACTTCTGCACGACTCTCCAAGGCGTGGGGGATCCATCCTCCAAAGGGGAAGTCTCTAGCCCTTGTCGTTCCTGCAGTATTCACAGTTCTTCAGCCTAGTAAGAGCTTCTTTGCACCAACCGCTGGCATTTCTTGGGCATCTGCCCATCTCCGAGCTGCTTGTGACTTTTGGACTTGGTCCCCTTGCTCCACAGGTACCTTCAGACAGGAATCCATCGTTGTTGCATTGCTGATTTGTGTTTTCCTTGCATTCTCCCTCTAACACGACTATTTTGTCCTTAGGGGAACTTTGGTGCACTTTGCACTCACTTTTCAGGGTCTTGGGGAGGGTTATTTTTCTAACTCTCACTATTTTCTAATAGTCCCAGCGACCCTCTACAAAGTCACATAGGTTTGGGGTCCATTCGTGGTTCGCATTCCACTTCTGGAGTATATGGTTTGTGTTGCCCCTATCCCTATGTTTCCCCATTGCATCCTATTGTAACTATACATTGTTTGCACTGTTTTCTAAGACTATACTGCATATTTTTGCTATTGTGTATATATATCTTGTGTATATTTCCTATCCTCTCACTGAGGGTACACTCTAAGATACTTTGGCATATTGTCATAAAAATAAAGTACCTTTATTTTTAGTATAACTGTGTATTGTGTTTTCTTATGATATTGTGCATATGACACTAAGTGGTACTGTAGTAGCTTCACACGTCTCCTAGTTCAGCCTGAGCTGCTTTGCTAAGCTACCATTATCTATCAGCCTAAGCTGCTAGACACCCTATACACTAATAAGGGATAACTGGGCCTGGTGCAAGGTGCAAGTACCCCTTGGTACTCACTACAAGCCAGTCCAGCCTCCTACAGTGTCCCCCTCCTAAAGGACACAAATGCACGCACTCAGACACCTAACAGCCATCCACCTCACATCAGCACACTACCCATGCACCTGCACCCAAGTCCAGCAGACGTACTCCTCCAACAACCACTCTCTCAACCTCCACTCCCATCCCTCTTCTCTCATCCCGCCCCACCATCCCTAGGAAGCTTTTCCTTGCCCAACTTGACATGTTCCCTCCCCCTCCCTCCCCCCGTCCTGCCCGTAGAAGCAGGGTCCCAACGACCCGGCCCAGCATCTCAGCCAAACAGTTCTCGGGGACAGTGGAGGCACCTCCTAGTCATGGAGGTAAGACAGTTAAGAATCCCACTCCAGCAGCCAGGAAGGGTAAGGATCCCACTCCAGCAGCCAGGAAGGGTAAGGCTCCCATTCCACCGGCCAGGAAGGGTAAGGATCCTACTCCAGCAGCCAGGAAGTGTAAGGATCCCACTCCAGCAGCCAAGAAGGGTAAGGATCCCACTCCAGCAGCCAGGACGGGTAAGGATCCCACTCCACCAGCCAGGAAGGGGAAGGATCCCACTCCACCAGCCAGGAAGGGGAAGGATCCCACTCCACCAGCCAGGAAAGGGAAGGATTCCACTCCACCAGCCAGGAAGGGGAAGGAACCCTCACCTCCTGCCAAGAAAGGGAAGAAGCCCTCACCTTCAGCTGAGACACAGCAGCCCTCACCACCAACAGAGGCTGCCCAGGAGGCCCCTTCCCCTGCAGAGACAAGGAAACCCTCACCTCCGGCAGAGGCTGCCCATGAGGCACCTTCACCAGCTGAGACACTGCAGCCCTCACTCCCAGCAGAGGCTGGCTGGGTACCACCACCACCACCAGTGGTCACAGAGCCCTCACCTCCAGCTGAAAGGGTGCAGCCCTCACCTCCAGCAGCGGACATGTAGGCCACCCTCCAGGGACTGCTGTACAAGGAGCCCCCTCCAGAACCAGTGGGCAAGTTCCCCTCCTCAGAGACTGTGACCTTGTACTCCCCAGCAAAGAAAAATGGGCATGGAGCCCCCTCCAGATCCAGTGGGCAAGTCCCTGACTTCGGCTGAGGTGCCCCCCACTCCCCTTCCCCACGAGGTGCCTGCCCAATTCAATGATGATGCCCCTACACAGTTCTGTGAGGATGTTGTCAGGAAACAAGTTGGGCCTTGGACTGTGCCCTGTAGCCATGTGAGCCCTTAGTACTTTGGACTTGGCATTGGCCCTTTGTGGACAATTGTACATATCTTTTGTTTTTTAATTGGTTTGTGTGGTGGCTTTTGCCTTGCAAATACATTTTCAGTACTTCCGTACTCTAGTCCTTGTATTACTATGCCGTGCGTCGTGTGCCATTGGTTTACGTCTGCAGCTGGTTGTGTGTATGGTGTGTGTGTCTGGTGTGTGTTGTGCGTGTGTGTGTAACTCTCCTTTTGCTCCCTCCCTCTCTTGTGTGCTAGGCGGCTGTACTCACTGTCGTCATCTTCGTTGGCGTTGGTATTCCAGGTGAAGCATGGCGTAGAAGAGTATTGGGAAGACTTGCGGTTCCGGTTCCATGGCAGCTTTGTCCTTCTCTGTGTCTCTGATGGTGAGTCTTTGGTCTTCTGTGCAGTGTTTCCGCCAGGCTTTTGATGGCGTTGGTTCTGCCCCAGAAATTCTGGCAGATTGCAGTTTCATGATATGGTGGGCAGTACCTTGTCTTCCGCCTAGCTGTTGACGGCTACCGCCGTGGTGCGTGGTGTTAATGCCTTGGCGGATGGTGTGGTACATTGGCTGTCTATGGGAGTTCTCACCGCCACAGTCTTAATTTGGCTGTAATTACCATCAGCCTGTTGGAGGTATTTCCGCCACTTTATCCCTCACCGCCAAAGTCATAATGACCACCTATATATCTGCATGGCAAACATACCACGTTATAAAGGTTCTGACCCAGGTCTCATCTGTAATAAGTTACGCACATAGCAAATCCCAACTTCAAGCTAATAATACAAAGATATCACACGCAGATGGTGAAGTACAAATGTAATGCTGGTTGACAACCATCATGTCATCAGATAGGAATCAGTGTAGCGGTCTAGGAGACAGTGCGGTGGGATGGAGGTTCCCGCTGGCGTCGTTCACAGGATCCCTGAAGAGGAGAGGAGCAAACGATATTGGTAGCCCTTCGGTCTTTCAGAGTTCATTAGCGATCTGTGGCGTAACAGTTGGGAATAATGCTATGCTGCTCTCAGTTTCAGAGTCTGAGTCGAGAGCCAGGGATGACCCGTGTTGGACCTACGGCTGGGATCCTGTAGAGTAGTAGCAAGTTGGATGGCTTCCAGTTGACTTTCACGTTTCTTTTGTGGGGACAGACCTCCTCCTCTGCTGTTCACAGTGCCCTGTTTACGGCGGACACGCCAAGCCCAACGACTCGATTTCTGTGATGCAAACTCATGTTGTTCGTCACTCCATGTTACCTGGAAATTTTGATCTAGCCATTCTCTGCCTGCCGTTGGAGAATCAAAGAAATGAGAACAACATTCATGTAGAACCTTCAACTTTGCTGGAAAGCTCAGCGCATTTACAAGGCTGTGTGTTCTGATGTGTTTTTTCACTTCTTGGAAGAAAGCCCGGCGGCGTAGTACTAACATCGTGTAATCTGGATAGAGAGATACTCTGGAGCCAGCAACAGTGAGTGGCGCGCGTTCCTGCCTCCCCCGGAGCAGCATGTCTCTGTCTCTGTAGTTCAGTATTTTTGGCACTATTGGCAGCGGCGGGCCCCCGTGACGGGTCTCTTGGCAGGCATGTGGTGCACTCGTTCTACTGTGAAGAGGGCAGACAGGCCGTCAGGTGCCACTTTCGACTGTAGCCAGGTCTCGACGAATTGAGTGGGACGATCTCCCTCATTGCCTTCCGGAAGGCCAACTATACGAATGTTATTTCTGCACACTCTGTCTTTGGCATCCTCGGTATGGTCCTGGAGCTGTTCCACTTGTTTGCACAGTTGTATCAACATTGAATTGTGTTCTGCTTGCGCTGGTAGTAAGGTAGCTAGTGCTTGCTCCGTCGATTTGACTCTGTCCGCCAATTTGTGCTGGTCATCTTTACAGAGATTTAGGTCTGTGGTAATAGTGCCAAGTCTCTGTTCCATGATTACTCTGGAGTCACGGATTTCCTGTAAGATAAGATCTAACTTGTCCCCTGATTGCTCTGCTCTCGTGGGAGGAACACTGTAGGAGGCTGGCCTGGCTTGTAGTGGGTACCAAGGGGTACTTACACCTTGCACCAGGTCCAGGTATCCCTTATTAGTGTAGAGGGGTGTCTAGCAGCTTAGGCTGATAGAAAGGGTAGCTTAGCAGAGTAGTTTAGGCTGAACTAGGAGACGAGTGAAGCTCCTACAGTACCACTAGTGTCATATGCACAATATCATAAGAAAACACAATACACAGATATACTAAAAATAAAGGTACTTTATTTTTATGACAATATGCCAAAAGTATCTCAGTGAGTACCCTCAGTATGAGGATAGCAAATATACACAAGATATATGTACACAATACCAAAATATGCAGTAATAGCAATAGAAAACAGTGCAAACAATGTATAGTCACAATAGAATGCAATGGGGGCACATAGGGAGAGGGGCAACACAAACCATATACTCTAGAAGTGGAATGCGAACCACAAATGCACCCCAAACCTATGTGACCTTGTAGAGGATCGCTGGGACTGTAAGGAAACAGTGAGGGTTAGAAAAGTAGCCCACCCCAAGACCCTGAAAAGTGGGTGCAAAGTGCACCTAAGTTCCCCAGAGAGCACAGAAGTCGTGATAGGGGAATTCTGCAAGGAACACCAACACCAGCAATGCAACAATGATGGATTTCCTGATGAGAGTACCTGTGGAACAAGGGGACCAAGTCCAAGAGTCATGATCAAGTCAGGAGTGGGCAAATGCCCAGGAAATGCCAGCTGTGGGTGCAAAGAAGCTGCCACCAGATGGTAGAAGCTGTGGATTCTGCAAGAACGACAAGGGCTAGAAACTTCCCCTTTGGAGGATGGATGTCCTCCGTCGTGAAGAAGCTTGCAGAGGTGTTTTCGTGCAGAAAGACTGCAAACAAGCCTTGCTAGCTGCAAGGGTTGCGGTTAGGGTTTTTGGATGCTGCTGTGGCCCAGGAGGGACCAGGATGTCGCCAATTGCGTGAGGAGACAGAGGGGGCATCCAGCAAGACAAACAGCCCACTTAGAAGCAAGAAGCACCCGCAGAAGTGCCGGAACAGGCACTACAAAGTGGAGTGAACCGGAGCTCACCTGAAGTCACAAAGGAAGGTCCCATGACGCCGGAGGACAACTCAGGAGGTCGTGCACTGCAGGTTAGAGTGCCGGGGACCCAGGCTTGGTTGTGCACAAAGGAAATCCTGGAAGAGTGCACAGGAACCGGAACAGCTGCAAATCACGCGGTACCCAGCAATGCAGTCTAGCGTGGGGAGGCAAGGACTTACCTCCACCAAACTTGGACTGAAGAGTCACTGGACTGTGGGAGTCATTTGGACAGAGTTGCTGAGTTCAAGGGACCTCGCTCGTCGTGCTGAGAGGAGACCCAGAGGACCGGTGATGCAGTCTTTTGGTGCCTGCGGTTGCAGGGGGAAGATTCCGTCGACCCACGGGAGATTTCTTCGGAGCTTCTAGTGCAGAGAGGAGGCAGACTACCCCCACAGCATGCACCACCAGGAAAACAGTCGAGAAGGTGGCCGGATCAGCGTTACAAGGTCGCAGTAGTCGTCTTTGCTACTTTGTTGCAGTTTTGCAGGCTCCCAGAGCAGTCAGCGGTCGATTCCTTGGCAGAAGGTGAAGAGAGAGATGCAGAGGAACTCTGATGAGCTCTCGCATTCGTTATCTAAATAATTCCCCAAAGCAGAGACCCTAAATAGCCAGAAAAGGAGGTTTGGCTACTCAGGAGAGAGGATAGGCTAGCAACACCTGGAGGAGCCTATCAGAAGGAGTCTCTGACGTCACATGCTGGCACTGGCCACTCAGAGCAGTCCAGTGTGCCAGCAGCACCTCTGTTTCCAAGATGGCAGAGGTCTGGAGCACACTGGAGGAGCTCTGGGCACCTCCCAGGGGAGGTGCAGGTCAGGGGACTGGTCACTCCCCTTTCCTTTGTCCAGTTTCACGCCAGAGCAGGACTGGGGGATCCCTGAACCGGTGTAGACTGGCTTATGCAGAAATGGGCACCATCTGTGCCCATGAAAGCATTTCCAGAGGCTGGGGGAGGCTACTCCTCCCCAGCCCTAACACCTTTTTCCAAAGGGAGAGGGTGTAACACCCTCTCTCTGAGGAAGTCCTTTGTTCTGCCTTCCTGGGCCAAGCCTGGCTGGACCCCAGGAGGGCAGAAACCTGCCTGAGGGGTTGGCAGCAGCAGCAGCTGCAGTGAAACCCAGGGAAAGGTAGTTTGGCAGTACCCGGGTCTGTGCTAGAGACTCGGGGGATCATGGAATTGTCTCCCCAATGCCAGAATCTTAGACATGTTACATGGCCATGTTCGGAGTTACCATTGTGACGCTATACATATGTCGTGATATATGTATAGTGCACACGTGTAATGGTGTCCCCGCACTCACAAAGTCCGGGGAATTTGCCCTGAACAATGTGGGGGCACCTTGGCTAGTGCCAGGGTGTCCACACACTAAGTTACTTAGCACCCAACCTTTACCAGGTAAAGGTTAGACATATAGGTGACTTATAAGTTACTTAAGTGCAGTGGTAAATGGCTGTGAAATAACGTGGACGTTATTTCACTCAGGCTGCACTGGCAGGCCTGTGTAAGAATTGTCAGAGCTCCCTATGGGTGGCAAAAGAAATGCTGCAGCCCATAGGGATCGTCTGGAACCCCAATACCCTGGGTACCTCAGTACCGTATACTAGGGAATTATAAGGGTGTTCCAGTATGCCAATGTAAATTGGTGAAATTGGTCACTAGCCTGTTAGTGACAATTTGAAAGAAATGAGAGAGCATAACCACTGAGGTTCTGGATAGCAGAGCCTCAGTGAGACAGTTAGTCATAACACAGGTAACACATACAGGGCACACTTATGAGCACTGGGGCCCTGGCTGGCAGGGTCCCAGTGACACATACAACTAAAACAACATATATACAGTGAAATATGGGGGTAACATGCCAGGCAAGATGGTACTTTCCTACACCAGCTGCCTGGGAATGATCAAAGAGAGTTAAGGACGCATGACCACTCCCCTGACCTGTACCTCCCCTGGGAGGTGCCCAGAGCTCCTCCAGTGTGCTCCAGACCTCTGCCATCTTGGAAACAGAGGTGCTGCTGGCACACTGGACTGCTCTGAGTGGCCAGTGCCATCAGGTGACGTCAGAGACTCCTTCTGATAGGCTCCTTCAGGTGTTGCTAGCCTATCCTCTCTCCTAGGTAGCCAAACCCTCTTTTCTGGCTATTTAGGGTCTCTGTCTCTTGGGATTCCTTAGATAACGAATGCAAGAGCTCATCCGAGTTCCTCTGCATCTCTCTCTTCACCTTCTGCCAAGGAATCGACTGCTGACCGCGCTGGAAGCCTGCAAAACTGCAACATAGTAGCAAAGACGACTACTGCAACTCTGTAACGCTCATCCTGCCGCCTTCTCGACTGTTTTCCTGGTGGTGCATGCTGTGGGGGTAGTCTGCCTCCTCTCTGCACTAGAAGCTCCGAAGAAATCTCCCGTGGGTCGACGGAATCGTCCCCCTGCAACTGCAGGCACCAAAGAACTGCATCACCGGTACCTTGGGTCTCCTCTCAGCACGACGAGCGAGGTCCCTTGAATCCAGCAACTCTGTCCAAGTTACTCCCACAGTCCAGTGACTCTTCAGTCCAAGTTTGGTGGAGGTAAGTCCTTGCCTCCCCACGCCAGACTGCATTGCTGGAAACCGCGACTTTTGCAGCTACTCCGGCCTCCGTGCACTTCCGGCGGAAATCCTTTGTGCACAGTCCAGCCTGGGTCCACGGCGCTCTAACCTGCATTGCACGACCTCCTAAGTTGTTCTCCGGCGACGTGGGACTCCTTTGTGCGACTTCGGGTGAGCACCGTTTCACGCATCCTTGTAGTGCCTGGTTCTGGCACTTCTGCGGGTGCTACCTGCTGCTGAGAGGGCTCCTTGTCTTGCTCGACGCCCCCTCTGTCCCCTGATGTAATTGGCGACATCCTGGTCCCTCCTGGGCTACAGCAGCATCCAAAAACCCTTACTGCACAATTTGCACCTAGCAAGGCTTGTTGGCGGTCTTTCGGCGGGAAAACACTTCTGCACGACTCTCCACGGCGTGCGAGATCCGTCCTCCAAAGGGGAAGTCTCTAGCCCTTGTCGTTCTTGCAGAAACCGACGCTTCTACTGTCCAGTAGCAGCATCTTCGCACCCACAGCTGGCATTTCCTGGGCATCTGCCCATCTCCGACTTGCTTGTGACTTTTGGACTTGGTCCCCTTGTTCCACAGGTACCCTCGACTGGAAATCCATTGTTGTTGCAGTGTTGGTTTGTGTCTTTCCTGCAGAATTCCCCTATCACGACTTCTATGTCCTTTGGGGAACTTTAGTGCACTTTGCACTCACTTTTTAGGGTCTTGGGGTGGGCTATTTTTCTAACCCTTACTATTTTCTAATAGTCCCAGCGACCCTCTACAAGGTCACATAGGTTTGGGGTCCATTCGTGGTTCGCATTCCACTTTTGGAGTATATGGTTTGTGTTGCCCCTATCCCTATGTGTCTCCATTGCATCCTATTGTAACTATACATTGTTTGCACTGTTTTCTAATACTATTACTGCATATTTTGGTATTGTGTACATATATCTTGTGTATATTTGCTATCCTCATACTGAGGGTACTCACTGCAATACTTTTGGCATATTGTCATAAAAATAAAGTACCTTTATTTTTAGTATATCTGTGTATTGTGTTTTCTTATGATATTGTGCATATGACACTAAGTGGTACTGTAGGAGCTTCACTCGTCTCCTAGTTCAGCCTAAGCTGCTCTGCTAAGCTACCATTATCTATCAGCCTATGCTGCTAGACACCCTATACACTAATAAGGGATAACTGGGCCTGGTGCAAGGTGCAAGAACCCCTAGGTACTCTCTACAAGCCAGTCCAGCCTCCTACATTGGTTGTGCAGCGGTGGGATAAGTGCTTTGAGACTACTTACCACTCTTGTCATTGTACTTTTCATAAGAGAAAAATATACAAAACAAGTTCAGTGTATGTACACATAACTAAAAGTTTTGCATTTCCTCTTTTCACTCTTTTCTAAAGTGCTAAAAAGTACTTCTAAACTTTCTAAAAGTTCTTAAAAGTTTAAAAAGTTTTTTTTGTTCTGTCTTTCTAAAAGCTCTAAAAAAATTGTTATCACTTTTTCTATCACTTAAACTCTTTCTAAAAATTTCTGGCACAGGCCAAAATGTTGATCTGTCCAAACTTGCATATGATCACCTTATCTGGAAAGGAGCAAGGAGTCTCTGTGTAGAAAGAGGTTTGAGTGTAGGGAAGAATCCTTCCTTGGAATTATTGGTTAACATGCTTAGAGAACAAGATAAGGCCACAAGGGCCCCATCTGTTGAAAAAGTAGCTAATGGTTCCCAATCTGATCCAGGGACTCCCCTAGAAAAAGATTCAGGAAAGAAACTTCCTAGCCTGCCCATTACTAGACAGTCTAGCATAGTTGGTACTGATGTTGAGTCACACCATACAGATAGTGTTGTCTCACATCATAGCAAGAGCATTCATTCTCACCACAGTAGAACTGATGTTTCTGTTAACCAAGCTGTTAGGATGCCTTCTGTAAGGGACAGGTCTCCTTCTGTCCATTCTCACCATACTTCTGTTTCAAGACATGTCCCTCCCACCCACCCTGATGACAGATTGTTAGAAAGGGAGCTCAATAGATTGAGAGTGGAACAAACCAGACTGAAGCTCAAGAAGCAACAGCTGGATTTGGATAGACAGTCCTTAGAAGTAGAGAAGGAGAGACA
Source organism: Pleurodeles waltl (assembly GCF_031143425.1). NCBI lineage: Eukaryota > Metazoa > Chordata > Amphibia > Caudata > Salamandridae > Pleurodeles > Pleurodeles waltl. The sequence continues at coordinate 1,076,208,158 of NC_090449.1, read as the reverse complement.
GAAACTGGGTTTAGAAAACCATGGTGGCAGCAGCAGTATTCCCAATAGTCATCCTGCAAAAGAGCATGATTCTAGGAATCTGCACAAGATAGTTCCCCCTTATAAGGAGGGGGATGACATTAACAAGTGGTTTGCTGCACTTGAGAGGGCCTGTGTTGTACAGGATGTCCCTCAAAGGCAGTGGGCTGCTATCCTATGGCTATCATTTAGTGGAAAGGGTAGGGATAGGCTCCTTACTATGAAAGAAAGTGATGCCAATAATTTTACAGTTCTTAAGAATGCACTCCTGGATGGTTATGGCTTAACCACTGAACAAAACAGGATAAAGTTCAGAGAGACCAAAAAGGAGTCTTCACAAGACTGGGTTGATTTCATTGACCATTCAGTGAAGGCCTTGGAGGGGTGGTTACATGGCAGTAAAGTTACTGATTATGACAGCCTGTATAACTTGATCCTGAGAGAGCATATTCTTAATAATTGTGTGTCTGATTTGTTGCACCAGTACTTGGTGGACTCTGATCTGACCTCTCCCCAAGAATTGGGAAAGAAGGCAGACAAATGGGTCAGAACAAGGGTGAACAGAAAAGTTCATACAGGGGGTGACAAAGATGGCAACAAGAAGAAGGATGGTAAGTCTTCTGACAAGGGTGGGGACAAATCTAAAAATGAGTCTTCATCAGGCCCACAAAAACACTCTGGTGGGGGTGGTGGGCCCAAATCCTCTTCTAATCAAAACAAAGAAAAGAAACCATGGTGCTGTTTATGTAAAATAAAAGGCCATTGGACAACAGATCCCAGTTGTCCAAAGAAAAGCACCAAGCCTCCTACCACTACAACCCCTACTGCTACACCTAGTGTCCCTACTAATAGCAGTGGTGGTGGGAGCAAACCTACTAATAGCCAATCCAAAGGAGTAGCTGGGCTCACTTTTGGTAACTTAGTTGGGGTTGGTCTGATTAGGGAGACCACAGAGGCTGTGTTAGTCTCTGAGGGGGCTATTGATTTAGCCACCTTGGTTGCTTGTCCCCTTAACATGGATAAGTACAAGCAACTACCCCTGATAAATGGTGTTGAGGTTCAGGCCTACAGGGACACTGGAGCCAGTGTGACTATGGTCATAGAGAAACTGGGCCACCCTGAACAACACCTACTTGGTCACCAGTACCAAGTAACCGATGCTCACAACAACACACTTAGCCACCCCATGGCTGTTGTAAATCTCAACTGGGGGGGGGTTACTGGTCCAAAGAAAGTTGTGGTAGCTTCAGATTTACCTGTAGACTGTCTATTAGGGAATGATTTGGAGACATCAGTTTGGTCAGATGTGGAGTTGGAGGCCCATGCAGCAATGCTGGGCATCCCAGGGCATATTTTTGCTTTAACCAGGGCTCAGGCCAAAAAGCAAAAAGGACAGGGTGACTTGGATCCTGGAACAATGGACCAAGTGCTCCCTAAAGCTAGGGCTAGTAGAAGTAAAGCACTTCCTACTATCCCTCCCTCTACAGTGGATTCTACTTCTGAGGAAGAAGAATTTCCACCCTGTGCAGAACCTACACCAGAGGAGCTGGAAGCAGACACTGCTGAGCTTTTGGGTGAAGGGGGGCCTGCCAGGGAGGAGCTGAGTGTGGCACAGCATACCTGTCCCACACTAGAGGGTCTAAGACAGCAAGCTGTCAAACAGGCTAATGGGGATATCAGTGACTCTCACAGAGTTTACTGGCAGGACAACCTCTTGTACACTGAAGCAAGGGATCCTAAACCTGGAACTGCCAGGAGGTTAGTGATTCCTCAGTAGTACAGAAAGTTCCTCCTAACTCTAGCCCACGACATTCCCCTAGCTGGGCATCTAGGACAAATGAAAACTTGGGACAGGCTTGTTCCCTTGTTTCATTGGCCTAGAATGTCTGAGGACACAAAAGAATTTTGTAAGTCCTGTGAAACCTGTCAAGCCAGTGGCAAGACAGGTGGCACACCAAAGGCACCCCTTATTCCACTGCCTGTGGTTGGGGTTCCCTTTGAAAGGGTAGGGGTTGACATAGTTGGCCCCCTTGACCCTCCTACTGCTTCAGGCAATAGGTTTATCTTGGTGGTAGTGGACCATGCCACAAGATATCCTGAAGCAATTCCTTTAAGGACCACTACAGCACCTGCAGTGGCAAAGGCCCTCCTGGGAATATTTTCCAGGGTGGGCTTCCCAAAGGAAGTAGTATCAGAAAGGGAAGCAATTTCATGTCTGCTTACTTAAAGGCCATGTTGAAGGAGTGTGGTGTGACTTACAAGTTCACTACACCCTATCATCCACAAACTAATGGACTGGTGGAGAGATTTAACAAAACTCTCAAAGGCATGATTATGGGACTCCCTGAAAAACTCCGCAGGAGATGGGATATCCTCTTACCATGCCTCCTTTTTGCCTACAGGGAGGTACCCCAGAAAGGAGTGGGCTTCAGCCCCTTTGAACTCCTCTTTGGACACCCCGTTAGGGGTCCACTAACACTTGTCAAGGAGGGTTGGGAACAACCTTTAAAAGCTCCAAAACAAGATATTGTGGATTATGTGCTTGGCCTCAGATCAAGGATGGCTGAGTATATGAAAAAGGCCAGTAAAAACCTTCAGGCCAGCCAAGAGCTCCAGAAGCAATGGCATGATCAGAAGGCTGTTTTGGTTCAGTACCAACCAGGGCAGAAAGTGTGGGTCTTGGAGCCTGTGGCCCCAAGAGCACTCCAAGATAAATGGAGTGGACCCCACATAATAGTTGAAAAGAAGGGTGAAGTCACCTACTTAGTTGACTTAGGCACTGCCAGGAGTCCCCTTAGGGTGCTCCATGTCAATCACCTGAAACCCTACTATGACAGGGCTGATCTCACCCTGCTCATGGCAACTGATGAGGGACAGGAAGAAGACAGTGATCCTCTACCTGATCTCTTCTCTTCCACAGAACAAGATGCTCTAGTGGAAGGTGTAGTTTTGGCTGATTGTCTTACTGCTGAGCAGAAAGACTATTGCATAAATCTCCTGGGTCAGTTTTCTGAACTCTTCTCTACTGTGCCAGGTACCACTTCTTGGTGTGAGCACACTATATATACTGGAGACAGCTTGCCTGTCAAAAGTAAGATCTATAGGCAGCCTGACCATGTCAGGGACTGCATGAAGCAAGAGGTGCAGAAAATGTTAGAACTGGGAGTGGTTGAGCACTCTGAAAGTCCATGGGCCTCTCCTGTGGTACTTGTACCAAAACCTCACTCCAAGGATGGAAAGAAGGAAATGCGGTTTTGTGTAGATTATAGAGGTCTCAACCAGGTAACCAAAACTGATTCTCACCCTATACCCAGGGCAGATGAGCTCATAGATACACTGGCATCTGCCAAGTATCTAAGCACTTTTGATTTGACTGCAGGGTATTGGCAGATCAAATTATCAGAAGACGCTAAACCTAAAACTGCATTTTCAACCATTGGAGGACATTACCAATTCACAGTAATGCCTTTTGGATTGAAAAATGCACCTGCCACTTTTCAGAGGTTGGTGAACACAGTCCTGCAAGGGCTGGAAGCTTTTAGTGCAGCATATTTGGACGATATAGCTGTCTTTAGCTCCAGTTGGGATGATCACCTGGTCCACCTATGGAAAGTTTTAGAGGCCCTGCAAAAGGCAGGCCTCACTATCAAGGCTTCAAAGTGCCAGATAGGGCAGGGTAAGGTGGTTTATCTGGGACACCTTGTTGGTGGGGAACAGATTGCACCACTACAGGGGAAAATCCAAACTATTATAGATTGGGTTCCCCCTACTACTCAGACTCAGGTGAGAGCCTTCCTAGGCCTCACTGGGTATTACAGGAGGTTCATTAAGAACAATGGCTCCATTGCAGCCCCTCTTAATGACCTCACATCCAAAAAGATGCCTAAAAAGGTATTGTGGACAGCTAGCTGTCAGAAAGCTTTTGAGGAGCTGAAGCAGGCCATGTGCTCTGCACCTGTCCTGAAAAGCCCTTGTTACTCTAAAAAATTATATGTCCAAACTGATGCATCTGAATTAGGAGTAGGGGCAGTCCTATCACAACTTAATTCTGAGGGCCAGGATCAACCTGTTGCTTTTATTAGTAGGAGGTTGACCCCTAGAGAAAAGCGTTGGTCTGCCATTGAGAGGGAGGCCTTTGCTGTGGTCTGGGCACTGAAGAAGTTGAGGCCATACTTGTTTGGCACTCACTTCATTGTTCAGACAGACCACAAACCTCTACTTTGGCTAAAACAAATGAAAGGTGAAAATCCTAAATTATTGAGGTGGTCCATATCCCTACAGGGAATGGACTATACAGTGGAACATAGACCTGGGAGTAGCCACTCCAATGCAGATGGACTCTCCAGATATTTCCACTTAGACAATGAAAACTCATCAGGTCATGGCTAGTCTTATTGTCCTTCGTTTGGGGGGGGGGGTTGTGTAGGAAAGTACCATCTTGCCTGGCATGTTACCCCCATTTTGCACTGTATATATGTTGTTTTAGTTGTATGTGTCCCTGGGACCCTGCTAGTCAGGGCCCCAGTGCTCATAAGTGTGCCTGAATGTGTTACCTGTGTTATGACTAACTGTCTCACTGAGGCTCTGCTAATCAGAACCTCAGTGGTTATGCTCTCTCATTTCTTTCAAATTGTCACTAACAGGCTAGTGACCAATTTTACCAATTTACATTGGCTTACTGGAACACCCTTATAATTCCCTCGTATATGGTACTGAGGTACCCAGGGTATTGGGGTTCCAGGAGATCCCTATGGGCTGCAGCATTTCTTTTGCCACCCATAGGGAGCTCTGACAATTCTTACACAGGCCTGCCACTGCAGCCTGAGTGAAATAACGTCCACGTTATTTCACAGCCATTTTACACTGCACTTAAGTAACTTATAAGTCACCTATATGTCTAACCTTTACCTGGTAAAGGTTCGGTGCTAAGTTACTTAGTGTGAGGGCACCCTGGCACTAGCCAAGGTGCCCCCACATTGTTCAGGGAAAATTCCCCGGACTTTGTGAGTGCGGGGACACCATTACACGCGTGCACTACATATAGGTCACTACCTATATGTAGCTTCACAATGGTAACTCCGAATATGGCCATGTAATATGTCTATGATCATGGAATTGCCCCCTCTATGCCATCCTGGCATAGTTGGCACAATCCCATGATCCCAGTGGTCTGTAGCACGGACCCTGGTACTGCCAAACTGCCTTTCCCGGGATTTCACTGCAGCTGCTGCTGCTGCCAACCCCTCAGACAGGCATCTGCCCTCCTGGGGTCCAGCCAGGCCTGGCCCAGGATGGCAGAACAAAGGACTTCCTCTGAGAGAGGGTGTTACACCCTCTCCCTTTGGAAAATGGTGTGAAGGAAGGGGAGGAGTCGCCTCCCCCAGCCTCTGGAAATGCTTTCATGGGCACACATGGTGCCCATTTCTGCATAAGCCAGTCTACACCGGTTCAGGGACCCCTTAGCCCTGCTCTGGCGCGAAACTGGACAAAGGAAAGGGGAGTGACCACTCCCCTGACCTGTACCTCCCCTGGGAGGTGCCCAGAGCTCCTTCAGTGTGCTCCAGACCTCTGCCATCTTGGAAACAGAGGTGTTGCTGGCACACTGGACTGCTCTGAGTGGCCAGTGCCATCAGGTGATGTCAGAGACTCCTTCTGATAGGCTCCTTCAGGTGTTGCTAGCCTATCCTCTCTCCTAGGTAGCCAAACCCTCTTTTCTGGCTATTTAGGGTCTCTGTCTCTTGGGATTCCTTAAATAACGAATGCAAGAGCTCATCCGAGTTCCTCTGCATATCTCTCTTCACCTTCTGCCAAGGAATCGACTGCTGACCGCGCTGGAAGCCTGCAAAACTGCAACATAGTAGCAAAGACGACTACTGCAACTCTGTAACGCTGATCCTGCCGCCTTCTCGACTGTTTTCCTGGTGGTGCATGCTGTGGGGGTAGTCTGCCTCCTCTCTGCACTAGAAGCTCCGAAGAAATCTCCCGTGGGTCGACGGAATCGTCCCCCTGCAACCGCAGGCACCAAAGAACTGCATCACCGGTACCTTGGGTCTCCTCTCAGCACGACGAGCGAGGTCCCTTGAATCCAGCAACTCTGTCCAAGTGACTCCCACAGTCCAGTGACTCTTCAGTCCAAGTTTGGTGGAGGTAAGTCCTTGCCTCCCCACGCCAGACTGCATTGCTGGAACCGCGACTTTTGCAGCTACTCCGGCCTCCGTGCACTGCCGGCGGAAATCCTTTGTGCACAGTCCAGCCTGGGTCCACAGCACTCTAACCTGCATTGCACGACCTCCTAATTTGTTCTCCGGCGACGTGGGACTCCTTTGTGCAACTTCGGGTGAGCACCGTTTCACGCATCCTCATAGTGCCTGTTTCTGACACTTCTGCGGGTGCTACCTGCTGCTGAGAGGGCTCCTTGTCTTGCACGACGCCCCCTCTGTCCCCTGACGTAATTGGCGACATCCTGGTCCCTCCTGGGCTACAGCAGCATCCAAAAACCCTTACCGCACAATTTGCAGCTAGCAAGGCTTGTTGGCGGTCTTTCGGCGGGAAAACACTTCTGCACGACTCTCTACGGCATGTGGAATCCGTCCTCCAAAGGGGACGTCTCTAGCCCTTGTCGTTCTTGCAGTAACCGACGCTTCTACTGTCCAGTAGCAGCATCTTTGCACCCACAGCTGGCATTTCCTGGGCATCTGCCCATCTCCGACTTGCTTGTGACTTTTGGAGTTGGTCCCCTTGTTCCACAGGTACCCTCGACTGGAAATCCATCGTTGTTGCAGTGTTGGTTTGTGTCTTTCCTGCAGAATTCCCCTATCACAACTTCTATGTCCTTTGGGGAACTTTAGTGCACTTTGCACTCACTTTTCAGGGTCTTGGGGTGGGCTATTTTTCTAACCCTTACTATTTTCTAATAGTCCCAGCGACCCTCTACAAGGTCACATAGGTTTGGGGTCCATTTGTGGTTCGCATTCCACTTTTGGAGTATATGGTTTGTGTTGCCCCTATCCCTATGTGTCTCCATTGCATCCTATTGTAACTATACATTGTTTGCACTGTTTTCTAATACTATTACTGCATATTTTGGTATTGTGTACATATATCTTGTGTATATTTGCTATCCTCATGCTGAGGGTACTCACTGAGATACTTTTGGCATATTGTCATAAAAATAAAGTACCTTTATTTTTAGTATATCTGTGTATTGTGTTTTCTTATGATATTGTGCATATGACACTAAGTGGTACTGTAGGAGCTTCACTCGTCTCCTAGTTCAGCCTAAGCTGCTTTGCTAAGCTACCATTATCTATCAGCCTATGCTGCTAGACACCCTATACACCAATAAGGGATAACTGGGCCTGGTGCAAGGTGCATGTACCCCTAGGTACTCACTACAAGCCAGTCCAGCCTCCTACAGCTGGCCACTACATCAGGCTCCCACAAGGTCCGGCTACTCCCCGCCGATCACTGATCTCTTCCAGCCGTTTTCGTTCGACCACAGGGCTGCCCCACAGCAGGGGGGAAGGTGAGTATCGGGATGGAGGCCCCACAGCAGGCTGCAGTCGCCCACCATTGTTGACCGTACAGGCACCTCCGCACCTCTCTACGGTGTGTGGTTCGGCAGCACCACAATGCTGGTGACTGAGGTTGGATAGGCTTTACAACCCTGGTCCAGAGCCGCAGATTTAGGCGTCCACCACGTTGGACGCTTGGCCAAGCCCCCTCAACATTAACTGTTCTTGACTGCCATTTGGAACAATCTAATATTGATAGTCATATTATTCTGGCAGGGGACTTTAATGCAACTTTTAAAACACTAGCTATCACTCGAACTCTCACGAAGGAGGAAAATGAGGAAATGTGCATTCCTAGGTTAACGATAAATGATCTTAACAAATGGTCAAAGGTTGCATTACGAGCTGCATTTTTAACATTTTCACATGCCGTGCATATGTGTCATGGCCGTGCGTCATCAGGTAAGGTAAGGTAAGGTCCCTGCACTGCCCATGCCAAGCGCATGGGCAGTTCAGGGGCCCCCGGCACCCTGTCTCCACCAGCCTTAGCAAGACTGGTGGACATGGGACTTGTAATCCCCAGGGCAGCACTGCTTGCAGCGCTGCCCTAGCGGGGTTAAGACCGCCGGCACCGCTAAGATGTCGACTCGCGGCAACCTGGTGGTGCCGGGGATTGGACTGTGGTGGCTCTGCCAGGGTTGACATGTGGAGGCCAGACTGCTGCTTCGGCGGCGGTCCGACCTCCACCGCGAGTCTGGCGGACTCGTTATGAGGCCCCAAGTATTGTCGCACCTTCAGGCAATCTTCAGGTCACATACAAGTACTATGGATCAGGTGTTTAATTTCATCTTAATCCTTTGGAAAACAGCAACGTTAAACAAAGGTCACTTGTATTAGGCATTCGTTGACCTGAGAACAGCCCATGATCTGATCCCCAGGGTGAAATTATGGGCTGTACTCAAAGACATGGGGTGCCAATAAACCTGCTCGACATAATAATATCCTTGTAGAGCATCAACTGTGCATTGTTGGTAAGGGAGGGTGAATTGACACGGCATAATAACAACAAAAAGGGGAGTTTACCAGGGCTGTGTATTGGCACTAACTCTGTTTAAACACTCTATATCAATGGGGTAAATGGCACACTCCATGACTGCAAGGGTGACCCTCCAAAACTGGTAGAGCAAAGAATCTCTGCCCTACTTATAGGAAAGTACCATCTTTCTCGGCATGTTACCCCCAATTTTACATGTATGTCATTATGTCACAGTACCACTAGTGTCATATGCACAATATCATAAGAAAACACAATACACAGATATACTAAAAATAAAGGTACTTTATTTTTATGACAATATGCCAAAGTATCTCAGAGTGTACCCTCAGTAAGAGGATAGCAAATATACACAAGATATATGTACACAATACCAAAATATGCAGTAATAGTATTAGAAAACAGTGCAAACAATGTATAGTTACAATAGGATGCAATGGGGACACATAGGGATAGGGGCAACACAAACCATATACTCCAAAAGTGGAATGCGAACCACGAATGGACCCCAAACCTATGTGATCTTGTAGAGGGTCGCTGAGACTATTAGAAAATAGTAAGCGTTAGAACAATAGCCCACCCCAAGACCCTGAAAAGTGAGTGCAAAGTGCACTGAAGTTCCCCAAAGGACAAAGGAGTCGTGATAGGGGAATTCTGCAGGAAAGACACAAACCAGCAATGCAACAACGATGGATTTCCAGTCGAGGGTACCTGTGGAACAAGGGGACCAAGTCCAAAAGTCACAAGCAAGTCGGAGATGGGCAGATGCCCATATAATGCCAGCTGTGGGTGCAAAGAAGCTGCTACTGGACAGTAGAAGCTGAGGATTCTGCAGGAACGACAAGGGCTAGAGACTTCCCTTTTGGAGGATGGATCCCACATGCTGTGGAGAGTCGTGCAGACGTGTTTTTCTGCCGAAAGACCACCAACAAGCCTTGATAGCTGCAAATCATGCGGTTAGGGTTTTTGGATGCTGCTGTGGCCCAGGAGGGACCAGGATGTTGCCAATTGCGTCTGGGGACAGAGGGGGCTTCGAGCAAGACAAGGAGCCCTCTCAGAAGCAGGCAGCACCCGCAGAAGTGCCGGAACAGGCACTACGAAGAAGAGTGAAACGGTGCTCACCCGAAGTTCCACGTCGCCGGAGGACAACTTAGAAAGTCGTGCAATGCAGGTTAGAGTGCTGTGGACCCAGGCTTGGCTGTGCACAAAGGATTTCCGCTGGAAGTGCACAGAGGCCGGAGTAGCTGCAAAAGTCGTGGTTCCCAGCAATGCAGTCTGGCGTGGGGAGGCAAGGACTAACCTCCACCAAACTTGGACTGAAGAGTCACTGGACTGTGGGAGTTACTTGGACAGAGTTGCTGGATTCAAGGGACCTCGCTCGTCGTGCTGAGAGGAGACCCAGGGTACCGGTAATGCAGTTCTTTGGTGCCTGCGGTTGCAGGGGGACGATTCCGTCGGCCCACGGGAGATTTCTTCGGAGCTTCTAGTGCAGAGAGGAGGCAGACTACCCCCACAGCATGCACCACCAGGAAAACAGTCGAGAAGGCGGCAGGATCAGCGTTACAGAGTTGCAGTAGTCGTCTTCGCTACTCTGTTGCAGTTTTGCAGGCTTCCAGCGCGGTCAGCAGTCGATTCCTTGGCAGAAGGTGAAGAGAGAGATGCAGAGGAACTCTGATGAGCTCTTGCATTCGTTATCTAAGGAATTCCCCAAAGCAGAGACCCTAAATAGCCAGAAAAGAGGGTTTGGCTACTTAGGAGAGAGGATAGGCTAGCAAAACCTGAAGGAGCCTATCAGAAGGAGTCTCTGTCGTCACCTGCTGGCCCTGGCCACTCAGAGCAGTCCAGTGTGCCAGCAGCACCTCTGTTTCCAAGATGGCAGAGGTCTGGAGCGCACTGGAGGAGCTCTGGGCACCTCCCAGGGGAGGTGCAGGTCAGGAGAGTGGTCACTCCCCTTTCCTTTGTCCAGTTTCGCGCCAGAGCAGGGCTGAGGGGTCCCTGAACCGGTGTAGACTGGCTTATGCAAAAATGTGCACCATCTGTGCCCATGAAAGCATTTCCAGAGGCTGGGGGAGGCTACTCCTCCCCTGCCTTAACACCTTTTTCCAAAGGGAGAGGGTGTAACACCCTCTCTCTGAGGAAGTCCTTTGTTCTGTCATCCTGGGCCAAGCCTGGCTGGACCCCAGGAGGGCAGAAACCTGTCTGAGGGGTTGGCAGCAGCAGCAGCTGCAGTGAAACCCCTGAAAAGGCAGTTTGGCAGTACCAGGGTCCGTGCTACAGACCACTGGGATCATGGGATTGTGCCAACTATGCCAGGATGGCATGGAGGGGGCAATTCCATGATCATAGACATGTTACATGGCCATATTCGGAGTTACCATTGTGAAGCTACACATAGGTAGTGACTTATGTGTAGTCCACGCGTGTAATGGTGTCCCCGCACTCACAAAGTCCGGGGAATTTGCCCTGAACAATGTGGGGGCACCTTGGCTAGTGCCAGGGTGCCTTCACACTAAGTAACTTTGCACCTAACATTTACCAGGTAAAGGTTAGACATATAGGTGACTTATAAGTTACTTAAGTGCAGTGGTAAATGGCTGTGAAATAACGTGGACGTTATTTCACTCAGGCTGCAGTGGCAGGCCTGTGTAAGAATTGTCAGAGCTCCCTATGGGTGGCAAAAGAAATGCTGCAGCCCATAGGGATCTCCTGGAACCCCAATACCCTGGGTACCTCTGCACCATATACTAGGGAATTATAAGGGTGTTCCAGTATGCCAATGTGAATTGGTAAAATTGGTCACTAGCCTGTTAGTGACAATTTGGAAAGAAATGAGAGAGCCACTGAGGTTCTGGATAGCAGAGCCTCAGTGAGACAGTTAGTCATATACACAGGTAACACAGTCAGGCACACTTATGAGCACTGGGGCCCTGGCTGTCAGGGTCCCAGTGACACATACAACTAAAACAACATATATACAGTGAAAAATAGGGGTAACATGCCAGGCAAGATGGTACTTTCCTACACAACCCCCCCCAAACGAAGGACAATAAGACTAGTCATTCCCTGATGGGTCTTCATTGTCTAAGTGGAAATATCTGGAGAGTCCATCTGCATTGGAGTGGGTACTCCCAGGTCTATGTTCCACTGTATAGTCCATTCCCTGTAGGGATATGGACCACCTCAACAATTTAGGATTTTCACCTTTCATTTGTTTTAGCCAAAGTAGAGGTTTGTGGTCTGTCTGAACAATGAAGTGAGTGCCAAACAGGTATGGCCTCAACTTCTTCAGTGCCCAGACCACAGCAAAGGCCTCCCTCTCAATGGCAGACCAACGCTTTTCTCTAGGGGTCAACCTCCTACTAATAAAAGCAACAGGTTAATCCTGGCCCTCAGAATTAAGTTGTGATAGGACTGCCCCTACTCCTAATTCAGATGCATCAGTCTGGACATAGAATTTTTTAGAGTAACAAGGGCTTTTCAGGACAGGTGCAGAGCACATGGCCTGCTTCAGCTCCTCAAAAGCTTTCTGACAGTTTGCTGTCCATAATACCTTTTTAGGCATTTTCTTTGAAGTGAGGTCATTAAGAGGGCTACAATGGAGCCATAGTTCTTTATGAACCTCCTCTAGTACCCAGTGAGGCCTAAAAAGGCTCTCACCTGAGTCTGAGTAGTAGGGGAAACCTAATCAATAATTGTTTGGATTTTCCCCTGAAGTGGTGCAATCTGTTCCCCACCAACAAGGTGTCCCAGATAAACCACCTTTCCCTGCCCTATCTGGCACTTTAAAGCCTTGATAGTGAGGCCTGCCTTTTGCAGGGCCTCTAAAACTTTCCATAGGTGTAGCAGGTGATCATCCCAGCTGGAGCTAAAGACAGCTATATCGTCCAAATATGCTGCACTGAAAGCTTCCAGCCCTTGCAGGACTGTGTTCACGAACCTTTAAAAAGTGGCAGGTGCATTTTTCAATCCAAAAGGCATTACTGTGAACTGGTAATGTCCTCCAATGGTTGAAAATGCAGTTTTAGCTTTAGCATCTTCTGATAATTTGATCTGCCAATACCCTGCAGTCAAATCAAAAGTGCTTAGATACTTGGCAGATGCCAGTGTATCTATGAGCTCATCTGCCCTGGATATAGAGTGAGCATCAGTTTTGGTTACCTGGTTGAGATCTCTGTAGTCTACACAAAACCGCATTTCCTTCTTTCCATCCTTGGAAAGAGGTTTTGGTACAAGTACCACAGGAGAGGCCCATGGACTTTCAGAGTGCTCAACCACTCCCAGTTCTAACATTTTCTGTACCTCTTGCTTTATGCAGTCTCTGACATGGTCAGGCTGCCTATAGATCTTACTTTTGACAGGCAAGCTGTCTCCAGTATCTATAGTGTGCTCACACCAAGAAGTGGTACCTGGCACAGTAGAGAAGAGTTCAGAAAACTGACCCAGGAGATTAATGCAGTGGTCTTTCTGCTCAGCAGTAAGACAGTCTGCCAGTACAACACCTTCCACCAGAGCATCTTGTTCTGTGGAAGAGAAGAGATCAGGTAGAGGATCACTGTCTTCTTCCTGTCCCTCATCAGTTGCCATGAGCAGGGTGAGATCAGCCCTGTCATAGTAGGGTTTTAGGCGATTGACATGGAGCACCCTAAGGGGGCTCCTGGCAGTGCCTAAGTCAACTAAATTGGTGACTTCACCCTTTTTCTCAACAATTGTGTGGGGTCCACTCCATTTATCTTGGAGTGCTCTTGGGGCCATAGGCTCCAAGACCCACACTTTCTGCCCTGGTTGGTACTGAACCAAAAACATCCTTCTGGTCATGCCATTGCTTCTGGAGCTCTTGGCCTGAAGGTTTTTACTGGCCTCTTTCATGTACTCAGCCATCCTTGATCTGAGGCCAAGTACATAATCCACAATATCTTGCTTTGGAGCTTTTAAAGGTTGTTCCCAACCCTCCTTGACAAGTGTTAGAGGACCCCTAACAGGGTGTCCAAATAGGAGTTCAAAGGGGCTGAAGCCCACTCCTTTCTGGGGTACCTCCCTGTAGGCAAAAAGGAGGCATGGTAACAGGATATCCCATCTCCTGCGGAGTTTTTCAGGGAGACCCATAATCATGCCTTTGAGAGTTTTGTTAAATCTCTCCACCAGTCCATTTGTTTGTGGATGATAGGGTGTGGTGAACTTGTATGTCACACCACACGCATTCCACATGGCCTTTACTTATGCAGACATGAAATTGCTTCCTCTGTCTGAAACTACCTCTTTTGGGAAGCCCACCCTGGAAAAGATTCCCAGGAGGGCCTTTGCCACTGCAGGAGCTGTAGTGGTCCTTAGAGGAATTGCTTCAGGATATCTGGTGGCATGGTCCACTACCACCAAGATAAACCTATTGCCTGAAGCAGTAGGAGGGTCAAGGGGGCCATCTATGTCAACCCCTACCCTTTCAAAGGGAACCCCAACCACAGGCAGTGGAATAAGGGGTGCCTTTGGGGTGCCACCTGTCTTGCCACTGGCTTGACAGGTTTCACAGGACTTACAAAAATCTTTTGTGTCCTCTGACATTCTAGGCCAATGAAACAAGGGAACAAGCCTGTCCCAAGTTTTCATTTGTCCCAAATGTCCAGCTAGGGGAATGTCGTGAGCAAGAGTTAGGAGGAACTTTCTGTACTCCTGAGGAATCACCAATCTCCTTGCAGCTCCAGGTTTTGGATCCCTTGCTTCAGTGTACAAGAGGTTGTCCTCCCAGTAAACTCTGTGAGAGTCACTGACATCCCCATTAGCTTGTTTGACAGCTTGCTGTCTTAGACCCTCTAGTGTGGGACAAGTCTGCTGTGCCACACTCAGCTCCTCCCTGGCAGGCCCCCCTTCACCCATAAGCTCAGCAGTGTCTGCTTCCAGCTCCTCTGGTGTAGGTTCTGCACAGGGTGGAAATTCTTCTTCCTCAGAAGTAGAATCCACTGTAGAGGGAGGGATAGTAGGTAGTGCTTTACTTCTACTAGCCCTAGCTTTAGGGAGCACTTGGTCCATTGTTCCAGGATCCAAGTCACCCTGTCCTTTTTGCTTTTTGGCCTGAGCCCTGGTCAAAGCAAAAATATGCCCTGGAATGCCCAGCATTGCTGCATGAGCCTCCAACTCCACTTCTGCCCAAGCTGATGTCTCTAAATCATTCCCTAATAGACAGTCTACAGGTAAATCTGAGGGAACCACAACTTTCTTTGGGCCAGTAACCCCCCCCCCCCCAGTTGAGATTTACAACAGCCATGGGGTGGCTAAGGGTGTTGTTGTGAGCATCGGTTACTTGGTACTGGTGACCAAGTAGGTGTTGTTCAGGGTGGACCAGTTTCTCTATCACCATTGTGACACTGGCCCCTGTGTCCCTGTAGGCCTGAACCTCAACACCATTTATTAGGGGTAGTTGCTTGTACTTATCCATGTTAAGGGGACAAGCAACCAAGGTAGCTAAATCAATAGCCCCCTCAGAGACTAACACAGCCTCTGTGGTCTCCCTAATCAGACCAACCCCAACTAAGTTACCAAAGGTGAGCCAAGCTACTCCCTTAGATTGGCTATTAGTAGGTGTGCTCCCACCACCACTGCTATTAGTAGGGACACTAGGTGTAGTAGTAGGGGTTGTAGTGGTAGGAGGCTTGGTGATTTTCTTTGGACAACTGGGATCTGTTGTCCAATGGCCTTTTATTTTACATAAATAGCACCATGGTTTCTTTTCTTTGTTTTGATTTGAAGAGGATTTGGGCCCACCACCCCCACCAGAGTGTTTTTGTGGGCCTGATGAAGACTCATTTTTAGATTTGTCCCCACCCTTGTCAGAAGACTTACCTTCCTTCTTCTTATTGCCATCTTTGTCACCCCCTGTATGAACTTTTCTGTTCACCCTTGTTCTGACCCATTTGTCTGCCTTCTTTCCCAATTCTTGGGGAGAGGTCAGATCAGAGTCCCCCAAGTACTGGTGCAACAAATCAGACACACAATTATTAAGAATATGCTCTCTCAGGATCAAGTTATACAGGCTTTCATAATCAGTAACTTTACTGCCATGTAACCACCCCTCCAAGGCCTTCACTGAATTGTCAACAAAATCAACCCAGTCTTGTGAAGACTCCTTTTTGGTCTCTCTGAACTTTATCCTGTACTGTTCAGTGGTTAAGCCATAACCATCCAGGAGTGCATTCTTAAGAACTGTAAAATTATTGGCATCACTTTCTTTCACAGTAAGGAGCCTATCCCTACCTTTTCCACTAAATGATAGCCATAGGATAGCAGCCCACTGCCTTTGAGGGACATCCTGTACAACACAGGCCCTCTCAAGTGCAGCAAACCACTTGTTAATGTCATCCCCCTCCTTATAAGGGGGAACTATCTTGTGCAGATTCCTGGAATCATGCTCTTTTGCAGGATGACTATGGGGAATACTGCTGCTGCCACCATGGGTTTCTAAACCCAACTTCTGTCTTTCTTTCTCTAGTTCTAGGGACTGTCTATCCAAATCCAGCTGTTGCTTCTTAAGCTTCAACCTGGTTTGTTCCACTCTCAATTTATTGAGCTCCCTTTCTAACAATCTGTCATCAGGGTGGGTGGGAGGGACATGCCTTGAAACAGAGGTATGGTGAGAATTAACAGAAGGAGACCTATCCCTTACAGAAGGCATCCTAACAGCTTGGTTAACAGAAACATCACTTCTGCTGTGGTGAGAAGGAATACTCTTGCTATGATGTGAGACAACACTATCTGTATGGTGTGACTCTACATCAGTACCAACTATGCTAGGCTGTCTAGTAATGGGCAGGCTAGGAAGTTTCCTTCCTGAATCTTATTCTAGGGGAGTCCCTGGATCAGATTGGGAACCATTAGCTACTTTTTCAACAGATGGGGCCCTTCTGGCCTTATCTTGTTCTTTAAGCATGTTAACCAATAATTCCAAAGAAGGATTCTTCCCTACACTCAAACCTCTCTCTATGCAGAGACTCCTTGCTCCTTTCCAGCTAAGGTGATCATATGCAAGTTTGGACAGATCAACATTTTGGCCTGTGCCAGACATTTTAGAAAGAGTTTAAGTGACAGAAAAAGAGATACAAAGTTTTTCAGAACTTTTAGAAAGACAGAAAAAAACTTTTAAAACTTTTTAAGAACTTTTAGAAAGTTTTAGAAGTACTTTTCAGCACTTAGAAAAGAGTGAAAAGAGGAAATGCAAAACTTTTTGGTTAGGTGTACATACACTGAACTTGTGTATATTTTTCTCTTATGAAAAGTACAATGAAAAAAGTGGTAAGTAGTTACAAAGCACTTATCCCACCGCTGCACAACCAATGTAGGAGGCTGGACTGGCTTGTAGTGAGTACCAAGGGGTACTCACACCTTGCACCAGGCCCAGGTATCCCTTATAAGTGTATAGGGTGTCTAGCAGCTTAGGCTGATAGATAATGGTAGCTTAGCAGAGCAGCTTAGGCTGAACTAAGAGACGAGTGAAGCTCCTACAGTACCACAAGTGTCATATGCACAATATCATAAGAAAACACAATACACAGATATACTAAAAATAAAGGTACTTTATTTTTATGACAATATGCCAAAGTATCTCAAAGTGTACCCTCAGTAAGAGGATAGCAAATATACACAAGATATATGTACACAATACCAAAATATGCAGTAATAGTATGAGAAAACAGTGCAAACAATGTATAGTTACAATAGGATGCAATGGGGACACATAGGGATAGGGGCAACACAAACCATATACTCCAAAAGTGGAATGCGAACCACGAATGGACCCCAAACCTATGTGACCTTGTAGAGGGTCGCTGGGACTATTAGAAAATAGTAAGGGTTAGAAAAATAGCCCACCCCAAGACCCTGAAAAGTGAGTGCAAAGTGCACTAAAGTTCCCCAAAGGACAAAGGAGTCGTGATAGGAGTATTCTGCAGGAAAGACACAAACCAGCAATGCAACAACGATGGATTTCCAGTCGAGGGTACCTGTGGAACAAGGGGACCAAGTCCAAAAGTCACAAGCAAGTCAGAGATGGGTAGATGCACAGGAAATGCCAGCTGTGGGTGCAAAGAAGCTGCTACTGGACAGTAGAAGCTGAGGATTTTGCAGGAACGACAAGAGCTAGAGACTTCCCTTTTGGAGGATCGGTCCCCCACGCAGTGGAGAGTCGTGCAGAAGTGTTTTCCCGCCGAAAGACTGCCAACAAACCTTGCTAGCTGCAAATCATGCGGTTAGGGTTTTTGGATGCTGCTGTGGCCCAGGACGGACCAGGATGTCGCCAATTGCGTCTGGGGACATAGGGGGCAAGACAAGGAGCCCTCTCAAAAGCAGGCAGCACCCGCAGAAGTGCCGGAATAGGCACTACAAAGAAGAGTGAAACGGTGCTCACCCGAAGTCACACAAAGGAGTCCCACGTCGCCGGAGGCCAACTTAGAAAGTCGTGCAATGCAGGTTAGAGTGCCGTGGACCCAGGCTTGGCTGTGCACAAAGGATTTCCACCGGAAGTGCACAGAGGCCGGAGTAGCTGCAAAAGTCGTGGTTCCCAGCAATGCAGTCTGGCGTGGGGAGGCAAGGACTTACCTCCACCAAACTTGGACTGAAGAGCCACTGGACTGTGGGAGTCACTTGGACAGAGTTGCTGTATTCAAGGGACCTCGCTCGTCATGCTGAGAGGAGACCCAGGGTACCGGTAATGCAGTTCTTTGGTGACTGCGGTTGCAGGGGGACGATTCCATCGGCCCACGGGAGATTTCTTTGGAGCTTCTAGTGCAGAGAGGAGGCAGACTACCCCCACAGCATGCACCACCAGGATCAGCGTTACAGAGTTGCAGTAGTCGTCTTCGCTACTTTGTTGCAGTTTTGCAGGCTTCCAGCGCGGTCAGCAGTCGATTCCTTGGCAGAAGGTGAAGAGAGAGATGCAGAGGAACTCTGATGAGCTCTTGCATTCGTTATCTAAGGAATTCCCCAAAGCAGAGACCCTAAATAGCCAGAAAAGAAGGTTTGGCTACTTAGGAGAGAGGATAGGCTAGCAACACCTGAAGGAGCCTATCAGAAGGAGTCTCTGATGTCACCTGCTGGCCCTGGCCACTCAGAGCAGTCCAGTGTGCCAGCAGCACCTCTGTTTCCAAGATGGCAGAGGTCTGGAGCACACTGGAGGAGCTCTGGGCACCTCCCAGGGGAGGTATAGGTCAGGGGAGTGGTCACTCCCCTTTCCTTTGTCCAGTTTCGCGCCAGAGCAGGGCTAAGGGGTCCCTGAACCGGTGTAGACTGGCTTATGCAAAAATGGGCACCATCTGTGCCCATGAAAGCATTTCCAGAGGCTGGGGGAGGCTACTCCTCCCCTGCCTTAACACCTTTTTCCAAAGGGAGAGGGTGTAACACCCTCTCTCTGAGGAAGTCCTTTGTTCTGCCATCCTGGGCCAAGCCTGGCTGGACCCCAGGAGGGCAGAAACCTTTCTGAGGGGTTGGCAGCAGCAGCAGCTGCAGTGAAACCCCTGAAAAGGCAGTTTGGCAGTACCAGGGTCTGTGCTACAGACCACTGGGATCATGGGATTGTGCCAGCTATGCCAGGATGGCATGGAGGGGGCAATTCCATGATCATAGACATGTTACATGGCCATATTCGGAGTTACCATTGTGAAGCTACACATAGGTAGTGACCTATGTGTAGTGCACACGTGTAATGGTGTCCCCGCACTCACAACGTCTGGGGAATTTGCCCTGAACAATGTGGGGGCACCTTGGCTAGTGCCAGGGTGCCTTCACACTAAGTAACTTTGCACCTAACCTTTACCAGGTAAAGGTTAGACATATAGGTGACTTATAAGTTACTTAAGTGCAGTGGTAAATGGCTGTGAAATAACGTGGACGTTATTTCACTCAGGCTGCAGTGGCAGGCCTGTGTAAGAATTGTCAGAGCTCCCTATGGGTGGCAAAAGAAATGCTGCAGCCCATAGGGATCTCCTGGAACCCCAATACCCTGGGTACCTCTGTACCATATACTAGGGAATTATAAGGGTGTTCCAGTATGCCAATGTGAATTGGTAAAATTGGTCACTAGCCTGTTAGTGACAATTTGGCAAGAAATGAGAGGGCATAACCACTGAGGTTCTGGATAGCAGAGCCTCAGTGGGACAGTTAGTCATATACACAGGTAACACAGTCAGGCACACTTATGAGCACTGGGGCCCTGGCTGTCAGGGTCCCAGTGACACATACAACTAAAACAACATATATACAGTGAAAAATGGGGGTAACATGCCAGGCAAGATGGTACTTTCCTACAGAAATCCCCAGTGTGTCGACGGAATCTTCCCCCTGCTCCAACAGGCACCAAACTTCAGCGTCTCCTGTACTCTGGGACCCCTCTCATCCTGACGAGCGTGGCCCCTGGAACACAGGTGGGGGACCCAAGTGACCCAGACTGTCCAGTGGTCCAACTGTCCAAATTTGGAGGAGGTAAGTCCTTGCCTCCACTCCCAGACAGTAATCCTGTGCACCCCGTGATCTGCAGCTACAAGGGCTTCTGTTCACATTTCCAAGACATCCTGCATTTACAGCCGTGCCTAGCTCCCCAGCACTCCGTCCTGGGATGCTCAGCTCCCTGAGTTGATCTCTGGTGTCATGGGACCTCTCTTTGCAGTGTTGAGATGACCGCCATGTTCAGACTTCTTGAACTCGTGTTCAAGGACTTCTGCGGGCGCTTCCTGCTTGTGCATGGGCTCTCTACGTTGCTGAGGGGCCCATCTGTTTCCTCTCCCAAGTCGCGACATCCTGGTCCTTCCTGGGCCCGGGCAGCACCCTTTTTCTCTAACCGTGACTCTTGCAGCTAGCAAAGCTTATAAAAAAAAAAAGATACTGGATGCGTGTGAAAGGTCAATTGCTCTTTTGCACAAGTATCTGCTGCCCAGGCTGGAAAATGTATTGATTTTAAGAGTGACCTGGAATTTGAATATTTCTGGATCGAACAGAACCACTTGAAGTGAGATCATTTTTTTAAATTCAAATTTCGGCATTTACCTGTGAACACATTCAGCAGCGAATGGGGAGAGTGTGATAGTTCACACACTTATCCTGTATGTAAACTAAGTCCTGAGTCTGAAGAGTATCTTTTGCTCTTTTGCCCCTTTCATCTAAAGTTGAGGAATATCTGGATAATTTCCATGTGTTGTCTGCTGTGCGTAAGACGCCTTACAGATGTCACTCGTATTAAAAAAACTGAAAATACTGAATGGCTTGTGTTTTCTGTCTCAAAGTATTTCTTGTATGTCTGGTGAATAAGATGTAGATTTCATAAAGCATGTTAGTGTTTCAGTAAAACAAATGAAACAACTATATATTTGTGTCATCATGATTGTATGTATGTAGGAGGCTGGCCTGGTTTGTAGTGGGTAACTTGGGTACTTACACCTTACACCAGGTCCAGCTATCCCTTGTTTAGGCTGATAGAGGTAGCTATAGCAGAGCAGCCTAGGCTGAACTAGGACACATGCAAAGCTCATACTATACCACTTATATCATATAGGTACTATATCATAAGAAAGACAATACTCAGTGTTACCAAAAATAAAGGTATTTATTTGGGTGACACAGTATAAAAAATATCTCAGAGACAATACTCTTTCTGGAGGTAAGTATTATATACAATATATACACTAGACACCAAAATTAGACAAGCAAATAGTTATAGCACAATGCAAACAGTATGAAATCCTATAAAATGCAACAGGAGAAAATAGGTCTAGGGGCAACACAAACCATATACTAAAAAAGTGGAATGTGAATCACAAATTCCCCCCTAGACAAGTGTAGTGTGTGCAGAATTGCTGGGAGAGTAAGAATACAGTAAAGGTAAGTAAATTACCCCACCCAAGAGCCCCGAAAAGCAGGAGTAAAGTACTGCAAGTTTCCTTAGGACACACTACACCTCGTTTTGGGGATTTTGCAGCAGCCAACCAAGTCTGCAAAGAACAACTGCTGGATAATTGGACCTGAAAACCTGCGAAGGAAGGGGACCAAGTCCAGAAGTCGAAAGAAGTTCCAGGAAGGACAGGAGCCCCTGCTAACCCAGAAGGGGGTGCAAAGGGAGAGTCCCCAGTTAGTAGAAGACTGCAGGAATGCACCCTAGGAAGATGCCAGCAGGTTCCTGCATAATGCAAAAGATGTCCCACGGCATGAAGATCGTTGCAGATGGGATTTCGTGTTGGAAGGCGCCAACAAGCCTTGGCTATGGCAAAAGTGCATTTTTCATCAAAATAGCACTGGATGGACCCAGGAGGGACCTGGGGGCCTCGACTCTATGTGAGGAAGAAGAGGGGGCTCTCACCACTTTAGAGAGCTCTCAGGATGCCAGCCAGCACCCCCAGAAGCTGCAGGATCCGGGTTCAAAGGAGGTGCAAAGCACAGTTGATGCAGCACAACAAAAGAAGGTCCCACATCACCAAAGAACAACTCAGCGAGTTAAGCGTTGCAGGGTGGAGTGCTGGGGACCAGGGCCAGGCTGTGCACAAAGGAATATTGTAAAGAGTGCACAGAGGCCTCAGGAAGCGAAGCAGATACAAAACACAGGGGTACCATCGTTCTCAGGGAAGACAAGGTCTTACCTCCTCCAAATTGCATCAGCAGGACCTCAGGACAGTCTATGTCGATGATGTCCACCCTCTGTGTCCTTAGGAGCATGCTCATTGCCGTGAGAGGAGTCCCAGTGTACCAGCCTTCACTTTGGAAGGTGCCTGCCTGGAGCAGGGGAGTGACTCCGTCACTCCACAGGAGATTTCTTCAGTTCTTCTGGTGCAGGATGAAGGCAGGGAGTCCCCAGAGCGTGCACACCATGGAAACTGTTGCAGTTGATGACTTGGAGCTGAGGTTGCTGAGGAAAAGTCTCTTGTAGACACTTTGTTGCAGTTACAGTGTTTCTTGGAGCAGGCTGCGGTTGATACGAGGTCAGAGAATGCTGAAGTTGTTGCAGAGGATTCCTGAAGGAAACTTGCAAACAGAATCTGAAGACAACCCACAGGAGAGACCCTAAATAGCCCTGAGAAGGGGATTGGCTACCTTATCAGGTAAGGACCTATCTGGAGGGGTCTCTGACATCACCTGCTGGCACTGGCCACTCAGAGCCCTCCAGAGTGGCCCTATACCTTGAAAAGTAAGATGGCAGAGGTCTACGACACACTGGAGGAGCTCTGGGCACCACCCCTGGGGTGGTGATGGACAGGGGAGTTGTCACTCCCCCTTTCCTTTGCCCAGTTTTCCGACAGAGCAGGGGAGAAGGGGTTCCTGAACGGTGTAGACTGGTTTATGCAAGGAGGGCACCATCTGTACCCTTCAAAGCATTTACAGAGGCTGGGGGAGGCTACCCCTCCCCAGTCTGTAACACCTATTTCCAAAGGGAGAGGGTGTAACACCTTGCTCTCAGAGGAAATGCTTTGTTCTGCCTTCCTGGAACTGGGCTGCCCAGACCCCAGGAGGGCAGAATCCTGTCTGTGAGGTGGCAGCAGCTGTAGCTGCAGTGCAAGCCTCAGAGAGCTGGTTTGGCAGTAGTGGGGGTACATGGTAGAGCCCCCAGGATGCAAAGAATTGGCTCCCCAATACTGGATTTGGAATGGGGGGACAATTCCATGATCTTAGACATGTTACATGGCCATATTCGGAGTTACCATTGTGAAGCTACATATAGGTATTGACCTATATGTAGTGCATGCGTGTAATGGCGTTCCCGCACTCACAAAGTCCGGGGTAATGGCCCTGAACTATGTGGGGGCACCTTTGCTAGTTCAAGGGTGCCCTCACACTTAGTAACTTTGCATCTAACCTTCAGCAAGTAACGGTTAGACACATAGGTGACTCATAAGTTAAGTGCAGTGAAAATGGCTGTGAAATAGTGTGTGCACTATTTCACGCAGGCTGCAGTGGCAGTCCTGTGTAAGAATTGTCAGAGCTCCCTATGGGTGGCAAAAGAAAGGCTGCAGCCCATAGGGACCCCCTGGAGCCCCAGTGCCCTGGGTACCTAGGGACCATATACTAGGGACTTATAAGGGGGGTCCAGTGTGCCAATTGAAATTGGTAAATGAAGTCGCAGGCCTACAGTGACAAATTTAAAAGCAGAGAGAGCATAAGCACTGAGGTTCTGGTTAGCAGAGCCTCATTGACACAGTCACTATACAGGCATACACATAAGGCCACAAACTATGAGCACTGGGGGCCTGGCTAGCAGAATCCCAGTGAGACAGTAAAAACACACTGACACACACTCACAAACAGGCCAAAAGTGGGGGTAACCATGCTAGAAGGAGGCTACTTTCCTACAATGTGTTATTGATAAGGATTGATGGAAGAATGCACTGCATTTTAGAATATGTTGTATTGTATTTATGATGTTATGTATGTTTGTTAGTGGTTCCCTCCAAAATACGTAAATAAAAAAATCACATTAAAGTTAGCAGGCTTGCATTTCGAGAGTTTAGTAGCCGTATCAGGGCCTCATTCTAGGCTCTCATCGCTCAAAAGAGGTCAAGAAATGTGGAATGTGTCAGTCACGAGCGCACTGAAGCCATGGAAATGTCACACTTATGCGCTCTGAAACCCTGCTAGCTATACTTTCAATGGGAATGAAGATTCGTTGACATCACCACAATGATGTGATTTTTTTTAAACTATTGTAAAAAACAATAATAGGCGAAAGCCGAAGGTCCCCCTGCGCCTCACATCCAAAGGAGTAAGCGGGGCGAACCTGGGAACTGCTGCCAGAAAAGGTAAGGCTGACCAGAGGGCACCAGGCTAGAGGAGTGGAGTAAAGTTAACATTTACAAAATAATTCATCCATTGGAAAAATACATCCTCGAGTCAAGACAGTAAAAGAAACATGAAGCGAAAAAACACAAGGGAGTGATCTGTAAGCGGATTCTGCACGCAGACAGAATAGCCTTCGCGTTGCGACGTACCCCGTGCATGCCCACCTGCCCCTACCTGGGGCATCCGACGAGCACTTCCTGTCCTGTCCCCGCAGCAGCATCCTTCCTCTCACCTGGGGACGACTGGCAAAAACAGAGGCACAGGGTGGGCTCTGCTGCAGTACCGGAACTTGACCGTTAGGTGTCAGGAGAGATCTGTACATGCAAGGAGGAGAGCGCTGTGGGTGGTGGTGTCCTGTCACACACCACTGACCGACAACAGGAGGATGAAGGAGAGAATACACCCCCGTCGGGTACCCTGGAGTGGATGCAGGGGCTGTAACAGCTCAGATGCCCTGGTTGGTGGGCTGACCCCCACGGGATGCTGAGAATGGCAGAGTGCAGTCTCTGGGTCTGCGGAGCACATCATGGAGTTAAAGACCCTCCTGGCTCTCCAAGGCGAGCAGAAGGAAAACACTTATGGCCATGGAGTCAGCGGAAGTGACGTCACACGCCATTTTATCTTCACTTTTACACAGACACACATGCCTACACAAACACACATTCACTCATACACTCTATTGTACATAAACACACTCTGGCCCACAAGCAGGCTCACAACACACATTTAAAAGTATTGTTTACTTACCTCAGCTACCAAGGAGGGTCATAGTCCAGCTAACTGTACTCCATTTAAAAATGATAGAAAACCAGGAAGTGTAGCTCCAAGCAAGTACATAAGGAGGTTCCTGGCACTGATTTTGCCACCTCTGAAGTAGGGGTTTCAGAGGCAGTGCCAGGGGTTGCAAGGAGCAAGCTGGGAGTCTCAGCTGTGACCCCTGGCGACCCCTGAATGACGTCCATGCTTCTGGTATTACAGGCACACCTATTGGCTTTGCCACACATTCATTAACAGATATTTCATAATAAACATTTCTTTCAATGACCATTTTTAAGTTGTTAAACAAGGATCCCTGCAAATTTATAGGACCCAAAACACAGTAGACCTAACTATACTCCTGGGGCAGGGATCACGTCCAGCCCTTGCAGCATCTGAAAGGATGCATAACTTCTCCAAGGGTCACTGACTCACACCTCCAGGCAGTGCTTACTTTGTGAAAAAACATACGTGTCACACCCTTGTGCGGAGCCCGCTTTCCCTTCCACTTCCATCGCCCATTGCAGCTGTCATCCCTGCCAATAACCGTAACAACACAGCTACTAACCATCACACGCCTACAAATGTGATTATTTTGACTATTCCAGGCCATAAAAGCTATAAGAATGGCTTAAGCTGCAGGTATTAGTCATTTTTAGGTCGAGCAGAACAGTGCTCAAGCGCTGCTTTTCCGACGTGTTGGTATGTATCTGGGTTTTAACCACACCCACCGCGCGCCCACCACTATCACTCGTTCATGGGCTTGCCCTTCAAAAATCCTTTGATGACATTGGTAAATGCTTTACTTTTGTCCTTCCTTGCAGAGGTTTTGTTACCGCCTGGCCATCGCCCCTGTTACACGGCTAATTGCACTTTTGCTGATAACTTTGACTGCGAGTGAACTTCTTTTTCCTTTTGTGTGTCTCTTCACGCAGATGCTCATGGCGGCCGTGGCGCTGTGAATCGGGTCGCTTATGTGAAACTGTTTTACTTTTCATTTTCAATTTATGTGGCAAGAAAAGTCCGGTTAGGAGTTTACAAACTTAATAGCTCTTACTCAAGCAAATGCGAGACCCATTCCATTGCAAACACTTGTTATTAATGTATATTGAATTACAACTGTTGTTGTGTTTGTTTCTAAATTAGACAGACATCACCACCTTGTGGCAACCTTTCACGAGTGCCGGTGTTGACTCAGGGTGACAGTTTTTCACCCTGTACAGACCTCCCACAAGGGAGAAAAAGTGCTGCATCTCTCTCTGCGCCTTGCGGCCCCAACACTTTTAAAATGTGTTAAAAAGATTTTCTACAGTGCTTCTCTCCTTTTGAGGCACCACCACCAGCGATATGGAAAATGATGCACCCCCTGCGACGTCTGGGTGCACCTTCTCTCCAAGGGCTTGTTTTCATTTGAAGCAGTCGTGGGCCTCAGAAACTTTCTTTTGCTGCCTCTATCACTTTTTGATGTGCCCACTGGTGCTGAAACACCTGCAATCCTGCTGCCAGGGACCATGCGACGGTCTTAGGACCATGTGATCCTGTGGATCGCGCCACTGCCTGGCACCAATCAGGCGCTGAGCAGGGAACACCTGCCCACCCCTGGTGGTCTCCTCAGCTTGGGTCTTCCTGGCAGTAGCCCCTCCTGGTCCTCATGGCAGACCCCTCTTTCTGCTCCCACGCCCCAAACACAGAGGCCTTTGGCAACTTGTTGGGTGCATGTGTGGGTCCAGCAGGACTGTATAGAACCCACTCCAGAGGTCACCAAAAACAGGACCAGCCCACTGAAGTCCAGGGGGACCCTCTTCCTTCTGGGTCCCTGTTATATCAAAATTACTCACTGTCCACACATGAGGTAAGTAACACTGAAGATTTATGTAGCAGAGACAAAGAGCCCAGCTGGAAGCATCCAAGGTAAGACTCAAAGTGCTAGCAGTCAACATTAACAGGTACAGCATGCAACTGGGGAAGAACATTCTAACACTCCAAACACAACAAGCATTGGCAAATGACATTACTGATACATGAATACAACAGCCTCCTGCAAATACACCTTCTACGGGCCCTTTGAACTGTCAGGTGTCAGCCGGTGTAATTAACTTGCCTGCCAGGGCATTGCAAAGCATGTGTACCATCAAGGGTGACTCAGGGAAATATGCCCACGTTTCTGTGTTCAGGAACAAAATTATGGAATAAAACTCAAAAAGGAGTCAGGAGCCAAGGATGGTTAGGGAAGGTTACATCAATGATCTTTGTATTGCAACTTGTGCATATCAAAATTAATATTTTAGTGACACTTTCCCCAAGGTTTAAACCAGTTGGAGTACTACAAAGTTACAGTCCAGCTAGAACTGAAAGAGGATATTTCTTTTTGAATTCCCAGTTAATTTATGAGGTATTAGCAGGTCACAACCAATTTAATTTGCGATCCATCGGTGACAGTGCTTCCTGTGCACAGATGCCAGTCTTTCTCCCTCAGCCTACACACCTGTTCACACTTGTGTAGACATGTTTGCGCGTAACCTGTGAAAAGCCATCAACCCCAGTTGTGCAGCAGCAGTGAACTTTGGGCCTCATCTACGAGGCCCATGGCTCAGGGCGGCACAGTAAGTACCGTGCTGCACCACCCTGTTCCACCAGGAAAGGGCGGAAATGTGCCGTATCTACAAGCCTCTGTCCTCTCCGCGTGCGCGGGCACACAATTTGCTGCCTAGCGCCAACGCAGGCACCCTTGAACCAAGGGACACCTTCCTGCACAAAAACAACCATAAGCGGTGTTTTCCTTTTTCTCTGTGTGCTGCAGGATGTAGCTCACATAGAAAGTGGAAAAAACAGAGAGAAATAAAGATATTCCTCCCTGTTGCGTCATTCTTATGCCCCCCCCTGAGGTGACATAGGAATCTGATGCATTCCAAGACTTGTAATTCTGGGAACGCATCTAATTCCTTCGAGTTCCATGGGTGTTGTGTGGGAACACCCCAAGCAACACCCATGGAAGGCGCTTTTTACTCAGAGTTATGTGTGAAAGGGGTCCATATTTACAAGGCCATGAAAAGCCACGCAAGGGGCCTTTGTGTAGCCTTGTAAATATGGGATGGCCACTTTGCCACCAGAGCGTTAAAAAAATAACACTCTGGTTGCGCAGTGTGACACTAGGGCCTCATAAATGAGGCCCTTTATTTTTAAATCTGCCCACTGGATAGGAAATCCCTTTTAGCACGGAGCTTATACTGGGGCCCGTTGAGATATACTCACTCCAGAGGCTCAAAAAACCTGGTTTTGCAAAAACAATAAAACTGTGGGTCTCCACAAGTTAGAACCCACTGTATTACACATCCAAATGCCTGGAAATTATGAACTATCCAGAGTGAGGTATAAGCTTTTTTTTAATTCAGTTTATCCATTTTTATTTTTAAAAGTCGACACAACCTTTAAAATGGGGACTGCCCGCTGCCACTGTGATTTCTAGATAGAGAGAGAGGCATGAAGCCACATTGTGTGGGCAAACAGACACCATTGCACCTTTTTAGGGTCGCGCACAAAGCACTCCTTCCCTGGTGTAATCTCTCTATGGGCTTGTAACCACGCCTACATCATGCCCATCAGTTTGGTTGGTTTGTGGGGTTGCCTTTTAAAATTTGCTTGATTTCATTAGTGAAAGGCATGCATATGTCATGCCTTTTCCAGTGTTTAGCCCTCCTCGAGAGCACCGGCAAAGTACTGAAAACATACTAGGCTCTGTGTTTTCCGCATGGCTTCTGGACTATCTTTTCTTTTTATTTCCTATACAGTGTGATCTCACTGGGCAGAAGTCGAGCGCTTTGCATGACATCGACCCTGTTGCATGGATAATTGCATAATTGCTGATATATTTGACTGCAAGCAAACTTTTGTTTCCTTTTGTGTGTCTTCTTCACGCTCATGGCGGCCGTCGGCTCGCTTAAGTGAAACTGTTGTATTTTTCATTATTAGTTTATGTGGCAAGAAAAGTCCGGTTAGAGGTTTACAGCGCTGCTAGCTGTAACGAGAGCACATGCGAGACCCAATGCATTGCAAATGCTTGTTTGTTCATAGCCCCCCATGCCATGGTTACAGAACATGTTGGCTGAGAGCAGCTTCGGTGACGAGTAGCTTTGCGTTCTGTGAAGACAGTTCAGACACTTGTAATAACTGCTGTCTCTACAGATACAGGGAAGGCTTGGTTGGGGTCTAAGGTGAGGGCCTCCCCGACGCAGAGTATAACTGAAATATCACTAGATAGATTTTGTCTACATGTAAAAAAATGGTAGTTGTGAAAGGAAAGCCCAGGACCTCTAATACCCTGTGATGATGCCCAGGAGCCATCTGGGATCTGGCACTCCACTGGAACCTGTGTACCCTACTTCTAGTGTGAATGTCTTGGAGCTATTCAGAGATGCTCAGATCAGAAACACTCTCGCCCCTTCTGCATTGGTTTCTGCTGGACTCCCCTCCACCTCCGCACACGGTGCTTTCTGTTTTATGTTGGGTTTTAAAGGGTGAGTTTGTGCCAAGCATGTGCCAAGTGCTACCAACAAAGGCTGCAGGGTCAAACTGTGATGGGGCACAAGCATTCTGTGAACCTAATCTCAGTGCTCCAGATTGTGCAACAATTGTGCAATCTAGTGGGTTTTCCCCAAGCCGATTTCACCAGGTAACACCCAAAGGAGTTTGCACACATGTGGACAGAGGGGCCATGTCAGGAAGTCAGGTGCAAGAGCTCTGGACCCGCGCCTTACCCCCGCACAAATGAATTCTCTCCTGTCCTGTGCTCACTGGGTCCTGACCCACTCAGTGCCAACACCTCCTTCTTTACCCCATCTTAACTGCCTTTAACCCCACTGGTGCCTGGGGCGAGCTGGTCTCGTTCAGGCACACGGTTCCCGTGTGTCCTGGACGAGACCAGTTTGTCCTGCACCTGGCCCACTAGCGCTCCCCGTGGGCCTCCCTCCCACACCCCCCAGTCGGGGTGGAAGGGGAATCGCTTCCCCTTCTACACCCGACCCCCCCTCAGCAATCTGATGACGTCAGCATGCTCACAGAGCGCTGATGTCATCAGAAGCTGCTGAGGACGTGCTGGAAGCCATTTGCTTCCAGCGCGTTGGCAGGAGAGGACTTGTTTAGGTAAGTCTCTCTCTTTTTGGGAGTTTTGGGGGGGGAAACAGACACGGGGGAAAGGAAAGAGTTTTTCCTTTGCCCCTGTGCCTGTTTTCAGTGGATTCCTGTTCCATGATCGTGGAGCAGGAATCCCCACTAGGCACCAGGGATT
Organism: Pleurodeles waltl; assembly: GCF_031143425.1. Lineage (NCBI taxonomy): Eukaryota > Metazoa > Chordata > Amphibia > Caudata > Salamandridae > Pleurodeles > Pleurodeles waltl. The sequence continues at coordinate 1,076,177,740 of NC_090449.1, read as the reverse complement.
TCCTTTTAGTTTTATTTAGGGGAGCGACCCCTTGGGCAAGGGTCGCTCCCCTGGGGGCCAATTTTAAATCCTGTTTCAGCCCCCCCGGGGGCAGATCAGCCAATTTTTTTTATGCCCATCTGCCCCCAAGAGGGGCAGAATCCACTTAGGCACCAGGGATCCTGTGTGTGTGTGTTTTGTGTGGGTGGGCAGCACCTTTGGCAAGGGCCACCCTCCAAAGGGGGCACGTTACTGATGGCTATTTCTGCCCACCTTGGAGGCAGATCGGCCTATTTTTTTTAGGCCAAGGCACCGAGATGTCAGAGTTGTTTTTTTTTTTTTTTTTGGTTCCCTTTTTTTTGTGTGCTTGGGGTGCCCCATTTGACAAGGGATGCCCCCGAAGGGGGCACAGAGCTGTTGGCCATTTTTGCCCCTGAAGTGGGCAGATTGGCCTATTTTTTTAGGCCCATCTGCCCCGAAGGGGGGCAGAATCCACTTAGGCACCAGGGATCTTGTGTGTGTGTGTTTTGTGTGGGGGGCGGCCTCTTTGGCAAGCGTCGCTCCCCAAATGGGGGCACATTACTGATGGCCATTTCTGCTTCCCTTGGGGGCAGATCGGGCTATTTTTTTAGGCCTATCTGCCGCCAAGGGGGCAGAAGCCTCCAAGATGTAAGGGAATAATTGTTTTTATTCCCCTTATTTCTTTTGTGTTGGGGGTGCCCGATTTCGCCCCCTGTGGCAAGGGTCGCCCCACCCAAACATGGTACAGAGCTGTTGGCCATTTCTGCCCCCCTTGGGGGCAGATCGGCCTATTTTTTTTAGGCCCTCCTGCCCCCAAAGGGGCAGAAGCCACTTAGGCACCAGGGACAATTTCTAAGTTCTTGGTGGAGGGTGTTTGTCAACTGACGAAGTATTTGTATTTGTGATTATAACAGTTTATTTCTTCTTTTTGTTCTAATTCAAAGCTTTTGCTTCCTTTGCTGTGGATCCTTGCGGTTTTGGCAGTAGTTGTTCTGCGGTTTGCGTAGTTGCATGTTTTAGGTAAGTAAAAGCAATTTACTCCAATGGAGTATTGTTGCCATGCATGAATGACATGTTTGTAGGTGGGGTACTGTAGGAGGCTGGACTGGCTTGTAGTGAGTACCAAGGGGTACTTGCACCTTGCACCAGGCCCAGTTATCCCTTATTAGTGTATAGGGTGTCTAGCAGCTTAGGCTGATAGATAATGGTAGCTTAGCAGAGCAGCTTAGGCTGAACTAGGAGACGTGTGAAGCTACTACAGTACCACCTAGTGTCATATGCACAATATCATAAGAAAACACAATACACAGTTATACTAAAAATAAAGGTACTTTATTTTTATGACAATATGCCAAAGTATCTTAGAGTGTACCCTCAGTGAGAGGATAGGAAATATACACAATATATATATACACAATAGCAAAAATATGCAGTATAGTCTTAGAAAACAGTGCAAACAATGTATAGTTACAGTAGGATGCAATGGGGAAACATAGGGATAGGGGCAACACAAACCATATACTCCAAAAGTGGAATGCGAACCACGAATGGACCCCAAACCTATGTGACCTTGTAGAGGGTCGCTGGGACTATTAGAAAATAGTGAGAGTTAGAAAAATAACCCTCCCCAAGACCCTGAAAAGTGAGTGCAAAGTGCACTAAAGTTCCCCTTAAGGACAAAGAAGTCGTGTTAGAGGAATAATGCAGGAAAGACACGAACCAGCAATGCAACAGCTGTGGATTTCCAATCTAGGGTACCTGTGGAACAAGGGGACCAAGTCCAAAAGTCACAAGCAAGTCGGAGATGGGCAAATGCCCAGGAAATGCCAGCTGCGGGTGCAAAGAAGCTTCTACTGGACAGAAGAAGCTGAGGTTTCTGCAAGAACGAAAAGGGCTAGAGACTTCCCCTTTGGTGGACGGATCCCTCTCGCCGTGGAAAGTCGTGCAGAAGTGTTTTCCCGCCGAAAGAACACCAACAAGCCTTGTTAGCTGCAAATCATGCGGTTAGCGTTTTTGGACGCTGCTGAGGCCCAGGAGGGACCAGGAGGTCGCAAATTGGACCAGCAGAGAGAGGAGACGTCGAGCAAGACAAGGAACCCTCTCTGAAGCAGGTAGCACCCAGAGAAGTGCCAGAAACAGGCACTACGAGGATGCGTGAAACGGTGCTTGCCGAAGTTGCACAAAGGAGTCCCACGTCGCCGGAGACCAACTTAGAAAGTCGTGCAATGCAGGTTAGAGTGCCGTGGACCCAGGCTTGGCTGTGCACGAAGGATTTCCGCCGGAAGTGCACAGGGGCCGGAGTAGCTGCAAAAGTCGCGGTTCCCAGCAATGCAGCCCAGCGAGGTGAGGCAAGGACTTACCTCCACCAAACTTGGACTGAAGAGTCACTGGACTGTGGGGGTCACTTGGACAGAGTCGCTGGATTCGAGGGACCTCGCTCGTCGTGCTGAGAGGAGACCCAAGGGACCGGTAATGCAGCTTTTTGGTGCCTGCGGTTGCAGGGGGAAGATTCCGTCGACCCACGGGAGATTTCTTCTGAGCTTCTGGTGCAGAGAGGAGGCAGACTACCCCCACAGCATGCACAAGCAGGAAAACAGTTGAGAAGGCGGCAGGATCAGCGTTACAGAGTTGCAGTAGTCGTCTTTGCTACTATGTTGCAGGTTTGCAGGCTTCCAGCGTGGTCAGCAGTCGATTCCTTGGCAGAAGGTGAAGAGAGAGATGCAGAGGAACTCGGATGAGCTCTTGCATTCGTTATCTAACGTTTCCCCAGAGACAGAGACCCTAAATAGCCAGAAAAGAGGGTTTGGCTACTTAGGAGAGAGGATAGGCTACTAACACCTGAAGGAGCCTATCAGAAGGAGTCTCTGACGTCACCTGGTGGCACTGGCCACTCAGAGCAGTCCAGTGTGCCAGCAGCACCTCTGTTTCCAAGATGGCAGAGGTCTGGAGCACACTGGAGGAGCTCTGGACACCTCCCAGGGGAGGTGCAGGTCAGGGGAGTGGTCACTCCCCTTTCCTTTGTCCAGTTTCGCGCCAGAGCAGGGCTAAGGGGTCCCCTGAACCGGTGTAGACTGGCTTATGCAGAATTGGGCACCTCTGTGCCCAACAAAGCATTTCCAGAGGCTGGGGGAGGCTACTCCTCCCCTGCCTTCACACCATTTTCCAAAGGGAGAGGGTGTCACACCCTCTCTCAGAGGAAGTTCTTTGTTCTGCCATCCTGGGCCAGGCCTGGCTGGACCCCAGGAGGGCAGATGCCTGTCTGAGGGGTTGGCAGCAGCAGCAGCTGCAGTGAAACCCCAGGAAGGGCAGTTTGGCAGTACCAGGGTCTGTGCTACAGACCACTGGGATCATGGGATTGTGCCAACTATGCCAGGATGGCATAGAGGGGGCAATTCCATGATCATAGACATGTTACATGGCCATATTCGGAGTTACCATTGTGAAGCTACATATAGGTAGTGACCTATATGTAGTGCACGCGTGTAATGGTGTCCCCGCACTCACAAAGTTCAGGGAATTGGCTCTAAACAATGTGGGGGCACCTTGGCTAGTGCCAGTGTGCCCTCACACTAAGTAACTTTGCACCTAACCTTTACCAGGTAAAGGTTAGACATATAGATGACTTATAAGTTACTTAAGTGCAGTGTAAAATGGCTGTGAAATAACGTGGGCGTTATTTCACTCAGGCTGCAGTAGCAGGCCTGTGTAATAATTGTCAGAGCTCCCTATGGGTGGCAAAAGAAATGCTGCAGCCCATAGGGATCTCCTGGAACCCCAATACCCTGGGTACCTCAGTACCATATACTAGGGAATTATAAGGGTGTACCAGTAAGCCAATGTAAATTGGTAAAAATGGTCACTAGCCTGTTAGTGACAATTTGGAAAGAAATGAGAGAGCATAACCACTGAGGTTCTGATTAGCAGAGCCTCAGTGAGACAGTTAGTCACTACACAGGTAACACATTCAGGCACACTTATGAGCACTGGGGCCCTGGGTTACCAGGGTCCCAGTGACACATACAACTAAAACAACATATATACAGTGAAAAATGGGGGTAACATGCCAGGCAAGATGGTACTTTCCTACAGGTACGCAATGCCGGATTGTGTGTGAACTTGTCCTTAGATTTGAGCACAATGATATTTGTGTTGTCATATGTCTAATTTTCTTTTTTCTTTTTTCTTTTTAGTGGGATATCATTGGTGATTGCTGTGTCTGTGCAGAGTAGTTGCTTGGCGAGTAGCTATTTCAGGCAAGTGAGTGCTATAGTTTTTTATTACATAACTCTTTGTGATAAAGCTACACTTTGTTTATTACTCATTTTAGTGCTAGTTGTTGTTGGCAATCCATTTGTTGTTTGAAAGGAATATGGCTAGTCGCAAAGTGACCGCTCAGCAGGTTGTTGGCATGCTCTTTGAGTCGTCTTCAGACCATGATTACGAGAATGACTCTGCATCTGAGGCAGAGGAGGAAGTGAGAGATTCTGGAAGTGAGTTTTCTGTCCGAGAGTATTCTTCTGATGAGGAAGCTACTCTCAGTGCAGATGAAGAGCCTGTGTTAGAGGAGGACATTGATGTGCCAAGAGTGCAGCAGCCTGGGGCTGAAGAGTTTCCCATTAGAAGACCTGATACCTGGATTGCCACAAACATGGAGCAGCCACAGTTACCTGCATTTACTGGTCTCCCAGGGTGTAGAGTCAATACAGAAAACGTTTTGCCTGTCAATTTTTTTCACTTGTTTATGGACGATGTATTTTTGGAAGAGATTGTGGAGCAGACAAATGTGTATGCAGAGCAATATTTGGGGGACAACGCTGCCAGACTTAGGCCTTAGTCTAGGGCTACTCAGTGGGTTCCCACATATCTGGAAGAGATGAAAACGTTTTTAGGTTTGACTTTTTTGATGGGGTTGATAAGGAAGCGGTCACTGGCTTCTTATTGGTCTACTAGTCCCTTGATGGCAACGGCTATATTTCCTGCAACTATGACACGTAATCGCTATTTGCTTATTCTTCGTATGCTGCATTTTGTTGACAATGCTTTAGCCTTGCCACGAGATCACCCTGATTGTGACCATCTTTTTAAGATTAGGCCTGTCCTTGATCATTTTGTAGATCGGTTTTCAGAGGTCTATGTTCCAGGCAAAGAGATAAGTGTGGACGAGTCTTTGGTCCTTTGCAAGGGCGTTTAGTTTTTAAGCAGTACATTCCTAGTAAGAGGGCACGGTATGGAATTAAATTGTATCTGCTGTCAGAAAGCAGTACAGGATATGTGTATAATTTCCGGGTCTACACTGGTAGGGATTCCAGTATTGACCCTCATGGTTGTCCGCCCCACTTTTGGAGTTCGTGAGAAAATTGTGTGGGAACTTGGTAGACGACTGTTTGACAAAGGTCACCATTTGTACGTAGATAATTTCTACACTGGAGTGCAGTTGTTCAAGCAGTTGTTTAGAGTGGACACTGTTGCTTGTGGCACAATCCGTGTGTAGAGGCTGTGGGATAGCGTTACTGGAGGGGAGACGTAAATAACTCTGTCGGAGTCACAATACTTTGCAGTAACGTTCTTTTATTAGTATGTGGGATTATTCTACTATCTTAGATGTCCTCAACCATCCTTATTCTCTTCCTTTTTTTGTTTCTTCCCTTGGTTCTCTCTGTTCCTCCTCTTCTTTCTGTTGTTCTTATTTAGTCCTTCCGTGTCTTACACCTTTCTTTTCTTTTTTTCGGGTGATTTCTTCTTCGGGTGAAGCCTCGTCGACGTCAGGATGTGTCAGCGGGAGTCCGTCAGCCAGAAAATAAATAAAGGTGAAGAGGAAGGTAAGTGGCTTGTTCTGACTTCTGTTTGTAAAGGTTAGAGAGGGAAGGTGCGGAGTGGTGGGTGCGAACAAAAGAAAAAAAATGGCTTGTGCCCAGACTCTCACCGCTGTGTTTTTGTGCTCGTTGGGAGAAACAGAAAATTCTTTCTACTGTATCTTTTACGAGCCTGTTATCTCCACAGCGCCCGTTTTCCTAAATGTACGTTTTGTGAGGGTTAGTAAAACAGGGAAAAACACATTTTATATATAATCAAATATGACTAGAATTGGGCAAAACGAGGGAAAATAACACTTTTACGATGAAGACTTTATTTGTATATACCCTCCCAGTGTTCGTCCCAAACTACCTGCCTTCCCTTCCTGCCCCTAAAACCTGCTGCCGGATTCAGTAAGCAGGCACGTACCTGCGATAGCCATGTCCCTCCAGAGACGTGTCGGGAGCTCACGTCCAAAATCTGTTCGGCCGCTGGTATGTCCGCGCCTCGTGTGCTTGTCAGCTCTCCGGCTTCCTTGGTCCTTGTCTCGGGTAGTGGGTCTGGTCCTCTTCTCCGTCGTCCTTCTCCTGGTTCAGCTTCTGCATCTTCTCTCTCCGTCGACCGCGGCAAAAGTTCCTCGAGTCCCTTTTCAATTTCTGATTTCACCCGGATATCCGGGTTCGGTGAGGTTGTTTCTGATCCTTGGCTCTCACTGATGCCCCCGGGGTATCGGTCGGACGGTCCGGGGTCGGCATCCTGAAACAGGGTCCCTCGACCCTGTTACACTGTTCTAACCAGAAAGGCTATCCAAGGGAGCTTGTCTGTAAAACACTTGAGAGGGTACAGTGCAGTGCTGTGTACATGCTATCTACCATCCATGATGAGAGTACTTCCCCTGTGACTGTTTGGGGTCAGGTTCCCGAAGTGCGCAAACCTGTGTGCATTTTGGACTACAATAGGCACTTGGGTGGTGTTGATAGAGTAGATCAGAGATTGGAACCTTACACTGCTCTTCATAAGTCTTACGTGTGGTATAAAAAGTTGGCCCTACATTTATTTCATTTGGCAACTTTTAATGCTTTTATTGTTTTCAAGGATTGTTCACCTGAGTCAAGGATGAAGATTGTTAAATTTCAGGAGTCAGTGATAAAGAGCCTTATTGTGGTGGAACAGGCAAGAGTTCCTAGAGTAGCAGCGGTCGAGGATGTGGCTAGATTGAAAGATCGCCACTTTCCAGTTCATATTCCTCCCACTCCCAAAAAAGACTTGCCCACTAAGAAATGTAGAGTATGTGCCCGGAGATCAATCCGGAGGGAGAGCCGGATGTACTGCCCCAATTGCCCTTCAAAGCCTGGGCTGTGTGTGGCCGGCTGTTTCAGAAGTTACCACGCAAAGAAATATTTTTGGGAAATACCATGAGCGTAAACTGCCTATTTTATATTTTCATATGTTCAGTTTCACGGTTGGCATTACTGTCATGTATTTAGTTAGAGATTTTGTGTTTGCAGCTTTGTACTTATTTTATAATTAGTTAGTGGTTGCTTTGTTGTTTACAAACAAAAAAAAAGTGATGGCGGTGTGGCGCTTGGCTGGCGGTGTGTGTGGGGTGGTGCTAGGGTGGCGGTGTGCGTGGGGTGGCGCTTGCCTGGCGGTGTGTGTGGATGGCACTTGGCTGGCGGTGTGCGTGGGGTGGCGCTTGGCTGGTGGTGTGCTTGGGGTGGCACTTGTCTGGTGGCATGCGTGGGGTGACGCTTGGCTGGCAGTGTGCGTGGGGTGGCGCTTGGCTGGCAGTGTGCGTGGGGAGGTGCTTGGCAGGCGGTGCAAGCCAAACGTCAGTCCACACACTCCCATCAGCTAATGTGACTGCTGTATCAGGCATGTGGGCATATGTAAGTGATGGGCCCTTAAGTGGCGCTGACTGTCGATGCGAGTGTTGTAATGTGCTGGGCCCGTGGCTGGCAGCGTGAATGGTCTTGTGCATGTCATGTGTGAAAGGTGTGTGAATGGACTGTAAAACGGTTGATGCCTTGACGCAGCTTTACAGCTCACAAGCTGTGAGTCATTGGTTCAGTTTTTTGGCCTTTCAGTTATTAACAGTGCATTTCACTTTTGTGAAATCTCTTGTTAATAAAATTTGATCTACTGAACCATCTCTCACCCTCGTGCCAAATCCAACCAGTATGTGTGGTAAAAATGACAAAACCTGCTCCTCTGTAATCAGGCGTTGCAGCACACTTGTGACACGCTAGGTGTCTCAGGTGGGACCCCGATGTTGAAGCATGCCACCAACTTGGTTGGTGGGTGAGGGGTCTTTTTCACATAACCTAAGTGCGTTTCTTTTCACAATTTTAGTGTTTGGCACATCACAGACGTACGTGGACACATCAAAATGATATATTACAAAACTACCTGTGTTTGGGGGGGAGGCGGCACCTAAGTTTTTGGTCCTGGGTGCGGCCTTCATCTAGGGACACCTACCAAACCCAGACATTTTTTAAATCTAGACACCCCAAGGAGTCCAGGGAGGTGTGGCTTGCATGGATCCCCCAACATTTTCTTACCCAGACTCCTCTGCAAGCCTCAAAATTTGCTTAAAAAAGCATATTTTCCTGACTTTTCTTTGTAGGGTCACAGCTCCAGCACAAAATTCCTACTCCCCAGCGTTCCCCTCAGTCTCCCGAGTAAAATGATACCTCACTTGTGTGGGTCCCCAAAGCAGAGTCAGCCTAAAGATGTATAAAAGAATATGTCCTTATAAACTCGCTGTGCTATCCCCTCTATCTCTACAAGTTTTTGGCCTTATTCTGTTGCAGGCACCTGGCCCAACCACACAAGTGAGGTATCATTTTTATCAGGAGCCTTGGGGGAATGCTGGGTGGAAGGAAATTTGTGGCTCCTCTCAGATTACAGAACTTTCTGTCACCGAAATGTGAGGAAAAAGTATTTTTTAGCCAAATTTAGAGGTTTGCAAAGGATTCTGGGTAACAGAACATGGTGAGAGCCCCACAGGTCACCCCGTCTTGGATTCCCCTAGGTCTCTAGTTTTCAGAAATGCACAGGTTTGGTATGTTTCCCTAGGTGCCGGCTGAGCTAGAGGCCAAAATCCACAGGTATGCACTTTGCAAAAAACACCTCCGTTTTCTCTGGAAAAATGTGATGTGTCCACGTTGTGTTTTGGGGCATTTCCTGTCACGGGCACTAGGCCTACCCACACAAGTGAGGTATCATTTTTATCGGGAGACTTGGCAAAACGCTAGGTGGAAAGACATTTGTGGCTCCTCTCAGATTCCAGAACTTTCTGTCACCATAATATGAGGAAAAAGTGTTTTTTTAGCCAAATTTAGAGGTTTGCAAAGGATTCTGGGTAACAGAACCTAGTGAGAGCCCACAAATCACCCCATCTTGGATTAGCCTAAGTGTCTAGTTTTCAAAAATGCACAGGTTTGGTAGGTTTCCATAGGTGCCGGCTGAGCTAGAGGCAAAAATCTACAGATAAGCACTTTGCAAAAAACACCTCTGTTTTCTTTTGTAAAATGTGATGTGTCCACGTTGTGTTTTGGGGCATTTCCTGTTGTATGCGCTAGGCCTACCCACACAAGTGAGGTATCATTTTTATCGGGAGACTTGGGGGAACATAGAATAGCAAAACAAGTGTTATTGCCCCTTGTCTTTCTCTACATTTTTTCCTTCCAAATATAAGACAGTGTGTAAAAAAGACATCTATTTGAGAAATGTCCTGTGAATAACATGCTAGAATGGGCACCCCAGAATTCAGAGATGTGCAAATAACCACTGCTTCTCAACACCTTATCTTGTGCCCATTTTGGAAATACAAAGGTTTCCTTGATACCTTTTTTTCACTCTTTATATTTCAGCAAATTAATTGTTGTATACCCAGTATACAATAAAACCCACAGCAAGGGGCAGCACATTTATTGGCTCTGGGTACCTAGGGTTCTTGATGAACCTACAAGCCCTATATATCCCCGCAACCAGAAGAGTCCAGCAGACGTAACGGTATATTGCTTTAAAAAATCTGACATCGCAGGAAAAAGTTACAGAGTAAAACGTAGAGAAAAATGGCTGTTTTTTACCTCAATTTCAATATTTTTTTATTTCATTTGTTATTTTCTGTAGGAAACCCTTGCAGGATCTACACAAATTACTCATTGCTGAATTCAATATTTTGTCTACTTTTTAGAAATGTTTAGGTTTCTGGGATCCAGCATTTGTTTCACACCCATTTCTGTCACTGACTGGGAGGAGGCTGCAAGCACAAGAAAATCGTAAAACTGGGGAATGTCCCAGTAAAATGCCAAAATTGTGTTGAAAAATTGGGTTTTCTGATTCAAGTCTGCCTGTTTCTGAAAGCTGGGAAGCTGGTGATTTTAGCACCGCAAACCCTTTGTTGATGCCATTTCCAGGGAAAAACTTCAAGTCTTCTTCTGCAGCCTTTTTCCCATTTTTTGAAAAAAACAAAATGTTCACTGTATTTTGGCTAATTTCTTGGCCTCCTTCAGGGAAACCCACAACGTCTGGGTACCTCTAGGATCCCTAGGGTGTTGGAAAAAAGGAAGCAAATTTGGCATGGGTAGCTTATGTGGACTAAAAGTTATGAGGGCCTAAGCGCAAACTGCCATAAATAGCCAAAAAAAGGCTCGGCACAGGAGGCGGAAAAGACCTGGCAGCGAAGGGGTTAAAGAGAGTCTTGTGATGTTTTGCACTGTTTCGCGTCTCTTAATGGTTGTTAATCATTACAGGATGTCCCCTACTGAGCCGACCAAAGTTGAATGAGATGCATCTTGGGGTCAGTCTCAGACCCCGATCACAAGTCACTGATACATTCTGATATGTGCAGTAACTCCTCCTACCACAAATGTTGGTATTATGAGTCCGGAGGTCATTACCGCAGCTCTGCATTTTTTCCCAGGTAAATTCTGCCAGGTCAAACTTTCAGAATTTTACTGGTAAAAGAAAGCCTTATACATTCTGATGATGTGTTCTGCTTTGGGTTGCATGACCCAGGTGTAAATGCGCACGTGTGCACACACACACAGGCAGACACACACTCACACCCATACTTACACACACAGACACACACACACATACACACACAGCCACACACTCACACATGCACACATACATAAACACACACACATACTCATAGACACACACATACACTTGTGCACACACACACATAAACACACAGACACACACAGATACACACACACATTCACGCACACATAAATACACACACACACACAGACACACCCATACACATGCACAAACACATACACACACACATGCACACATAAATGCACACACACAAACACACAGACACAAATATACACACACATACACAGACACACACACACATACACACACCACATGCACACATACACACACATACACACACAGCCACACACCCACACATGCACACATACATAAACACATACACATACTCACAGACACACACATACACTTGTGCACACACACACACATAAACACACACACACATTCACGCACACATACATACACACAGACACACCCATACACAGACACAAACACATACACACACACATGCACACATAAATGCACACACACAAACACCCACACAAAGACACAGATGCAAATACACACACACACAGACAGACACACACACACATGCACACATACATACATCCACACACACAAACACACACACACATATAAAGACACACACACACATACACACACATACACAACCACACATGCACACATACATACACACAGACACACATACATACAGACTCAGGGCCTCATTCCAATCCTGGCGGTCATAGACCGCCAGGGTGGATGGCCACGGAAGCACCGCCAACAGGCTGGCGGTGCTTCAGTGCCCATTCTGACCGCGGCGGTAAAGCCCCTGGCTGGGCTGAACCTCCATGGCGGCGCTGCCATGGGGATTCTGACCCCCTTCCTGCCAGCCTGTTTCTGGCGGTTTTGACCGCCAGGAACAGGATGGCGGGAACGGGTGTCATGGCATGGGCATGGCATGGGCAGTGCAGGGGCCCCCTAACAGGGCCCCAGCATGATTTTCAATGTCTGCATAGCAGACAGTAAAAATCGTGACGGGTGCAACTGCACCCGTCGCACCCCTGCAACACCGCCGGCTCCATTCGGAGCCGGCTTCTGTGTTGCAGGGCCTTTCCCGCTGGGCTGGCGGGCACTCCCTTGGCGGGCGCCCGCCGGCCCAGCGGGAAAGTCAGAATGGCCTCCGCGGTCTACTGACCGCAGAGCGTCCATTTGGCGGTTCCCGCCAGGCGGGCGGCGTCTGCCGCCCGCCCGGGTCAGAATGACCCCCTCAGTGTCCTAATATCTCTTAATAAAGGTATTATCACATTTCCCATTGCCTTGTTGCCCACAGGTGTGAGCTTCAGTGAGCGAGTGACGAGGATTCAGTAGCCCTTGTTAGTAGCCGCCACTCATGATGCTTATGTTTGTATCCTGGGGGGCTGAGTGACTCTCCTTGTAGGGTTTTCTCCCACTTGTTCCTTCCTGAGGTGCAATCGCAATGACCAGGCATTGGTCTGCAAGCATGGTGGCCACTGTACACCCCAACCCCAATGGCCAGTCTAGAACCACTCTCCAGCTGGCAACCACATATTGTGCTATTGGTGAGCCAGCATGGTGACCATCGTACACTCCAGCGCCAACGGCCAGTCTAGAGCCACTCTCCAGCTGGAGGCCACATCTTCTGCTGTTAGTGAGCCAGCATGGTGGCCACCGTACACTCCATCCCCAACGACCAGTCTAGAGCCACTCTCCAGCTGGAGGCCACATCTTCTGCTGTTAGTGAGCCAGCATGGTGGCCACCGTACACTCCATCCCCAACGGCCAGTCTAGAACCACTCTCCAGCTGGAGGCCACATCTTCTGCTGTGAGTGAGCCAGCATGGTGGCCACCGTACACTCCATCCCCAACGGCCAGTCTAGAGCCACTCTCCAGCTGGAGGCCACATCTTCTGCTGTGAGTGAGCCAGCATGGTGGCCACCGTACACTCCATCCCCAACGACCAGTCTAGAGCCACTCTCCAGCTGGAGGCCACATCTTCTGCTGTGAGTGAGCCAGCATGGTGGCCACCGTACACTCCATCCCCAACGACCAGTCTAGAGCCACTCTCCAGCTGGAGGCCACATCTTCTGCTGTGAGTGAGCCAGCATGGTGGCCACCGTACACTCCATCCCCAACGACCAGTCTAGAGCCACTCTCCAGCTGGAGGCCACATCTTCTGCTGTGAGTGAGCCAGCATGGTGGCCACCGTACACTCCATCCCCAACGACCAGTCTAGAGCCACTCTCCAGCTGGAGGCCACATCTTCTGCTGTTAGTGAGCCAGCATGGTGGCCACCGTACACTCCATCCCCAACGGCCAGTCTAGAACCACTCTCCAGACTGGACTAAACCCCAGCAACAAACTCTGAGGGGTTCGTCTTCCTCCTTCAGCAGGTGAATTTAATTGTTTCCAAAGTGTAGCATGCCACGAACCAGTGAGCCCTTCGTGGGCAGACCCAGCCCTGGGTGGACAGTATTTAAGGAACGGACCTTGCCCACTAATGCAGGACGGGACCCGTGGATTTTCTTCTTGCTGAGCAGTTGCTTGCACTTAGGGGCTGATTTAAGAGGCCCCAGCGCCACCTTAGTGCCGCCATGGTGCCATTTGTTTGACTCTAAGGCGGCGCTCAAGTGCTTTTTACATGCGCCATATTTACAAAGTGGTGCAATCCACGCAGAGCCCCACTGTGTAAGCCCTTGTGCCACGTTACGCCTGCGCCACGCATAATATATGCAAGGGGGCGTTCCCCCGCTAGGGATTCTGTAGAAATGGAGCAAGGAAATCTAAGAGATACAGTGGGCCCCTCCCCACCCTGGGCAGTACATCAACAGCCACCGCCTCCTGCCCTGCGCCATGGTTCGCCGTATTTTAAATAAGGCGCACACATTGTGGCATTAGGGGGCGACATGGGGAGTAAGGAAAGTGGCAGTGCCAGTTTTCTTACATCAGCCGCTTCTAGTTACTGTAGATTTTTCACACCGTGTTCATCAAATGATCTGGCTTCAGAAAATGTCAACTTTTCTCAAAGAAATGGAAGAATTGGCCAGTAAGTTAGTTCATGAACCCTCCAACTGTGAGCAACAGCATTTTAGGAAATCTACCCTTTAAAAGAAACTTTAAAAAGAAACAAAGTCTGAAATACATTTTAATTTTAAAGTCTCAAGTACGTTTTAACTTTGAAGCCTGAAATGCGTTTTGATGCCGGAGCCTGAAAGGCGCGGCGCAGAGGGCCGGGTGTCTCCGGGCTATAGGTGACCCGGGCTCTCCATAGGAGACGTGCTTTCCTGCCAGTGGTGATCTCGCCTAGACTGGCCGAGCAGCTCACAGCTTTCTGGAGAATGTGCAGGGCACCCGGGTCACAAGATGCCACAGGACGCAAGAGGCGGGTATCGGGGCGCTACCCAGGAGAAGAATGACGTGCAATGTAGCTGCGGGGACCCTGGATGTGTGAGAACCGGGCCCCCCTCGCTGACGGGTTGACTGGGTCTGGTGAGCTCTTGGGAGCAGTCACTGGCAATCTGAGCAGGGCTGGGTGTGGTGTGTGCCAGCTGGGCGCACGCCCAGGGCGCCCGCCCCCGGGGGTGGCCTGGAGCACCCGGCCACAGCCTCCCACTTAGGTCCAATGAAGAGTGTGTCTAAACACTATTAGGGAAGGCTGCTGGCGTCCTTGTGGGGGTTCTATTTGTTCTTGTGTTCATGGCGCTCGTTTCTATTCCGCTGTAATGTTGGATACGTAGACAATGAATGAGGACGAGGGGAGGAGGCGCTACATTTCAACTCCGCAAGGAGCTCTCTGATCCCGTGTCTGAGCCCTCCACCCCCTGGGCTCACATTTCTGGGTCACTCGCCTGCTGCTGCCAGGGGTGTCCTGGCACGCAGACGGGCCCTGCTGAATATTTAAAGGCCCCACGGGTGTCGTGCGCTGCACCCGAGACGGAGGGAGTGAGGAATTATTCATTCATCGCTGGCCCCGCCCAAAGCATCCTTGGGTTCAAGGCCTTGTGTCTCCCACACTAGGCGCCCCACGGATGGGCGCCCCACCCATCTGCCAGCTGGTGGTGTCCTACACACCGACCGGGCGCTATTAACACACACGTGCGAACACACACACAACTCACAAAACGCACACACAAACATACTCCAGATACACACACACCAGACACACGCACGTTCGCACAAAGTGCGCCTCTACACACAGGGCTCACACAGTGCACCTCTACACACAGCTCACAGTGCACCTCTACACACAGGGCTCACACAGTGCACCTCTACACACAGCTCACAGTGCACCTCTACACACAGGGCCCACACAGTGCACCTCTACACACAGAGCTCACACAGTGCACCTCTACACACAGGGCTCACACAGTGCACCTCTACACACAGCTCACAAAGTGCACCTCTACGCACAGCTCACAAAGTGCACCTCTACGCACAGCTCACAATGCACCTCTACAAACAGAGCTCACACAGTGCACCTCTACAAACAGAGCTCACAGTGCACCTCTACACATAGTGCTCACACATTGCACCTCTACAAACAGAGCTCACAGTGCACCTCTACACATGGGGCTCACACAGTGCACCTCTACACACAGCTCACAGTGCACCTCTACACACAGGGCTCACACAGTGCACCTCAACACACAGCTCACAGTGCACCTCTACACACAGGGCTCACACAGTGCACCTCTACACACAGAGCTCACACAGTGCACCTCTACACACAGGGCTCACACAGTGCACCTCTACACACAGCTCACAAAGTGCACCTCTACGCACAGCTCACAAAGTGCACCTCTACGCACAGCTCACAATGCACCTCTACAAACAGAGCTCACACAGTGCACCTCTACAAACAGAGCTCACAGTGCACCTCTACACATAGTGCTCACACATTGCACCTCTACAAACAGAGCTCACAGTGCACCTCTACACATAGGGCTTACACAGTGCACCTCTACACACAGCTCACAGTGCACCTCTACACACAGGGCTCACACAGTGCACCTCTACACACAGCTCACAGTGCACCTCTACACACAGGGCTCACACAGTGCACCTCTACACACAGAGCTCACACAGTGCACCTCTACACACAGGGCTCACACAGTGCACCTCTACACACAGCTCACAAAGTGCACCTCTACGCACAGCTCACAAAGTGCACCTCTACGCACAGCTCACAATGCACCTCTACAAACAGAGCTCACACAGTGCACCTCTACAAACAGAGCTCACAGTGCACCTCTACACATAGTGCTCACACAGTGCACCTCTACACACAGGGCCCACACAGTGCACCTCTACACACAGGGCTCACACAGTGCACCTCTACACACAGGGCCCACACAGTGCACCTCTACACACAGAGCTCACACAGTGCTCACACAGTGCACCTCTACACACAGAGCTCACACAGTGCTCACACAGTGCACCTCTACAAACAGAGCTCACAGTGCACCTCTACATACAGGGCTCACATAGTGCACCTCTTCACATAGTGTACCTCTACACACAGAGCTCACACAGTGTACGTCTACATATGGAGGTCACACAGTGCACCTCTACACACAAAGCTCACACAGTGCACCTCTTTATACAGTGCACCTCTACACACAGAGCTTACACAGTCATTTACATACAAAGAGCTCACACAGAGCATCTCTGCACACTGTGCTGACACAGTGCACCTCTACA
Source organism: Pleurodeles waltl (assembly GCF_031143425.1). NCBI lineage: Eukaryota > Metazoa > Chordata > Amphibia > Caudata > Salamandridae > Pleurodeles > Pleurodeles waltl. The sequence continues at coordinate 1,076,161,153 of NC_090449.1, read as the reverse complement.
CGTCAACTCCCACAGTGCACCTCTACCTACAGAGCTCTCACAGTGCACCGCTACCTACAGAGCTTGCACAGTGCCCCGCTACATGCAGAGGTCATACAGTGCACCTCTACATACAGAGGTCACACAGTGCACCTCTACATACAGAGGTCATACAGTGCACCTCCACACACACAGATTACACACTGCAGCTCTACACACAGGGCTCACACAGTGCACCTCTACACACACAGCTCACACAGCGCACCTCTAAGGAGAGTGTCGGGGTGCTATGAGACAACCCTCAGCTCTCCTATGAGTATCAGAGAGATGAGGCCAGGGAGAAGAGATCTGTGAGGTCGTGGCCAGAGCTGGAGAAGGGAGGACCACTAGTGCCAGTGTGGAGGCAGTGGTGGGGCACAGGAGAGGGGCCCACAGCCCCCCATGGGCGAACGTGGGTACTGAGGTTGGGTAGAGGACAAGGCATTAAAGTGCAGAGCTCCGGGCGCTTCAGACATCATCCTGGGACCCGGAGATGCAGTTTATGAAAGAGGAGGCAGGGCCCCCTTCAACGCCAGCCGTGGTGGGGGCGCAGAGGAGGAGAGGGGGTGAAGCAGTGGCAGAGACCGTGGAAGGAGAGAAGCGGAACCCACGGGGGCATTGATTAATGAGTCAACGACGGTGCCAAGATCAGAGAAGGGTCAGCCGGGGGTGCAGGGATTGGATCACACAGGTAAAGGAAACGGGGGTGACAGGGCGGTGAAGGTGCCGTACATGGAGGTGGTGAACCCCTTATAGGGAAGGTGCCACTGGGTACCAAAGAAACATATGTGCAAACAAGGGATCCATGAATTTACAGCGTTGCACAAGAAAGCTAGAGAGGGTTGAATTCTGACGAGCGGAAACTTGCCACGCGACCCGGGGGAGGAGAGGCTGCTAACATAGGTACCGGACAGCGGCATTCAGGGTGCATGACACTATTATCTTTGGGGAAAGACCTGGGTGCAGCGATGCGGGCTTTACATTCATGGACGTGACAAGGACGTTCAGCCTCAGCTTAGAAATGACAAGGAACAAACTTCAGTTTTAAACAGAGACGTTCAAAGGCCTCGGCACAGTGGGCTCTGCCCGGGGTCCCGACCTTTCCGGGGCCTCCGAAGGAGCCAGCTCTGTTCTGCAAAGAGTCCTGACTGCTGATGGCCTTGATTCATTCTTCAACCGATTGTTTTAAATACAGGTCTCCTTAAATGTATGTTAATGTGGGTGATGCGAGAGAGTTTATTACAGATATCTTGCAGTGAAACGTTGTGTTTATGTTTCATGCAACATTCTTCAAAAAGGTATTTTAGATGAAAACAGGAGCTCATGTATGAGCAGTGGGGGTGCCACAGAGATTATTTGCAGTAATGTTACCGAGCTGCTGTATATTGAAAACACCCCCCACTGCCCCTGAATATTAGATGTAGACGAATTTAGAACTTGGACCGGTGTCTGAGCTGTCAGTGACCTGGACAGAGAGGCCATGAAAGAGATGAAACTGGATCATAAATTCAAAGTTGTTTTGAACAGGGGCCCCCAAATAAGTTTGGCCCAGGGACCCCTAAATCCTTAGGTTGTCCCTGGTTTCAAAGAACTTGCATGGGTGGGTGGTTATGAGGAAGGCTGTGGGTTATGAGAGAGTGTACACACTTACAAGAGTGAGGAGGGTTAACAATGAGCTATGATTGCAGCTCTTACATCACGTGTCTCGTGTCCACGTTGAGGTTTCCTGTTGCCAGACTTGCCCTTTCCAGGGCCCCCACTCCGGAGGTAGTTGGGTGGAAGGTGGTGGAAGGGGGACGGCCACACTCAGGCCTGTTGGACCTCAGGAGGGGGTGGGGGGAGCGACCAATGCCTCTTCACCTTTAGATACAATTGGCAAACATGTAAGAAAAGGCACTGAGTACCCCTTGGAGGCCAGGTGCAGGGATCTTAGGGAGGGCACAGAAAGGGGTGTGCAGGGGGGGAGCAGAGGTACCACTCAGGGTTGGGAGGTTGGCAGAGGCACAGACAGGAACTTGCAGGGGGAGGGCAGAGGTAACACTGAGGGTTGGGAGGTTGGCAGGGGCACAGACACGGATGTGCAGGGGGAGGGCACATATACCACTCAGGGTTGGGAGGGTGGCAGGGGCACAGGCAGGGATGTGCAGGGGGAGGGCAGAGGTACCACTCAGGGTTGGGAGGGTGGCAGGGGCACAGACACGGATGTGCAGGGGGAGGGCACATATACCACTCAGGGTTGGGAGGGTGGCAGGGGCACAGACAGGGATGTGCAGGGGGAGGGCAGAGGTACCACTCAGGGTTGGGAGGTTGGCAGGGGCACAGCCACGTATGTGCAGGGGAAGGGCAGATGTACCACTCAGGGTTGGGAGGGTGGCAGGGGCACAGACAGGGATGTGAAGGGGGAGGGCAGATGTACCACTCAGGGTTGGAAGGGTGGCAGCGGCACAGACAGGGATGTGCAGGGGGAGGGCAGAGGTACCACTCAGGGTTGGGCGGTTGGCAGGGGCACAGACATGGATGTGCAGGGGGAGGGCAGAGGTACCATTCAGGGTTGGGAGGGTGGCAGGGGCACAGACAGGGATGTGCAGGGGGAGGGCAGAGGTACCACTCAGGGTTGGGAGGGTGGCAGGATCACAGACAGGGATGTGCAGGGGTAGGGCAGAGGTTCCACTCAGGGTTGGGAGGGTGGCAGGGGCACAGAGAGGGATGTGCAGAGGGAGGGAAGATGTACCACTCAGGGTTGGGAGGGTGGCAGGGGCACAGAGAGGGATGTGCAGGGGTAGGGCAGAGGTACCACTCAGTGTTGGGAGGTTGGCAGGGGCAAAGACAGGGATGTGCTGAGGGAGGGCAGATGTACCACTCAGGGTTGGGCGGTTGGCAGGGGCACAGACAGGGATGTGCAGGGGGAGGGCAGAGGTACCACTCAGGGGTCGGAGGGTGGCAGGGGCACAGACAGGGATGTGCAGGGGAAGGCAGAGGTACCACTCAGTGTTGGGAGGTTGGCAGAGGGACAGACAGGGATGTGCAGGGGGAGGGCAGATGTACCACTCAGTGTTGGGAGGGTGGCAGGATGGGGGGGGGGGTGCCCTGGCAGGTCTGCTGTGATATTGTTCAGGAGTGAATTTAGTGATGGCTTCAGGCTTCTGTATTGAGGCCTCAGAGCCCATAGGTTGGCAGAAAACTTTAAACTATGGAATGGGAAGGAGGGGGTGGGCGGGACTATCACAGGGCCCTTTCCTGCCTGCCCTTCGGGATATTTGCAAATTTCACCTCTAGGTGCAATACAAAAAGGTTGTAGGAAAGCTCTGGTTGTTTTTATCGAGGATCGGAGTGGGACAGCAAATAGGCCCAGGCACCAAAATAAAAGTGTCCCTCGTTAGTGAAATAGAAAACTGAAACGGTGGCCCATGTTTGCAGATTGTGGCAGGTTCGAACCTGCAAAAATGCACTGTATAACTGTTTGCAATGTATGGAAGACTGTATGGATTTGACCTTGCTACAGGTAATGTTTGTTTCAATATCAGGGAAATCAACAGTGAAAACCGGCCCAGCAGATCATAAAACAGGCCCCTAAAAACCCAACAAACTGGTGCACACACTGACCTGAAATGCCAACCCATCCGGGCGCTGCCAGGTTGCCCGATACGCCAGTCCGACCCTGGATTCATCCTCTATCATGGGCAAATGTTTTGTCTCTCAATCCACTATAAGTGAGAGCACTCATTTAGTTAGAAGGTGCAGTAAGAGGGCAGAAATGGGGAAGGGGGCTCTAAGTCGCCATTCCTTCTGTTATCCGAGCACACTGAGGATTTCCAACGGCTGGGCACCCAGTTTGAAGTGCTGGTGTTGACAATTAAGAGCACTATAAACCACTGGCTCAAATTAAGCACTGTTCTGGGGCAATGGGCTGAGGGGGTGTGGATTTGGCTAGGAGACTATTGGAAGGTTGGTGCAGGGAGAGAGGTCTCAGTTGCTAATCACAGAGGACATTCTGCAGGCATTGTCACTCAAGCAAGAAAGATGCGCACATCAGTCTGGGAAGACTGTTTAGAAACATTCTTTGGTTTCCTCTTTGGGGCATTGCGGGTGTCGAATATGAGGGGGAAGGGAGTAGGGAGGTTAGGAACATAGAGTATTATGTGGGTTGGGTATTAGTGCTCACTGTGTAATATTCTCACAATACCCCAGAGATGGTCCTTGGATTCGCACGAGTGAATCCTTAGCTCAGTCCTGGGAGAGTGGCAAAGAGCAGTCAGGCCTTACTTAGGAACATGCGTTACGCATTCCACAGACAGACATGGACAGCAAGTACTTGACACGACTCAAAAGAATTCCGACACCAATTCATAAAAATAGAGCAAATGTTTATATAAATGTAGACACCAAACCATACAGTATTGTTTCAGGAGAGCAGAAGCAACATAAAATTGATGCAGAAATAGCATTTAAATGTTGCATTGACGTAAACGTTCAAATGTCATGTACAGCTTGTAGGAAAGTACCATCTTGCCTGGCATGTTACCCCCATATTTCACTGTATATATGTTGTTTTAGTTGTATGTGTCACTGGGACCCTGGTAACCCAGGGCCCCAGTGCTCATAAGTGTGCCTGAATGTGTTACCTGTGTAGTGACTAACTGTCTCGCTGAGGCTCTGCTAACCAGAACCTCAGTGGTTATGCTCTCTCATTTCTTTCCAAATTGTCACTAACAGGCTAGTGACCATTTTTACCAATTTACATTGGCTTCCTGGAACACCCTTATAATTCCCTAGTATATGGTACTGAGGTACCCAGGGTATTGGGGTTCCAGGAGATCCCTATGGGCTGCAGCATTTCTTTTGCCACCCATAGGGAGCTCTGACAATTCTTACACAGGCCTGCCATTGCAGCCTGAGTGAAATAACGTCCACGTTATTTCACAGCCATTTACCACTGCACTTAAGTAACTTATAAGTCACCTATATGTCTAACCTTTACCTGGTAAAGGTTGGGTGCTAAGTTACTTAGTGTGAGGGCACCCTGGCACTAGCCAAGGTGCCCCCACATTGTTCAGGGCAAATTCCCTGGACTTTGTGAGTGCGGGAACACCATTACACGTGTGCACAATACATAGGTCACTACCTATGTATAGCGTCACACTGGTAACTCTGAGCATGGCCATGTAACATGTCTGATATCATGGAATTGTCACCCCAATACCATTCTGGTATTCGGGGGACAATTTGGTGATCCCCCCGGGTCTCTGGCACAGAACCTGGGTACTGCCAAACTGCCTTTCTGGGGTTTCCACTGCAGCTGCTGCTGCTGCCAACCCCTCAGACAGGATTCTGCCCTCCTGGGGTCCAGGCAGCCCTGGCCCAGGAAGACAGAACAAAGGATTTCCTCTGAGAGAGGGTGTTACACCCTCTCCCTATGGAAATAGGTGTGAAGGGCTGGGTAGGTGTAGCCTCCCCCAGCCTCTGGAAATGCTTTGATGGGCACATATGGTGCCCATCTCTGCATAAGCGAGTCTACACCGGTTCAGGGATCCCCCAGCCCTGCTCTGGCGCGAAACTAGACAAAGGAAAGGGGAGTGACCGCTCCCCTGACCAGTACCTCCCAGGGGAGGTGCCCAGAGCTCCTCCAGTTGTGTCCCAGACCTCTGCCATCTTGGAAACAGAGGTGTTGGGGGCACACTGGACTGCTCTGAGTGGCATTGCCAGCAGGTGACGTCAGAAACCCCCTCTGACAGGCTCTTACCTCTCTTGGTAGCCAATCCTCCTTTCTTGGTAGCCAAACCTCCTTTTCTGGCTATTTAGGGTCTCTCCTCTGGGAAATTATTCAGATAACGAATGCAAGAGCTCACCAGAGTTCCTCTGCATCTCCCTCTTCGTCTTCTATCAAGGATCGACCGCTGACTGCTCCAGGACGCCTGCAAAACCGCAACAAACTAGAAAGACGACTACCAGCAACATTGTAGCACCTCATCCTGACGGCTTTCTCGACTGTTTCCTGGTGGTGCATGCTCTGGTGTCATCTGCCTTCACCCTGCACTGGAAGCCAAAAAGAAATCTTCTGTGGGTCGACTGAATCTTCCCCCTGCTAACACAGGCACCAAAAGACTGCATCACTGGTCCGCTGGGTCCCCTCTCATCCTGACGAGCGTGGTCCCTGGAACACAGAAACTCTATCCAAGTGACTCCCACAGTCCAGTGATCCTTCAGTCCAAGTTTGGTGGAGGTAAGTCCTTGCCTCCCCACGCTAGACTGCAAACCTGTGTACTGCGTTATTTGCAGCTGCTCTGGCTCCTGTGCACTCTTCCAGGATTTCCTTCATGCACAGCCTAGCCTGGGTCCCCAGCACCCCATCCTACAGTGCTCAACCCTCTGAGTTGGCCTCTGACGTCGTGGGACCCTCCTTTGTAACTCTGCATGGACTCTGGTTCACAAATCTTCCAAGTGCATGTTCAGGTACTTTTGTGGGTGCTGCCTGCTTCTGTGGGGGCTCTTTGAGTTGCTGAGCATCCCCTCTGTCTCCTCCTCCAAGGGGCGACATCCTGGTCCTTCTTGGTCCCCAGCAGCACCCAAAAACCTCTACCGTGACCTTTGCAGCTAGCAAGGCTTGTTTGCGGTATTTCTGCATGGGAACACTTCTGCAACCTTCATCACGACGTGGGACAATCTTCCATCCAAAGGAAAAGTTCCTAGTCCTCTTCATTGTTGCAGAACTCCAAGCTTCTTCCACCGGGAGGCAGCTTCCTTGCACCTTCATCAGGGGTTTTCTGGGCTCCTGCCCCCCTGGACACTATCCGACTCTTGGACTTGGTCCCCTTGCCTTGCAGGTCCTCAGATCCAGGAATCCACCTTCAGTGCCTTGCTGGTGTTTGTTGTTCTTGCAGAATCCCCCTATCACGACTATTGTGCTCTTTTGGGGTAGTATGTGTACTTTACTCCTACTTCTCAGAGTCTTGGGGTGGGGTATCTTGGACACCCTGACTGTTTTCTTACAGTCCCAGCGACCCTCTACAAGCTCCCATAGGTATGGGGTCCATTCGTTATTCGCATTCCACTTTTGGAGTATATGGTTTGTGTTGCCTCTAGACCTATGTCTGCCTATTGCAACCTATTGTAATTCTACACTGTTTGCATTATTTTTCTGACTCTTACTTACCTGTTTTGGGTTTGTGTACATATAACTTGTGTATATTACTTACCTTCTTACTGAGTGTACTCACTGATATTCTTGTGGCATATTGTCATAAAAATAAAGTACCTTTATTTTTAGTAATTCTGTGTATTGTGTTTTCTTATGATATTGTGCATATGACACCAGTGGTATAGTAGGAGCTTTACGTGTCTCCTAGTTCAGCATAAGCTGCTTTGCCATAGCTACCTTCTATCAGCCTAAGCTGCTAGAAACACCTCTTCTACACTAATAAGGGTTAACTGGACCTGGCACAGGGTGTAAGTACCACAGGGTACCCACTACAAGCCAGGCCAGCCTCCTACACATAGGAATATGATGTACAACAGGGTGAGGAAAAATATATATAGTGTAATTTTAACCCTAACATTATGAAATAAAAGAGTGTCACTAATAGGTGGGGAGTGGTTGATTCTACCTTTGTTCACAAGGAATTACTGAAGGAAGTGGGAACAAGCACTTGTCTGCTTAAATGATGCCCTCCCCCCATGGTGCTTCGAAGCGCTTTTCATATAGTTTGTCAATCGCTTACTGGTTTTTTGACTGTAAAAGGGAAAGTAGTTGAAACCAAAGCCCATCAGTGTTTTGATAATAACTGCTCCAGGGCCCATAGAAATCTTATGGGTGCAGTGAATCGGGTTCCGTGGGATAGACAGATGGGGTTCTTCTTAGACGTGAATATAAACAGCCCATATTACAGAGGAAAAAGGAGATTGTGAGGGGCACCTGGGATAATCTCTATACAGCCAGCGAGAGAAAGGACCATTATTTGTTTCGGGAAACTGGAAATGATCATTTCTTCAAAGACAACCATATCGCCCTTACTGGTGTTTATAGTCTCCCCCAAAATTGGGTTGAGTATTTTTTTAACTTATCCTGTAGCAATGAGGAAGTGGATAGTCTTTCGGTCATGCATACCTTTATAAGAAATACTGAACACTGCTGTTAGACCCACCCACTTATGAGGGGCTGAGCTCTGCTCTGACCCGGTCCAGGAGAGACAAGGTCCCTGGCCCAGATGGGGTCTCAGTTGATCTTTTCCAGATAATTTTGAGCTCTGGCCCCCAATGATAACAAATGTTCTGAGAGGAGTGGTTAGAGAAGGTCCCCCGAAATCATGGGCAATAGATCAGACCCTCGCTGCTACTCCCCAATTTCACTGATAGTTACTACATGCACACGCATGGGGAGACTCCTTCTTGATGAACTAGGGTCATGGGTAGCGGATAAGGGGTGTTTCTCAGATGTTCACTATGGGTTCAGGCAAGACCTCTGCACTGTTGAACACTGTCTAAATCTTCACCTTCTCCTTTGAAGGTATACTGCGGGAAGTGTTTGGAGTATCCATCTGGGTTTCAAGGCTCTATCAGCAGCTTTTGATTGGGTGGGCAGAGGGAGGTTCTGGTCTATCGTGCTTGTCATGAGTTTTGACTTGGTCATAGTCCATTTCTTAGGTCAGATGCACAATGGGGTTACAGCGAGGGTAAGGTATGGGAAGCTCACTGACGCTTTTGACCTAGAATGCGGTGGTAAACAAGGCTGCGTATTGGCCCCATTTTTATTTTGTCGTTATATAAATGACCTGGATAAACATCTTACTGTAGTGGAGGCAGGCCCACCAAGAGCTGGTCAGAGGAAACTACCTGCTCCGTTGTACGCAAATGATTGCGTTTTAATATCCAGAACGGGTGTACATTTACAAAAACTGTTCAATGGCTTCTTTCTGTTAATGACTGGTTTGGACTTAAAAACCAACATCTCCAAAACCCATGTTATGGTTATTGGATCCCCATCCAAAGTGCCTAAATCCCTATACCTTAATGCGGAAAACCGATTAAATGATACTACTTTTACGTACCTAGGCATCCCCTTTGATCAAAATAGTTCTTGGACTCATTTGATTGGGTGCAGGAAGCTATGGGCTATGATTTGAGCAGGAACTGCAGCCTTTTTTAGAACTGCTGGGAACCTGGGCAGAATCCCCAAACCAGTGGGAGCAATGGTGACTATCTACCCTGTCCAGTGCCTCTCAATGGTAACATTTGGTGCTGAAGCATGGGGCTATTGGGATACCTCCAATCTGCAAGTGCATAAAACATTCCTTACGGAATCTTCTTTCAGTTCCTATCAGACAGGGCCACTGGAATTAGCGGCAGGGGAGGGCCAAATTATGCGGCAGGGTTGAGTAAATTATGCAACAAGAAAAGGCTAATTATGCAGCATTATTCGGCACATTTAGTGATAGTATTTCTTCATTTTTTGTCATAGTTAAACTTAACACTGTCTGGGCATTTGTCGCATCTCTTCAGTGCCATTTTAGCACCCAAATATAGCCGTAAGCTACAGAAAGGTGGCCAATCAAAGTTTGCAAAGTGCCTTCCACTGGCAACATGTGTTGCAATGTTTTTAGCAACTTTTGAAATGTTTGCACTAGAAACAAATGTTTTTGTTGCTAAAATCTGCATATTATGCAGCGGATGATAAAGTATGTGGCAAATGGGGCAAACTGATAACTTTGCAAAAATTACAGCGGCTGCAGAATCGCATAATTTCAGTGGCCCTGCTGATAGTATCCCTATTACTTTATTTCACTCGGAATTGGGGTTGGTCCCCCTAGAGGATCATGTTGAATTAGACCCTTTGTTGCTGTCGAGAGCAGTTTGGGTTCAGCAGGAAACTTTTCTCAACCAAGCTGTTGGAAATGGCCCTTTCTGCAGGGTTACCCCCAATTGTTTTGCATTTTTCCTCCTATTTTTCTGACCCTCTTTTTGTTTGCTTTAGGGCTCTGGGCACTCTACCACTACTAATCAGTGATACAGTGCATGTGTTCTCTCTCTTCACACTTGGTATAATTGGCTTACACCTGTGTGGCTTATTTAATGTACCTATAAGTCCCTTGTAAAGTGTTTTACCAGATACCCAGGGCCTGCAAATTAAATGCTACAAGTGGGCCGGAAGTACTGATTGAACCACTCACAGTAGGCACTTGCCTCATGCCTACCACAGCAGTCTCTGCATGCACAGTTTACTGCCACATTGACTTATCAATTAAACCTAATTCCCAAGGTCTAAACTCCCTTTTTACTACACCTACGTCACCCATAAGGTAGGCCGTAGATAGCCCTATGAGCAGGGTGCTGTGTATGTAAAAGATAGGGCATATACCTTTATGGATTACATGTCCTAGTAGTGACAAACAGACTATTTCATTTTTCACTGCTGTGAGTGCTGTTCCTCTCATAGGTTTGCATTGGAAATTCCCTTGTATATGACTAAGTGGTAATTTCTGATTTGTGAGGGGTAGTGTGGGCCTGTTTGGTATGTTTGGAATGATAGTGAGAAATCTTGTTTACTGGTCTAGTTTGATTTTACATCACTATTTTAGGAAATTCCACTTTTAGAAAGTGGGCATTTCTCTGTGCCTATAACTCTACTGGTTTGCATCCTGACTCCAAACCAGTGTAGGGCAGTATTTGGTGCATACGTTCAAGACAGCTATAACACACAAGGAGCTGGGTGTGACAAAAGAGCCATCTCCATACTGATAGTCATCCTGGGCTGGAAAGAGGGAGGGTTGTTCACACCTTACATGTCAATAGGCTGTGTCGAGCCCTCACACAATGAGCTGATTACCCTCTGTAGATGATTGGAGCCAGGGCTAGATTGGAAGGGGGCTGTGTTTCACTTGAAAGGGTTCCTTTGAAGTCACCCCCTGAACAAAGACATTTTTTAGCATAAGTACAGGGGCTCTGACCCCATGATTTTAGAGCACTTTTGAAACTGAGACCAAACCTCTGTCAGGACTGCTGAGCTGCACAAAGGACTCATCTGGACTCCTTTTCTGTTGTTGCCCTGCTGGCAGCTGCTCCCTGACCCTGTTCTACTAAACGACTGCTGCTGTGCCAGAAGGAACCACCATTTGAACTAACTCCCTTATGCGCTGGCCTGATGCTTGTTTCCCCCCTCTGGGCCCTGCACCTAATGTTCTCTCGGGGCTTACTGTCTGACCCCTGCTCCTTCAGAGCCCCTGCCCCAGCAGGATTGCTGTGGGGGGCTCTGAGGCAGACAGATCTTCAAATTAGCACGTGAGAAGTGGCTTTATTCTCACTTTGTGTTGGCCATTAGCACATGATGAGTGCTTGTTGGTTATTCCCCAGTACGCATTGACTGTGTTCACTGTACTAAATCTGAAGGGCAGACACTGTGCTGGGATTAACGCTTCCCTTAGGTGATGGGGGAACATAGTTGGCAGATCTGCAGCAACCAGGACGGCCTGCCCAGACTAGTGCTAAATGACATAGCCGCCATGACAGCAGTTGCCACAGCACTTCTCAGCGTGCATTCAAGGCAGGAGGGAAACTGCAGGTGCCAGGCCAAGTCACAGTGCCCCAGCTCAGAGGAGCGATGTGACCACAGCACCCTGAGGACCTCCCTTGGAGGGGCCCCATCAGCTGGACCAGCAGGCCACCAGGAGTTGCACCACGGCTAACCCACTCAGTGCGGCCCTAAAGTCCAGGAGCGATAAAACACAGCGGAAGACCACATTGGCTCCCAGTGAGGATGTGGGAGGCACCGGCTGACCAGGTTCCATGCCCCAAGTGTCACCAGCCTGCCTCGGGATGTGGTGAGACCAAGAAGGTGCTATCCTGGGCAGCCGTACCACATGGTAAGGGGGACGCGGGCGGCAGCCCCAATCCCATTGGGGTACCCAGCGAGGTCTCTCTTCCTTTGATAGTGTTTGAGTGCCCCACTCCCAGTGGTGACAAGGGTGTGGAGAGGCCTGTCTGGCCTTTCCAATGGCTCTGGGCCCTTGGTAACTTCAGGACATTGGAGGCGCAGAGCTGCCTTGATCAGCAGCTGCACCGCATGTTGTGGGCAGCTGCCATGCACATCCTTATGCGGGGGACCCAGTCAGGTCTCCCCGTCGGGTTCCTTTGGGTGGGCCCTCCTTCATTTTTGGGCTCTACCTTCCCCCGTGCTCCTGTGAAGCCCCATGAATGGATAGCTTGTTTGGGCTATGGTCTATACTAGAGCACCATAATCTACATAAAAGGTACACAGGAGGCTCTGTGCCTACACCAGAATACAACTGTTTCACTAGGGGCACACTGTGGCTGGTGAGGTGGTAATTTCTGTCTCTTTCTCATGCCATGATATTGCTTCATTCTCACAATGTCCATGACTCATACATCTTAATGCCACTTTCTCATGCCTTGATATTGCTTCATTCTCACAATGTCTATGACTCATACATCTTAATGTCACTTTCTCATGCCATGATATTGCTTCATTCTCACAATGTCTACGACTCATACATCTTACTGCCTGTTTCTCATGCCATGAGTATTCCCTAATGTTGGGATTTATGTCACTTTTGATTAGTTCCCTATCCAGGGTAACAAGTACTATTGTCAGCAATGATTTATGAGGCACAACATTTACCATCCAGATGGTTTACAGCTGCATTTTGTGACCTGATGCTGTGTAATTTTTACCCTGCCTTGTCGGGATGATGAATGTTGTCACAAGCGTGGTATCTTATTCACAGTTCTGTTAATCTATATTGTTGTTGATCTACTGATATGCTTGTACATAATATACAGAAACCAATTTTTATAAAATCTAGGGTGGAATCTCTTTTGTGGTGTATTTAATGTGTCACTGGTGTGTGTTGTGCAAACGCTTTACACATGATCTCTGGAGATAAGCCTGACTGCTCTGTGCCAAGCTACGGGGGGAGCACAGGTTATCTTAGGTGTGTAACTTACTAGCCCTGACTTAAGTGATGGCATCTGCCTGGCTGAGGTGCCTACCCTAGCCAACCAGAAACCCCATTTCGAACACAATCCATAATTAACGACTCTAAGTTTTCAGATGTAGCTTCCCAACTTAAATGGTTAAGCTACGTTAAGGAGCAGCCCACACTGTTAGGGAGAGATGATTGCTATCAAATTCCCTCGCTACTGTTTAACATTTCCAAAAATCAATTAAGGGAAGACTTCTTTGCCATGAGAACAGACTAGGCGAGCTGAAGAAATAGGGAAACAAAGAGTGATGGTGTTAGAAATGGGGTCTTTGGTTGACAGTCTGGTTACCCCCTGTTCAAGCAAGGACCCTCACGCTAGTCAGGGTAAAAGAGAATCACCCTCAGCTCACCCCTGCTTACCCCCTTGGTAGCTTGGCAGAGCAGTAGGCTTAACTTCAGAGTGCTAGGTGTAAAGTATTTGTACCAACACACACAGTGACTTAATGAAAACACTACAAAATAACACAACAGCAGTTTAGAAAAATAGGAAATATTTATCTAATCAAAACAACACAAAAACGTCAAAAATCCGACATACACAATTCAAGTTATGAATTTTTAAAGATTAAACTCAAAAATAGTGCTTAAAAACACGAAATGCTTCGATGAGGTGTTAACACGGCGTTGTGACGGAGTCATTCCCAACAAGCCGACACCAGTGGCACAGGACACAGAGTCGCATAGACCCCCAAGTACAGTACCTTTGGTGAAGAGCGAAAACAAGCCGATGCGCGGTCAGGGATCGCGGCGTCTGTGCGAAATGTTTAATCAGTGCAGTTCGAGCGTCGTTGGTCACGATGTGGTGCGGTGACTTCCACGGAGTCACGGACTTCAGCGGGGCTGCAGCGGCGTCAGGCCTGCGAAGGGTCTTCGCGTTCCGACGAAGATCACAGAGTCAGATGCAGGTGGCGTGACCGGATTCAGAAGCAGCGTCGGTCCGAAGTCGTCCGAAGTCGATTTCCTTGGATTAAAGTGTAAATTCCCTTTGGGAGCAGAAGGACATGTGGAGTTTGGGGTCTCTGAGCTCACAATTTAAAAATACATCTTTTAGTAAAGTTGATTTTAAGATTGTGCATTTGAAAATGAAAATAAAGTGAGCATTTTCTTGCTTATACCATTTCTGTGACTCTGCCTGTTTGTGGATTCCCTGTCTGGGTCAGTTTGATTTCCTTGGATTTCCACTAGCTTTCCTTTCAAGAGCCCAGGGACTGGATAGGGCACCACTTGTCAGAGCAGGAGTCTTTCCAGAGACTCCAGGCGCTGGCAGAGAGAAGTCTTTGCTGTCCCTGAGACTTCAAACAGGAGGCAAGCTCTTAATCAAGCCCTTGGAGATTTCTTCACAAGATGGAAGGCACACAAAGTCCAGTCTTTGCCCTCTTACTCTGGCAGAAGCAGCAACTGCAGGGTAGCTCCACAAAGCACAGTCACAGGCAGGGCAGCTCTTCTTCCTCAGCTCTTTAGCTCTTCTCCAGGCAGAGGTTCCTCTTGTTTCTAGAAATGTTCTAAAGTCTGTGGTTTTGGGTGCCTTTCTTATACCCAATTTCTCATTTGAAGTAGGCATACTTCAAAGTAAAGTCTCTTTTGAATGTGAAATCCTGCCTTGCCCAGGCCAGGCCCCAGACACTCACCAGGGGGTTGGAGACTGCATTGTGTGAGGACAGGCACAGCCCTTTCAGGTGTAAGTGACCACTCATCCCCTCCCTCCGAGCACAGATGGCTCATCAGGAAATGCAGACTACACCCCAGCTCCCTTTGTGTCACTGTCTAGTGTGAGGTGCAACCAGCCCAACTGTCAAACTGACCCAGACAGGGAATCCACAAACAGGCAGAGTCACAGAAATGGTATAAACACGAAAATGCTCACTTTATTTTCATTTTCAAACGCACAATCTTAAAATCAACTTTACTAAAAAGATGTATTTTTAAATTATGGGCTCAGAGACCCCAAACTCCACATGTCCATGCGCTCCCAAAGGGAATTTACACTTTAATCATATTTAAAGGCAGCCCCCATGTTAACCTATGAGAGGGACAGGCCTTGCAACAGTGAAAAACAAATTTAGCAGTATTTCACTGTCAGGACATATAAAACACATTAGTATATGTCCTACCTTAACCATACACTGCACCCTGCCCTTGGGGCTACCTAGGGCCTAACTTAGGAGTGTCTGCCATGTAAGAAAAGGGAAGGTTTAAGCCTGGCAAGTGGGTACACTTGCCAAGTCGAATTTACAGTTAAAACTGCACACACAGACACTGCAATGGCAGGTCTGAGACATGATTACAGAGCTACTTATGTGGGTGGCACAGCCAGTGCTGCAGGCCCACTAGTAGCATTTGATTTACAGGCCCTGGCACCTCTAGTGCACCTTACTAGGGACTTACTAGTAAATCAAATATGCCAATCATGGATAAGCCAATTACATACACATTTTGTAAAGGAACACTTGTACTTTAGCACTGGTTAGCAGTGGTAACGCGCCTACAGTAACAAAAACAGTAAAATCAGAGTCCAGCACACATCAACAACCTGGGAAACAGAGGCAAAAAGTTACGGAAGACCACGCCAAGGATGAAAAGTCTAACAGATGGGCTATTTTCCTTTTGTTGCTACTAACACTATGGAGCCAGATCTTTTGTCCCATTGTCTCTAACTCATTGTTTTTATTTGATTAGGTTCAGATTTGGTATTGCACATCTTCTGGTGGCTTATCACAGCCATACTTTTCATGATTCTTGCTCAGAGCCCTGCCCAGGTGACTCAATCACTACTCAGTCTCTGTTACATTTCATGTTTTTTGTAAACTTGATGCCATCCCGAGGAAACTGTTTTTACTGCCTTTGTTGAAGTTTTTAAATAATCAGCAATTCAGGCGAGTCGTATTCACCTGCAGCTTTTACTTACAGGATGCATTTGTCTGATTATCTACCAATACAGTTCTTCAGATGCACGTTTAAGATAAATAGGGGGGGAATAAGGTGGTTGTGGGTTTAGTGTTTGTATTATAGACTTGTTTCTCCATAGCCTTGATTCTGTCTTTTCTTGGTTTTTATCTTGTTTTATCTTTGTTGTATCTTTATGGTCAGACTGTCTGTATACCCAATAAAGATTCATTTGATCAATCAGTCAAACAATCAAGGATTTATAGAGCGCACTAACCACCCGTTAGGGTCTCAAGGCGCTGGGGGGGGGGAGCTATTGGTCATAGAGCCATGTCTTGAGGCGTTTTCTGAATGTCAAGAGGTCTTGGGTCTGGCGAAGGTGGAGCGGTAGGGAGTTCCAGGTCTTGGCGGCTAGGTGAGAGAAGGATCTTCCTCCGGTGGTGTTGCGGCAGATGCAGGAGATGGAGGCGAGGGCGAGGCTGGCGGAGCGAAGATTGCGGGTGGGGGTGTGGAAGGTGAGTCTGTCGTTGAGGTAGGCTGGGCCTGTGTCGTGGAGGGCCTTGTGTGCGTGTATGAGGAGTTTGAAGGTGATCCTCTTTGATACTGGTAGACAGTGAAGGTCTCTGAGGTGGGGGGAAATGTGGTCGCGGCGTGGGATGTCCAGAATGAGGTGGGCAGATGCGTTCTGGATTGTTTGCAGCTTTGTTAGGAGTTTGGTTGTTATTCCTGCACATAGGGCGTTTCCGTAGTCCAATCGGCTGCTGACCAGGGCGTGGATGACAGTTTTCCTGGTTTTGACTGGAATACACTTGAAGATTTTGCAGAGCATGCGGAGAGTGTTGTAGCAGGAAGAGGAGATGGCATTGACCTGCTGAGTCATGCTGAGTGTGGAGTCCAAGATGAAGCCTACGTTGCGTGCGTGGGTGATGGGTGAGGGCGCCGTTCCTAGGGAGGTGGGCCACCAGGAGTCATTCCAAGCTGAGGGGTTGGTGCCAAAGATGAGGATTTCTGTCTTGTCTGTGTTTAACTTGAGGTGGCTTGATTCCATCCAGCTGGCGATGACGTGAAGTCCGTTGTGGAGGTTGTTCTTTGCAGTTGTAGGGTCTTGCGTGAGAGAGAGGATGAGCTGAGTGTCATCTGCGTAGGAAACTATGTTGATGTGGTGGGTTCGTGCGGTTTTGGCGAGGGGGGCCATGTAAACGTTGAAGAGCGTGGGGCTGAGCGAAGATCCTTGGGGAACACCACAGATGATTCTGGAGGCTTCTGACAGGAACGGTGGGAGGCGGACTCTCTGGGTTCTGCCTGAGAGAAATGACGAGATCCAGTCGAGTGCCTTGTCGCGGATTCCAGTGTTGTGGAGGCGTGTGCGGAGAGTGTGATGACATACCGTGTCGAAAGCTGCAGAGAGGTCCAGGAGGATGAGTGCTGCTGTTTCTCCTTCGTCGAGCATGGTCCTAATGTCGTCTGTGGCAGCAATGAGTGCAGTCTCGGTGCTGTGGTTTCTGCGGAATCCGGATTGGGAGGTGTCGAGTGCCTTGCTGTCTTCCAGGAACCAGGAAAGTTGGCTGTTCACTATTTTTTCAATGACCTTGGCTGGGAAGGGGAGGAAGGAGATCGGCCGGTAGTTCTTGGGGCCTTCTGGGTCTGCCTTTGGTTTCTTCAGCAGGGCGTTGATTTCTGCGTGCTTCCATCTTTCTGGGAAGGGGGCTGACTCGAAGGAGCTATTGATGGTTTTGCAGAGGTGGGGGGCGATGATGATGTTTGCCTTATTGAAGATATGGTGTGGGTAGGGGTCCGATGGTGATCCGGAGTGGATGGAGGCCATGGTGGTGGCGGTGTCCTCTATGTTGACGGGGGTCCAGGTGTGGAGGAGTTGGGTTTTGCTTGGAGCGTTGGGTTCTTGGGTGTTTGTAGTCAGCTGGTGGGTCTGGTGTTTGAAGCTATTGTGGATTTCTTCTATCTTTCGACGGAAGTGGGTTGCCAGTGAGTTGCAGAATTCCTGTGATGGCGGGGGTTCGTTGGAGCAGGTCCTGGGGGTGGAGAGCTCATTGATGATGCCGAAGAGCTCTTTACTGTTGCGAGCGTTGGCGTCGATGCGGTTTTTGAAGTGGGTCTTTTTGGTGGTGCGGATCAGTTGTTGATGTTTGTGTAGGGCATCCTTGAAAGCGATGTGGTTGGAGTTGGTAGGGTCAAGGAGCCAGGTTTTTTCCATTCTGCGACATAGCCATTTGGATTCCTGTAGTTCTAGGGTGAACCAGCTGGCCTTGATTCTGTGGGAGTTGTTTGGGGTTTTTTTGAGCAGTGCGAGGATGTTGGCGTAATCTTCTATCCAGTGATGCAGGTTGGTGGTGGCTGTGTTGGGGTCTGGGGTCCCAGGGGGTGGGGCCCGGGCGAGAGTGGAGATCAGTTGATCCGTTGATATTTTGCTCCAGTTGCGTAGGGGGTGTTGTGTGCGGTGGTGGTGAGTGACTGGTTTCTGGTAGGAGAAGTGGATGCAGCGGTGGTCTGTCCAGCTGAGTTCGGTGGTGTGGCTGAAAGAGATGTGGTTGCTGGCTGATGATGGAATAAAACTGAGTTAGGAAGGTGTTATAAACTATGTGATTAGTATACATACTCATTGTCATTTCTTCCCTTCTGGTAGGTCACTGCTTACAACATGAGACATCATTAAAGTGCTGCCGAACATGCTGGGCATGGACAATGCTTCATGAGTGGTGGGGGTTCCCCTGCTGTTGGTGCTAGTCACAGATTTTCCACCCCAGGTGACCTGCATGATTTGCTCCATCCCACTGTGCTAAGGTGTCCTTGCAGGGAGGCCAGAAGTGTTCCTGAGCTCAACCCATCTCTTCTCCCTCCTGTGTAAGAGACTTTTAAATGCTTGTTGAACTCCAACCCCATAAGTGTGTTGGGTCTCTGCAGACTTTGGTCCTTCTGCAGAGAGAACAGGAGTGGAGCAGTCAGACTTTACCTGCTACTGACGGTGTTGGAGATGGGCGTCTACTATGAGGTACTCAGTAGCTGCTCTTGTGCAGTTTGAAAGGGAGAGTACAATCATTTCTCAGCAGGGGCTCAACACTTTTAATAGGAGAGTACCAAGACTTCTCATTAAAGAACAGATACTGTGGGACAGTCATTATTTGATATTATTTCGATGTTAGTCAATCGCTCCTGAGGTGGCCATGTCTCCTCACACCTTTCGTTTTAGCCCCGCGCTGCAGTGCACAGATTGAGATGGGGATCTCTGAAGACCAGGTGAGCTCTGGCCGAAGACCCTCAAGCACCAAGAGTAGATCGGCAAGAACAGTTTAAGTGTGAAAATACTAGTGGTGTACTAAACTTGTGTATTTTGTTTTTGTGTAATCCAGTGATATTTTGGGACAACTGCAAGAAATTACACATTGTTAGACCTGACAGCCATAGGGTGGTCATCCCCCAACTTTTTGCCTTCCTCCACTTTTCTGACACTGTTTTTGCTGGCTTTAGGACTCTGCGCACTTTACCACTGCTAACCAGTGCTGAAGTGCATATGCTCTCACCCTTAAACATGGTAACATTGGTTCATCCCCAGTTGACATATTTGATTTACTTATGAGTCCCTAGTAAAGTGCACTGGAGGTGCCCGGGCCTGTACATTAAATGCTACTAGTGGGCCTGAAGCACTGATTGTTCCACCCACATAAGTAGCCCCTTAACCATGTCCCAGGTCTGCCATTGTGAGGCCTTTGTGTGCTGTTTCACTGCCACTTCGATTTGGAATTGAAAACTACTTGCCAAGTATTAAACTCCCCTTTTTCTACACATAAGTCACACCTAAGGTAGGCCCTAAGTAACCCATATGGCAGGTTGCTATGTAGGTAAAAGGCAGGACATGCACATATGTGCTCTATATGTCCTGGTAGTGGATACTACTAAATTTGTTTCCACTACTGTGAGGCCTGCTCCTTTCATAGACTAGCATTAGGACTGCTCTCATATACTTTTTGAGTGGCAGATTCTGATCTCAAAGGGGTAACCAGGTCATATTTAGTATGGCCAGGATAGTAATAGAAAACCCTGCTTATTGATGAGGTTGGATTTTATATTACTATTTTAGAAATGCCACTTTTCCAAAGTGAGCATTTCTCTGCCCTTAAAACCATCTGTGCCTTACAGCCTGTCTCCAATCAATGTCTGGTGTGTGCTGGTTGAGAGCTCCCTTGTACATTTCACCCAGACAACCACAAACACAGGACACTCAGTCACATCTGCATTCATCTGCATACTGAATGGGTCTTCCTGGGCTGGAAGGGTGGAGGGCCTGACACTTACATTTCAAAGGCCAGTGGCCTGCCCTCACACAATAGACTGATAACCCCGACTGGGACCCTGTCAGACAGGACTCGGCTGAAAGGGGAACTTCTGCACTTCAAATCCACTCTTCGAAGTCTCCCCCACTTTAAAGGCATTTTTGGGTATATACACTGGGTATTTGACCCCACCAATTGAGTCACTTCTAGACCTAACCTGCACCATGTCAGAGGAGCTGCCTTGCTGCTCAAAGGACTTATCTGGACTGCTTTTCTGAGAAGGACTGCTGCCCTGCTATAGCCCTGCTGCCCTGCTGGCCTCTGACTTTGCTGGAAGGCCTCTGAATTCCCCAAAAGTGCTCTATAAGGGCTTGTATTAAGCTTGCCTCCTGTTTCTGAAGTCTCAGGGCCAACAAAGGCTTCACCTCTTCAAGAAATTCCTTGTGCAACGAAAATCGATGCAACACCTACCAAAATCGACACTAAGCCTGCATTGCGATCGAGAAATCACCGCACAGCCGACCGGAAGGACCCAGCCCAACTTCCTGACTGGAAATTCGAAGCAGCGCCTACCTTGTGACTGCAAAATTCAACGCATCACGTACATCATCGACGCAGTGCCTGTGGCTTCTTCAAGCACTTCAAGGATATTCCTGCATCGTCCATGGGTGTCAAAATATCCGCATCGCAGTGAGGAACCAAGACAGCATCCAGAAAAATGATGCAAACCCCTTGTAGCATGGAAAGAAACAATGCATCATCCGTGCGCCTGGGAAAATACAACGCAACACCTTATTTTTCCACGCATCTCCTCCTCTGTGGTCTCCATGCGTCTTTATTTTTGACACATACCAGGTACTGTGTATAACAAAGAGACAGCTGTTTATTTCTAAGGATTAAGACTCTTTTAAACCTTTTATAAGTGACATTTCAACTTGTGCTTATTGTATCTTTGTTGTTTTGACCTTATTTTATTCAGATAAATATTACCTATTTTTCTAAACCAGTGTGGTGTTTTCACTGTGTTACTGTATGATTTATTGCACAAATACTTTACACATTGCCTTCTAAGTGAAGCTTGACTGCTCAGTGCCAAGCTACCAGAGGGTGGGCACAGGATAATTTGGAATGTGTTGTGACTTACCCTGTCTTGGATTGCGGTCCCTGCTTGGAGATGGGTGTATACTTCTGCCAACTAGAGATCCCATTCCTAATACACATTTTTACACAGTATGCAAATCAAAAAAATGCATTCTGTACTATATTTTAGCAAGAAATACATCATCACATCCATTTTAGATAGTAAGACACATTTCGTGCTAAAAGAAATAGCACCAAGAACAAAAGTACTGTGAAAGACTGCTGTTATTTTGCCCCAAATGTAAGCCTAATTATGCGATGAGACTTAATGGTGTAATTTCGGGAAAATTGTGTAGTAAGCATAAAGTGAAATTTCCAAACTTTTGCAAATTTCGCTGACAACTGAAATTTCATCCAGGCTTGGAAAACACTATGCTTCACCTCTTAGCTCTATCAGTATGAACAACTGAACATCAAAAATAGGGTGCACCCTGTCACATTTAGCAACAAGGAGCTGGTATGAACAGATCAGGCCAGGGAAAGATGCTTAACAGACTCTGACAAAATGATGCCAGTGAGCACTGCCCTCTACAACAAAACTTGTGAAACTGAGAAGACCCAGAGAACTTGAATGCCTGAACCCCAGGTACACCTTAAGGCACCCCCAATTAGTGTTCAGGCAAGAACAGCAAATAGCTTTAAGTGACTCCCACGTCCTGCCTCAAATCTGCACCTCTTTTGGGCTCCGTGCTTACTGCCTGTACATGCAGCTCCATGGTGAACAGTCACTGATGGCTGAAAGCCACACGTCACACACACCTGTCCTCCAGATACATGTGACGACAGAATGTAGGGCGTAAGGTAGCTGATTGTCTTTGCCAAGGACAAACAGAACACGACTGCCAGGATGTTTTCATTAACTCTTGTTCAGCTTTGGAGGTTTCAGTGAGCTATGTCTGGCTGGATTGTGAAATACTCAAAAATTAAATAAAGAGGGAAGTAATTGTTTTCTTAAAGCAGGTATTACAGCTTGACTGCTTGGGTAAATTATTTAGATGCCCTGTCATGACCATTTATCAAGGGCCTCCCCTGAAAGGTGGGCACCTGGGTCAGACCCGCTGTGCCCATGTCTTAAAACGACTCTGGGATCATCCCCAACATTTTGGACTGATGCTGCTGGTTGTTCAGCGGTGATCTTTGTGCCAGTACTCTGACCTTTACAAGTTATATGTCTGATTGGTTCACCCACAATAGGCGTAAGTTAACTTACCTATAATTCCCTAGCATATGGCACAAGGGTGCCCAGGGCCTGTCAGTTAAAGTGCCCCTCATGGACCTCAACACTTATTGTGCAACCACGAGTTTGACGAAGCAAAGCAAGACTCCCTGGATGCCCCTGGGGGCTGGCAAACCAGTTCTTGAACTGCTAACTCCACTTTGCCATGTGAGCTAATAACAAAGTCTGGACCTTCCTTTTTAATAGAGATGAGTCACCCCTAAGTCCGGACTATTGAGTCCTAAGGCAGGATGCGGTATATTATAAGGTGGCACATGTGTTTTTACATGTCCTAACAGTGAAATACCCAATTTGTTGCTTCTGCTGTAGAAAGGCTAGCAGCCCCGTTGGCGCATACAGGGTTGCTCTCTGACAACTCAGCTGGACTAACATCTGAATAGGACTACTAAAGTTGGTACTTCAAGGTTTAAAAAGTTCTTTGAATTAACCTGTTGTGATGCCCAAGTCAAATGTAATGTAACTGTAAAATAAATGTCAGCTTTAGAAAAATGTGACTCAGTTGCCCAAAGTTTTCCAGTCACTATTTACAATTGCTGGCCACAAGACAGCCTTCTGCCCTCCTGGGGGAAGGGTGAACGGTTCTCAGTAGGCACATGAAGGGCCTGATGCTGGGAGAGGTGTTACCTCTCCCTGGCAAGAAGGCTGAACCGTGTGTGAGCCAGAAAGAGGAGCTTCAAAGGAGAAGTCTCCTTTAAAGGGAAAAAGGAGGACACACATGAGAGAGGCTGCTCTTTTGTTCTCGTAGACAGGTTGCCATTGAAACAGAGACTGGGGAAACAGTCAGATAGCCATATCTCTAGGGTGGGCTATCAAGCTCCACACACCAAGAGACGGGTTCTTCCATCTTGGGAAGGGGCAGAAAATTGCATTTGGGAAAGCTAGATGCCACACCTTGCATGAAGTAGTCTTCAGGTGGGAGGGGGCCGGGTAGCTCATTGGCTTGTAGTCACCACATCTCCTGATGGCAAGTTCTGGGCAGGAAATGGGCATCCCTGTCACCCAAACCTCAGATCACATCTGTATTGGAGAGAACATGGAGGAGGGACTTCTCTGCTGTTCCCTGGACCCAGCAAAGAGAGGCTACTCTAAAGGCTGGACTTTACCTGCTGAATCTTGGGCTATGAAAGAGACGACAATGCCTGTGGTGCCTTTCCTCAAGCAAAAGTTGTCCCGATCCCTAGACAGAAGTAGTTACTCCATCAGTTGGTTGGCTGACTTTCTGTTAAAGATACAAGGCCCCAAAGGCTGAGGAAGCTGCCTGGAGTATTGTTAGCCAAGATTTCCTGATAGCCGCTGACCACCAAAGTGCAGCCTGGGAGACCGATGCTCAAAGTCTTTTGGATCCAAGAGAGTTGTCAGAATGGAGTTTGGTTACCCAAGTTGGACACTAGCCACATTTAAAGGGAACTGCTGGTTTTGCTGTAACCTGAGACCAGTGGACCAGTAGCAACTGGTTTCTGACTGGACTTCATCTCAGCTAGACTTCAGGGATCACTGACTTGTGTGGCCAAAGCCACTACACCATACCCATGGACCAAGGGGTGGCCCCCAGGAAGTCTCCTGTCTTTGGATCTGCATCCTCAGCATCCTTCAGCATCTTCTGCATCCTGTTTCTATTGCATCAGGACCACTCCGTTGATGCCTAAGGCTGTTTGTCCATAAAACCTTGAAATGGACCGGAGACTGCTTTGACTGCGAGGTAACTGCACTGCCAGCTTCATCGGCTCCTGTGACATGCTCTCTGCTGCAGCTGGTCACTGAGATCAGGCTGGTTTAGTTGTACAAAAGTTTTCAAAAGTTTCCTGAGTAAATGCTAACTGCCGTAGTTGAAGTTCTTGGTAAATATTTGATTAATCATTTGCTTTATAATTTGTAACTCTGGAATCCTCCATAGATTTTGTTCTCCATAGATAAGTCTAACCACTGGCAGCCCCTTGGGGTAGCATTCTAGTCCATTGTTCTATTGCTCCCCGTGCCACCATTCTGGGGCTCTTCTGTCTGGTGTAGCCTTGTTTCAGAGCCACAGTGAGCAAAGCATCAACATCTGGGCATACCCTTGGCCACTTAAGGTGTCACATCAAACACACAAAATGTGATGGGAGGATGCTTCCAATGAGTCTACAGCCAAGTTATACTCAACTGAAGAGCCCCTATCGGGGCAACAGTGATCTTTGATTGCTGGTCTTCTGGTTCAGAAAGAACTGACTTGCCTATTCGGGCTGGATTGTTCCCAGAGGAGCAGGTCCAAGACTGACTTGCATATGACTGGGCCTAATCTGAGGTGGCTTACTGTTCAAGGGAGCGATGGGTTCAGTGGTACCCCAAGTGATTGCCAGTGGTTAGACTTTTTGCAAGCATCCTCCCATCACCTTTTGTGTGTTGGAACTTTGTGATTTCTTTGAAGAACAGAGCAAAAGCCTTTTATCTGCTGCAATTCAATCTTAAGTGGCACAAAGATAAACCATCCATGTGCATCCTTGACATGGAGAAGGCAGTGGACTCTGGGAAGAGGGGTTTGGTGCTGGTAAATGAGAGAGGCAGTGAGATGGTTGAAATAATGAAAAGTCCCTCGGTAGAGCAAATACATGGAAAGGGCACAGATAAGAGAATTAAGAGTAGGAAAGAAAGAAGAAATTATTAATAACAGGAATGGATGAGGGAAGGAAGGAAATAAAAGCCACATTTTATATAAGCACTAAAAAACACCACCCCATGATTTGTAGGGAGAAAAAAGTGAACACTGATAACCATTATTTTTTACAATTTTCAAAAACATGTCAAACACTGAAACAAAAGCATCAGAATTCACAACAAATGGAAATTGACAACAGAAACGCCTGCCTACGTCACTTTGGGCTTGGAAAACCCGTCCTGGCCTCTCTTGACCACGTGTTCCTTACATGAAACCTGTGCTGTGTAATCACTATTATTGTGTGTTGTTGTGAACATGGGGGACCCTGCACCTTTCCTGATATTATACATGTGCTTTACACTATGAATACCTGAGAAGTATCACATATAGAGGCATATTTATGAGCCCCTAGTGCCATTGGAGCGTCACTTTATGTGACGTTCCAGTGGCGCTACCCTCTGCTCCATATTTACAAGTAGGTGTAACCTCACTTTACGTGATGTTCCAGTGGCACTACCCTCCGCTCCATATTTACAAGGAGGTGTAACGACACTTTTTGTGGTGTTACACCTCCATGTAAATATGGGCCCCTCCGACGTAGTTATCTGCGTCAGAGGGGCGTGCAATGGGAGTGGCAGTGGTCGTTCCACCGCAACACGCATTGCTTTTTGATGCTGCTTCACATTTACAAGATTTCGTAAACCTGAGGCAGCGCAAAAATCTAACGCCACCCCTCATGGTGGTGTTAGCAAGGCACAACGAGGAGGAATGCTTTTATTCCTCCTGCTTTTTTGCTTTTTCTATGCGTGCTGCATTCTGCAGCACGCATAGAAAGAGCAAAATGCCAGAAATGATTGTTTATGTGTGGGAAGGTATCCCTTCCTGCGCTCAAACAATCATTTGAACATAATGCTTTGGCACTTCTGAGTGTGCTGCATTCTGAAGCACATACAGAAGTGCCAAAGAGCCATTAGTGATTGTTTATGTGCAGGAAGGGACACCTTCCCGCACATAAACAATCACACCCCTCAATGCAGACACCCTTGCAGGATGGTGCAAGGAGGTCTGCCCTGGCAGCTAAATTTAGCGCCAGCGCAGGGGACAACACAGGGGTGTGCCGTATTCAATTAAATTCCGCACATCCCTGCGTTGTGTAAATGACAGAGAGGAGCTGTAAGGAAATGCCTCCTTGGCATGGTTACCCCCTGACTTTTTGCCTTTGCTGATGCTATGTTTTGAATTGAAAGTGTGCTGAGGCCTGCTAACCAGGCCCCAGCACCAGTGTTCTTTCCCTAACCTGTACTTTTGTTTACACAATTGGCACACCCTGGCATCCAGGTAAGTCCCTTTTAACTGGTACCCCTAGTACCAAGGGCCCTGATGCCAGGGAAGGTCTCTAAGGGCTGCAGCATAGCTTATGCCACCCTGGGGACCCCTCACTCAGCACAGACACACTGCTTGCCAGCTTGTGTGTGCTGGTGAGGACAAAACGAGTAAGTCAACATGGCACTCCCCTCAGGGTGCCATGCCAACCTCACACTGCCTATGCAGTATAGATAAGTCACCCCTCTAGCAGGCCTTACAGCCCTAAGGCAGGGTGCACTATACCATAGGTGAGGGTACCAGTGCATGAGCACTGTGCCCCTACAGTGTCTAAGCAAACCCTTAGACATTGTAAGTGCAGAGTAGCCATAAGAGTATATGGTCTGGGAGTCTGTCAAACACGAACTCCACAGCACCATAATGGCTACACTGAAAACTGGGAAGTTTGGTATCAAACTTCTCAGCACAATAAATGCACACTGATGCCAGTGTACATTTTATTGTAAAATACACCCCAGAGGGCACCATAGAGGTGCCCCCTGAAACCTTAACCAACTACCCGTGTAGGCCGACTGGTTTTAGCAGCCTGCCACACTCAAGACATGTTGCTGGCCACATGAGGAGAGTGCCTTTGTCACTCTGTGGCTAGTAACAAAGCCTGCACTGGGTGGAGATGCTATCACCTCCCCCAGGCAGGAGCTGTAATACCTTTGTTCCAGCACCAAAGGGCATTACAGCTAGTGGAGCTGCTCGCCCCCTCTGGCCACGGCCCTACTTTTGGCGGCAAAGCCGTAGGAGATAATGAGAAAAACAAGGAGGAGTCACTGACCAGTCAGGACAGCCTCTAAGGCAACCTGAGCTGAAGTGACTCTGACTTTTAGGAATCCTCCATCTTGCAGATGGAGGATCTCCCCAATAGGGATAGGAATGTGACCCCCTCCCCTTGGGAGGAGGCACAAAGAGGGTGTAGCCACCCTCAGGGCTAGTAGCCATTGGCTACTGCCCTACCTGAGCTGAAGTGACTCTGACTTTTAGGAATCCTCCATCTTGCAGATGGAGGATCTCCCCAATAGGGATAGGAATGTGACCCCCTCCCCTTGGAAGGAGGCACAAAGAGGGTGTAGCCACCCTCAGGGCTAGTAGCCATTGGCTACTGCCCTCCCTGACCTAAACACACCCCTAAATTCTGTATTTAGGGGCTCCCCTGAAACCTAGGAACTCAGATTCCTGCAACCTAAGAAGAAGAGGACTGCTGAGCTGAAAAACCCTGCAGAGAAGACGGAGACACCAACTGCTTTGACCCCAGCTCTACCGGCCTGTCTCCCCCCTTCAGAAGAAAACTGCTCCAGCGACGCTTTCCCCAGGACCAGCGACCTCTGAATCCTCAGAGGATTGCCCTGCTCTAAAAGGACCAAGAAACTCCCAAGAACAGCGGCCCTGTTCACCCAAGACTGCAGCTTTGTTTACAAAGAAGCAACTTAAAGACAACTGCATTTCCCGCCAGAAGCGTGAGACTTGCAACTCTGCACCCGACGCCCCCGACTCGACTTGTGGAGAAGCAACACTTCAGGGAGGACTCCCCGGCGACTCCGAGACTGTGAGTAACAAAAGTTGTCCCACCTGAGCCCCCACAGCGACGCCTGCAGAGGGAATCCCGAGGATCCCCCTGACCGCGACTGCCTGATTCCCATATCCCGACGCCTGGCAAAGACCCTGCACCCGCAGCCCCCAGGACCTGAAAGATCGGAACTCCAGTGCAGGAGTGACCCCCAGGAGGCCCTCTCCCTTGCCCAGGTGGTGGCTACTCCGAGGAGCCCCCCCCCTTGCCTGCCTGCATCGCTGAAGAGACCCCTTGGTCTCCCATTGATTTCAACAACAAACCTGACGTGTGTTGGCACACTGCACCCGGCCGCCCCCGTGCTGCTGAGGGTGTACTTTCTGTGCTAACTTGTGTCCCCCCCGGTGCCCTACAAAACCCCCCTGGTCTGCCCTCCGAAGACGCGGGTACTTACCTGCTGGCAGACTGGAACCGGGGCACCCCCTTCTCCATTGAAGCCTATGCGTTTTGGGCACCACTTTGAACTCTGCACCTGACCGGCCCTGAGCTGCTGGTGTGGTAACTTTGGGGTTGCTCTGAACCCCCAACGGTGGGCCACCTTGGACCCAAACTTGAACCCCGTAGGTGGTTTACTTACCTGCAAGAACTAACAATTACTTACCTCCCCTACGAACTGTGAAAATTGCACTGTCTAGTTTTAAAATAGCTACATGTGGTTTATTTGATAAGTATATATGCTATTGTGATTATTCAAAGTTCCTAAAGTACTTACCTGCAATACCTTTCATGCAAAGTATTACATGTAGAATTTGAACCTGTGGTTCTTAAAATAAACTAAGAAAATATATTTTTCTATACAAAAACCTATTGGCCTGGAATTGTCTCTGAGTGTGTGTTCCTCATTTATTGCCTGTGTGTATGTACAACAAATGCTTAACACTGCTCCTTTGATAAGCCTACTGCTCGACCACGCTACCACAAAATAGAGCATTAGTATTATCTCTTTTTGCCACTATCTTACCTCTAAGGGGAACCCTTGGACTCTGTGCATACTATTCCTTACTTTGAAATAGTGCATACAGAGCCAACTTCCTACATTGGTGGATCAGCGGTGGGGTACAAGACTTTGCATTTGCTGGACTACTCAGCCAATACCTGATCACACGACAAATTCAAAAAATGTTCATTAGAAATTGATTTTTGCAATTTGAACTATTTTTCGAAATTCTTAAAAGTCCTGCTAGGGCCTTGTGTTAGTCCCTGTTAGCATTTCTTTTAGAGTTTAAAAGTTTTGTAAAAGTTTGAATTAGATTTTAGAACTAGTTTTAGAAACAGAGAGCCTGATTCTGACCCTGGCGGTCTATGACCGCCAGGGTGGAGGCCGGGGGTAGCACCGCCAACAGGCTGGCGGTGCTACATGGGCAATTCTGACCGCGGCGGGAAAGCCGCGGTCAGAAAAGGGCAACCGGCGGTTTCCCGCCGGTTTACCCCTGCCCAAAAGAATCCTCCATGGCGGCGCTGCAAGCAGCACCGCCATGGGGATTCCAACCCCCTTCCCGCCAGCCTGGTTCTGGCGGTTTTAACCGCCAGAACCTGGCTGGCGGGAACGGGTGTCTTGGGGCCCCTGGGGGCCCCTGCAGTGCCCATGCCAATGGCATGGGCACTGCAGGGGCCCCCTAACAGGGCCCCACAAAGATTTTAAGTGTCTGCATAGCAGACACTGAAAATCGCGACGGGTGCAACTGCACCCGTCGCACCCCAGCAAATCCGGCGGCTCCATTCGGAGCCGGCTTCATCTTTGCTGGGGCTTTTCCGCTGGGCCGGCGGGCGATCTTTTGAAGATCGCCCGCCGGCCCAGCGGGAAAGTTAAAATTGTCCCCGCGATCATTTGACCGTGGGGCGGTGTTTGGGCAGTTTCCGCCCGGCGGGCGGCTCCCGCCGCCCGCCGGGGTCGGAATGACCCCCATAATGTCTAGTGCAGAGATGAATGTGGAGGAACTCGACCCCACACCTTACCTCCATCTTAAGATGAGGGAGCTAAGGTCACTCTGCAACCTAAAGAAAATCACAATTGGCTCAAGACCCTCCAAACTACAGCTCCAGGAGCTTTTGGCAGAGTTTCAAAAAGCCAACCCCTCTGAGGATGACAACCCAGAGGAGGATGTTAGTGACCTGGAGGAGGATTCCCACCTTCCAGTCCTAACTAGGGAACCCAGGGACACTCAATCCCTGATTCCAACTGTGATAGAGATGCTGCTTCCCTCACAGGAGGGACCAGCACCTCTGGAAACACTGAGGATAGTCTCAGTGAAGAGGACATCCTGCTAGCCAGGATGGCCAAAAGATTGGCTTTGGAAAGACAGATCCTAGCCATAGAAAGGGAAAGACAAGAGATGGGCCTAGGTCCCATCAATGGTGGCAGCAACATAAATAGGGTCAGAGATTCTCCTGACATGTTGAAAATCCCTAAAGGGATTGTAACTAAATACGAAGATGGTGATGACATCACCAAATGGTTCACAGCTTTTGAGAGGGCTTGTGTAACCAGAAAAGTAAGCAAATCTCACTGGGGTGCTCTCCTTTGGGAAATGTTCACTGGAAAGTGTAGGGATAGACTCCTCACACTCTCTGGAAAAGATGCAGAATCTTATAACCTCATGAAGGGAACCCTGATTGAGGGCTTTGGATTCTCCACTGAGGAGTATAGAATTAGATTCAGGGGGGCTCAAAAAACCTCGAGCCAGACCTGGGTTGATTTGGTGGACTACTCAGTGAAAACACTGGATGGTTGGATTCAAGGCAGTGGTGTTAATGATTATGATGGGCTGTACAATTTATTTGTGAAAGAACACCTATTGAGTAATTGTTCAAATGACAAACTGCATCAGCATCTGGTAGACCTAGGACCAATTTCTCCCCAAGAATTGGGAAAGAAGGCGGACCATTGGATCAAGACTAGGGTGATCAAGACTTCCACAGGGGGTGACCAAAAGAAAGGGGTCACAAAGCCTCCCTAGGAGAAGAGTGTCGAGACATCCAAAAACAAAAATAGTTAAGAGTCTTCTTCAGGCCCCCAAAAACCTGCACAGGAGGGTGGGCCCAGAGCCTCTTCACAAAACAATTTTGGGTACAAGGGTAAGAACTTTGATCCCAAAAAGGCCTGGTGTCGTAGCTGTAATCAGCCTGGACACCCAACTGGAGACAAGGCCTGTCCCAAGAAAAGTACCACTTCCAACTCCACTCCAGCTAACAATGGAATGGCCAGTCTCCAAGTGGGATCAACAGTGTGCCCAGAGCAAATCAGGGGCCACACTGAAGCTACATTAGTCTCTGAGAGTGGGGTGGATTTAGCCACACTGGCTGCCTGGCCTCCTAATATGCAAAAATACAGGCAGCAGCTCTTAATTAATGGGACAAGTGTAGAAGGCCTGAGGGATACAGGTGCCAGTGTCACTATGGTGACAGAGAGACTGGTTTCCCCTGGTCAATACCTGGCTGGACAAACTTATCCAGTCACCATGCTGACAATCAGACTAAAGTACATCCCATGGCTATGGTAACTTTAGAGTGGGGAGGGGTCAATGGCCTGAAACAGGTGTTGGTCTCCTCAAATATCCCAGTAGACTGTTTGCTTGGAAATGACCTGGAGTCCTCAGCATGGGCTGAGGTAGAACTGAAAACCCATGCAGCCATGCTGGGTATCCCTGAACTGGTGTGTGTCAAGACAAGGGCACAGTGCAAGGCTCAGGGTGAAAAAGAAGAGCTGGAGTCTGGAAAAAGGGCCCAGCTTACCAAGAGGAAAGGAAAGACAACTGGGAAACCAGCTGCAACACAACAACAAAAAGAGAACCTCTCTTCTCAGGAAGAAGTTCTGCCCTCTGAGGGAACTGAGCCTATGGAGTTGAAACCTTATCAGGTTGAACTCTTAGGCCCAGGGGGACCCTCAAGGGAGCAGTTGTGTAAGGGGCAAGAAACCTGTCCCTCTCTTGAAGGTCTTAGGCAGCAAGCTGCTGAAGAGTCCAATGGCAAGAAAACTGGAACACATAGGGTCTATTGGGAAGATGGACTCCTGTACACTGAGGCAAGAGATCCCAAACCTGGTGCCACTAGGAGAGTGGTAGTGCCTCAGGAGTTCAGAGAGTTCATACTGACCTTAGCCCATGATATTCCCCTTGTTGGGCATTTGGGACAAACCAAGACGTGGGAGAGACTAGTCAACCACTTCTACTGGCCCAATATGTCCCAGAAAGTCAAGGAGTTTTGTGTCTCCTGTACCACCTGTCAAGCCAGTGGTAAGACAGGTGGACATCCAAAGGCTCCCCTCATTCCACTTCCAGTGGTGGGGGTCACCTTTGAAAGAGTGGGTGTGGACATAGTGGGTCCACTTGAACCTCCCACAGCCTCAGGGAATATGTACATACTAGTAGTAGTGGATCATGCTACTAGATACCCTGAAGCTATTCCCCTTAGGTCGACTACTGCCCCTGCAGTAGCCAAGGCCCTCATTGGTATCTTTACCAGAGTGGGTTTCCCTAAGGAGGTGGTATCTGACAGAGGTACCAACTTCATGTCAGCATACCTGAAACACATGTGGAATGAGTGTGGAGTGACTTATAAATTCACTACACCATATCATCCACAAACTAATGGCCTTGTTGAGAGATTCAACAAGACATTAAAAGGCATGATCATGGGGCTCCCTGAAAAACTCAAAAGGAGATGGGATGTCCTCTTGCCATGTCTGCTTTTCACTTACAGAGAGGTGCCTCAGAAGGGAGTAGGATTCTCACCCTTTGAACTTCTGTTTGGCCACCCTGTAAGGGGACCACTAGCTCTTGTGAAAGAAGGCTGGGAGAGACCTCTTCATGAGCCTAAACAAGACATAGTGGACTATGTACTTGGCCTACGTTCAAGGATGGCAGAGTACATGGAAAAGGCAAGTAAAAACCTTGAGGCCAGCCAACAGCTCCAGAAGTTTTGGTATGACCAAAAGCTGCAATGGTTGAATTTCAACCAGGGCAGAAAGTCTGGGTTTTGGAGCCTGTGGCTCCCAGGGCACTTCAGGACAAATGGAGTGGCCCTTACCCAGTGCTAGAAAAGAAGAGTCAGGTCACCTACCTGGTGGACCGAGGCACTAGCAGGAGCCCCAAGAGGGTGATCCATGTGAACCGCCTCAAGCTCTTCCATGATAGGGCTGATGTGAATATGTTGATGGTAACAGATGAGGACCAGGAAGCTGAGAGTGAACCTCTCCCTGATCTCCTCTCATCAAACCCTAAAGATGGTTCAGTAGATGGAGTGATCTATTCAGACACCCTCTCTAGCCAACAGCAATCTGATTGTAGGAAGGTCCTACAACAGTTTGCTGAGCTCTTTTCCCTAACCCCTGGTCAGACACACCTGTGTACCCATGATGTGGACACAGGAGACAGCATGCCTGTCAAAAACAAAATTTTCAGACAGTCTGACCAAGTTAAGGAAAGCATCAAGGTGGAAGTCCACAAGATGCTGGAATTGGGAGTAATTGAGCACTCTGACAGCCCCTGGGCTAGCCCAGTGGTCTTAGTCCCCAAACCTCACACCAAAGATGGAAAGAGAGAGATGAGGTTTTGTGTGGACTACAGAGGACTTAATTTTGTCACCAAGACAGATGCCCATCCCATTCCTAGGGCTGACGAACTGATTGATAAATTAGGTGCTGCCAAATTCTTAAGTACCTTTGAGTTAACAGCAGGGTACTGGCAAATCAAAATGGCACCTGGAGCAAAAGAAAAGACAGCATTCTCCACACCGGATGGGCATTATCAGTTTACTGTTATGCCCTTTGGTTTAAAGAATGCCCCTGCCACCTTCTAAAGGTTGGTGAATCAAGTCTTTGCTGGCTTGGAGTCCTTTAGTGCAGCTTATCTTGACGATATTGCTGTCTTTAGCTCCAGCTGGCAGGATCACCTGGTCCACCTGAAGAAGGTTTTGAAGGCTCTGCAATCAGCAGGCCTCTCTATCAAGGCATCCAAATGCCAGATAGGGCAGGGAACTGTGGTTTACTTGGGACACCTTGTAGGTGGAGTCCAAGTTCAGCCACTCCAGCCTAAGATCCAGACTATTCTGGACTGGGCAGCTCCAAAAACCCAGACTCAAGTCAGGGCATTCCTTGGCTTGACTGGGTACTATAGGAGGTTTGTGAAGGGATATGGATCCATAGTGACAGCCCTCACAGAACTCACCTCCAAGAAAATGCCCAAAAAGGTAAACTGGACTGTAGAATGCCAACAGGCCTTTGACACCCTGAAACAAGCAATGTGCACAGCACCAGTTCTAAAAGCTCCAGATTACTCCAAGCAGTTCATTGTGCAGACAGATGCCTCTGAACATGGAATAGGGTCAGTTTTGTCCCAAACAAATGATGATGGCCTTGACCAGCCTATTGCTTTCATTAGCAGGAGGTTACTCCCCAGGGAGCAGCGTTGGAGTGCCATTGAGAGGGAGGCCTTTGCTGTGGTTTGGTCCCTGAAGAAGCTGAGACCATACCTCTTTGGTACTCACTTTGTAGTTCAAACTGACCACAGACCTCTCAGATGGCTGATGCAAATGAAAGGTGAAAATCCAAAACTGTTGAGGTGGTCCATCTCCCTACAGGGAATGGAATTTATAGTGGAACACAGACCTGGGACTGCCCATGCCAATGCAGATGGCCTTTCCAGGTTCTTCCACTTAGAAAATGAAGACTCTCTTGGGAAAGGTTAGTCTCATCCTCTTTCGTTTTGGGGGGGGGGTTGTGTAAGGAAATGCCTCCTTGGCATGGTTACCCCCTGACTTTTTGCCTTGCTGATGCTATGTTTTGAATTGAAAGTGTGCTGAGGCCTGCTAACCAGGCCCCAGCACCAGTGTTCTTTCCCTAACCTGCACTTTTGTTTACACAATTGGCACACCCTGGCATCCAGGTAAGTCCCTTGTAACTGGTACCCCTAGTACCAAGGGCCCTGATGCCAGGGAAGGTCTCTAAGGGCTGCAGCATATCTTATGCCACCCTGGGGACCCCTCTCTCAGCACAGACACACTGCTTGCCAGCTTGTGTGTGCTGGTGAGGACAAAACGAGTAAGTCGACATGGCACTCCCCTCAGGGTGCCATGCCAACCTCACACTGCCTATGCAGTATAGATAAGTCACCCCTCTAGCAGGCCTTACAGCCCTAAGGCAGGGTGCACTATACCATAGGTGAGGGCACCAGTGCATGAGCACTGTGCCCCTACAGTGTCTAAGCAAAACCTTAGACATTGTAAGTGCAGGGTAGCCATAAGAGTATATGGTCTGGGAGTCTGTCAAACACGAACTCCACAGCACCATAATGGCTACACTGAAAACTGGGAAGTTTGGTATCAAACTTCTCAGCACAATAAATGCACACTGATGCCAGTGTACATTTTATTGTAAAATACACCCCAGAGAGCACCTTAGAGGTGCCCCCTGAAACCTTAACCAACTACCCGTGTAGGCTGACTGGTTTTAGCAGCCTGCCACACTCGAGACATGTTGCTGGCCACATGGGGAGAGTGCCTTTGTCACTTTGTGGCTAGTAGCAAAGCCTGCACTGGGTGGAGATGCTATCACCTCCCCCAGGCAGGAGCTGTAACACCTGGCGGTGGCTCACTCCCTTTGTTCCAGCACCACAGGGGATTCCAGCTAGTGGAGTTGCCCGCCGCCTCTGGCCACGGCCCCACTTTTGGCGGCAAGGCCGGAGGAGATAATGAGAAAAACAAGGAGGAGTCACTGACCAGTCAGGACAGCCCCTAAGGCAACCTGAGCTGAAGTGACTCTGACTTTTAGGAATCCTCCATCTTGCAGATGGAGGATCCCCCCAATAGGGATAGGAATGTGACCCTCTCCCCTTGGAGGAGGCACAAAGAGGGTGTAGCCACCCTCAGGGCTAGTAGCCATTGGCTACTGCCCTCCCTGACCTAAACACACCCCTAAATTCTGTATTTAGGGGCTCCCCTGAACCTAGGAACTCAGATTCCTGCAACCTAAGAAGAAGAGGACTGCTGAGCTGGAAAACCCTGCAGAGAAGACGGAGACACCAACTGCTTTGACCCCAGCTCTTCCGGCCTGTCTCCCCCCTTCAGAAGAAAACTGCTCCAGCGACGCTTTCCCCAGGACCAGCGACCTCTGAATCCTCAGAGGACTGCCCTGCTCTAAAAGGACCAAGAAACTCCCGAGAACAGCAGCCCTGTTCACCCAAGACTGCAACTTTGTTTCCAAAGAAGCAACCTAAAGACAACTGCATTTCCCGCCAGAAGCGTGAGACTTGCAACTCTCACCCGACGCCCCCGACTCGACTTGTGGAGAAACAACACTTCAGGGAGGACTCCCCGGCGACTCCGAGACTGTGAGTAACAAAAGTTGTCCCCCCTGAGCCCCCACAGCGACGCCTGCAGAGGGAATCCCGAGGCTCCCCCTGACCGCGACTGCCTGATTCCCAGATCCCGACGCCTGGCAAAGACCCTGCACCCGCAGCCCCCAGGACCTGAAAGATCAGAACTCCAGTGCAGGAGTGACCCCCAGGAGCCCTCTCCCTTGCCCAGGTGGTGGCTACCCCGAGGAGCCACCCCCTTGCCTGCCTGCATCGCTGAAGAGACCCCTTGGTCTCCCATTGATTTCAACGACAAACCTGACGTGTGTTGGCACACTGCACCCGGCCGCCCCCGTGCTGCTGAGGGTGTACTTTCTGTGCTAACTTGTGTCCCCCCCCCGGTGCCCTACAAAACCCCCCGGTCTGCCCTCCGAAGACGCAGGGACTTACCTGCTGGCAGACTGGAACCGGGGCACCCCCTTCTCCATTGAAGCCTATGCGTTTTAGGCACCACTTTGACCTCTGCACCTGACCGGCCCTGAGCTGCTGGTGTGGTAACTTTGGGTTTGCTCTGAACCCCCAACGGTGGGCTACCTTGGACCCAAACTTGAACCCCGTAGGTGGTTTACTTACCTGCAAGAACTAACAATTACTTACCTCCCCTAGGAACTGTGAAAATTGCACGGTGTCTAGTTGTAAAATAGCTATATGTGGTTTATTTGATAAGTATATATGCTATTGTGATTATTCAAAGTTCCTAAAGTACTTACCTGCAATACCTTTCATGCAAAGTATTACATGTAGAATTTGAACCTGTGGTTCTTAAAATAAACTAAGAAAATATATTTTTTCATACAAAAACCTATTGGCCTGGAATTGTCTCTGAGTGTGTATCTCTTTTTGCCACTATCCTACCTCTAAGGGGAGCCCTTGGACTCTGCACACTATTCCTTACCTTGAAATAGTACATACAGAGCCAACGTCCTACAGGAGCACTGCCAATTTAGGCGCGGCGTCGTACTCCGTGATTTTCCCATAGATATGGGCCATCATTTCTCTAAATGAGAGGCTGTTTATTCCTTGTATATTTACCCCCCGTGGGAGATGAGAAGGAACAGGTGACATGCTGCACGTCCCTGAGTAGTTGACGCAACCAAACACCAGGGAACAGGTCGCAGTGAAAAAACGGAACAAGGAATTGTTCCGCGTGAGCTACCTCAGGCTGCAAAACCAGATCCAGTTTTTCTGGATGGAGAAGTCTCAGCATGTAATGTGGCTGCTGAACAGGGCGGACGCAACCTCCAAATTGTGAGAAAGTTCTTAGATAAAGTTAAAAGCTGGATAGAGGAGGGATCCAGAAATTTAAAATAGCTTAGGATGAACTCATGGGGATTCCCTTTATTGGTGGACACCCTAGGTGTACATACAAATATTAAAAACAAAAGGATTTGTTCTGGCTACATTGGCCACTGCATCCAATTTTCTGCCGACACGTTTCTGCCTATAACTGATACAAGGCCCAGGGCATTCATCAGGACAAGATACACTTGGTGAGCACATCTGCACGCAGGTGATAGAAGGACTGCTTATCTTCACCATGCAAAGGTGGTACCATTCGCTGGGCTGGTCTGGGCCTGAAGTCACGCATTCGTAAGGCAAGACCCTCGACAAGACACCTAAGTCAAATCCTCTCAGTCCGCCCAAACCAACCTACAGTTCTTCCTCTTTTCACTTTCCTTCTGACCAGTCATTGGTAATAAGTTGTGAAATTGAGTAACCAGCTACAAGAAAACGTATCCACTAGAAATGATTGCCAGACAAGTCATTAGTTCCAAAAATGGGCCTCTCCTCCTGGACAGTCTGTCCTTCTGCATGGCCGGGAAGCTCCTCCACCTCTCAGCAGGCAGATGTCTGTGCATTCAAGGATCTCCAGCTCCTCCATCAGAAGGTGCAGACAGCAGGTGATGCTCTCTCCTCTGGGAGGCTTGGTGCCAGGCAGGAGGTTGTACAGCAATGCTGCAAGTACTTTGTGGACCACCTTGTTCCTTGGTCGAGATCAATCTGGGTCTGAGCAGGCCTGGGCAACATAAAATGTAGCTGCCACAATTCGTGTAGTTCTCTGAATGTTGTATTATGCTGTACATGCAAAATTACACCATTAGGCGACTTACTGGTATTTTTTTTTTTTAGGTATTATTTACCACCTCATCAAAAAACATTTTTCTTTGTACTGATGCTGTGTGGCATCCCCAAATGGCACTGGCAAAGCCAATGACTCTGGCATTAACTGCCAGACTTTTGAGTCAGTGCTCGATTTTTTTTGTCATAGCTTTTTCAAAATGTTATTATTGGTGGGTCTGCCAGATCTTAGCCAACGTAAAAAAATGCTGAAGGCAAAAATGTGTTTTTAATTTAAAAAATCACACATTTGATGTAGCAGTCCCTCGCGCTGAGGGGAACTCATTTGTGTGCGGACGAGCTTCTTGTGAAAGGGAAGGATGCCCTCGCCTACACTAAGTCACCCAGTGGCTAAAGTGGGCTGAGCAGTTGCCCCCAGCTGGGTGCTGCACTGGGCAGAAGACACTGTGAATGGCAGAACAATCAACAGAAGGATACCGAGGGCACGCTGCAGGGCACCATGACTAAGTTAAACAGATATATAACTTTAGAACAAACGAGATGGCATTGGATACGGCAGACCTGCGCATGAATCACCCCAGGACTGATGGGGACAATTTCCATGAAGAAGCGCTGGAGCGCTTCCAGGCGCTGCCGTGTTTGTTGTGAGCACCCGGAGGCGTGGCCTGGGCAGTGTGCCAGCAGCAGGCAGAGTTCACAGCCCATGCTGTCAATGCCCCTATAAGTGGCGCCCTGGGCGCCCTGTGCAGCAGTCCATCACGGCCCCTGGCACGAGGAGCAGCGGCGGAGAGGCGAGAGCGCTCAGGTGAGGTCACTTGTGGGGGAGACAGGGGGCTGTTTCACTCAGGTGAGGTCACTTGTGGGGGGCACAGGGGGCTCTTTCACCTTTTTAAGTACTTTTTTCACATTGAAAAGATGAAAGGTTAGTCTACAGCAAAACCTAAGGTCGAGGGGCGGTTACTGTAGAAGCCACTGGGGACTGTGGGCAGGGCCGGCTCTAGGGCGGTGCGTCCGGTGCCACCGCACCGGGTGCTGACTTCGGGGAGGTGCGCCCTATTTGCAAGTATAGTATGTTTTAAAAACACCTGCTGCTGTGTTCCTTGCCTCCAGCAATTTTCAGGCAACAATAAAAATTTCAAGATAACCCTGGTGATTGATGTTCCACCTGGCGAGAGATGGAAGTTTTGAGGGACACTGTTAAAGGGTGGTAGTGAGGGAATCCCTGGAGGAGGTGGTCGTCGGGGGAGCGCCAACAGACTTAGTCCACAGGGCGCCACCAGCGCTAAGGCAGGCCCTGACTTTTGTTTTTTAAAGCCCAAATGCCCCCTTGTAAGTTTTGCAAACTCTAGGTGGCCGCCCGTCTATCAGGACTCACTGGCTTAGGGCGTTTCATGTCTCCGATATCTGGCATCTTTGCACAGCCCCCGACCCTCACCGAGTCACCGGGCGAATGCAGCGAGGAGGATGTGGTCTGGTGCCCACCCTTGGTTGAAGACCAGGCTACCAATCCCAGCGTCTGCAGTTACTGTGTGATCTTCGGCAGAGCGCTCCTTCTCCCACAGTTGCGTGACGCAGGTCCCTTCCGTCTCATTCTAATTTTGTGCGAGGCCTCGAGGGGAGACACTGGGCGTCTTTCACGAGAGGATCCAGTGTAAAGGGGGCTCAGGACACAGCTCAGTGGCCCTGGCAGGAGGCGGCCCCTGCGCTCACCCCATCCAACGGGCCTGGAGAGTGTCCTCTTCTTCAAGAAAGTGTCAGCATCTTGTGCAGAAGAGACACAGTGATGAAGGAATAGGGAACCCGCCACGGTGGTCCATCTTCCGAGACATCGAGGGAGGACCGGTGGCTGTAGGTGAGAGAGAGACACCTCCCAGCCAGGAAGCGCTATGTAAATGGAATGTAAAGTGTTCTGGCTCACCTGGTCTGGAGGGCGCTCCTCGAGGTACAGTCAGAAGAGAGAGGCGCTATGGTTCCTGGGACACTGAGTCTCATTTACAGGACAGCAGTAACAGGACACCTGGCCCCACACCCTCCACCATCACACAGGTGGAAGACACAGGTCTTGGTGACGGAGCCGCCCTCAGCACCTCCGTTTCTACATTCCCGGCGCCTTCTCCTCTCTGTGACAGTGCTGTGTGACCCCGGGCAGAGGTGCCCAGAAATGTATCCTATGACCCCGCACCCTCATCCCTCCTCTCTGTGACTGTCCTGTGTGACCCCGGGCAGAGGTGCCCAGAAATGTCTCCTATGACCCCGCACCCTCAGCCCTCCTCTCTGTGACAGTGCTGTGTGACCCCGGGCAGAGGCGCCCAGAAATGTATCCTATGACCCCGCACCCTCATCCCTCCTCTCTGTGACTGTCCTGTGTGACCCCGGACAGAGGCGCCCAGAAATGTCTCCTAGGATCTGCACCCTCAGACCCACCACACCCCATGTTTGGGGCTGGCCAGAGAGGCTTAAACGAGGGACAAAGTGCTGTATGGCTGGGGCCCCACCTTTCAAGGGGTGTCCTTGATAAATGGTCATGGCAGGGTGTCGAATTAATTTACCTGAACACTCAAACTGTAATAGTTACTTAAAAACACACACACAAACAAACCCCCCCAACAGTTATTTCCTTAGTTATTTATTTTTTGATTGTTTTGGAGCAAGCTAGACCCAACTCACTGAAACATACAAAGTTGAGCACAGCTCTGTATTTTAACTAGGGGTGGGCGGAGAATTCTGCTCCACAGGTGGAGTTAGCGGAGTTTTCCCCCTCTGCACTCCGCGCGGAGTTCCGAAAAACTCATCGAAGTGACGCAGAGTGAAGTTTTTTTCTCTCGCTCGCCAACGTTGAGTGCGTGCGAGATTTCTGAACGTCGCTCGCATTGAGGAAGCTGCCGCTCAAGCAGAAAATCTACTCGAGTGGCCAAAAGAAGTTGGTGCCCTCTGGCGCTCCGGGTGATGCCGTTCACACTGATTTTACAGCGCTGGAGAATGTTCCGTACTGAAGATCAGTGCGAACAGCGCGCCTTAACCAACTCTGCCGCTCGCGGAACTCTGCCTAGTGCGGCAGACTTTTTCAGCACTTTGCGAAGTACAGCGTACCAGAACTCTGCGAACTCCGCCCAGGCCTAAGTTTAACATTATGTGCCAGCGTGCTTGTTGGGAAATCTGGAGCTCGCCCGCCCCTGCTCATGCTAAGCCCTAGCTCACTTGCGTTCTGCACTCTAAGCTCACCAGGGCAGGACTGTGGGATCCGTGGCCGCTAGCTGTCAGTGACATTTACCACCGAGCCGCAAGTGCAGGCAGTAAACAGGTGTGTCCGAAGAATGTGCACATGTGACGCAGGGAGGTGGACGTGTGGCCTGGAGCTACCACGCCTCCGCACTAATTGTAGGGTGCGTGAGGTGACCTGGGGGCCGGTCACTGGAGTCCACTGGGTGTATCAGCAGCGGTTGAAGTGCATTAAAACAAGCATTTGCGATGCAATAGGTCGCACATTTGCGAGAGTTAGAGCTACCTCTGCTGTAAATTCATAAATGGACTTTTCTTTCCATATAAATTGGTCAACCCTGCCTCATAATTTTCTTTTTTCCTCCCTCATAACTCCAGTGGCCTTGCATATATGGTTAATATTAATTATTTAGGTATATCAAAGAGCTGGAAATGGGGAGAAGGCTGGGGATCTAAAGCGGATGAAGTAACTTGCCGAGGATCACACACTGCCTTAGGGTGAGAAGCTGGGATTACAACTCTGGTTTCCATGTTTCACAGTAACAAGTTCATCGCTGAAGTGCAACCCCTGCCACACAGGGCATGGTTCCCGCCTGCTCTCTGTGCTAGGCCTTGGGTGGTACATGTCAAGGAAGACAAAATGAAACATTAACTGAGCCGCTCTTAGTTATATTTGCAAACTGGTCGGAGAGCAGCGGGGAGGGGAGCTGGTGGGTAAAAGTATTATTTCTCAGACAAACTCCGCGCCTGCAGCGCACGTCTAACAAAGGACCTGATTTTCACAGAGATGTGAGGTTTCTGTGTGGAAGATGTGAACGCGGGTTTAGCATTAAAAGGTAGAAAACCTACACAGAAATAACCATAAATGTTGCAGCAAAGCCCAGACGTTGGCGACATATGTACAACTTTTTGAATAAGGTGAAGCCCATCTTTGTAAATGAAAACGTTTCCGGGGCGGGCCTTGCTGGCCATGCATCACACAGTGGGACACACGTGTGGAGGACGGGGGTGCACATAGTAATGCCTGCTACATGCAGCGCTGAGCCCAACATACATGTGGACGCTTAAGAGGTTATTTATGGCAGGTGGAAGCCGGAGAAGGGCTTCAGAGCTCCCTTTATCCCCGCCAGCGGCGCGTGCTGCCCAGAAGGATGGTCACCCCAAAGAGAGGCTTCGTGGGTGCCGTGTCTGCAATGAAACGTGCACACCTTTCAATCAACCAGGCACAGCCCAAGCGCAACAATATCTTTATTATTGGCGATCCTTACGGGCCAGACTGAGTTAAAACAAGAGATATCTGTAGATAACAAGGTGGGCGCTCTGGTAACAAAGGGCCCCGGCGATGCGCCCTGGGCAGAGCAGGACTGCACCATCCTCAGGCCGAGCACCGAGACCGAGTCTCACCCAGGGAGGGAGACGGGGGCTGGGGGAGACCAAGGCGGATATGTGCCTTTTTAAGAGAGGGAGACGAAGACTGAGTCTCACCAAGAGAGGGAGCCCAAGGGTGATATTTGCCTTATTAAGAGAGGGAGACCAAGGCTGATATGTGCCTTTTTAAGAGAGGGAGACCAAGACTACTGTGCCTTATTAAGAGAGAGACCAAGGCG
Organism: Pleurodeles waltl; assembly: GCF_031143425.1. Taxonomy (NCBI): domain Eukaryota; kingdom Metazoa; phylum Chordata; class Amphibia; order Caudata; family Salamandridae; genus Pleurodeles; species Pleurodeles waltl. The sequence goes on along the minus strand of NC_090449.1, from coordinate 1,076,117,774 downwards.
GATATGTGCCTTATTAAGAGAGAGACCAAGGCGGATATGTGCCTTATTAAGAGTGGGAGACCAAGGGGGATATGTGCCTTATTAAGAGAGAGACCAAGGCGGATATGTGCCTTTTTAAGAGAGGGAGACCAAGACTACTGTGCCTTATTAAGAGTGGGAGACCAAGGCGGATATGTGCCTTATTAAGAGAGAGACCAAGGCGGATATGTGCCTTATTAAGAGTGGGAGACCTAGGGGGATATGTGCCTTATTAAGAGAGAGACCAAGGCGGATATGTGCCTTATTAAGAGTGGGAGACAACGTCTGATATGTGCCTTATTAAGAGTGGGAGACCAAGGGGGATATGTGCCTTATTAAGAGAGAGACCAAGGCTGATATGTGCCTTTTTAAGAGAGGGAGACCAAGACTACTGTGCCTTATTAAGAGTGGGAGACCAAGGCGGATATGTGCCTTATTAAGAGAGAGACCAAGGCGGATATGTGCCTTATTAAGAGTGGGAGACCAAGGGGGATATGTGCCTTATTAAGAGAGAGACCAAGGCGGATATGTGCCTTATTAAGAGTGGGAGACCAAGGGGGATATGTGCCTTATTAAGAGAGAGACCAAGGCGGATATGTGCCTTATTAAGAGTGGGAGACAACGTCTGATATGTGCCTTATTAAGAGTGGGAGACCAAGGCGGATATGTGCCTTATTAAGAGAGAGACCAAGGCGGATATGTGCCTTATTAAGAGTGGGAGACCAAGGGGGATATGTGCCTTATTAAGAGTGGGATACCAAGGGGGATATGTGCCTTATTAAGAGAGAGACCAAGGGGGATATGTGCCTTATTAAGAGTGGGAGACCAAGGGGGATATGTGCCTTATTAAGAGTGGGAGACCAAGGCGGATATGTGCCTTATTAAGAGAGGGAGACCAAGGCTGATATGTGCCTTTTTAAGAGAGGTAGACCAAGGCTGATATGTGCCTTTTTAAGAGAGGGAGACCAAGGCATATATGTGCCTTTTTAAGAGAGGGAGACCAAGGCGGATATGTGCCTTATTAAGAGAGGGAGACCAAGACTGATATGTGTCTTTTTAGGAGAGGGAGAGCAAGGCATATATGTGCCTTATTAAGAGTGGGAGACCAATATTGATAAGTGCCTTTTTAAAAGAGGGAGACCAAGGCATATATGTGCCCTTTGAGAGAGGGAGACCAAGGCTGATATGTGCATTTTTAAGAGAGGGAGACCAAGGCATATATGTGCCTTATTAAGAGTGGAAGACCAAGGCTGATATGTGCCTTATTAAGAGAGGGAGACCAAGGCTGATATGTACCTTTTTAAGAGTGGGAGACCAAGGCTGATATGTACCTTTTTAAGAGTGGGAGACCAAGGCTGATATGTGCTGTATTAAGAGAAAGACCAAGGCGGATATGTACCTTATTAAGAGAGGGAGACCAAGGCATATATGTGCCTTTTTAAAAGAGGGAGACCAAGGCGGATATGTACCTTATTAAGAGAGGGAGACCAAGGCTGATATGTGCGTTTTTAAGAGAGGGAGACCAAGGCGGATATGGGAGTTCTTGGCAGTGTCAGTACCAACACGCTTGCAGGTTATTATAAACTGACTGTTTCAGGCAGCGACTGTCCTGGGAAAAGCAGCCGCCGTTATGAGGAAGGGTGAGGGGAAAATAAACCAGCGTTCACACCGTGTGCCCTTGGGCACCACAGAAAGCCAGGAGACGCTGCACGCGTTTGACACTTCAGCGACAGAGACAGGGCACAGCAGCACGGCTTTTATTTCCGAAATACTAACGTGGGTGGGAGGGCTAAAAAGGGAAATAAGGCACCTCACAAAGCAACGCATGGGCACAGTCCCACAAAGTTTTTTGTGAATGAATTAAAAACTTCCCCGGAACGCTTCCAGTGAGATCAACCCCGTAAAACAAGAGGGAAAGTCTTGTATGCAGCCGCCATGAATGAAAATGTAAATACCAACAAGCTCCGCCGTGGATAGCAGAGACAAAAGAAAGAAGTGGTGTCGCCTTAAATGCAGCTGCCTTGAACTGGAGAGACAAATGAAACAAGCATTGGCAATGCAACGGGTCTCGCATTTGCTCGAGTTAGAGCTATTAGCGTTGTAAACTCCTAACCGGACTTTTCTTGCCACATAAATTAAAAGAAAAAACGCAGCGCGATCGCACTATGTAAAGCGCAGCGCGATTGCATTTTGTAAAACGCAGCGCGATCGCATTATGTAAAACGCAGCGCGATCGCACTATGTAAAGCGCAGCGCGATCGCATTTTGTAAAACGCAGTGCGATCGCACTATGTAAAACGCAGCACGATCGCACTATGTAAAACGCAGCGCAACCGCACTATGTAAAGCGCAGCGCGATCGCACTATGTAAAATGCAGCAAGATCGCACTATGTAAAACGCAGCGCGACCGCACTATGTAAAACGCAGCGAGATCGCACTATGTAAAACGCAGCGCGATCGCACTATGTAAAGCGCAGCGCGATCGCACTATGTAAAACGCAGCGTGATCGCACTATGTAAAGCGCAGCGCGATCGCACTAGGTAAAACGCAGCGTGATCGCACTATGTAAAGCGCAGCGCGATCGCACTAGGTAAAACGCAGCGTGATCGCACTATGTAAAACGCAGCGCGATCGCACTATGTAAAATGCAGCAAGATCGCACTATGTAAAACGCAGCGCGATCGCACTATGTAAAACGCAGCACGATCACACTATGTAAAATGCAGCGAGATCGCACTATGTAAAACGCAGCACGATCGCACTATGTAAAACGCAGCACGATCACACTATGTAAAATGCAGCGAGATCGCACTATGTAAAACGCAGCACGATCGCACTATGTAAAGCGCAGCGCGATCGCACTATGTAAAATGCAGCAAGATTGCACTATGTAAAGCGCAGCGCGATCGCACTATGTAAAACGCAGCGCGACCGCACTATGTAAAAAGCAGCGCGACCGCACTATGTAAAACGCAGCGCGATCGCACTATGTAAAACGCAGCGCGATCGCACTATGTAAAATGCAGCGCGACCGCACTATGTAAAACGCAGCGCGATCGCACTATGTAAAACGCAGCGCGACCGCACTATGTAAAACGCAGCGAGATCGCACTATGTAAAACGCACCGCGATCGCACTATGTAAAACGCAGCGCGATCGCACTATGTAAAATGCAGCAAGATCGCACTATGTAAAACGCAGCGCGATCGCACTATGTAAAACGCAGCGCAACCGCACTATGTAAAACGCAGCACGATCACACTATGTAAAACGCAGCACGATCACACTATGTAAAATGCAGCGAGATCGCACTATGTAAAACGCAGCACGATCGCACTATGTAAAACGCAGCACGATCACACTATGTAAAATGCAGCGAGATCGCACTATGTAAAACGCAGCACGATCGCACTATGTAAAACGCAGCGCGATCGCACTATGTAAAACGCAGCGCAATCGCACTATGTAAAATGCAGCGAGATCGCACTATGTAAAACGCAGCGAGATCGCACTATGTAAAATGCAGCAAGATCGCACTATGAAAAACGCAGCACGATCACACTATGTAAAATGCAGCGAGATCGCACTATGTAAAACGCAGCGCGATCGCACTATGTAAAGCGCAGCGTGATCGCACTATGTAAAACGCAGCGCGATCGCACTATGTAAAACGCAGCAAGATCGCACTATGTAAAACGCAGCGCGATCGCACTATGTAAAACGCAGCGCAACCGCACTATGTAAAACGCAGCACGATCACACTATGTAAAACGCAGCACGATCACACTATGTAAAATGCAGCGAGATCGCACTATGTAAAACGCAGCACGATCGCACTATGTAAAACGCAGCGCGATCGCACTATGTAAAACGCAGCGCGACCGCACTATGTAAAATGCAGCGAGATCGCACTATGTAAAACGCAGCGAGATCGCACTATGTAAAATGCAGCGAGATCGCACTATGAAAAACGCAGCACGATCGCACTATGTAAAATGCAGCGAGATCGCACTATGTAAAACGCAGCGAGATCGCACTATGTAAAGCGCAGCGCGATCGCACTATGTAAAACACAGCGCGATCGCACTATGTAAAACGCAGCGCGACCGCACTATGTAAAACGCAGCGAGATCGCACTATGTAAAACGCAGCGCGATCGCACTATGTAAAACGCAGCGCGATCGCACTATGTAAAACGCAGCGCGACCGCACTATGTAAAACGCAGCGAGATCGCACTATGTAAAACGCAGCGCGATCGCACTATGTAAAACGCAGCGCGATCGCACTATGTAAAACGCAGCGCGATCGCACTATGTAAAACGCAGCGCGACCGCACTATGTAAAACGCAGCGAGATCGCACTATGTAAAACGCAGCGCGATCGCACTATGTAAAACGCAGCGCGATCGCACTATGTAAAACGCAGCACGATCGCACTATGTAAAATGCAGCGAGATCGCACTATGTAAAACGCAGCGCGATCGCACTATGAAAAACGCAGCGCAACCGCACTATGAAAAACGCAGCGAGATCGCACTATGTAAAGCGCAGCGCGATCGCACTATGTAAAATGCAGCGAGATCGCACTATGTAAAACGCAGCACGATCGCACTATGTAAAATGCAGCAAGATCGCACTATGTAAAATGCAGCGAGATCGCACTATGTAAAACGCAGCACGATCGCACTATGTAAAATGCAGCGAGATCGCACTATGTAAAATGCAGCGAGATCGCACTATGTAAAACGCAGGGCGATCGCACTATGTAAAATGCAGCGCGATCGCACTATGAAAAACGCTGCGCGATCGCACTATGTAAAGCGCAGCGCGATCGCACTATGAAAAACGCAGCACAATCGCGCTGAAATTGAAAACGGAGAAACCGAGCGCGATTGTGCTATGTTAACCCCAGCACTCTGACACCACCCACTCAGCACACTTCTGACCTGTGGATACTCTGCCAGGAAGGTCTGCTAGTCTGCTGAGCGGCAGCTCTGTTGTAGTCCTGCTTTACTGAGCTGACCTGCTGCCTGCTGCTGCTCATGGACCCGTCTTCAAGCAGCTCCTGAGCCCCAAGAAGTGCCCCTCCAATTTTGGACTTTTGAAAGTGGTTTTGTGGCTTTTGAAATCCATCTTTTGGGCTATCGTGACCGCTAATGGGCCAGCTCGCTCCAGAACCGCACTGCTCGCACGAAGAATCCGCACAAGCCAAAGAAAGTTTGTCTCTTTGCATAGCAAGCCTCCCCTCTCATGACCAGGAGGTTCCAGTCTGCCCGTCTGCTATACCCGGCCAACTCTTTGAACCCGCGAACCTCAGCCAGCGACTCTCTCCTTGCTCCCGGTGAATTTCTCTCTCTCAAGCAGGACTCTTCCCTGAATTCTGAGAAGATAAAGCTTCAGCAGGACTTACCTGGGACTTACTCTGATGGACGCTCAATTGCAGTCAGCCTAAACCTTTGAATATTACCTTAACACAACAAGTAGCCCCGGTTTGTACTTTATGCTTTTAAGTACTATATTGCATTTTATTCTTTAAAAATTCACATCTCAACTTCTACTTATTGGCTTTTTGTCATTTTGGTCTTGTTTTACTCATACGATTAAGCTCTATATTTCTAACCACTTTTGGTGGTTTTTGTGTGTTTTTTTACTGTTTTACTGTTTGAAGTGTTGCACAAATACCTTACATACTGCCTTTTAAATTAAGCCTAACTGCTCTGTGCCAGGCTAGCAGAAGGTGAGCACAGGTTACCGTTTAGTGTGTATCTGACTTACCCTGACTAGGATTTTGTGGTTCCTGGTTGGACAAAGGACATACCTCTGCCAACTAGAAATCCAAATTCTATCAACGAGTTTAGTGCACCACTACTGTTTTCATACCTAAACTACTCTCGCCGGTCTCCCCCTGGCGCTCAAGTATTCTCTGCCAGAGCTCATCCGATCTTAAGAAATCCCCATGTCAATCTGCGCACTGCAGCGGGGGGCTAAAACGGAAGGTGTGAGGAGACGTGGCCACCTCAGGGGCGATTGAATAGCATCAAAGTATTAGCAGCTAGCGACTATCCCAGAGTATCTGTTCTTTAATGAGATCCTTCCACGACTCACACTTAGGGAACTCCTTTTTTTCTTTTTCTTCAAGTACTCCATGAGACTGTGTGTGTTTTCAGGATCTCTCCCTCACGTGCATCTTCCTCCTCACCGAATCCCTGCCCCCTCCTCCAAAAGTGCCCTGTGTTGCTCTTCCCCTCGAGCACTGCTGTTTTCCAACTAGCACCAACATGCAGTCCACGTTTCTCACTTTCCCCACCTTGTCCATTGGTTCTTCTTCCATAATTTTCTATGTAATTTTTATAAATTCTCCTCTACACTGTCCATTTCTCCTCTGCCTGTTGTTCCTCTCACCCGCTCTCTGTTGATACCCTCCCACCTTCTCCTTCCCTTTCTCCATACGTGATAATAAAAAAAAAAAAAAAATGGGGACCCCCAAGCTCTGATTTGCTGCCTGACTACTTTGCTTTTTTTTGTTTTTGTTTTAAATACACTTTTGTGCAGGTATTTTTTTTAATGTACTGATTAAAGTCCCGTCTGCCATCTTGGGTCACTGAATAAAAAAAAAAAGGCCCTAGCACCTCCTTGCCGCACATTAGCGTAATTTGTTACACTAATGTGGCTCAAGGAGGCATTTTTTTTGCCACATTAACAAAGTGGCGCAATGCATGCATTGCACCAATTTGCGACCCCTTGCTGCACATTATGCCTACATCAGCATAATGTATGCAAGGGGGGGGGCGTCCTGGTGTTAGGAGGCCCGCAAAAATGGCACACTGAAATCTACTAGATTTTACTGTGCCATTTCTGGCGCCTTTTTAACCCCTGCTCGATGTAGGTGTTAAGAGGACGCACCCGTTGTAATCAGTGGGCCTCCGTGCACTCTGCGGCACAAGTGTCACATTTGTTTACGCTAGTGCAGCAAAGCGCCACAATAGTATAGATTTTTTGGACTCTATTGGCCTAACATGTGCCATGGTGCGCCATATTGTAAATACGGTGCATCTATGGTGTTAGGTGGCGGTAGGGGCACACAAGAAAAGTGGCACACCAGGACCGATGCACCTCTTTCTTGTAAATCTGGCCCAGTGCATGCATCATGTCACAATGCATGTTATCTTTTTCTTTGCTGATGCCACACGCAGCAAAAAGAACAAGTGATGGACGGAATGCTGAACAATGCCAAACATTCACACCCAGTACAGAGATCTGGGCCTAAATCCATCGTTTTTTGCCACCCATGCCGTTCCAGTTTGGACCCAGCTATATGCAAATGAGTCTTGACCCTGTTCCCCTTGGGAACAGTCCAGCCTGAACTGCCAACCCAGGTCTCCCCTGGACTGGAAACAAGCATCCTGGGACCGGTTTCAGGGTATCACCCTTCATCAGCCAGGCTAGCTTGATTCCAATGGCATGGGGAGCACGCAACCCATGTCTGGGCATACCATTCCCACTTGGGGCGACAAATGCAAAAAGAACAAGTGATGGATGGAATGCTGAACAATGTCAAACATTCACCCCCCAGTGAGCAAAAGAACGATGCATTAAACCCAGATCTGTGACTGGGGGTGAGGGTTTGCATTGTTCAGCACTCCATCCATCATCCTTTTGTGTTGCTAATGATGCCACACAGCAGGCAAAAAAACATCTTGCTTTTTACCAGTGCTTCACAGCATCATCATCAAGCACTGAAATTGACAATAGATCCAAAAGAAACCAATTGGCTTTGTCAATGCTTGCCATTTCCTGCAGTTTTTACTCACTGGGCTTTCTTTAAGGGCTAGCAGAGGGACGTTTTATGAATTTATGGGGCCCCAGGTGACAGCTATTTTGGGGACCAATGTTCCCAACATCTTTGAATTTTTGCTCTATTTCGAGCTTAATCACGCACGCTGGGTCATACCTTAAAATTTAAGAATTTGTAAAAGAAAGAAAAAGAATGATAAGTAATTGCTTATTTAAAACCAACCAGCACCCCACCTCTTCACATCCCTCCTTTTCCAGAGATACCCTTTGCCTGCCTTCACCCAACATTCTGTGACCAAATGAGGTAGGATTTTTCAGATTTCAAACATGAAAAGGAAATGTCATTACAGGGCCTTGACTTGGTCGTGAGACCACAGGAAATGACCACACAACACATGAGTTGGAACACACCAGAGGAAAAGGCCACGTGGACATCGCCACAGGATGGAAGAGCTTAGCACACATATAGAGATATTTTATTGTGCGCCATAGAAACATAGCAACAGGCGAGGACTGCAAGCCCCATCCAGGCTGCACATTTGATGCCTTTTGTTTATTTACCAACCATATGTGATCTCCAGCTTTAAGCCTTTCTTTTTCCAGTTCTATTCCTACCCTACGCCTAAAGGCATTTAGGGCCTTGTTACGCATGACCGCAGCACCCTCATAATGCGTAATCCATGTCAACCTGTGTGCTGTAGGTGGGTGAAGTCAGTCAAAGGGCAGCTGACTGAGCTTGAAATAGAGCACAAATGCCACAAGGTTTCCCCTCCATGGCCACCTGCACCTGTTTTCTGCCAGACGTTTCATGGCAGAGAACCAGGTCGTTATCAGCAGAGCGGTACTGAGTTCAGCGCCCCCCTGGCTGATTCAGACCTGTACCGCCGTCAGCACGTCGGGAACAGTGGTGTCGATTACGAGCCGGCGACAAAGCTGTCGCCACATTCCCACTGGGCTGACGGGTGGAAACCTTCGTTTCTGCCCATCAGCCCAGAGGAAAAGTCATAATGGGGCCAGCGGGACGGTCATCAGTAAGGTGGCAACCTCCCTGTGGCCGCCAAACTCGTAATCGGCCCCATAGTGTTCCCTTCCCAGACTTTTCATTACTCTCTAACTAGCTGTAGCTTTTCTCATCCAAGTGCACTAGCTCTACTGTCATGTTATGGTTCATAAGAGTAAAGATAAGGGACAGAAAGATGTGCACAGAGAAAGGAGACAAGAATAGAAAGGAGATGAGAGTGAAAGAAGAGATAGGATGAGAAAGGAGGTGCAGCGCAGAAGAGAAGAAAGGAAGAAGACACAGAAGTGATTGAAGCAACATAAAGGGGCAGAAGAAAGAAGGAAGAATGATAAAGGAGGAGAATAAAGGGGAAGATGGAGGTAGGATTACACAGGGCAGCAAATGAGGAAGAACCTGAGGGTGCAAAGGAAAAGGAGATGGGGAAACTGGGAGAGGTAAAACATGAAAGTGAGAATGAGACTGGAAATCTATAGTAAGTAAATGGGAGTGGAGGAATGGCGGGGCAAAGAGAATAAGAACAGAGAGAATCGATGGGAGAGAGCAGAGTAAAGGGGGAGGAAATTAGATGGGACTTAATGCAGTAATGACCTGTGCATGTCATTTCTAAGGACTCTGTAAAAATTGCACTGGGTTTTAATGGTTTGACCCACTCCTAAAATAAGAACAATTGGTGCCTTATCATCAACAAGCATTGGCAAAGCCGCCATATTTGGACTTGGCCACAGAGCTATTCGCATTACCAAAAATCTTTTCTTTTGGGATGATGTATTATTAATTTAAAGCTCCAAGAACGCTGCAATCACCTATCTTGAAATGTATTTAATGTAACTAATGATAAAGTACAAAAGGCATTCCAAAATAGATGTTTTAGAATTCATATGTATGCAAAAAAGTATAGACACGTGTACAGTCATCTTGGAATGAGTTTTGTTATGATTTATGGGAAAGAAACAAACTTTGTCAGGGTCAATAGCCCTGCAACCAAAGTCAGACCTGTTAGAATTGTCAATGGTTGTTAACAATTGGAGGGAGATGCAGATTTCAAGTTCGAACTTTGGAAAGACTAACTCATTCTTTAACACTACAGATGCCAACAGTTGTTAAACTGGGTAATAAAAGTACCTCTTATCTGTAGCTCCTACATAACTAACCCTTCATTTGTGGGAGCATAGAGGTGCCAGGCTAACTAACCGTGAATTGTGAACAATAAGCAGTACAACAAAAATAATAGCGCCGACATTCTTCAATTACACACTAGTTTGTGATTAACCATAACCAAAGATTGACATTGGTAGCATTTTTCCAATTTGAATTTATCTGCTGAATAGCCACTGCAATTGGTAAATCAATCAAGGCTTCATTTTGGCAATGATTCACCATATCAGCAGATCTCCATAGAAACATATTGCAAAACTTAAAAGCAATCTTGACACAAAAGATATGGTTGGTTTAATTTCATACCTTTGCCAGAAGTCATGACTAGGAAGACACACAAGTAACAGATGCATTAAATCACTCCCAGGTTCATTACAAGACTAACATTTAGTATGAGCATCAGTCTTCACCTTTGCTATAGAAACAGGAGTAATTAACAAATGTTGTATATAAATTATAAAGTTTGAGTAGTGTTTGCAGCACAAGACAACTTGTTTATTTTCGATCAAATCTTACTTTAACCATCTACAGATGAAAATCATCCTCCCAAATGAGCTGTTTTTGACTTGATTCTAGTTATAAAAGATTTATGCAGTGCTTTGTAGAGAAGTGAGGTTTTTGAATGAGAGAGTAGCAATTGGTGTATATTTGTGGCTTCTTGATGAGTCTCATCAGCATTTAAGATTGTGGAGAGGGAATTGGAAATAGCGTTCGCTAATTAAGAGTATCTTATCCAGGTGGCTGGTTGACACTTGTTCGGTATAAGTCAATAAGGACGCTCAATAAAGGACCACACGCCAATTATGAATACAATTTAGCTTTACTAGAATTTCAGGTAAATGTAGGCATTTAGCACATTAACAATAGTGGAATAAGAATAGCAATGAAAAGCATCTATTTATATATATGTACACTACAGAGAGTATCTATGTATACGTATGAGCAAAGAGTTCATTGACAGAGTAAGAATAGCAAATAAAAAAAAAAGCATATATATATATATATATATATGTATATATATATATATATATATATATATGTACACTACAAAAAGCATCTATGTATACATCTGAGCAAAGCGTTCATTGACAGATATAAACTTGGAATAACTGTATACCAAAATGTGATACGATGTTCAGAGAGCAGAATATTAACGAGTTGAATACTTCAGATAAGCTTTGATTTATTGCACACTAAAGTGCATATTTCAATTACTGTGGCAGACTCACACTACGATGTTCAGTAAGGCAGAAAAACTATAAACAAGCTGAATTTCTCCGATTATAAACACAGTGCAAGCATAATAATCAATCATAATAATAGAGCAGAGAAACAAAAAGCCTTTCATCCCTGGGTGGAACTTAGTCCCCGAATGCTGGGAAGCCCTCTACCGCCCGCTTGGACCTCTCTCCCCCTCGAGCGTCACGGTCTTGGAACAGCAAAACAGGGAGGCAGCTCTGGGTCTGAAGTTGACAGTTTCATAACTCCATCTGCGAGCTTCAAATTCCCTCACTCGCCTTTCAGTGTTTAAATAACCTGAAGCTTGGATTCTATCCCCTTCCAGTATTTTCTAGCTATGTTATCAGTATATGTCTCTTGGCTGCCTTGCCATTCCCTGGCCATTGTTTTCATTCCATCTTTTACTGTGGTCTCATTCTCAAGGTTGAGACTGAATCTCCTTCACAGCCTGTTTCTCACACATGCAGCTGCGAATACGTTTATCTACGGAATGTCAAAAGAAAACAAGCTTGAAAGCGAACATCGTGAATTTTCTTCCACGTTGCTCTGGCTTCGGCAGGCATCACGCTCATCTACACTGTTCAAGCTAATTAACCCTTCGCGTCACAATGTCTTCCGCACCTTTCCCTATACTGATCAAAGAGTATCTCCTTTCATATGAGTTAGGTATGATAAAGGTTTTCTGAACCTCTGGATAAGGATGGACATTATCATTTTCCAGTAACTGATGAATCCTCAAAAGACCTTTATCTCTTAACGTTTAAAAAAAAATCTAATTTTAATGTGATTATCATAATTGTACCACAATTGCAAAATTGATAAAGTCCATTCTCCTCCTATTACCAGAGAATACAAATAGTCTTAAAATCTTACAAGTAAAGACAAAGACAAATAAGAGATGTAAGCAGACTTTTTGGTGAAGGACAATATCTCAGAAAAGACACAGGAGATATAAATGATTTGCTGAGATTAACCCATAGTGGACGTAAGTATTCAGTGTCAAGTGTTAAACAGTGAGAAGACCATCTTAAACTAAAAGCAGTGATATTGTTTAAAATTGGGTAGAATTAATACAACATCCTGTACATTCATCTTCAGTTTCAAGACAGCAATCTTAGAAATCTTCTCATCTCCTAAAAAACGTTGACAATTTAGAGTCAAACGTCTAAAGATTGCAAAAAAAAATAGGTAAGGATATTGGAGTCATGCGTAATACAAATACAAATGACAGTAACATAACTTTAATGCAGCCTAATCTTCCCACAAAGATAAATATAACAGATTCCAACCTCAGATCACCTTATCAAATATGTTTAATAACTCTTCAAAGTTTGTTTTACCAGCTTCTTTAATGGAAGTAGAAAACCACAGATCTAAATGTTTAACATTGGTTGCATTCCAGGAAAAAACACAGGAAGTAAATGATTACTTCGTATACAGTCTGTTAAGAAGTAATATCTCCAATATATATGAGTTGGCTTTATAATCCTATATAAGTGAGAAATCTTGTACTGCCCCAGAAATCCAGGCAGGGAAATAGCAGGATCGGAGAAAGGAGAATATTGTCTGCATACACTGAAGGCTTTGGATAATTAGCAACTTTATTGCATCTGGAAATATTTGTAATTTTCCTGATTTTAGAAATAAAAGTTTCAAGGGCCATAATGAGAAGAAGAGGCAATAAGAGACATCCTTGCTTTACCCCTCTTTGTAAAAGAAAATAATCTAATGAAATACTATTTGCAGATATTGCAGGTCTACGGGCAGTATATGATAACTCAATAGGATCTAACACTTTTGGTAAAAAATTTAACCATTTCAATGTTTGAAAGATAAAGTGGCAACCCTTTTTCAGCATCTAATGTTATTGCAGAGAGAGGATAAGACGTGTTTTAAGCTTTAGTTAAGACGTTAAAGAAAGCTCAAGCATTATCAGAGGAGAAACATGTTTTCACAAATCCAGACTGCTCCATCCTTGGGAGTGATGGTAAAAAAGGGTAAATTTGCAGGGCTAAGATCTTCACCAAAATGTTTTAGTCTGTATTCAGTAATGACATTGACCTATAGTTTTTTCAAAATTTAAAATCACAACTTTTCTTGGGATAAGACAAATCATAGCCCCCTGAAAGGCTCCCTTGGTGCGAATGGGGCCGGTATCGCAATTTGCGATTCGGTAATAGCATTTGCGATTTTTAAGAAATCGCTATTACCGAATCGCAAATATGATACATTGCATTTTGCGATTCAGAAATAGCGATTTCTTAAAAATCGCTATTTCCGAATCGCAAATGCCTTTTTTGATACATCCGGCCCCATTTTATTAACAGGTGAGAGCACAGATTGGACAATCATATGCAAATCTCAGATATTAAAGCACTTAAGTGTAGTGGTAATCAGAATTGAGCAGCACTTTACAAGACGATTTGACATGGAAAGGTGCCAGTTGGCCAACTGCACAGCTGCCAGGCAGCCCCTTGAATGGATGTGGATGCCGTGGTCCATCTTTCTTCAGCGGGTGCCTGACATCCTACATCCTGCATCATGTCGTTGGGTTTGACTTATGTTTTGCAGATTGAGTGAATGTAATTCTGTGAAGTGTCTCAGCTTAAAAAGTGTAATTTACTATTTGCTGTTTACTGGACTGCGCACTGTGTGCAAAGCGCCGCTAAATACCAATAAAGAATTGTTGCAAAAAAAAAAAGAAAAGTTACCAAGTATGTGAGAATATTTCCAATAAGGTAAACTAGTCTCATAAAAAGGGCTGCGCTTGAGGTTGCACATTTGGAGATTGCAAGACTAAATCAGGAGAACTGCGAAGTTAAAAAAGCAAAAGATATTTGGGGGAAGATCTACCAAGATGTTGCATCACAAAAGGGAAGCAAACCAGCACAAAATATTTTTGTATTAGTTTTGCACTGGAAATTGCCTAAAAGTAACATAAAGCAACAATGTGCTGCTTTGCGTTTCTTAGCATCAAAGGGGTGTTACATGGGCATTCCATGCAACCACCATGCTTTTTGAGGTAAAGCCCTATCTACCAAAAATGTCAGTCACGGTTTTGCATCAAAAATTAATGTCATTTGAAAGCAGGTGTTAAAAGGAGAATGTTTTATTTCTCCTTTCTTTTCCAACTTTGCATGTGTACTGCAATGTACAGCGCACATAAAAAGTAGTAAAAGTTTTCAAAGTTATCGAGGTATAGGATTTTGTACTGAATGGGTACCCTTCCAGTACAAAACCTACGCAACGCTCATAGACACAGCCTTGCACTGTGCTGCATAGGTGTGTGCATGGGTCTCGGCAGCAAAGTTCTGCGCCGGTGCCAGGGAGAGGAGAGGAGATTGGCCCATCGCTGGATGGCACTCTCCTGCCACAACCCAGTCATGTAACTCGTCATTGTTGGCTGCTGCTCTGTGTTGAATGACACTTTGGTAAATCTGCCCCTGGGTAAATGATTTTCTCACATCAGCCCAACAAGCAAAAAGAGGTGGCATTCCATTTAAACATTGCATTTTCGAAGAAAAGTGTGCAGTTCCCAAACAGAAATGTGTTCCTGGAGGTATTCTGATCAGCTGGAGTGCTCCCTGTGACTAGAACAGCCTTGCTGTAGGAGGCTCTTCCTCCGGGCATGCTTATATTTAAATGCAATTTATGGCTTCACCCTCCTCAGCAAACATGTTTACGTCCTTTCATTGCAAAAGGTTTTTGGAAGAATATTGTACTCTTTTTCTCTTGAAGAGGCTGCATTTTCCTAGAGCTCATCCAGGATGCAGCCATCCTGAATGGAGTCATGCGCTCCAGCTGTGTGCAGTGGCGGGCGGTGACATTTAACTGTGGAGGGCCCTGGAGAGCGAAGTGAATATTATAACCCAGTGACACATGTGATAAACTCACAATGACATTAAGCTCAATGCCAAAGCTCTCAACCTTGGCTCCCTAACAGTGTTTTGTTTATAACGAGCCTTGTTGGAGAGCTGTGGAGTTGAGGTGCCTGTCAGTGCGTCAAGCATCCGAGGATGACTCCTGGAGCCTCATTCAACTCTCCTCTACCAATGCAGATGCTGCTCTCTTGCTATCGGCAATGTTGAGAGCATGACAGAAGCGCCAGGATTGGTTGGAGCCAGCTGCCTTGATGCATCCTCAAGCAGTGCGGTCCTGTGTCTGTCCTCCACCCAGGTGTCTAAGACTGTTCGGGATGGAGAGGTTTCAAGTGTGTATGGCAGGCTGACCGACGCAAGACAACCGGCCAAAGAGACATGCGCACTTTAAACCGGAATGAGCACCACTCCCCAGCTGCCAGTCAGCAGAAATGGCCCCTGCCCGCCCTGAAACACTGTTCAGGTGGGGCGCAGTGAAAAAGAAAATGGTATTAAATCCATTTTAATACCATTTTATTTTTCACCTTTGATGTGCTCCTGGGGCGCGGGGACAAGCTCCTCCGACCAAACGGAAGAGCCACCGCTGGCTGTTTGCCTTTCGACCCATCCTGCATTTAAATAAGCAGTGCTTAATTTGTGCTTGTTGTAACCGGTGCTGAGCACCAGCACTTATTTTTGAGGGCCGGCGCTTATTCTTCTGTCTCAAGAATTTACAGCGAGCTAAAGACACATTTGGGAAAGACAGAGGAAGAGAAACGCGAAAAAGCTTCACAGTGGGAGAAAGCAGAAAGCTGCAAGCGTGAGCTGAAGGGACAGGGAGGGGTTTTAAATGGATTGAAGAGGCCCGAGATGTCTTCAGGATTGCGCTGCCTCAGTACTCCCTGTTCTCACATTTAATTGCAGCAGCCGCGTGTTTAAGAGGAGGGCTTTGAGCACCGGCACCATTTTATTTACAAATTAAGCACTGTAAATAAGGCTGTAATGATGTCTGCACACATTTGATCTCACTCTGTCTGTCAGAAATAAGACCCGCGGCGGAACTCTCCGTAGCAGAGAGTGCACGCGTGCTGTCCCCTGCATGTTTGTGACTGTACACGGTGCTTTACTCTGCACTCAGTACTAGACTTCACCTACAAACAGTACTGGGTTCAACACATCACTCTTTGTGAATTCACCTCTGTACTCTCTCGCCTGCGCAGACCCCGAGCGCACTTCAGGCTGGGGCCGCATTCCCACTGATGCTCAGGTATAACAATGGTATCTGTGGGTGGGGGCCTCTTTTCACTGCTCTACAGAGAATAACACAGGGGTTTGTGGGTGACAGGAGCCCTCTAACTGCTGTACAGCACTGGTGTCTGTGGGTGGGGAGACGCCTCCACTTGCTGAAAATGATGTAACATTGATCTCTACATGGTAAACATTGATCTCCAGAGACGGAGAGAGGTCTCTGTGGGAGGTGGGAGATCTCTGTGGTTGATGACAGGTCTCTGTGAGTGGTGAACAGTCTCTGTAAATGAGACAAGGTCTCTGTAGGAGGTGAGAGGTCTCTGCGGGTGGTGAGCGGTCTCGGTAAACGAGACTCTAGATCTCAGTGGGAGGTAAGAGGTCTCTGTGGGAGGTGAGAGGTCTCTGTGGGTGATGACAGATCTCTGTGGGTGAGACAAGGTCTCTGTGAAAGGTGAGAGGTCTCTGTGAGTGGTGAGTGATACAAGGTCTCTGTGGGAGGTGAGAAGTCTCTGTGGGTGATGACAGGTCTCTGCGGGTAAGACAAGGTCTCTGTGAAAGGTGAGAGGTCTCTGTGAGTGGTGAGAGGTCTCTGTGTGTCATGACAGGTCTCTATGGGTAAGACAAGGTCTCTGTGAGAGGTGAGAGGTCTCTGTGGGTCATGACAGGTCTCCGTGAGCGGTGAACAGTCTCTTTAAATGAGACAAGGTCTCTGTGGGAGGCGAGAGGTCTCTGTGGGTGGTGACAGGTCTCGGCGAGTGGTGAACAGTCAGTATAAATGAGACAAGGTCTCTGTGTGGGGTGAGAGATCTCTGTGGGTGGTGTGCGGTCTCTGTGAATGAAACTCTAGTTCTCTGTGGGAGGTGAAAGGTCTCAGGGAGTGGTGAGAGGTCTCCATGAGTGACACGAGGTCTGTGCAGTCTTAGTGAGTGGTCTCCATGAGTGACACGAGGTCTGCGTGGGAGGAGAGAGGTCTCTGTGAGTGATGACAGGTCTCTGTCGGTGAGACAAAGTCTCTGTGGGAGGTGAGAGGTCTCTGTGGGAGGTGAGAGGTCTCTGTGAGTGGTGAACAGTTTCTGTAAGTGTGACAAGGTCCCTGTGGGCGGTGAGCGGTCTCGGTGGGAGGTGAGCGGTCTCTGCGTGATGACAGGTCTCTGTGACTGGTAAACAGACACAAGGTCTCTGTTGGCGGTGAGTGGTCTCTGTGAGTGGTGAACAGTCTCTGTAAATGAGACAAGGTCTCTCTGGGCGGTGAGCGGTCTCTGTGGGAGGTGAGTGGTCTCTGTGAGTGGTGAACAGTCTCTGTAAATGAGAGAAGGTCTCTGTGGGAGGTGAGAGGTCTCTGTGAGAGGTGAGTGGTCTCTGTGAGTGGTGAACAGTCTCTTTAAATGAGAGAAGATCTCTAGGCGGTGAGCGGTCTCGGTGGGTGATGACAGGTCTCTGTGAGTGGTAAACAGACACAAGGTCTCTGTGGGAGGTGAGAGGTCTCTGCTCCATGGCACCAGGGGCCTGCATTGTCCTGTTACTCTATTAAAGATTCATCTCCTCCCTTTGAAACATGGGACAGGTGAGAGGACTCGAGTTTGTGTGGTGTAACCATAGCAACAGAGGGACCGGAGGAGAGGGGGCGAGGGAGGGGACCAGATACCACTCGGCTCTCTTGTGATGGGCGGAGGCGGCCGGGGAAGAGAGGGTCCAAGACGCAGAGAAGAGAGAGGGCAGACAGACCTGCAGCATTCAAAGAGTCCACAGGTGAGATGAAAAAGCCACAGATTACCAAGTACACAGGACATTCACTACAGGATGAGGAGGGAGCAAGGACAGGAGGTGAAACAAGGGCCACGGGTGCCAACAACACAGGACATTCACAGGATGAGAAGGCAGCGGGGACAGGGAGTGACAGGGTGAGATGAAACAAGGGCCTGATGCTATATCATCTACACAGGACATTCACAGGATGAGAAGGCAGCGGGGACAGGGAGTGACGGTGAGATGAAACAAGGGCCGGATGCTATATGATCCACGCAGGACATTCACAGGATGAGAAGGCAGCGGGGACAGGGAGTGACAGGGTGAGATGAAACAAGGGCCTGATGCTATATCATCTACACAGGACATTCACAGGATGAGAAGGCAGCGGGGACAGGGAGTGACGGTGAGATGAAACAAGGGCCGGATGCTATATGATCCACGCAGGACATTCACAGGATGAGAAGGCAGCATAGACAGGGAGTGATGGTGAGATGAAACAAGGGCCGGATGCTATATAATCTACACAGGACATTCACAGGGTGAGACGGCAGCGGGGACAGGGAGTGACGGTGAGATGAAACAAGGGCCGGATGCTATATAATCTACACAGGACATTCACAGGGTGAGACGGCGCGAGGACAGGGAGTCACGGTGAGATGAAACAAGGGCCGGATGCTATATCATCTACACAGGACATTCACAGGGATAGAAGGCAGCGGGGACAGGGAGTGACGGTGAGATGAAACAAGGGCCGGATGCTATATCATCTACACAGGACATTCACAGGATGAGAAGGCAGCGGGGACAGGGAGTGACGGTGAGATGAAACAAGGGCCGGATGCTATATCATCTACACAGGACATTCACAGGATGAGACGGCAGCAGGGACAGGGAGTGACGGTGAGATGAAACAAGGGCCGGATGCTATATCATCGACACAGGACATTCACAGGATGAGAAGGCAGCGGGGACAGGGAGTGACTGTGAGATGAAACAAAGGCCGGATGCTATATCATCTACACAGGACATTCACAGGGATAGAAGGCAGCGGGGACAGGGAGTGACGGTGAGATGAAACAAAGGCCGGATGCTATATCATCTACACAGGACATTCACAGGATGAGAAGGCAGCAGGGACAGGGAGTGACGGTGAGATGAAACAAGGGCCGGATGCTATATCATCTACACAGGACATTCACAGGGATAGAAGGCAGCGGGGACAGGGAGTGACGATGAGATGAAACAAGGGCCAGATGCTATATCATCTACACAGGACATTCACAGGATGAGAAGGCAGCAGGGACAGGGAGTGACGGTGAGATGAAACAAGGGCCGGATGCTATATCATCTACACAGGACATTCACAGGGATAGAAGGCAGCGGGGACAGGGAGTGACGGTGAGATGAAACAAGGGCCGGATGCTATATCATCTACACAGGACATTCACAGGATGAGAAGGCAGCAGGGACAGGGAGTGACGGTGAGATGAAACAAGGGCCAAATGCTATATCATCTACACAGGACATTCACAGGATGAGACGGCAGCAGGGACAGGGTGTGACGGTGAGATGAAACAAGGGCCGGATGCTATATCATCTACACAGGACATTCACAGGGATAGAAGGCAGCGGGGACAGGGAGTGACGGTGAGATGAAACAAGGGCCGGATGCTTTATCATCTACACAGGACATTCACAGGATGAGAAGGCAGCAGGGACAGGGAGTGATGGTGAGATGAAACAAGGGCCGGATGCTATATCATCTACACAGGACATTCACAGGGTGAGAAGGCAGCGGGGACAGGGAGTGATAGTAAGATGAAACAAGGGCCAGATGCCATATCATCTACACAGGACATTCATAGGGTGAGACGGCAGTGGGGACAGGGAGTGACGGTGACATGAAACAAGGGCCAGAAGCTATATCATCTACACAGGACATTCACAGGATGAGACGGCAGCGGGGACAGGGAGTGACGGTGAGATGAAACAAGGGCCGGATGCTATATCATCTACACAGGACATTCACAGGATGAGACGGCAGCGGGGACAGGGAGTGACGGTGAGAAGAAACATGGGCCGGATGCTATATCATCTACACAGGACATTCACAGGGTGAGACGGCATTGGGGACAGGGAGTGATGGTGAGATGAAACAAGGGCCGGATGCTATATCATCTACACAGGACATTCACAGGGTGAGACGGCAGCGGGGACAGGGAGTGACGGTGAGATGAAACAAGGGCCGGATGCTATATAATCTACACAGGACATTCACAGGGTGAGACGGCAGCGAGGACAGGGAGTGACGGTGAGATGAAACAAGGGCCGGATGCTGTATCATCTACACAGGACATTCACAGGATGAGAAGGCATCGGGGACAGGGAGTGACGGTGAGATGAAACAAGGGCCGGATGCTATATCATCTACACAGGACATTCACAGGATGAGAAGCCAGCAGGAAAAGGGAGTGACAGTGCGATGAAACAAGGGCCGGATGCTATATCATCTACCCAGGATATTCACAGGATGAGAAGGCAGCGGGGACAGGGAGTGACAGGCTGAGATGAAACAAGGGCCAGATCCTATATCATCTACACAGGACATTCAAAGGATGAGAAGACAGCGGGTACAGGGGGTGACAGTGAGATGAAACAAGGGCCGGATGCTATATCATCTACACAGGACATTCACAGGGTGAGACGGCAGCTGGGAGAGGGAGTGACAGGGTGAGATGAAACAAGGGCTGGATGCTATATCATCTACACAGGACATTCACAGGATGAGATGGCAGCGGGGACAGGGAGTGACAGTGAGATGAAACAAGGACCAGATGCTATATAATCTACAAAGGACATTCACAGGATGAGATGGCAGTGGGGATAGGGAGTGACTGTGACATGAAACAAGGGCCAGATGCTATATCATCTACACAGGACATTCACAGGATGAGAAGGCAGCGGGGACAGGGAGTGACGATGAGATGAAACAAGGGCCGGATGCCATATCATCTACACAGGACATTCACAGGGTGAGAAGGCAGCGGGGACAGGGAGTGACAATGAGATGAAACAAGGGCCAGATGCTATATCATCTACACAGGACGTTCACAGGATGAGATGTCAGCGTGGACAGAGAGTGACGGTGAGATGAAACAAGGGCCAGATGCTATATCATCTACACAGGACATTCACAGGATGAGAAGCCAGCAGGAAAAGGGAGTGACAGTGAGATGAAACAAGGGCCGGATGCTATATCATCTACACAGGATATTCACAGGATGAGAAGGCAGCGGGGACAGGGAGTGACAGGATGAGATGAAACAAGGGCCAGATCCTATATCATCTATACAGGACATTCAAAGGATGAGAAGACAGCGGGTACAAGGGGTGACAGTGAGATGAAACAAGGGCTGGATGCTATATCATCTACACAGGACATTCACAGGGTGAGAAGGCAGCTGGGAGAGGGAGTGACAGGGTGAGATGAAACAAGGGCCGGATGCTATATCATCTACACAGGACATTCACAGGATGAGACGGCAGCGGGGACAGGGAGTGACAGTGAGATGAAACAAGGACCAGATGCTATATAATCTACAAAGGACATTCACAGGATGAGACGGCAGTGGGGATAGGGAGTGACTGTGACATGAAACAAGGGCCAGATGCTATATCATCTACACAGGACATTCACAGTATGAGAAGGCAGTGGGGACAGGGAGTGACGATGAGATGAAACAAGGGCCGGATGCCATATCATCTACACAGGACATTCACAGGGTGAGAAGGCAGCGGGGACAGGGAGTGACGATGAGATGAAACAAGGGCCAGATGCTATATCATCTACACAGGACATTCACACAATGAGACGTCAGCGGGGACAGAGAGTGACGGTGAGATGAAACAAGGGCCAAATGCTATATCATCTACAAAGGACATTCACAGGATGAGAAGGCAACGGGGACAGGGAGTGACGGTGAGATGAAACAAAGGTCGGATGCTATATCATCTACACAGGACATTCACAGGATCTGAAGGCAACGGGGACAGGGAGTGACGATGAGATGAAACCAGGGCCGGATGCTATATCATCTACACAGGACATTCACAGGATGAGAAGGCAACGGGGACAGGGAGTCACAGGGGGAGATGAAACAAGGGCCGGATGCTATATCATCTACACAGGACATTCACAGGATGAGAAGGCAGCGGGGACAGGGAGTGACAGTGAGATGAAACAAGGGCCGGATGCTATATTATCTACACAGGACATTCACAGGATGAGAAGGCAGCGGGGACAGGGAGCGACAGTGTGAGATGAAACAAAGGCCAGATGCTATATCATCTACACAGGACATTCACAGGGTGATATGGCAGCGGGGACAGGGAGTGACGGTGAGATGAAACAAGGGAGGGATGCTATATCATCTACACAGGACATTCACAGGATGAGAAGGCAGCAGGGACAGGGAGTGACGGTGAGATGAAACAAGGGCCGGATGCTATATCATCTACACAGGACATTCACAGGGTGAGAAGGCAGCGGGGACAGGGAGTGACAGTAAGATGAAACAAGGGCCAGATGCTATATCATCTACACAGGACATTCATAGGGTGAGACGGCAGTGGGGACAGGGAGTGACGGTGAGATGAAACAAGGGCCAGAAGCTATATCATCTACACAGGACATTCACAGGATGAGACGGCAGCGGGGACAGGGAGTGACGGTGAGAAGAAACAAGGGCCGGATGCTATATCATCTACACAGGACAGTCCGAGGATGAGACGGCAGCGGGGACAGGGAGTGACAGTGAGATTAAAAAAGGGCCGGATGCTATATCATCTACACAGGACATTCACAGGATGAGACGGCAGCGGGGACAGGGAGTGACAGTGAGATGAAACAAGGGCCGGATGCTATATAATCTACACAGGACATTCACAGGGTGAGACGGCAGCGGGGACAGGGAGTGACGGTGAGATGAAAAAAGGGCTGGATGCTATATCATCTACACAGGACATTCACAGCGTGAGACGGCAGCGGGGACAGGGAGTGACAGTGAGATGAAAAAAGGGCCAGATGCTATATCATCTACAGAGGACATTCACAGGATGAGAAGGCAACGGGGACAGGGAGTGACGGTGAGAAGAAACAAGGGCCGGATGCTATATCATCTACACAGCACATTCACAGGATGAGAAGCCAGCTGGAACAGGGAGTGACAGTGAGATGAAACAAGGGCCGGATGCTATATCATCTACACAGGATATTCACAGGATGAGAAGGCAGCGGGAACAGGGAGTGACAGGCTGAGATGAAACAAGGGCCAGATCCTATATCATCTCCACAGGACATTCACAGGATGAGAAGACAGCGGGTAGAGGGGGTGACAGTGAGATGAAACAAGGGCCGGATACTATATCATCTACACAGGACATTCACAGGATGAGATGGCAGCGGGGACAGGGAGTGACAGTAAGATGAAACAAGGGCCAGATGCTATATCATCTACACAGGACATTCACAGGATGAGACGGCAGTGGGGATAGGGGTGACTGTGACATGAAACAAGCGCCAGATGCTATATCATCTACACAGGACATTCACAAGATGAGAAGGCAGCGGGGACAGGGAGTGACGATGAGATGAAACAAGGGCCGGATGCCATATCATCTACACAGGACATTCACAGGGTGAGAAGGCAGCGGGGACAGGGAGTGACGATGAGATGAAACAAGGGCCAGATGCTATATCATCTACACAGGACATTCACAGGATGAGATGTCAGCGGGGACAGAGAGTGACAGTGAGATGAAACAAGGGCCAGATGCTATATCATCTACACAGGACATTCACAGGATGAGAAGGCAACAGGGACAGGGAGTGACGGTGAGATGAAACAAGGGCCGGATGCTATATCATCTACAGAGGACATTCACAGGATGAGAAGGCAACGGGGACAGGGAGTGACGATGAGATGAAACAAAGGCCGGATGCTATATCATCTACACAGGACATTCACAGGATGAGAAGGCAACGGGGACAGGGAGTGACAGGGTGAGATGAAACAAGGGCCGGATGCTAAATCATCTACACAGGACATTCACAGGATGAGAAGGCAGCGGGGACAGGGAGTGACAGTGAGATGAAACAAGGGCCGGATGCTATATTATCTACACAGGACATTCACAGGATGAGAAGGCAGCGGGGACAGGGAGCGACAGTGTGAGATGAAACAAAGGCCGGATGCTATATCATCTACACAGGAAATTCACAGGGTGAGATGGCAGCGGGGACAGGGAGTGACGGTGAGATGAAACAAGGGCTGGATGCTATATCATCTACACAGGACATTCACAGGATGAGAAGGCAGCAAGGACAGGGAGTGGCAGTGAGATGAAACAAGGGACGGATGCTATATCATCTACACAGGACATTCACAGGGTGAGAAGGCAGCGGGGACAGGGAGTGAATGTAAGATGAAACAAGGGCTGGATGCTATATCATCTACACAGGACATTCACAGGATGAGATGGCAGCAAGGACAGGGAGTGGCAGTGAGATGAAACAAGGGCCGGATGCTATATCATCTACACAGGACATTCACAGGATGAGACGGCAACGGGGACAGGGAGTGACAGTAAGATGAAACAAGGGCAGGATGCTATATCATCTACACAGGACATTCACAGGATGAGAAGGCAGCGGGGACAGGGAGTGACGGTGATATGAAACAAGGGCCGGATGCTATATCATCTACACAGGACATTCACAGGATGAGAAGCCAGCAGGAACAGGGAGTGACAGTGAGATGAAACAAGGGCCGGATGCTATATCATCTACACAGGACATTCACAGGATGAGAAGGCAACGGGGACAGGGAGTGACGGTGAGATGAAACAAGGGCCGGATGCTAAATCATCTACAGAGGACATTCACAGGATGAGAAGGCAACGGGGACAGGGAGTGACGATGAGATGAAACAAAGGCCGGATGCTATATCATCTACACAGGACATTCACAGGATGAGAAGGCAACGGGGACAGGGAGTGACAGGGTGAGATGAAACAAGGGCCGGATGCTATATCATCTACACAGGACATTCACAGGATGAGAAGGCAGCGGGGACAGGGAGTGACAGTGAGATGAAACAAGGGCCGGATGCTATATTATCTACACAGGACATTCACAGGATTAGAAGGCAGCGGGGACAGGGAGCGACAGTGAGATGAAACAAGGGCCGGATGCTAAATCATCTACAGAGGACATTCACAGGATGAGAAGGCAACGGGGACAGGGAGTGACGATGAGATGAAACGTAGGCCGGATGCTATATCATCTACACAGGACATTCACAGGATGAGATGGCAGCGGGGACAGGGAGTGACGATGAGGTGAAACAAGGGCCGGATGCAATATCATCTACACAGGACATTCACAGGGTGAGAAGGCAGCGGGGACAGGGAGTGACGATGAGGTGAAACAAGGGCCAGATGCTATATCATCTACACAGGACATTCACAGGATGAGACGTCAGAGGGGAAAGAGAGTGACGGTGAGATGAAACAAGGGCCGGATGTTATATCATCTACACAGGACATTCACAGGATGAGAAGGCAGCGGGGACAGGGAGTGACAGTGAGATGAAACAAGGGCCGGATGCTATATTACCTACACAGGACATTCACAGGATGAGAAGGCAGCGGGGACAGGGAGCGACAGTGTGAGATGAAACGGAGGCCGAATGCTATATCATCTACACAGGACATTGACAGGGTGAGATGTCAGCGGGGACAGGGAGTGACGGTGAGATGAAACAAGGGCTGGATGCTATATCATCTACACAGGACATTCACAGGATGAGAAGGCAGCAGGGAGAGGGAGTGACGGTGAGATGAAACAAGGGCCAGATGCTATATCATCTACACAGGACATTCACAGGGTGAGACGGCAGTGGGGACAGGGAGTGACGGTAAGATGAAACAAGGGCCAGGAGCTATATCATCTACACAGGACATTCACAGGATGAGACGTCAGCGGGGACAGGGAATGACGGTGAGATGAAACAAGGGCCGGATGCTATATCATCTACACAGGACATTCACAGGATGAGGCGGCAGCTGGGACAGGGAGTGACAGTGAGAAGAAACAAGGGCCGGATGCGATATCATCTACACAGGACATTCAGAGGATGAGACGGCAGCGGGGACAGGGAGTGACGGTGAGAAGAAACAAGGGCCGGATGCTATATCATCTACACAGGACATTCACAGGGTGAGACGGCAGTCGGGACAGGGAGTGACGGTGAGATGAAACAAGGGCCGGATGCTATATCATCTACACAGGACATTCACAGGGTGAGACGGCAGCGGGGACAGGGAGTGACGGTGAGATGAAACAAGGGCCAGATGCTATATCATCTACACAGGACATTCACAGGATGAGAAGGCAGCGGGAACAAGGAGTGACGGTGAGATGAAACAAGGGCCAGATGCTATATCATCTACACAGGACATTCACAGGATGAGACGGCAGTGGGGATAAGGAGTGACTGTGACATGAAACAAGGGCCAGATGCTATATCATCTACACAGGACATTCACAGGATGAGAAGGCAGCGGGGACAGGGAGTGACGATGAGATGAAACAAGGGCCGGATGCCATATCATCTACACAGGACATTCACAGGGTGAGAAGGCAGCGGGGACAGGGAGTGACGATGAGATGAAACAAGGGCCAGATGCTATATCATCTACACAGGACATTCACAGGATGAGACGTCAGCAGGGACAGAGAGTGACGGTGAGATGAAACAAGGGCCAGATGCTATATCATTTACACAGGACATTCACAGGATGAGAAGACAACGGGGACAGGGAGTGACAGTGAGATGAAACAAGGGCCGGATGCTATATCATCTACACAGGACATTCACAGGATGAGAAGGCAACGGAGACAGGGAGTGACGATGAGATGAAACCAGGGCCGGATGCTATATCATCTACACAGGACATTCACAGGATGAGAAGGCAACGGGGACAGGGAGTGACAGGGTGAGATGAAACAAGGGCCAAATGCTATATCATCTACACAGGACATTCACAGGATGAGACGGCAGCAGGGACAGGGTGTGACGGTGAGATGAAACAAGGGCCGGATGCTATATCATCTACACAGGACATTCACAGGGATAGAAGGCAGCGGGGACAGGGAGTGACGGTGAGATGAAACAAGGGCCGGATGCTATATCATCTACACAGGACATTCACAGGATGAGAAGGCAGCAGGGACAGGGAGTGATGGTGAGATGAAACAAGGGCCGGATGCTATATCATCTACACAGGACATTCACAGGGTGAGAAGGCAGCGGGGACAGGGAGTGATAGTAAGATGAAACAAGGGCCAGATGCCATATCATCTACACAGGACATTCATAGGGTGAGACGGCAGTGGGGACAGGGAGTGACGGTGACATGAAACAAGGGCCAGAAGCTATATCATCTACACAGGACATTCACAGGATGAGACAGCAGCGGGGACAGGGAGTGACGGTGAGATGAAACAAGGGCCGGATGCTATATCATCTACACAGGACATTTACAGGATGAGAAGGCAACGGGGACAGGGAGTGACAGGGTGAGATGAAACAAGGGCCGGATGCTATATCATCTACACAGGACATTTACAGGATGAGAAGGCAACGGGGACAGGGAGTGACAGGGTGAGATGAAACAAGGGCCGGATGCTATATCATCTACACAGGACATTCACAGGATGAGAAGGCAGCTGGGACAGGGAGTGACAGTGAGATGAAACAAGGGCCGGATGCTATATTATCTACACAGGACATTCACAGGATGAGAAGGCAACGGGGACAGGGAGTGACAGGGTGAGATGAAACAAGGACTGGATGCTATATCATCTACACAGGACATTCACAGGATGAGAAGGCAACAGGGACAGGGAGTGACAGGGTGAGATGAAACAAGGACTGGATGCTATATCATCTACACAGGACATTCACAGGATGAGACAGCAGCAGGGACAGGGAGTGACGGTGAGATGAAACAAGGGCCGGATGCTATACCATCGACACAGGACATTCACAGGGTGAAACAGCAGTGGGGACAGAGAGTGACTGTGACATGAAACAAGGGCCAGATGCTATATCATCTACACACGACATTCACAGGATGAGACGGCAGTGGGGACAGGGAGGGACTGTGAGATGAAACAAGGGCCAGGTGCTATATCATCTACACAGGACATTCACAGGATGAGAAGGCAGCTGGGAGAGGGAGTGACGGTGAGATGAAACAAGGGCCAGATGCTATATCATCTACACAGGACATTCACAGGATGAGAAGTCAGCAGGGACAGGGAGCAACAGTGTGAGATGAGACAAGGGCCGTATGCTATATCATCTACACAGGACATTCACAGGATGAGACGGCAGCGGGGACAGGGAGTGACAGTGAGATGAAACAAGGGCCGGATGCTATATTATCTACACAGGACATTGACAGGATGAGAAGGCAACGGGGACAGGGAGTGACAGGGTGAGATGAAACAAGGTCCGGATGCTATATCATCTACACAGGACATTCACAGGATGAGAAGGCAACGGGGACAGGGAGTGACAGGGTGAGATGAAACAAGGGTCAGATGCTATATTATCTACACAGGACATTCACAGGATGAGAAGGCAGCAGGGACAGGGAGCGACAGTGTGAGATGAAACATGGGCTGGATGCTCTATTATCTACACAGGACATTCACAGGATGAGACGGCAGCAGGGACAGGGAGTGACGGTGAGATGAAACAAGGGCGGGATGCTATATCATCTACACAGGACATTCACAGGATGAGAAGGGAACGGGGACAGGGAGTGACGAAACAAGGGCCGGATGCTATATCATGTACACAGGACATTCACAGGATGAGAAGGCAGCGGGGACAGGGAGTGACAGTGAGATGAAATAAGGGCCAGATGCTATATTATCTACACAGGACATTCACAGGATGAGAAGGCAACGGGGACAGGGAGCGACAGGGTGAGATGAAACAAGGGCCGGATGCTACATCGTCTACACAGGACATTCACAGGATGAGACGGCAGCAGGGACAGGGAGAGACGGTGAGATGAAACAAGGGCCGCATGCTATATTATCTACACAGGACATTCACAGGATGAGACGGCAGCAGGGACAGGGAGTGACGGTTAGATGAAACAAGGGCCGGATGCTATATCATCGACACAGGACATTCACAGGGTGAGACGGCAGTGGGTACAGGGAGTGACTGTGACATGAAACAAGGGCCTGGTGCTATATCATCTAGACCGGACATTCACAGGATGAGACGGCAGCAGGGACAGGGAGTGACGGTGAGATGAAACAAGGTCCGGATGCTATATCATATACACAGGACATTCACAGGAAGAGAAGGCAGCGGGGACAGGAAGTGACAGGGTGAGATGAAACAAGGGCCAGATGTAACATCATCTACACAGGACATTCACAGGGTGAGACGGCAGCAGGGACAGGGAGTGACATAGTGAGATGAAACAAAGGCCGGATGCTATATCATCTACCCAGGATATTCACAGGATGAGAAGGCAGCGGGGACAGGGAGTGATAAGCAGAGATGAAACAAGGGCCAGATCCTATATCATCTACACAGGACATTCACAGGATGAGAAGGCAGCTGAGAGAGGGAGTGACGGTGAGATGAAACAGGGGGCAGATGCTATATAATCTACACAGGACATTCACAGGATGAGAAGGCAGCAGGGAACAGGGAGTGACAGTGAGATGAAACAAGGACCGGATGCTATATCATCTACACAGGATATTCACAGGATGAGAAGGCAGCGGGGACAGGGAGTTACAAGCAGAGATGAAACAAGGGCCGGATGCTATATCATCTACACAGGATATTCACAGGGTGAGAAGGCAGCGGGGACAGGGAGTGACAGTAAGATGAAACAAGGGCCAGATGCTATATCATCTACACAGGACATTCATAGGGTGAGACGGCTATGGGGACAGGGAGTGACGGTGAGATGAAACAAGGGCCAGAAGCTATATCATCTACAAAGGACATTCACAGGATGAGACATCAGCGGGGACAGGGAATGACGGTGAGATGAAACAAGGGCCGGATGCTATATCATGTACACAGGACATTCACAGGATGAGACGGCAGCTGGGACAGGGAGTGACAGTGAGAAGAAACAAGGGCCGGATGCTATATCATCTACACAGGACATTCACAGGATGAGACGGCAGCGGGGACAGGGAGTGACGGTGAGAATAAACAAGGGCCGGATGCTATATCATCTACACAGGACATTCACAGGGGGAGACGGCAGTAGGGACAGGGAGTGACGGTGAGATGAAACAAGGGCCGGATGCTATATCATCTACACAGGACATTCACAGGGTGAGACCGCAGTCAGGACAGGGAGTGACGGTGAGATGAAACAAGGGCTGGATGCTATATCATCTACACAGGACATTCACAGGGTGAGACGGCAGCGGGGACAGGGAGTGACGGTGAGATGAAACAAGGGCCAGATGCTATATCATCTACACAGGATATTCACAGGATGAGAAGGCAGCGGGAACAAGGAGTGACGGTGAGATGAAACGAGGGCCAGATGCTATATCATCTACACAGGACATTCACAGGATGAGACGGCAGTGGGGATAGGGAGTGACTGTGACATGAAACAAGGGCCAGATGCTATATCATCTACACAGGACATTCACAGGATGAGAAGGCAGCGGGGACAGGGAGTGACGATGAGATGTAACAAGGGCCGGATGCCATATCATCTACACAGGACATTCACAGCATGAGACGTCAGCAGGGACAGAGAGTGACGGTGAGATGAAACAAGGGCCAGATGCGATATCATTTACACAGGACATTCACAGGATGAGAAGACAACGGGGACAGGGAGTGACAGTGAGATGAAACAAGGGCCGGATGCTATATCATCTACACAGGACATTCACAGGATGAGAAGGCAACGGAGACAGGGAGTGACGATGAGATGAAACCAGGGCCGGATGCTATATCATCTACACAGGACATTCACAGGATGAGAAGGCAACGGGGACAGGGAGTGACAGGGTGAGATGAAACAAGGGCCGGATGCTATATCATCTACACAGGACATTCACAGGATGAGAAGGCAGCTGGGACAGGGAGTGATAGTGAGATGAAACAAGGGCCGGATGCTATATTATCTACACAGGACATTCACAGGATGAGAAGGCAATGGGGACAGGGAGTGACAGGGTGAGATGAAAGAAGGACTGGATGCTATATCATCTACACAGGACATTCACAGGATGAGAAGGCAACGGGGACAGGGAGTGACAGGGTGAGATGAAACAAGGGCCGGATGCTATATCATCTACACACGACATTCACAGGATGAGACGGCAGCAGGGACAGGGAGTGACGGTGAGATGAAACAAGAGCCGGATGCTATATCATCTACACAGGACATTCACAGGATGAAACGGCAGTGGGGACAGGGAGTGACTGTGAGATGAAACAAGGGCCAGGTGCTATATCATCTACACAGGACATTCACAGGATGAGAAGGCAGCTGGGAGAGGGAGTGACGGTGAGATGAAACAAGGGCCAGATGCTATATCATCTACACAGGACATTCACAGGATGAGAAGTCAGCAGGGACAGGGAGCGACAGTGTGAGATGAGACAAGGGCCGGATGCTATATCATCTACACAGGACATTCACAGGATGAGACGGCAGCGGGGACAGGGAGTGACAGTGAGATGAAACAAGGGCCGGATGCTATATCATATACACAGGGTATTCACAGGATGAGAAGGCAACGGGGACAGGGAGTGACAGGGTGAAATGAAACAAGGGTCAGATGCTATATTATATACACAGGACATTCACAGGATGAGAAGGCAGCAGGGACAGGGAGCGACAGTGTGAGATGAAACATGGGCTGGATGCTCTATTATCTACACAGGACATTCACAGGATGAGACGGCAGCAGGGACAGGGAGTGACGGTGAGATGAAACAAGGGCCGGATGCTATATCATCTACACAGGACATTCACAAGATGAGAAGGGAACGGGGACAGGGAGTGACGATGAGATGAAACAAGGGCCGGATGCTATATCATGTACACAGGACATTCACAGGATGAGAAGGCAGCGGGGACAGGGAGTGACAGTGAGATGAAATAAGGGCCAGATGCTATATTATCTACACAGGACATTCACAGGATGAGAAGGCAACGGGGACAGGGAGCGACAGGGTGAGATGAAACAAGGGCCGGATGCTACATCGTCTACACAGGACATTCACAGGATGAAACGGCAGCAGGGACAGGGAGAGACGGTGAGATGAAACAAGGGCCGCATGCTATATTATCTACACAGGACATTCACAGGATGAGACGGCAGCAGGGACAGGGAGTGACGGTGAGATGAAACAAGGGCCGGATGCTATATCATCGACACAGGACATTCACAGGGTGAGACGGCAGTGGGTACAGGGAGTGACTGTGAGATGAAACAAGGGCCCGGTGCTATATCATCTAGACAGGACATTCACAGGATGAGACGGCAGCAGGGACAGGGAGTGACAGTGAGATGAAACAAGGGCCGGATGCTATATCATATACACAGGACATTCACAGGAAGAGAAGGCAGCGGGGACAGGAGTGACAGGGTGAGATGAAACAAGGGCCAGATGTAACATCATCTACACAGGACATTCACAGGGTGAGACGGCAGCAGGGGGAGGGAGTGACGGTGAGATGAAACAAGGGCTGCATTCTATGCAGGACATTCACAGGAGGAGACTGTAACAAGGGTGTTGATTCCCACGGTGAGAACAGAGGGAGGGGACTAAAGAACAGGGTGTTGCTGTGACATGAAACAAAGGATACAGGCACTGTTTAATCCGGTGGACATCAAGGGGGTAGGATGGAGCAGGGCTGAAGAAACCACGGCACAAAACATCCCCACAGGACATCAGCAGAACTATTGAGGTAAACCTGAAATATTCTTTGTGTGAAGAACGTGGGCTCTGTGTATGTTCAGACAATGTTACTGCACCTGTGGGAGCAGAGCCTGTGTAGCGCACGCCACCAGGGTTGAAAACGACGGGGCAGATTTACAAGAAAGTGGTTCATCAGCACTGATGAGCCCGTTATCTTGCGTCGCCCCTGGCCCACCTAACGACACCGTTGGTGCACCACGTTTACAATCGGCACTCTTTGGCAGTTGCTATGACAACAGTGTCCACATTTTTGACGCTATTGTGGCAATTTGCTGCACTAGTGTTGAAATATTTTGACGCTAGTGCAGCACAGCGCAGGGAGGCTTATTGATTTCAATGGGTGTGTCATTTTAACACCTGCTCAGCACTAAAAATGACGGAGAATATGACGCAGTGAAATCTTGTAGATTTCACTGCTCCATTTTTTTGGGCCTCCCTGCGCCGGAACGCCCACTTTGCATACATTATGACTGGCGGTGGCATAATGTGGCGCAAGGGGTGGAAAATGGCGCAGTGCGTGCATTGCGCCACTTGGTAAATCTGACAAGGCAAAAATGCCGTCCTAACACCATGTTAGTGTAAAACTAAAATTACGCGATTGTGGCACAAGGAAGCGCTAGGGGCTTGCAAATATGCTCCCATATTTGAAAAGCAGGGATTGTGCCCTAATTTTAGTTATCTGCCTTCTACCACAGCTTTCTCCGAAGGGCAAAGGCCTGCCCTCCCTATGGGTACCACACTTGTCTCCCATGTCCCACTCTGACCCCTCCAGTCTGACATCGCTGAAGTGATCATAAGCTCTGCATGGGGGCACATTGCATTTCAGGTTAGCTTAGAGGACCCCCCCCCCCCATTACTCTTCATGTGTTTGGAGCACGAAGCAGGGGTTCTTTCAGCAGGGTTCAAGGGAGGGGTGTTCTAGGCCCTATTACCGTTTGCTAGGCCAGCTGGTGCCCAGTTGCAGATGGTAGGTGGAGATGTGCCCAGGCTGGTGCAAGGGCACCAGCTTGTGGGGGCAAAGCAGACCCCCTGTGCATTCCCGGCCCCTCTAATGCGCTGTGAAGCTCTGATAGTGGCTGAATTTGCCATAGTGATGTACCCAGCCTGCCATGGGCACTACTGCATGTGAAGCAATTAGGCCTCCTATCCCAGAGGGCAGGTATTCAAAAAACCCACAACAGCTGAAATTGGAGTGCCCTGGGGCCCCCTCCCGTCAGCACTGGTGCCACTGCACCTGCTGCACTAGTGAGCACTAGGCTCCTGCTGTTAGGTATCTCTTCGCCGCTCCACAGCCCTGCATCACCCTCTGGGTATGTCCCTTTCACCCCTCTCTTCTTTGTCCTCTGTGTTGTGCCAGCTTTCCCCTTCCACTCTCCCCCAATCCCACTGTCTCCTCTTCCCCGCTCCTCCCCACTCTCCACTGATGGGCACAGTCCCTGGGGTCTCCTCTCTTTTCTGCTGCGTCTGTGCTGGACCCCTTGCCTGCAAGCACCCCAAGCCATGTTTATCAGGTACAGATGAATGAGGACCCCCAGTCAGGAGCATCACATGAATGAATGAGGACCCCCAGTCAGGAGCATCACATGAATGAATGAGGACCCCCAGTCAGGAGCTTCACACGTGACTGATACAGGACAGCTCTAATGAGAAGAATAGCCAAGTACTCACATGTGTGTGCAGTGGGGGCTGAGCCCCCAAGACAGCTCCACAGCTATCTATATAACGCAACGCTGGCTCAACGACAGCAACACAGTCTCAAAGCCACTGCAATGGGGTGAGTCAAACGCATAATTATAATTCTGCGAATCATTTAAAGTAGGAGCAATGGCCCTTCGTCCCTGGTTCACCTTGCGTGGCAGCTGGAACCCACTGCAAACTCTGTCTGTCTGGGGGCTCCCCCAGTGATCCCCAATCCTCCTTGTATGCACTAAAATCCGGCTGGCACAACAACATAGTCCTTACCGGTGCCTGTTGTTTTTTGGGGGCTCTCAGTATTTTCACTGATTTAGGATACTCACGACTCTCACCAACTGCTTCTGGCACCTTCCTCTCACTGGTCCCAAACATTCATCCTCCCAGGGCCCTCAAGCTACTCCGAGGCTGGCTTGGGCTCAGCATCAGCTCTCGGTACACCCCCCCCCATCCCCATGCCGTGCCCTGGCACAGGAGGCGGCACCTTGGCAGCGCCTACAGGTGTGTCTCTGAGAAGCAGAAACACTGACGTCCCCGAACCTGTCGGCAGCGTTTGTACCCCATGGAGGGTTCTGCATCCCAGTCTCCTGTGCACTGCACTCTCCCTCTCTCCATCCAGCACCTCATGTCCCTCCTCCGTCACCTGGGCTTCCCTCTCCCTCCCGCCTATCTCCACTGCGCCCTCCTCTTGCTGCCTCTGCGTCTCCCTCCCTCTGCAGCTTCCTGTGTCCCTCCTCTGAGTCATCACTAGTATCATCTGTACCTCTCTACTGTCCCCTCCCTCCAGTCTCTGTACCTCTCTACTCTCCTCTCCCTCCAGCCTCTGTACCTCTCTACTCACCCCTCTCTCCAGCCTCTGTACCTCTCTACTCTCCTCTCCCTCCAGCCTCTTTACCTCTCTGCTCTCCTCTCCCTCCAGCCTCTGTACCTCTCTACACCCCTCTCCCTCCAGCCTCTGTACCTCTCTACTCTCCTCTCCCTCCAGCCTCTTTACCTCTCTGCTCTCCTCTCCCTCCAGCCTCTGTACCTCTCTACACCCCTCTCCCTCCAGCCTCTGTACCTCTCTACTCTCCCCTCTCTCCAGCCTCTGGACCTCTCTACTCACCCCTCTCTCCAGCCTCTGTACCTCTCTACTCTCCTCTCCCTCCAGCCTCTTTACCTCTCTACTCTCCTCTCCCTCCAGCCTCTGTACCTCTCTACACCCCTCTCCCTCCAGCCTCTGTACCTCTCTACTCTCCCCTCTCTCCAGCCTCTGTACCTCTCTACTCTCCCCTCCCTCCAGCCTCTGTATCCATTCTGCACTGTACCCAGCCCTCCGCCTCTCCATCCTTCACCCTGTGTCTCTCTCATCCTGTCCCCTGTATCTCTCTACTCTCCTCTCTCTCCAGCCTCTGTACCCCTCTAATCTTCTCTCTCTCCAGCCTCTGTATCTCTCTTCTCTCCTCTCTCTCCAGCCTCTGTATCCATTCTGCACTGTACCCAGCCCTCCGCCTCTCTATCCTTCACCCTGTGTCTCTCTCATCCTGTCCCCTGTATCTCTCTACACCCCTCTCCCTCCAGCCTCTGTACCTCTCTACTCTCCCCTCTCTCCAGCCTCTGTACCTCTCTACTCTCCCCTCCCTCCAGCCTCTGTATCCATTCTGCACTGTACCCAGCCCTCCGCCTCTCCATCCTTCACCCTGTGTCTCTCTCATCCTGTCCCCTGTATCTCTCTACACCCCTCTCCCTCCAGCCTCTGTACCTCTCTACTCTCCCCTCTCTCCAGCCTCTGTACCTCTCTACTCTCCTCTCCCTCCAGCCTCTGTATCTCTCTACACTGCTCTCTCTCCATCCTCTGTACCTCTCTACACGCCTCTCTCTCCAGCCTCAGTACCTCTCTACTCTCCTCTCCCTCCAGCACTCTTTACCTCTCTGCTCTCCTCTCCCTCCAGCCTCTGTACCTCTCTACACCCCTCTCCCTCCAGCCTCTGTACCTCTCTACTCTCCCCTCTCTCCAGCCTCTGTACCTCTCTAGTCACCCCTCTCTCCAGCCTCTGTACCTCTCTACACCCCTCTCCCTCCAGCCTCTGTACCTCTCGACTCTCCCCTCTCTCCAGCCTCTGTACCTCTCTACTCACCCCTCTCTCCAGCCTCTGTACCTCTCTACTCTCCTCTCCCTCCAGCCTCTTTACCTCTCTGCTCTCCTCTCCCTCCAGCCTCTGTACCTCTCTACACCCCTCCCCCTCCAGCCTCTGTACCTCTCTACTCTCCCCTCTCTCCAGCCTCTGTACCTCTCTACTCTCCCCTCCCTCCAGCCTCTGTATCCATTCTGCACTGTACCCAGCCCTCCGCCTCTCCATCCTTCACCCTGTGTCTCTCTCATCCTGTCCGCTGTATCTCTCTACTCTCCTCTCTCTCCAGCCTCTGTACCCCTCTAATCTTCTCTCTCTCCAGCCTCTGTTTCCATTCTGCACTGTACCCAGCCCTCCGCCTCTCTATCCTTCACCCTGTGTCTCTCTCATCTTGTCCCCTGTATCTCTCTACACTGCTCTCTCTCCATCCTCTGTACCTCTCTACACGCCTCTCTCTCCAGCCTCAGTACCTCTCTACTCTCCTCTCCCTCCAGCCTCTGTACCTCTCTACACTCCTCTCCCTCCAGCCTCTGTACCTCTCTACTCTCCTTCCCTCCAGCCTCTGTACCTCTCTACTCTCCTCTCCCTCCAGCCTCTGTACCTCTCTACACTCCTCTCTCTCCAGCCTCTGTACCTCTCTACTCTCCTCTCCCTCCAGCCTCTGTACCTTTCTACACGCCTCTCTCTCCAGCCTCTGTACCTCTCTACTCTCCTTCCCTCCAGCCTCTATACCTCTCTACACTCCACTCTCTCCGGCCTCTGTACCTCTCTACTCTCCTCTCCCTCCAGCCTCTGTACCTCTCTAATCTCCTCTGTCTCCAGCCTCAGTACCTCTCTACTCTCCTCTCCCTCCAGCCTACGTACCCCTCTAATTTCCCCTCCGTCCGGCCTCTGTTTCCATTCTGCACTGTACCCAGCCCTTTGCCTCTCCATTCTTCACCCTGTCTCTCTCATCCTGTCCCCTGTATCTCTCTACTCTCTTCTCTCTGCAGTCTGTTTCCATTCTGCACTGTACCCAGCCCTTCACCTCTCCATCCTGTCCCCTGTATCTCTCTACTCTCTTCTCTCTCCAGTCTGTTTCCATTCTGCACTGTACCCAGCCCTCCGCCTCTCCATCCTGTCCCCTGTATCTCTCTACTCTCCCCTCCAGTCTGTTTCCATTCTGCACTGTACCCAGCCCTTCGTCTCTCCATCCTTCACCCTGTGTCTCTCTCATCCTGTCCCCTGTATCTGTCTACTCTCTTCTCTCTCCAGTCTGTTTCCATTCTGCACTGTACCCAGCCCTCTGCCTCTCCATCCTACATCCTGTGTCTCTCTCATCCTGTCCCCTGTATCTCTCTACTCTCCCCTCCAGTCTGTTTCCATTCTGCACTGTACCCAGCCCTTCACCTCTCCATCCTGTCCCCTGTATCTCTCTACTCTCCTCTCTCCAGACTCTGTTTCCATTCTGCACTGTACCAGCCCCTGGTCTTTCTTTCTTTTAAACTGTGCATCTCTCATCTCTTTCAATCAATCGATCAGTTTTTGTAAAGCGCGGCTATGTTCCCGTGATTATTTGAGGGTGCTGGGGGCGGGTGGGGTGGGGTGGAGCCTCATCCGAAGTGCCACATCTTGACGTTCTTCTTGAAGATGGGGAGTGATGGGTTTGCCTGAGGTGGAGGGGAGGTTGTTCCAGCTCTTTGCTATAATGTAAGTGAAGGATCATCCTCTGGTGGTGGTTTCTCAAATGCGAGGGATGGTGGCCAGAGGCAGTTGAGCGGAGCGGAGGGATCTGGCGGGTGTATGGCAGAGACGCTGTGTTTCAGTTATGCCGTCCGACGTTGTGTATGGCTTTGTACGTGAGTGAGTAGCTTGAAGGTGATTCGTTTTTCTATCGGGAGCCAGTGTAGGGTCCTCAGGTGCTGGGAAGCATGTTCTTGGCGTGGAAGGTTAAGGACAAGTCTGGCGATGGTGTTCTTGATGAGTTGCAGGTTTTTAATGTTTCTCGTCGTGGTGCCGGCATAGAGAGCGTTGGCGTAGTCAAGTTTGCTTGTGAGTAAGGCTTGGGTGACTGTCCTGCGGCAGTCTGCTGGGAGTCTCTTTCATCCTGTACCCTGCATCTCTCCACTCTCCTGTTTTTCTCCTGTCCCTGTATCCATTCTGCACTATAAAGCCTTTCACCTGTCTTTCTTTCCCCTGTATCTCTCTCATCTCTTTCGTAACTTACCCTGCATCTCGCCACCGTCCTGTCTCTCCAGTCTTTGTGTCCATTCTTCATGATGTCAGCCCTTCCCATCTCCTTCTTTTCCCATGCGTCACTCTAGTCCCTGTTTTCCCTCCTTCTCACCCTTCTCCTCACTTTCTTCCAAGTTCCTCTCTATCTCTATGTCCAGGTCCATCTGCATCCTGACACGTTCCACCTGTCACTCACCGCAGCTTCCCCTGTATCACTAGACTCGTGTTCCCTTCTGACAAGTCTCCATGTATGTTCAGATCCTTTCGTGTGCATCTCCCATCTCCTCTCCTTCCACTGCATCTCACTACTTTGTACCTCTCACCCGCCCTCCACAGTACTCTGTATCTCTCTGCTCCTGTACCCCTCTTACTGTTCTCCCCTGTATCTCTCTCTTC
This sequence comes from Pleurodeles waltl, assembly GCF_031143425.1. Classification (NCBI taxonomy): domain Eukaryota; kingdom Metazoa; phylum Chordata; class Amphibia; order Caudata; family Salamandridae; genus Pleurodeles; species Pleurodeles waltl. Next base: position 1,076,078,210 of record NC_090449.1, on the reverse strand, counting down.
TGTCACTTTCCTCCACTCTCATCCTTTCTGTTCGTGTCCCATATGTCTCCACATGGCCTCCACTTCCTCTCCTTCTCCCAGTCTCCCCTGTAGCTCACCATTCTCCCTGTATCTCCAAACCTCCTTTTTTCTTAATATCTGTATCTCCCCACCCTTGAGTTTGTTATCACTTTTATCCCTCTATGCTCCCCTGTATCTCTCTTATAGGAAATGTGTCTTTTTGCAGGATTATCCTGGAGTTTTCACTTTTTGCTGTACCCCATATTTTTGCTTGCTACAGAACTATGTGCACCTTACCCCTGCCAACCAGAGAGAAGCTGCCAGTGCTCCCCCTTTCAGGATGGTGGAATTGGCATACCCTTAATTGGCATAGGGAACTTGCCTGAAAGTCCCGAGTATATGGTAAATACTGTATCCAGGGCCTTTAATTTAAATGTCACTAGTGGGCTGCAGCACTCATTGTTCCACCCACCACCGTGACAGTCTAAATATGACTGCGGGCCTGCCATTTAGCCTGTCTCTTGCAGTTCTAAACTGCAAATTCGACCTGTCAAAGCATCCCCTCTTGACAGGTCAAATCCTTTATTTTAAATATGTGTGAGTCCATACGGTATTGCACAAGGTATTTAAAAGAAGGACATGGAGGATATGAACATTAAACTTGTCCTTACAGTAAAAATGCCCCAAAAGCTATTATCACTACTGCAGGGCTGGCTGTTCTGGACGAAAATACTGCTTATATTATTACATCTAATTTTGCAAATTTAATTTAGGGAACAGCTGTGTAAAACATAACAAGCATTTTTAATATTTAGAGAAACCCAATTCAATGGTAAAGTGGGATTTTTGATAAATATTAAGGATAAGGTTCGTTTAGAAATTCACCATGTTGAGGCCCATTTTTCTCTCACTTCTTCTGTTCAGCAGCTAGCCTTTGCATAGATGTGACTGGCCTTGAAATGCTTCCCAGGGGCAAACAATATGCTCACCTGAATGGGTATAGAAATCAATCCTCTGAACATGACAAAATATGGAGGGAGGGGCTGTGAGCCTCCTTTTTGACAATGTCAAAACCTGCTTGAATGTCAAATACTGCTGGACAGGTCTGCTGCAGATTTACCTATAACACTTCGGGTGTGCCTCAAACAGGTCTTCCCTGTATCTGGCAAAAGTTATCCGACAAACTGGGTAGAGCCTCTCCTTTGTCCCCCTAGGCTGTCAGGCAGTCTCCTATCACTGCGGGCTTCTTTTTGACATTATAACATCAAATCTTGCTGGAGCTTCAAATCCTGCATGAAACAGCTGCTGGGGTTTTAAAATATAACACATGGGCGCACACCTCAATAAGAGAGAACAGAACACCAAAACAATTGTTAGGTTCTACAGTATGGTTGCTGGAAAACCCTGCTTTGTTCTACCAGACCTCTGTCTCTGGGTTTGCTGGGGGTACAGCGACTGCTTCAAACTGGATTTTAGTATTAGCCGTGGGAGGACATTAGGATTACCATAGTACACTCCCCAAACACACCTCTAGCCCTGGGAACATTTGTCCTATTGATTAGGGCGTGTCCATGAGACATTCACTAGCCTGTAACAGGCTTAAATGTAGCACCGTCAGGCATCCACATCAGAACACTCCTGGACGTGAGGAAGATTAGAAGAGGACTGAACCTGCTGTCTGCGACCTGGGAAGAGCCCCGGAAGCAGTGGCAAAAGCAAATAAATTAATTCTTGGGTTAGAAGGCTGAATTCCTGTCAAAGCTACAGGGACACAACAGTCTGCAAGAGGCCTTATCCAGCAAGTGCCCAGCTGACCAGTGTGTACCTGGACTGAACCCTGATGACTGGCATGTGCCTGACACCCTGTGAGTCTCTAAGTGGTCCTGGGAGCTTTAGAAGCCTACTCCTATGGTGGATTGTGTCTTAAAGCACTAAAGGCAGAAGGATGAACCTAGCTGGTGTATCCAACTCATTTCCATCCTGGTCAGTGTTGTGCCTAGGTCCTGGTTTACTATGACCATTAACTATCATTGGCACTTTGTGCTTCTTGGCGCTATTTTTCAATACAACTTTAAAAAATCATATCTTTGCTTCCCTTTATTGGATTTTTGCAATTTGTTGTTGTTAGTTCAATCACATTTGGCTCAATTTTTCTAATTCTTTTTGAGATTGTTATAGTTTTGCATTTCAGCTTTATAACTCTTTTGATACTGCATAAATACTTTACACATTGCTCTAAGTTGAGCATGTCTTCTCTGTGCCAGAGCTACCAGGGGCTGAGCTCAGGTTAATTTAATGACTTTAAGGGTTCACAAAGGCGGTGGTTATTCTTTAAGGTGGGCAGTCACCCGCCCAATGAACATCCCATTCTCTTACATTTCTCTACTGTCCTCTACCTCATTCTCTTCTGTGTGTCTCCATCCTTTCTTCTATCACTTCACTCTTCATTCACTTCTCGCTCTGCCTTGTACCGCTCCATTCTCCTCACTCTGTTGTTGTTCTTTCAGCTGTTATTGTGTACACACAACCGCGGTATCTCCCTTCTCTCAGTCATTTCACAGTGACGTGCACAGCTCCTTCTTTTGTCTCTGAGCCCCACAGAGTAGATGCAGATGCAGGTCCAGGCAAACCTGGGGCTGCTAAGTAAACTGCTCTTGATGCAAGGTAAGATAGATCCCACGCTTTGGCCCCGGGGTGCATTGCACCAGCTTCTCCACCCAAAGCTAGGGCCCTGGGGTGCACTGTAGGGGCCAGATTTACAAGGCCCTAGCACCTCTTAGCAACACAATAGCGTCATTTCTTTTTACGCTAATGTGGCGTTAAGAAGGCCATTCTCCTTCACCGTATTTACAAAGTGGTGCAATGCATGCATTGCACCACTTTGTAACCCTTTGCACCACATTATGCCTGAGCCAGGCATAATGTGGTGTAAGGGGGCCTTGCCCCACAGGGAGGCCCGTAAAAATGGAGCAGTGAAATTTACAACATTTCACTGCACCATTTTTATCCTCATTTTTAATGCCTTCTCAGAGCAGGTGTTAAAATGACGTGCCCATTACTTTCAATGGGCCTCCCTTTGCAGGATTAGTACCACAATTTATGGCGCTAATCCTTCAAAGTACCACAATAGCATCAGACATTTTGACGCTATTGTCCTAACGTGCAAGAAGGTGCTCAGTATTGCAAATATGGTGCACACATGGTGTGGTTAGGGTCGTCTGGGGGGCGCAAGAAAAGTAGCGCATCACAACTGATGCAACACTTTCTTATAAATCTGGCTCTAGATGTGTCAAGTACTAACAATAGAAAAAGCTCGTCGTGAGGGGGCCTCCTCGAAGACAAACCACTGCTTGAAATGCCTAAGTGCAGAAATCACAAACCTGTGGAGCAGTCATTTTTGCAGCAGCATCAAGGGTCTAAAGCAGTGTTCCGCCGGACACTAGTGACGGTCCCTTCATACCATGAGTTTACGAGAGGAATGAACGCTTTAATCTATCCTCATACTCCTGGCCACTTTCCTCAGGATCTCAGTCCTTAATGTCACCAGGAACCACAGCTGCACTTACATCTCAAAGTCTAGGCTAGTCTTGTGCACACGTTTGGCACAGGTTCCTATGAAAATATGAGTATTTAGTATTTTCCTGAGCCTAGCACTAGTTGTACTAAGTGCCATGATAGGTTCTTAGCACCTCTTAGCACATTCCTTTCACTTTATACTGCACAATCGGTCTCTGTTAGGCCTGGCAGGCAGTGCAGCTTTCTGCTGACCTAATGTTACTAATGTTTTACAATATACATAGAGAGGGCTGTGGGTACCTGAAAGAGGGTTAACCTCTCACTTCATGTCATTGGCTGTTAGAAGTATCATTCCTCCATCTATGCAGTGCTTGCTATGCCCTCCTATAGGGACTGTTTTCCATCTCAAAAGTACGCTGGATTCTCACCATTAAGGGTCTGATTTATACCTTAGCGGATGAGGTTAGTCTGTTACCAATGTGACCCGTGCACTGCATTACAATGCCTTTGTATCCCACGGACACCTTTATACAATGCGTGGGATGTCCGTCAAGTTTGTGATGGAGTAACCCTTCACAGCCAAACTCTAAATCAGGCCCTAACTTCTTTATCTCACAGATACATTTCATGAAGAAAACAATCATTTTTAGCACTTATATGTTTTTTAAATATAGTCTCTACAGTTACGCCAGCCCAGAGAGCTTTGCCAATGCTTGTTACACTTGTATAAGTTCATGATGCGTATCTTCCTACATTTATCTGTAAAGTGCTCTGACATCGATACGGCATGTCCAAGGCTATAGAAAACCTCAATTAAATAAATGCTCAGAAAAGGCCAGTGCAGGGGTGTAGATTAGTGAGATTTGGGGGTTGTGAATCTCAAATTTACGAACTAAAAAATCAGTGGACTGCAGGGGAGGGTTGAGATGAGCAAGGGTTGGGATGGACTGATTCCATTCCAAGAAGATCAGGGTCAGTTCTGATTGGCATTGGGTGGGTCACTGTGTAGAGTGACACGGTGGGTGAGAAACGATGGGGGATGCTACCTCGAGTGATTGCCAGTGGTTAGACTATTTCTAAGGATTCATTTAATTTTGGGTACTTGCTTGCCAGCAGTATGAAAACTGAGACTGGTGTGGCTTCCCAAGCCGATTACTTCAAATGTCTGTGAATGCCTTGGTAAATTTACGCCCATTCAAGGAGTACTTCCATCGGAGCAGATTTTAAAATGAACAAGTTAAAACCTCTTAGTGAAATGATAACAACAGCAAAAATGGAAGCAACAAAGCTGAAGCGACTCAGGGCCACAGACCCAACTACCAAACCAAAAGTATATTTGAGGGGTGTCACACCCCAAACACCCCTTGTGAGGCTAAAACCCAGCTTGTCCCACCAGGACCTGGCCATTCCCCCCGGGATCTCATTACTACGGTCACACAGAACACAATGGCTCAAAAACACTTTCCTTGGATCACATATTTGTAATTTATTTACAGTGCATGCAGTGTTCTTTGTCTTTGCAACAAGAAACCTTGAAGGTGCAGCGGTCACATGGGTGCGTGTGCGCATGGCTCCATGCATCTATCCCCATCTTTTATAAAGCATTCTACAAAGTGACTGATGGCCCCATGTACTAAGCCCGAGTTACAACAGAGGTGGTCAACAGACTAATGAGTAAGTAGTGCTAAGCCAGAGACGAGCAATGGGTCTGGCTTGGCTGTATGAGTCCGTACATGAGCTGAGCCTTGACAGCATTTGCCATATCTATCATGCAACAAACAGAATGTAAAAATGTGATATAATCTTTTAAAAAATCAAAAATGTGCATTTCTTTGACAGGCAGAAATGTTTTGCCTGAGTACAATATTGATAATCGCTGCACAGACAGGCATTTGTTAAAAGTGGTAGTCTTTCCAAACGTTCATAACTCACAGTACAAGGACAATTTCATTAGTGAACTAAAAGGTACATTTGTAGTCATGTAAACCCTAAACATGGCTCACATTTCTTATTATAGAGGGAGCAACATGAACGTCAATTGAATCAAAGAATTAGAGACACTTGTATAGCACACATTCTGAACTCAAGTATTTATCAGGGTGCTCTTATATAATAATACACAGAGAGGGGGCACTGTGAATCAAGAACACACAATTTGTTAGTAATACATAATTTGGACAAGCAGGGAAGCAAGAATTGACTCTAGGTGGACCAGTGATGTTGGTGGTGAACATCTGACCTTCTTAGTCTGACACTGCGCCTCCCACTGACGGGGTGTGCAACACTTTACCATCCAATGCTTTCTGGGTCTTGATTCTCAGTGAAATACTTGTGGCATGCAATGACCAGGTGGTGGCCAAACAAGTGCCTACCACATAAGGACCAGGAACATGGGCGTACAGGTGGCCTAGAGAAACATGAGGGCCCCCCCATGCAAAGTACATGGAGGTCCTCCCCAGACTCACTCAGGCGCTCTCAAGGAAGGATACTGTACTGAGGGCACCCCTTGGAACCCAGGGCCTTCCCACACCTCCCCTCCAGACTAACTCAGGAGCTTTCAGGAAGGGTACAGTGCTGAGGGGACCCCCTGGAGCTCAGGGCCTCCTGTACTGCGGGGGCCTTTAATACGCCACTGAGGCCTACCCGGGGGGGGGGAGCAGTGAGGTCTCCTCCCAGTACACATAATCTGAAGGAAGATTTGTCACACCTCTACACCCCAGTCATCCAGTGTGGATGGGAGTATGGCCAACTTGAGGGCCCCTCAGTCTCCTCCTCCTAGAGTGATCACTCGAACAGTATGGTTGGGAGTGTGGCTGCCAAGAGTACACAGAGGAGAAGGCTGGCACACTTCTGCAAATAAGGGCTTACTTGCACTGCCTGTTCAGATTTCTCAGGGGAGTTTGCTAAGATAATCCTAGGCACAGCAGCCTCTCCAGCTCCCATGGAAGAATCTTTTAGAAAGAAATGGACCTGAGGTCTGCTGACTACTCTTGTATCACAAACCTACCTAGGGAATGAACTCTCTATCCCTGTGCTATAGTGCATCCTATTTAGTTTTACTGGGAATCAGGAGTTTAGCTTAGCCTTTGGCTTGCAGGCCTGTGCCCCCGGCACCCAGTGACTTTTAACCTACTTAGCCTGCTCTGTCTTAGCACACTTATTTAATTATTTCATCCAAGATGGCTGCCATGTTTATAGTTAGGATGATGTTTTAGTTTCACGTTATCAGTGCCACTCTGTAAAGGCATCAATGCCTAAGATAAATGAGATACGTAGGTATTCACATCATGTACTTTCCCACTTTTGTGTGACAGTAACATAATGTACCTTTTCAGGGAATTGTTTATGTAATTGCCGTCCCAAGCATGCCTTCATATCTATTGTTTGGGAACATTCCTGCGTCAGGGGTCCTACAAGATCTGAATAAATACATCTCACACAGACAAGATTATTAGAGGGATTCCTGCCAGATGCCATCGATGCTATCTATACTACCCAGCCTTGATGCTGACCCAGCCTTCGTGTCCCCACCGAGTCTGATCTAGAGACCTCATCCAAGGTATCGAGGGTTGGGGGCTCTTCTTGTGCACATGGCACTGGCAGATTAGGTTTATCACACCTAGCTCTCTTTAGGCTAGAGATTAGGTTCATCATGCTATGGGAAGAGGGTCTACACCACACCTGCTTTACATTTTATGATATTGCAAGATGGTGGGGGTCTTTGTACTCATGACTCTCGTGTTCACAATTCTTTTTCTTGCATTATTCATTATCATAATCATTGCACCCCATGCAATTTATCATAGAATGCAGTCTTGTTAATAAAACCTATTGAAAACTTTACTGCATCTCTTTCATTGCCTGTGTTTGGATGAGACATGTTGTTCATATGAGAATGGGGTAATCTCTGTTTAACCACGACTCCCCTGAGATGTCGCCCTCTTGAGTCCATGCGTAAAGGCTGCCACAAATCATCTTTTACTGTTTGGGTTTTTGGTGAGATACAGACTGTAAGCCGGGAGGGTTGGATGACAGTTGCGACTTGTAGGAAAGGTGTAGTCGCCTACAAACATAAGTACTGTCATCCTTAAACCAGCAGTCTTGCCTAGAGCAAGAGTCACACTACGACAGTGCATCTTAACCTTTTGACTTCTTTGGACACTCTCTTAATCATTACTGAAATTCAGGATCCCATTGAGTCATTAGTGGAAGCTGGTGACCCCATCCTAAGCATTTCTAATGATTTGAACTGCACAAAATACACAACAAATACAGAAACAAGCATTCGTCAAACAAATACACAAAGGATGAAATGTTTTGTTTAATCCACAAACATACAAAAATCTATATTTTAATTTTAGTAGGTGGGTTGGAGCTTTCCTAATTTGAACTGACACCACTCATTGTCCATACTATATTTACTTTGATGCACTTGCACTGCTGTCATGAATCAATCCGAGGATACTAACTTAATTTTTAGCCTTCAAATTTCAAATTCCTTTACATATACAGTACTTTTTAAAATGTTAAATTTTCAATTTTGCTTTTTTATTTATATGCACTTTATTATTCTGATAATATTAATAGATTTTCTCAGCAGTCATGGAGCGCCTGAGTAGGCTTTGCGAACCTCCAGTGGTCCCCACATCACAAGTCAAGGATCACTGCTCTAGGGTTTTGGGGGCCACAAATCAGCATTGTATGTATGAGCCCCAAAGGTTGGTGCTCTCTTTGTGAGAGCCTTATTTATGCACAACCTGAGGGTCCCAGTCACTCCCAATCTCAGCTCACTGTGGAGAGCCCCCCATCTATGATCTCCATCTCTCTCCATTGGTCACCAACATCAGCTCCCTCGGATAACGCTCTACCCATGATGCTGACCCGGGGTGTAATGCTGGAGACCATGCACAGCAGAACTGTGCTGAAAGCTCCCACAGGCAGTGAAATAGTACTGACACTTCTCAGCACTGCTGCATTACATGTAAAGGGAGAGGACCTGCACCTCTCAGCACTGCTGCTATCCATTTAATAGGGTTGTACTGGCACTTCTCAGTGCTCTTGCAATACATGTAGTGGGAGAGAACCTGCACTTCTCAGCACTGCTGCAGTACACTTAATGAGAGAGAACTTGCATTTCTCAGCACTGCTGCAGTACAAATAATGGTAAAGTACCTGCACTTCTGAGCCCTGCTGCAGTACATATAATGGGGGAGTATATGTGCTTCTCAGCAATGCTGCAATACACTTATTAGGATTGTACTGGCACTTCTCAGTGCTCTTGCAATACATGTAATAGGAGAGAACCTGCACTTCTCTGCACTGCTGCAGTACACTTACTGGGAGAGAATTTGCATTTCTCTGCACTGCTGCAGTATATTTAATGGGAGAGTACCTGCACTTCTCTGCACTGCTGAGGTACACTTAATGGGAGAGAACATGTATTTATCTGCACTGCTGCAGTACATTTAATGGGAGAGGACCTGTACTTCCCAGCCCTGCTGCAGTATATTAAATGGGAGAGGACCTGCACTTCTCAGCTCTGCTGCAATACATTCAATGGGGGAGTACTGGCACCTCTCAGCTCTGCTGCAATACATTGTAATGGGAGAGTACCCACACTCCTCATCACTGTTAAAAAACATTTAATGGGAGAGTAGCTGCACTTCTCTGCAGTGCTTCAGTACATTTATGGGAGAGTACCATCACTTCTCAGCTCTGCTGCAATACAAATAATGGTAAAGTACCTGCACTTCTGAGCCCTGCTGCAGAACATTTAATGGGGGAGTACATGTGCGTCTCAGCGCTGCTGCAATACATTTAGTGGGAGAGAACCTGCACTTCTCACCACTGCTGCAATACATTTAATGGGAGAGTACATGCACTTCTCTGCACTGCTGCAGTACACTTAGTGGGAGAGAACTTGTATTTCTCTGCACTGCTACAGTACATTTAAAGTGAGAGTACCTGTACTTCTCTGCACTGCTACAGTACATTTAAAGTGAGAGTACCTGTACTTCTCTGCACTGCTGCAGTACATTTAATGGGAAAGCACCTGCACTTCTCAGCACTGCTGCAGTACCTTTAATGCGAGAAAACCTGCACTTCTCAGCACTGCTGCAGTACATTTAATGGGAGAGTACCTGTACTTCTCATCACTGCTACAATACTTTTAATAGGAGAGAACCTCCACTTCTTAGCACTACTGAAATACATTTAATGGGAGAGAACCTGGAATTTTCAGCACTGCTGCAGTACATTAAATGGGAGTGTACTTGCACTTCTCAGCACTGCTGCAATTCATTTAGTGGGAGAGAAACTGCACTTTTCAGTACTGCTGCAATACATTCAATGGAAGAGAACCTACACTTCTCAGCAGTGCTGCAATCCATTTAATGGGAGAGGGCCTGCACTGCTCAGAACTGCTACAATATGTTTAATTGGAGAGTACCTGGCTTCTCAGCACTGCTGTAGTATATCTAATGTGAGAGCACCTGCATTTCTCAGCACTGCTGCAGTACATTTGATGGGAGAGTACATGTGCTTCTCAGCACTGCTGCAATACATTTAATGGGAGAGGGCCTGCAATTCACAGCACTGCTGCAATACATGTAGTGGGAGAGAACCTGCATTTCTCTGCACTGCTGCAATACATTTAAGGGGAGAGAACCTTTACTTCCCAGCACTGCTGCAATACATTTAATGGGAGTGGACCTGCACTTCTCAGCACTGCTGCAGTACATTTAATGGGAGAATACCCGTACTTTTCAGCACTGCTGCAATACAATTAATAGGAGTGGACCTGTACTTCTCAGCACTGCTGCAGTACATTTAATGGAAGAGTACCCGTACTTCTCAGCACTGCTGCAATACAATTAATGGGAGTGGACCTGTACTTCTCAGCACTGCTGCAGTACATTTAATGGAAGAGTACCCGTACTTCTCAGCACTGCTGCAATACGCTTAATCTGAGAGAACCTGCTCTTCTCAACACTGCTGCAATACATTTAATGGGAGAGTGCCTGCACATCTATGCACTGCTGCAGTACATTTAATGGGAGAGCACCTGCTTTTCTCCGCACTGCTGCAATACATTTAATGGGAGAGAACCTGCACTTTTCAGCACTGCTGCAATGCATTTAATGGGAGAGTACCTGCCCTTCTATGTGTCCATTTATTGCACTGTGCACAGAATATTTGGACCCTCATGACATAGGGAGTCATTACAACCCCGGCCGTCAGTGCTATAGTGGTGGTATTACCGCCAACAGGCTGGCGGTACTGACCTTCACTATTATGACATTGGCGGTTTGGCCAAAGCCAAACCACCAAGTCAACACACCGACCGCCACAGTGGTAACGACCGCCGAGCTGGAGACTTCAGCTAGGCCGCCCATGGAATTTTGAGCCCGCCCACCACCATGGTTTCTGAGGTTTCTGTACCGCCACGGAAACCATGGCGGTAGGCACTATCAGTGCCAGGGAATTCCTTCCCTGGCACTGATAGGGGTCTCCACAACTACTCCCCCTCCCCAGAGTCCTTCCCCACCCTCCCCCAAACCCCCCCATATACACACATACATACATACACACCCATACACACACGCATACACACATTCACCCACACATGCATACATACATACACACTCACTGCAAAACTCACAAACATACATCCAGGCACATACGCAGTCACACGACACAACATGCACGTACACACACACATACACTCATATACACACACATTACACATGCATGCAGGCATTCAAACACAGTCACACACTCTCCCACACATGCACATAACATCCCACATCCACCTCTACTGTTGGAGAACCTGACTTACCTGCTTGCAGGGGGTCCTCCGGCAGCAGACAGTACGTGGCGCTGTTGCCAGCAGCAGCGTCCGCCAGCAAAACACATCAGGCCGTATCATGGAAGATGATACGGTAGGCCGTGTTTTGCTGGCGTGGCACTGCTGTTGGCAGCAGGGCCACCTTACCGCCATCATGACCGTCGCTGGAATGCCGCCAGCTACGGTCATAATGGCATGGACGGTCAGTAGCCACGGCGACGGTATGTTGGCGGCTGTCGCCATGTCGGTAGGCGGCATTTGCCGCCAATCTCATAATGAGGGCCATAGTGCCTTTATGACGGTGCTTCCTCTTACAGAGATGGCGTGCCAGTTCGCCGAGTGCTTGCTGTCCCTACTGTTAGACGTTGCCACTTTCACAGCCACAGGTGTTTTTTGATGCTTTGCTTTTTAATGCAAATAATAATGCTCGGCATTGGTTGCCCAAGTGGCCATCACTGCTGTATCAATAACACACAATAGTGCATCGCTTGCGGCAAATACTATTTTAACATGTTTTCTGGTGAGTACCACTGCAGCTAAACGTAGTTGGGTGACTAGCTGACAATACATGGAGTTTGCCCCGAGGCAGAATGTAAGGCGTGCTAGCTTTTGTGATGTCTTCTGGTGGGCGGTGGGGAGGTTTGCAGGGAAATTAACCAGTACTTGGTGCCTGCGCCTGAGAAGTGAGAAACAGATCAAGAGAAAGTGAAACTTGCACGCCCTGACCAATGAAAAGCAAGGAAAGGAGAGTGACAATTGTGTCAACCAGTGGTAAGTAATGGGTGGACTCCTAGCCCCTTGTATGTAAACAAAATATCTTGCAAGTGACTATGTATGCGCTGTCTCAGGCAAGACCTAAAAGTGACAAGGTAATAGCTGACCTGCCATGGCTCTGGAATACAGTTTTCTTTAACCCCTCAGGTGCCTGGGACGAGCTGGTTACGTCCTCAGCCACGGTGCTCAGTTGCGAGGACGTAACCAGCTCGTCCTACACCCGACCCACTGGGGGAGCAGGATGTTTTTTTTTTTGCAATTGGCATGAGGGGCAAGGGTTGCTCCCCAGGGGGGAATTGTTTTTAGGACATTTTTGCCCCCAGGGGGCTGATCAGCCTATTTTAATTATGCCACTCTGCCCCCGGGGGAGGGCAGAAACTACTAGGCACCAAGGAATTTTTAAGTTTTTTTAAAGATGGGTAGTGATCCCTTAGGCAAGGTTGCTCCCCTGGGGCAATTTTATTTCAGGCCATTTTTGCCCACCTTGGGGGCAGATTGGTCTATTTGTCTTAGGCCAATCTGCCCCCAAGGGTGGCAGAAACCACTAGACACCAATGAGTTTGTTTCTTGCACGAATTTCAAGCAAGGGGAGCGACCCCTTAGGCCAGGGTCGCTCCCCTGGTAGAAAAATCTATTTTGTGACATTTCTGCCCCCCTTTGGGGCATATCGGCCTAGTTCTATTAGGCCGATCTGCCCCCGGGGGGGTCAGAAACCACTTAGGTACCAGGGAGTGGTGTGTGTGATTTGTTTGGGGGGGCAGCCCTTTGGGCAAGCGTCGCTCCCCATGGGGGCACATTACTGTTGGTCATTCATGCCCCCCACGGGGACAGAGCGGCCTATTTTTGTAAGGCCCATCTGCCCCCAATGGGGTATAAACCCCCCAGTGACCAGGGAAGAATGTTTTTCAAAAAAAGAGGGTGGGGGCATGGCCATACCCCCACCCAACATAAATGGGGACAAAGTTGTTCTGCCCACCGGTGGGCAGATGGGGCAATTAACCCCGATCCTCTCCCCGGGTGCAGAAAGCCTACTAGATGCCAGGGAATTTAAATAAAATAAAAATAGTGGGCTGGTGGCTACCAACCAGTATGGGCATGGGTATGCCCCCACCTCAACTGAAAGAAGAAACATTCTTTCAGCTCTCCACCCGCACAATAAAAAATCTTATCACCAATGCCAAGCAAGAGGACATTTTGGGTTTTGGTTTTACATTTGGGCCACGAGAGCAGGACTCCTTGAACTGGGAGCACCCACCAGCCACATTTTCCTCACATTTTTGTGATGGAACCTTCCGGAATCTGCAGGAATCCACAAAAGTTCCTACCACCCAGCATCGTCGCTTTTATACCAATAAAAATTCTGTCCCACTTGTCAGCCTAAAAACTTTTTTTTCCAAACTGCCCCTTTGGGCTCGCTTTGGTTCCCCTTCAATTTTGACATGTTTTTGTCTCCTCTGTGTCACAGACACTTGGCCCACCTACACAAGTGAGGTATCATTTTTATCGGAAGGTTGGCGGGAACGTTGGGTGGTAGGAAATTTGTGCCGGTGTGGTGATCCCACACAGAAATGTGGGGAAAATTTGATTTTTTTGCAGAATTTGAGGTTTGCTGAGGATTCTGGGTAAGAAAACACTGGGGGATGCATGCAAGTCACACATCCCTGGACACCCTCAGGTGTCTAGTGTTCAGAAATGTCTGGGTTTGGTAGGTTTCCCTAGATGGCTGCTGAGGCCCACAAGTCACCTCATTCTGAATGTCCTCTTGGTGTGTAGTTTTAAAAAATGTATAGGTTTGCTAGGTTTCTCGAGGTGCCGACTGAGCTAGAGGCCAAAATCCACAGCTAGGCACTTTGCAAAAAACAGGTAAACTTTCTTTGGTAAAATGTGATGTTCCCATGTTGGGTTTTAGGACGTTTCCTGTTGCGGGCACTAGGCCTACCAACACAAGTGAGGTACCATTTTTATTGGAGGACTTGGGGGAATGCTGGGTGGAAGGAAATGTGTGGCTCCTCTCAGATACCAGAGCTTTCTATCACCGAAATGTGAGGAAAAAGTGGGTTTTTGCCAAATTTTGAGGTTTGCAAAGGATTCTGGGTAACAGAACCTGGTGAGAGCCAAACAAGTTACCCGATCCTGGATTCCCCCAGGTGTCTAGTTTTCAAAAATGCACAGGTTTGCTAGATTTCCCTATGCGCCGGCTGAGCTAGAGGCCAAAATCCACTGCTAGGCACTTTCCAAAAAAAAGTTGGATTTCAATGTAAAAATGTGATGTGTCCATGTTGCGGTTCCTGTCGTAGGCATTAGGCCTACTCAACCAGTGAGGTACCATTTTTATCAGGAGACTTGGGGGAACACAGTTTAGAACACATTTTATTGCCCCTTGTATTTCTCTACATTTTTTCCTTCCAAGTGTAAGACAGTGTGTAAAAAAGACGTCTATTTGAAAAATGCCCTGAAACTCACATGCTACTATGGGGACCCTGGAATTCAGAGATGTGCAAATAACCACTGCTTATCAACACATTATGTATATTTTTCACTCTTTATATTTCACCAAATGAATTGCTGTATACCCGGTATAGAATGAAAACCCAAGGTGCAGCTCCTTTATTGGCTCTGGGTACCTAAGGTTCTTGATGGAACATCAAGCCCTATATATCCCCACAACCAGAAGAGTCCAGCAGACGTAAAGGTCTATTGCTTTTAAAAATCTGCCATAGATGGAACAAATTATAGAAGAAAACGTGGACAGAAATGGCTCTTTTTTCACCTCAATTTCAATATGTTTTTATTTCAGCTGTTATTTTCTGTAGGAAAACCTTAAAGGATCTACACAATTGACCCCTTGCTGAATTCAGAATTTTATTTACTTTTCAGAAATGTTTAGCTGTCCAGGATCCAGCATTGGTTTCATACCCATTCCTGTCACTAACTGGAAGGACGCTGAAATCACAAAAAAATTGTAAAAATGGGATATGTCCCAGTAAAATGCCAAAATTGTGTTGAAAAATGTGTTTTTCTGATTCACGTCTGCCTGTTCCTTAAATCTGGGAAGATGGTGGTTTTAGCACTGTAAACCCTTTGTTGATGCCATTTTCAGGGGAAAAAACACAAGCTTTCTTCTGCAGCACTTTTTTCCCATTTTTAAAAAACAAAAAACAAATTTTAGCTGTATTTTGGCTAATTTCTTGGTCTCCTCCAGGAGAACCCACAAACTCTGGGTACCTCTAGAATCCCTAGGATGTTGGAAAAAAGGACACAAATTTGGCGTGGGTAGCTTATTTGGAAAAAAAGCTATGAGGGTCTAAGCACAAACTGCCCCAAATAGCCAAAAAAGGCTTGGCACCTGAGGGGGAAAAGGCCTGGCAACGAAGGGGTTAAGCAGATGTGCACATGTGATCCCGGAAACACCATCACTCAAAGTGCTACAGAGACAGGGCTAAAGTGGGTAGACTCATTCACAAATGATGTATTCTAAGGGGGCTGGGCGGAAGCAACATCTGAAAGATAGTAGAGCAACAATGGATGGAGAAGGTTGATGCAAAGCCCCTCTTTACAGGTACATATGCATGTTTTGAAATGATTTATATATTTTATTTATTTGTGATTTGTGTCTTTTATATTTATGATACATCACCGTAAACCTTATGCCCCAATCCCCATCTTTAATATGCCACAAATAATTACCTCTGACTTAATTTGCTGTGCCCAAGGTCTCCTTGGATAATTTAAAATATGAAAGGTAATGGTTTTCACGCCAGGACACCCTCCCAGGTGGAAGTGTGCTTTACAAATACACGTAACAAGAGTGCTTTGCTTCTTAAACATGTTTGAGTGTTCCTTCCTTCATATTAAACTTGGATTTGATTGCGTATATATGTTGCAAATGATTAAATATTGATAAACAGTTTTTTTTTAATGTAGACTGCTTTGCGTTGACAATTAAGATGAAATGTGTGATTTAGACACAAATGCATGTGCTGTATTCAAGCTTGCATTCATTAGACAATGGCAGGTTTCCAAGCCAATAGATTTTTTAGTTTGCTAAAGGCCATTTGATAAATCTTCGAAAAACTTTCCAAAAAAAGTTAGTCTGTCTCAGCTCCTTCCTGGAAAGTTTCAGAGTGATCTAATTAAAGCGGGGGCTGGAATCTCCTATCGGAAATTTAGAAACAGCTACAGCAAAAATAGCTGAACAGAATTACACCAAATGAGCTAAAAAGCTAGATTGTGGTCCACAAAGTGTGCTTTTGGTTATTTGGTGTAAATCCATTCAATATCTTTTTGTGAAATTAAGGTTGAAAACACCTCGATATCTAGAGATGCAACAAAGAACTTTGCAGGCGCGGTCCATCCTTTAGGGTGGAGGGGCCACACCCCTCCACCTTTTGCCCCTCATGAAGAGTGTCTGTCAGGCTGAACAAAGGTCAGCCTGACAGACACTCTTCATGTTCGGGTCAGGCAGCCAGGAGCAGACATGCGCGATTTGCGCAGAATCCTTGCTGCCTGAGCTGAACTTTGATGGGCTGAGGAGGTCACCTCCTCAGCTCAGCAAAGGTGCCTCGAGGCCCTCCCCTGGGTGACGAGGAAAGCGTCACCCATTGACTTCGCCCTGGGTGCTTCAGGTTTAAGCCCTGAAGCGCCCAGGGCAAGTGTCAATCAGTGACACTTCGTCACAGAGTGGGGTGGGGTCAGCAGTCTCACTGACCCCATCCCACTCTGTGACAAGGCTGGGACTGAGGGAAGGCAGCAGTCCCAACCCTCCTAGGATTTTCAAGGTTGAAGATAAGTGTGCATGTGTGTGTGATGTATTAAAATGAATGTTTGGTGCGTACGTGCATGTTTGAATGTTAGGAGTGTTGTTAATGGATGTGCATGCGTGCATGTGTGTGTGAAAGAATGAGTGTGTGATCTTTTAAAATGAATGTTTGTTGCGTTCATGCATGTTTGAATGCTATGAGTGTTAATGGATGTGCATGTGTGCGTGTGTGAAAGAATGAGTGTGTGTGATGTTTTAAAATGAGTGTTTGGTGCGTGCATGCATGTTTGAATGTTATGAGTGTTGTTAATGGATGTGCATGCCTGCGTGTGTGTGTGAACGTTTAAAATGAATGTTTGGTGCGTGCGTGCATGTTTGAACATTATGAGTGTTGTTAATGGATGTGTGTGAGTGTGTGTGTGTGAAAGAATGAGTGTGTGTATGTGTGCCTCTCGCCCTCCCTCCTAAAGCTGCAGGCTGCCACTGGAACTTTGGCAGCCATTTTAGGCCTCAGGGACTGAGTCCCCATGTCCTGAAAAAAATAACTTATTGTGTCTCTGCGACCCCCTTGCGATTCGCAGATGGTTTCAGGGACACCATCCTGCATCCAGGTTTGCGACTCGCAATTTGCAAGTCGCAAACTTGGACTTTACTACATCTGGCCCCAAGTACATCTACAGAGGGGATGCACCGTGCAGCAGAGGTAGGGAGCACACCTGAATGGGGAGGGGAGGTACCAAGTACATCTACAGAGGGGATGCACCGTGCAGTGGAGGTAGGAGCACACCTGAATGGGAAGGGGAGGTACCAAGTACATCTACAGAGGGGATGCACCGTGCAGCGGAGGTAGGAGCACACCTGAATGGGGAGGGGAGGTACCAAGTACATCTACAGAGGGGATGCACCATGCAGCGGAGGTAGGGAGCACACCTGAATGGGGAGGGGAGGTACCAAGTACATCTACAGAGGGGATGCACCATGCAGCGGAGTTAGGGAGCACACCTGAATGGTGAGGGGAGGTACCAAGTACACCTACAGAGGGGATGCACAGTGCAGGGGTGGAGTACCAGGAATAAACCTTTTATAGCGCCTAGGATTCCAAAAGGCAGTCAGTGTGCCACTGTTATCCTTCTAAACCCATTTTTCTGTGTCCCCTCAGGACAGGATGTGGTGTGTCCGGATGGCACGTGTGTACGCTGGCACCCAGTGGGTGCTGAAGAGGGGTGTTGGACCTCGAGCACCATCCATCCGTACCCTCTCTATGTCTGCACACCTACCCAGCACTGCCCCGAAGCCTGTGCCCTGTACCTGGCACCTGCATGATGATCATTTCGGTAAGTGCCACTTATGGGCTGGCTTTGGAGGCCTTGTCTCTGTGATGTCATGGCTGCTCATCACTGCGAGAAGAGAAAAGTGTTTTTAAATAAAGAGATGAGATTTCACACGAGGTTTAAATGTTGAGTGGTTCGACTCCTTATTGTGGTTAAGAGATTGAGAAGTCTATCACACCTCTAAGAGGAATCCTGGGGCTACAGGAGGGGGCAGAGTTGAGAGGGTTAGGGGGGCTGCATCATGTGACAGAAGGACTGGTCTTGGGGAGGCCTTAGCCTGGAACACTAGGCGCTAGTCCAAGAATGCCTTCATCTAAAATTAAACCTTGAAAAAAGCTTACAGGTGTTTTTTACAAGAGCCCCCTCTCACGGGCTTGTGCTAACAGCGCTTGTCTTGCTAACATCCTTGAGCTCTGGACACTGAAGTTTACACACTGTTTGAAAGATTGTGGAGCTAATGCACAGCACAGTCTTCAAATTTTCCAGTGGCCACCTGCACTTGGATTAAAATGACTCTTTACATTTCTTGCTATTTACAAACATTTCTAGAAGTGTGTCCGGAAAACTGTTCCAGTCACAGGTTTCCAGGCGCACTCCCGGAACTCTGACGCATTCGACGACAGGTATTTTCTGAATATGGAATAGTATTCATAACAGACTTCTGTGCTGGGGAACATAATCACCCCAGGGATAGTCCTTCCGCAACACCCACAGAGCTGAGAGATAAGTCCCTTCTCTCTCCCGGCTTTGAAAGTAACTCACTCCACTCCCTCGACCTTAGGCGCTAGAAGTAGGGGTGCAGGGGGTGCTGCAGCACCCCAACATAACTATGCAGCATTCTGAAGGTGAATGAGTAATACAGATGCCTTTATGTTTTGTTCTTATCTCGTCACATTTATTGTGTATCTAAAGACAGAGGTCAAAGGTCAGGTGATGCTTTTTGATAAACTGCTCCTCATTCCTTTACTGTGGAGACTGAGGTTCACATTTCTTGCTCCAACTGCAAAGCAAGAGGATTGTATGAAGTGAATAACGAGGCAATCTGGCTGATGTGAAAGGAAAGGGTGAAGCATGTTCTTGTTTTTCTAAAAGCAAAATGTAAATACCTATCATGAACTGTACGATTATTTCAAAGTATGTCTGCACTTAGGAAAGCACAAATTTAGCACTTTTTGTGCTAATTCTGAAGTGTGATGGAAAAAAAGATTTTAATAGGATCAAAACAATTCAAGACACTTTACTTGGTGAAGTGCAAGTGACAAGTATTTTGCTGAAACATGATTTCCACACATTATTGTCCGAGCGCCATATACTATTATCACTAAAACTATGTGCAAAGTTAGTGGTCAAGGGTGAAATATGTTGTATAAAATGACACTGAGCTACCGTACCATGCACTGGTAGTATATTTACGGCGCGTGCTCCAAAGTGCACTGGCAGCTCACTTGCGGAATGGGTGCGGCTCGTTTGCTACACATGCAACCTGAGTTAGATATCGGCGGACGGATTACTCCGTCACAACGGTGATGGATATCTCATCTGCAGAAATCTAAATCCCATTATTTCCTGCGGGATTTAGACGGCTGTGACGGAGTAGCCCATCCGCCAATATCTAAATCAGGCCCTTGGTCATTGTGCAACATTTGGACTTTTCACAGTACTTATGAGGTGGAGAAGTGTGGCTCAATGGTTAGAGCGGCAGACCCTGAAGCAGAGATCTGGCTCAAGACCAGGGTTCAAGTCCCGCTTCGGCAGGTCTTGGGCTCAATTCCCCTTGACCAGATAATTCTCGCCTCGGTGCCTAATCTAATTCATGGGTCCCACTCTGCAACTCTGGGCAATAGCTTGCTTAATCTCCACAACGGCCCCAACAGCACTTGGATGCCTGGCTTCACCCTGGGGGTGCTCAGGAGTGGTGCCTCACAGGGAAAAGCCAGGAGGGGTTCCATAGCGGTATGAGTACAGTGCCTTGAGACCCTAACGGGTGAGTAGTGCGCTATACAAGTGCTAATTTACATTATGAGGTCAGTGACATAATATTGATGGCAGCGTCCCTACTCGTAAAACTGTTCCAGCACTGGTGCCTAGGACATTACCAGGAGCTCACAACCAGATGCCTTTATTGGCATTCCCAGACTCTCAGATCTAACCATGCCCTGTAATGCACACCACCCACTCCTTGTGTGAGAATTACTCCAGTGTAATTGTTATGAATCATGGAATTACAACTACTGGGGATTCATTTTGAGCCACAAATGTACATTTACAGCAAAAAGGTATCTATGAATTTGGTTCTTTGTGCTGAACAAAATACAATTTTACCCTTGTCTTTTTCTTGAAGAAATTCTGTGCCTCTTAGAATCACCCACATTCCAGGTCAAGGCCATTGCAGATTGGGAGATCCTGCCCTGAGCGTTCCAAACAGGGTTTTGTTCTCCAGCAGAGATGGGCCAACACTACCTTCTGACTGAGAGGAGGTTTCTTCACTTTGATCTCATTCTGCTGACTAACAGAGTGCACAATAGAGAACATTCCATCGGTACTCCTTTTATCATGGGTGATTACTGGCACCAGGACCAGCTTATGATAAAACTAACAGTTGGTGACGCCGCGGGCAGTATTATACTTAGGACGCACTTTGTCTGTTTGCATTGTGGCACACTTTGAATTAGACGCGCCTGCCCTGAGGGCACCACGTTAGCAGCACATTAGTGAAAGGTGCAGCAGCTGTTTAAAGCGATTGAAGAGGGGTTGGGGCACACATTCCTTTAGAGGCAGGTCCAGTGATTGATGGCACATGCCTGCAGGGGTATATCTAGGTGGTTGCCCGGATCCTCTTTCCGGGAGCCCTCAGCAATACACACTGACTGTGCACCACCTCTTTACGGTGAGTACTTCTTTGTCTCTGTGCCCATGTCCATAATTTGGTATGGGAAAAGAAGCAAAGTGAGTCCTTCATTTGCATGGGATGTGACCCCCCCCCTTAAGATAGCATCTGTTTTATATGGGAAACACTACTATCTGCATTACAAAAGGTGCCCATAATCATCTGTGGTCCATTCTGTAATTCTAAACTCCCCCAGGGGTGCAGACACTCAGCACTTGGCACTTATGCCTGTTGTGCCACTGGGGCATGATATGTTGTATGACTCGTGGTCTATAGTCATGGTTTGCAAGCCTTTTACCTGCACCCCAGTGCGGTGACTTCCTTCTGGCTCAATATTTGCAGATCATTGTAGTCAGCCATGACTTGCCCCTTAAACCTGTCTTCATGTAAGAGATGTGTGTGGAGTAGCGCTTGGATGAAAGAGCGATTGACTACCCCGTGTATGGTCCACTGCATGTATGTGGCCACCTAAGGTGGTAGGATATTCATAGGGTGCTTGATGGCGTTGATCATGAGGACTTTCAGGCACACGTGGCTATCATCAGTGTATGGGTGAATTCTGATGACTTGGTTCATGAGAAGCAGTCAGAGTGCTGATATTAAAGACCACTGGGCAGAGGATGGATTCTTGAGGGGCACCACAGGTCACCAGTAGCTATTGGAAGCGAGGTATGGAGAGAACCAGTGAAGTATGGTGGGAACACAACCCATGCACATGGAGGGGAGGTTGTGGATACCTTTATGGTCACCTGTGTCAAACACCACTGATAAGTTGAGTCAGACGAGATGGTCTTGATGACATTTGTCTCTGATGAGAAGTGTTTTGTCCTCAACTTGGATGACAGCTGTGCTGGTGCTGCATAGTGGTTCGAAGACTGAAGCCTGATTGGATGATAGCTGTGCTGGTGCTACATTGTGGTTCGAAGACTGAAGCCTGATTGGATGACAGCCGTGCAGGTGCTGCATTGTGGTCCGAAGCATGATTGGATGACAGCTGTGTTGGTGCTGCATTGTTGTTCGAAGACTGAAGTATGATTGGATGACAGCTGTGCTGGTGCTACATTGTGGTTCGACGACTGAAGCCTGATTGGATGACAGCTGTGCTGGTGCTGCATTGTGGTCTGAAGCATGATTGGATGACAGCTGTGCTGGTGCTGCATTGTGGTTCGAAGACTGAAGCCTGATTGCATGACAGCTGTGCTGGGTGCTGCATAGTGGTTCGAAGACTGAAGCTTGATCGGATGACAGCTGTGCTGCTGCTGCATTGTTGTCTGAAGCCTGAAGCCTGATTGGATGACATCTGTCCTGGGTGCTGCATAGTGGTTCGAAGACTGAAGCTTGATCGGATGACAGCTGTGCTGCTGCTGCATTGTTGTCTGAAGCCTGAAGCCTGATTGGACGACAGCTGTGCTGCTGCTGCATTGTGGTCTGAAGTCTGAAGCCTGAAGCCTGATTGGATGACAGCTGTACTGGTGCTGCATTGTGGTCTGAAGCCTGAAGCCTGATTGGATGACAGCTGTGCTGCTGCTGCATTGTGGTCTGAAGCCTGACTGAACGTGTGAAGTAGTGATTTAGATTCACCTTTGTTTAGAATTGTGCATCAACATTTTGCATCTGTTTCTAGAGCTTGCCAGTTCATTGAGGACTGTGAGCCATTTTTCAGAAGAGGAAGGATTAGTTTGGTTTTGAAGGTACTCAGGAAGATGCCTAGTTAGAAGGAGGGTTGGGCTATGTTCAGCAGTGAAAGCTTTTAAAACATGTTAAGAAGAATGCTGTGGTAATGCTACCTTCATAGGTGGTTGCTTTGAGAGGTGTGAAAATGGCTTTGAGATCTTGAACAGAGTGTGCCATAAGGGTGTGTCGTGTTTTTGTTTGGATTCCATTATTGTTGTTTGTTTGGTGCTACGTCTGAGTAGGCTTTCATACACGTCCATAATCTGTGCATGCCAGAATTGGTGAATACAAAAGATAACTGCTTGACAAGTGGCAGTGTGGCTATTTTTGTGTGGCGCAGTTTGATTTCGCCATGTTTTCTAGAAGAGACATCTGTAAGGCGGTGAATGGGGAATCAGACGCATAACTTCAACTGGTGGGAGGGACATTTAGAGCCCCCAAGTGGGATTCTTCAGCTCTCCTTGGTGCATCATGATATCAACAAGCTCTGGACATTATTGTTGCTATTCACTTACGCTGAACTCACACCTCCTCTCAGCAGGCGTGTGGGATGCAGTGGAGGGTCTAGAAGGGAGAAACTGCTTCCTCTCCTGCCTGTCAATGTAAACTTCTCTTCCTCTTCTGTTCCTCAGAGCTCCAGTACGCAGACACCTGCATGCGGTTTGATTTCGTCTGGCTGAGGGATCACTGTCGGTCAAAATCATGTTACAATTGGAAGACACACCAGCGTATACTGGATACAGCCAGCGTGGACCTGAACATCAAGCCAACACACGTGCGACTGGATGGTTCCACACTCCACCTCACCTGTGAGTACGAGGGTTGAAAGAAACTCATGTGTCCTCTGCCTTATCCTTTCTAGAGACTTGGTGCTGATTTGCTTGTGTTTGTTGGGGGTTGTCAGACTTGGTAGGAGGCTAGGGGGCAGGCATGGGTTACTGGGACTCAGCTGCAGTGGTTGTGGCCGTTTAGCACTGATGTCGTGGGCACTAACCTACTATGGCACTGCAACCTGGGTGTCAAGTACAACCTTTCCGCACTTGACCATCAGGATATGAGGGTGAGAGATCAAAGGCTTCTCAGGTAAGGAGCATGGGGGATAGAGTCTCACAACATAAACAGCTATGCAACAGAAACAATAAGGCCAATATTTATACTTTTTGGTGTAAAACTGCGCTAACACAGATTGGCGTAAAGATTTTTTACTGCCGGCTCGTGTCATTCCAAAGGTCTAGCCAGGCGCCACATTTATGCAATGCTGCAAGCCGGTGCTAAGCTTGGGCTAGCATAAAATTAAAGACACTAGCTGGGTGGGGGTAGGGGTGAAGGGGGTTTTGCATCAAACAAAGACGCTAGGGGGGTTAGAGGCAAAAAAAAAAAATGCAGCTAACCAGCCTTGCTTCATTTCCAGATGAACAACCATCCAAAAACATGACTCTCGTCTTCTCAAAGACAGGAGTCATTCCCACCACCCCAAAGGCCAGCACAGGGGACCAGTGTCCCCTGGGCATGGCCATTGCACCCAGGGCTATGCAGCAGCACCAACATAGGGCCCCCAATGGCACTTAAAAAAATACTATCATATTTACCCATATTTACCTTACTTGCCTAGGATGGGGTCCCCCATCCTCTTGTGTCCCTCTGGTATGGGTGGGGGTGTTCCTGGGGCTTGTGATGGGCACCTATGGGCCCATTCCATAGTGTTTGGCCATGGAAATGGATCCACAGGCCCCCTAACGCCTGGTCTGACTCAGGTGTTATATAATGTTGCTAAGCAAGTTTATCGCCATAATTTGGGTGCGCCTCCCACCCGTTCGTCATTTTAGCACGAGGATAAATATGGCACTAAGGGGATAGAGTAATTTTTTGGATGAGAACGCCTACCTTGCATCTCATTGACGAAAGGTGGGTAGGCGCATACAAAAAATGGCACTAACTCCAATATTTTGACGCTAGACGTGCCTAGCGTCAAAATATAAATATTTGGGGAAGCGCGTTTGGGCTGCAGGAGGAGGCGGCGACTCGTGTGAGGGCAGGAGCCCTTTAAAATCCAGTTCGCACTCCCGCTACCGCGGGAAGCGCGTTTGGGCTGCAGGAGGAGGCGGTGACTCGTGTGAGGGCAGGAGCCCTTTAAAATCCAGTTTGCGCTCCCGCTACAGCGTGAAGCGCGTTTGGGCTGCAGGAGGAGGCAGCGACTCGTGTGAGGGCAGGAGCCCTTCAAAATCCAGTTCGCGCTCCCACCACGCGGGACACGTGCGGGTGGCGCCCGGGCAAAGCCCGGGCCAACGGCGGGCCCGTCCTGCGCCCGTCAGCGCCTGACAGAGGCTGGGCTGGGCCACCCCACTGACATCCTACTTTCGGAGGACTGTAAGGAGAGGTGTAAGGACTCAGACTTGCAGCTGTGCCGGCTCTGTGGATAGGGGATCTTGCTGACTTTGGCGAGGTAAGGGCAGAAGCCAGACCCCCCTCGCTTGGTGTTTGGGGCGGGGATAGCCCCTTCAAGACTCTTTGCATGCCCGCTGTCGCGGGTCGCGCCTACAGGATTTTGCTGACTTTCGCGAGGCAGGGGCAGGGGCAGGAGCCAGGCCCCCCTCGCTCATTAGTCCTTGGTGTTTGGGGCAGGGACAGCCCCTTCAAATCTTTTTACACACCCGCTGTCGCGGGTTGCACATGGGACTGTCTTGCATACAGGATCTCTACCTATACCGACCACCCTCTCCCTTTCACCTGTAGGTATCCTCCAGGTGTCTCAGGGTGAAACACCACATGACTCCATTTCACCTGCATTGCTGATTCCACCGACTAGGAGCTCTTCCAAGAGAGAGCCCCCAACCACCATCGTTCCCAATCCCAAGGGCAAGAGGAAACGTAGGGAGCCTGTCATTATAAATAAATGTGCCAGGACTCTGAGTCCCCTCCATCCGACTCAGCTCCCTAACAAGGTTATGGATCCACCCTCCTCGCTCCTCACCATCGACCAACAGTTAAATGGGTCTATTAGGGTTCCTATAAGAGAAGAGATCTCTAAGTTGCTTCTTCCAATTTCAACCCGCCTTCGAATAATAGAGGAGAAACTAGAACTTTTTATTAAGACCCAGAAGCCAGTACCCCCCCCACTACTATAGATACTCTACCCCATTCGTACCATTCTTACTCTATTCAGGAGCAGGTTAGTGTTAACAGACGACCTGCCCCAATGAGCAAGAGCCACTTTCCCTCTATAAATCAAGATACAACCAGTTTTGTCAGAGCACCAAATACTCCGATTATTTTTCCGCTGATGGCTCCAGTCCATCCTCTAGATAGGATATCCCTTCCGCTAAATTTAGTACCTAGTATTGGTACCTCTAATTCGACTTTTGATCATGTTCCCTCTGGCTCCTCGCAGAGGACCCAGACCATTGGTCCAACTGGAATAAGAGCACTGCAACTTCCCCCGGAGTCATGCCCATATGTTTTGGTTATTTCTAATGTGCCTGTACTTAAAACCAAATCCTCAGAATCTTTCACTGAGCTAAAAAATAAGGTTATCCACTGGTTGCATGCCAACGCGGGGTTTGCATTTTCTATGACATCCTCGATTTTGATGGTGAGAAGGGTTGGGTGGGTGGGTTCTCTAGAAAAGATCAGTACAGGGGATTGTATTGTTAACAATTTCAACTTCCCCGTTCTTGTACGGCAGCTTGTGTTAAATGCAGATAGACCATATCCTTCAGCAGGCATGGTCTCTCTATGTAGACTACAAGCGTTTTATCCACCCGCATGGCCATCCATGAATAGCCAACCTTTATTGTTTCGTAAAGTTTCCCTTGACACTGAGACACGGTCTAGCCCTGATCTTGGTCCTAGACATCCATCGCTGTTGCTCTCGGAGATAGATTGACTATGTGAGGGTCCGTGTGGAGAGGATTCCAACATTCTTGTTTCCGAGCATACTAACCATACTGTCCTCAGTGTTCCTATTTTAGCAATCCCCGACGGACCCTGATAATCGGGGAACTTCTGAAAACATTTTTCATTTAGCTAATAAGGAGGGGGCTCCTCTTTCTACAACCACTTCTAGGTTTCCAGGGCTCCACTGCCTAGATACCCCACTAGATATGAATCCATCGAGTTCACCACTTTGCCAAGTGCACATCACACAGGACAACACAGATAGAGGCAACTATATGTCGCGGGGAATAGTATGATTCCCGGCTGTACTGCCCTTAGCATGAAACACCCCTCAAAGGAAGTTAGATACATCAAATCTAATGATCTTGCCAAGGTTCTCAGTTGGAATATAGCAGGGCTGGAAAGCAAAATGCATAATTTGGAATGGGGTCAGTTTATTGACGAACACCTACTATGTCAATTCCAAGAAACTTGGGCGATGGGTCCCAAACACAGATTAGGTTTTAGAAGCTATTGGGTTCTAGCTCGAGGGTCGCCCTCCAGGAGACCTTCTGGAGGGCTACTCATATGGCTAAGTAGTTCTCTTGGATGTAAAGCTGCTGCAATAGATACGGGCTGCCCTGATCTACAGGCCCTATTGTTAACAATCTCAGAGGAGAGATCTTTACTAATAATCAACGTTTACAACAGGAGTGAGGGCAGCCTCGTAGATTACGATGCTCTATCTTTATTGGATAGCCTACTTAAAAATAATGTATCTCATTTTATTCTGATTGGAGGGGACTTCAACGTTACATTTGAGCCTAACCCCCGGTTCAAGAGATATATCAAGAAGAGGATGCCTACTGGGGGATTCCACAGCTAGTCTCTAATAAAAGGCCGAGATTGAATAAAACAGCTCGTTTAGTGGCTGATATTACATTAACTTATGGCCTTCGAGCCTGCAATGGTCGCTCCTGCTCTGACACAAATCTGCATCCCACTTTCAAACGAGGAGGGTCTAGAAGCCAGATTGATTATATACTCCTCGATATTCAACTGTGGGACCACATGGCTGATATGAGAGTGCAAGAGCATGAAGAGAGTGACCATGACCCATTGATTTTATCGAGTAGAGGCCTATTCCCTTTACTTGAGATACCCCATTCTAAGCCTTATGCCCATCAGCTAGTTCTATCAAATAATAGACGCAATATAAAATGGGAGTCGGTCATCACATCCCCCGAGCATCTCTCATCAATACACAACCTGCTAGCCAATCAAATGGAGAGAATGCTTCATTATAAAGAAGATGGTGAGGGTGATAGGCTTTTAGCAGCCCACAGCAAACTGCCCGATTCTTTAAAATATCTTTTTACAAAAGAGATCACTAGTAACCCCAAGAAAAAGTGCTGGGCACGGTGGTTTAACAATTCATGTAGGGAAGCACAGCTCACTTTATTCAAAGTTCTAAAAACAGGCCAAGTTGAATCTATAAGAACAGCTAGAAAAGATCATAAGAACGAATGCACCAAGGCATGCAGAAGCTGGGAAAAGGCTAGATAGGCTGCTATTCTGGAAACCGCTAAATACCTCCAGGTTTTGGAAATTAATAGCAGAAAACTGTGGAGACTCCACCTCTGTACATGGTACATCAATTCTTCCCGCAGCCTGGGTTGAGCATTTTGGCCAATTATATACAGGTCCACCTGAGGCATCTTTTAGGTCCCTTGATGTTCCAATAATCCAAGATGCTACCCCGATCATATTTACCTTAGCTGAAACAAGTGCCGCTATAGATTCACTAAATTGGGGAAAGGCTCCAGGTCCTGACAAGATTCCGGGCGATTTATATAAGACAAGACCTGACATATGGGCTCCTTATCTCAATCGAATCTGCAATGCAATCGAAGCAGGAGCCCCTATCCCTCACTCATGGAAAGGGGCTGAGATAGTCCCCATCTTCAAAAAAGGTAGCCCCAATATTCCAGCTAACTATCGTCCAATCAGTCTCCTGGACAATTTTCAAAAAATGTATGCTAAACATCTTTTGTGCCATCTCGACGAATGGATCTTGGAATCTAATGCCCTATCTAATCTACAAGCAGGGTTTAGACCTGCTGTGAGTACCATTGATCAAGTCTTGAGATTCCTGGCAATTAAATGGAAGAATGTGGATTTAGGGGGGGGGGATCTGTATGTAGTCTTCATAGACCTGAGAGCTGCATTTGATCTGATCCCCAGGAACATGCTATGGTCAACACTCTCTAATATGGGGGTCCCTCCAGGTCTCTTGAACCTTATCACCCGACTTCATGACAACACCTATGCTTTAATTAGATGTGGCAAGGAGGGCGTGCTGACAGATCCTGTGGCTATCAACAGAGGTGTCCGGCAGGGGTGTGTTCTGGCTCCTACTCTTTTTCTGCTTTATATTAACAACTGTATCCGTTATCTGGAGAATTGCACAAACGACTCGCCCAAATTGACCGGGGAAAAAATCCCTTGTTTACTGTACGCGGACGATACAATCTTGTTGCTAAATCACCCATGGGGATCCAAAGTTTGGTTAACCAATTTTGTGTTTTCTGTAGGGATTTTGGGCTTGACGTTAATGCAAAAAATCCGAAACTTATGATATACAGCATTCCTCAGAAAACGACCACGCGCCAAAATTGAAATTAATTCAGTCCGCTTGAGAAAGTGGAAGAGTTTGACTATCTGGGAATTAGATTATCGACCACAGGAAAATGGGAGGCAGCCATTGATAAAGGGGCGCTTATCTTAAGTCAAAGAGGTGGGGCCCTAGTACGTAGGTCCAGAAAGGCTCAGAGTTCCCCTTTGATCACAATTGCCGAGATCTATAATGCCCAAATCCACGCGGCGGCCCTGTATGGAGCGGAACTCTAGGGATTACATAGAAGATTGGATATTTTACAAACAAAAGAAGACAACTTCCTCAGAGAGGTCTCCCGGTTAGGGGTAGGTACCCCAATGATTCCTCTCAGGCTCGATTTAGGATTCAACAGCATCAAAACCATAGCGGCCCTAAGATCGCTTTCCTATTGGATCTGTCATTGGAAAACTGCCGAACTCGAACCATACAGGGCGGCAGTGAGGGAACTTATAGCTACTCTTCAGGGCCCGATCAAAATCCAATGGTTGCAGGAGATGAAATCTGCTTGGGTTAAAATAGGTCTCTCTCATTACTGGGGACACCCGGAATTGATTCCCAATAATGCGAGACAACTTGTCAAAAGAAGATACTGGGAAAAAGTCAACGAAGACATACTGCGCCAAAACGGGCTGGGCAGGCTAACAACAGAATTCCTCCAATTCAAACATGAACCCTGGCCCGAGACTTTCATGAACCTCCCTATGCCACCTTATGCTCGTGCCCTCTATCTACAGCTTAGATATGGTTCCCTGCCTATTAATAATCATACGGCCCACTGGTCATCCAGAGACCCCTCAACTGACAGATGTATATCTTGCCCTCATTATAAAGAAACAACCGAGCATACTGTGTTCTTCTGTCCTTTACACAAGAGTCCTAGAGGAAAGTGGATTATCCCCCTCTGTAAAAACTTATCACTGTTGGACAGAGCCAATGCCACCAGAATATGCAAATATGAAACATCCACACTGGTAGCTTCCTCAGTTACCAAATTTTTATCGGAGGCTTGGTGTATCCGTCGTAGGTTCATTTCTGTGAAGGGCCCTTAGAGTTCTAGGCCGAGCCCTTGTTTGTTTATAGAGGGAGATTTTAACAAGATTCATATTCCTTCGTTCCTCCTCTTATTTTCCAAACATGCCACGTATCCTGTTATTACTTTGAACCTATGCGACATTCTTTTTGTATTTTAGTAAGAATTTGTGGCCCTTTGTAGGAGCAAACTGAGATTGCAGAAGCTCACAGAGATGTTCTTTTTATGCCACAATTTGCTAATTGTCGTATTTTAAGTTCGATTTTAACCTTAGTTGTAAGGATTTTACTGAAATATTTTATATATTAGTTGATTATTAGATTTATACAGTATCTTGGATGATTGTTATTATGAATTATGATGAGCTATTGCGATTCCAATTAATTTTATACAACTATGTAAGATTGTTCTTCTTTTTGTAATTCTAAATGGTCCAAACTTTCTAGATCAAATGTATTTAAATAAATAAAAATATGGAGTTAAGTTTGTGCCGCATTTGCATAAAAAAAATTACACAAATGTAGTGCAAGCAAAGAATAAATATGCCCTTAAATGTGATTTTTGAACAGAAAGAGAGAAGTACTTTTATCACACATCACAATATAGTACTATACAAAGTCATGTAAGTCAGTTACATGGTTCTAATATGGGCACTACAGAGTTAGAATTGCACAGAATATGACTAGGTTAGTTTAGACTTAGGTCTACATAATGGGTTGAAGTTTGGCCCTGCAAACAAATAAACTCATTTCAACGCCACCAAATCACTCAAGGCCTGGTTTAGATCTTGGTGGATGGAATACTTCATCATAAACGTGACAGATATCCTGTCCGCTGTATTACGAGACCTGTAGGATATAATGGGATCACAATATGGCAGATGGGATATCCGTCATGTGTGATGGAGTATTCCCCTCCACCAAGACCTAAATCAGGCCCTCAGTCTTTGGAAGGTGACTGACCTGTGGGACGTCACAATACCTAGGTGGCACTTTTAAAACAACAGCTCCTAAGCTCCTTTACCCTCGATAACTCCGCTGTCCCTAACAAAGAACATCTTCTCTGTGCTGAAGCCTTGTGACCACAATGAAATATAACCAACCCTGCTGACAGCCCTTCCCCTCGGAATGAAACAAGACCTCACACAACTGAGGTTCGACCCGGTTGATGCAGGCGCGATCGGGCATCGATGGAAACACACTTGTTACTCTATGACCGGTCACTTCAGCCCCTCTAGAAGGAATCACTGACACACACAATTTGCTGTTGTCATGGTTTTTGTAATAGAATGGTCCAAATTTGTATTTCCATGTTTTAGATGCCTAAACATTAGGGGCCATATGTACAAAGGAGTTTTGCATTCGCAAACGGTCCGATTCGCAGAATCGGCCGGTTTGTGAATGCAAAAAAACATTTTTGCATCTACATACCCCATTTTGTGAATCAGTAATCTATTATCGAATTACTAATAGCGAGTTGCACTGGAATGTGTGAATGTTTTGCGACTGGAATGCAGTCGCAAAACATCCGCATATTACCACCAACTTCAAGTTGATGGTAACCATTCACAATCGGGAAGGGGTCCCAAGGGACCCCTTCACCTTTGTGAATGGGGGTGCCAACATTCTTAAGAGTAGGCAGTGGTCCCATGGAGCACTGCCCACTCTGAAAAACTGAAAAGAAAACTTATCATTTTTTTTGTAATGCAGCCCATTTTCCTTTGAAGGTAATGGACTGCATTAGAAAAAAAATGCTTTATTTGAAAAGCAGTAACTAACATGGTGGTCTGCTGGCCCCAGCAGGCGACCATCCTTGTGAGTGCAGCCATTCCCAGTGGGGTTCCAAATTGTGACCTACCTCATGAATATTAATGAGCTAGGTCATGTGCAGCCCCATTGGGAATCGCAAACAGTGTACTTTACACTGTTGTACATTTTATTTTGCGACTCGCAATTTGCAATTCCCAAACTGATCGCAAACTGCGAGTCACAAAACAAAAATTCGAACATCTGTCCCTAGATCCTCCTCAGTGGCACTAACAGAATGTTTTACCTGACTGATATTGACATTGATATTAATGCCTGACTGATACCTGACTGATATTGTATTGATATTGATATCTGACTGATACCTGACCTGACTGATGCCTGACTGAAGTTTTCTATACAGTTTTGGTCCAGCTACCAGAAATAGGCATTACAAACTAGTACTGGACATGGTTATGTAAGCACCTCGGTATTAACTAGCTGTAGCCCACCTACCATTTCTGAAAATTGCACATCTCAATGACCCTCCATAATTTTGCTTAAAACTAACTTATTAATCTCTTTTTTAAAATGTGTCATTGTTTTATGCTGTCTTGAGCTGTTAGATATTTATGTGTTATAATGTTTTTCATTAACCACACAATAAAAGTTTGATTTGATGTGACTAGATGAGATACTGGCACTTGTACAAGCGCGGTATGGTTCAGCATCCATACTGGTTCAGTAACCCATGGGTCAGTTCAACCACTAATAAAACGTTGTTGCAGGGCTTAAAGAGTGGGTGTAAAGGAAACAAATACCTGCTCAGTTTAGTGGTAGAGTCACAGTGCAGTCAATGTTCACATCCAATTGACTGATTTACTTGCAGTATTGAGCGTTCCAGAGCCTTGCGCGCAAGTCCCACAGACAACTTTTCCTTAAAGGGACACGGGATGCATATCAAACAAAAAAAATTAGAACCACTACCTGCTCTGAACTAAATATTTTTGCTACTATTCACAAAGGGGAAGGGGTCTCTTGGGGGACCCTTTTGCTTTTGTGAATGGGTTACCACCAACTTGAAGTTGGTGGTAAGTGAGATTGTTTTGCGACTGCATTCTTGGTCGCAAAACAATCTTACAATCCCTCTGCGACTTGCTATGAGGAAGGGATGCCCTTGGCTCGCCCCTTCCTAATAGCAACTCGCGAACCTATTCTCCGAGTCGGCAATGGGTTACTGACTCGCAGAATAGGATGATTACTCTGGGAAAAGCCGATTCCCAGTCGTAAATGGCCCAATGGGCCCTGTGCAAACAGGAAAAACTATTTCATACATCTGGCCCACAGTGACTTCAGCATAGCAGCAGCACAGGCCCAAGTGATCCCATAACCCAAACAACAAGTAGCCGCTCCATCATTGGAATGATAGAGTGATCCCATAACCCAAACAACAAGTAGCCCCTCCATCATTGGAATGATAGAGTGATCCCATAACCCAAACAACAAGTAGCCCCTCCATCATTGGAATGATAGAGTGATCCCGTAACCCAAACAACAAGTAGCCCCTCCATCATTGGAATGATAGAGTGATCCCATAACCCAAACAAGTAGCCCCTCCATCATTGGTCACAGGTCCTCAGACTGAGGTGTCTCCCAGCAGAGTCAACACAAGCCGGGACTTTGTGTTAAAGGTGATGTCTCCCCCCACATGTGGTGATGATCCTGCCTCTAAATCGAAGATCTCAAAACAGCCTTTTGGAGTAGAACTGGGGAGGCGGGGGGCGGAGGGTCTAGGAGATTCCCTCCAGTCAGTTACAAGGCCTAGACCTCAGTGAGCAAGCAGGATTATCAGAGTGCTGGGACAAAAATGTCCGGATAACAGAAAAACTTCATCTGGGCGCACCTAGGGCAGTGGCGTTGTCTGTACTACAGTGCACAGGACATTCTATCCTGTCCCACCAGGGATGATGATGTTGTGTCCATGCCACCGACCTTAGAAGTCATTCAGACTCTAAATACCCTTCATGTGTCCCTCACACAAACAGGGCTGACACAGTTAAGCTGCATCTCTTACACACAGGGGCACATTTACAAGCCCCTTTTCATTGCCGGTGCATCACTTTTTTTGATGCACCAGCGGGGCAGAGTGTAGACCCATATCTAGAGGCCACGCAAAGTCACTTTGGGTGGCTTTTCATGTCTCGCAGATCTGGTGAAAGGCAACACAACGAACGTTGCTCCGTTGCCTTACTCTGCAGGAGGGAGGCTTTCCATGGGCACTGTGGTGGCTTTTCCCACGCAACACCCATGGGTTTGATGCATGCCCAGATTTACAAACCTGGGAGTGTGTCAAAACCAGAGACCTCCCCAGGGGAGGCGTAATGAGGAGAAATATCTTTATTTCTTCTCTTTTCCCTCTTTCCATGTGTGCTGCATCGCGCAGCACCCATGCAAAGAGTAAAAATCCTCCATGGATTGTTTTTATGCAGGAAGGTGTCCTTTCCTGCACAAAAACAACCCTGCCAACAACGCAGGCCCCCTTACATCATGGTACAAGGGTGCCTGTGTTGGCGCTAGGTAGCAAATTGTGCACCAGCGCAGGAGGAGAGGAGAGAAATCCACTGTATCTCGCAAATATGATGCATTCCTGCCCTTTCAAACTGGCGCCGCGCAGTGCGACAAAAATGCTTGCAGCGTGGCCCCGAGGCCAAGTTCTTGTAACTACGCCTGATAGTCTTCAGCCTATTTGGAGGGAGTGACCTCAGTGGTCCTCTTTCCAAACTGGTCTGAGAGGCTCAGAGCTCTCCGGCGACCGCGGTGCACTGTGGCTACTCGACTGGGGAGCCTTGCTCAAGCTGGATTAGTTCATTCACAAACCATGAACAGTCTTAACTCCAGACACCAGGACAAAGGTCTTGGGAATAGCTTTTGTAAAGCAGGTGAGAGGTTGGTACTGCTGTGGGTGCTGTTCTGGCATCAGTTAACTCCTCTGACAATCATAGTGACCTGACAATTATTCCATTATTTTCATTAAGATGATTAGAGTGCATGATTAATATAAACAATATTAGGACTAGGAGTAAAGATCAGTCAAGGAAAAGGAAAAATCAATAGATTTGGAAATAGATGATTATAGGGATTAAAGGTATCAACAGTTAAAGAAGATGGAGAAGAATGTCCCAATATCTAAGAAGATGAAGGTTTCATCAGATTAATGGATGATTAATAGAATATATTAATGCAATTAGTGATTATTATAAAAGGATCAGAGGGGAGGTTGTGGAAGTTTTTTTTAAATGTGGAGTCTTGGGTGACAAATTAATTTTGCAAAGTTGCAACTTTAACGATGCATATGGCTGTAACCGATGAACTGATTATTTTACACTGAAAACAATTTAATTATTTCACTCAAAAGTGTAATTAATAATGAAAATTCGTGAGGCCACATTATCATGTAAGACACCATTTATGTACAATGGATGCTGTTCCTGGTGTTCCCTTCACCCACCCTCCTGCTTGTTCCGCCTCCCAGTCAAGAGAGCCTCTGCAAGTCTTCTAGCAGCTAGACAGACTAGAGAGCATGTGGTGTGAATGAAACTTTCGGTACCTGATGTTTCATTTCGGAGGATTCCCGCTGCAGTTCGATGTACGCCTGCAGAGGGCATGATTCTATGAGCCATCGCCCAAGAGATGCTCCATATTACATTGTAAATCCCTGGAATACTCTTGCGGGGCATGAGGGAGCGAGTGGAAGATTATCCCCAACCTTCAGAACAGGGTGACTGTTCAAATGACTTAATAATATGAAAATCTTTGTGATTTGGCGATGCGATCTGATCATGCTCCCACCATGCCGAATCTGTAGTTTATTAACTGTAATGCATAAATTGTGGATAAAAACTCATTGTTTTGGGGGATTGGAGGCACCCCTCCTTTTGCTCCTGAAACTCTGTCCGATTGTTTTGAGAGTTTACTTGGGATGCTGTGAGTTCTTTTCAAGAGTGTGACATTTAGAATCTGGCAGATACAATTGTACATCTAGGGATTTAGTTTGACTTCATGGCTGTATTTGGGGCGTTGAGCCTTCATGGCAATGCTTGCATTATTTTCGGTATCGTTTAATAATTATTCTGTATTCGACCTCTTTATCCTCTGATCTTGAGCTCAGTTCTTGGGTGGTCCCAGTTTTATAACCTCTGCTAAGTTGTTGACAATACTGCTACTTATTGACGAGAAGGGGAGGGGAGTCTTGGCGCTAGATCAGCGAATGAAACTCTAGAGCCTGACTTCCCAAAGTAAAATTGGGGTGTGCAAGAAATTGGGTTTCAGAAGATTATTGGGGTTCGGCTCCCACAACATCAAAAAGCCACCTGTTGCCCCGTGGTGTCTGGATCACGAAAGGACATCACAGTGCCCTGTGCTGACCCCTAGCGCCTGTACCATGGAAGGACATCACAGTGCCCTGTGCCAATCCTGATGTCCGTACCATGGAAGGACATCACAGTGCTCTGTGCCAATCCTGATGTCCGTACAATGGAAGGACATCACAGTGCCCTGTGCTGACCCCTGGCGCCTGTACCATGGAAGGACATCACAGTGCCCTGTGCTGACCCCTGATGTCCGTACCATGGAAGGACATCACAGTGCCCTGTGCTGACCCCTGATGTCCGTACCATGGAAGGACATCACAGTGCCCTGTGCTGACCCCTGGCGCCTGTACCATGGAAGGACATCACAGTGCTCTGTGCCAATCCTGATGTCCGTACCATGGAAGGACATCACAGTGCTCTGTGCCAATCCTGATGTCCGTACAATGGAAGGACATCACAGTGCCCTGTGCTGACCCCTGGCGCCTGTACCATGGAAGGACATCACAGTGCTCTGTGCCAATCCTGATGTCCGTACCATGGAAGGACATCACAGTGCTCTGTGCCAATCCTGATGTCCGTACAATGGAAGGACATCACAGTGCCCTGTGCTGACCCCTGGCGCCTGTACCATGGAAGGACATCACAGTGCCCTGTGCTGACCCCTGGCGCCTGTACCATGGAAGGACATCACAGTGCCCTGTGCTGACCCCTGATGTCCGTACCATGGAAGGACATCACAGTGCCCTGTGCTGACCCCTGGCGCCTGTACCATGGAAGGACATCACAGTGCTCTGTGCCAATCCTGATGTCCGTACCATGGAAGGACATCACAGTGCTCTGTGCCAATCCTGATGTCTGTACCATGGAAGGACATCACAGTGCCCTGTGCTGACCCCTAGCGCCTGTACCATGGAAGGACATCACAGTGCCCTGTGCCAATCCTGATGTCTGTACCATGGAAGGACATCACAGTGCCCTGTGCTGACCCCTAGCGCCTGTACCATGGAAGGACATCACAGTGCTCTGTGCCAATCCTGATGTCCGTACCATGGAAGGACATCACAGTGCTCTGTGCCAATCCTGATGTCTGTACCATGGAAGGACATCACAGTGCTCTGTGCCAATCCTGATGTCCGTACCATGGAAGGACATCACAGTGCTCTGTGCCAATCCTGATGTCTGTACCATGGAAGGACATCACAGTGCTCTGTGCCAATCCTGATGTCCGTACAATGGAAGGACATCACAGTGCCCTGTGCTGACCCCTGGCGCCTGTACCATGGAAGGACATCACAGTGCCCTGTGCTGAACCCTGGCGCCTGTACCATGGAAGGACATCACAGTGCCCTGCGCTGACCCCTGGCGCCTGTAACATGGAATGACATCACAGTGCTCTGTGCTGACCCCTGGCGCCTGTAACATGGCTCTGCGCTGGCGCCTGTAGCATGGAATGACATCACAGTGCTCTGCGCTGACCCCTGGCGCCTGTACCATGGAAGGACATCACAGTGCCCTGTGCTGACCCCTGGCGCCTGTACCATGGAAGGACATCACAGTGCCCTGTGCTGACCCCTGATGTCCGTACCATGGAAGGACATCACAGTGCCCTGTGCTGACCCCTGATGTCCGTACCATGGAAGGACATCACAGTGCCCTGTGCTGACCCCTGGCGCCTGTACCATGGAAGGACATCACAGTGCTCTGTGCCAATCCTGATGTCCGTACCATGGAAGGACATCACAGTGCTCTGTGCCAATCCTGATGTCCGTACAATGGAAGGACATCACAGTGCCCTGTGCTGACCCCTGGCGCCTGTACCATGGAAGGACATCACAGTGCTCTGTGCCAATCCTGATGTCCGTACCATGGAAGGACATCACAGTGCTCTGTGCCAATCCTGATGTCCGTACAATGGAAGGACATCACAGTGCCCTGTGCTGACCCCTGGCGCCTGTACCATGGAAGGACATCACAGTGCCCTGTGCTGACCCCTGGCGCCTGTACCATGGAAGGACATCACAGTGCCCTGTGCTGACCCCTGATGTCCGTACCATGGAAGGACATCACAGTGCCCTGTGCTGACCCCTGGCGCCTGTACCATGGAAGGACATCACAGTGCTCTGTGCCAATCCTGATGTCCGTACCATGGAAGGACATCACAGTGCTCTGTGCC
This sequence comes from Pleurodeles waltl, assembly GCF_031143425.1. Taxonomy (NCBI): domain Eukaryota; kingdom Metazoa; phylum Chordata; class Amphibia; order Caudata; family Salamandridae; genus Pleurodeles; species Pleurodeles waltl. The sequence goes on along the minus strand of NC_090449.1, from coordinate 1,076,039,555 downwards.
AATCCTGATGTCTGTACCATGGAAGGACATCACAGTGCCCTGTGCTGACCCCTAGCGCCTGTACCATGGAAGGACATCACAGTGCCCTGTGCCAATCCTGATGTCTGTACCATGGAAGGACATCACAGTGCCCTGTGCTGACCCCTAGCGCCTGTACCATGGAAGGACATCACAGTGCTCTGTGCCAATCCTGATGTCCGTACCATGGAAGGACATCACAGTGCTCTGTGCCAATCCTGATGTCTGTACCATGGAAGGACATCACAGTGCTCTGTGCCAATCCTGATGTCCGTACCATGGAAGGACATCACAGTGCTCTGTGCCAATCCTGATGTCTGTACCATGGAAGGACATCACAGTGCTCTGTGCCAATCCTGATGTCCGTACAATGGAAGGACATCACAGTGCCCTGTGCTGACCCCTGGCGCCTGTACCATGGAAGGACATCACAGTGCCCTGTGCTGAACCCTGGCGCCTGTACCATGGAAGGACATCACAGTGCCCTGCGCTGACCCCTGGCGCCTGTAACATGGAATGACATCACAGTGCTCTGTGCTGACCCCTGGCGCCTGTAACATGGCTCTGCGCTGGCGCCTGTAGCATGGAATGACATCACAGTGCTCTGCGCTGACCCCTGGCGCCTGTAACATGGAATGACATCACAGTGCTCTGCGCTGACCCCTGGCGCCTGTAACATGGAATGACATCACAGTGCCCTGTGCTGACCCCTGGCGCCTCTAACATGGAATGACATCACAGTGCTCTGCGCTGACCCCTGGCGCCTGTACCATGGAATGACATCACAGTGCTCTGCGCTGCCCCCTGGCGCCTGTAGCATGGAATGACATCACAGTGCTCTGCGCTGACCCCTGGCGCCTGTAACATGGAATGACATCACAGTGCTCTGCGCTGACCCCTGACGCCTGTAACATGGAATGACATCACAGTGCCCTGTGCTGACCCCTGGCGCCTGTACCATGGAATGACATCACAGTGCTCTGCGCTGACCCCTGGCGTCTGTAACATGGAATGACATCACAGTGCCCTGCGCTGACCCCTGGCGCCTGTAACACGGAATGACATCACAGTGCTCTGCGCTGACCCGTGGCGCCTGTAACATGGAATGACATCACAGTGCTCTGCGCTGACCCCTGGCGCCTGTAACACGGAATGACATCACAGTGCTCTGTGCTGACCCCTGGCGCCTGTAACATGGAATGACATCACAGTGCTCTGCGCTGACCCCTGGCTCTTGTAACATGGAATGACATCACAGTGCTCTGCGCTGACCCCTGGCGCCTGTAACATGGAATGACATCACAGTGCTCTGCGCTGACCCCTGGCGCCTGTAGCATGGAATGACATCACAGTGCTCTGCGCTTACCCCTGGCGCCTGTAGCATGGAATGACATCACAGTGCTCTGCGCTGACCCCTGGCGCCTGTAGCATGGAATGACATCACAGTGCTCTGCGCTGACCCCTGGCGCCTGTAATATGGAATGACATCACAGTGCTCTGTGCTGACCCCTGGCGCCTGTAACATGGAATGACGTCACAGTGCTCTGCGCTGACCCCTGGCGCCTGTAATATGGAATGACATCACAGTGCTCTGCGCTGACCCCTGGCGCCTCTAACATGGAATGACATCACAGTGCTCTGCGCTGACCCCTGGCGCCTCTAACATGGAGTGACATCACAGTGCTCTGCGCTGACCCCTGGCGCCTGTAATATGGAATGACATCACAGTGCTCTGCGCTGACCCCTGGCGCCTGTAACTTGGAATGACATCACAGTGCTCTGCGCTGACCCCTGGCGCCTGTAACACGGAATGACATCACAGTGCTCTGCGCTGACCCCTGGCGCCTGTAACTTGGAATGACATCACAGTGCTCTGCGCTGACCCCTGGCGCCTGTAGCATGGAATGACATCACAGTGCTCTGCGCTGACCCCTGGCGCCTGTAACATGGAAGGACATCACAGTGCTATGTGCCAATCCTGATGTCTGTACCATGGAAGGACATCACAGTGCCCTGTGCTGACCCCTGGCGCCTGTAACATGGAATGACATCACAGTGCTCTGCGCTGACCCCTGGCGCCTGTAACATGGAATGACATCACAGTGCTCTGCGCTGACCCCTGGCGCCTGTAACATGGAATGACATCACAGTGCTCTGCGCTGACCCCTGGCGCCTGTAGCATGGAATGACATCACAGTGCTCTGCGCTGACCCCTGGCGCCTGTAGCATGGAATGACATCACAGTGCTCTGCGCTGACCCCTGGCGCCTGTAGCATGGAATGACATCACAGTGCTCTGCGCTGACCCCTGGCGCCTGTAACATGGAATGACATCACAGTGCCCTGCGCTGACCCCTGGCGCCTGTAACATGGAATGACATCACAGTGCTCTGCGCTGACCCCTGGCGCCTGTAACATGGAATGACATCACAGTGCTCTGCGCTGACCCCCTGTAATCTGTAGCATGGAATGACATCACAGTGCTCTGCGCTGACCCCTGGCGCCTCTAACATGGAATGACATCACAGTGCTCTGCGCTGACCCCTGGCGCCTCTAACATGGAATGACATCACAGTGCTCTGCGCTGACCCCTGGCGCCTGTAACATGGAATGACATCACAGTGCTCTGCGCTGACCCCTGGCGCCTGTAGCATGGAATGACATCACAGTGCCCTGTGCTGACCCCTGGCGCCTGTAACATGGAATGACATCACAGTGCTCTGCGCTGACCCCCTGTAATCTGTAGCATGGAATGACATCACAGTGCTCTGCGCTGACCCCTGGCGCCTGTAGCATGGAATGACATCACAGTGCTCTGCGCTGACCCCTGGCGCCTCTAACATGGAATGACATCACAGTGCTCTGCGCTGACCCCTGGCGCCTGTAGCATGGAATGACATCACAGTGCTCTGCGCTGACCCCTGGCGCCTGTAGCATGGAATGACATTACAGTGCTCTGCGCTGACCCCTGGCGCCTGTAATATGGAATGACATCACAGTGCCCTGCGCTGACCCCTGGCGCCTGTAACATGGAAGGACATCACAGTGCTCTGCGCTGACCCCTGGCGCCTGTAATATGGAATAAGTCACAGTGCTCTGCGCTGACCCCTGGCGCCTGTACCATGGAATGACATCACAGTGCTCTGCGCTGACCCCTGGCGCCTCTAACACGGAATGACGTCACAGTGCTCTGCGCTGACCCGTGGCGCCTGTAGCATGGAATGACATCACAGTGCTCTGCGCTGACCCCTGGCGCCTCTAACACGGAATGACGTCACAGTGCTCTGCGCTGACCCCTGGCGCCTGTAACATGGAATGACATCACAGTGCTCTGCGCTGACCCCTGGCGCCTGTAACATGGAATGACATCACAGTGCTCTGCGCTGACCCCTGGCGCCTGTAACATGGAATGACATCACAGTGCTCTGCGCTGACCCCTGGCGCCTGTACCATGGAATGACATCACAGTGCTCTGCGCTGACCCCTGGCGCCTGTAACATGGAATGACATCACAGTGCTCTGCGCTGACCCCTGGCGCCTGTACCATGGAATGACATCACAGTGCTCTGCGCTGACCCCTGGCGCCTGTAACATGGAATGACATCACAGTGCTCTGCGCTGACCCCTGGCGCCTGTAACATGGAATGACATCACAGTGCTCTGCGCTGACCCCTGGCGCCTCTAACATGGAATGACATCACAGTGCTCTGCGCTGACCCCTGGCGCCTCTAACATGGAATGACATCACAGTGCCCTGCGCTGACCCCTGGCGCCTCTAACATGGAATGACATCACAGTGCCCTGCGCTGACTCCTGGCACCTGTAACATGGAATGACATCACAGTGCTCTGCGCTGACCCCTGGCGCCTGTACCATGGAATGACATCACAGTGCTCTGCGCTGACCCCTGGCGCCTGTAACATGGAATCACATCACAGTGCTCTGCGCTGACCCCCTGTAATCTGCAGCATGGAATGACATCACAGTGCTCTGCGCTGACCCCTGGCGCCTGTAGCATGGAATGACATCACAGTGCTCTGCGCTGACCCCTGGCGCCTGTACCATGGAATGACATCACAGTGCTCTGCGCTGACCCCTGGCGCCTGTAACATGGAATGACATCACAGTGCTCTGCGCTGACCCCTGGCGCCTGTAGCATGGAATGACATCATAGTGCTCTGCGCTGACCCCTGGCGCCTGTAGCATGGAATGACATCACAGTGCTCTGCGCTGACCCCCTGTAATCTGCAGCATGGAATGACATCACAGTGCTCTGCGCTGACCCCTGGCGCCTGTAGCATGGAATGACATCACAGTGCTCTGCGCTGACCCCTGGCGCCTGTAACATGGAATGACATCACAGTGCTCTGCGCTGACCCCTGGCGCCTGTAGCATGGAATGACATCACAGTGCTCTGCGCTGACCCCTGGCGCCTGTAGCATGGAATGACATTACAGTGCTCTGCGCTGACCCCTGGCACCTGTAATATGGAATGACATCACAGTGCCCTGCGCTGACCCCTGGCGCCTGTAACATGGAAGGACATCACAGTGCTCTGCGCTGACCCCTGGCGCCTGTAATATGGAATGACATCACAGTGCTCTGCGCTGACCCCTGGCGCCTGTACCATGGAATGACATCACAGTGCTCTGCGCTGACCCCTGGCGCCTCTAACACGGAATGACGTCACAGTGCTCTGCGCTGACCCGTGGCGCCTGTAGCATGGAATGACATCACAGTGCTCTGCGCTGACCCCTGGCGCCTCTAACACGGAATGACGTCACAGTGCTCTGCGCTGACCCCTGGCGCCTGTAACATGGAATGACATCACAGTGCTCTGCGCTGACCCCTGGCGCCTGTAACATGGAATGACATCACAGTGCTCTGCGCTGACCCCTGGCGCCTGTAACATGGAATGACATCACAGTGCTCTGCGCTGACCCCTGGCGCCTGTACCATGGAATGACATCACAGTGCTCTGCGCTGACCCCTGGCGCCTGTAACATGGAATGACATCACAGTGCTCTGCGCTGACCCCTGGCGCCTGTACCATGGAATGACATCACAGTGCTCTGCGCTGACCCCTGGCGCCTGTAACATGGAATGACATCACAGTGCTCTGCGCTGACCCCTGGCGCCTGTAACATGGAATGACATCACAGTGCTCTGCGCTGACCCCTGGCGCCTCTAACATGGAATGACATCACAGTGCTCTGCGCTGACCCCTGGCGCCTCTAACATGGAATGACATCACAGTGCCCTGCGCTGACCCCTGGCGCCTCTAACATGGAAAGTGCCCTGCGCTGACCCCTGGCACCTGTAACATGGAATGACATCACAGTGCTCTGCGCTGACCCCTGGCGCCTGTACCATGGAATGACATCACAGTGCTCTGCGCTGACCCCTGGCGCCTGTAACATGGAATCACATCACAGTGCTCTGCGCTGACCCCCTGTAATCTGCAGCATGGAATGACATCACAGTGCTCTGCGCTGACCCCTGGCGCCTGTAGCATGGAATGACATCACAGTGCTCTGCGCTGACCCCTGGCGCCTGTACCATGGAATGACATCACAGTGCTCTGCGCTGACCCCTGGCGCCTGTAACATGGAATGACATCACAGTGCTCTGCGCTGACCCCTGGCGCCTGTAGCATGGAATGACATCACAGTGCTCTGCGCTGACCCCTGGCGCCTGTAGCATGGAATGACATCACAGTGCTCTGCGCTGACCCCCTGTAATCTGCAGCATGGAATGACATCACAGTGCTCTGCGCTGACCCCTGGCGCCTGTAGCATGGAATGACATCACAGTGCTCTGCGCTGACTCCTGGCGCCTGTAACATGGAATGACATCACAGTGCTCTGCGCTGACCCCTGGCGCCTGTAACATGGAATGACATCACAGTGCTCTGCGCTGACCCCTGGCGCCTGTAGCATGGAATGACATCACAGTGCTCTGCGCTGACCCCTGGCGCCTCTAACATGGAATGACATCACAGTGCTCTGCGCTGACCCCTGGCGCCTGTAGCATAGAATGACATCACAGTGCTCTGCGCTGACCCCTGGCGCCTGTAACATGGAATGACATCACAGTGCTCTGCGCTGACCCCTGGCGCCTCTAGCATGGAATGACATCACAGTGCTCTGCGCTGACCCCTGGCGCCTGTAACATGGAATGACATCACAGTGCTCTGCGCTGACCCCCTGTAATCTGTAGCATGGAATGACATCACAGTGCCCTGCGCTGACCCCTGGCGCCTCTAACATGGAAGGACATCACAGTGCTCTGCGCTGACCCCTGGCGCCTGTAACATGGAATGACATCACAGTGCTCTGCGCTGACCCCTGGCGCCTGTAACATGGAATGACATCACAGTGCTCTGCGCTGTCCCCTGCGCCTGTAACATGGAATGACATCACAGTGCTCTGCGCTGACCCCTGGCGTCTGTAGCATGGAATGACATCACAGTGCTCTGCGCTGACCCCTGGCGCCTGTAGCATGGAATGACATCACAGTGCTCTGCGCTGACCCCTGGCGCCTGTAGCATGGAATGACATCACAGTGCTCTGCGCTGACCCCTGGCGCCTGTAACATGGAATGACATCACAGTGCTCTGCGCTGACCCCTGGCGCCTGTAGCATGGAATGACATCACAGTGCTCTGCGCTGACCCCTGGCGCCTGTACCATGGAAGGACATCACAGTGCCCTGTGCTGACCCCTGGCGCCTGTACGATGGAATGACATCACAGTGCTCTGCGCTGACCCCTGGCGCCTGTAACATGGAATGACATCACAGTGCCCTGTGCCAATCCTGATGTCCGTACCATGGAAGGACATCACAGTGCCCTGTGCCAATCCTGATGTCCGTACCATGGAAGGACATCACAGTGCCCTGTGCTGACCCCTGGCGCCTGTAACATGGAAGGACATCACAGTGCCCTGTGCTGACCCCTGGTGTCTGTACCATGGAAGGACATCACAGTGCCCTGTGCTGACCCCTGGCGCCTGTAACATGGAATGACATCACAGTGCTCTGCGCTGACCCCTGGCGCCTGTAGCATGGAATGACATCACAGTGCTCTGCGCTGCCCCCTGGCGCCTGTAACATGGAATGACATCACAGTGCTCTGCGCTGACCCCTGGCTCTTGTAACATGGAATGACATCACAGTGCTCTGCGCTGACCCCTGGCGCCTCTAACATGGAATGACATCACAGTGCCCTGTGCTGACCCCTGGCGCCTCTAACATGGAATGACATCACAGTGCTCTGCGCTGACCCCCGGCGCCTGTACCATGGAATGACATCACAGTGCTCTGCGCTGACCCCTGGCGCCTGTAGCATGGAATGACATCACAGTGCTCTGCGCTGACCCCTGGCGCCTGTAACATGGAATGACATCACAGTGCTCTGCGCTGACCCCTGGCGCCTGTAGCATGGAATGACATCACAGTGCTCTGCGCTGACCCCTGGCGCCTCTAACATGGAATGACATCACAGTGCTCTGCGCTGACCCCTGGCGCCTGTACCATGGAATGACATCACAGTGCTCTGCGCTGACCCCTGGCGCCTCTAACATGGAATGACATCACAGTGCTCTGCGCTGACCCCTGGCGCCTGTAACATGGAATGACATCACAGTGCTCTGCGCTGACCCCTGGCGCCTGTAACATGGAATGACATCACAGTGCTCTGCGCTGACCCCTGGCGCCTGTAACATGGAATGACATCACAGTGCTCTGCGCTGACCCCTGGTGCCTGTAACATGGAATGACATCACAGTGCTCTGCGCTGACCCCTGGAGCCTGTAGCATGGAATGACATCACAGTGCTCTGCGCTGACCCCTGGCGCCTGTAGCATGGAATGACATCACAGTGCTCTGCGCTGACCCCTGGCGCCTCTAACACGGAATGACATCACAGTGCTCTGCGCTGACCCGTGGCGCCTGTAGCATGGAATGACATCACAGTGCTCTGTGCTGACCCCTGGCGCCTCTAACATGGAATGACATCACAGTGCTCTGCGCTGACCCCTGGCGCCTGTAACACGGAATGACATCACAGTGCTCTGCGCTGACCCGTGGCGCCTGTAGCATGGAATGACATCACAGTGCTCTGCGCTGACCCCTGGCGCCTCTAACATGGAATGACATCACAGTGCTCTGCGCTTACCCCTGGCGCCTGTAACACGGAATGACATCACAGTGCTCTGCGCTGACCCCTGGCGCCTGTAACATGGAATGACATCACAGTGCTCTGCGCTGACCCCTGGCGCCTGTAGCATGGAATGACATCACAGTGCTCTGCGCTGACCCCTGGCGCCTCTAGCATGGAATGACATCACAGTGCTCTGCGCTGACCCCTGGCGCCTGTAACATGGAATGACATCACATTGCTCTGCGCTGACCCCTGGCGCCTGTAGCATGGAATGACATCACAGTGCTCTGCGCTGACCCCTGGCGCCTGTAACATGGAATGACATCACAGTGCTCTGCGCTGACCCCTGGCGCCTGTACCATGGAATGACATCACAGTGCTCTGCGCTGACCCCTGGCGCCTGTAACATGGAATGACATCACAGTGCTCTGCGCTGACCCCTGGCGCCTGTAACATGGAAGGACATCACAGTGCTCTGCGCTGACCCCTGGCGCCTGTAACATGGAATGACATCACAGTGCCCTGTGCTGACCCCTGGCGCCTGTAACATGGAATGACATCACAGTGCTCTGCGCTGACCCCTGGCGCCTGTAACATGGAATGACATCACAGTGCTCTGCGCTGACCCCTGGCGCCTGTACCATGGAAGGACATCACAGTGCCCTGTGCTGACCCCTGGCGCCTGTACCATGGAAGGACATCACAGTGCCCTATGCTGACCCCTGATGTCCGAACCATGGAAGGACATCACAGTGCTCTGCGCTGACCCCTGGCGCCTCTAACATGGAATGACATCACAGTGCTCTGCGCTGACCCCTGGCGCCTGTAACATGGAATGACATCACAGTGCTCTGCGCTGACCCCTGGCGCCTGTAACATGGAACGACATCACAGTGCTCTGCGCTGACCCCTGGCGCCTGTAACATGGAATGACATCACAGTGCTCTGCGCTGACCCCTGGCGCCTGTAACATGGAATGACATCACAGTGCTCTGTGCTGACTCCTGGCGCCTGTAACATGGAATGACATCACAGTGCTCTGCGCTGACCCCTGGTGCCTGTAATATGGAATGACATCACAGTGCTCTGCGCTGACCCCTGGCGCCTGTACCATGGAATGACATCACAGTGCCCTGTGCTGACCCCTGGTGCCTGTAACATGGAATGACATCACAGTGCTCTGCGCTGACCCCTGGTGCCTGTAATATGGAATGACATCACAGTGCTCTGCGCTGACCCCTGGCGCCTGTAAGATGGAATGACATCACAGTGCCCTGTGCTGACCCCTGGCGACTGTAACATGGAATGACATCACAGTGCTCTGTGCTGACCCCTGGCGCCTGTAATATGGAATGACATCACAGTGCTCTGCGCTGACCCCTGGCGCCTGTAACATGGAATGACATCACAGTGCTCTGCGCTGACCCCTGGCGCCTGTAGCATGGAATGACATCACAGTGCTCTGCGCTGACCCCTGGCGCCTGTAATATGGAATGACATCACAGTGCTCTGCGCTGACCCCCTGTAATCTGTAGCATGGAATGACATCACAGTGCTCTGCGCTGACCCCTGGCGCCTGTAACATGGAATGACATCACAGTGCTCTGCGCTGACCCCTGGCGCCGGTAACATGGAATGACATCACAGTGCTCTGCGCTGACCCCTGGCGCCTGTAACATGGAATGACATCACAGTGCTCTGCACTGACCCCCTGTAATCTGTAGCATGGAATGACATCACAGTGCTCTGCGCTGACCCCTGGCGCCTGTAACATGGAATGACGTCACAGTGCTCTGCGCTGACCCCTGGCGTCTGTACCATGGAATGACATCACAGTGCTCTGCGCTGACCCCTGGCGCCTGTACCATGGAATGACGTCACAGTGCTCTGCGCTGACCCCTGGCGCCTGTAGCATGGAATGACGTCACAGTGCTCTGCGCTGACCCCTGGCGCCTGTAGCATGGAATGACGTCACAGTGCTCTGCGCTGACCCCTGGCGCCTGTAGCATGGAATGACGTCACAGTGCTCTGCGCTGACCCCTGGCGCCTGTAGCATGGAATGACGTCACAGTGCTCTGCGCTGACCCCTGGCGCCTCTAACATGGAAGGACATCACAGTGCCCTGCGCTGACCCCTGGCGCCTGTACCATGGAATGACATCACAGTGCTCTGCGCTGACCCCTGGCGCCTGTAACATGGAATGACATCACAGTGCTCTGCGCTGACCCCTGGCGCCTGTAACATGGAATGACATCACAGTGCTCTGCGCTGACCCCTGGCGCCTGTAGCATGGAATGACATCACAGTGCTCTGCGCTGACCCCTGGCGCCTGTAGCATGGAATGACGTCACAGTGCTCTGCGCTGACCCCTGGCGCCTGTAGCATGGAATGACGTCACAGTGCTCTGCGCTGACCCCTGGCGCCTCTAACATGGAATGACGTCACAGTGCTCTGCGCTGACCCCTGGCGCCTCTAACATGGAATGACGTCACAGTGCTCTGCGCTGACCCCTGGCGCCTCTAGCATGGAATGACGTCACAGTGCTCTGCGCTGACCCCTGGCGCCTCTAGCATGGAATGACGTCACAGTGCTCTGCGCTGACCCCTGGCGCCTGTAACATGGAATGACGTCACAGTGCTCTGCGCTGACCCCTGGCGCCTGTAACATGGAATGACGTCACAGTGCTCTGCGCTGACCCCTGGCGCCTGTACCATGGAATGACGTCACAGTGCTCTGCGCTGACCCCTGGCGCCTGTACCATGGAATGACGTCACAGTGCTCTGCGCTGACCCCTGGCGCCTGTACCATGGAATGACGTCACAGTGCCCTGCGCAGACCCCCTGGCGCCTGTACCATGGAATGACGTCACAGTGCTCTGCGCTGACCCCTGGCGCCTGTACCATGGAATGACGTCACAGTGCTCTGCGCTGACCCCTGGCGCCTGTACCATGGAATGACGTCACAGTGCTCTGCGCTGCCCCCTGGCGCCTGTACCATGGAATGACGTCACAGTGCTCTGCGCTGACCCCTGGCGCCTGTACCATGGAATGACATCACAGTGCTCTGCGCTGACCCCTGGCGCCTGTAACATGGAATGACATCACAGTGCTCTGCGCTGACCCCTGGCGCCTGTACCATGGAAGGACATCACAGTGCTCTGCGCTGACCCCTGGCGCCTGTAACATGGAATGACATCACAGTGCTCTGCGCTGACCCCTGGCGCCTGTAACATGGAATGACATCACAGTGCTCTGCGCTGACCCCTGGCGCCTGTAACATGGAATGACATCACAGTGCTCTGCGCTGACCCCTGGCGCCTGTAACATGGAATGACATCACAGTGCCCTGCGCTGACCCCTGGCGCCTGTAGCATGGAATGACATCACAGTGCCCTGCGCTGACCCCTGGCGCCTGTAACATGGAATGACATCACAGTGCTCTGCGCTGACCCCTGGCGCCTGTAGCATGGAATGACATCACAGTGCTCTGCGCTGACCCCTGGCGCCTGTAACATGGAATGACATCACAGAGCTCTGCGCTGACCCCCTGTAATCTGTAGCATGGAATGACATCACAGTGCTCTGCGCTGACCCCTGGCGCCTGTAACATGGAATGACATCACAGTGCTCTGCGCTGACCCCTGGCGCCTGTAACATGGAATGACATCACAGTGCTCTGCGCTGACCCCCTGTAATCTGTAGCATGGAATGACATCACAGTGCTCTGCGCTGACCCCTGGCGCCTGTAACATGGAATGACATCACAGTGCTCTGCGCTGACCCCTGGCGTCTGTACCATGGAATGAAATCACAGTGCTCTGCGCTGACCCCTGGCGCCTGTAACATGGAATGACATCACAGTGCTCTGCGCTGACCCCTGGCGCCTGTAGCATGGAATGACATCACAGTGCTCTGCGCTGACCCCTGGCGCCTGTACCATGGAATGACATCACAGTGCTCTGCGCTGACCCCTGGCGCCTGTACCATGGAATGACATCACAGTGCTCTGCGCTGACCCCTGGCGCCTGTAGCATGGAAGGACATCACAGTGCCCTGCGCTGACCCCTGGCGCCTCTAACATGGAAGGACATCACAGTGCCCTGTGCTGACCCCTGGCGCCTGTACCATGGAATGACATCACAGTGCTCTGCGCTGACCCCTGGCGCCTGTAACATGGAATGACATCACAGTGCTCTGCGCTGACCCCTGGCGCCTGTAGCATGGAATGACATCACAGTGCTCTGCGCTGACCCCTGGCGCCTGTACCATGGAAGGACATCACAGTGCCCTGCGCTGACCCCTGGCGCCTGTACCATGGAATGACATCACAGTGCTCTGCGCTGACCCCTGGCGCCTGTAACATGGAATGACATCACAGTGCCCTGTGCCAATCCTGATGTCCGTACCATGGAAGGACATCACAGTGCCCTGTGCTGACCCCTGGCGCCTGTAACATGGAAGGACATCACAGTGCCCTGTGCTGACCCCTGGTGTCTGTACCATGGAAGGACATCACAGTGCCCTGTGCTGACCCCTGGCGCCTGTAACATGGAATGACATCACAGTGCTCTGCGCTGACCCCTGGCGCCTGTAGCATGGAATGACATCACAGTGCTCTGCGCTGCCCCCTGGCGCCTGTAACATGGAATGACATCACAGTGCTCTGCGCTGACCCCTGGCTCTTGTAACATGGAATGACATCACAGTGCTCTGCGCTGACCCCTGGCGCCTCTAACATGGAATGACATCACAGTGCCCTGTGCTGACCCCTGGCGCCTCTAACATGGAATGACATCACAGTGCTCTGCGCTGACCCCTGGCGCCTGTACCATGGAATGACATCACAGTGCTCTCCGCTGACCCCTGGCGCCTGTAGCATGGAATGACATCACAGTGCTCTGCGCTGACCCCTGGCGCCTGTAACATGGAATGACATCACAGTGCTCTGCGCTGACCCCTGGCGCCTGTAGCATGGAATGACATCACAGTGCTCTGCGCTGACCCCTGGCGCCTCTAACATGGAATGACATCACAGTGCTCTGCGCTGACCCCTGGCGCCTGTACCATGGAATGACATCACAGTGCTCTGCGCTGACCCCTGGCGCCTGTAATATGGAATTACATCACAGTGCTCTGCGCTGACCCCTGGCGCCTGTAACATGGAATGACATCACAGTGCTCTGCGCTGACCCCTGGCGCCTGTAACATGGAATGACATCACAGTGCTCTGCGCTGACCCCTGGCGCCTGTAACATGGAATGACATCACAGTGCTCTGCGCTGACCCCTGGCGCCTGTAACATGGAATGACATCACAGTGCTCTGCGCTGACCCCTGGCGCCTGTAGCATGGAATGACATCACAGTGCTCTGCGCTGACCCCTGGCGCCTGTAGCATGGAATGACATCACAGTGCTCTGCGCTGACCCCTGGCGCCTCTAACACGGAATGACATCACAGTGCTCTGCGCTGACCCGTGGCGCCTGTAGCATGGAATGACATCACAGTGCTCTGCGCTGACCCCTGGCGCCTCTAACATGGAATGACATCACAGTGCTCTGCGCTGACCCCTGGCGCCTGTAACACGGAATGACATCACAGTGCTCTGCGCTGACCCGTGGCGCCTGTAGCATGGAATGACATCACAGTGCTCTGCGCTGACCCCTGGCGCCTGTAACATGGAATGACATCACAGTGCTCTGCGCTGACCCCTGGCGCCTGTAACATGGAATGACATCACAGTGCTCTGCGCTGACCCCTGGCGCCTGTAACATGGAATGACATCACAGTGCTCTGCGCTGACCCCTGGCGCCTCTAGCATGGAATGACATCACAGTGCTCTGCGCTGACCCCTGGCGCCTCTAGCATGGAATGACATCACAGTGCTCTGCGCTGACCCCTGGCGCCTGTAACATGGAATGACATCACAGTGCTCTGCGCTGGCCCCTGGCAACTGTAGCATGGAATGACATCACAGTGCTCTGCGCTGACCCCTGGCGCCTGTAACATGGAATGACATCACAGTGCTCTGCGCTGACCCCTGGCGCCTGTACCATGGAATGACATCACAGTGCTCTGCGCTGACCCCTGGCGCCTGTAACATGGAATGACATCACAGTGCTCTGCGCTGACCCCTGGCGCCTGTAACATGGAAGGACATCACAGTGCTCTGCGCTGACCCCTGGCGCCTGTAACATGGAATGACATCACAGTGCCCTGTGCTGACCCCTGGCGCCTGTAACATGGAATGACATCACAGTGCTCTGCGCTGACCCCTGGCGCCTGTAACATGGAATGACATCACAGTGCTCTGCGATGACCCCTGGCGCCTGTACCATGGAAGGACATCACAGTGCCCTGTGCTGACCCCTGGCGCCTGTACCATGGAAGGACATCACAGTGCCCTATGCTGACCCCTGATGTCCGTACCATGGAAGGACATCACAGTGCTCTGCGCTGACCCCTGGCGCCTCTAACATGGAATGATATCACAGTGCTCTGCGCTGACCCCTGGCGCCTGTAACATGGAATGACATCACAGTGCTCTGCGCTGACCCCTGGCGCCTGTAACATGGAATGACATCACAGTGCTCTGCGCTGACCCCTGGCGCCTGTAACATGGAATGACATCACAGTGCTCTGCGCTGACCCCTGGCGCCTGTAACATGGAATGACATCACAGTGCTCTGCGCTGACCCCTGGCGCCTGTAATATGGAATGACATCACAGTGCTCTGCGCTGACCCCTGGCGCCTGTACCATGGAATGACATCACAGTGCCCTGTGCTGACCCCTGGCGCCTGTAACATGGAATGACATCACAGTGCTCTGTGCTGACCCCTGGTGCCTGTAATATGGAATGACATCACAGTGCTCTGCGCTGACCCCTGGCGCCAGTAAGATGGAATGACATCACAGTGCCCTGCGCTGACCCCTGGCGCCTGTAACATGGAATGACATTACAGTGCTCTGTGCTGACCCCTGGCGCCTGTAATATGGAATGACATCACAGTGCTCTGCGCTGACCCCTGGCGCCTGTAACATGGAACGACATCACAGTGGTCTGCGCTGACCCCTGGCGCCTGTAGCATGGAATGACATCACAGTGCTCTGCGCTGACCCCTGGCGCCTGTAACATGGAATGACATCACAGTGCTCTGCGCTGACCCCCTGTAATCTGTAGCATGGAATGACATCACAGTGCTCTGCGCTGACCCCTGGCGCCTGTAACATGGAATGACATCACAGTGCTCTGCGCTGACCCCTGGCGCCTGTAACATGGAATGACATCACAGTGCTCTGCGCTGACCCCTGGCGCCTGTAGCATGGAATGACATCACAGTGCTCTGCGCTGACCCCTGGCGCCTGTAGCATGGAATGACATCACAGTGCTCTGCGCTGACCCCCTGTAATCTGCAGCATGGAATGACATCACAGTGCTCTGCGCTGACCCCTGGCGCCTGTAGCATGGAATGACATCACAGTGCTCTGCGCTGACCCCTGGCGCCTGTAACATGGAATGACATCACAGTGCTCTGCGCTGACCCCTGGCGCCTGTAACATGGAATGACATCACAGTGCTCTGCGCTGACCCCTGGCGCCTGTAGCATGGAATGACATCACAGTGCTCTGCGCTGACCCCTGGCGCCTCTAACATGGAATGACATCACAGTGCTCTGCGCTGACCCCTGGCGCCTGTAGCATGGAATGACATCACAGTGCTCTGCGCTGACCCCTGGCGCCTGTAACATGGAATGACATCACAGTGCTCTGCGCTGACCCCTGGCGCCTCTAGCATGGAATGACATCACAGTGCTCTGCGCTGACCCCTGGCGCCTGTAACATGGAATGACATCACAGTGCTCTGCGCTGACCCCCTGTAATCTGTAGCATGGAATGACATCACAGTGCCCTGCGCTGACCCCTGGCGCCTCTAACATGGAAGGACATCACAGTGCTCTGCGCTGACCCCTGGCGCCTGTAACATGGAATGACATCACAGTGCTCTGCGCTGACCCCTGGCGCCTGTAACATGGAATGACATCACAGTGCTCTGCGCTGACCCCTGGCGCCTGTAACATGGAATGACATCACAGTGCTCTGCGCTGACCCCTGGCGTCTGTAGCATGGAATGACATCACAGTGCTCTGCGCTGACCCCTGGCGCCTGTAGCATGGAATGACATCACAGTGCTCTGCGCTGACCCCTGGCGCCTGTAGCATGGAATGACATCACAGTGCTCTGCGCTGACCCCTGGCGCCTGTAACATGGAATGACATCACAGTGCTCTGCGCTGACCCCTGTCGCCTGTAGCATGGAATGACATCACAGTGCTCTGCGCTGACCCCTGGCGCCTGTACCATGGAAGGACATCACAGTGCCCTGTGCTGACCCCTGGCGCCTGTACCATGGAATGACATCACAGTGCTCTGCGCTGACCCCTGGCGCCTGTAACATGGAATGACATCACAGTGCCCTGTGCCAATCCTGATGTCCGTACCATGGAAGGACATCACAGTGCCCTGTGCCAATCCTGATGTCCGTACCATGGAAGGACATCACAGTGCCCTGTGCTGACCCCTGGCGCCTGTAACATGGAAGGACATCACAGTGCCCTGTGCTGACCCCTGGTGTCTGTACCATGGAAGGACATCACAGTGCCCTGTGCTGACCCCTGGCGCCTGTAACATGGAATGACATCACAGTGCTCTGCGCTGACCCCTGGCGCCTGTAGCATGGAATGACATCACAGTGCTCTGCGCTGCCCCCTGGCGCCTGTAACATGGAATGACATCACAGTGCTCTGCGCTGACCCCTGGCTCTTGTAACATGGAATGACATCACAGTGCTCTGCGCTGACCCCTGGCGCCTCTAACATGGAATGACATCACAGTGCCCTGTGCTGACCCCTGGCGCCTCTAACATGGAATGACATCACAGTGCTCTGCGCTGACCCCCGGCGCCTGTACCATGGAATGACATCACAGTGCTCTGCGCTGACCCCTGGCGCCTGTAGCATGGAATGACATCACAGTGCTCTGCGCTGACCCCTGGCGCCTGTAACATGGAATGACATCACAGTGCTCTGCGCTGACCCCTGGCGCCTGTAGCATGGAATGACATCACAGTGCTCTGCGCTGACCCCTGGCGCCTCTAACATGGAATGACATCACAGTGCTCTGCGCTGACCCCTGGCGCCTGTACCATGGAATGACATCACAGTGCTCTGCGCTGACCCCTGGCGCCTCTAACATGGAATGACATCACAGTGCTCTGCGCTGACCCCTGGCGCCTGTAACATGGAATGACATCACAGTGCTCTGCGCTGACCCCTGGCGCCTGTAACATGGAATGACATCACAGTGCTCTGCGCTGACCCCTGGCGCCTGTAACATGGAATGACATCACAGTGCTCTGCGCTGAACCCTGGTGCCTGTAACATGGAATGACATCACAGTGCTCTGCGCTGACCCCTGGCGCCTGTAGCATGGAATGACATCACAGTGCTCTGCGCTGACCCCTGGCGCCTGTAGCATGGAATGACATCACAGTGCTCTGCGCTGACCCCTGGCGCCTCTAACACGGAATGACATCACAGTGCTCTGCGCTGACCCGTGGCGCCTGTAGCATGGAATGACATCACAGTGCTCTGTGCTGACCCCTGGCGCCTCTAACATGGAATGACATCACAGTGCTCTGCGCTGACCCCTGGTGCCTGTAACACGGAATGACATCACAGTGCTCTGCGCTGACCCGTGGCGCCTGTAGCATGGAATGACATCACAGTGCTCTGCGCTGACCCCTGGCGCCTCTAACATGGAATGACATCACAGTGCTCTGCGCTTACCCCTGGCGCCTGTAACACGGAATGACATCACAGTGCTCTGCGCTGACCCCTGGCGCCTGTAACATGGAATGACATCACAGTGCTCTGCGCTGACCCCTGGCGCCTCTAGCATGGAATGACATCACAGTGCTCTGCGCTGACCCCTGGCGCCTCTAGCATGGAATGACATCACAGTGCTCTGCGCTGACCCCTGGCGCCTGTAACATGGAATGACATCACATTGCTCTGCGCTGACCCCTGGCGCCTGTAGCATGGAATGACATCACAGTGCTCTGCGCTGACCCCTGGCGCCTGTAACATGGAATGACATCACAGTGCTCTGCGCTGACCCCTGGCGCCTGTACCATGGAATGACATCACAGTGCTCTGCGCTGACCCCTGGCGCCTGTAACATGGAATGACATCACAGTGCTCTGCGCTGACCCCTGGCGCCTGTAACATGGAAGGACATCACAGTGCTCTGCGCTGACCCCTGGCGCCTGTAACATGGAATGACATCACAGTGCCCTGTGCTGACCCCTGGCGCCTGTAACATGGAATGACATCACAGTGCTCTGCGCTGACCCCTGGCGCCTGTACCATGGAATGACATCACAGTGCTCTGCGCTGACCCCTGGCGCCTGTACCATGGAAGGACATCACAGTGCCCTGTGCTGACCCCTGGCGCCTGTACCATGGAAGGACATCACAGTGCCCTATGCTGACCCCTGATGTCCGAACCATGGAAGGACATCACAGTGCTCTGCGCTGACCCCTGGCGCCTCTAACATGGAATGACATCACAGTGCTCTGCGCTGACCCCTGGCGCCTGTAACATGGAATGACATCACAGTGCTCTGCGCTGACCCCTGGCGCCTGTAACATGGAATGACATCACAGTGCTCTGCGCTGACCCCTGGCGCCTGTAACATGGAATGACATCACAGTGCTCTGCGCTGACCCCTGGCGCCTGTAACATGGAATGACATCACAGTGCTCTGCGCTGACTCCTGGCGCCTGTAACATGGAATGACATCACAGTGCTCTGCGCTGACCCCTGGTGCCTGTAATATGGAATGACATCACAGTGCTCTGCGCTGACCCCTGGCGCCTGTACCATGGAATGACATCACAGTGCCCTGTGCTGACCCCTGGTGCCTGTAACATGGAATGACATCACAGTGCTCTGCGCTGACCCCTGGTGCCTGTAATATGGAATGACATCACAGTGCTCTGCGCTGACCCCTGGAGCCTGTAAGATGGAATGACATCACAGTGCCCTGTGCTGACCCCTGGCGACTGTAACATGGAATGACATCACAGTGCTCTGTGCTGACCCCTGGCGCCTGTAATATGGAATGACATCACAGTGCTCTGCGCTGACCCCTGGCGCCTGTAACATGGAATGACATCACAGTGCTCTGCGCTGACCCCTGGCGCCTGTAGCATGGAATGACATCACAGTGCTCTGCGCTGACCCCTGGCGCCTGTAATATGGAATGACATCACAGTGCTCTGCGCTGACCCCCTGTAATCTGTAGCATGGAATGACATCACAGTGCTCTGCGCTGACCCCTGGCGCCTGTAACATGGAATGACATCACAGTGCTCTGCGCTGACCCCTGGCGCCGGTAACATGGAATGACATCACAGTGCTCTGCGCTGACCCCTGGCGCCTGTAACATGGAATGACATCACAGTGCTCTGCGCTGACCCCCTGTAATCTGTAGCATGGAATGACATCACAGTGCTCTGCGCTGACCCCTGGCGCCTGTAACATGGAATGACATCACAGTGCTCTGCGCTGACCCCTGGCGTCTGTACCATGGAATGACGTCACAGTGCTCTGCGCTGACCCCTGGCGCCTGTAACATGGAATGACGTCACAGTGCTCTGCGCTGACCCCTGGCGCCTGTAGCATGGAATGACGTCACAGTGCTCTGCGCTGACCCCTGGCGCCTGTAGCATGGAATGACGTCACAGTGCTCTGCGCTGACCCCTGGCGCCTGTAGCATGGAATGACGTCACAGTGCTCTGCGCTGACCCCTGGCGCCTGTAGCATGGAATGACGTCACAGTGCTCTGCGCTGACCCCTGGCGCCTCTAACATGGAAGGACATCACAGTGCCCTGCGCTGACCCCTGGCGCCTGTACCATGGAATGACATCACAGTGCTCTGCGCTGACCCCTGGCGCCTGTAACATGGAATGACATCACAGTGCTCTGCGCTGACCCCTGGCGCCTGTAACATGGAATGACATCACAGTGCTCTGCGCTGACCCCTGGCGCCTGTAGCATGGAATGACATCACAGTGCTCTGCGCTGACCCCTGGCGCCTGTAGCATGGAATGACATCACAGTGCTCTGCGCTGACCCCTGGCGCCTCTAACATGGAATGACATCACAGTGCTCTGCGCTGACCCCTGGCGCCTCTAACATGGAATGACATCACAGTGCTCTGCGCTGACCCCTGGCGCCTCTAGCATGGAATGACATCACAGTGCTCTGCGCTGACCCCTGGCGCCTCTAGCATGGAATGACGTCACAGTGCTCTGCGCTGACCCCTGGCGCCTGTAACATGGAATGACGTCACAGTGCTCTGCGCTGACCCCTGGCGCCTGTAACATGGAATGACGTCACAGTGCTCTGCGCTGACCCCTGGCGCCTGTAACATGGAATGACGTCACAGTGCTCTGCGCTGACCCCTGGCGCCTGTACCATGGAATGACGTCACAGTGCTCTGCGCTGGCGCCTGTACCATGGAATGACGTCACAGTGCCCTGCGCAGACCCCCTGGCGCCTGTACCATGGAATGACGTCACAGTGCTCTGCGCTGACCCCTGGCGCCTGTACCATGGAATGACGTCACAGTGCTCTGCGCTGACCCCTGGCGCCTGTACCATGGAATGACGTCACAGTGCTCTGCGCTGCCCCCTGGCGCCTGTACCATGGAATGACGTCACAGTGCTCTGCGCTGACCCCTGGCGCCTGTAACATGGAATGACATCACAGTGCTCTGCGCTGACCCCTGGCGCCTGTAACATGGAATGACATCACAGTGCTCTGCGCTGACCCCTGGCGCCTGTACCATGGAAGGACATCACAGTGCTCTTCGCTGACCCCTGGCGCCTGTAATATGGAATGACATCACAGTGCTCTGCGCTGACCCCTGGCGCCTGTAACATGGAATGACATCACAGTGCTCTGCGCTGACCCCTGGCGCCTGTAACATGGAATGACATCACAGTGCCCTGCGCTGACCCCTGGCGCCTGTAGCATGGAATGACATCACAGTGCCCTGCGCTGACCCCTGGCGCCTGTAACATGGAATGACATCACAGTGCTCTGCGCTGACCCCTGGCGCCTGTAGCATGGAATGACATCACAGTGCTCTGCGCTGACCCCTGGCGCCTGTAACATGGAATGACACCACAGTGCTCTGCGCTGACCCCCTGTAATCTGTAGCATGGAATGACATCACAGTGCTCTGCGCTGACCCCTGGCGCCTGTAACATGGAATGACATCACAGTGCTCTGCGCTGACCCCTGGCGCCTGTAACATGGAATGACATCACAGTGCTCTGCGCTGACCCCCTGTAATCTGTAGCATGGAATGACATCACAGTGCTCTGCGCTGACCCCTGGCGCCTGTAACATGGAATGACATCACAGTGCTCTGCGCTGACCCCTGGCGTCTGTACCATGGAATGACATCACAGTGCTCTGCGCTGACCCCTGGCGCCTGTAACATGGAATGACATCACAGTGCTCTGCGCTGACCCCTGGCGCCTGTAGCATGGAATGACATCACAGTGCTCTGCGCTGACCCCTGGCGCCTGTAGCATGGAATGACATCACAGTGCTCTGCGCTGACCCCTGGCGCCTGTACCATGGAATGACATCACAGTGCTCTGCGCTGACCCCTGGCGCCTGTAGCATGGAAGGACATCACAGTGCCCTGCGCTGACCCCTGGCGCCTCTAACATGGAAGGACATCACAGTGCCCTGTGCTGACCCCTGGCGCCTGTACCATGGAATGACATCACAGTGCCCTGCGCTGACCCCTGGCGCCTGTAACATGGAATGACATCACAGTGCTCTGCGCTGACCCCTGGCGCCTGTAACATGGAATGACATCACAGTGCTCTGCGCTGACCCCTGGCGTCTGTAGCATGGAATGACATCACAGTGCTCTGCGCTGACCCCTGGCGTCTGTAGCATGGAATGACATCACAGTGCTCTGCGCTGACCCCTGGCGCCTGTAGCATGGAATGACATCACAGTGCTCTGCGCTGACCCCTGGCGCCTGTAGCATGGAATGACATCACAGTGCTCTGCGCTGACCCCTGGCGCCTGTAGCATGGAATGACATCACAGTGCTCTGCGCTGACCCCTGGCGCCTGTACCATGGAAGGACATCACAGTGCCCTGCGCTGACCCCTGGCGCCTGTACCATGGAATGACATCACAGTGCTCTGCGCTGACCCCTGGCGCCTGTAACATGGAATGACATCACAGTGCCCTGTGCCAATCCTGATGTCCGTACCATGGAAGGACATCACAGTGCCCTGTGCTGACACCTGGCGCCTGTAACATGGAAGGACATCACAGTGCCCTGTGCTGACCCCTGGTGTCTGTACCATGGAAGGACATCACAGTGCCCTGTGCTGACCCCTGGCGCCTGTAACATGGAATGACATCACAGTGCTCTGCGCTGACCCCTGGCGCCTGTAGCATGGAATGACATCACAGTGCTCTGCGCTGCCCCCTGGCGCCTGTAACATGGAATGACATCACAGTGCTCTGCGCTGACCCCTGGCTCTTGTAACATGGAATGACATCACAGTGCTCTGCGCTGACCCCTGGCGCCTCTAACATGGAATGACATCACAGTGCCCTGTGCTGACCCCTGGCGCCTCTAACATGGAATGACATCACAGTGCTCTGCGCTGACCCCTGGCGCCTGTACCATGGAATGACATCACAGTGCTCTGCGCTGACCCCTGGCGCCTGTAGCATGGAATGACATCACAGTGCTCTGCGCTGACCCCTGGCGCCTGTAACATGGAATGACATCACAGTGCTCTGCGCTGACCCCTGGCGCCTGTAGCATGGAATGACATCACAGTGCTCTGCGCTGACCCCTGGCGCCTCTAACATGGAATGACATCACAGTGCTCTGCGCTGACCCCTGGCGCCTGTACCATGGAATGACATCACAGTGCTCTGCGCTGACCCCTGGCGCCTGTAATATGGAATTACATCACAGTGCTCTGCGCTGACCCCTGGCGCCTGTAACATGGAATGACATCACAGTGCTCTGCGCTGACCCCTGGCGCCTGTAACATGGAATGACATCACAGTGCTCTGCGCTGACCCCTGGCGCCTGTAACATGGAATGACATCACAGTGCTCTGCGCTGACCCCTGGCGCCTGTAACATGGAATGACATCACAGTGCTCTGCGCTGACCCCTGGCGCCTGTAACATGGAATGACATCACAGTGCTCTGCGCTGACCCCTGGCGCCTGTAACATGGAATGACATCACAGTGCTCTGCGCTGACCCCTGGCGCCTGTAGCATGGAATGACATCACAGTGCTCTGCGCTGACCCCTGGCGCCTGTAGCATGGAATGACGTCACAGTGCTCTGCGCTGACCCCTGGCGCCTGTAGCATGGAATGACGTCACAGTGCTCTGCGCTGACCCCTGGCGCCTCTAACATGGAATGACGTCACAGTGCTCTGCGCTGACCCCTGGCACCTCTAACATGGAATGACGTCACAGTGCTCTGCGCTGACCCCTGGCGCCTCTAGCATGGAATGACGTCACAGTGCTCTGCGCTGACCCCTGGCGCCTCTAGCATGGAATGACGTCACAGTGCTCTGCGCTGACCCCTGGCGCCTGTAACATGGAATGACGTCACAGTGCTCTGCGCTGACCCCTGGCGCCTGTAACATGGAATGACGTCACAGTGCTCTGCGCTGACCCCTGGCGCCTGTACCATGGAATGGCGTCACAGTGCTCTGCGCTGACCCCTGGCGCCTGTACCATGGAATGACGTCACAGTGCTCTGCGCTGACCCCTGGCGCCTGTACCATGGAATGACGTCACAGTGCCCTGCGCAGACCCCCTGGCGCCTGTACCATGGAATGACGTCACAGTGCTCTGCGCTGACCCCTGGCGCCTGTACCATGGAATGACGTCACAGTGCTCTGCGCTGACCCCTGGCGCCTGTACCATGGAATGACGTCACAGTGCTCTGCGCTGCCCCCTGGCGCCTGTACCATGGAATGACGTCACAGTGCTCTGCGCTGACCCCTGGCGCCTGTACCATGGAATGACATCACAGTGCTCTGCGCTGACCCCTGGCGCCTGTAACATGGAATGACATCACAGTGCTCTGCGCTGACCCCTGGCGCCTGTACCATGGAAGGACATCACAGTGCTCTGCGCTGACCCCTGGCGCCTGTAACATGGAATGACATCACAGTGCTCTGCGCTGACCCCTGGCGCCTGTAACATGGAATGACATCACAGTGCTCTGCGCTGACCCCTGGCGCCTGTAACATGGAATGACATCACAGTGCTCTGCGCTGACCCCTGGCGCCTGTAACATGGAATGACATCACAGTGCCCTGCGCTGACCCCTGGCGCCTGTAGCATGGAATGACATCACAGTGCCCTGCGCTGACCCCTGGCGCCTGTAACATGGAATGACATCACAGTGCTCTGCGCTGACCCCTGGCGCCTGTAGCATGGAATGACATCACAGTGCTCTGCGCTGACCCCTGGCGCCTGTAACATGGAATGACATCACAGTGCTCTGCGCTGACCCCCTGTAATCTGTAGCATGGAATGACATCACAGTGCTCTGCGCTGACCCCTGGCGCCTGTAACATGGAATGACATCACAGTGCTCTGCGCTGACCCCTGGCGCCTGTAACATGGAATGACATCACAGTGCTCTGCGCTGACCCCCTGTAATCTGTAGCATGGAATGACATCACAGTGCTCTGCGCTGACCCCTGGCGCCTGTAACATGGAATGACATCACAGTGCTCTGCGCTGACCCCTGGCGTCTGTACCATGGAATGAAATCACAGTGCTCTGCGCTGACCCCTGGCGCCTGTAACATGGAATGACATCACAGTGCTCTGCGCTGACCCCTGGCGCCTGTAGCATGGAATGACATCACAGTGCTCTGCGCTGACCCCTGGCGCCTGTACCATGGAATGACATCACAGTGCTCTGCGCTGACCCCTGGCGCCTGTACCATGGAATGACATCACAGTGCTCTGCGCTGACCCCTGGCGCCTGTAGCATGGAAGGACATCACAGTGCCCTGCGCTGACCCCTGGCGCCTCTAACATGGAAGGACATCACAGTGCCCTGTGCTGACCCCTGGCGCCTGTACCATGGAATGACATCACAGTGCTCTGCGCTGACCCCTGGCGCCTGTAACATGGAATGACATCACAGTGCTCTGCGCTGACCCCTGGCGCCTGTAGCATGGAATGACATCACAGTGCTCTGCGCTGACCCCTGGCGCCTGTACCATGGAAGGACATCACAGTGCCCTGCGCTGACCCCTGGCGCCTGTACCATGGAATGACATCACAGTGCTCTGCGCTGACCCCTGGCGCCTGTAACATGGAATGACATCACAGTGCCCTGTGCCAATCCTGATGTCCGTACCATGGAAGGACATCACAGTGCCCTGTGCTGACCCCTGGCGCCTGTAACATGGAAGGACATCACAGTGCCCTGTGCTGACCCCTGGTGTCTGTACCATGGAAGGACATCACAGTGCCCTGTGCTGACCCCTGGCGCCTGTAACATGGAATGACATCACAGTGCTCTGCGCTGACCCCTGGCGCCTGTAGCATGGAATGACATCACAGTGCTCTGCGCTGCCCCCTGGCGCCTGTAACATGGAATGACATCATAGTGCTCTGCGCTGACCCCTGGCTCTTGTAACATGGAATGACATCACAGTGCTCTGCGCTGACCCCTGGCGCCTCTAACATGGAATGACATCACAGTGCCCTGTGCTGACCCCTGGCGCCTCTAACATGGAATGACATCACAGTGCTCTGCGCTGACCCCTGGCGCCTGTACCATGGAATGACATCACAGTGCTCTCCGCTGACCCCTGGCGCCTGTAGCATGGAATGACATCACAGTGCTCTGCGCTGACCCCTGGCGCCTGTAACATGGAATGACATCACAGTGCTCTGCGCTGACCCCTGGCGCCTGTAGCATGGAATGACATCACAGTGCTCTGCGCTGACCCCTGGCGCCTCTAACATGGAATGACATCACAGTGCTCTGCGCTGACCCCTGGCGCCTGTACCATGGAATGACATCACAGTGCTCTGCGCTGACCCCTGGCGCCTGTAATATGGAATTACATCACAGTGCTCTGCGCTGACCCCTGGCGCCTGTAACATGGAATGACATCACAGTGCTCTGCGCTGACCCCTGGCGCCTGTAACATGGAATGACATCACAGTGCTCTGCGCTGACCCCTGGCGCCTGTAACATGGAATGACATCACAGTGCTCTGCGCTGACCCCTGGCGCCTGTAACATGGAATGACATCACAGTGCTCTGCGCTGACCCCTGGCGCCTGTAGCATGGAATGACATCACAGTGCTCTGCGCTGACCCCTGGCGCCTGTAGCATGGAATGACATCACAGTGCTCTGCGCTGACCCCTGGCGCCTCTAACACGGAATGACATCACAGTGCTCTGCGCTGACCCGTGGCGCCTGTAGCATGGAATGACATCACAGTGCTCTGCGCTGACCCCTGGCGCCTCTAACATGGAATGACATCACAGTGCTCTGCGCTGACCCCTGGCGCCTGTAACACGGAATGACATCACAGTGCTCTGCGCTGACCCGTGGCGCCTGTAGCATGGAATGACATCACAGTGCTCTGCGCTGACCCCTGGCGCCTGTAACATGGAATGACATCACAGTGCTCTGCGCTGACCCCTGGCGCCTGTAACATGGAATGACATCACAGTGCTCTGCGCTGACCCCTGGCGCCTGTAACATGGAATGACATCACAGTGCTCTGCGCTGACCCCTGGCGCCTCTAGCATGGAATGACATCACAGTGCTCTGCGCTGACCCCTGGCGCCTCTAGCATGGAATGACATCACAGTGCTCTGCGCTGACCCCTGGCGCCTGTAACATGGAATGACATCACAGTGCTCTGCGCTGGCCCCTGGCAACTGTAGCATGGAATGACATCACAGTGCTCTGCGCTGACCCCTGGCGCCTGTAACATGGAATGACATCACAGTGCTCTGCGCTGACCCCTGGCGCCTGTACCATGGAATGACATCACAGTGCTCTGCGCTGACCCCTGGCGCCTGTAACATGGAATGACATCACAGTGCTCTGCGCTGACCCCTGGCGCCTGTAACATGGAAGGACATCACAGTGCTCTGCGCTGACCCCTGGCGCCTGTAACATGGAATGACATCACAGTGCCCTGTGCTGACCCCTGGCGCCTGTAACATGGAATGACATCACAGTGCTCTGCGCTGACCCCTGGCGCCTGTAACATGGAATGACATCACAGTGCTCTGCGATGACCCCTGGCGCCTGTACCATGGAAGGACATCACAGTGCCCTGTGCTGACCCCTGGCGCCTGTACCATGGAAGGACATCACAGTGCCCTATGCTGACCCCTGATGTCCGTACCATGGAAGGACATCACAGTGCTCTGCGCTGACCCCTGGCGCCTCTAACATGGAATGATATCACAGTGCTCTGCGCTGACCCCTGGCGCCTGTAACATGGAATGACATCACAGTGCTCTGCGCTGACCCCTGGCGCCTGTAACATGGAATGACATCACAGTGCTCTGCGCTGACCCCTGGCGCCTGTAACATGGAATGACATCACAGTGCTCTGCGCTGACCCCTGGCGCCTGTAACATGGAATGACATCACAGTGCTCTGCGCTGACCCCTGGCGCCTGTAATATGGAATGACATCACAGTGCTCTGCGCTGACCCCTGGCGCCTGTACCATGGAATGACATCACAGTGCCCTGTGCTGACCCCTGGCGCCTGTAACATGGAATGACATCACAGTGCTCTGTGCTGACCCCTGGTGCCTGTAATATGGAATGACATCACAGTGCTCTGCGCTGACCCCTGGCGCCAGTAAGATGGAATGACATCACAGTGCCCTGCGCTGACCCCTGGCGCCTGTAACATGGAATGACATTACAGTGCTCTGTGCTGACCCCTGGCGCCTGTAATATGGAATGACATCACAGTGCTCTGCGCTGACCCCTGGCGCCTGTAACATGGAACGACATCACAGTGGTCTGCGCTGACCCCTGGCGCCTGTAGCATGGAATGACATCACAGTGCTCTGCGCTGACCCCTGGCGCCTGTAACATGGAATGACATCACAGTGCTCTGCGCTGACCCCCTGTAATCTGTAGCATGGAATGACATCACAGTGCTCTGCGCTGACCCCTGGCGCCTGTAACATGGAATGACATCACAGTGCTCTGCGCTGACCCCTGGCGCCTGTAACATGGAATGACATCACAGTGCTCTGCGCTGACCCCTGGCGCCTGTAGCATGGAATGACATCACAGTGCTCTGCGCTGACCCCTGGCGCCTGTAGCATGGAATGACATCACAGTGCTCTGCGCTGACCCCCTGTAATCTGCAGCATGGAATGACATCACAGTGCTCTGCGCTGACCCCTGGCGCCTGTAGCATGGAATGACATCACAGTGCTCTGCGCTGACCCCTGGCGCCTGTAACATGGAATGACATCACAGTGCTCTGCGCTGACCCCTGGCGCCTGTAACATGGAATGACATCACAGTGCTCTGCGCTGACCCCTGGCGCCTGTAGCATGGAATGACATCACAGTGCTCTGCGCTGACCCCTGGCGCCTCTAACATGGAATGACATCACAGTGCTCTGCGCTGACCCCTGGCGCCTGTAGCATGGAATGACATCACAGTGCTCTGCGCTGACCCCTGGCGCCTGTAACATGGAATGACATCACAGTGCTCTGCGCTGACCCCTGGCGCCTCTAGCATGGAATGACATCACAGTGCTCTGCGCTGACCCCTGGCGCCTGTAACATGGAATGACATCACAGTGCTCTGCGCTGACCCCCTGTAATCTGTAGCATGGAATGACATCACAGTGCCCTGCGCTGACCCCTGGCGCCTCTAACATGGAAGGACATCACAGTGCTCTGCGCTGACCCCTGGCGCCTGTAACATGGAATGACATCACAGTGCTCTGCGCTGACCCCTGGCGCCTGTAACATGGAATGACATCACAGTGCTCTGCGCTGACCCCTGGCGCCTGTAACATGGAATGACATCACAGTGCTCTGCGCTGACCCCTGGCGTCTGTAGCATGGAATGACATCACAGTGCTCTGCGCTGACCCCTGGCGCCTGTAGCATGGAATGACATCACAGTGCTCTGCGCTGACCCCTGGCGCCTGTAGCATGGAATGACATCACAGTGCTCTGCGCTGACCCCTGGCGCCTGTAACATGGAATGACATCACAGTGCTCTGCGCTGACCCCTGTCGCCTGTAGCATGGAATGACATCACAGTGCTCTGCGCTGACCCCTGGCGCCTGTACCATGGAAGGACATCACAGTGCCCTGTGCTGACCCCTGGCGCCTGTACCATGGAATGACATCACAGTGCTCTGCGCTGACCCCTGGCGCCTGTAACATGGAATGACATCACAGTGCCCTGTGCCAATCCTGATGTCCGTACCATGGAAGGACATCACAGTGCCCTGTGCCAATCCTGATGTCCGTACCATGGAAGGACATCACAGTGCCCTGTGCTGACCCCTGGCGCCTGTAACATGGAAGGACATCACAGTGCCCTGTGCTGACCCCTGGTGTCTGTACCATGGAAGGACATCACAGTGCCCTGTGCTGACCCCTGGCGCCTGTAACATGGAATGACATCACAGTGCTCTGCGCTGACCCCTGGCGCCTGTAGCATGGAATGACATCACAGTGCTCTGCGCTGCCCCCTGGCGCCTGTAACATGGAATGACATCACAGTGCTCTGCGCTGACCCCTGGCTCTTGTAACATGGAATGACATCACAGTGCTCTGCGCTGACCCCTGGCGCCTCTAACATGGAATGACATCACAGTGCCCTGTGCTGACCCCTGGCGCCTCTAACATGGAATGACATCACAGTGCTCTGCGCTGACCCCCGGCGCCTGTACCATGGAATGACATCACAGTGCTCTGCGCTGACCCCTGGCGCCTGTAGCATGGAATGACATCACAGTGCTCTGCGCTGACCCCTGGCGCCTGTAACATGGAATGACATCACAGTGCTCTGCGCTGACCCCTGGCGCCTGTAGCATGGAATGACATCACAGTGCTCTGCGCTGACCCCTGGCGCCTCTAACATGGAATGACATCACAGTGCTCTGCGCTGACCCCTGGCGCCTGTACCATGGAATGACATCACAGTGCTCTGCGCTGACCCCTGGCGCCTCTAACATGGAATGACATCACAGTGCTCTGCGCTGACCCCTGGCGCCTGTAACATGGAATGACATCACAGTGCTCTGCGCTGACCCCTGGCGCCTGTAACATGGAATGACATCACAGTGCTCTGCGCTGACCCCTGGCGCCTGTAACATGGAATGACATCACAGTGCTCTGCGCTGAACCCTGGTGCCTGTAACATGGAATGACATCACAGTGCTCTGCGCTGACCCCTGGCGCCTGTAGCATGGAATGACATCACAGTGCTCTGCGCTGACCCCTGGCGCCTGTAGCATGGAATGACATCACAGTGCTCTGCGCTGACCCCTGGCGCCTCTAACACGGAATGACATCACAGTGCTCTGCGCTGACCCGTGGCGCCTGTAGCATGGAATGACATCACAGTGCTCTGTGCTGACCCCTGGCGCCTCTAACATGGAATGACATCACAGTGCTCTGCGCTGACCCCTGGTGCCTGTAACACGGAATGACATCACAGTGCTCTGCGCTGACCCGTGGCGCCTGTAGCATGGAATGACATCACAGTGCTCTGCGCTGACCCCTGGCGCCTCTAACATGGAATGACATCACAGTGCTCTGCGCTTACCCCTGGCGCCTGTAACACGGAATGACATCACAGTGCTCTGCGCTGACCCCTGGCGCCTGTAACATGGAATGACATCACAGTGCTCTGCGCTGACCCCTGGCGCCTCTAGCATGGAATGACATCACAGTGCTCTGCGCTGACCCCTGGCGCCTCTAGCATGGAATGACATCACAGTGCTCTGCGCTGACCCCTGGCGCCTGTAACATGGAATGACATCACATTGCTCTGCGCTGACCCCTGGCGCCTGTAGCATGGAATGACATCACAGTGCTCTGCGCTGACCCCTGGCGCCTGTAACATGGAATGACATCACAGTGCTCTGCGCTGACCCCTGGCGCCTGTACCATGGAATGACATCACAGTGCTCTGCGCTGACCCCTGGCGCCTGTAACATGGAATGACATCACAGTGCTCTGCGCTGACCCCTGGCGCCTGTAACATGGAAGGACATCACAGTGCTCTGCGCTGACCCCTGGCGCCTGTAACATGGAATGACATCACAGTGCCCTGTGCTGACCCCTGGCGCCTGTAACATGGAATGACATCACAGTGCTCTGCGCTGACCCCTGGCGCCTGTACCATGGAATGACATCACAGTGCTCTGCGCTGACCCCTGGCGCCTGTACCATGGAAGGACATCACAGTGCCCTGTGCTGACCCCTGGCGCCTGTACCATGGAAGGACATCACAGTGCCCTATGCTGACCCCTGATGTCCGAACCATGGAAGGACATCACAGTGCTCTGCGCTGACCCCTGGCGCCTCTAACATGGAATGACATCACAGTGCTCTGCGCTGACCCCTGGCGCCTGTAACATGGAATGACATCACAGTGCTCTGCGCTGACCCCTGGCGCCTGTAACATGGAATGACATCACAGTGCTCTGCGCTGACCCCTGGCGCCTGTAACATGGAATGACATCACAGTGCTCTGCGCTGACCCCTGGCGCCTGTAACATGGAATGACATCACAGTGCTCTGCGCTGACTCCTGGCGCCTGTAACATGGAATGACATCACAGTGCTCTGCGCTGACCCCTGGTGCCTGTAATATGGAATGACATCACAGTGCTCTGCGCTGACCCCTGGCGCCTGTACCATGGAATGACATCACAGTGCCCTGTGCTGACCCCTGGTGCCTGTAACATGGAATGACATCACAGTGCTCTGCGCTGACCCCTGGTGCCTGTAATATGGAATGACATCACAGTGCTCTGCGCTGACCCCTGGAGCCTGTAAGATGGAATGACATCACAGTGCCCTGTGCTGACCCCTGGCGACTGTAACATGGAATGACATCACAGTGCTCTGTGCTGACCCCTGGCGCCTGTAATATGGAATGACATCACAGTGCTCTGCGCTGACCCCTGGCGCCTGTAACATGGAATGACATCACAGTGCTCTGCGCTGACCCCTGGCGCCTGTAGCATGGAATGACATCACAGTGCTCTGCGCTGACCCCTGGCGCCTGTAATATGGAATGACATCACAGTGCTCTGCGCTGACCCCCTGTAATCTGTAGCATGGAATGACATCACAGTGCTCTGCGCTGACCCCTGGCGCCTGTAACATGGAATGACATCACAGTGCTCTGCGCTGACCCCTGGCGCCGGTAACATGGAATGACATCACAGTGCTCTGCGCTGACCCCTGGCGCCTGTAACATGGAATGACATCACAGTGCTCTGCGCTGACCCCCTGTAATCTGTAGCATGGAATGACATCACAGTGCTCTGCGCTGACCCCTGGCGCCTGTAACATGGAATGACATCACAGTGCTCTGCGCTGACCCCTGGCGTCTGTACCATGGAATGACGTCACAGTGCTCTGCGCTGACCCCTGGCGCCTGTAACATGGAATGACGTCACAGTGCTCTGCGCTGACCCCTGGCGCCTGTAGCATGGAATGACGTCACAGTGCTCTGCGCTGACCCCTGGCGCCTGTAGCATGGAATGACGTCACAGTGCTCTGCGCTGACCCCTGGCGCCTGTAGCATGGAATGACGTCACAGTGCTCTGCGCTGACCCCTGGCGCCTGTAGCATGGAATGACGTCACAGTGCTCTGCGCTGACCCCTGGCGCCTCTAACATGGAAGGACATCACAGTGCCCTGCGCTGACCCCTGGCGCCTGTACCATGGAATGACATCACAGTGCTCTGCGCTGACCCCTGGCGCCTGTAACATGGAATGACATCACAGTGCTCTGCGCTGACCCCTGGCGCCTGTAACATGGAATGACATCACAGTGCTCTGCGCTGACCCCTGGCGCCTGTAGCATGGAATGACATCACAGTGCTCTGCGCTGACCCCTGGCGCCTGTAGCATGGAATGACATCACAGTGCTCTGCGCTGACCCCTGGCGCCTCTAACATGGAATGACATCACAGTGCTCTGCGCTGACCCCTGGCGCCTCTAACATGGAATGACATCACAGTGCTCTGCGCTGACCCCTGGCGCCTCTAGCATGGAATGACATCACAGTGCTCTGCGCTGACCCCTGGCGCCTCTAGCATGGAATGACGTCACAGTGCTCTGCGCTGACCCCTGGCGCCTGTAACATGGAATGACGTCACAGTGCTCTGCGCTGACCCCTGGCGCCTGTAACATGGAATGACGTCACAGTGCTCTGCGCTGACCCCTGGCGCCTGTAACATGGAATGACGTCACAGTGCTCTGCGCTGACCCCTGGCGCCTGTACCATGGAATGACGTCACAGTGCTCTGCGCTGGCGCCTGTACCATGGAATGACGTCACAGTGCCCTGCGCAGACCCCCTGGCGCCTGTACCATGGAATGACGTCACAGTGCTCTGCGCTGACCCCTGGCGCCTGTACCATGGAATGACGTCACAGTGCTCTGCGCTGACCCCTGGCGCCTGTACCATGGAATGACGTCACAGTGCTCTGCGCTGCCCCCTGGCGCCTGTACCATGGAATGACGTCACAGTGCTCTGCGCTGACCCCTGGCGCCTGTAACATGGAATGACATCACAGTGCTCTGCGCTGACCCCTGGCGCCTGTAACATGGAATGACATCACAGTGCTCTGCGCTGACCCCTGGCGCCTGTACCATGGAAGGACATCACAGTGCTCTTCGCTGACCCCTGGCGCCTGTAATATGGAATGACATCACAGTGCTCTGCGCTGACCCCTGGCGCCTGTAACATGGAATGACATCACAGTGCTCTGCGCTGACCCCTGGCGCCTGTAACATGGAATGACATCACAGTGCCCTGCGCTGACCCCTGGCGCCTGTAGCATGGAATGACATCACAGTGCCCTGCGCTGACCCCTGGCGCCTGTAACATGGAATGACATCACAGTGCTCTGCGCTGACCCCTGGCGCCTGTAGCATGGAATGACATCACAGTGCTCTGCGCTGACCCCTGGCGCCTGTAACATGGAATGACACCACAGTGCTCTGCGCTGACCCCCTGTAATCTGTAGCATGGAATGACATCACAGTGCTCTGCGCTGACCCCTGGCGCCTGTAACATGGAATGACATCACAGTGCTCTGCGCTGACCCCTGGCGCCTGTAACATGGAATGACATCACAGTGCTCTGCGCTGACCCCCTGTAATCTGTAGCATGGAATGACATCACAGTGCTCTGCGCTGACCCCTGGCGCCTGTAACATGGAATGACATCACAGTGCTCTGCGCTGACCCCTGGCGTCTGTACCATGGAATGACATCACAGTGCTCTGCGCTGACCCCTGGCGCCTGTAACATGGAATGACATCACAGTGCTCTGCGCTGACCCCTGGCGCCTGTAGCATGGAATGACATCACAGTGCTCTGCGCTGACCCCTGGCGCCTGTAGCATGGAATGACATCACAGTGCTCTGCGCTGACCCCTGGCGCCTGTACCATGGAATGACATCACAGTGCTCTGCGCTGACCCCTGGCGCCTGTAGCATGGAAGGACATCACAGTGCCCTGCGCTGACCCCTGGCGCCTCTAACATGGAAGGACATCACAGTGCCCTGTGCTGACCCCTGGCGCCTGTACCATGGAATGACATCACAGTGCCCTGCGCTGACCCCTGGCGCCTGTAACATGGAATGACATCACAGTGCTCTGCGCTGACCCCTGGCGCCTGTAACATGGAATGACATCACAGTGCTCTGCGCTGACCCCTGGCGTCTGTAGCATGGAATGACATCACAGTGCTCTGCGCTGACCCCTGGCGTCTGTAGCATGGAATGACATCACAGTGCTCTGCGCTGACCCCTGGCGCCTGTAGCATGGAATGACATCACAGTGCTCTGCGCTGACCCCTGGCGCCTGTAGCATGGAATGACATCACAGTGCTCTGCGCTGACCCCTGGCGCCTGTAGCATGGAATGACATCACAGTGCTCTGCGCTGACCCCTGGCGCCTGTACCATGGAAGGACATCACAGTGCCCTGCGCTGACCCCTGGCGCCTGTACCATGGAATGACATCACAGTGCTCTGCGCTGACCCCTGGCGCCTGTAACATGGAATGACATCACAGTGCCCTGTGCCAATCCTGATGTCCGTACCATGGAAGGACATCACAGTGCCCTGTGCTGAC
Organism: Pleurodeles waltl; assembly: GCF_031143425.1. NCBI lineage: Eukaryota > Metazoa > Chordata > Amphibia > Caudata > Salamandridae > Pleurodeles > Pleurodeles waltl. The sequence continues at coordinate 1,076,003,866 of NC_090449.1, read as the reverse complement.
ACCTGGCGCCTGTAACATGGAAGGACATCACAGTGCCCTGTGCTGACCCCTGGTGTCTGTACCATGGAAGGACATCACAGTGCCCTGTGCTGACCCCTGGCGCCTGTAACATGGAATGACATCACAGTGCTCTGCGCTGACCCCTGGCGCCTGTAGCATGGAATGACATCACAGTGCTCTGCGCTGCCCCCTGGCGCCTGTAACATGGAATGACATCACAGTGCTCTGCGCTGACCCCTGGCTCTTGTAACATGGAATGACATCACAGTGCTCTGCGCTGACCCCTGGCGCCTCTAACATGGAATGACATCACAGTGCCCTGTGCTGACCCCTGGCGCCTCTAACATGGAATGACATCACAGTGCTCTGCGCTGACCCCTGGCGCCTGTACCATGGAATGACATCACAGTGCTCTGCGCTGACCCCTGGCGCCTGTAGCATGGAATGACATCACAGTGCTCTGCGCTGACCCCTGGCGCCTGTAACATGGAATGACATCACAGTGCTCTGCGCTGACCCCTGGCGCCTGTAGCATGGAATGACATCACAGTGCTCTGCGCTGACCCCTGGCGCCTCTAACATGGAATGACATCACAGTGCTCTGCGCTGACCCCTGGCGCCTGTACCATGGAATGACATCACAGTGCTCTGCGCTGACCCCTGGCGCCTGTAATATGGAATTACATCACAGTGCTCTGCGCTGACCCCTGGCGCCTGTAACATGGAATGACATCACAGTGCTCTGCGCTGACCCCTGGCGCCTGTAACATGGAATGACATCACAGTGCTCTGCGCTGACCCCTGGCGCCTGTAACATGGAATGACATCACAGTGCTCTGCGCTGACCCCTGGCGCCTGTAACATGGAATGACATCACAGTGCTCTGCGCTGACCCCTGGCGCCTGTAGCATGGAATGACATCACAGTGCTCTGCGCTGACCCCTGGCGCCTGTAGCATGGAATGACATCACAGTGCTCTGCGCTGACCCCTGGCGCCTCTAACACGGAATGACATCACAGTGCTCTGCGCTGACCCGTGGCGCCTGTAGCATGGAATGACATCACAGTGCTCTGCGCTGACCCCTGGCGCCTCTAACATGGAATGACATCACAGTGCTCTGCGCTGACCCCTGGCGCCTGTAACACGGAATGACATCACAGTGCTCTGCGCTGACCCGTGGCGCCTGTAGCATGGAATGACATCACAGTGCTCTGCGCTGACCCCTGGCGCCTGTAACATGGAATGACATCACAGTGCTCTGCGCTGACCCCTGGCGCCTGTAACATGGAATGACATCACAGTGCTCTGCGCTGACCCCTGGCGCCTGTAACATGGAATGACATCACAGTGCTCTGCGCTGACCCCTGGCGCCTCTAGCATGGAATGACATCACAGTGCTCTGCGCTGACCCCTGGCGCCTCTAGCATGGAATGACATCACAGTGCTCTGCGCTGACCCCTGGCGTCTGTAACATGGAATGACATCACAGTGCTCTGCGCTGACCCCTGGCGCCTGTAGCATGGAATGACATCACAGTGCTCTGTGCTGACCCCTGGCGCCTGTAACATGGAATGACATCACAGTGCTCTGCGCTGACCCCTGGCGCCTGTACCATGGAATGACATCACAGTGCTCTGCGCTGACCCCTGGCGCCTGTAACATGGAATGACATCACAGTGCTCTGCGCTGACCCCTGGCGCCTGTAACATGGAAGGACATCACAGTGCTCTGCGCTGACCCCTGGCGCCTGTAACATGGAATGACATCACAGTGCCCTGTGCTGACCCCTGGCGCCTGTAACATGGAATGACATCACAGTGCTCTGCGCTGACCCCTGGCGCCTGTACCATGGAAGGACATCACAGTGCCCTGTGCTGACCCCTGGCGCCTGTACCATGGAAGGACATCACAGTGCCCTATGCTGACCCCTGATGTCCGTACCATGGAAGGACATCACAGTGCTCTGCGCTGACCCCTGGCGCCTCTAACATGGAATGATATCACAGTGCTCTGCGCTGACCCCTGGCGCCTGTAACATGGAATGACATCACAGTGCTCTGCGCTGACCCCTGGCGCCTGTAACATGGAATGACATCACAGTGCTCTGCGCTGACCCCTGGCGCCTGTAACATGGAATGACATCACAGTGCTCTGCGCTGACCCCTGGCGCCTGTAACATGGAATGACATCACAGTGCTCTGCGCTGACCCCTGGCGCCTGTAATATGGAATGACATCACAGTGCTCTGCGCTGACCCCTGGCGCCTGTACCATGGAATGACATCACAGTGCCCTGTGCTGACCCCTGGCGCCTGTAACATGGAATGACATCACAGTGCTCTGTGCTGACCCCTGGTGCCTGTAATATGGAATGACATCACAGTGCTCTGCGCTGACCCCTGGCGCCAGTAAGATGGAATGACATCACAGTGCCCTGCGCTGACCCCTGGCGCCTGTAACATGGAATGACATCACAGTGCTCTGTGCTGACCCCTGGCGCCTGTAATATGGAATGACATCACAGTGCTCTGCGCTGACCCCTGGCGCCTGTAACATGGAACGACATCACAGTGGTCTGCGCTGACCCCTGGCGCCTGTAGCATGGAATGACATCACAGTGCTCTGCGCTGACCCCTGGCGCCTGTAACATGGAATGACATCACAGTGCTCTGCGCTGACCCCCTGTAATCTGTAGCATGGAATGACATCACAGTGCTCTGCGCTGACCCCTGGCGCCTGTAACATGGAATGACATCACAGTGCTCTGCGCTGACCCCTGGCGCCTGTAACATGGAATGACATCACAGTGCTCTGCGCTGACCCCTGGCGCCTGTAACATGGAATGACATCACAGTGCTCTGCGCTGACCCCCTGTAATCTGTAGCATGGAATGACATCACAGTGCTCTGCGCTGACCCCTGGCGCCTGTAACATGGAATGACATCACAGTGCTCTGCGCTGACCCCTGGCGCCTGTAACATGGAATGACATCACAGTGCTCTGCGCTGACCCCTGGCGCCTTGTAACATGGAATGACGTCACAGTGCTCTGCGCTGACCCCTGGCGCCTGTAGCATGGAATGACGTCACAGTGCTCTGCGCTGACCCCTGGTGCCTGTACCATGGAATGACGTCACAGTGCTCTGCGCTGACCCCTGGCGCCTGTACCATGGAATGACGTCACAGTGCTCTGCGCTGACCCCTGGCGCCTGTAGCATGGAATGACGTCACAGTGCTCTGCGCTGACCCCTGGCCCCTCTAACATGGAAGGACATCACAGTGCCCTGCGCTGACCCCTGGCGCCTGTAACATGGAATGACATCACAGTGCTCTGCGCTGACCCCTGGCGCCTGTAACATGGAATGACATCACAGTGCTCTGCGCTGACCCCTGGCGCCTGTAACATGGAATGACATCACAGTGCTCTGCGCTGACCCCTGGCGCCTGTAACATGGAATGACATCACAGTGCTCTGCGCTGACCCCTGGCGCCTGTAACATGGAATGACATCACAGTGCTCTGCGCTGACCCCTGGCGCCTGTACCATGGAATGACATCACAGTGCCCTGTGCTGACCCCTGGCGCCTGTAACATGGAATGTCATCACAGTGCTCTGTGCTGACCCCTGGCGCCTGTAACATGGAATGACATCACAGTGCTCTGCGCTGACCCCTGGCGCCTGTAACATGGAATGACATCACAGTGCTCTGCGCTGACCCCTGGCGCCTGTAACATGGAATGACATCACAGTGCTCTGCGCTGACCCCCTGTAATCTGTAGCATGGAATGACATCACAGTGCTCTGCGCTGACCCCTGGCGCCTGTAACATGGAATGACATCACAGTGCTCTGCGCTGACCCCTGGCGCCTGTAACATGGAATGACATCACAGTGCTCTGCGCTGACCCCTGGCGCCTGTAACATGGAATGACATCACAGTGCTCTGCGCTGACCCCCTGTAATCTGTAGCATGGAATGACGTCACAGTGCTCTGCGCTGACCCCTGGCGCCTGTAACATGGAATGACATCACAGTGCTCTGCGCTGACCCCTGGCGTCTGTACCATGGAATGACGTCACAGTGCTCTGCGCTGACCCCTGGCGCCTGTAACATGGAATGACGTCACAGTGCTCTGCGCTGACCCCTGGCGCCTGTAGCATGGAATGACGTCACAGTGCTCTGCGCTGACCCCTGGCGCCTGTACCATGGAATGACGTCACAGTGCTCTGCGCTGACCCCTGGCGCCTGTACCATGGAATGACGTCACAGTGCTCTGCGCTGACCCCTGGCGCCTGTACCATGGAATGACGTCACAGTGCTCTGCGCTGACCCCTGGCGCCTGTAGCATGGAATGACATCACAGTGCTCTGCGCTGACCCCTGGCGCCTGTACCATGGAATGACATCACAGTGCTCTGCGCTGACCCCTGGCGCCTGTAGCATGGAATGACATCACAGTGCTCTGCGCTGACCCCTGGCGCCTGTACCATGGAATGACATCACAGTGCTCTGCGCTGACCCCTGGCGCCTGTAACATGGAATGACATCACAGTGCTCTGCGCTGACCCCTGGCGCCTGTAACATGGAATGACATCACAGTGCTCTGCGCTGACCCCTGGCGCCTGTAACATGGAATGACATCACAGTGCTCTGCGCTGACCCCTGGCGCCTGTAACATGGAATGACATCACAGTGCTCTGCGCTGACCCCTGGCGCCTGTAACATGGAATGACATCACAGTGCTCTGCGCTGACCCCTGGCGCCTCTAACATGGAATGACATCACAGTGCCCTGCGCTGACCCCTGGCGCCTGTAACATGGAATGACATCACAGTGCCCTGCGCTGACCCCTGGCGCCTGTATCATGGAATGACATCACAGTGCTCTGCGCTGACCCCTGGCGCCTCTAGCATGGAATGACATCACAGTGCTCTGCGCTGACCCCTGGCGCCTGTAGCATGGAATGACATCACAGTGCTCTGCGCTGACCCCTGGCGCCTGTAGCATGGAATGACATCACAGTGCTCTGCGCTGACCCCTGGCGCCTGTAACATGGAATGACATCACAGTGCTCTGCGCTGACCCCTGGCGCCTGTACCATGGAATGACATCACAGTGCTCTGCGCTGACCCCTGGCGCCTGTAACATGGAATGACATCACAGTGCTCTGCGCTGACCCCTGGCGCCTGTAACATGGAAGGACATCACAGTGCTCTGCGCTGACCCCTGGCGCCTGTACCATGGAATGACATCAGAGTGCTCTGCGCTGACCCCTGGCGCCTCTAGCATGGAATGACATCAGAGTGCTCTGCGCTGACCCCTGGCGCCTCTAACATGGAATGACATCACAGTGCTCTGCGCTGACCCCTGGCGCCTCTAACATGGAATGACATCACAGTGCTCTGCGCTGACCCCTGGCGCCTGTAGCATGGAATGACATCACAGTGCTCTGCGCTGACCCCTGGCGCCTCTAACATGGAATGACATCACAGTGCTCTGCGCTGACCCCTGGCGCCTGTAACATGGAATGACATCACAGTGCTCTGCGCTGACCCCTGGCGCCTGTAGCATGGAATGACATCACAGTGCTCTGCGCTGACCCCTGGCGCCTGTAGCATGGAATTACATCACAGTGCTCTGCGCTGACCCCTGGCGCCTCTAGCATGGAATGACATCACAGTGCTCTGCGCTGACCCCTGGCGCCTGTAACATGGAATGACATCACAGTGCTCTGCGCTGACCCCTGGCGCCTGTAGCATGGAATGACATCACAGTGCTCTGCGCTGACCCCTGGCGCCTGTAACATGGAATGACATCACAGTGCTCTGCGCTGACCCCTGGCGCCTGTAACATGGAATGACATCACAGTGCTCTGCGCTGACCCCTGGCGCCTGTACCATGGAAGGACATCACAGTGCTCTGCGCTGACCCCTGGCGCCTGTAACATGGAAGGACATCACAGTGCTCTGCGCTGACCCCTGGCGCCTGTAACATGGAATGACATCACAGTGCTCTGCGCTGACCCCTGGCGCCTGTAACATGGAATGACATCACAGTGCTCTGCGCTGACCCCTGGCGCCTGTAACATGGAATGACATCACAGTGCTCTGCGCTGACCCCTGGCGCCTCTAACATGGAATGACATCACAGTGCCCTGCGCTGATCCCTGGCGCCTGTAACATGGAATGACATCACAGTGCCCTGCGCTGACCCCTGGCGCCTGTATCATGGAATGACATCACAGTGCTCTGCGCTGACCCCTGGCGCCTCTAGCATGGAATGACATCACAGTGCTCTGCGCTGACCCCTGGCGCCTGTAGCATGGAATGACATCACAGTGCTCTGCGCTGACCCCTGGCGCCTGTAGCATGGAATGACATCACAGTGCTCTGCGCTGACCCCTGGCGCCTGTAACATGGAATGACATCACAGTGCTCTGCGCTGACCCCTGGCGCCTGTACCATGGAATGACATCACAGTGCTCTGCGCTGACCCCTGGCGCCTGTAACATGGAAGGACATCACAGTGCTCTGCGCTGACCCCTGGCGCCTGTAACATGGAAGGACATCACAGTGCTCTGCGCTGACCCCTGGCGCCTCTACCATGGAATGACATCAGAGTGCTCTGCGCTGACCCCTGGCGCCTCTAACATGGAATGACATCACAGTGCTCTGCGCTGACCCCTGGCGCCTCTAACATGGAATGACATCACAGTGCTCTGCGCTGACCCCTGGCGCCTGTAGCATGGAATGACATCACAGTGCTCTGCGCTGACCCCTGGCGCCTCTAACATGGAATGACATCACAGTGCTCTGCGCTGACCCCTGGCGCCTGTAACATGGAATGACATCACAGTGCTCTGCGCTGACCCCTGGCGCCTGTAACATGGAATGACATCACAGTGCTCTGCGCTGACCCCTGGCGCCTGTAGCATGGAATTACATCACAGTGCTCTGCGCTGACCCCTGGCGCCTCTAGCATGGAATGACATCACAGTGCTCTGCGCTGACCCCTGGCGCCTGTAACATGGAATGACATCACAGTGCTCTGCGCTGACCCCTGGCGCCTGTAGCATGGAATGACATCACAGTGCTCTGCGCTGACCCCTGGCGCCTGTAACATGGAATGACATCACAGTGCTCTGCGCTGACCCCTGGCGCCTGTAACATGGAATGACATCACAGTGCTCTGCGCTGACCCCTGGCGCCTGTACCATGGAAGGACATCACAGTGCTCTGCGCTGACCCCTGGCGCCTGTACCATGGAAGGACATCACAGTGCTCTGCGCTGACCCCTGGCGCCTGTAACATGGAATGACATCACAGTGCTCTGCGCTGACCCCTGGCGCCTGTAACATGGAATGACATCACAGTGCTCTGCGCTGACCCCTGGCGCCTGTACCATGGAATGACATCACAGTGCCCTGCGCTGACCCCTGGCGCCTGTAACATGGAATGACATCACAGTGCTCTGCGCTGACCCCTGGCGCCTGTAACATGGAATGACATCACAGTGCCCTGCGCTGACCCCTGGCGCCTGTAACATGGAATGACATCACAGTGCCCTGCGCTGACCCCTGGCGCCTGTAACATGGAATGACATCACAGTGCTCTGCGCTGACCCCTGGCGCCTGTAACATGGAATGACATCACAGTGCTCTGCGCTGACCCCTGGCGCCTGTAGCATGGAATGACATCACAGTGCTCTGCGCTGACCCCTGGCGCCTGTAGCATGGAATTACATCACAGTGCTCTGCGCTGACCCCTGGCGCCTGTAACATGGAATGACATCACAGTGCTCTGCGCTGACCCCCTGTAATCTGTAGCATGGAATGACATCACAGTGCTCTGCGCTGACCCCTGGCGCCTGTAACATGGAATGACATCACAGTGCTCTGCGCTGACCCCCTGTAATCTGTAGCATGGAATGACATCACAGTGCTCTGCGCTGACCCCTGGCGCCTGTAACATGGAATGACATCACAGTGCTCTGCGCTGACCCCTGGCGCCTGTAACATGGAATGACATCACAGTGCTCTGCGCTGACCCCTGGCGCCTGTAACATGGAATGACATCACAGTGCTCTGCGCTGACCCCTGGCGCCTGTAGCATGGAATGACATCACAGTGCTCTGCGCTGACCCCTGGCGCCTGTAGCATGGAATGACATCACAGTGCTCTGCGCTGACCCCTGGCGCCTCTAACACGGAATGACATCACAGTGCTCTGCGCTGACCCGTGGCGCCTGTAGCATGGAATGACATCACAGTGCTCTGCGCTGACCCCTGGCGCCTCTAACATGGAATGACATCACAGTGCTCTGCGCTGACCCCTGGCGCCTGTAACACGGAATGACATCACAGTGCTCTGCGCTGACCCGTGGCGCCTGTAGCATGGAATGACATCACAGTGCTCTGCGCTGACCCCTGGCGCCTCTAACATGGAATGACATCACAGTGCTCTGCGCTGACCCCTGGCGCCTGTAACATGGAATGACATCACAGTGCCCTGCGCTGACCCCTGGCGCCTGTAACATGGAATGACATCACAATGCCCTGCGCTGACCCCTGGCGCCTGTAACATGGAATGACATCACAGTGCCCTGCGCTGACCCCTGGCGCCTGTAACATGGAATGACATCACAGTGCTCTGCGCTGACCCCTGGCGCCTGTAACATGGAATGACATCACAGTGCTCTGCGCTGACCCCTGGCGCCTGTAACATGGAATGACATCACAGTGCTCTGCGCTGACCCCTGTCGCCTGCAGCATGGAATGACATCACAGTGCTCTGCGCTGACCCCTGGCGCCTGTAGCATGGAATGACATCACAGTGCTCTGCGCTGACCCCTGGCGCCTGTAACATGGAATGACATCACAGTGCTCTGCGCTGACCCCTGGCGCCTGTAGCATGGAATGACATCACAGTGCTCTGCGCTGACCCCTGGCGCCTGTACCATGGAAGGACATCACAGTGCCCTGCGCTGACCACTGGCGCCTGTAGCATGGAATGACATCACAGTGCTCTGCGCTGACCCCTGGCGCCTGTACCATGGAAGGACATCACAGTGCCCTGCGCTGACCCCTGGCGCCTGTACCATGGAATGACATCACAGTGCTCTGCGCTGACCCCTGGCGCCTCTAACATGGAATGACATCACAGTGCTCTGCGCTGACCCCTGGCGCCTGTAGCATGGAATGACATCACAGTGCTCTGCGCTGACCCCTGGCGCCTCTAACACGGAATGACATCACAGTGCTCTGCGCTGACCCCTGGCGCCTGTAGCATGGAATGACATCACAGTGCTCTGCGCTGACCCCTGGCGCCTCTAACATGGAATGACATCACAGTGCTCTGCGCTGACCCCTGGCGCCTGTAACACAGAATGACATCACAGTGCTCTGCGCTGACCCCTGGCGCCTGTAGCATGGAATGACCTCACAGTGCTCTGCGCTGACCCCTGGCGCCTCTAACATGGAATGACATCACAGTGCTCTGCGCTGACCCCTGGCGCCTGTAACATGGAATGACATCACAGTGCTCTGCGCTGACCCCTGGCGCCTGTAACATGGAATGACATCACAGTGCCCTGCGCTGACCCCTGGCGCCTGTAACATGGAATGACATCACAGTGCTCTGCGCTGACCCCTGGCGCCTGTAACATGGAATGACATCACAGTGCTCTGCGCTGACCCCTGGCGCCTGTAGCATGGAATGACATCACAGTGCTCTGCGCTGACCCCTGGCGTCTGTAGCATGGAATGACATCACAGTGCTCTGCGCTGACCCCTGTCGCCTGTAGCATGGAATGACATCACAGTGCTCTGCGCTGAACCCTGTCGCCTGTAGCATGGAATGACATCACAGTGCCCTGCGCTGACCCCTGGCGCCTGTAACATGGAATGACATCACAGTGCTCTGCGCTGACCCCTGGCGCCTGTAACATGGAATGACATCACAGTGCTCTGCGCTGACCCCTGGCGCCTGTAACATGGAATGACATCACAGTGCTCTGCGCTGACCCCTGGCGCCTGTAACATGGAATGACATCACAGTGCTCTGCGCTGACCCCTGGCGCCTGTAACATGGAATGACATCACAGTGCTCTGCGCTGACCCCTGGCGCCTGTAGCATGGAATGACATCACAGTGCTCTGCGCTGACCCCTGGCGCCTGTAACATGGAATGACATCACAGTGCTCTGCGCTGACCCCTGGCGCCTGTAGCATGGAATGACATCACAGTGCTCTGCGCTGACCCCTGGCGCCTGTAACACGGAATGACATCACAGTGCTCTGCGCTGACCCCTGGCGCCTGTAGCATGGAATGACATCACAGTGCTCTGCGCTGACCCCTGGCGCCTCTAACACGGAATGACATCACAGTGCTCTGCGCTGACCCCTGGCGCCTGTAACATGGAATGACATCACAGTGCTCTGCGCTGACCCCTGGCGCCTGTAACATGGAATGACATCACAGTGCTCTGCGCTGACCCCTGGCGCCTGTAACATGGAATGACATCACAGTGCTCTGCGCTGCCCCCTGGCGCCTGTAACATGGAATGACATCACAGTGCTCTGCGCTGACCCCTGGCTCTTGTAACATGGAATTACATCACAGTGCTCTGCGCTGACCCCTGGCGCCTCTAACATGGAATGACATCACAGTGCCCTGTGCTGACCCCTGGCGCCTCTAACATGGAATGACATCACAGTGCTCTGCGCTGACCCCTGGCGCCTGTACCATGGAATGACATCACAGTGCTCTGCGCTGACCCCTGGCGCCTGTAGCATGGAATGACATCACAGTGCTCTGCGCTGACCCCTGGCGCCTGTAACATGGAATGACATCACAGTGCTCTGCGCTGACCCCTGGCGCCTGTAGCATGGAATGACATCACAGTGCTCTGCGCTGACCCCTGGCGCCTCTAACATGGAATGACATCACAGTGCTCTGCGCTGACCCCTGGCGCCTCTAACACGGAATGACATCACAGTGCTCTGCGCTGACCCGTGGCGCCTGTAGCATGGAATGACATCACAGTGCTCTGCGCTGACCCCTGGCGCCTCTAACATGGAATGACATCACAGTGCTCTGCGCTGACCCCTGGCGCCTGTAACACGGAATGACATCACAGTGCTCTGCGCTGACCCGTGGCGCCTGTAGCATGGAATGACCTCACAGTGCTCTGCGCTGACACCTGGCGCCTCTAACATGGAATGACATCACAGTGCTCTGCGCTGACCCCTGGCGCCTGTAACATGGAATGACATCACAGTGCTCTGCGCTGACCCCTGGCGCCTGTAACATGGAATGACATCACAGTGCCCTGCGCTGACCCCTGGCGCCTGTAACATGGAATGACATCACAGTGCTCTGCGCTGACCCCTGGCGCCTGTAACATGGAATGACATCACAGTGCTCTGCGCTGACCCCTGGCGCCTGTAGCATGGAATGACATCACAGTGCTCTGCGCTGACCCCTGGCGTCTGTAGCATGGAATGACATCACAGTGCTCTGCGCTGACCCCTGTCGCCTGTAGCATGGAATGACATCACAGTGCTCTGCGCTGAACCCTGGCGCCTGTAGCATGGAATGACATCACAGTGCCCTGCGCTGACCCCTGGCGCCTGTAACATGGAATGACATCACAGTGCTCTGCGCTGACCCCTGGCGCCTGTAACATGGAATGACATCACAGTGCTCTGCGCTGACCCCTGGCGCCTGTAACATGGAATGACATCACAGTGCTCTGCGCTGACCCCTGGCGCCTGTAACATGGAATGACATCACAGTGCTCTGCGCTGACCCCTGGCGCCTGTAACATGGAATGACATCACAGTGCTCTGCGCTGACCCCTGGCGCCTGTAGCATGGAATGACATCACAGTGCTCTGCGCTGACCCCTGGCGCCTGTAACATGGAATGACATCACAGTGCTCTGCGCTGACCCCTGGCGCCTGTAGCATGGAATGACATCACAGTGCTCTGCGCTGACCCCTGGCGCCTGTAACACGGAATGACATCACAGTGCTCTGCGCTGACCCCTGGCGCCTGTAGCATGGAATGACATCACAGTGCTCTGCGCTGACCCCTGGCGCCTCTAACACGGAATGACATCACAGTGCTCTGCGCTGACCCCTGGCGCCTGTAACATGGAATGACATCACAGTGCTCTGCGCTGACCCCTGGCGCCTGTAACATGGAATGACATCACAGTGCTCTGCGCTGACCCCTGGCGCCTGTAACATGGAATGACATCACAGTGCTCTGCGCTGCCCCCTGGCGCCTGTAACATGGAATGACATCACAGTGCTCTGCGCTGACCCCTGGCTCTTGTAACATGGAATTACATCACAGTGCTCTGCGCTGACCCCTGGCGCCTCTAACATGGAATGACATCACAGTGCCCTGTGCTGACCCCTGGCGCCTCTAACATGGAATGACATCACAGTGCTCTGAGCTGACCCCTGGCGCCTGTACCATGGAATGACATCACAGTGCTCTGCGCTGACCCCTGGCGCCTGTAGCATGGAATGACATCACAGTGCTCTGCGCTGACCCCTGGCGCCTGTAACATGGAATGACATCACAGTGCTCTGCGCTGACCCCTGGCGCCTGTAGCATGGAATGACATCACAGTGCTCTGCGCTGACCCCTGGCGCCTCTAACATGGAATGACATCACAGTGCTCTGCGCTGACCCCTGGCGCCTGTACCATGGAATGACATCACAGTGCTCTGCGCTGACCCCTGGCGCCTGTAATATGGAATGACATCACAGTGCTCTGCGCTGACCCCTGGCGCCTGTAACATGGAATGACATCACAGTGCTCTGCGCTGACCCCTGGCGCCTGTAACATGGAATGACATCACAGTGCTCTGCGCTGACCCCTGGCGCCTGTAACATGGAATGACATCACAGTGCTCTGCGCTGACCCCTGGCGCCTGTAACATGGAATGACATCACAGTGCTCTGCGCTGACCCCTGGCGCCTGTAACATGGAATGACATCACAGTGCTCTGCGCTGACCCCTGGCGCCTGTAGCATGGAATGACATCACAGTGCTCTGCGCTGACCCCTGGCGCCTGTAACATGGAATGACATCACAGTGCTCTGCGCTGACCCCTGGCGCCTGTAGCATGGAATGACATCACAGTGCTCTGCGCTGACCCCTGGCGCCTGTAACACGGAATGACATCACAGTGCTCTGCGCTGACCCCTGGCGCCTGTAGCATGGAATGACATCACAGTGCTCTGCGCTGACCCCTGGCGCCTCTAACACGGAATGACATCACAGTGCTCTGCGCTGACCCCTGGCGCCTGTAACAGGGAATGACATCACAGTGCTCTGCGCTGACCCCTGGCGCCTGTAACATGGAATGACATCACAGTGCTCTGCGCTGACCCCTGGCGCCTGTAGCATGGAATGACATCACAGTGCTCTGCGCTGACCCCTGGCGCCTCTAGCATGGAATGACATCACAGTGCTCTGCGCTGACCCCTGGCGCCTGTAACATGGAATGACATCACAGTGCTCTGCGCTGACCCCTGGCGCCTGTAGCATGGAATGACATCACAGTGCTCTGCGCTGACCCCTGGCGCCTGTAACATGGAATGACATCACAGTGCTCTGCGCTGACCCCTGGCGCCTGTACCATGGAATGACGTCACAGTGCTCTGCGCTGACCCCTGGCGCCTGTAACATGGAATGACATCACAGTGCTCTGCGCTGACCCCTGGCGCCTGTAACATGGAAGGACATCACAGTGCTCTGCGCTGACCCCTGGCGCCTGTAACATGGAATGACATCACAGTGCCCTGCGCTGACCCCTGGCGCCTGTAACATGGAATGACATCACAGTGCTCTGCGCTGACCCCTGGCGCCTGTAACATGGAATGACATCACAGTGCCCTGTGCTGACCCCTGGCGCCTGTAACATGGAATGACATCACAGTGCTCTGCGCTGACCCCTGGCGCCTGTACCATGGAAGGACATCACAGTGCCCTGCGCTGACCCCTGGCGCCTGTACCATGGAAGGACATCACAGTGCCCTATGCTGACCCCTGATGTCCGTACCATGGAAGGACATCACAGTGCTCTGCGCTGACCCCTGGCGCCTGTACCATGGAATGACATCACAGTGCTCTGCGCTGACCCCTGGCGCCTGTAACATGGAATGACATCACAGTGCTCTGCGCTGACCCCTGGCGCCTGTAGCATGGAATGACATCACAGTGCTCTGCGCTGACCCCTGGCGCCTCTAACACGGAATGACATCACAGTGCTCTGCGCTGACCCGTGGCGCCTGTAGCATGGAATGACATCACAGTGCTCTGCGCTGACCCCTGGCGCCTCTAACATGGAATGACATCACAGTGCTCTGCGCTGACCCCTGGCGCCTGTAACACGGAATGACATCACAGTGCTCTGCGCTGACCCGTGGCGCCTGTAGCATGGAATGACCTCACAGTGCTCTGCGCTGACCCCTGGCGCCTCTAACATGGAATGACATCACAGTGCTCTGCGCTGACCCCTGGCGCCTGTAACATGGAATGACATCACAGTGCTCTGCGCTGACCCCTGGCGCCTGTAACATGGAATGACATCACAGTGCCCTGCGCTGACCCCTGGCGCCTGTAACATGGAATGACATCACAGTGCCCTGCGCTGACCCCTGGCGCCTGTAACATGGAATGACATCACAGTGCTCTGCGCTGACCCCTGGCGCCTGTAACATGGAATGACATCACAGTGCTCTGCGCTGACCCCTGGCGTCTGTAGCATGGAATGACATCACAGTGCTCTGCGCTGAACCCTGGCGCCTGTAGCATGGAATGACATCACAGTGCTCTGCGCTGAACCCTGGCGCCTGTAGCATGGAATGACATCACAGTGCCCTGCGCTGACCCCTGGCGCCTGTAACATGGAATGACATCACAGTGCCCTGCGCTGACCCCTGGCGCCTGTAACATGGAATGACATCACAGTGCTCTGCGCTGACCCCTGGCGCCTGTACCATGGAATGACATCACAGTGCTCTGCGCTGACCCCTGGCGTCTGTAGCATGGAATGACATCACAGTGCTCTGCGCTGACCCCTGGCGCCTGTAGCATGGAATGACATCACAGTGCTCTGCGCTGACCCCTGGCGCCTGTAGCATGGAATGACATCACAGTGCTCTGCGCTGACCCCTGGCGCCTGTAGCATGGAATGACATCACAGTGCTCTGCGCTGACCCCTGGCGCCTGTAGCATGGAATGACATCACAGTGCTCTGCGCTGACCCCTGGCGCCTGTACCATGGAAGGACATCACAGTGCTCTGCGCTGACCCCTGGCGCCTGTACCATGGAAGGACATCACAGTGCCCTGCGCTGACCCCTGGCGCCTGTACCATGGAATGACATCACAGTGCTCTGCGCTGACCCCTGGCGCCTGTAACATGGAATGACATCACAGTGCTCTGCGCTGCCCCCTGGCGCCTGTAACATGGAATGACATCACAGTGCTCTGCGCTGACCCCTGGCTCTTGTAACATGGAATTACATCACAGTGCTCTGCGCTGACCCCTGGCGCCTCTAACATGGAATGACATCACAGTGCCCTGTGCTGACCCCTGGCGCCTCTAACATGGAATGACATCACAGTGCTCTGCGCTGACCCCTGGCGCCTGTACCATGGAATGACATCACAGTGCTCTGCGCTGACCCCTGGCGCCTGTAGCATGGAATGACATCACAGTGCTCTGCGCTGACCCCTGGCGCCTGTAACATGGAATGACATCACAGTGCTCTGCGCTGACCCCTGGCGCCTGTAGCATGGAATGACATCACAGTGCTCTGCGCTGACCCCTGGCGCCTCTAACATGGAATGACATCACAGTGCTCTGCGCTGACCCCTGGCGCCTGTACCATGGAATGACATCACAGTGCTCTGCGCTGACCCCTGGCGCCTGTAATATGGAATGACATCACAGTGCTCTGCGCTGACCCCTGGCGCCTGTAACATGGAATGACATCACAGTGCTCTGCGCTGACCCCTGGCGCCTGTAACATGGAATGACATCACAGTGCTCTGCGCTGACCCCTGGCGCCTGTAACATGGAATGACATCACAGTGCTCTGCGCTGACCCCTGGCGCCTGTAACATGGAATGACATCACAGTGCTCTGCGCTGACCCCTGGCGCCTGTAACATGGAATGACATCACAGTGCTCTGCGCTGACCCCTGGCGCCTGTAGCATGGAATGACATCACAGTGCTCTGCGCTGACCCCTGGCGCCTGTAACACGGAATGACATCACAGTGCTCTGCGCTGACCCCTGGCGCCTGTAGCATGGAATGACATCACAGTGCTCTGCGCTGACCCCTGGCGCCTCTAACACGGAATGACATCACAGTGCTCTGCGCTGACCCCTGGCGCCTGTAACATGGAATGACATCACAGTGCTCTGCGCTGACCCCTGGCGCCTGTAACATGGAATGACATCACAGTGCTCTGCGCTGACCCCTGGCGCCTGTAGCATGGAATGACATCACAGTGCTCTGCGCTGACCCCTGGCGCCTCTAGCATGGAATGACATCACAGTGCTCTGCGCTGACCCCTGGCGCCTGTAGCATGGAATGACATCACAGTGCTCTGCGCTGACCCCTGGCGCCTGTAGCATGGAATGACATCACAGTGCTCTGCGCTGACCCCTGGCGCCTGTAACATGGAATGACATCACAGTGCTCTGCGCTGACCCCTGGCGCCTGTACCATGGAATGACATCACAGTGCTCTGCGCTGACCCCTGGCGCCTGTAACATGGAATGACATCACAGTGCTCTGCGCTGACCCCTGGCGCCTGTAACATGGAAGGACATCACAGTGCTCTGCGCTGACCCCTGGCGCCTGTAACATGGAATGACATCACAGTGCCCTGCGCTGACCCCTGGCGCCTGTAACATGGAATGACATCACAGTGCTCTGCGCTGACCCCTGGCGCCTGTAACATGGAATGACATCACAGTGCCCTGTGCTGACCCCTGGCGCCTGTAACATGGAATGACATCACAGTGCTCTGCGCTGACCCCTGGCGCCTGTACCATGGAAGGACATCACAGTGCCCTGCGCTGACCCCTGGCGCCTGTACCATGGAAGGACATCACAGTGCCCTATGCTGACCCCTGATGTCCGTACCATGGAAGGACATCACAGTGCTCTGCGCTGACCCCTGGCGCCTCTAACATGGAATGACATCACAGTGCTCTGCGCTGACCCCTGGCGCCTGTAACATGGAATGACATCACAGTGCTCTGCGCTGACCCCTGGCGCCTGTAACATGGAATGACATCACAGTGCTCTGCGCTGACCCCTGGCGCCTGTAACATGGAATGACATCACAGTGCTCTGCGCTGACCCCTGGCGCCTGTAACATGGAATGACATCACAGTGCTCTGCGCTGACCCCTGGCGCCTGTAACATGGAATGACATCACAGTGCTCTGCGCTGACCCCTGGTGCTTGTAATATGGAATGACATCACAGTGCTCTGCGCTGACCCCTGGCGCCTGTACCATGGAATGACATCACAGTGCCCTGTGCTGACCCCTGGCGCCTGTAACATGGAATGACATCACAGTGCTCTGTGCTGACCCCTGGTGCCTGTAATATGGAATGACATCACAGTGCTCTGCGCTGACCCCTGGCGCCTGTAAGATGGAATGACATCACAGTGCCCTGTGCTGACCCCTGGCGCCTGTAACATTGAATGACATCACAGTGCTCTGTGCTGACCCCTGGCGCCTGTAATATGGAATGACATCACAGTGCTCTGCGCTGACCCCTGGCGCCTGTAACATGGAATGACATCACAGTGCTCTGCGCTGACCCCTGGCGCCTGTAGCATGGAATGACATCACAGTGCTCTGCGCTGACCCCTGGCGCCTGTAACATGGAATGACATCACAGTGCTCTGCGCTGACCCCCTGTAATCTGTAGCATGGAATGACATCACAGTGCTCTGCGCTGACCCCTGGCGCCTGTAACATGGAATGACATCACAGTGCTCTGCGCTGACCCCTGGCACCTGTAACATGGAATGACATCACAGTGCTCTGCGCTGACCCCTGGCGCCTGTAACATGGAATGACATCACAGTGCTCTGCGCTGACCCCCTGTAATCTGTAGCATGGAATGACATCACAGTGCTCTGCGCTGACCCCTGGCGCCTGTAACATGGAATGACATCACAGTGCTCTGCGCTGACCCCTGGCGCCTGTAGCATGGAATTACATCACAGTGCTCTGCGCTGACCCCTGGCGCCTGTACCATGGAATGACGTCACAGTGCTCTGCGCTGACCCCTGGCGCCTGTACCATGGATAGACGTCACAGTGCTCTGCGCTGACCCCTGGCGCCTGTAGCATGGAATGACGTCACAGTGCTCTGCGCTGACCCCTGGCGCCTCTAACATGGAAGGACATCACAGTGCCCTGCGCTGACCCCTGGCGCCTGTAACATGGAATGACATCACAGTGCTCTGCGCTGACCCCTGGCGCCTGTAACATGGAATGACATCACAGTGCTCTGCGCTGACCCCTGGCGCCTGTAACATGGAATGACATCACAGTGCTCTGCGCTGACCCCTGGCGCCTGTAACATGGAATGACATCACAGTGCTCTGCGCTGACCCCTGGCGCCTGTAACATGGAATGACATCACAGTGCTCTGCGCTGACCCCTGGCGCCTGTAACATGGAATGACATCACAGTGCTCTGCGCTGACCCCTGGCGCCTGTAACATGGAATGACATCACAGTGCTCTGCGCTGACCCCTGGCGCCTGTAACATGGAATGACATCACAGTGCTCTGCGCTGACCCCTGGCGCCTGTAACATGGAATGACATCACAGTGCTCTGCGCTGACCCCTGGCGCCTGTAACATGGAATGACATCACAGTGCCCTGCGCTGACCCCTGGCGCCTGTACCATGGAATGACATCACAGTGCCCTGCGCTGACCCCTGGCGCCTGTAACATGGAATGACATCACAGTGCTCTGCGCTGACCCCTGGCGCCTGTAACATGGAATGACATCACAGTGCCCTGCGCTGACCCCTGGCGCCTGTAACATGGAATGACATCACAGTGCTCTGTGCTGACCCCTGGCGCCTGTAACATGGAATGACATCACAGTGCTCTGCGCTGACCCCTGGCGCCTGTAACATGGAATGAGATCACAGTGCTCTGCGCTGACCCCTGGCGCCTGTAGCATGGAATGACATCACAGTGCTCTGCGCTGACCCCTGGTGCCTGTAACATGGAATGACATCACAGTGCTCTGCGCTGACCCCCTGTAATCTGTAGCATGGAATGACATCACAGTGCTCTGCGCTGACCCCTGGCGCCTGTAACATGGAATGACATCACAGTGCTCTGCGCTGACCCCTGGCGTCTGTACCATGGAATGACATCACAGTGCTCTGCGCTGACCCCTGGCGCCTGTAACATGGAATGACATCACAGTGCTCTGCGCTGACCCCTGGCGCCTGTAGCATGGAATGACGTCACAGTGCTCTGCGCTGACCCCTGGCGCCTGTACCATGGAATGACGTCACAGTGCTCTGCGCTGACCCCTGGCGCCTGTACCATGGAATGACGTCACAGTGCTCTGCGCTGACCCCTGGCGCCTGTAGCATGGATTGACGTCACAGTGCTCTGCGCTGACCCCTGGCGCCTCTAACATGGAAGGACATCACAGTGCCCTGCGCTGACCCCTGGCGCCTGTACCATGGAATGACATCACAGTGCCCTGCGCTGACCCCTGGCGCCTGTACCATGGAATGACATCACAGTGCCCTGCGCTGACCCCTGGCGCCTGTAACATGGAATGACATCACAGTGCCCTGCGCTGACCCCTGGCGCCTGTAACATGGAATGACATCACAGTGCTCTGCGCTGACCCCTGGCGCCTGTAACATGGAATGACATCACAGTGCTCTGCGCTGACCCCTGGCGCCTGTAACATGGAATGACATCACAGTGCTCTGCGCTGACCCCTGGCGCCTGTAACATGGAATGACATCACAGTGCTCTGCGCTGACCCCTGGCGCCTGTAACATGGAATGACATCACAGTGCTCTGCGCTGACCCCTGGCGCCTGTAACATGGAATGACATCACAGTGCTCTGCGCTGACCCCTGGCGCCTGTACCATGGAATGACATCACAGTGCCCTGCGCTGACCCCTGGCGCCTGTAACATGGAATGACATCACAGTGCCCTGCGCTGACCCCTGGCGCCTGTAACATGGAATGACATCACAGTGCCCTGCGCTGACCCCTGGCGCCTGTAACATGGAATGACATCACAGTGCTCTGCGCTGACCCCTGGCGCCTGTAGCATGGAATGACATCACAGTGCTCTGCGCTGACCCCTGGCGCCTGTAACATGGAATGACATCACAGTGCTCTGCGCTGACCCCCTGTAATCTGTAGCATGGAATGACATCACAGTGCTCTGCGCTGACCCCTGGCGCCTGTAACATGGAATGACATCACAGTGCTCTGCGCTGACCCCTGGCGCCTGTAACATGGAATGACATCACAGTGCTCTGCGCTGACCCCCTGTAATCTGTAGCATGGAATGACATCACAGTGCTCTGCGCTGACCCCTGGCGCCTGTAACATGGAATGACATCACAGTGCTCTGCGCTGACCCCTGGCGTCTGTACCATGGAATGACATCACAGTGCTCTGCGCTGACCCCTGGCGCCTGTAACATGGAATGACATCACAGTGCTCTGCGCTGACCCCTGGCGCCTGTAGCATGGAATGACATCACAGTGCTCTGCGCTGACCCCTGGCGCCTGTACCATGGAATGACGTCACAGTGCTCTGTGCTGACCCCTGGCTCCTGTACCATGGAATGACGTCACAGTGCTCTGCGCTGACCCCTGGCGCCTGTAGCATGGAATGACGTCACAGTGCTCTGCGCTGACCCCTGGCGCCTCTAACATGGAAGGACATCACAGTGCCCTGTGCTGACCCCTGGCGCCTGTACCATGGAATGACATCACAGTGCTCTGCGCTGACCCCTGGCGCCTGTAACATGGAATGACATCACAGTGCTCTGCGCTGACCCCTGGCGCCTGTAACATGGAATGACATCACAGTGCTCTGCGCTGACCCCTGGCGCCTGTAACATGGAATGACATCACAGTGCTCTGCGCTGACCCCTGGCGCCTGTAGCATGGAATGACATCACAGTGCTCTGCGCTGACCCCTGGCGCCTGTAGCATGGAATGACATCACAGTGCTCTGCGCTGACCCCTGGCGCCTGTAACATGGAATGACATCACAGTGCTCTGCGCTGACCCCTGGCGCCTGTAACATGGAATGACATCACAGTGCTCTGCGCTGACCCCTGGCGCCTGTACCATGGAAGGACATCACAGTGCCCTGTGCTGACCCCTGGCGCCTGTACCATGGAATGACATCACAGTGCCCTGCGCTGACCCCTGGCGCCTGTAGCATGGAATGACATCACAGTGCCCTGCGCTGACCCCTGGCGCCTGTAGCATGGAATGACATCACAGTGCTCTGCGCTGACCCCTGGCGCCTGTAACATGGAATGACATCACAGTGCTCTGCGCTGACCCCTGGCTCTTGTAACATGGAATGACATCACAGTGCTCTGCGCTGACCCCTGGCGCCTCTAACATGGAATGACATCACAGTGCCCTGTGCTGACCCCTGGAGCCTCTAACATGGAATGACATCACAGTGCTCTGCGCTGACCCCTGGCGCCTGCACCATGGAATGACATCACAGTGCTCTGCGCTGACCCCTGGCGCCTGTAGCATGGAATGACATCACAGTGCTCTGCGCTGACCCCTGGCGCCTGTAACATGGAATGACATCACAGTGCTCTGCGCTGACCCCTGGCGCCTGTAGCATGGAATGACATCACAGTGCTCTGCGCTGACCCCTGGCGCCTCTAGCATGGAATGACATCACAGTGCTCTGCGCTGACCCCTGGCGCCTGTAACATGGAATGACATCACAGTGCTCTGCGCTGACCCCTGGCGCCTGTAGCATGGAATGACATCACAGTGCTCTGCGCTGACCCCTGGCGCCTGTAGCATGGAATGACATCACAGTGCTCTGCGCTGACCCCTGGCGCCTGTAGCATGGAATGACATCACAGTGCTCTGCGCTGACCCCTGGCGCCTGTAGCATGGAATGACATCACAGTGCTCTGCGCTGACCCCTGGCGCCTGTAGCATGGAATGACATCACAGTGCTCTGCGCTGACCCCTGGCGCCTCTAACACGGAATGACATCACAGTGCTCTGCGCTGACCCGTGGCGCCTCTAGCATGGAATGACATCACAGTGCTCTGCGCTGACCCCTGGCGCCTGTAGCATGGAATGACATCGCAGTGCTCTGCGCTGACCCCTGGCGCCTCTAACATGGAATGACATCACAGTGCTCTGCGCTGACCCCTGGCGCCTGTACCATGGAATGACATCACAGTGCTCTGCGCTGACCCCTGGCGCCTGTAGCATGGAATGACATCACAGTGCTCTGCGCTGACCCCTGGCGCCTGTAGCATGGAATGACATCACAGTGCTCTGCGCTGACCCCTGGCGCCTGTAGCATGGAATGACATCACAGTGCTCTGCGCTGACCCCTGGCGCCTGTAGCATGGAATGACATCACAGTGCTCTGCGCTGACCCCTGGCGCCTGTAGCATGGAATGACATCACAGTGCTCTGCGCTGACCCCTGGCGCCTGTAACATGGAATGACATCACAGTGCCCTGCGCTGACCCCTGGCGCCTGTAACATGGAATGACATCACAGTGCCCTGCGCTGACCCCTGGCGCCTGTAGCATGGAATGACATCACAGTGCCCTGCGATGACCCCTGGCGCCTGTAACATGGAATGACATCACAGTGCCCTGCGCTGACCCCTGGCGCCTGTGGAATGACATCACAGTGCCCTGCGCTGACCCCTGGCGCCTGTAACATGGAATGACATCACAGTGCTCTGCGCTGACCCCCTGTAATCTGTAGCATGGAGTTAAATCACATTAGTCTGTGTTGACCTGTGATCTCATCTCTGTGGCATGGAATAGCATCACAGTGCTCTATATTGGCCCCTGCTGTTTGTAGCATTGAATGACATCACAGTGCACTGTGCATGGAAGGATGTCACAGTGTTCTGTTCTGAGACATGGTCTCTGTAGCATGGAATAACTTCACAATGCTCTCTGCTGGCCCCTGGTGTTTGTAGCATGCAGTGACATGACAGTGTTCTGTGCTGATGTCTCTAACATGGAAAAGCATCACAGTGCTCTGCTCTGACCTCCCTGGTGTCTGTTGCATTGAATGACGTCACAGTGCCCTATGATGACCCCTGGTGCCTGTAGTATGGAATGACATCACATTGGTCTATGCTGACCCTTCATCCCATCTCTGTAATATTGAGTGACATCACAGTGCAGTTTGGTGATCTCTGGTGTCTGTAACACTGAATGACATCAGAGGTCTCTGTGCTCACCCCCTAGTGTTTGTAGCATGGAATGACACCACAGTTACCTGCACTGACCCTTCAACTCATCTCTGTAGCACTGAATGACATCACAGTGGGCGCTGCTGATCTCTGTTGTCTGTTTTGACTTTCTCCATTCCAGGGCCAGATGGTCACCTGACAGATTATAGCTTGTCCTGGCTGATGGAGAATAGCTATGAAGGACACCTGAAGAAACCCCGACTCCAGGCGCTGTGGAATGCAGAGGTCTATCAGCGAGCCCAAGTGGCACCAGTGCCATGCCAGCGGGTCTTGGAGACTGATGAAGGCCTGCGTGAGCTGTTTGACAGCTTCCTCCGCTATGGCTTTGCCTTGGTGGACGGGGTCCCACCCACCGAGGAGGACACAGAACACTTGGCACGGAGAGTCAGCTTAGTCAGGTATGAGAGCCCATGAATGCAGATCTCTGTTCAAAAGAAGCTCTTAGCTGAGATAATATTGGGGGTTGATGCTTGTGGTGTGGTACTGGGTGATGGAAGTTGTGGTGTGTGTTAAATGATGGGTCCTCCTTGGAAGGGGGGAGTGCGAGGGGATTGGAAGAGGAGATTGAGATGAATCTATAGCTCGTAGATTGGGTGAGTACTTGATCCCTACACCATCAGAACGGGATTCAACAGTCAAACAGGATGAAATAGGGTCTCACAGAGACACTGGTGTAGGAGGCTGGACTGGCTTGTAGTGAGTACCAAGGGGTACTTGCACCTTGCACCAGGCCCAGTTATCCCTTATTAGTGTATAGGGTGTCTAGCAGCTTAGGCTGATAGATAATGGTAGCTTAGCAGAGCAGCTTAGGCTGAACTAGGAGACGTGTGAAGCTACTACAGTACCACTTAGTGTCATATGCACAATATCATAAGAAAACACAATACACAGTTATACTAAAAATAAAGGTACTTTATTTTTATGACAATATGCCAAAGTATCTTAGAGTGTACCCTCAGTGAGAGGATAGGAAATATACACAAGATATATGTACACAATACCAAAAATATGCAGTATAGTCTTAGAAAACAGTGCAAACAATGTATAGTTACAATAGGATGCAATGGGGACACATAGGGATAGGGGCAACACAAACCATATACTCCAAAAGTGGAATGCGAACCACGAATGGACCCCAAACCTATGTGACCTTGTAGAGGGTCGCTGGGACTATTAGAAAATAGTGAGGGTTAGAAAAATAGCCCACCCCAAGACCCTGAAAAGTGAGTGCAAAGTGCACTAAAGTTCCCCTAAGGACAAAGAAGTCGTGTTAGAGGAATAATGCAGGAAAGACACAAACCAACAATGCAACCACGATGGATTTCCAATCTAGGGTACCTGTGGAACAAGGGGACCAAGTCCAAAAGTCACAAGCAAGTCGGAGATGGGCAGATGCCCAGGAAATGCCAGCTGCGGGTGCAAAGAAGCTTCTATTGGACAGAAGAAGCTGAGGTTTCTGCAGGAACGAAAAGGGCTAGAGACTTCCCTTTTGGTGGACGGATCCCACTCGCCGCGGAGAGTCGTGCAGAAGTGCTTTCCCGCCGAAAGAATGCCAACAAGCCTTGCTAGCTGTAAATCGTGCGGTTAGCATTTTTGGATGCTACTGTGGCCCAGGAGGGACCAGGAGGTCGCAAATTGGACCAAGAGGTAGAGGGGACGTTGAGCAAGACAAGGAGCCCTCTTAGCAGCAGGTAGCACCTGGAGAAGTGCCAGAAATAGGCACTACAAAGATGCGTGAAACGGTGCTCACCCGAAGTCGCACAAAGAAGTCCCACGTCGCCGGAGAACAACTTAGGAGGTCGTGCCATGCAGGTTAGAGTGCCGTGGACCCAGGCTGGACTGTGCACAAAGGATTTCCGCCGGAAGTGCACGGAGGCCGGAGTAGCTGCAAAAGTCGTGGTTCCCAGCAATGCAGTCTAGCGAGGTGAGGCAAGGACTTACCTCCACCAAACTTGGACTGAAGAGTCACTGGACTGTGGGAGTCACTTGGACAGAGTTGCTGGATTCGAGGGACCTCGCTCGTTGTGCTGAGAGGAGACCCAAGGGACCGGTAATGCAGGTTTTTGGTGCCTGCGGTTGCAGGGGGAAGTTTCCGTCGACCCACAGGAGATTTCTTCGGAGCTTCTAGTGCAGAGAGGAGGCAGACTACCCCCACAGCATGCACCACCAGGAAAACAGTCGAGAAGGCGGCAGGATCAGCGTTACAGAGTTGCAGTAGTCGTCTTTGCTACTATGTTGCAGTTTTGCAGGCTTCCAGCGCGGTCAGCAGTCGATTCCTTGGCAGAAGGTGAAGAGAGAGATGCAGAGGAACTCGGATGAGCTCTTGCACTCGTTATCTAAAGTTTCCCCAGAGACAGAGACCCTAAATAGCCAGAAAAGAGGGTTTGGCTACCTAGGAGAGAGGATAGGCTAGCAACACCTGAAGGAGCCTATCAGAAGGAGTCTCTGACGTCACCTGGTGGCACTGGCCACTCAGAGCAGTCCAGTGTGCCAGCAGCACCTCTGTTTCCAAGATGGCAGAGGTCTGGAGCACACTGGAGGAGCTCTGGACACCTCCCAGGGGAGGTGCAGGTCAGGGGAGTGGTCACTCCCCTTTCCTTTGTCCAGTTTCGCGCCAGAGCAGGGCTAAGGGGTCCCCTGAACCGGTGTAGACTGGCTTATGCAGAATTGGGCACATCTGTGCCCAAGAAAGCATTTCCAGAGGCTGGGGGAGGCTACTCCTCCCCTGCCTTCACACCATTTTCCAAAGGGAGAGGGTGTAACACCCTCTCTCAGAGGAAGTCCTTTGTTCTGCCATCCTGGGCCAGGCCTGGCTGGACCCCAGGAGGGCAGATGCCTGTCTGAGGGGTTGGCAGCAGCAGCAGCTGCAGTGAAACCCCAGGAAGGGCAGTTTGGCAGTACCAGGGTCTGTGCTACAGACCACTGGGATCATGGAATTGTGCCAACTATGCCAGGATGGCATAGAGGGGGCAATTCCATGATCATAGACATGTTACATGGCCATATTCGGAGTTACCATTGTGAAGCTACATATAGGTAGTGACCTATATGTAGTGCACGCGTGTAATGGTGTCCCCGCACTCACAAAGTCCGGGGAATTGGCCCTGAACAATGTGGGGGCACCTTGGCTAGTGCCAGGGTGCCCTCACACTAAGTAACTTTGCACCTAACCTTTACCAGGTAAAGGTTAGACATATAGGAGACTTATAAGTTACTTAAGTGCAGTGTAAAATGGCTGTGAAATAACGTGGACGTTATTTCACTCAGGCTGCAGTGGCAGGCCTGTGTAAGAATTGTCAGAGCTCCCTATGGGTGGCAAAAGAAATGCTGCAGCCCATAGGGATCTCCTGGAACCCCAATACCCTGGGTACCTCAGTACCATATACTAGGGAATTATAAGGGTGTTCCAGTAAGCCAATGTAAATTGGTAAAATTGGTCACTAGCCTGTTAGTGACAATTTGTACAGAGAGAGCATAACCACTGAGGTTCTGGTTAGCAGAGCCTCAGTGAGACAGTTAGGCACCACATAGGGAACACATACCTATAGGCCACAAACCTATGAGCACTGGGGTCCTGACTAGCAGGGTCCCAGTGACACATAACAAACATACTGAAAACATAGGGTTTTCACTATGAGCACTGGGCCCTGGCTAGCAGGATACCAGTGAGACAGTGAAAACACCCTGACATACACTCACAAACAGGCCAAAAGTGGGGGTAACAAGGCTAGAAAGAGGCTACTTTCTCACACAACCCCCCCCCCAAACGAAGGACAATAAGGCTAACCTTGGCCAGTTGAGACTTTATTGTCTAAGTGGTGATAAGTAGAGAGTAGCTCTGCAATAGACTGGTTACTCCCTTTATCATCCACTATATGGTTACTTCCCTTTGGGGATGTAAACCACCCTTTTTGAAGTTTTTTAGCTAAGCAACAATGTGAAGATGTATTTTCAGAGTTTCTATCAGTAAGTTTTAGTTTAGAGCAGTGGGAATTGTCCACTGAACCTATTTGTAGTGATGGAAATGCCAGACAGGGATGCTGTCTCAATAAAGCCATAGCTGGGCAAAAACGTTGTCCATATGGCTGGAAGAGAGAACAGGGATGCTGTTTCTCTTGAGTTGGAGCAGGGCAGGGATGCTGTCCTATGAGCTCCACACTAGGGCAGGGATGCTGTCCTAAGTGTTGTGAGGCAGTGCAGGTTTTCTGCACTAAAGTTTCTCTGGGAGGGTTGGAGGGATGCTCCATGTTAACTAAAATGGTGCTCTTGTTCTCACCAATGTTAGTTATCCCACAGAGAGGTACTTCTACCTCAGGGAGTACAGTTTTGCCACCTGATGATTCCCTTGGAACAGGTGCCACCCCAGGAGAGGTTTCTCCCACCACAGGAATGGTATCCTGAATGGTAGGGTGGTTAGGGGATACTGTGATACCCTTTTTACCTGTTGATGGAGAGGGATCCTGAGTTTTCAGGCCTTCTCTCCTTTGCTTTTTCATTTCAGTAGAAATTAGAGGGAACAATTCCTCTGGGATGCCCAGCATGGCTGCATGGGCATAAAACTCTACATCAGCCCAACCTGAGGCCTCTAGGTCATTACCTAAGAGACAGTCTACAGGTAAGCTAGGTGATACCACCACCTGCTTAGGGCCAGTAACTCCACCCCAACTAAACTGAGTTATAGCTAAGGGAAGAAACTTAGTGGAGTTATGGACATCAATAATCTTATACTGTTGTCCAATGATGTGTTGATCAGGGTGCACTAGGTTTTCAGTCACCAAAGTGATACTGGCACCTGTGTCCCTGTAGGCCAAGGCCTCAACACCATTTATTGAAACTGTCTGCCTGTACTTATCCATTGTAAGGGGACAAGCAGCCAGTGTGGCAAGGCCAATGCCACTAGGTGTGACAGAAACTGTCTTGGGACTGACTACCCCAGTTTCTATGATGGACCCATAAGTGAACCCAACTACACCCTTAACTTGACTGTTGCCAGCAGTCCCACCACTAGTACCACTACTGCTAGGGGCACTAGAGCTTGATGTATTAGTGGTGGTAGGCTCAGGGGGTTTACCTGGACAGGACTTATCCCCTGACCTATGGCCTCTGTTTTTACACACAAAGCACCAAGGCTTTTTAATGTGTGCAGGTTGGGAAGAAGAGGAAGAATCTGTTTTATCCCCACCCTCTGAAGAGTGTTTAAGATTTGAAGTGGGATCTTTGGTTTTACCCTTATCCCAATGCTTATCTTGAGATTTTTCACCATCTTTCTTCTTATTGCCATCTTTGTCACCCCCTCTATGAACTTTTCTGTTCACCCTTGTTCTGACCCATTTGTCTGCCTTCTTTCCCAATTCTTGGGGAGAGGTCAGATCAGAGTCTACCAGGTACTGGTGCAACAAATCAGACACACAATTATTAAGAATATGCTCTCTCAGGATCAAGTTATACAGGCTGTCATAATCAGTAACTTTACTGCCATGTAACCACCCCTCCAAGGCCTTCACTGAATGGTCAATGAAATCAACCCAGTCTTGTGAAGACTCCTTTTTGGTCTCTCTGAACTTTATCCTGTATTGTTCAGTGGTTAAGCCATAACCATCCAGGAGTGCATTCTTAAGAACTTTGTAATCATTAGCTTCATTTTCTTTCACAGTAAGGAGCCTATCCCTACCTTTACCACTAAATGATAGCCATAGGATAGCAGCCCACTGCCTTTGAGGGACATCCTGTACAACACAGGCCCTCTCTCAAGTGCAGCAAACCACTTGTTAATGTCATCCCCCTCCTTATAAGGGGGAACTATCTTGTGCAGATTCCTGGAATCATGCTCTTTTGCAGGATGGCTATGGGGAATACTGCTGCTGCCACCATGGGTTTCTAAACCCAGTTTCTGTCTCTCCTTCTCTACTTCTAAAGTCTGTCTATCCAAATCCAGCTGTTGCTTCTTGAGCTTCAGTCTGGTTTGTTCCACTCTCAATCTATTGAGCTTTCTAACAATCTGTCATCAGGGTGGGTGGGAGGGAGGGACATGTCTTGAAACAGAAGTATGATGAGAATGGACAGAAGGAGACCTGTCCCTTACAGAAGGCACCCTAACAGCTTGGTTAACAGAAACATCACTTCTACTGTGGTGAGAATGAATGCTCTTGCTATGATGTGAGACAACACTATCTGTATGGTGTGACTCTACATCTGTACCAACTATGCTAGACTGTCTAGTAATGGGCAGGCTCTGATTTTTCTTTCCTAAATCTTTTCCTAGGGGTGTCCTTGGATCAGATTGGGAACCATTAGCTGCTTTTTCTACAGATGGGGCCTTTCTGGCTTTATCTTGTTCTCTAAGCATGTTAAGTAACAGTTCCAAGGAAGGATTCTTCCCTACACTCAAACCTCTCTCTATGCAGAGACTCCTTGCTCCTTTCCAGCTAAGGTGATCATATGCAAGTTTGGACAGATCAACATTTTGGCCTGTGCCAGACATTTTTAGAGAGAGTTAAAGTGATAGGAAAAGTGAAAAAAGTTTGTCAGAGCTTTTAGAAAGACAGAGAAAAAAAACTTTTAAAACTTTTTAGAACTTTTTAGAAGTTTAGAAGTACTTTTCAGCACTTAGAAAAGAGTGAAAAGAGGAAATGCAAAACTTTTTAGCTATGTGTACACACACTGAATTTGTTTTGTATATTTTTCTCTTATGAAAAGTACAATGACAAGAGTGGTAAGTAGTCTCAAAGCACTTATCCCACCGCTGCACAACCAATGTAGGAGGCTGGACTGGCTTGTAGTGAGTACCAAGGGGTACTTGCACCTTGCACCAGGCCCAGTTATCCCTTATTAGTGTATAGGGTGTCTAGCAGCTTAGGCTGATAGATAATGGTAGCTTAGCAGAGCAGCTTAGGCTGAACTAGGAGACGTGTGAAGCTACTACAGTACCACTTAGTGTCATATGCACAATATCATAAGAAAACACAATACACAGATATACTAAAAATAAAGGTACTTTATTTTTATGACAATATGCCAAAGTATCTTAGAGTGTACCCTCAGTGAGAGGATAGGAAATATACACAAGATATATGTACACAATACCAAAAATATGCAGTATAGTCTTAGAAAACAGTGCAAACAATGTATAGTTACAATAGGATGCAATGGGGACACATAGGGATAGGGGCAACACAAACCATATACTCCAAAAGTGGAATGCGAACCACGAATGGACCCCAAACCTATGTGACCTTGTAGAGGGTCACTGGGACTATTAGAAAATAGTGAGGGTTAGAAAAATAGCCCACCCCAAGACCCTGAAAAGTGAGTGCAAAGTGCACTAAAGTTCCCCTAAGGACAAAGAAGTCGTGTTAGAGGAATAATGCAGGAAAGACACAAACAAACAATGCAACCACAATGGATTTCCAATCTAGGGTACCTGTGGAACAAGGGGACCAAGTCCAAAAGTCACAAGCAAGTCGGAGATGGGCAGATGCCCAGGAAATGCCAGCTGCGGGTGCAAAGAAGCTTCTACTGGACAGAAGAAGCTGAGGTTTCTGCAGGAACGAAAAGGGCTAGAGACTTTTCCTTTGGTGGACGGATCCCTCTCGCCGTGGAGAGTTGTGCAGAAGTGTTTTCCCGCCAAAAGAACGCCAACAAGCCTTACTAGCTGCAAATCATACGGTTAGCGTTTTTGGATGCTGCTGTGGCCCAGGAGGGACCAGGAGGTCGCAAATTGGACCAGGAGGTAGAGGGGACGTCTAGCAAGACAAGGAGACCTCTTAGCAGCAGGTAGCACCCAGAGAAGTGCCAGAAACAGGCACTACGAGGATGCGTGAAATGGTGATCACCCGAAGTCACACAAAGAAGTCCCACGTCGCCGGAGAACAACTTAGGAGGTCGTGCAATGCAGGTTAGAGTGCCGTGGACCCAGGCTGGACTGTGCACAAAGGATTTCCACCGGAAGTGCACGGAGGCCGGAGTAGCTGCAAAAGTCGCGGTTCCCAGCAATGCAGTCTAGCGAGGTGAGGCAAGGACTTACCTCCACCAAACTTGGACTGAAGAGTCACTGGACTGTGGGAGTCACTTGGACAGAGTTGCTGGATTCGAGGGACCTCGCTCGTCGTGCTGAGAGGAGACCCAAGGGACTGGTAATGCAGCTTTTTGGTGCCTGCGGTTGCAGGGGGAAGATTCCGTCGACCCACGGGAGATTTCTTCGGAGCTTCTAGTGCAGAGAGGAGGCAGACTACCCCCACAGCATGCACCACCAGGAAAACAGTCGAGAAGGTGGCAGGATCAGCGTTACAGAGTTGCAGTAGTCGTCTTTGCTACTATGTTGCAGTTTTGCAGGCTTCCAGCGCGGTCAGCAGTCGATTCCTTGGCAGAAGGTGAAGAGAGAGATGCAGAGGAACTCGGATGAGCTCTTGCACTCGTTATCTAAAGTTTCCCCAGAGACAGAGACCCTAAATAGCCAGAAAGGAGGGTTTGGCTACCTAGGAGAGAGGATAGGCTAGCAACACCTGAAGGAGCCTATCAGAAGGAGTCTCTGACGTCACCTGGTGGCACTGGCCACTCAGAGCAGTCCAGTGTGCCAGCAGCACCTCTGTTTCCAAGATGGCAGAGGTCTGGAGCACACTGGAGGAGCTCTGGACACCTCCCAGGGGAGGTGCAGGTCAGGGGAGTGGTCACTCCCCTTTCCTTTGTCCAGTTTCGCGCCAGAGCAGGGCTAAGGGGTCCCCTGAACTGGTGTAGACTGGCTTATGCAGAATTGGGCACATCTGTGCCCAAGAAAGCATTTCCAGAGGCTGGGGGAGGCTACTCCTCCCCTGCCTTCACACCATTTTCCGAAGGGAGAGGGTGTAACACCCTCTCTCAGAGGAAGTCCTTTGTTCTGCCATCCTGGGCCAGGCCTGGCTGGACCCCAGGAGGGCAGATGCCTGTCTGAGGGGTTGGCAGCAGCAGCAGCTGCAGTGAAACCCCAGGAAGGGCAGTTTGGCAGTACCAGGGTCTGTGCTACAGACCACTGGGATCATGGAATTGTGCCAACTATGCCAGGATGGCATAGAGGGGGCAAATCCATGATCATAGACATGTTACATGGCCATATTCGGAGTTACCATTGTGAAGCTACATATAGGTAGTGACCTATATGTAGTGCACGCGTGTAATGGTGTCCCCGCACTCACAAAGTCCGGGGAATTGGCACTGAACAATGTGGGGGCACCTTGGCTAGTGCCAGGGTGCCCTCACACTAAGTAACTTTGTACCTAACCTTTACCAGGTAAAGGTTAGACATATAGGTGACTTATAAGTTACTTAAGTGCAGTGTAAAATGGCTGTGAAATAACGTGGACGTTATTTCACTCAGGCTGCAGTGGCAGGCCTGTGTAAGAATTGTCAGAGCTCCCTATGGGTGGCAAAAGAAATGCTGCAGCCCATAGGGATCTCCTGGAACCCCAATACCCTGGGTACCTCAGTACCATATACTAGGGAATTATAAGGGTGTTCCAGTAAGCCAATGTAAATTGGTAAAATTGGTCACTAGCCTGTTAGTGACAATTTGAAAGAAATGAGAGAGCATAACCACTGAGGTTCTGGTTAGCAGAGCCTCAGTGAGACAGTTAGGCACCACACAGGGAACACATACATATAGGCCACAAACTTATGAGCACTGGGGTCCTGACTAGCAGGGTCCCAGTGACACATAACAAACATACTGAAAACATAGGGTTTTCACTATGAGCACTGGGCCCTGGCTAGCAGGATCCCAGTGAGACAGTGAAAACACCCTGACATACACTCACAAACAGGCCAAAAGTGGGGGTAACAAGGCTAGAAAGAGGCTACTTTCTCACAACTGGTAAAACACAAGGACCTGCACAACTACCAAACAAAACAGTACAAAAACATCAACCTCTAAGGAAACAAGGGTGCTGTGTAAATTAATAATATAACCCCTCCTGTAGAAAATCTACTTTTATATATTGTGAGCCTACAAGAGGTGTCCCAGTGTAGGCTCACTGAATGGCCACCTAGCCTAGGAAGGAAGAACTTGCTATTGCATGTCAAAGACTAGGCCTCCATGGAGTTCACGGAGTTCTGCTACGCAAAACTCCGTGAAGTACAGAAAAAACTCTGCCGTGCTAGGTGGAGTTCTGCGAGTGCCCGAGTGCAGTAAGTCAAGCTGCTCGCACTGATTTTTAATGCCGGGAGTTTGTCCCGCGCTGTGAAATCAGCACAAGTGGCATAATCCGCAGGGCCAAAGGGCGCTGCTTCTTTTTGCCACTTGAGTAGATGTTCTACTCAAACAGCAGCTCCCTCAGTGTGCGCGGCAGGTTCCTCAATGTGAGTGGTAGCGACCTTCCGTGACCGCTTGCGTTGAGAAATCTCTCCGGAAGGTGGCCTATTATTTGATTTTTCTCACTTGCCAACCTACAGTTGGCAAGCGCGGGCGAGAGGAAAAACTCCGCCCCGCCACTCTACAGTTTTTTTTAAACTCCGCACGGAGCAGAATTATTCGCTCCATACTCAGAGTCTGAAATCTGACCATTTCCATATGGGCATGAAGGAACTATCTCCAAAGATCACATACTCTTGTTTGAAATTGTTCGCACTTTGTAAATTTGATGTGGTGATTTTTGCTGCGTTGGGCCACATTAGAGTAAAATAAATGACACCAATGTGGTGCAGGAGGCACTAGGGGCTCTTAAATCTGCCCTGTAGGTAATCTGAAAAATTCTAGAGCTACACAATGAAAACCTCTAGCGGATGAGGCGCAGGCCTTCGGCAGGAGAGCGGTAGGTGGACAGTGAAGCTTTGGTGCATTTTGCACCACTTTTCTTGCGCCTCATTGCGCCCCCTAACGACACCATGTTTGCAATACTGTGCACCACGGCGCATGTTAGGACAATAATGTAAAAGATGCTACTGTGGCATTTTGGTGGATTAGCACCAACAATTACGGTGCTAATCCACCAAAGTCAAGGAAGGCCCACTGAACACAACCGGTGTGTCACTTTAAAAATAACCCTAAAAATGACTCAATTAAATCTTGTAGATTTTACTGCACCATTTTTCTGGGCCTCCTAACAGGGGAACGCCTGCCTTGCATACACTAAGTCTGGCGCAGGCATAATGTGGCGCAAGGGGTTACAAAGTGGTGTGACAAAAATGCCTTGTTAACGCCACATTAGCATTAAAAAAGTACGCTAATGTGGCACAAGGACGTGCGAGGGACTTGTACATACGCCCCTTTTTTTCCATCATTCGATTATGCTTATATATTTTGAAATATTTGTACAGTTCATTTACAGGTATTTTCATGTTGTAATGTGTTACCAAAGATCCCATCCTACAGCCTTTCCTATCGTGTACCCCAGCAACACTGTCCTACGGTTTGATCTGTGGTCAGAGAAAGAATAGTAAATACCAATCTCCAATGTCTCCACTGCTTAATTTGTAAAAGAATAAGTGCCGGGACCCAAATTCTTAGCTAGAAGCCATTGGCCGGCACTATGGAAGGCCAATGTGCCAGATGGCAAGGCTTCGTAGTCTTGATTTGACCTCATGCCTCTTCAATCACCCACCAGGCACTCCCAGCCTTTATATCTTATTTCCTTTTCTGCTCTCTTTTGTCCCAGGGTCTCTATTTTATCACCTTTTGCTTCCCCTTCTTTCCACCTTTTGTGTGTTCTCTCTTGCTCTGGATCAAAGTCTGTTGAGGAAAAACAGGTGGTGCTCCCCAGAGGTGAGTGCAGGTGCACCCCGCCTGCAACCACGGCTCAAACAATCATTCTGGCCCATGCTTATGGGGTTTGATGCAGGACCTTGGCGCACTGCCCTGCATGAAAGGGGAAGGGCAGGAATGTGCTGTCTCCATGGCATACAAAGCATTCCTGTCCTTCCCCCTGCGCTGGTGATGTTTTGACAGCCTAGCCCCAATGCAGGGACCCTTTCACCATGGTGCAAGGGTGCCTGCTGTGTAGGAAGGATTATTTTGGGGCAGGAAGGGGCACCTTTCTGCACAAAACCAATCCTGGGAGGAGTTTCCCTCTGATTATGAGGCATATTTACATGCCCCATGCGCTGTCTTAGCACCACCATAATGTCATTTTTATTACACTAAGGCAGCGCTCAGGTGGCCTTTCCCCTGCACCAGATTTACAAAGTGTCACAATGCGTGCATTGCACCAGTTTGAAAATCCATGCACCACATTAAGCCTGTGCCAGGCAAAGTGTATGCAGGGGGGGCCGTTCTGACACACAGAGGCCTGAAAAAATGGCGCAGTGAAATTTACTAGATTTCAATGTGCTATTTTTTCCATCATTTTTCATGCCTGCTCAGAGCAGGCGTTAAAGTTATGCGGTTATAGTAACCTATGGGCCTCCCTGTGCTTTGCTGCACTGGCGACATTTTTGGTGCTAGTGCAGCAAGGCACCACAGCAGCATCAAAAGTTCTGACGCTGTTGTGGTAACGACCGCTGTGATGCGCTGTACTGTAAATATGGCAGAACCATGGTGTCGCTAGGTGGGGCACGGGGATGAAAGAAAAATGGCGCTTTCTCAGAAATATGCCCTTATGTGTGCTGCAGAATGCAGCAAACATAGAAGGAGTAGCAAACGAGGAGAAATAAATATATTTTTCTTCGTAGCACCCACCCTGTGGAAGTGTACGGCTTCGGCGCATCCCCAGGTTTACAAGGAACACCCACTGCAATGCACAGGGAACACCTCCTTTGAGCAGTGATTTCCTCTGCCTTGCCTGACTACGTATCTATGACGCCATTCAAAAAGTGGCTTTGCATGGCGTCTTAGATGTGAGTTCAACGGTGGTACAAATAAGTCCCTCAGTGTCCCACCTTTTCAAGTAGAGTTATCTCTTTCAAACAATGTGTCACATTTTCAAGCAGATTTATTTCTCCCAAACAATGGGCCTCATTTACAAGGTCCTAGCGGCACACTGCGCCACCGGAGCTTTACTTGAGACTCATTTACAAGGCTCTAGCAGCACAGTGCGCCACCGGAGCTTCACTTGAGACTCATTTACAAGGCTCTAGCGGCACACTGCGCCACCGGAGCTTCACTTGAGACTCATTTACAAGGCTCAAGCGGCACACTGCGCCACCGGAGCTTCACTTCAGACTCATTTAGAAGGCTCTAGCTGCACACTGCACCACGGAGCTTCACTTGAGACTCATTTACATGGCTCTAGCGGCACACTGCACCACCGGAGCTTCACTTGAGACTCATTTACAAGGCTCCAGCGGCACACTGCGCCACCTGAGCTTCACTTCAGACTCATTTACATGGCTCTAGCGGCACACTGCGCCACCGGAGCTTCACTTCAGACTCATTTACAAGGCCCTAGTGGCACACTGCACCACGGAGCTTTACTGCAGGCTCATTTACAAGGCTCTAGCTGCACACTCCACCGCCGGAGCTTCACTTCAGACTCATTTACATGGCTCTAGAGGCACACTGCACCACCGGACCTTCACTTGAGACTCATTTACATGGCTCTAGAGGCACACTGCACCACCGGAGCTTCACTTCAGACTCATTTACAAGGCCCTAGCGGCACGCTGCACCACCGGAGCTTCACTTGAGACTCATTTACAAGGCTCTAGAGGCACACTGCACCACCGGAGCTTCACTTCAGACTCATTTACAAGGCCCTAGCGGCACACTGCGCCACCGGACCTTCACTTCAGACTCATTTACAAGGCCCTAGAGGCACACTGCGCCACCGGAGCTTCACTTCAGACTCATTTACAAGGCTCTAGCTGCACGCTGCACCACCAGAGCTTCACTTGAGACTCATTTACAAGGCCCTAATGGCACACTGCGCCACCGGAGCTTCACTTGAGACTCATTTACAAGGCCCTAGTGGCACACTGCGCCACCGGAGCTTTACTGCAGGCTCATTTACAAGGCTCTAGCTGCACACTGCACCGCCGGAGCTTCACTTCAGACTCATTTACATGGCTCTAGAGGCACACTGCACCACCGGACCTTCACTTGAGACTCATTTACATGGCTCTAGAGGCACACTGCACCACCGGAGCTTCACTTCAGACTCATTTACAAGGCCCTAGCGGCACGCTGCACCACGGAGCTTCACTTGAGACTCATTTACATGGCTCTAGAGGCACACTGCACCACCGGAGCTTCACTTCAGACTCATTTACAAGGCCCTAGCGGCACGCTGCACCACCGGAGCTTCACTTCAGACTCATTTACAAGGCCCTAGAGGCACACTGCGCCACCGGAGCTTCACTTCAGACTCATTTACAAGGCTCTAGCTGCACGCTGCACCACCAGAGCTTCACTTCAGACTCATTTACAAGGCCCTAATGGCACACTGCGCCACCGGAGCTTTACTGCAGGCTCATTTACAAGGCTCTAGCGGCACACTGCACCACCGGAGCTTCACTTCAGACTCATTTACAAGGCCCTAGAGGCACACTGCGCCACCGGAGCTTCACTTCAGACTCATTTACAAGGCTCTAGCGGCACACTGCGCCACCGGAGCTTCACTTGAGACTCATTTACAAGGCTCTAGCGGCACACTGCGCCACCGGAGCTTCACTTCAGACTCATTAACAAGGCTCTAGCTGCACACTGCACCACCGGAGCTTCACTTGAGACTCATTTACAAGGTTCTAGCGGCACACTGCGCCACCGGAGCTTCACTTCAGACTCATTGACAAGGGCCTAGTGGCACACTGCACCACCAGAGCTT
The DNA here is from genome assembly GCF_031143425.1 of Pleurodeles waltl. Classification (NCBI taxonomy): domain Eukaryota; kingdom Metazoa; phylum Chordata; class Amphibia; order Caudata; family Salamandridae; genus Pleurodeles; species Pleurodeles waltl. The sequence continues at coordinate 1,075,965,591 of NC_090449.1, read as the reverse complement.
CACTTGAGACTCATTAACAAGGCTCTAGCGGCACACTGCGCCACCGGAGCTTCACTTGAGACTCATTTACAAGGCTCTAGCGGCACACTGCGCCACCGGAGCTTCACTTGAGACTCATTTACAGGGCTCTAGCGGCACACTGCGCCACCGGAGCTTCATTTGAGACTCATTTACAAGGCCCTAGCGGCACACTGCTCCACCGGAGCTTCATTTGAGACTCATTTACAAGCCCCTAGCGGCACACTGCACCACCGGAGCTTCACTTCAGACTCATTTACAAGGCTCTAGCTGCACACTACGCCACCAGAGCTTCACTTGAGACTCATTAACAAGGCTCTAGCGGCACACTACGCCACCGGAGCTTCACTTCAGACTCATTTACAAGGCTCTAGCGGCACACTGCGCCACCGGAGCTTCACTTGAGACTCATTAACAAGGCTCTAGCGGCACACTGCGCCACCGTAGCTTCACTTCAGACTCATTTACAAGGCTCTAGCGGCACACTGCGCCACCGGAGCTTCACTTCAGACTCATTTACAAGGCTCTAGCGGCACACTGCGCCACCGGAGCTTCACTTCAGACTCATTTACAAGGCTCTAGCGGCACACTGCGCCACCGGAGCTTCACTTCAGACTCATTTACAAGGCCCTAGAGGCACACTGCGCCACCGGAGCTTCACTTCAGACTCATTTACATGGCCCTAGAGGCACACTGCGCCACCGGAACTTCACTTCAGACTCATTTACAAGGCTCTAGCGGCACACTGCGCCACCGGAGCGTCACTTCAGACTCATTTACAAGGCTCTAGCTGCACACTGCGCCACCGGAGCGTCACTTCAGACTCATTTACAAGGCTCTAGCGGCACACTGCGCCACCGGAGCGTCACTTCAGACTCATTTACAAGGCTCTAGCTGCACACTGCACCACCGGAGCGTCACTTCAGACTCATTTACAAGGCTCTAGCGGCACACTGCGCCACCGGAGCTTCACTTCAGACTCATTTACATGGCTCTAGCGGCACACTGCGCCACCGGAGCTTCACTTCAGACTCATTTACATGGCTCTAGCGGCACACTGCACCACCGGAGCGTCACTTGAGACTCATTTACAAGGCCATAGAGGCACACTGCGCCACCGGAGCTTCACTTCAGACTCATTTACATGGCTCTAGCGGCACACTGTGCCACCGGAGTTTTTTTTTTTTTCATGTTCCATAGTGGCGCAGTGTGTCAGCCCATATTTACAAGGCCACGTAAAGCCACCTTGCGTGGCTTTTCATGGCCTCATAAATATGGATCCCCTTTCAAGCATAGCACTGCGTGAAAGGTGCATTCCATGGGTGTTGCTGTGGGTGTTCCCACGGAACACCCATGGAACCTGACGGAATCTGGCGCGTTCTCAGATTTACAAGGCTAGGAATGCATCGGATTCCTACGCCACCCCAGAGGTGGTGTTAGAGTGGCGCATGGGGAGAAATAACTGTTTCTCCCTGTTTTTTTCCTCATTCCATGTGTGCTGCTTTCTGAAGCACATATGGAAAGAGGAAAATGCCATTAATGATTGCTTATGTGTGGGAAGTTGTCACTTCCTGCACATAAACAATCATCCCTGCAACACAGACATCAGCTTGTGTGCGCCAGTGCTGAGGAAAGTACAGGAATGCGTCATATGTCTGTATATACAACGCATCCCTGCACTTCCAAAACGGCGCAATACGCTGCAGAAAGGTAGTGTGCAGCACTATGCTGTGCAATTTTCTCACACCATTTTCAGGCAGACCTATCCCTTCCAAACAACATTGCAACTGTTGAAGTGGACTTATCTCTTCTAAAACAAAAGTCTCCCTTTTTCAAGCAGCCTTATCCCATGCAATGTCTTAACTTGTCAATCAGTATCATCTGTTCTAATTACTTATCTTTTCAATAAGTCTCTTCTTTTTCAAACAATATCCCACCTTTTGAAGTAGCCTTATCTCTTCTGAGCAATGTTTCACTTTTTTCTAGCAACACAATTACTTTACCACTGGTACTAGCAGCATGCTACGGATACAGTGCTTAATTTATAAATAAAAAGATGCCGGTGCCCAAAACTCTCCTCTTAAACCCGCGGCTGCTGCATTTAAATGTGCGAGCACTGAATACTGAGGCGGCGTAATCCTGAAGCCATCTAGGAGCTCTTTAATCCATTTACAGCCACTCCCTGCCCCTTCAGCTCACTCCTGCAGTCTTCTGCTTTCTCCCTTTGTAACACTTTTCTGTCTTTCCCATTCTCCGTCTTTCCCATACTTTGCTCGCAGCAAGTGCTTGAGGCAGAAAAATAAGCCCCGGCCCTCAAAAATAAGTGCCGGAGCTCAACAACAAGCACAAATTAAGCACTGTACGGATAGCATAAAAAAGGCTTTCTAAGCCTTCACAAAATAGCGCCCAGCAAGTTCCCAAAAACCTTTATGTAAAAATGTCAAGGAATCCACAAATTCTCACAATCAATTGCATCAGCCATGGAATGAAGGAACAGAATAAGGGAAAGATCCAGTTTTGATGGTGTGTCCTGTTTATAAGTGGTGCCAGGGACCTCACCTAAGCCCCAAGTCACAGAACCAGGCTGAGGGTACAGTCATCAGTGGTCGAAGCACCAGTGGAGGCAAACTGGTGCATCAGCACTCTACCTGGCCCCAGACAGTAGCTAAGGTGCTGGCAGTGAAGCGGGTGATCCTGGCACTGAAGCAGGTGGCCCTGGCACTGGCAGTGAATCAGGTGACCCTGGCACTGGCAGTGAAGCAGGTGACCCTGGCACTGGCAGTGAAGCAGGTGACCCTGGCACTGGCAGTGAAGCAGCTGGCCCTGGCACTGAAGCAGGTGGCCCTGGCACTGGCAGTGAATCAGGTGACCCTGGCACTGGCAGTGAAGCAGATGGCCCTGGTAGTGAAGCAGGTGGCCCTGGCACTGGCAGTGAAGGAGATGGCCCTGGCACTGAAGCAGGTTGCCCTGGCACTGAAGCAGGTGGCACTGAAGCAGGTGGCTGTGACAGTGAAGTAGGTGGCCATGGCACTGGCACTGAAGCAGGTGGCCCTGGCACTGAAGCAGGTGGTCCTGGCAGTGAAGCAGGTGGCCCTGGCACTGAAGCAGGTGGCCCTGGCACTGGTAGTGAAGGAGATGGCCCTGGCACTGAAGCAGGTTGCCCTGGTAGTTCAGTGAAATTGCCTCTGTTTCAATAAAAGCCAATGGGGGAAATACATTCTCCCGATACTCTATCTAAAATCTCCCACTTTCTTCTTCTAAAATGTTGACATGTATGAAAATGGCCTTTGTAGGAGAAGTGGTCTCTTTAACAGAAATTGGTGGCATGGATACTGTAAATTATTGCTGTGGTTTGAGGTTGCAGAGCAAAGGCTTCCACTTTTCTCATAAAGGGCTTCTCCAGATTGTTCTGTTCTCCATCACCATCACTCACCCGTTTCCAGCGAGCGCCTCTTTTAAATGTGAGCCCAAAGCTACCACCAGCTAGGACGGCTGTAGACCACCCACCAAAGTCCCAGGTTTATTGTCCTGAGTCTGGGACATAGCAAAAGCCACATCGCACTCCAGTGGTGAGAAACATAAACAGCAACAGTAATGACAGCATTGTTAATAACAAGAGCCACACCGCTCTCTAGTGGTGAGAAACATTCAAGCAGCCCTACTAATAACTGCTTTGGTAATAACAAAGGTGACACTGCCCTTCAGTGGTGAGAAACATTCACGCAGCACCATTAATGACAGCGTTGTTAATAACAAGGGCGACACCGCCTTCCAGTGATGAGAAACATTCAGGCAGCACCGGTGTTATTTACAAGGGCAACACCACCATCCAGTGATGAGAAACATACAAGCAGCACAGTTAATTACAGCGTCATTATTAACAAGGGCGACACAGCTCTCCAGTGTAGGAAACATTCAAGCAGCACCATTAATAACAATGTTATTAATAACAAGGGCGACACTGCCCTCCAGTGGTGAGAAACATACAAGCAGCACCATTAATGATAGCGTTGTTACTAAAAAGGACCACACTGCCCTCCAGTGGTAGGAAACATACAAGCAGCACCGTTAATGACAGCGTTACTAATAACAAGGGTGACACTGCCCTCTAGTGGTGAGAAACATTCAAGCAGCACCATTAATGACAGCATTGTTAATAACAAGGCCCGCCCTCCAGTGGTGATAAGCATACACGAAACACCAATAATGACAGCAGTATTAATAACAATGGTGACACCACCCTCTGGTGGTAGGAAACACCGTTAATGAATGCGTTGCTAATAAAGGCAACAACTCCCACCAGTGGTGAGAAACTTTCAAGCATCACCATTAATGACAGCGTTGTTAATAACAAATGTGACACCGCCATCCAGTGGTAGGAAACATACAAGCAGCACTGTTAATGACGTTGTTGTTAATAAAAAGGGCCACACTGCCTTCCAGTGGTAGGAAACATACAAGCAGCACCATTAATGACAGCGTTGTTGATAACAAGAGCAACACAGCCATCCAGTGGTAGGAAACATACCAGTAGCACCCAGTAAGGACATTGTTGTTGATAACAAGGACAACACCACCCTCTAGTGGTGAGAAGCATAGAACCAGCCCCGTTAACCCCTTCGCTGCCAGGCCTTTTCCCCCTCCTGTGCCAGGCCTTTTTTTTGCCTATTTGGGGCAGTTCGCGCTTAGGCCCTCATAACTTTTTGTCCACATAAGCTAACCAAGCCAAATTTGCGTCCTTTTTTTCCAACATCCTAGGGATTCTAGAGGTACCCAGACTTTGTGGGTTCCCCTTAAGGAGGCCAAGAAATTGGCCAAAATACAGTGAAAATTTAGTTTTTTTCAAAAACAATTGAAAAAGTGGCTGCAGAAGAAGGCTTGTGATTTTCCCCCTGAAAATGGCATCAACAAAGGGTTTGCGGTGCTAAACTCAGCAGCTTCCCAGCTTTCAGGAACAGGCAGACTTGAATCAGAAAACCCAATTTTTCAACACAATTTTGGCATTTTACTGGGACATACCCCATTTTTGCAATTTTTTGTGCTTTCAGCCTCCTTCCAGTCAGTGACAGAAATGGGCATGAAACCAATGCTGGATCCCAGAAACCTAAACATTTCTGGAAAGTTGACAAAATTCTGAATTCAGCAAGGGGTCATTTGTGTAGATCCTACAAGGGTTTCCTACAGAAAATAACAACTGAAAAAGAAAAATATTAAATTGAGGTGAAAAAAACATAAATGTTTCTCTACGTTTTACTCTGTAACTTTTCCCTGCAATGTCCGATTATCGAAAGCAATATACCGTTACGTCTGCTGGACTCCTCTGGTTGCGGGGATATATAGGGCTTGTAGGTTCATCAAGAACCCAAGGAATCCAGAGCCAATAAATGAGCTGCACCCTGCAGTGCGTTTTCATTCTATACCGGGTACACAGCAATTCATTTGCTGAAATATAAAGAGTAAAAAATTGCTATCAAGAAAACCTTTGTATTTCCAAAAAGGGCACAAGATAAGGTGTTGAGGAGCAGTGGTTATTTGCACATCTCTGAATTCCGGGGTGACCATACTAGCATGTGAATTACAGGGCATTTCTCAAATAGATGTCTTTTTTACACACTCTCCTATATTTGGAAGGAAAAAATGTAGAGAAAGACAAGGGGCAATAACACTTGTTTTGCTAATCTATGTTCTCCCAAGTCTCCCGATAAAAATGATACCTCACTTGTGTGGGTAGGCCTAGCGCCCGCTACAGGAAACGCCCCAAAGCGCAACGTGGACACTTCCAAATTTTTGGAAGAAAACAGAGGTGTTTTTTGCGAAGTGCCTACCTGTAGATTTTGGCCTCTAGCTCAGCCGGCACCTAGGGAAACCTACAAAACCTGTGCATTTCTGAAAACTAGAGACCTAGGGGAATCCAAGATGGGGTGACTTGCGGGGCTCGGACCAGGTTCTGTTACCCAGAATCCTTTGCAAACCTCAAAATTTGGCTAAAAAAACACATGTTCCTCACATTTCTATGGCAGAAAGTTCTGGAATCTGAGAGGAGCCACAAATTTCCTTCCACCCAGCGTTCCCCCAAGTCTCCCGATAAAAATGATACCTCACTTGTGTGGGTAGGCCTAGCGCCCGCGAAAGGGAAACGCCCCAAAGCGCAACGTGGACACATCCAAATTTTTGGAAGAAAACAGAGGTGTTTTTTGCGAAGTGCCTACCTGTAGATTTTGGCCTCTAGCTCAGCCGGCACCTAGGGAAACCTACCAAACCTGTGCATTTCTGAAAACTAGAGACCCATGGGAATCCAAGATGGGGTGACTTGCGGGGCTCGGACCAGGTTCTGTTACCCAGAATCCTTTGCAAACCTCAAAATTTGGCTAAAAAAACACATGTTCCTCACATTTCTGTGGCAGAAAGTTTTGGAATCTGAGAGGAGCCACAAATTTCCTTCCACCCGGCGTTCCCCCAAGTCTCCCGATAAAAATGATACCTCACTTGTGTGGGTAGGCCTAGCGCCCGCAACTGGAAACGCCCCAAAGCGCAACGTGGACACATCCACATTTTTGGAAGAAAACAGAGGTGTTTTTTGTGAAGTGCCTACCTGTAGATTTTGGCCTCTAGCTCAGCCGGCACATAGGGAAACCTACCAAACCTGTGCATTTAGGGGTGACTTGCGGGGCTCGGACCAGGTTCAGTTACCCAGAATCCTTTGCAAACCTCAAAATTTGGCTAAAAAAACACATGTTCCTCACATTTCTGTGGCAGAAAGTTCTGGAATCTGAGAGGAGCCACAAATTTCCTTCCACCCTGCGTTCCCCCAAGTCTCCCGATAAAAATGATACCTCACTTGTGTGGGTAGGCCTAGCGTCCGCGACAGGAAACGCCCCAAAGCGCAACGTGGACACATCCACATTTTTGGAAGAAAACAGAGGTGTTTTTTGCGAAGTGCCTACCTGTAGATTTTGGCCTCTAGCTCAGCCGGCACCTAGGGAAACCTACCAAACCTGTGCATTTCTGAAAACTAGAGACCTAGGGGAATCCAAGGAGGGGTGACTTGCGGGGCTCCGACTAGGTTCTGTTACCCAGAATCCTTTGCAAACCTCATAATTTGGCTAAAAAAAACACATGTTCCTCACATTTCTGTGGCAGAAAGTTCTGGAATCTGAGAGGAGCCACAAATTTCCTTCCACCCAGCGTTCCCCCAAGTCTCCCGATAAAAATGATACGTCACTTTTGTGGGTAGGCCTAGCGCCCGCGACAGGAAACGCCCCAAAGCGCAACGTGGACACATCCAAATTTTTGGAAGAAAACAGAGGTGTTTTTTGCGAAGTGCCTACCTGTAGATTTTGGCCTCTAGCTCAGCCGGCACCTAGGGAAACCTACCAAACCTGTGCATTTCTGAAAACTAGAGACCTAGGGGAATCCAAAGAGGGGTGACTTGCGGGGCTCGGACCAGGTTCTGTTACCCAGAATCCTTTGCAAACCTCAAAATTTGGCTAAAAAAACACATGTTCCTCACATTTCTGTGGCAGAAAGTTCTAGAATCTGAGAGGAGCCACAAATTTCCTTCCACCCAGCGTTCCCCCAAGTCTCCCGATAAAAATGATATGTCACTTGTGTGGGTAGGCCTAGCGCCCGCGACAGGAAACGCCCCAAAGCGCAACGTGGACACATCCAAATTTTTGGAAGAAAACAGAGGTGTTTTTTGCGAAGTGCCTACCTGTAGATTTTGGCCTCTAGCTCAGCCGGCACCTAGGGAAACCTACCAAACCTGTGCATTTCTGAAAACTAGAGACCTAGGGGAATCCAAGGAGGGGTGACTTGCGGGGCTCGGACCAGGTTCTGTTACCCAGAATCCTTTGCAAACCTCAAAATTTGGCTAAAAAAACACATGTTCCTCACATTTCTGTGGCAGAAAGTTTTGGAATCTGAGAGGAGCCACAAATTTCCTTCCACCCAGCGTTCCCCTAAGTCTCTCGATAAAAATGGTACCTCATTTCTGTGGGTAGGCCTAGGGCCCACGAAAGGAAATGGCCCAAAACACAATGTGGACACAACATATTTTTTCACAGAAAACAGAGGTGTTTTTTGCAAAGTGCCTACCTGTGGAGTTTGGCCTCTAGCTCAGCCGGCCCCGGGAGGGGGGGGGGCAGAGATGCCCTAAAACAAATCCCAGGTGCCTAGTGGTTTCTGCCCCCTTGGGGGCAGATTGACCTAAAATCGGCCAATCTGCCCCCAAGGGGGGCAGAAATGGCCTAAATACAATATTCTCCCCAGGGGAGCGACCCTTGCCTGATGGGTTGCTCCCCATCTCTAAAAAAACAAGCAAAAAAAAAAAAAAAAACAGAAAAAAAAAAATTCCCCTGGCGCCTAGAGGTTTCCGCCCCCCCTGGGGGCAGATCGGCCTAATAATAGGCCGATTTGCCCCCAGGGGGGACAGAAATGGCCTAAAATAAATTTGCCCCTCCAACCCCCACCCCCCCGCGGGAGCGACCCTTGCCTACGGGGTCGCTCCCCCTGCATGACATTGGCGCCAAAAAACAAATCCCAGGTGCCTAGTGGTTTCTGCCCCCTTGGGGGCAGATTGACCTAAAATCGGCCAATCTGCCCCCAAGGGGGGCAGAAATGGCCCTAATACAATTTGCCCCCCAGGGTAGCGACCCTTGCCTGATGGGTCGCTCCCCATCTCTAAAAAAACAAACAAAAAAAAAAAAAAAAAAAAAAAAATTTCCCCTAGCGCCTAGAGGTTTCCGCCCCCCCTGGGGGCAGATCGGCCTAATAATAGGCCGATCTGCTCCCAGGGGAGGCAGAAATGGCTTAAAATAAATTTGCCCCCCCAGCCCCCAGTGCCCCCCCGGGAGCGACCCTTGCCTATGGGGTCGCTCCCCCTGCGTGACATTGGTGCCAAAAAACAAATCCCAGGTGCCTAGTGGTTTCGGCCCCCTTGGGGGCAGATTGACCAAAAATCGGCCAATCTGCCCCCAAGGCGTGCAGAAATGGCCTAAATACAATGTGCCCCCCAGAAAAAACCCACAAACATTTTTTTTGTCCTGGCGCCTAGAGGGTTCCCGCCCCCCCTGGGGGCAGATCGGCCTAATAATAGGCCAATCTGCCCCCAGGGGAGGCAGAAATGGCCTAAAATAAATTTGCCCCTCCAACCCCCCCCCCCCCCCCCCCGGGAGCGGCCCTTGCCTACGGGGTCGCTCCCCCTGCGTGACATTGGCGCCAAAAAACAAATCCCAGGTGCCTAGTGGTTTCTGCCCCCTTGGGGGCAGATTGACCTAAAATCGGCCTAAATACAATTTGCCCCCCAGGGGAGCGACCCTTGCCTGATGGGTCGCTCCCCATCTCTAAAAAAACAAACAAACAAAAACAAAAAAAACAAAAAAAAATTCCCCTGGCGCCTAGTGGTTTCGGCCCCCTTGGGGGCAGATTGACCTAAAATCGGCCAATCTGCCCCCAAGGCGTACAGAAATGGCCTAAATACAATGAGCCCCCCAGGGCAGCGACCCTTGCTTGATGGGTCGCTACCCATCTCTAAAAAAAAAAAAAAGAAAAACCCACAAACATTTTTTTTGCCCTGGTGCCTAGAGGGTTCCCGCCCCCCCTGGGGGCAGATCGGCCTAATAATAGGCCGATCTGCCCCCAGGGGGGGGCAGAAATGGCCTAAAATAAATTTGCCCCCCCAACCCCCACCCCCCCATGCCCGGGAACGACCCTTGCCTACGGGGTCGCTCCCCCTGCGTGACATTGGTGCCAAAAAACAAATCCCAGGTGCCTAGTGGTTTCTGCCCCCTTGGGGGCAGATTGACCTAAAATCGGCCAATCTGCCCCCAAGGGGGGCAGAAATGGCCTAAATACAATTTGCCCCCCAGGGGAGCGACCCTTGCCTGATGGGTCGCTCCCCATCTCTAAAAAAACAAACAAACAAAAAAAAAAAAAAAAAAAAAAAATCCCCTGGCGCCTAGAGGTTTCTGCCCCCCCTGGGGGCAGATCAGCCTAATAATAGGCCGATCTGCCCCCAGGGGGGGCAGAAATGGCCTAAAATAAATTTGCCCCCCCAACCCCCACCCCCCCCACTCCGGGAGCAACCCTTGCCTACGGGGTCGCTCCCCCTACGTGACATTGGCGCCAAAAAACAAATCCCAGGTGCCTAGTGGTTTCTGCCCCCTTGGGGGCAGATTGACCTAAAATCGGCCAATCTGCCCCCAAGGGGGGCAGAAATGGCCTAAATACAATTTGCCCCCCAGGGGAGCGACTCTTGCCTGATGGGTCGCTCCCCATCTCTAAAAAAACAAACAAACAAAAACAAAAAAAACAAAAAAAAAATCCCCTGGCGCCTAGAGGTTTCTGCCCCCCCTGGGGGCAGATCAGCCTAATAATAGGCCGATCTGCCCCCAGGGGGGGCAGAAATGCCCTAAAATAAATTTGAACCCCCCCCACCCCCCCATGCCCGGGAACGACCCTTGCCTGCGGGGTCGCTCCCCCTGCGTGACATTGGCGCCAAAAAACAAATCCCAGGTGCATAGTGGTTTCTGCCCCCTTGGGGGCAGATTGACCTAAAATCAGCCAATCTGCCCCCAAGGGGGGCAGAAATGGCCTAAATACAATTTGCCCCCCAGGGGAGCGACCCTTGCCTGATGGGTCACTCCCCATCTCTAAAAAAACAAACAAACAAAAAAAAAAAAACACAAAAAAAATATTTCCCCTGGCGCCTAGAGGTTTCTGCCCCCCCTGGGGGCAGATCGGCCTAATAATAGGCCGATCTGCCACCAGGGGGGGCAGAAATGCCCTAAAATAAATTTGAACCCCCCCCACCCCCCCATGCCCGGGAACGACCCTTGCCTACGGGGTCGCTCCCCCTGCGTGACATTGGCGCCAAAAAACAAATCCCTGGTCCCTAGTGGTTTCTGCCCCCTTGGGGGCAGATTGACCTAAAAAATGGCCTAAATACAATTTGCCCCCCAGGGGAGCGACCCTTGCCTGATGGGTCGCTCCCCAACTCTAAAAAAACAAACAAACAAAAAAAAAAAGCACAATTTTTTTTTGCCCTGGCGCCTAGAGGGTTCTGCCCCCCCCTGGGGGCAGTTCAGCCTAATAATAGGCCGATCTGCCCCCAGGGGGGGCAGAAATGGCCTAAAATAAATTTGCCCACCCCCTCCGGAGCGACCCTTGCCTACGGGGTCGCTCCCCCTGCTTGACATTGGCGCCAAAAACCAAATCCCAGGTGCCTAGTGGTTTCTGCCCCCTTGGGGGCAGATTGACCTAAAATCAGCCAATCTGCCCCCAAGGGGGGCAGAAATGGCCTAAATACAATTTGCCCCCCAGGGCAGCGACCCTTGCCTGGTGGGTCGCTACCCATCTCTTAAAAAACAAACAAACAAACAAAAAAAAAAGCACATTTTTTTTTTGCCCTGGCGCCTAGAGGGTTCTGCCCCCCCCTGGGGGCAGTTTGGCCTAATAATAGGCCGATCTGCCCCCCAGGGGGGGCAGAAATGGCCTAAAATAAATTTGCCCCCCCAACCCCCACCCCCCCCACTCCGGGAGCAACCCTTGCCTACGGGGTCGCTCCCCCTGCGTGACATTGGCGCCAAAAAACAAATCCCAGGTGCATAGTGGTTTCTGCCCCCTTGGGGGCAGATTGACCTAAAATCTTCCAATCTGCCCCCAAGGGGGGCAGAAATGGCCTAAATACAATTTGCCCCCAGGGGAGCGACACTTGCCTGATGGGTCACTCCCCATCTCTAAAAAAACAAACAAACAAAAAAAAAAAACACAAAAAAAATATTTCCCCTGGCGCCTAGAGGTTTCTGCCCCCCCTGGGGGCAGATCGGCCTAATAATAGGCCGATCTGCCCCCAGGGGGGGCAGAAATGCTCTAAAATAAATTTGACCCCCCCACCCCCCCTGCCCGGGAACGACCCTTGCCCACGGGCCCTGACATTGGCGCCAAAAAACAAATCCACGGTGCCTAGTGGTTTCTGCCCCCTTGGGGGCAGATTGACCTAAAATCGGCCAATCTGCCCCCAAGGGGGGCAGAAATGGCCTAAAAACAATTTGCCCCCCAGGGGAGCGACCCTTGCCTGATGGGTTGCTCCCCCTCTCTAAAAAAAACAAACAAACAAAAAAAAGAAACACAAAAAAAAAAATTCCCCTGGCGCCTAGAGGTTTCCGCCCCCCCTGGGGGCAGTTCGGCCTAATAATAGGCCGATCTGCCCCCAGGGGGGGGCAGAAATGGCCTAAAATAAATTTGCCCCCCCAACCCCGCCCCCCCGGGAGCGACCCTTGCCTACGGGGTCGCTCCCCCTCGTGACATTGGCGCCAAAAAACAAATCCCAGGTGCCTAGTGGTTTCTGCCCCCTTGGGGGCAGATTGACCTAAAATCAGCCAATCTGCCCCCAAGGGGGGCAGAAATGGCCTAAATACAATTTGCCCCCCAGGGCAGCGACCCTTGCCTGATGGGTCGCAACCCATCTCTTAAAAAACAAACAAACAAAAAAAAAAAGCACAAACATTTTTTTTGCCCTGGCGCCTAGAGGGTTCTGCCCCCCCCTGGGGGCAGTTCGGCGTAATAATAGGCCGATCTGCCCCCGGGGGGGGCAGAAATGGCCTAAAATAAATTTGCCCCCCCAACCCCCACCCCCCCCGGAGCGACCCTTGCCTACGGGGTCGCTCCCCCTGCGTGACATTGGCACCAAAAAACAAATCCCAGGTGCCTAGTGTTTTCTGCCCCCTTGGGGGCAGATTGACCTAAAATTGGCCAATCTGCCCCCAAGGGGGGCAGAAATGGCCTAAATACAATTTGCCCCCCAGGGGAGCGACCCTTGCCTGATGGGTCGCTCCCCATCTCTAAAAAAAACAAATCCCAGGTGCCTAGTGGTTTCTGCCCCCAAGGGGGGCAGAAATGGTCTAAATACAATTTCCCCCCCTGGGGAGCGACCCTTGCCTGATGGGTCGCTCCCCATCTCTAAAAAAAAACAAACAAACAAAAAAAACACAAAAACAAAAAGTTGCCCTGGCGCCTAGAGGTTTCTGCCCCCAGGGGGGGCAGAAATGGCCTAAAATAAATTTGCCCCCCAGGGAGCGACCCTTGCCTAAGGGGTCGCTCCCCTTGCGTGAAATTCACGCAAAGAAAAAACTTCCTGGTGTCTAGTGGTTTCTGCCCCCCTTGGGGGCAGGTTGGCCTCATCAAAATAGGCCAATCTGCCCCCAAGGGGGGCAGAAATGGCCTAAATATAATTTTCCCCCAAGGGGAGCGACCCTTGCCTAAGGGGTCGCTCCCCACCTAAAAAAATAAAATGAAACATAATTTTTTTTTTTTTTAAATTAGTCCCTGGTGCCAGATGTTTCTGCCCCCAGGGGGGGCAGAAAGGCCTTCCCATAAAAAAGCCCCCCATGGGAGCGACCCTTGCTCATTATGTAAATTTCAATAAAAATAAAAAAAAACCCTGTCTAGTGGGGTTTCAAAAGCAATCCGGCTTTTGAAACCCTCGGAGAGACCTCCGGGCCTCCCCCAGTGATTGAAAGAGAAATGCTTTTGCATTTCTCTTTCAATCGCGCTGGAAGCTCTGGGGGAGGCCCCTGTGACAAATCAGCGCGCGCTCGCGCACTGACGTCACGGGGGGTGGGGGGGCGGGGGTGGAAGGGGAAGGTGTTCCCCTTCCATCCCCGCCTTGGGGGGGAGGGGGGTGCACGGGGGGGCGCGCTAGCGCTCCCCCAAGTTCCCCTGTGCCTAGGACGAGATGATCTCCCGGTTAATGACATCATTGTTAATAACAAGAGCCACACCACCCTACAGTGGTAGGAAGCATTCAAGCAGCACTGTTAATGACTGAGTTGTTAATAACAAGGGCGACACCATCCTCCAGTGGTGAGAAACATTCAAGCAGCACAGTTAAAGACAGTGGGCCTCATTATGACCCTGGCGGGCGGCGGAGGCCGCCCGCCAGGATGCCGCCCTCCAAAATACCGCGCCGCGGTCAAAAGACCACGGCGGGTATTACAAGTTTTCCCCTGGGCTGGCGGGCGGTTGCTGAAAAACCGCCCGCCAGCCCAGGGGAAAACGACCTTCCCACGAGGATGCCGGCTCGTAATCGAGCCGGCGGAGTGGGAAGGTGCGACGGGTGCAGTGGCACCCGTCGCGTATTTCAGTGTCTGCAAGGCAGACACTGAAATACTTTGCGGGGCCCTCTTACGGGGGCCCCTGCCGTGCCCATGCCATTGGCATGGGCACGGCAGGGGCCCCCAGGGGCCCCGCGACCCCCCCTACCGCCATCCTGTTCATGGCGGCTTTCCCGCCATGAACAGGATGGCGGTAGGGGGGGTCAGAATCCTCATGGCTGCGGAGCGCGCTCCGCAGCCATGGAGGATTCACACGAGCAGCGGAAAGTCAGCGGGAGACCGCTGACTTTCCGCTTCTGACCGCGGCTGAACCGCCGCGGTCAGAATGCTCGTTGGAGCACCGCCAGCCTGTTGGCGGTGCTCCCGTGGTCGGTGGCCCTGGCGGCCACCGGCCGCCAGGGTCAGAATGACCCTCAGTGTTTTTAAAAACAAGGGCGACACTGCTGTCTAGTGGTGAGAAACATTTAATCAGCACCATTAATGACAGCGTTATTAATAACAGAGGCGACACTGCCCTCCAGTGGCAGGAAACATACAAGCAGCACCGTGAAGGACTTTGTTGTTAATAACAAAGCCCGCTCTCCAGTGGTGATAAGCATACACGAAACACCATTAATGACAGCAGTATTAATAACAAGGGCGACACCACCCTCTGGTGATAGGAAACATACAAGCAGCACCGTTAATGACTGCGTTGCTAATAACAAAGGCAATACCACCCTCCGGTGGTGAGAAACTTTCAAGCATCACCATTAATGACAGCGTTGTTAATAACAAAGGTGACACCGCCATCCAGTGGTAGGAAACATACAAGTAGCCACGTTAATGAAAGCTTTGTTAATAACAAGGGCCACATTGCCCTCCAGGGGTAGGAAACATACAAGCAGCACCGTTAATGACAGTGTTGTCAATATCAAGAGCAACAATGCCCTCCAGTGGTGAGAAACATTCAAGCAGCACTGCTAATGACAGTGTTGCTAACAACAAGGGCGACACCACCACCCAGTGGTAGGAAACATACAAGCAGCGCCGGTAAGGACAGTGTTGTTGATAACAAGGACGACACCACCCTTCAGTGGTGAGAAACATAGAAGGAGCCCCGTTAATAACATCATTGTTAATAACTAGAGTGGCACCGCCCTCCAGTGGTAGGAAGCATTCAAGAAGCACTGTTAATGATAGCGTTGTTAATAGTAAGGGTGACACCGCCCTCCAGTGGTGAGACACATTCAATAGCACCATTAAAGACAGCATTGTTAAAAACAAAGGCGATGCCCTCTAGTGGTGAGAAAATGCAAGCAGCACCGGTAATGTCAGCTTTGTTAATAACAAGGGCAACACTGCCCTCCAGTGGTAGGAAACATTCAAGCAGCACTGTTAATAACAGAGTTGTTAATAACGAGGATGACACTACACTCCAGTGGTAGGAAACATTGAAGCAGCACTTTTAATAACAGCGTTGTTAATAACAAGCGAAACACTGCCCTCCAGTGGTAAGGAACATTTAGGCAGCTTCCTCAATATGGTTCATAGAAGGCGTGTGGTTCATTGTGAGTTCAACACTGCCCTCCAGTCGTTAGAAGCATTCATGCAGCTCCCTGAGTGTCATTAATAATAATGGGAACTGTTAGAAATGGGGTCTTTGGTTGGCAGTCAGGTTACCCCCTGTCCAAGCAATGACTCTCACTCTAGCCCGGGTAAAGGAGAATCACCCTCAATTAACCCCCGCTCACCCCCTTGGTAGCTTGGCTCGAGCAGGCAGGCTTAACTTCAGAAAGAATGTGTAAAGTATTTTTACCAACACGCACAGTAACTCAGTGAAAACATTACAAAATGACACAACACCGGTTTAGAAAAATAGATATTTATCTAAACAAAACAAGACCACAACAACAAAAATTAGACATACATAAGTCAAGTTATGAATTTTAAAAAGAATAAGGGGGTCATTCTGACCTTGGCGGTCTTTTCGCAAGACCGCCGAGTTACCGCCGCGGTGAAGACCGCCGACCGCGGCGGTATGCCGCTGTGCGCATTCTGACCGCTGGGAGCGTTCCGCCGGAAAACCGCCAGCAGCCACACTGGCGGTCGGCGGGAAAGTGGAGACTGGTCAACCTCCACCGCCACGCCAGCAGAACACCGCCCACAGAATTACGACCCACATTTCTGTGTGGCGGTCTTCTGTTGGCGGTCTTCTGTTGGCGGTCACCTCCCCATGGCTCCTGTCACCTCCCGGAGGACCAACGCACAAGGTAAGTTGATCGTCCGTGAGGGGAGGGTGTGGGGGGGTGTTGTGTGATGTGTGCGTGCATGGGGGTGTGCGTGTGAGTGTGTAGAGGGGGTGTGTGAGTGCGTGCATGCGGGCGGGGAGTGCTGCTGTGCCTATGGGCAATGTGTGTAGTTCGGCGGGTGCGCATGTCGGCATGTATGTGTGCGGGTATGTGTCCCCGTTGTGTATGTGTGTGTGTAGGGGGTGTGTATATGTGCATGTTGGGGGTGTGTGCATGTCGGGGGGCGTGTATGTGCATGTCGGGGTGGGGGTGGGGAGGGGGTTCGTACCACCTCTGGGGGGTGGCAGGGGGGTGGAGGACTCGGGGGGGCAGTGGGGGGTGGGGGAGACCCCTATCAGTGCCAGGGAAGGAATTCCCTGGCCCCGATAGTGCCTACCGCCATGGTTCGCA
The DNA here is from genome assembly GCF_031143425.1 of Pleurodeles waltl. Taxonomy (NCBI): domain Eukaryota; kingdom Metazoa; phylum Chordata; class Amphibia; order Caudata; family Salamandridae; genus Pleurodeles; species Pleurodeles waltl. The sequence goes on along the minus strand of NC_090449.1, from coordinate 1,075,948,781 downwards.
TGGCGGTTCCCGAACACCAGAAACCGCGGCGGTGAGCAGGGTAATGATACCGTTGGCGGTCTTGGGTCGACCGCCGGACCGGAGTGCGCAGACTCCAGCCCGTCGGTCATGACCGCCGTGGCTGTCGGAGTGGGGAAGTGGCGGTCGGTCGCGGCGGTGACCGCCGCGGTCAGAATGCCATTTTTAATACCGCCGGTCTGTTCGCGGTCCGACCGCCGCCTCTCCGCCGACCGCCAAGGTCAGAATGAGGGCCTAAGAGTCTTAGGGCCAGATGTAAAGAGCGTTTTGCATGGCGCAAACTGCGAAATTCACAGTTTGCGCCATACAAAACGTGCGTCGCGATGCACATTCCCATTTTGCGAGTCGGTACCGACATTTGTGAATGTCGCCAAAAATATTTTTTCAGAGCAGGCAGTGGTCCAATGGACCACTGCCTACTCTGAAAAAACAAAAGCAAATGGTTTCATTTTTCCTTTTGTTTTGCAACTCGTTTTCCTTTAAGGAAAACGGGCTGCAATACAAAAAAAAAACTGCTTTATTAAAAAAGCAGTCACAGACATGGAGGTCTGCTGTCTCCAGCAGGCCACAATCCCTGTGAGTGCAGGGAATCGCAAGGGGGTCGCAAATTGTGACCCACCTCATTAATAATAATGAGGTGGGTCTTTGCGACCCCCTTGCGATTCGCAGAAGGTGTCTGAGAAACCATTCTGCATATGATTTTGCGAGTCAGAAATTGCGAGTCGCATCGACTTGCAATTTCCGATTCGCAAATTCATATCTTGCTACATCTGGCTCTAAATCCTTAGAAAAGAGTGAGAACGCTGTTAGCGCACAAAAGTACCTGGGTAGTGTCAAAATAAAGGTGCACTGGCGAGCATGCATCGGAAAAGGCCAGCTATGCGTCGATTTCTCACTCGCAAGCAAGAACGTGCATTGTTGCTCCTCTGGTCGGGTCAGCGTGGGTCGTTTCTTCTCTCCCGCAAGAGAGTGATGCATCGATCTGGATGGGCACCTCGGGTCCAGGCAGGTTTTGTGTGATTTTCCGCGCCCAGCGATGTTACGCTGAAATCCGGTTGCACGGCATCAAGAAACCGCACTGAGTGAGGTCTTGCTTCGTTAACGGTAGCCACTGTGGGTGTTGCGCGTTGTTTCTCTAGCTGCGTTGTGTCGATCTCCCAGCCGCAATGCAGGTGGAGCATTGATTTTAGCCGCAAGGCTGGTGGAACATTGTTTAAAAAGCCACGAGGCGTGTGGTACTTAAAAAGTTTCCCTCATAGAGGTCTTTGTATGGATTTCTGTCCTTGTCCACCAGCTTCACCTTTCCAGGGCCCTGAGACAGGTTAGGGCACCACTTGGCAGACAGGACTCCTAGCAGAAAGCCCAAGAGCTGGCAGAGAGAAGTCTTTGATGTCCCTGAGACTTTAACAACAGGAGGCAAGCTCAGTTCAAGCCCTTTGAGATTCTTCACCAGTGGGAAGTCACACAAAAGTCAGTCTTTGTCCTCTCTCAGGCACAAGCAGCTACTGTAGGCCAACCCAGCAAAGCACAGCCACACACAAAGGGGCAGTACTCCTCCTCCAGCTTCTCCAGCTCTTCTCCTTGGCAGAGGTTCCAGAAGTAATCTGATTTTCAGGGGTTTTGGGTGCTCTTCTTATACCCCTTTCTGCCTTTGAAGTAGGCCTACTTCAACGAGAAGTCTCTGTTGTTTTCAAGATCCTGCCTTGCTCAGGCCAGGCCCCAGACACACACCAGGGGGATGGAGACTGCATTGTGTGAGGACAGCCCTTTTGGGTGTAAGGGGCCACTCCTCCCCTCCCCCAGCCCAGATGGCCCATCAGGATATGAAGGCTACACGTCAGCTCCCTTTGTGTCACTGTCTAGAGAGAGGTGCAAACAGCCCAACTGTCAAACTGACCCAGACAGGGAATCCACAAACAATCAGAGTCACAGAATGGTTTAAGCAAGAAAATGCCTACTTTCTAAAAGTGACATTTTCAAACATACAGTCTAAAAACCAACTTAACTAAAAGATGTATTTTTAAATTTTGAGTTCAGAGACCCCAAACTCCATATGTCTATCTTCTCCCAAATGGAATCTACTCTTTAATAATACTCAAAGGCAGCCCCCATGTTAACCTATGAGAGAGATAGGCCTTGCAACAGTGAAAACCAAATTTGGCAGTATTTTGCTCTTAGGACAAGTAAAACACATGAGTACATGTCCCACCTTTAACATACACTGCACCCTGCCTATGGGGCTACCTAGGGCCTACCTTAGGGGTGCCTTACATGTATAAAAAGGGAAGGTTTAGGCCAGGCAAGTGGGTACACTTGCCAAGTTGAATTGGCAGTTTAAAACAGCACACAGACCCTGCAGTGGCAGGTCTATGACATGTTTACAGGGCTACTAATGTGGGTGGCACAACCAGTGCTTCAGCCCCACTGGTAGCATTTGATTTACAGGCCCTGGGCACCTCTAGTACACTTTACTAGGGTCTTAATAGTAAATCAAATATGCCAATCATGGAAAGCCAATAAACAATACAATTTACACAGAGAGCATATGCACTTTAGCACTGTTTAGCAGTGGTAAAGTGCCCAGCGTCCTAAAGCCAACAAAAACAGGTCATAAAAAATAGGAGAAAGGAGGCAAAAAGCTTGGGGATGACCCTGCAAAAAGGGCCAAGTCCAACATGAACTCTGCCCTAAAGTAACATTGAGGCAACACTTTGACCTTTGTCCTTTACAAGCACAACAGTGCCCACAAATGGTGGTGGACATCCACACAATGTCTTTATTTTGAGTAAAATAACTTATACTCTCTTTGGGGGCAGCAGCGTAGGAGATAGTGTTACATCAGTGTCCCTTGGGTTCACCAGAATTAACAACAGTGGTGAGAGCACTCTCTGCCCAGCAGCTAAGCAAATAGTGTTGCTGCAGTCCCATCTATTGGTGACTGATGGGGCAGCACTGGAATAGTCACAGAAACAAAACAGCTGAGGAGAATGCATCATTTCAGTACCATCAGAAGGCACCAGAAGTTAGAGTAACCATTAGATTGCTAGAGACTCCAAATTCCACAGAGGAGCTGTCCATCTTGAGTACAGATTTCTATTCTTTTGGGAGTGATGGTGCAACTTAGTTAACATAAAGTACAGAACAGCTATGCACCTCCCTAGGCACTACAGTCAACAACAGACACAAAGGTGACACAACAGACATTGAATGGTGTCATTAATGTGTTAGGCCATTGTTTAAACTGAAAGGCACACCTGTCTATCTCCAGCTGACAAAATGACCCGGAACTGCAGCTTTTTACTCCACTCAACAGGACTCACGAATATGCCCCTGCAACTAAAAGACAAGTTCCAACCATAATATGCAGTGACTAAAGGATTGACAGAAGGGGCCGGTCTGTATTTGGTTTTAGGGTGATGTGACCAGTGCCGCCACACCAGGCAGTGACCTCAAGGACACTGTGTTTGAAAATAATATACAGATTAAAAACACCTACTGGAGTTCCTTTTGTGTCCAGCTGTTTGTAGACAGAGGTGCTTTTGTTGCTTGCAGTTCATAAAGTACAATCCGACTATGTCACAGTGATCTATAAACTGAAATCGAGCTGCATGAAAACTGCATGATATAGGTTAGAGCATTATTTTTTCTTATATCTTGCATTATCCAAATGTTGATAAAAAGTTTGATTGCGTATATGTGCATTCTTATTAGTAAAGTCAACCCAACCACTGTGGTACATTGTTAATCCTCAGTTTGTGCTTCTTCAGACAAAGCACACTTAAAATATTCTAGTTACTGGTATGGATGAGATGTGATTCCTACGTCATTGTAATCCTCACTGGATTATGTAATTTTTCCCATAGGCTGATTTACACATGTATGATTCATTGTCTCTATATAATAATGTGTGTGTGATGCCCTACACTGGCATAAGTAGCGCTGTAAAATGATTTAAATGCATGTGAAAGGGGGCTATGGAGAGAAAAGGAGCACTGTTGGCGGTTCCTCATGTGGGAATCCATGGAGAAGCAGGCCATGGGAGAAGGTGTTGCATAGGTTCTCATTATGCTAATGAGGCTACTGGATTTGGGAAACAGGATCACATGGATTGTGGCTACTAAGAAGAATTCCACTTCACATGATGCCTGTCAGCCGAATCCATGTTCTCCAGCTAACTAGCAGTGCCTCACCTCGAGCCGAGATGATTGTGGCAACCGGGCGCATGACAAGATGACTCCTCAGGGGAATCATGGACGATCAGATCCCATCACTTTCTCTCAGTTACCAAAAGTCGAATGCAGGCAAAGACGACAAAGGCAAAGTATACTTCAATAAGGATTTATTGAAGTAACTGCATCTTAGATAAAAAGGCGCGTATTGCAATAATTAGGATGATGAAACACAATAGAAGCAAACAGGTTACTAACAGAGTAAAACACAAGAATTATCCTACTATACTGTCACTAGGAGTGATGCATACATTTCTCCTACCTACACTATAGCCCTCATTATGACATTGGCGGTAAACCCCACTTACCGCCACGCTGACTGCCGCCAACTTACTGCAACGGCGGCGGATATCCGTTTACCATATTATGACACACAAACACCAATCTGTCAGTATTCAGCCACATACACAAATCCACCAGCCCAAAGGTCAGTGATAAAGTGGCGGTATCAAAACCCACACAGTTACGACAAAAGAACGACGCCCATCACATTATGACCCATGAATCACCAGGCAGATATTCAATGGCGGTAAACCATTGGCGGTACTTACCTTCACACTCAAAATGGACACACACAAACAAAATAACATCCCATTGGACAATTCAAACAACACACCCCCACACATACCACACACCACACCCACAACACTTTAAAACACACACCCACATTATCCACAACCCTTTACCATTTCAAACCATTGGCAGCAGAGAGACATCAAGACCACTGATACAATTAGAGCCACACACCAACACCTATACACCACTCACGCACCCCACATCACACACCCCAACACAATACCCAACACACCTTCACCAACACACCTCACACAACACCCATGGCACAACAAAGACACCCCTGTTTCACAGAGGAGGAGCTAAGGGTCATGGTGGATGAAATTATTAGGGTAGAGCCACAGTTATTTGGAGCACAGGTGCAGCAGATATCGATAGCTAGGAAGGTGGAGCTATGGCGGAGAATCGTGGACAGGGTCAACGCAATGGGACAGCACCCCAGAACTAGGGATGACATCAGGAAGAGGTGGAGCGACCTACGGGGAAAGGTACGTTCCATTGCAGCAAGACACCAGCTCGCTGTACAGAGGACTGGTGGTGGACCCCCACCACCTCCCCCACAACTAAGAGCATGGGAGGAGCAAGTCTTTGCAATCCTGCATCCTGAGGGCCTATGCGGAGTCGGAGGAGGACTGGACTTTGGTAAGTCAACTCTCTACTACTATAACCCCTCCTACCTGCATGCCATCACATAACCCCACACTCACCCTCACTCCCATCACTCCACCACTTCCCACACACCTCACCATCACATCTCACTCATCCCAATGCCAAGCCCTGCATGCTCTACCAATGCATGGAAACCGCTCACAGCCCTGCTTGGACACTCATCACTAAAGCATGCACACTATAGAGAATTAACTATCCCACAGTTGCTAGGGCAAATTTAACCAAAGAGGGCAAGCCACGGATGCACAATATGCAATACACAGAAACCATAACACATAATTTACATCCCCACAGGTAGTCCAGCCAATGTCAGTGGAGAGGAGGTGCCAGCAATATCCAGTCCCCCAACTGAAGAGGCCCACAGTGATGACAGCAACTCTGGTCTTCAGGATCTGGATGACCAACCTGGCCCATCAGGGTCACTGGACAGCTGGTTACCCAGGCCCAGTCACACAGCACCACAGAACCTCCCCCATCAGGAAACACCACCACAGCACCCACCCGGTGTACCCACACCTCTGTCCCCAGGACACGTCAATCATCATTGTGCCACCCTCTACAGGGACCCCAGGCCAAACCTCATACCCAAGACAATCAGGGACCTGGGGTTAGTGGCAGTGGGCACACCGTTCAGGGGACAGAGGCACAGGCCAACAGGGAAACTGGGAGGAGTGCTGAGCACCAAGGGGAGGACAGGCCCAGGGAGCCGACTCTCCAGGAGGCACTTGCAGAGATCCTGGGAGCCTACCAACATTCCCAGGACACAATGGGCCAGATCCTGGACAACGTGCAGGAGAACAGGCGGCTGAAGCAGGGACAGTACCAGGGGACCATGAGGACTTGCAGGCCATCAACAACAGCCTGATCTCCGTAGCAGGGGTACTGGCAGACATGGCAAATAATATGAGGGAGGCAGTCTCACACCAGCGGGCCCCTGTCACTAGCCAGACATGTGGACAGCCTTCCACTTCCACTGCCGCTAGTGGACAGGAGGCCCCGCCACAGGACTCACATGCCACCAGCACCTCTTCCCCTGCAGAAGGTGAACCACTCGCAAATGTTCCCTGTGATCCAGACAGAAGCCAGAGACACTTGACAAGACCCATGCCAGGTAATGAGACTCTCCTGATTGTCACCCTTCTGTCCCACTCTGTCACCCTGTCCACCTTGAACTGCCATTGCTCCCTTTCCTATGTCCCCTTGGACAATGCACCGGTGCTACAAACAGACTGCAACAATACCCTGGACTTTCCTCCATCATCACCCCATCCCATTGCACTTGCCCCTCCATATGTTAGCACTTCAATAAACACCCTTGGAAATAAAGAAGTTTTGAGTATATCATGTATATCAAATATGTATTGATTGAAACAGGTAAAAACATTGCACATCAACTGTACAGAAAATGAGCATAGATTAATGGCCTGTAGCTGGTTGCAGTGATCACACCAGGAGTATATGTGAGGTCACCAACATCTGCAAAATGAATTGCCAGAGGGCACAGTAAGTGGGCATAGAAGTGGGAAATATCAGCATGCCATTGCCACACAAATTCAAAAAAATTTCATTGAAATGTGAAGTAACACTGTCCTACCTGTGTGTCATTGGAAGTATTGTCAGATCACAGATGTTCTGTTGTCCTCATCCTCATCCTCTGCCTCCTCATCCTCACTGTCCACAGGGTCCACTGCTGGCACACAGGTATCTCCAGCCTCCTCCTCCTGCAGGAATGGGACATGGTGTCTGATGGCCAGGTTATGCAGCATGCAGCATGCCACCACTATCTAGCAGACCTTCTTTGGTGAGTAGCACAGTGATCCACCTGTTAGATGGAGGCACTGGAACCTGACCTTCAGGAGGCCAAAGGTCCTTTCAATTATCCTTCTGGTTTGCCCATGTGCTTCATTATAACGTTCTTCTGCCCTTGTCCTGGCATTCCTCACAGGGGTCAGCAGCCATGATAGGTTGGGGTAACCAGAGTCACCTGCAAATATTGAGGGACAACATTTAGCCACACACTATCCCATATGGCCCACACCATACCCATACACCAACAGATACTGAGTGGGAACCAGGGCTCACCTATTAGCCACACCCTGTGCCTCTGTAGTTGGCCAATCACATTTGGGATGCTGCTATTCCTCAGGACAAAGGCATTGTGCACCGACCAGGATACTTAACATTAACGTGGGAGCTATACTGGTCCGCAAGGCACACCATCTGTACATTCATAGAGTGAAAACTCTTACGATTTCTGAACACCTGTTAATTCTGGCTGGGGTGGGACAAATGCAATATGTGTTCCATCAATCGCCCCAATTATGTTGGGGATAAGTCGCATTGCATAGAACTTGGCCTTCACTGTGGCCAAATCTTCAACCTGGGGAAAACAATGTAGTTGCACACGTGTTTAATCAGGGCAGACACTACTCTTGTCAGCACTATTGAGAACATTGGCTGTGATGTGCCTGCTGCTAAGCCCACTGTCACTTGGAAAGAACCAGTTGCCAGGAAATGGAGTACTGATAGCACTTGCACAAGAGGGGGGATCCCATTGGGGTGATGGATGGCAGATATCAGGTCAGGCTCCAATTGGGCACACAGCTCTGTGATTGTGTCCCTGTCCAGTCTATAGGTGAGGATAATGCGCCTGTCCTCCAGTGTTGCCAAGTCCACCAGCAGTCTGTACACAGGGGTATGTCTCCATCTCCTATTCATCCGCAGTGGTAGCAATCTAAGGCACACAAGAATGAGGATCCGGTCACAAACTGAACAATGGAGCTACAACAGAACTTTGCATCCTTTGAACATGTAATGGGTCATTGTGATTTGTCCAGTATGTCCTAATTTCTCGTGTGACACAGCATTATTCCAGGGCCTTCCCCCCCCACCTGAAATGGCGTCCGTCTGTCCTGTGTGGAGGGACAGGTGGAAGTGAGGTAATTCGGTTGACGCTGTGCGTTGTGCAGGAGGAGGTCGGGACCCGCCCTGCAACTCCTCATTGGTTATAATTGGGCCCTATGGGATACAGTGCCAATGGTGATGTATGCCTGCGGTGATGGTATACACGCCACGGATGTGATAGCCATTTTCTATCATATTCCTCACTTGTTACCTGACCTTCCATAGGAGAGGACCTACACTGCATATGCTGCTGTGACCTGTCTCTGGAACCTACCATGGCCTGTGTGACCAAGGAAAGGGCCCCTGCCTTCACTTCAGAGGAGTTGGAGAGACTGGTGGATGGTGTCCTACCACAGTAGGGACTGCTGTATGGGCCTCCAGACCAACAGGTGAGTACACTGTGAGCACGATGCATGTGGCATGAATGCATGGAGTTGTCTGTGTGAAGGCCTCGTGTAAGGGGGGTGGGTGGATGTCCTCTTGGCGGCGTACAGGTTGTGTAATAGGCCATGTAAGTGTAAATGGTGATGGAAATGGGTAAGGTGGGCCATATGTGTAACAGGCTGGACTGTTTGTCTAAATCTATTTTCCTGTGTGTATTGCCTCTGCAGGTCAGCACCCATCAAAAGAAGGGTATATGGCGTGCCATTGCCAAGGAGGTGTGGACCATTGGGGTCTATGGCAGGTGAAGCACCCACTGTCGCAAACGGTGTGAGGACCTGAGACGCTGGGCACAGAAGATGGCGGAGGCCCAGCTGGGGATGGCCTCCCAACGAGAAAGGGGTGCCTATCGAAACCTGAACACCCTGATGGGCCGCATACTGGCGGTGGCCTATCATGACCTGGATGGGCGCTTGAGGGCATCACAGCAGCCACAAGGGGGTACAGTGCCCATCATTACAACTTACACATAGTAGGGTGGTATCTGGGTGGGGGATATGTGTCAGTGGGTGCCCCATAGGCCAGGTCTGACATTGCAGCATAGGTCCTCTGGCGGCTAGGGTGCAGAAGGGCAAATTTAACCACCTAGCTTGTAGGCATCCACTACTGGTTAGGGTTGCTTGGGTCCCAGGTGTGCTGCATTTGGTGGTGTGTGCCCCTCCCCATTACTTGGCTGCTAACTATTTCTCTGGTAGTGCAATGCATATTGCATAGGGATGTTCCCTGTGTGTGAGAGTGCTGTGTACGCCAATGGTGGTGTTGGTGCAGCCATTGACCAAGTGTATCCTTTGTCTCTCCCCCCCCGTTTTTGTTTTGTCATTCTGTCCTTATGTGCATTAGCATCATCTGGTGGAGGAGCAAAGGCACCGGCGACGGAGGGAGCTGCATTCCACAGGACCCAGGAGTCCACAGATGCTGAGGGCACGAGTGGAACAGAGGGCGAGGGGAGCACCACGGCGGAGCACGGAGGGGACAGTTCTGACACAGATGCCTCCTCCGATGGGAGCTCCCTGGTGGTGGCAGAATCTTCTGTGACCACCCCAGCTACAGCTACAGCTGCCACCCCCGTACCAGCCCCGCCCTCCCAGCAGCCCCTCATTGTGTTGCCTGTGCCCCCCTCACCAAGGCATCTCCTTCATCCCAGGGACATCAGTCCCTGCCCCAGTTAGCCCTGCTGCCCTGAGTGAGGAGGCTATTCACCTCCTGAGATCCATCTCCGAGGGCAGTCAACCATTGTGAATGCTATCCAGGTGCTGGCAGCCCAGATGCAACAATCTAATGCATTCCTGGAGGGCATTCACACTGGATTGGCGGCCTAACAGAGATCGATTCAGGCTCTGGCCTCCTCTCTGATGGCAGCCATTGACCCTCTTCCTACCGTCCCCTCTCCAACTTCCACTGCCCAGTCTCATTCCCCTGAACCCCAACCTATCCCAAGCACACATACAGACGAGCATGCACACAGGACAACACCCAAGAGTGTCACAGGCAAACACAAGCACCACACTTCATCTCACAAGCACTCACACAAACACCATCCAGTTTAAGACACACCAACATCCACTATTTTCACTGTCTCCCACTGTGTCTGTCCCCCCCTCCTAGAATATACAAACGCAAGCAGTCAGACACCCAACAGCCATCCTCCTTACAACAGCATACAGCCCATGCACATGCACCCAAAAGCAGCAGGCAGACACCTCCAACAACCACTCCCTAATACTCTACTCCCATTCCTTCTCCCTCTTCCCGCCCCAATGTCCCTAAAAAACTGTTCCTATCCAACATTGACCCCTTCCCTACCCCTCCCTCCATCCTGCACGTATGACCAGTGTAGGAAGAACCCAGCCAAGCACCACAGTCCACGGGCCCAGTTGTCACCGCACCCACTCGTGGTGGAAAGGGATCCAGGTGACATGCCCTGAAGGGGAAGGAGCCTGCACCAGCCAGCCTAAAGGGAAAGGATCCTGCACCAGCAGGCAGGAAGACCAAGGGGCATGCCCCAGCAGGCAGGAAGACTAAGGTGCCGGGACCAATAACTGTGATGGAGCCCCCACCACCTACCATGGTTGTGCAGACGTCCGAGGTTGCAGGGGATGCGCAGGAGCCTCCCCCCACCAGCAGAATCACCACTGTGCGGCCATTACCGCCGGCTGACGGTATGTAATCCTGCCTCCATGGGCTGCTGTGCAGCCTGCCCCCTCCAAAACCAGTGGGCGAGACACCCAGCTGAGAGACTGTGGCCTTGCACTCCCCAGGATCAAGCACAGGGCATGTTGTCCCCTCCAGAACCAGTGGGTATGACTTCCAGCTGAGAGACTGTGGCCCATCACTCCCCAGGACAAAGCACAGGGCATGTTGCCCCCTCCAGAACCAGTGAGCGAGTCACCCACCTGAGAGACTGTGGCGTTGCACTCCCCAGGACCAAGCACAGGGCATGTTGCCCCTCCAGAACCAGTGTGTATGACACCCAGCTGAGAGACTGTGGCCCACCACTCCCCAGGATCAAGCACAGGGCATGTTGCCCCCTCCAGAACCAGTGGGCAAGTCACCCACCTGAGGAACTGTGGCATTGAACTCCCCAGGACCAAGCACAGGGCATGTTTCCCCCTCCAGAACCAGTAGTCTTGTTACATCTCCCGGCTGAGGTGCCAGACCCGTCCCCCGTCCCACTGAGGTGCCTGCATATTTACCAAATGATGCCCCGACAGTGTTCTCCCCATGTTGAAGCAAGTGACATGTGTGGCCTTGGACTCTGGTCTGTGGCCATGCGGCCTACGCAAATTGTGGACTGGGCTGTGTTCCCTTTTCTCTACATATGTATATATCTATTATCTTGCCTAACTTATTTTTCATACTGTGTTGATCTCATTACATTCACTTTTGCAAAATCGTTTTGTCCTTGCATTATTCAGACGATTTAGGGGGAGTAACTTGCTTTCTTGTGCATCTGGTTGTGTGTATGGGGTGTGTGTGTGGGGTGAGAGTTGTGCGTGTGTGTGTCACTCTCTTTTTCCTCCTCCCCTCCATTGTGTGCTAGGCATCTGTACTCACCTTCGTCGTCTTCGCTGCTGTTGGTGTTCGTAGTAGAGCAGAACGTAGAATATCATCAGGAAGACATGCAGTTCAGGTTCCATGGCGGTGTAGTTGTTCCCTGTGTCTCCAATGGTGAGTCCTTTCCCTTCTGAGGTCAGTTTCCGCCAGGCTTTTGATGTCGCTGGTACTGCCCCAGAAAAGGTGGCGGTTTGCAGGGTCATAAAATGGTGGGTGGAACGTTGACTTCTGCCTGGCTGTAGGAGGCTACCGCCGTGGTGCCTGTTGTTTCCGCCCTGGCGGTCGGTTTGGTACATTGGCTGTCTATCGGAGATGTTTCCGCCATGGTCATAATTTGGCGGTAGTTACCGCCGGCCTGTTGGCGGTATTACCGTCACTTTATCACTGACCCCCAGGGTCGTAATTAGGGCCTATGTCTGAGCATAGAGTAATAAGCCTAATCTGCCCTTCGGGTTTTCTCCCTGGGGGTACACCATCCCTCATACATGGAAGAAGAAGCATTTAGTCTAGAGAGACACCGCCTCCATGTTGATCAGGGGTCCGGCCGTCTAGGCAGGTAGCCGCAGCGAAGCAATCAGCAATCAGCATACAGTTGTGGTCATCTGACTGGAATCTTCCTCTTGCGTGTCTGAGACAAAGGGTTGTTTTTATAATAAAACAACAGACATTCTAAGAAATAGTCTCCACGTATGAGTGTGTATTTTCTGTGAATGTTGGAGACACAGCATACCATGTTTGTCGGCAACCCTATCTAATTGTAGCCTTGGAGAAAGCACAGAGTGAAAGCAATGTCCTACTAAGAACGTAATGCTTTCCTAGGCAAAAGTACAATGAGATAAAGAAAATAAAACAAACACTGCATATATCGCTATTGCTAGAAAAATAAAGCAATGCTGAATAAAATACAACAGGGTTAAAGTGCACAGCAGCAGGTCTAGTTAGCTTAAAACAATGTAGCTATACAACACCTTCCCCTTGCCAGTCAAAGATGGTTTAAAAGCTTAAGAAAAAAGAAATCTAATAAGTCTTTCGTTTATATATAATAATGCATAGATGTATATATGAATATATATATGTTATTAGAGACAAGTTAAGACACACAGTGGCAGGAAAAAGGACAATTTCAACAAGCCGAATTCAAGAGTCAGTGTCACTTTGGAAATCGCCAATTACATCCGGGACAATTGAAGCCACAAGACGCTCTACTTCAGCAGGTGGTAAAACATCAAAATCATATCCAAGGAAAGCCACAGAGCACTTGTGTTCCAAGGCCTGAGCTCCAGCTGTGCAGCAGCATTCCGTGTCATGCCCTCCATAGAGTTCAGAGTCGCTGCATCCATAAAAGGCAACCCGTAAACAGCTTCCCGTAGCAGATGGACCCTCATTGCACAGGTCTGGTAATGAGCCCTCATCGAGAACATCAGCAGATCAGCGTTCAATGTAAGTAAGCGCTGCCTAGAAAGACAGACTTTCAGTGCACCACAGGCATCAAAACACAGGCTGCACACAATCCAAAACCGGTTGCAATGACAAAGACCAGTCACATTCCAGTTGTTCCAGGAGTGGTGCTCTGAAATACTGCATCATGCGTTCACAACACAGTTATGCTGGCGGAAGCATTTTAAGTCCTCCTTGCTGTGACGGGATAGCCATTGCGTATAAAAAGTAGCAACAGCAAAATGCCACCTATTATAGCCAAAGTAGTCGGAAATTCCCAGAAAACACTCAAAAATATAGATCGTATGGCTGATGGTATTAAACCGAATATGGTGGCGAAGGTGTGAACAAAACCAGAACCAACAGCTTTAAAAAAGTGTGCGATTCCAGTAGTACTGGACGCATTAAACATTTGTCCCACAAGTTCACCAACTTGTCTCAGAAAATTTGTAGTTAAAACTGAATCTCTGCCAATGACCTCGCAAACTGAAGCGCAAAGGTCTTGCATGCAGATAGAAGTACCACATGTTTTTGAAATGGTAAAGCCTTTAGTCTGCTCAACTTGTCAAAATTCACATCAGAAGTAGTAACATAAGGCCAAACGTCTGCTACTCCTTGAAACTGCATAGGGGGAAACAGGACATTCCTGCAGAACATAAGAATTTGGGAGACCGAAACGACATAAGCTATTCCGACTCGCATCCCACAACAGCTCTCACTGTTAAGGAGCACACACCTGCCATTGGAGAGCATCTGGAACGTAGATCTCATCAATGGGACTGGGACTCCATTTAGACAAGCTAAATTTGCGTGGAGGCATTACATACCCCGTGCAAGGACAGCTGTTTACAAACCATCGAATGGCTCACAGAAGTCTCACATTCACTACTGCTAAGAAAGACCTCTTTCATGCCACTGAAGCATTTGTACGAGAAAGGAAGCTCCCACATCTTGTGTATGTAACTATCTCCCAGCCTTTCATATCCGCCCACTGGAATGTGTTTCAAACAGGATGTAAATTGAAGTGTTGAAATGGGCAGATTTATAACCCCATGTATTAGCCATTCAGCAGATTGTATTTCGGCCGCATTAAAAGGCAACTTTTCTAATTTTTCGATATTCAGCATTACATATGTTGCTTCTTTCTTAGCCATTATTTGTTGTTGTTGCGTTAAATTAAATGTGCAAAAAATCTCCCTTGCGTTTACGTGTTCCCAGGGAACGCGACCCGCTTTCAATGTTTGTATTGTCCAACCTAACTGCATAATGGATCTTAGTTGACTTTGTCTATGTTACAAAAATGATACATCACTCTGTACTATATCTATTTCAGAGGACACCTTAAATGTTATTTAAGGTGTATATTTGGTCAGAGAAGATGTTAATCCCATTATCTACAATGGCTAATGCTTTCTGTAACTTTTCCTGATGTATTTGCCTTAACAGGGCGTCTCTTCTTGTTAGGAAAGCTTCCATATTTCATTACATGCAGCATATAAGAAGCGTTTTCTGCATTGTTTTCTGGGGCCTAACAGGAAATCCTGTAAATCTGTGTTATTGAACAGGAGACTTAGATGTTCTTTGACAGCATCCAGTGAGGAGACCTTCATCCATTGCTGGCATAGCTTCCCTACACTATATGTTGTCACAATACCTGAGTGCTCTGAGGACATGTAGCGAGGGTCTGGCCTATTCATTCTAAAACCCCCTGAGGAGTTAACAAAACGGGTATGGCACCCATTGGTGTCTACAAGCCACAATAACGACCCACCAGGATGTGAAAATGATGCGTTAAATGAACTATTCTGGACTCATTCATTTAGCTGATCTTCAGATGCATTTACATATTTTTGCCACTTGTAATATTTTTCAGGAGGGGGGATTCTGGGCAAATTCAGTTCCTTAATATTTGCTAAGCCTCAACAGCTTGTTTGTTGTACTGTTTCGTTTGAAAATATCATTTGAACAAGAATCATACATGCTCTAAATAAAGCTTCTCTTTCTCTTATTTGCCAATTTTGTGTTCCCCACACACTTTTTAAGTCAATTGACTTTAACTAGTACTCATAGCCTTCTATAGCAAACCGGGTAACAAAGGAATCAAAGTAAATTAATTTTGTCTCTGTCAATAAAACATTTTGACTCCATTTCTGGCAATTTAAAATAATATGACTCAGCATTCTTGACATTGTGCCCAGAAAAATATGCAAATTTTCCAGTATATGTTTTAGAACTACCTACTGGTGGAGTCAGACAATGTTCCCTTTGTGTATATTTAAAAACTGTCTTTCGGGTACTTGCTCTGTGAATAAAATAATGTCCATAGTAATTATAACAGAACATATCACTATAATTTCCTTTAAACTGGTACACATCTTCATTTTCAAATACTGTATAATATTTCAGATCAGACATCATAGCATCAACAGTTTTCACATCACATCCCAAAAATCAGAAACACATCTGTCATGGAAAGTTTAAATACATATGGTATTTGAATGACCTCAGAAGGCACATATATATTGAATAATACTTTGTCCCAAATAATCCCATAGGGATTTGGTATGGCTGTAATGTTCACTAGAGACAAGCCTCTGAGAATTTTGGGGCATATTTATAATTTTTGGTGCAAAACTGCACTCATGCATTTTTGCACCAAAAAGTTTAGCACTATCTTGCACCATTCCTGAGCACCAGCTTGGCACCATATTTATGGAACGGTGCAAGTCATTGCAAAGGGTGGGCTAGTGTAAAACAAAATCACGTTATCCAGGTGGGGCTGGCGGTATGGGAGAAGAGGGTTTTGCACCAAAAAATGATGTTAGGCTGGTTAGAGTAAAAAAAGATGACTCTAACCAGCCTAGTGCCATTTTCTTAAGCAAAACCATCCATACCACATGACTCCTTTGGCTTCATCCCCACCTCATATGCAGATGATACACAGCTTATTATTCCAGTTAATAAAAACTGGGAGGAGGTGGCGGACAGTTTTAACAATTGTATGAAGGAAGTCAGTAATTGGATAGGGACCAATTGGCTCAAATTGAATGCTACCAAAACTGAAATTCTTTGTTTCGGGTCAGGTATTAAACAATGGAATCTACGTTGGTGGCCAACAAATTGTGGCTCCCTTCCAACCCCTACCACTGTCAGCAAGAACTTGGGTATTATGTTTGATGATCAATTGTGTTTTAAATATCAGGTGAACAACACAGTAAAAACCTGTCTGTGGCTGAATAAAATGTTAAGGAAAGTTTCCCCTTTTCTCCAGTATCAATGGAGGGTTTCCGCCACTCTAGCTCTGGTAATGTATAAAGTAGACTATTGTAATGCCTTGTTTCTTAATTTAGATAAAGGCTCGCTCAACAGGCTGCAGTTGATTCAGAACTCGGCGGCCACAGCGGTTCTTAATCTCTCTCGTTGGACCTCAGTGAAAAGTAGTCTTAGACAATTACACTGGCTTCCGGTGGTTCAGTGGATTACTTTTAAATCTCTTTGTTTGACTTATAAAGCAGTGCACGGCCAGGGTCCCCAATATTTGACCTCTAAATTATGTTGGTACAAACCAAAGAGACATCTTAGGTCATTCACAGCCTATACTATTCAGGTACCACGGACTAACAGAGTGAAGTGGGGTGATAAAGCATTTTCTCTAGCTGCAGCTAAGTGCTGGAATTCCCTCCCTCTAAACATTAGGTTGGAAACTAGCTACTTACCCTTTAGGTAAGTGATTAAAACATGGCTTTTTCCTAGTTAGTCCTTTCTTTTTTTCTTTTGGTTGGGGTGTCTCCTGATGAGTTTGGCATCGTCTTTACTTATGCTAGTGCTTCGATGCTCTTTGTGAGGCGGAATGCGCTTTATAAATACAATATACATACATACATATCTCCTCCAGCCTTGCCGCCAAAAGTGGGGGCAGTGGCCGGAGGGTCGGGCATCTCCACTAGCTGGGATGCCCTGGGGCACTGTAACAAAAGGGGTGAGCCCTTGAGGCTCACCGCCAGGTGTTACAGTTCCTGCAGGGTGAGGTGACAAAGGCACTCTCCCCATGTGGCCAGCAACTTGTCTGGTGTGTGGCTGGCTGGCAGAAACTGGTCAGCCTACACTAGAAGTCGGATTGGTATTCAGGGGGCATTACGATGCCCTCTGGGTGTATGTTACAATAAATTGCACACTGGCATCAGTGTGCATTTATTGTGCTGAGAAGTTTGATACCAAACTTCCCAGATTTCAGTGTAGCCATTATGGAACTGTAGAGTTTGTGTTTGACAAATTCTCAGACCATATACTCTTATGGCTACCCTGCACTTACAATGTCTAAGGTTTTGCTTAGACACTGTAGGGGCATAGTGCTCATGCACATATACCCTCACCTGTGGTATAGTGCACCCTGCCTTAGGGCTGTAAGGCCTGCTAGAGGGGTGACTTACCTATGCCACAGGCAATGTGAGGTTGGCATGGCACTCTGAGGGGAGTGCCATGTTGACTTAGGCCCTCATTACAACCTCAGCGGTCTTTTAAAAAGACCGCCAAGGCTGCGGGAGTCAGAATACCGCCAGTGCCGGCATTATTCCTGGCTCCCTATTATGACTTTTCTGCTGGGTCAGCGGATGGTAACAGTGTTACCGTCCGCTGGCCTAGTGGAAAAGTCACATCAACATTGCTGCCGGATCGTAATAGAGCCGGCGGCAATGCTGATGTGCAGCGGGTGCAGTAGCACCCGTCGTGCATTTCACTGGCCCGAAATTCGGGCAGTGAATTGCGCAACAGGGCTATGCCTGGGGGCCCCTGCACTGCCCATGCCAAGTCCCCCTTACCACCAGCCTTTCCATGGCGGTGTTTACCGCCGTGGCCAGGCTGGCAGTCAGGGACTCATAATCCCCAGGGCAGCGGTGCTTGCAACGCTGCCCTGGGGATTATGACCGCTAGGCAGAAGCCTGGCGGTATGTTGGAGGGGCCGGCGGTATGGCAGTGGCTATTGCGCCATGGTCATAAAAGTTGGCGGAACACCGCCAGCCTGTTGGCGGTGTTACCGCCAGCTTACCGCCAGCGGCCAGGGTCGTAATGAGGCCCTTAGTCTTTTTCTCCCCACCAGCACACACAAGCTGTGAGGCAGTGTGTATGTGCTGAGTGGGGGGTCCCCAGGGTGGCATAAGATATGCTGCAGCCCTTAGAGTCCTTCCCTGGCATCAGGCCCTTGGTACCAGGGGTACCAGTTACAAGGGTCTTATCTGAGTGCCAGGGCTGTGCCAATTGTGGAAGCAAAGGTACAGTTTAGGGAAAGAACAGTGGTGCTGGGGCCTGGTTAGCAGGGTCCCAGCACACTTTCAATCAAAACTTAGCATCAGCAAAGGCAAAAAGTTAGGGGGTAACCATGCCAAGGAGGCATTTCATTACACTCTGAACACCCTATTGGGTGTGGAGACACTCATGTCCGCAGTCTCAACTTGTAAGAAGTCATCAGTTGCATTCACCTCCAGATGCTCTTGAAGATCCTGGCGAAAGACCTCTGCTGCACTGTCTAGCAGTGCTAATGCCCTCTTCTTGTTCTTCAGTAAAGCCCTCTTCTTGAGTGGCATGTTGAATTGTAACTGCTGCCACTTTTTTCTTTTTAAATTGGGGTTTTTGTTGGGGAAGTTTCTCTTCTTTTTTAACTGAAACTTCAGACGAGTGTTGTGAGGCCTTTCTCAGTTTCATGTACTCAGTTTGCTGCTCTGACCGCCCACCTCTCTCACTGCGTTTTTACGGTGAATCCTGAAAGGAACGAGGTTGGCATGTCTCAGTATATTGATATCTGTCAGGCATTTTTATCTTATCCCTATTTCTAAGGTTGTACCTATTTTGTGGGGTCTCCACATGCTGAGATTCTCCCCTTTATTTTTTAGGTGTTTGTTGTTTTTTATCCTAGCCTTTTTTGGACCCTTGAGGCGCTCGCTTGGTAGTATCTTTATTAGATCTGCCTTTAAATTGTAGTTTAATTGGTCTCAGCCCCAGACTATCTCGACCAACACTAAAATAGGTCTCTGCGATAATCTTTGGTAGCTCCCGTTCTTGATCCTGTGGAAGAATATCACGGAGCTGCATGCGCGCTGCTAGTGCAACTGCTTCCCCTTTCAGATTATTTAATATAATTGAAGATACTGTGGCAAAATTGCCCATTAATTGCATCCCCAAATCCAGGGCCTGGGCAACCCCATATTTTTATTGAATTTGTTTTAACGCCTCTGGAAGATTGGCAAGTGTCGGTGTACCGTGTGCGGTAGTCTAGAGCGTGTCAAATACTGTGCCCCATGTGTTGTAGTTATCAACTGTGGGAACCATCCCAAATGGCAGGCACATAGTGAGAATTCTCTGTTTATCCTGAGGTTCTGTATGAAGGAAACTGCTTCCAGTGCATTTATTTTTTGAGCTAATCAAAACGGAATTTCCTCCCGCCTGGTGGGTACTTTAGCCATGATTGAATGTACAGTCGCAGGGTTAATGCCTGACGTGACTGCGTGTTGTTGCACTTGGGCAGCACATGCTGGGTTAGTATTTAATATTTGCATGACAACTGTACTAACAATCTGTATATTGTTGTGAGCTCTATGTATAAGTGGTGAACCTCAGTTACCGCTACGGTTGCTGCATCAGTGTGTGGTGTATATGTGGCCAATGAAGGCCAAGTGGGGCCGTCATTGCTCAGAGGACCTAACCTAACATGTAATATTGTATGTGGTAGGGTGCCATCAAGCCAACTATTATGGTCTTGATAAGATAAAGTAATTTGTAAATATGCATATGCTCTGTATTGTGCAGGTATGTTTGCAGGTGTATAGTGATTAAATGTATTTGTGTTCCCGTCAACTACTTGAAATGGGACCCAAGATTAGAAAAGTTCTGTTCTATAGGCTGGATGGGCTTCTACGATAAATATAACTGGACCCCCCTGGGCTGTAAGGCTATTTGCCAATAAATGTGCAGTAAGGGGTGCTTGCATATTTACTGCAATTGCTACCCGTTGTGGGTTTGCCATTTTAATGGTAGATGTATCTTCAGAGATAAGGACACCACCTAGTGGGGATGGGTCCTTTTAAGGTTCAAGCTTTAACAACCTACAGCTCAAGATAGGTACTACCTATTTAGCTGAGGAGAAAATCCTCAATACCATGAACATCTCTGTATATAGTATCGAGGTGCCTTTAGCCTTAGATGAGACAGAAATACTTAGGAGGATCCGAATATTAGTGCCTGATCAAACGTTGGTGGCACCATGTCGCGTAGGTTCTCATTATGCTATTGAGGCTACTTGATTTGGGAAACAGGATCTCATGGATTGTGGCTGCTAAGTAGAATTCCACACCACATGACGTCTGTCGGCCCAATCCGGGTTCTCCGGCTCACTAGCAGGCCCTCATCTCGAGTCGAGATGATTGTGGCAACCGGGCGCATGACAAGACGACTCCTCAGGGGAATCATGGTCAATCAGATACCATCCCTTTCCCTCAATTACCAAAACTCTCATGCAGGCAAAGACGACAGAGGCAAAGTATAGTTCAATAAGGATTTAATGAAGTAACTGCATCATAGATAGAAAGGCATGTATTGCAATAACTAGGATGATGAAACACAATAAAAGCAAATAGGTTACTAACAGAGTAAAACGAAAGAATATTCCTACCATATTGTCACTAGGAGTGATGCATATATTTCTCCTACCTACACTATGTCTGAGCACAGCGTAATAAGCCTAATCTGCCATCTGGGTTTTCCCCCTGGGGGTACACCATCCCTCATACCTGGAGGAAGAAGCCTGTGGTCTAGAGACACCATCCCCATGTGGATCAGGGGTCTGGCTTTCTAGGCAAGTAGCTGCAGTGAAGCAATCAGCATACAGTTGTGGTCATCTGTCTGGAATCTCCCTCTAATGTGTCTCAGACAAAGTTGTGTTTTTATAATAAAACAACCGACGTTCTGAAAAATAGTCCCCAAGTCTAAGTGTGTGTTTTCTGTGAATGTTGGAGACACAGCATACCACGTTTGTCGGCAACCCTATCTGGCTGCAGCCTTAGAGAAAACACAAAGTGAATAAAATGTCCTACGAAGAACGCAATGCTTTCCTAGTGAAAGGACAATGAGATAAAGAAAATAAAACAGCCACGCTATTGCTAGAAAAATAAAGCAATGCTGAATAAAATGTAACAGGGTTAAAGTGCACAGCGACAGGTCTGGTTAGCTCAAAACAGCGTGTCTAAAACATGACTAAAATAGCTATACAGCAAAGGGCTAAAAAGATTGTCACACCGGGCACCACTAGCACTACAGCGAGCATTGTCTGTCGGTCATGCATACCGAGCATAGGGAACCATTCATTCATAGGGAAGGTGAATCCATCTGGACGGTATTACAGGGACTGGTGACAAGACAAGCCAGGTATGAGCAGGATGAAACGAAGAGGGAGAAGGCTTCCTTTGGACCATGTCAAAGGAGCGCAATGAGGACAGGTGTTGATTAAAAGAAAAAAGTGATGTCCTCAGAAGCATAGCGCCTGGTGACAGCCACAAAGGACTCATGAGTGATGCATTGCAGGGGAGCAACTGGATGCTGTCCACAAATGAGAAGTTAGGCCGCTGGCTGGCAATATGATAAAACCGCAGCATTTACCACTGATACGTGAACTCTATGGAGCTCAAGGTATGCAAAGACTCAGGGGCAGATTTAAGAGCCGCTAGTGCCTCCTTGCTCCACATTAGCGTCATTTCTTTACGCTAATGTGGCCCAACGAGGCCAAAATTGCTGTGCCAAATTCACAAAGTGGCGCAATGCATGCATTGTGCCCTTTTGTAACACTTTGTGCTACATTATGCCTGTGCCAGGCATAATATATGCAAAGGGGGCATTCCCGCATTAGGGGGGCCAAAAAATGGCACAAAGAAATTCAAGAGATTTCTTTGTGTCATTTGTTTTGACATATTTAATGCCTTCTCAGAGCAGGTGTTAAAAGGAGGCACACCATTGTTTTCAATGAGCCTCAATGGGCTTGCCAGGATTAGTGTCAACATTTCTCACTTTAGTTGTGCAAAGCTTTGAACAAGTGCCAAAATTGTGATGCTAGTTTTCCTAACTACTGCCATGGTGCGCCATATCTTAGATACACATGGTGGCATCAGGAGGCGCTAATTGGCACAAGAAACGTTTTCTTAAATCAGGCCCTCATTCTATATTGGAGAAGTTTCTTAATTTGCAATTTACAGAGATTCAGGGCATCAAAGGGGTAAAAACAGATGGACTGTGAAATGGCAAAGCGATCACCTACAAATACTACATGCAAGAAACTAGGTGGTCATCTGATGAAGCATGACACTACATAGTGTGTGAGACCACCTAGTCCGTAAGGAAAGATTCCCCTCCACACCATTCCCAGCACACAAATAAGTCCCGAAATTCAGTATATGTCGACGGTCCATGGAAGATTACATTGATTTTATACCTATACGATACCCCACACTCCTTCTGTATTTGGTTATGTTTTCAGGGGAAACAGTATGGGGTCTCAATTCTCTCTCCCCTCCTCTCTCGTTGTGATTAAGAGAATAGAGTTGGAGCCATCACCTGCCTTATTTAGAGCAGAACATTTATTGTACTTTTCTTTCAGTTTAGGAGTGTCAAGGAAATTCTAGCAGGTCTGAACAAAACAATTGAAAATGACACCCGAACCCTAGAAGAAAAGTCCCACACTGTGATGGTCATTAGTTTTTGGATTTTGAATAAAAATCCCACTTTGGGAGCTTGTTTTAGAATAACAGAAAAATTTCCTGAGCCGCAGTCTGAGGATGGTGGCTGCCCAGCAAACTTTGAGTATCTTTGGGGCAGTACCCTGGTGACTCCTCTTCTGAAGGTACAAAGACCTCCACAGGGCCAATAGAGGTCTCAAAACATGTTGAGAGGTAGTGAGGTCAGATTAGCAGAGATATTTACCTCTGCCACCCTGATGGACAGCAGGCACCTGTCATATTCTAAGGCAGGCCTTAAGTCTGGGCTTTAGAAACCATCTGAAAGATTCCATAAAAAAATGGTACAGTTTGAAAAGACACTGAGCCCAAGAAGGAGTCAGGAACTGCTAAGCTCCCATCCTGGCTCCAAGAGGAAGAGGGCAGAGAAGGAAAACACAGTTGCTCAAAAAAGTCAACAAAGGAAACCTGCACAAGGTTTGATTTTACCTGTTGTTGGTGTCTACTCTAAAATATACAGACAAAACCCCGACCTACCTAACTCAGGCACCAAAGTTCACATCTGGAACTGTCTGTGTCAGAACCCATTTCAGAGGCTCACAGGGCAAGCAGGAGCTAAAGGGCCCAGCCGGGATGGTTCAGACCTTTTACTCCTAATGTCCCGGGGCCTGACCTACAATGAATTTTGAGCAGTTGGGCCAAGTACTCCTTCAACACTTGACTCTCAGTTGTAGCATGGGTCTAGCAGTTCAAGGCTTGTCAGGGAAAAGTGGGAGGGAGTTGACTACAGATTCAAGACACAAAATATGTTTGGAAACCCAATAAATTAATGTCCAGCCAGATACTTTCTTTTATGACAAAAGTAGTATTTACATACGTACACAAAGTGAAATGCGACATGCACAAATAATATACACAGCCCTCATAAGATTGGCACTCAAACATTCCCCAGGGATGTTCTTGAGTTCAACTTCCCTGTCTACTGGCAGTGGTTATTCCCCATTTATGATAAGGAACATTCAGGTTAAGCCCTGCTATAAGTTCAAGTCTAGGCCTTGGCGGAAGTTTTCATTTTGCCAAAAGAATTAGAGAAATTTAGTAATTCAACATTACTCTTGTAACATGGAATTACTAACAAATTCTGCCACCACCATAGAGGTAATCAATTTGCAGTGGTTGCTGTTTTTAAAACAGGCCAGGACAAAGAAACAGTCTCTCTATGTGTAAAAACCACTGTGGATTAAAGTTTAATCTGCAGTTGTTTTCAAACACAAATAGAGACTGCTCCCTCTTGTGGACCTCTTTAGAAACCAAACCACTGCAGTGCAACTGTATACCAGTCCATACTTACTCTGCAGTAATCTGCAAAGTATGTAAGGACACCGAGGGGTTTGCACTGAAGGGATCTCTAAACATGCAGGAAGAGGGCGCAGTCCCTCTATGTTTAAAAACCACTGCATGGGCACCAAGGGGTATGCACTGCAAAGTGATATCCACTGGCTGTGCACCACTCAGCAGTGACGCCCCTACGCACTCTGCAGTAATTTCTGCGGAGCATGTAAGGGCGCTGAGTGCTGTTTAGCTGGGCTATTTTCGTAGCGCAAAATGCATCCTTGCATCATTTTTGGATGTGAGGGTGCATTGTGTGCTGAGAAAATAGTGCCATATGGGCCACTCCGCTCCATTGCAGAATTCTTGTGGAATTTTAATGCAATTCTGTGGAATTCCATGGAATCAAACTCTGCCACTTCCAGCCACCCCTATTCGAATCTGAGAAGTTCTGCTAAGGCTCAGTAGGAGTGACAGTGTTGTAGTGCTATAGCGCTATGCTTAAGAACATGTGACCTCTAGGCTTTCTGGCCTGGCAACCAGTTTTACCCGCTCCCACTGGTGTTGCAATACAGAATACGCTGGGGAGTGTTCATCACTCCAGCGTTGTGGTGGGATGCATGGGATGCCTGCAATGAGTCGTGGTCTCGTCTCTGGAGGCAAGGTGGCCGGTCATCCTCAGGGCTTCTTGGATGATGCGGTGAGGTCCTCTCATCCTGCTTGCAAGTTGGGGGAGTCACTTGACTTCAAAGTCTTCAGTTGTGACTTGGGGACCATGGGTCAGCACCTGCTGGTCTTCGTATTCACACGCTGTACACAGTGACGGCCCTTTCTCTTGGTATGTGGCGCGCCAGAGCTGCAGTCCTCGCTCATCACGGCAGTTGCGCCTCTGGCACATGGGGTTGCCAACTCAGGCACAGAGACATATATCTTCACAATGTGCCCCTCTGGCACATGCGGTTGCCAACTATGGCCAGCACAGTGCAGCTGCAAATATCCTCACGGTGGCTCCAGGCTGGCAAACACTTCTGATCATCGTTACTAAAACACGGTATGCTGCCATCAACGCGCTCTTCCTACTTTACTCCTGCTAAGGGGGGTGGTAGCCATTTACCACTGTGAGGGGAGCGCTTTGAGCACTCTGTGAGACAGGCCTAGATCATGTGCACACACATTATCCATGTTCATCCATGACAAGAAATCAGCACTAGGGATCCCAATATCATTGCAGCTGGGAACCTCAGGGTAGCCATGCACATCCATCACCATAAGACTGACTTCCTCCTAACAGTCTACTTCTTTGATCTTGACACTATTTTACTTCTTTCTTTTTTTATGTCAATCCATTACATAATGTGAAGTGTAAGTTACCGATCCTCACTATGAGGTGTGGATCCAATATGCAACAGAGCTGGAAAATAGTGTCCCTGAGAAAGGATGTTTGATGAGTGATAGACAGCGGATCCCAGTAGGAGCTGTTGGACCATAAGAGGGCTAAGAAAGAAGAGATGGTAACATAGTCAACGGTGAGATAGTCTCACACAGGACAGGATGGCCACCTGCGGCAGAGTACAGCATCAGCCAAGTGAGGTGAGGTGGAGGGAAGTTGCTAAGGAGAGGCAAAAATGACAGTGTCTGTGAATGAGCTGATACCAGCCTGAGTGGGCAGTTGAGGGTAAGGTGAGAGTCAAGGGAAGAGGACAGCAGGAAGTGATGTAGGCAGTCTTTATGATTCTTTTTGTTCCCAACGTTGCACACTATTGGAATATTCTTCATTTCACATCTTTTCTTCTGACAGGGAAAGTTTCTATGGCAGATCCTGGTCCATCACAAATGATTTTGCCCGTGAAGATGTTGGGTTCTCCAATGATGCCCTGGACTTTCACACCGATGCCTCCAACATGCAAGAGCCCTTCAGGTACTATTAGGGTTTTAATTTTTGTAAATCTTGAACTATCCCCCTGGACACATCACAGTGATGCAGAGATGTGACAGAAAGCATTCAAAATATGTACAGAAGCAAAAATGTAGATTGTGGCAAAATGTAAGCATGAAGTCTAAATTGAGGTAATTTTCTTTGCCTACTTGAAGGAATATGACAATCACTTGTCAGGGTGAAGCCCAAAGTAATTAAATTAACATGAAGTCAAACGCTGGGTATCTATGGAACAGAGCAGACAGGCTTAACTTAGGACAATATGTAAAGTGGTTGTACAGTACCGAAAAGTAATAAAGTCAAAACACCAATCATTAAAAATCTGAAAGCAAATTAGAAATGTAGCATACAATTGAGTAAACAAAATGGCACCAAAATGACAAAACTCCATCAAAGGGAATCAAAGATATGATTTTTTAACTTTTCAACCACATATAATGGGTCATTGCGTCCTTGGCAGCTGGCGGAACACTGGCGGTAACACCGCCAACAGGCTGGCGGTGTTCCACCAGTGTATTATGACAGTGGCGCATTAGCCACGGCCATACCGCTGGCCCCTCCACTATACTGCTAGTCATAATCCCCAACCGCCAGCCTGTCCATGGCGGAAAACACTGCCATGGAAAGGCTGGCGGTAAGGGGGACTCGGGGTGCTCCTGGGGGCCCCTGCACTGCCCATGCACTTGACATGGGCATTGCAGGGGCCCTCAGGCACAGCCCCATTGTGCAGTGAAATGCGCGACGGGTGCTGCTGCACCCGTTGCACATCAACATTGCCGCCGGCTCTATTATGAGCCGGCTGCAATGTTGATGTGACTTTTCTGCTGGACCAGCGGAAATGTCAAAATAGGGAGCCACCAATACTGCCAGCACTGGCGGTATTGTGGCGCCCGCGGCTTCGCCGGTCTTTGTGCAAGACCGCTGAAGTCGTAATAAGGCCAATAGTGCCAAAAATGATAAAATATCAATGATAGTCTGTGGAAGTAGTAAACCATGACCTAAGCACAATTTCAGGCCAACGGTGATGGATTGCCGGTTAGACACATCATTGGTATTCACCCCGATCAAAGATTTTACCTCCTGACCTAGGGCTTCATTACAGCTTCATCGGTCCTTTCACAGGACTGCCAGTAATGGAGGTCTTTTGCCCGCCATATTAGGAGTGTTCCGCTGTCCCAGTGGAACACTCACCACAACATTGACGCCGGCTCGTAATTGAGCCAGCGGCAATGTTGTGGTGCGTCGGGTGCAGCAGCACCCGTTGTGCATTTCACTGCCCGTAATTTGGACAGTGAAATGCACGATGGGGCTGTGCATGGGGCCCCCTGCACTGCCCATGCCAAGTGCATGGGCAGTGCAGGGGCCCCCAGGGGCCCCCAAGGCCCCCATTCCGCCAGCCTCTCCATGGCAGTGTTTACCATCATGGAAAGGCTGGCGGATGGGGACTCCTAATCCCCAGGGCAAGTGCTGCTTGCTTCCTTGATCTGTCTACAAACGTATCAATAACTTGAGAGACATGCTAGTTTACATTAGACCAAGATAACAACACATAAGGAACAGCATAACCTATGGGGCCTTCCCCCAGTAACAGGACATTATTCATGTGTCAACTGCTGTGTGTGTGGCCTTACAAAGTCAACTAAAAAGATTCTGCTTGATGACACATATACGTGGTCCCTGATAAACCTTACGAACTGCAATACAAGAAACTGTATGTATATGATAGCGTGCCCCTGTAAACTTAGGCATATAGGGATGACTTCAAGACCTATAAAGATCGGTATCAAACACAGAAGTGGAATTAGATGAAAAAGGGTAACCATTAAAAAGAGTGCACATTTCCAAGAAGAAAAAAGCCTCATTCCTGATGATATTGAATGGACAATACTGAAGGTATGACACAGTGCTAACAAAAGTACTTTCCTTGTTCCACCTCCAAACTCATAATAAGGGACTTAATGATATCCCATAGAGTGAACTCTTCCAGTCTTGATTGAATCCGATGCTGACAGCAGACAAGATTCCCTAGGCCCTCCGGCCCTGGCGTCCTCCATGTACCTTCATTTCATGATTTCATCAGTGATATCATGAGTGATGTCATTGATAATGTCATTTGAGATGTCATTGGTGATGTCATAAATTATGCCATAGAACATATCATGAGTGATGTCACAAGTGAGATCATAATCAGTGCATGGTGGGGGCACAAATTATAGTTAGCACTGCTAGCTATGACACATGAATTTCTCTTTTTTTTTGTTAAAACATAATTGTTGACATTGACAAATTCACTATAATGTTACTTTAACCTTTGTTTTTTTCAATGAATTTCTAAGGTGTTTGTAAAAAAATACAGATCTTTTTATCACACCGAAATATAATATTACTTTAACCTTTGTTTTTTTCAGTGAATTTGCACAGTGACATTATCAATGATGTCATGGAAGATGCCATGAGTGATGTAATATGTGGGGTAATTAGCAGTGCATGGTGAGGGCACAAGTTATAGTTAACTTAGGGCACAGGATTTAGTTACTTAAGATAACTATAATTATAACTGGTGAATTTCAATGGTTTTTAGAGTCTAAAATGTTACATCGTTAGTGAACATTGCACTTAACTGTAACGTTACTTTAACCTTTGTTTTTTTCAGTGAATTTCTAGGGTTTTTACCAAAAAGTAATATTTAATTACCATAAATCAATCCAACCCCACGCTGCACAGGAATTTTGGTAGAGAAATGGTTTGGGTTGGCCAAACAGCCTGTTGCCTGTTGACCACAGGGCCTGGCCTTGGGGACCCCATCTCCCAGGGCCTCCTTTTTTTAAAATGAGTTCTAAGAATGTCCCATCGTTTGTTAATGATTTATTTGGTTTTATTATAATTGGGTCAAAGGTTGGCATGCATGTGAGAGTATCATTGGATTCCTTTATTCTCTTTGCCAGTAGAGCATCCCGGTTATTATTCCTGGCCCTCTTATAAGCCGTTTTCATAATCTGCTGCGGGTGGTTCTTCGCTGCCAAGTTATCTTTCAGGGTCTCAGATGGTATATCAAAATCCTTTAGTTCACTACTGTACTTAAGAATCCTAAGGAATTTCCCAAAGGATAGGTTACTCCTTTGTGCCCTAGAATGGTGGCTTTCAGAAAGGAGGAGAGTATTGCAGTCCGTGGGTGTTAGAAATTGGGTCTCTAGTAGGCCCGGGAATAGAAATCCACTCTATAGGCAGAGTTTGTGGAATTCCGGCAATTGACACTGCGCTGAGTAGCATTGTTGGAAAATGGGTTATTGGTAAGGGCAGGTAGGTACCTACACCTAGCAACAAGCCACCAACCTCCACTTAGGTACAGTTAGGTCTCAGTAAATTAATCCCAGCTCAACCCTTGGTAGCTTGGCAACGAGCGTCAAGGCTTAACTTAGGAGACAGTGTGTAAAGCATTCAAATATCACAAAACAGTAATTAAATAAAACACAGGAAACAGCTTAAAAATCCAAAACCAATTTATAAAAATAGTTTATATTTTTATCTTTAAAATGACACAAAAACGAATAAAATCGGATAAAGGGAACCGGAGATATGAATTTTTAAAGAATTATTATTTTTCTAGCGCTTAGAAACAAAAAGCACCAATCGGGTCATCTGGTTGCACCTCGACCGGGGCAAAGTCAAAGTTTCAGGCCGATCGCGATGGAGCCCTGCTCGGCTACAGGTCGCGGGAGGCCTCGGTTAAAAAGTTACCTTCTGACTTAGTCTTTATTTTGAAGATTTTCTTCAGCGGGACGAACCTGCCAGTCCAATCCGACCTCCTGGAGCCTTTCTCCGGATACGCGATGCTGGATTCCTCAGTGGAGATTTTTACCTTCGGACTTAGTCGTTTTTTCGAGGTGAAAATCCTTCGACCGGGGTAAACCTGGATCTTGATCCGACGTCTGTGGAGCCCTTCTCGGATACGATGGCTGGAAGGTCCCGGTCAACTTTTTACCTTCGGACTTAGGGGGTCATTCTGATCCCGGCGGTCTGAGACCGCCGGGGCCAGGGTCGGCGGGAGCACCGCCGACAGACCGGCGGTGCCCCGCAGGGCATTCTGACCGCGGCGGTTCGGCCGCGGTCAGATGCGGGAAACCGGCGGTCTCCCGCTGGTTTCCCTCTGCCCTGCAGAATCCTCCATGGCGGCGGAGCGCGCTCCGCCGCCATGGGGATTCTGACACCCCCTACCGCCATCCTGTTCCTGGCGGGTCTCCCGCCAGGAACAGGATGGCGGTAGGGGGTGCCGCGGGGCCCCTGGGGGCCCCTGCAGTGCCCATGCCAATGGCATGGGCACTGCAGGGGCCCCCGTAAGAGGGCCCCACAAAGTATTTCAGTGTCTGCTATGCAGACACTGAAATACGCGACGGGTGCCACTGCACCGGTCGCACCTTCCCACTACGCCGGCTCAATTCTGAGCCGGCGTCCTCGTGGGAAGGTTGATTTGCCCTGGGCTGGCGGGCGGCCTTTTGGCGGCCACCCGCCAGCCCAGGGCAAATCCCAAAATACCCTCAGCGGTCTTTCGACCGCAGAGCGGTATTTTGGTGGGGGAACTTTGGCGGGCGGCCTCCGCCGCCCGCCGAAGTTAGAATCACCCCCTTAGTCTCTTTTTCTGAGATTTTTCTTTACCGGGACGAACCACCAAATCAGGTCGGGTCGCGGTTGAGGCAAGCCGGCTAGAATTGCCGCGGCGGGTCGGTCCCTCTATGGAGCTTTTTTACAAAAATTCTCAAATCTTCTCCAAACTTCTGGGGCTTCACCCAGATGTCCTTTTAAGGTTTTTTTGGGGTCCACAGCTAACCCCAAGGGTCCAGAAGTTCTGTGATGGTCCTTGGGGGGTGCGGACTAAAACTCCCAGAATGCACCTGGCGCAAACTCCTTTTTGGCCACTGGGCAGTGGTCAGCTTGTCGCTTTCTTCAGGAGTTGGTGCAGGGGACTCTGGTTAGCAATTTTTCACCTGTAGCAAACAGGGAGTCCCTCCTTGAACCAGTTGAAGCCAGGCAAAGTCCTTCTTGTGGTGAAGCCCAAGTGTGCAGCTGGTGCAGTCCTTCTGAGTGCAGGTTCCAGGTGCAGGCCAGGGGTCCAGCAGGGCAGTCCTTCTTCTCCTTTAGTTCTTTCTTGTTGAAATCTGGTGGGGATCTGAGGTGTGGGTGCAGGTCTGCCAGTTTTATCCTTGCTCCTGGGTGAAAAGCAGGGGGGTCCTGGTTCTCCAATCAGGGGCAGGGTCCTTCCCCCTGCGATGACCACTTCCTGGGAAGTGTGGCAAAAATCCATCCCAGTGGGCAACATTCTCTAAAAACCCATCATGGCTGAATCTGATTTTTGGAGGTTACATCTGGCTGAGCCCACACACTGGTGTGGCTACAAATCATAAACACACCCCTCTCTTGCCCTCTCCTAATCTAATCAAGGGGGCACCTAGTTGTCTGGGGTTGCAGGATGTGGGGGTGTTGCTGGTTGCTCCAAATGTCCTTCTCTGCCTTTGAAGACCAGTTTGGCAGCCCTCCCCTTCCTGCCTCACCATCTGCTGAGGGGAGATTCTCTCCCACAAGCACATTCCTTTGTGTGAAGCCAGGCCACTTCACACCTCATCAAGGCAGCTTGACTAAGCTGCTGCAGGCTGGCCAATCAGAGCCCAGCAGCAAAAACAATGCAGGGCTGAAATTGGCAACTTTTTAGGTAAAGTCTAAAACTCTTTACCTGAACAAGTTATATTAAATCCAACAACTGGAAGTTGTGGGATTTATTATAACAATTAATTTGATACCAAATTCTTGGTATGCAACATTTAAGGAGACTTTAAAATTTAAAATAAAGTCTCCCCATTCTAGCCTATGAAGGCCATTTACTTCAATGAGGGAAAAACGAATTTGGCTGTTTTTACCTCACCAGGGCTTATAAATCTATTTTTATAAAGTCCCTGCTTATAGTTACATGGCACCCAGCCCTAGGGGCACATAGGGCACACCTTAGGGGTGACTTATATGTAAAAATAAGGTAGTTTAAGACTTTGGAACTACTTTTAATTCCAAAGTCGAATTTGCCTATAACTTTAATTTAAAAGCAGCCAGCAAGGCAGGCCTGCCTTTAAAATGACACTGGGCACCGCAGCAGTGCACCTATGTGTGCACCACCTATGCTGTGGTCCCTAAACCTACATGCCCTACCATATACTAGGGACTTATAGGTAGGTTAACTTAGCCAATTATAATTAGCCTAATTTGCATATCCATTTTACACAGAGCACAGGCCCTGGGACTGTTTAGCAGTACCCAGGGCACTATCAGAGTTAGGAAAACACCAGCAAAAAGTGGAAAATGGGGGCAAAAAGTTAGGGGGCCTCTGCAATCAGCCCTGTTTTCTCACACAAGCCCCCCCCAGCCCACACGCCCAGGAGACTCAGCCCAACCCTGGGAGAGTCTTCCTGGCTTGTTAGGCGAGGAAGACAGTGAAGAAAACTGTCTGTCCCTTTGCAGGGCCTACTCTGCCTTACATCCTCCTGTCAGGGTCACTCCCTCTGGGTAGTGAACCCACCCCAACAGTGAAAGGACCCATCTCAAACTGAAACTTCCCTCTAGGGGGGTCTTCCTCCTCTCTCTCTGCCAACTTGGGTAGTGAGGTGCCCACCTCCCCTACTCCTAACTTTGCTAGGGCAACACCTAGCTTACCCAAAGAGGTCACCCAACACTTGAGCAACCCCACCATGACCAACCGGGTCAGGGGGCCTACTTTGCTATTGGCCCTGGGGTCTGCCTCCCAGGCCAAGTACAGTGCTGCCAGGAAGGCTAGCACCCAGCAGAGGCTACTGACAGCTGTCAGTACCCAGAACCACACCCTAAGCTCTCCACTGACAGGTGGCTGAGCTGCTTTAGGGGCAACTTTGGGGTCCTGGCACCCCTCTTGCTGTCTAGAGTGGGGGGCTACCACCTCCTGTGGCAGACACCCTCCTTCCACTCTCCCTTCTGTCAGTGCAGGGGCAAAACCCTGCATCTGGACAGCTGCCTGACTACTCAGGACTTCCTTAGGGTCAGGGGAGGCCTCACCAGTGCCAACTATGGGCTCCCCCCCTACTGGGGCAGAAGGCCTTTGGCTCCCTGGAACTCTCTTAAAGAGT
Organism: Pleurodeles waltl; assembly: GCF_031143425.1. Lineage (NCBI taxonomy): Eukaryota > Metazoa > Chordata > Amphibia > Caudata > Salamandridae > Pleurodeles > Pleurodeles waltl. Next base: position 1,075,915,342 of record NC_090449.1, on the reverse strand, counting down.
GGCCTACCCTTCCTTTTCTTCTTTCCTTTTCTTGGGGACCCCTGTCTCCTAACTGTAGGGACTGACTCCCCAGGACTTTGGGTTGGGGGGGCGCCCTGGGCGACCGCCCCATCTGGGACCAGACTCACCTCTGGGAGGTCATTGCCCAGGATACAATCTAGGGGGAGGTCAGCACTGACTACCACCCTAAACCAGTCAAGGATACCCTCCCTCTCTAGGGACACTATGGCTACAGGTTTGGAGGTGACCTCCCCTGTGGCTATCCTGACTTTCCTTGTCTCTCCTGGGACATACATGTCTGGGGTCACTAACCGGTCACTCACTATAGTGTGACTGGCACAGGTGTCTCTCAGGCCAGTGGTAGGGATCCCATTCACTTGAATGTGGTGGAAGTGCCTACTCCCACCCTCAGGGATCACCAGCTTACCATCTGGTCCTGTCTCCCAGCTCAATGCTAGGAGGACTTCATCATCTGAGGAGTCCTCCTCTATGGCTACACTGGACAGCCCAGTGCTAACCACCTTCTTTGGACAGGCTGCATCGCCTCTGAAGTGACCTGTCTGCTGACAGTCAAAGCAAGCCCTACTGTCCAAGAGCTTTTTTAACCCTGGGTCTCCCTGTCTCTGCTTGTCAGAGTGGGAGTGGGATTTACTCTCCTCCTTCTTAGGGTTCTGGGGTACTGAGGGAGTCTCTGTGGTGGGCTTACCACCTCCCTCCTTAGGTTTTTGGGGACCTGACCCCCCTTCTTGGAGTCTCCCCCCTGGGACTTGACAACCACCCTGGTTCTCAACCACTCATCAGCTGCCTCCCCTAGCTCTCTAGGGTTGGTCTGCTTAGAGTCCACTAGATGCTGGCGTAACCTTTCTTGGGTACAATTGGTCAAGATGTGCTCTCTCATGATCAGATTGTATAACCCCTCATAAGTATTTACTTTGTTACCAATAATCCAGCCCTCTAGTGCCTTAAGTGAGGTGTCTACAAAGTCCACCCAGGACTGGGTGCTTGTCTTTTGGGTGTCCCTAAACTTGAGCCTATACTGCTCTGGGGTCAGACCAAACTTTTTAGTCAAGCAACTCTTCATACTGGGGTATGAGTCTGCCTCCTCCCCACTCATGGTTAGGAGCCTATCCCTCCCAGAGTTGGGAACTAACTCCCAAAGAAGTGAACCCCAGTACTGAGGCTTGACTCTCCTCATCTGGAGGGCCCTCTCAAAGGCCCCCAGCCACTTATCTATGTCATCCCCCTCTACATAGGCAGGAACCACCCCCTTGGGTAATCTGGGGCAAACTCCCCCACCCATGGACACCTCAACTTCTTTGTCGCTGCCACCATCTCTTTTCTCTTTCTTTGCCCACTTTTTCTTTTCTAGGGCCAGCTTGTCTGCTTCCAAAGCTATGTATGCTAACTGGGCCTCCAGCTCTCTTTCCTTGATGGATGGGTTCTCTCCTCCTGAAAGGACCCCCTTCCCACTACTAGCTTTGGGTCTGCCCCTAGTGACTGTATTTACTGAGGACCGTTCTTCCTCATCCTCACTTAGGCTCAGATGCCTTCCCTCCCCTGAGTGGTTAGAGCTAGCATCCTCCCCTTTTTCTCCCTCCTCTGGAGCTTCCTCTGAGTCTACCTCTTGGGCCTCAGCCCATGCTGTCAGGGATTTGATCAGGATTTGCTTCCTGAGATCAGTGGTTGCAGGCAACCCTCTTTCAATACAAAACACCCTAAGCTGGACTACTGTCAGTGTGGGTAGGCTAGCCAGATCAAGCTCCATGGTTCCCTAGTTTTGTGTCAACAAAAACTTTTTGCAAAAATTGGAAACAATAATTTAGAAAAATTACAAAAATTCAATAATAGAAATTAATCCAAATTAAAATTTTAAATTAAAAAAAAAAAAAAAAAAAAAAAAAATTTGCACTAAGACAATTTAAAGGATTTTTAATTCGTTTTACTTAAAACTGTAACGTGATACTGAACACAAGTACAGGATCCCACCGCTGCCACCAAAAATGTTGGAAAATGGGTTATTGGTAAGGGCAGGTAGGTACCTACACCTAGCAACAAGCCACCAACCTCCACTTAGGTACAGTTAGGTCTCAGTAAATTAATCCCAGCTCAACCCTTGGTAGCTTGGCAACGAGCGTCAAGCCTTAACTTAGGAGACAGTGTGTAAAGCATTCAAATATCACAAAACAGTAATTAAATAAAACACAGGAAACAGCTTAAAAATCCAAAACCAATTTATAAAAATGGTTTATATTTTTATCTTTAAAATGACACAAAAACGAATAAAATCGGATAAAGGGAACCAGAGATATGAATTTTTTAAGAATTATTATTTTTCTAGCGCTTAGAAACAAAAAGCGCCAATCGGGTCATCTGGTTGCACCTCCACCGGGGCAAAGTCAAAGTTTCAGGCCGACCGCGATGGAGCCCTGCTCGGCTACAGGTCGCGGGAGGCCTCGGTTAAAAAGTTACCTTCTGACTTAGTCTTTATTTTGAAGATTTTCTTCAGCGGGACGAACCTGCCAGTCCAATCCGACCTCCTGGAGCCCTTCTCCGGATACGCGATGCTGGATTCCTCAGCTGAGATTTTTACCTTCGGACTTAGTAGTTTTTTCGAGGTGAAAATCCTTCGACCGGGGTAAACCTGGATCTTGATCCGACGTCCGTGGAGCCCTTCTCGGATATGATGGCTGGAAGGTCCCGGTCAACTTTTTACCTTCGGACTTAGTCTCTTTTTCGGAGATTTTTCTTTACCGGGACGAACCACCAAATCAGGCCGGGTCGCGGTTGAGGCAAGCCGGCTAGAATTGCTGCGGCGGGTCGGTCCCTCTATGGAGCTTTTTTTACAAAAATTCTCAAATCTTCTCCAAACTTCAGATGTCCTTTTAAGGTTTTTTTGGGGTCCACAGCTAACCCCAAGGGTCCAGAAGTTCTGTGATGGTCCTTGGGGGGTGCGGACTACAACTCCCAGAATGGACCTGGCGCAAACTCCTTTTAGGCCACTGGGCAGTGGTCAGCTGGTCGCTTTCTTCAGGAGTTGGTGCAGGGGACTCTGGTTAGCAATTTTTCACCTGTAGCAAACAGGGAGTCCCTCCTTGAACCTGTTGAAGCCAGGCAAAGTCCTTCTTGTGGTGAAGCCCAAGTGTGCAGCTGGTGCAGTCCTTCTGAGTGCAGGTTCCAGGTGCAGGCCAGGGGTCCAGCAGGGCAGTCCTTCTTCTCCTTTAGTTCTTTCTTGTTGAAATCTGGTGGGGATCTGAGGTGTGGGTGCAGGTCTGCCAGTTTTATTCTTGCTCCTGGGTGAAAAGCAGGGGGGTCCTGGTTCTCCAATCAGGGGCAGGGTCCTTCCCCCTGCGATGACCACTTCCTGGGAAGTGTGGCAAAAATCCATCCCAGTGGGCAACATTCTCTAAAAATCCATCATGGCTGAATCTGATTTTTGGAGGTTACATCTGGCTGAGCCCACCCACTGGTGTGGCTAAAAATCATAAACACACCCCTCTCCTGCCCTCTCCTAATCTAATCAAGGGGGCACCTAGTTGTCTGGGGTTGCAGGATGTGGGGGTGTTGCTGGGTGGTCCAAATGTCCTTATGTGCCTTTGAAGACCAGTTTGGCAGCCCTCCCCCTTCCTGCCTCACCATCTGCTGAGGGGAGATTCTCTCCCACAAGCACATTCCTTTGTGTGAAGCCAGGCCACTTCACACCTCATCAAGGCAGCTTGACTAAGCTGTTGCAGGCTGGCCAATCAGAGCCCAGCAGCAAAAACAATGCAGGGCTGAAATTGGCAACTTTTTAGGTAAAGTCTAAAACTCTTTACCTGAACAAGTTATATTAAATCCAACAACTGGAAGTTGTGGGATTTATTATAACAATTAATTTGATACCAAATTCTTGGTATGCAACATTTAAGGAGACTTTAAAATTTAAAATAAAGTCTCCCCATTCTAGCCTATGAAGGCCATTTACTTCAATGAGGGAAAAACAAATTTGGCTGTTTTTACCTCACCAGGGCTTATAAATCTATTTTTATAAAGTCCCTGCTTATAGTTACATGGCATCCAGCCCTAGGGGCACATAGGGCACACCTTTGGGGTGACTTATATGTAAAAATAAGGTAGTTTAAGACTTTGGAACTACTTTTAATTCCAAAGTCGAATTTGCATATAACTTTAATTTAAAAGCAGCCAGCAAGGCAGGCCTGCCTTTAAAATGACACTGGGCACCTCAGCAGTGCACCTATGTGTGCACCACCTATGCTGTGGTCCCTAAACCTACATGCCCTACCATATACTAGGGACTTATAGGTAGGTTAACTTAGCCAATTATAATTAGCCTAATTTGCATATCCATTTTACACAGAGCACAGGCCCTGGGACTGGTTAGCAGTACCCAGGGCACCATCAGAGTTAGGAAAACACCAGCAAAAAGTGGAAAATGGGGGCAAAAGGTTAGGGGGCCTCTGCAATCAGCCCTGTTTTCTCACAAGCATAGAGTGCCCGAATTCCACAATCTGGTATGTAACGGAGTTAGTTCACACATGCGATATTGGATTTTGGCGCTCTCTCACGAGTGCCACGATACTCCCAGTGCACTAGCAAGTACGTGCAGGACTTTGCATTCGATCACGCTGTTTCCACCCATGCGCACAAAATTTGTATTCACTCGCACTGCTTCTGGCTGTGACAGCAGCAAAAGCAATCCCACTCGTGAGTGCAAGTGCACCTGGAGTAGATTTTCTACCTCAGAAACATCTAAATGTAGTTAAAAAGTTGTTTTTGAGTGGATTTTCTTCTCCAATGGACCCTTAAAATTGTTTTTAGATTGAGAAGCCTTTTTGTTTTCAAAGAGGAAGGAAGGGCCCCAGAGACTCCAACTTCCTGTTCCTATCCAGCATGCTCTTATCAGTGCTTTATTCATCTGCTTGTCAAGTTTCACTTGGATTTCAAGGTGGAAGGATCACTCCCTTTGTCTCCTGGAGCTACCTTTGGATTTAAGGACTTTGTTTTAGTGAAATCACGCAAGTAAGTTAGAAAACTATTAAATAATGGTGTTGTTTGTTTTCCTGGGCTTGCAGCAGTATTTCTTTGTACTTTAATGGGATTTTGCTATTTTTATAGTGGTAAATGTGGGCCTAGTTATTTATTTTGCATTTCATTGATTTTTCATCTTTTGTAAAGGAAAATTGCTGAACAGCGCAGTACCTTTTCTACATGTTTGTAACATTTGCAATATTATTTTACTATGCACCCTAGATATCCAAAGGGCCTCATACCCGTAAGCCTTGAAATAGTAGTCACCAGTGCATGAAATATATGTTTCAGTGATATATGTTTTAAAACTTCATTTAGGGCAGCGATTACTTTGGAGTAAATCAAATATGTTGGCTATTATTTTCATTTCATTTTTTTTTTTAAAGTGTATAAGTAGTGTGGTAATATTTGATGGCAGAGGATGTGTGTACTGTTGTTGTGAAATCTTTATAGCTGAGTTAATTTTCGTGTTTTGCATTGCTGAATTATTGTTAGTATTTTCTTCAGTCTTACCACCGTACCTCTTTTTGGCCAGTGTGTGTGTGTGTGTTTGTGTGTGTGTGTGTGTGTTTGCCATCATCCTGCATTTGTCATAGTTCTCAATGCCGTGTGGCCAAGGGCCATTTTGTGTGGTATATGCCCATAGGCTTCCATGTGTTTTTTGCTCCTCATGCCTCCCTGTTCGCAGTTGTTGTTTGACCATATGGCCGGCAACCATTTTCTGCATCCAGCCAGTGTTTTTTAACCATAGGCTTGAATGTGTTAATCTTTGTTCTCCTTCCTCCTTGTATTTTGTTGTTTGCCCATCCGGCTGGCAGCCATTGCATGCACGCAGCCAGTTTTCCTTTGCCATAAGCTTGCATGTGTTCTTTCTTTGTTCCCCATGCCTCCTTATTGTTGTTGTTTGACCATGTGGCTGGCAGTAATTTTGTGTGTGCAGCCAGTGTATCTTTGCATAGGCTTACATACAAACATCATTAATTATTGATCATTTGTTTGATTTAAGTTTTTAGTTTAAGTTTCTATTCTATTTTTTTAATTCAATTGTTTTTTATTTTTACTTAATGTTTATTTTTATGTTTATTTTAATTTTTAATTTTATGTTTTTCATTTCTTGTTTTTTTTATTTAAATTTGTATTTTAGTTTTTAAGATGTTTTTACAATTTTTATTTTCTATTTATTTTAATTTTATTTAATTCTGCAGTTTGCCTTGATCCATCCATCCATATCCATTCCTCCATCCATACATCAAAGATGCACAGCTACACAACAGCATTCGGTATCTTTAGGCGTATAATAATTCCATTTCCTCCTGGACACCCTGGCTGTGGAGCACTGCAGATAAATCGGCAGCATCCTTCTTTTTTAATGATGATTCCGTTTCCCCTGGACCACCTTGCCACCATCGTTTTTTTAAAGGAATATTCCATTTACCCATGCACTTCTCTCTGCCTACCCTAGGTGTCCCCTTTAAACAATATGGAGATAAAGTAAAGAGCTAGATCTGCCTGTTGTGCTGCCTGATTTGAAATGATATTTTATGGTAAGGTGGTGTGGTGTGACTTTAAAATGTTTGATTAAATTGGTATTTATTATATAAGTAACCAACTGCACAAAGATTGTATTTGTCAGTACTATATCAACCTGCAACAATGCCACATTTCACTAACTACATGTTTTGTTGCTTGGCTGCTTTTAGGTGCACAATAGAAGATTCCTCACATCACCCAAAGCACTGCCAAAGAGAAGGCCTTACACTTACTTTGGTCCTCCAAACTCTTCAGCTTGTGCACCTTAATGCCAGTGACAAGCAGTTTTCCACCAGTGGAGTGCCAAATGCAACCTTTTTTGGGAGACGTGTGCCTACCACACCGGCCTTTGGAGAGGAACCAGGGAGCAGCACTCCTGCATCAACAGCACCACCACAACCTAAGCCCAAGACCATATTCATCATTGAGGCAGCCACTACAATCATGGCGATGCCGACGAGCAGTGACGTTAAATTGGATTTGTCCCTTTCACAAAGTAGTACACAATCATTTCAAGAAACAGCGCAAAGTGGACAGCAACCACAGACAGCAATAGTAGATCTTTCCAAAGTCGGAGCAGAACATTAGGTTGAGCTTCCTGACGAGCAAGACCCTCCTCTCTTAGAATCAATGGTTCCCAGATCTCCAGCAAGAAAAAAGAAGGCTACTACTATTCCACCATCTCCTCCAAGCACTACTTCTGATGACGATGATAGGGACATGGACTGGACCCCGGCAGAGTCCGGGAGACACCAGGAGAAGCAATGGGAAAAAAAGGTTCCAGAAAGTCTTAGAATCATGGAAGGAGATGACGATGAGGAGGATGATAATGACAAGCTAGTCATTGTAGAAGCTGGCACAGAGGAGTCTGACATTGCTGTCCAACCTGCTCGGAGGGACGTGGCCAGGCAGCACCGCCAGCTCCTATATTTGTAAGGCCCCAGCAGAGACCTACACCAACCCATATGTAAGTGGAAGTATGTACTACAAGGAGGCGATCAACACACTCACCTACCTCCAGTTCTTCTTCAGGCATTCGCAGTGGCCCAGTAAGAGTGTACTTCTCCCTAGTTTGGGACTTTTTTACGATTAACAAACAGGAGGACAACATTGCGATATGTTCCATTTCCCACCGAGTGTTCGTAGAGGTAAGCCTGGTTCACATTATGGAACTGGAGGCCAGGCGACCCATATGAAAAAACATCACATTGAGTCTACCACCACCTCCATCTTAAAAGTTGCCTGCTTCAGTGGCCCCACAAAAGAAGAAAATCCAGGCTACACTTATAAGCATGTATAGACAGGAGGGGCCCTATGACCGCAACCACCCAATGGCACATTTGTACAATGGGAAGCTGGCAAAAATGTTAGCGCTGGACCTCTTCCCTTTTTTGAGGAATAGGAGGGATTCTTGGAGTTTGTGACAGCCATCTGCCTGAAATGGAAGGTTTAAATCAGACCTATTTTGCCCGAGTTGTTTTTCCAGTGCTGCGTCACAATGTGCTGCAATTGGCTGGACAAGCTTTGGAGCAAAATGTTGTCCATACTATCCACCTGACGACAGACATGTGGGTCAGTTGTCAGGCGATGGATTAATTATGCATCACTGCACACTGGATCTCTTTTGTGGGTGTAAAGCAAAAGCTATCTACAGATCTTGGCCCTGAAGGAAGTTTTAAGAGCATTCAGCAGCATGCAACCAAAAAAAGGGGTGCCCTGAAATTATTGATAAAGGAGCTGAGTTTGGTTTTGTCCCTGTCCCGCTCCTTAACAGTATCCATGATCACCATGGAGAAATCACACACAGATGCAAACATCTTGGAGGAATTTAAAAGCAAGGTGTCTGAATGGCTGCGACCCAGATTGCCACGGGCAATGGCAGTAACATAGTCAAGGCCATGGCAGATGGTGGCTATTTCAGGGTCCTGTGTTTGGCGCACTGCACCAACCTGGTTGTGTCAGCAATATACTGAACACCTGCAGACAAGCCAGCACTCACTTCAGCCATTCTTTTCAAACCCAGAAACAGTTGCAGATTTTTCACCGTGGTAACAGAGAACAAGTTAAACCCCTTTAAGCAGTAATAGAGGAAGTGCCAACATGTTGGAACTCAAGCTGTTATATTTTGCAACATCTGTAAGAGCAGTAAAGACTGATCAATGACAACGTCATTCTAAGAGGAGCTGATGCAATCGGAAAAGCTATGACCAAGGATGCAGACAAATGGGGCCTAGTCAAATGCCTGACACAGAAGCTGCTCCCGTTTGAGGTTTTCACGTGGGGAGTTAGCAAGGAGGAGAGTACCATGGGCCAAGCTATCCCGTTGTTGCATCTGCTACAGGACCAGCTAAAGAAGGTTCGCACTTGAAGGTGTAAACAAAAACCCAGAAGTGCATGCCTTGGTTGAGAGCCTCAGCTATTGCTTGTTTTGTAATGCAAGGCTGCAAAATTACATTATCTAATCTAAAGAGCACATCTGTGCCATCCTACTTGATCCATGCTACAAAAACATTATTTCCTCTTTCACTGCTTTTGCTGAAGGGGATATTCAAAATACAAGATGTTTATTATTGAAAACAAGGTAAAAAAAGTAAACAAGGCAAAATTAAAAGTAGTATAATAGTGGGCAGAGGTAAAAGGTAGAGAAATAACAATAATAATAAATAATGGGACTTACTAGGATGAGCAGAACCCTCAGCATTGGTGCTGATGGTCAGCGCCTCCTCCCCAGCTCCTGCCAGACCCCCCTCTGTGGTGACCTTCTTCTTGCCTTTGGGTGCTAATGCAAGAAATAAAGAAGATAAATAAACAGGCTAGTGGTATAGTTAATCTCCACAAAATTATTATATAACAGACAAGCGCAGTAACATTGTACTTATCTAAATCAGATCGCCTATGGTGCTAGTATGATCGACTATCGTTGAGTTAGCTATACTCCTAAAATCCTTATTCCAAATTTCCTTAACAAAAACTACATTTGGATTGTAATTAATGTTTTTTGATTCTGTTCTCATTTCTCAACCCCCTTGATGCACCAACTCAGTCTCCCTTTTTTGCAGTGCATAGATGCATAATAGTGCTACACATGACTGCAAATTTGCTTGGGACTGTACGAGCTACATAAAGAAAGTCACAGAGAGTGCTAGCCTACTATTATCACTAACTCACTATGGTGATCGGAGGACTGATGAGTATGTATTGCAACTGCTTCTTAAATAGCCAAAGCAAGCGCCGACGAGTATGATTAGGTAGCCCTTAGCTCTTGCCTAGCTCAAACTGGATCACGTAATAAACAAGAACACAAAAAGTAAAAAAAGCAGGAAAAAAATGAAAAAAACACTGAGATTTTTTGCTACTTTGTGGAGTTCCACATGGCGTAACTCCTCTCACTCGCCCAGGCCTAGTCTCTAGTTGGCAGAGGTATGCACTCTGTCCAAGTAGGAATAGTAATCCTAGTCAGGATATATCAATTACACAACCTAAATTGCCCTGTGGTCACCCTCAGGGAGCTTGGTGCAGAGAAGGCAAGCTTAATTTAGAAGGCAATGTGTAAAGTATTTGTGCAAGACACACGCAGTAATGAGTGAAAACACCACAAAAGAGATGCCACACAGGTTTATAAAACAGTTCTTTAAACCTCCTTGGCGTACACAGGATAATAGACATTTGGGAAGGGTAGTGCGCTCCTTGTAGAACAGTCATGGTGATATTTCCAGCCACGCTCCTCTCTATGGAGCAGCCAGATGTCGTGGTTTCATGAAATCCCAAAGTGCAGCAGAGAGAAATGCCGCAGAGGACGCAGTGACTGCTGTCATGGGAAGCAGTATGTTTCTTTAAGTTTAATAAAAGCCAGAAGTGCGGTGGGCAGATATGTTGTGCAGGACGTGGGGGCCACTGTCATGGAAAAGCAGTACGTTTCTTTAGTGTTAACAGGTCCCCGAGACCATCACACCTGATAGAATGGTTGTTGCCTCTGGAGTGGGGGCATTCATGCTGCTCGGAGCTCTCCTATGGTGTACGTATCTAGGAGCATGGTTCTGGTGTGTAGCCCCGAGAAGACTCTCTGTCCCAGCCCCCAAATACCATTCGGCTGAGAAGTGCAGCTCCTTCATGGAAGGTGCTGTGGGGCGGGTGTGTAACACTTGCCTCACCGGTGAAAGGAAGCAACCAGGAAAGGTTGCTTTTGTGCAGACGTGGTGGCAGAGTAATGTGCTCGCTCTCTGACAGGGTCTATCAGCCCAACACGCTCCGCAACAAAGTGCTTGTTTTGCAGGACGGACTTTGTGCTATGGGGGTGATGAAAAAGATACAGTTAATTAGGTTGTTGATGTCCCTGGTACTTTGCGAACAACAGGGGAAAGCCAACAACCCCTTGGAGTCACTCTAGAATTGGTGGTAGTCTTTCAGTTTTCTAGCAGGGCTGAGGTCAGCAGGCAGCAGCGCAGCTCAATTCAACAGGGAAACAGCTTCTCAGAACAGTCAGGTCCAGCAAGGAGGCAATGCTTCAGCGCAGCAGCCTTTACTTCAGTGTAGGTTCTTCCAGGTCCAGTAGTGCACTGATTTTAGTGGGTCAGAGACTCAGTACTTACACCAAACAGGGCCTTTGATGTGAGGGGTCTCTTCAAAGGTTTCTGTGAAGTGCAAAGGTCCCCCTATCAGCTCAGCCCCAACTCTACACTATCAGTGGGAGGCAATCAGCCCCTTTCTGTGGACTCTGGCCAGTACTCTTTGAAGTATAAGTGTGAGCCCTTCTCAACACCCTCCACAGGAAGACCCATCAGAATGCAGATTAATGCAGAAGTGGTTGAGTCTTCTGTATTGTGGGTGTCTGTAGGTAATGGGCTAGTGTAGATGTCACCTAGTTCAGGTCAGACATGCATTGAAGACATGATGTAGAAACACAGGGCAGTGAGAGCAGAGAAATGCTCGCATTCTAAAAGGGGCATTTCTAAAATAGTAATAATGAATCTGACTTTACCAGTAAAGCGGATGTATCATTACCATTCCATTGATCCTAAACATGACGCAGCTACTCATCTCAGATCAGAAATTACAGCTTTAAAGGTTTTTAAGTAATGAGCAAATGTGCTTCCCATAGAGGTAAGGAATTCTCTTTTAAGGTGATGGTTACACATTCATAATGAAATGCATAAGTATGGAAGAGGTTCAATTTCTGATCTCATGACTTCCTCAATAACCTCCAAGGTAGCATCCTGAGAGATTTCAGTGTAGAGCAGGGGTCTCCAACCTTTTCTGTAATAAGAGCTATTTATGTTCTATGAAACTTATTGTGTGCTTCTAATATTATTAGTGATCTAAGGGTAATATATCAGACTAGATTACATTAGTGCCACCATAAGCAACAAAATTAACCCCTCAGTGCACCAGGCAGGGTTGCGGCAGCAATGTAAAAAAAGGCTTTGTCAGTCTGGAATGCTTTTACCTACGTAATAGGTTAACAACCATAGCTGAAATGCCTCTTACTCCAAGATAATAACATTTGTAAAATGTCTCTATGCCACGTAATTCATCCCACAAATATCAGATTGTATTATACTGTTGAACGTTAGACATTTTCTCCAAATATCAGCTTATGAGTTTGGAAAATAAATACATTTTTGCCTTGAATATACACTCTCAATTTTGGTATACACATATTAATTCAACCAAGCAAAATCTTCTAATTTGGTAGGCCAGGCTTCACACAGGCAGAATACTTACAGGTAGCTGGAGAGCCACCAATAGCTCACGAGCTATTCAATGGAGAAGCCTTGTGTAAAGAGCCTCTGCAGTTAAGGTAAACAATAAATCAGAGCCTTTACTTTGATTAATCCGCTTAATAAGATTGAGAACATCTTTAGTGTATTTTACAAAAGTTGGAGTTTTTTCCACTAGTGTTCTGAGGAAGTGGAGCACGGTTGCAGACATGATTTCATAATCATATTTCCATAGACAAAGTGTTTTTTTACTTGCCTATATCTTTGGCACGTTTGAGAAATCTTCACAAAATTTTACAGCAAAAGTGGTCCGGTGATTCTTGTTGCACACAGGTAATTTCAGGGTGGTCCATCAAGGGGTGTGGGGGTGCTGAGAAAAGGAGGGCTAAAAAACATTGCGTTTCCCATGTTAATTCCCATTGGACCTGTCAACACATCTACAGCCCGAACCACTGGATGGAATTATACCAAATTTGTCAGATAGCTGGCTGCCGGTGCGCAGATTGTGGTTTTTGTTATTTGGTGTAAATCAGTTCAGTAGTTTAGGAGATATTTAAGGGCAAAAATATATATATATCTCTGGCCGTTAATATTTCGGAAAATTTGAGAATTTTCGGAAAATACACGTGCGAAAAAAAGCATTGCAATTGGCTGACCACAAACTGACTAGAAAGTTGCAACAGCTATTTTATTTCACGGGACACAGTCCCCAGGGGTGAAAATTCAAATTGAAAGTGGAATAAGGGGTCAGGGTGAAAGTACCCTGATCCCGGGCGTGTGGTATAGGTGTGTTTAGGGGAAAATTATAGGTTTAATATAATTTTGCATCACTATGGATGATATTCATGAAAATCCATGAATTTTCACGAATTTCCACAAATCTATCACAAAATATTCAAGATTATGGACAAAGTGGAAAGAAAACCCACACTCATTCATACACTAACTCATTCACTCATTCATGTACTCAGACGCCCAGGTGCCCACTCACACACCCACTCAGATACTCATGCACCCACTCAGACCCACTCATAGACTCACACACCCACTTTCAGACCCACTCAGACACTCATGCACCCACTCACACATCCACTGACATTGACAGGCCCTGTGGCCAACCTGTGCTGCACATGGCCAAAGGCCATACGTGGCGCGGGATTGGTTGGTTAGAAGGGCTTGACTGCAAGTACTGGCTACAAGGCCATGCCTTGCGACCAACCCCTGCCGTGCACGACCAAACGCCGTGCGCGGCGGGGTTTGGAGTAACATATAGTAATTACAATTATTTTACCTTAAACAGTCACATAAATTGACTGAAAAAAAAGAAAGGCAACAAGGACGTTATAGTTAGGTTCTGAATTTACTCGTTCAAAACCATTAAAATTCAGCAGTTATACTTAGAATTCTTTCAAGTAACTATAGCTTGCACCCTAAGGTAACTATAACTCGCGCCTTCGCCATGCACAGCTAATTACTCCACATATTATGTCATGAATGAAATCTTGTATGGCATCTTTGATATCCCTGCAAAGTTTGCTTTAACATTAGTGATAAGGAAACTGTGCAAGCCAAGGGTGTGAGTTATAGTTACCTTGGGGCACGAGTTATAGTTACTTGAAAGAACTCTAACTATAACTGCTGAATTTCTATGGTTTTGTGCAAGTAAATTCAGAACCTAACTATAACGTCCCTGTAACCTTTGTCTTTTCAGTGAATATATATGTGTGTGTGTGTGTTTGTGTGTGTGTGTGTATGTGATGAGTTATAGTAGTTTGACAGTATCAATGTCATTTGCATACATTTTTTTTACAAGCTACAAGTTTATTGAATGTTTGATCTCATGCCACTAAGGCAATACAAATATCACCCTTAAATACATAGCAATCATCAAAATACGTCATACTTCTTAAATTTCCATGCATTATAAATACCTTTTTTACCCCTATAATCAATTACATTTTAAAACTTACCCTTATTCAAACAAACTCTATATTATAAAAAAGGGAAGAAGAGGAAAACTATCAGCTTAAAGTTGCCTTAAACTAGCAATTACTTGTTGTTCGCAAAGTGCAAATTATTGTAAGTGCAAAATATTCATGTGGGCGCTTAGCAATAAAAATAGCCTACTGCAAATCTTTGTACAGAATCAAAAATGTTAAACAAAAAGGATAATTATAACTGTGCCATCTGCACCAATAGAATTCCATTATTACCAATAAAATAAGGAACCCTCATAATCCTGAGTCATATTCAAGAAAACTCCAGAACATACAATGGGTGTTCCGCCGGCTGTGGACCTCCAGGGTCCGCAGTTGCGTGGCGATGGCATGTCTGATGGGCGTTTACCTGCATGGATAACACAGACAAAAGGAGAAAGTCTTGTATACATGCACCATACCAATAGAAGTGGTCACTACACATCTGTCACAGCAAGTAGGCACACATACCAATCCTCTCTGTTCACACGCCTTCACAAAATGGCATCTGCATGCATCTACACACTTCCCATTTCACATGTTCGAATAAATGTCAAACACAACACCTATCACACATGGCTGGGCCACTGAACTCACCTGCTCCTCTGGCTCCCCATATAACTGTTTATACAGGGGTAGGACCTCCTCCACTAGCTTATCAAGCTCTTCGTGGGTGATGGCAGGAGCCCGATCACCTGCAGGACGTGGCATGATGGTTCCCAGAGGCAGTACAAAGCAGCTCACATCGTGGAGGGTTTGCTGGCAACAGTGTCAGGAGTCAAGTGAGCACAAATGCTGAAAATGGCGGTCACGGCCACCACATACAGGACCGTCAACGCTGACGGTCATGCCCATTGGCAACAGTTCGCCAAAGGCAGCAATGTTAACCAATGACAGGTTGCACAGGGGTTTGCGAAGCCTACTGCCATGATGACTTCCGCCACCGGACTTAGGTCACTTCCAAATGTCCACTACAGTAGGTCTGGCGCCTGCCATTTTGGGCAGATGTAATTGATGGATGTGCTAAATAATCTTCGTCAGTCACTTACTCCCCCTATTTTCAGTGTAATTGTATGTTGGGTCATCATGGTTGTGCAACATATTGTGATAATCTTTACATAGTAATGTGTTCAGGCTGTCTATATGTTGAGACCTATGTAAAATTACTCTAAGGTACATAGGCCACGGCTAGGCATAGGTGAATACCAAAACATATGTATAATGAGTCCATGACAGCAAAGTCACCCACACATGTACAATGACATATGTTTCATATGTACATTCCAATTTACATGTAAGCCAATGTGCAGCAGTGAGGGTGAATTAGGTGCATATTTATCGTCTGTATTTCATATGTCAGCAGTCCGATGCCACTTCTACAGATGTTAGGTGTCAGGTAATATACAATGTGTTGGTGATGTGTGCATACTGCATAACTCATTGTTCATTCTCTCCTCTTAACATAGTTATCCTGCCATGAGGAAAAAGAGACAGCCACCAGTGTTCCGTCCACCAGATGACCTGGCAACCATGGAGGACAGGCATGTCATCCAGACATATTGTCTAAATCGTCATTTCATCATGGATATATGCACACAGTTTAAGCCAGATCTGATGCCTGCCACTCACAATCCCTATTGCAAACCTCTCTTAGTTCAAGTCTTGCCAGTGCTACACTTCCTTGCCGCAGGGTCCTTTCAGAATACTGCCGCCTTAACATCAGGGATGCCTCTGCCCATGTTCATTCTGAAGTTGAAGGATGTACTGTGTGCCTTGTTGAAGCCCCTGGACAGCTACATCAGGTTCCCCCATGTAGCCCCGGTCCCTCCCTGTGCCAATGAACAGGAGTATAGGAACAGGAAGAACTACCACTCAATCAACTTACAGGTGGTGTGTCTGGTGGAGCAGTACATCTCACAAGTCACAGACAAGTTTCCTTGATCAGTGCATGATTCCTACATAATGCGGAACAGCAATGTCCCACATCTGATGGTATGACTACAGACAGAGAGGGCCTGGCTGCTTGGTAAGTATGCATTGTATTGTATGTTTCAGTGTTTAGTCACCTGTCATCACATCACAGCCAGTCACTGACGCTATTTATGTTTTGTTCTACCATTGTGTTCACAGGTGACTCTGGCTATCCAAACATTCCTTGGCTGTTTACACGAGTGAGGTACCCAGCCATGCCAGGGGAACTCCCTTTCAATGAGGTCCATGGGAAGACAAGGCTTGTAATCGAGTGAACATTCAGGCTCCTGAAGGCAAGATTCAGGTGCCTGGACCAGTCTGGAGGTGTCCTCCTCTACTCACCTCGCAAGGTGTGCCATATAATCGTTGCCTGCTGCATGTTCCACAATCTAGCCCTGAGTTTGAAAGCATGTTGGTCTCCAAAGGCTTGAAAGGATTGACTTGGAAGAGATTACAACGAGATTATAAGGACAAGAGAACATTGCTCTTTAAAACGCCCTTACAAAAATTATATGAGACGTCAGATACTGTTGATAGCAGAGGGGGAGGCAGTAGGACCAGAGGCTGGAAATGCTGATGTGGCAAGTGATGAAGAGCCAGAGGAAGAAGGAGCAGCTGACTCTAGGACAGAGCTCATCAACCAGTACTTCCACTGACATCCAGGTATGTGAAGTGGACCTGTACAAGTGTTGCGTGTGCACATTTTTATGTGGATGGCTGCCATAACACCTTCTGACTGGATTCATCATTGGTGGTGTAATGAGCTCCTATCTGTGAGTTGTGGAGGCTGACTGATAGATTGTAAGGTGTACAGTAATAGAGGGTCTGCTCAAACATGTATTGTTACATCTGATCCTAACATTCACTTCTGGAATAGACTATCCAGAATTGATCTGTTTCTTGCATTTTCCTTTCCTCTTTTCCTTCTACTCACTGCTATTGCATTTTGCCTCTGCAACCTATGGCTTGAGGTATTCATTGTCAGCAGCCAATGTTAGTAGGTGACAGGCATGAGAGTTAATTACAGATAGCAGGTAAATTGCATATAGTTACAGGGGGTGTAAACTTGTTTGTACTCCATACATACATGTGGAAATGTGACAGCTTTGTCCTCTCCTATTACCAGTGGTGTTCGGGGGATGTGAATTGGTATTGTTCATGTCAGTTGAAGTATGTGGCACTTGTGTGAAGAATGGATCATGGGCTCTGGCTAAACAGTGTATGGAGTAGTTTGTGATGAACTTGGGGACTGGCTGTGTTTGTATTCTGAAGTTGCTGTACAAGGTGCAGATTTCTGTAAAATGACAAAGCAATAAGAACATTACTCCAGGTATAGGCCCTATGTTTGTGTATGGTTCATGTTTTGGGTCCTCAGTGATGTCATATGTGTGTTCCACGGGCTATGTGATCATGTAGCTATGTTATGTGTATGTGATGAGTCTTTACCTGGTGATATATCGGTCCATTCTGGATGCCCCTGCTTTGTAGGTGGTTTACTATGGCCATGACTTCTGCTACCTGTATTTGTGCATTGCGTACCACCATGCCTTCCATCCTGATAGTATTCTCTGTCATGCTCTATTTACAGATTGGAATACTGACTATACTATGGTGGTGGCCTGGATTGCAACCTCTCTGACTATTGTCCTGTGACATCTCTGTTGTAATATTTATCATGCTGTGGGTGTCTCTGTCTGATGACCATTACACTGGCTGTTTGATGCAGGGGGGCATGACCCCACCATATTTGGCAAGCATGGCAATTGTTGAGGTATGAATAAAGACACATATACAGTAGTTTGTGATTTATTGCGCATATCATGATGAATAAGGTCAAAATCATAGTGGTCAAATGAAAAAAGGGATGATGGGACGGATCCTAGACCTTCCCTAGGCTCCTTTTTACCTACAGATATAATAGAAGAAATCGATTCCTTGAACAGTACAGATGACCAAACTCCCTCACCACCAAAGAAAAAAAGAAGTAGGCAGACTATTAACCCTAAAATTATACAACCAACCTCACAGTTTTCCAAAGGTAGGAAATTAATAACTGAAACGCATGGGGGACATGCAGTAACACTATCACCAGACACTGATGGCCCCTTTCAAAAACGTATGGAAACTCTTTTCAAGAAATTGCATGGTAAGCTAGACCAGATAGAGTCAAAAGTATTTCTAGAATTTAAGGAGATAAAAGAACGTATAACTAAGATAGAGGCAAGTGTTAATACAATGACTAAAGCGAAAAATGTGTCCCATAGTTGTGACACTCTACCAAGTGTAGATATAAGGAACAATGCAATGACAGGGAAAGAAGACTCCAATGAAAGAAGTATAGGAAAACGGCACTCCATACAGAAAGAGACTCCACTGCCTAAGGATCCCACGACCAATCATATGGAGCAATTGGATAGGAATCATAGATGCCAGTCCTTGTTTAGAAATAGATCCGTGAAAGAGGTATTACAACTACCACCAGATGCCACACCATATACAATCATTCTAAAAAATGTTCCCAAACTAGGACCAGATATCACTGAGACCTGGACGGAGTTACGTAATAAGGTAGTACACTGGATGGCAGAGTACATATGTATACCAGATATACTATTTCGTGAAATTTTATATGTGAGAAGAGTTGATTGGGTGGGATATTTGGAGAAAGTGGTTAATTTTCGCAACCCTCATTTTGTGGGCCAACTATTAGCGGACTTGGATAAAAGATATCGGACCCGCAAAAATCGGAGGAAAGAGATTATGGCTGTTCCTTTAGGATATTTTTATAGAACGATAAATACCTTAGGCACAAGAGACATGGGGGTTACAGGGGAAACATCCAGTAAACTGGTGAGGTACAACAAACTAGAGAGTTCCAACCGATTTGCTCCTCTGAGTAACATGGTGGATTTGGATTGACAACAGGAAGACATGAGTAGAAAAGAGATTCTGCTACCGGATAAAACGCAACCTACTATTGTAGCCCCTTCTCTCAAATTTCCAGGTTGCAATGGTAATATTGAGATAGATGGGAGACCCCTAACAGGAGACTTAATTACACTCATGTCATGGAACATAGCTGGAGTAAAAACGAAAATGGATGAGACGGAATGGCAGACCATAATAAGTTCATCACATATAATCTGCCTACAAGAGACTTGGCACACAGGATCCTTTTTTATTGAAGGATATGCCATGTTTTCCACTCCAGCTACCGCCTCACCTAGCGGAAGGGCAAAGGTAGGATTAGCAACATTGATCTCAACACTGGTTCCTCATACTCTGGTGAAATCTTCCCTTGATTCCCCTTATTATCAGTTTTTATTTCTCCGGATAGATGGGATTCTAGGAATTGTTTTAAGAAACTACTACAATAATAAATTTGATGGCACCAACAGAGTAGTGGCATTGACTCTTGAGGAAGAACTGCAAACTTTTGTAAATGATATAACCTCAAGCTATATAATAATATGGGTTGGAGACTTTAATATTGAGGCATGCCAGAATACTATAGAAAAGACATGTGGATTTTTCGACGATGGGGGAAGTGCACAATTGCACTTCTTACATAATAACTATGGAATTGTATTGAATGAGATATTATTTAGATATGATCTAGAATTGATGGAGCAAGACGGGCTTAAAGGAATGAAATTACCATCATTTATAGGAAGAGGACATTTCTCATTAATTGACCATATACTAATATCAAAGAGTATTATGGATATGGTCGAATCCCTGATGATTGAGCCAACCATCTACAGTGATCACAATCCCTTGGTGCTAACTCTGAGATTGGTTAAACCTTTTAATATAGGGGAACACTTGCCAAGGAATATAGGAATAAGAAGGGAAAATGGCATTGTAATTAAATGGACTGGGGTAAATGAAACAGATGTGATGGAAAAAGTTGTAACACGACATCATCAAGACCTTCTCACATGTACAGAACCTAATCAAAGCCCAAATGAGATCCTAGGATCTTTCATCCAGCTTAGAAATGCCATTGCAGGAAACCTAGTGAGAACAATGTGGAACAAAAAGAGCGGGAAAGTGGGGTGGTTTGATCATAATTGTTCATTAGCAAGTCAGGAACTAAAACAAGCCCTGCAGGCTCGACCAAGAAACAGGGAAGAGGTAATTATTAAACGTTCTAATTGCAAACTTGCACTAATCACAAGGAAGGCACAATTGAGAGCTAGGGCATGGGCTGATCTTGAGCAAGCAACAACATTAAAAGATAGAACTTTATTTTGGAAAACAATTAATCAACCATTCCTAAAAAATAATGATGCACTCCAAATAACAGTACATGTCCCGTCATCAGAATGGCTTTTACATTTTGGCTTAATTTTTAATCCAGATAACCTGACTACCCATATATTGAATAAGGGGATAATTGAGATAAAGCCACCCTTTTTGCAACCAGTCAGTATAGGGGAAGTGAAATCTGCTATGGGAAGATGTTTGAAAGGGAAGGCACCAGGCCCTGATGGGGTGCCAGTAGATGCCTACTTGACATACACCGATCTGTGGTGCCCTATTTTGATACAAGTCTTTTTGAGTGTAACAAAGGGATATATATTAACATCTTGGACTGAAAGCATAATCGTCCCTATTTTCAAAAAGGGAGATAGAGGTGATCCCAAATGCTACCGGCCAATTTCACTCCTAGATACGTCCATCAAATTGTTGGGAAGAGTACTCCTAGAAAGACTAGAATTATGGGCTACCAAAAACCATATACTCACAGAGGCCCAACTGGGATTTAGGCCTGGGGTTGGTACTCTGGAACAATGCAGAAATCTTAACCTAATAATAAGTAAATATACAATAGCGAGGAAGGGTCATATGTTCCTCTGCTTTGCTGATCTTAGTAGTGCCTTTGATTTGGTGAACCATGCTAAGCTGTGGAAAGTTTTGACAGACATGGGTGCACCCTTAGACATAATAAGTTTTTTGGCACAACTATATAAACATTTAACAGCACGGGTGAGATATGGAAGAAATGGTGAGTGTACCCCAGGCTTTAGGATAGGGAGAGGAATACGTCAAGGCTGTGTCCTGGCACCCCTTCTGTTCTCCCTTTACATAAATGGAGTAGATGGCTATTTAAAAAATATGCAAATCGATACCCCAAAAATAGGAGTATGCCCTATCCCAGTCCTTCTATATGCAGATGATGCTGTATTGTTGTCACAAACTGCAAATGGGCTGCAGAGGCTAATTGAGGGGTTTGTGGAATTTATGGAGGAAAGAGATATGTTGCTAAATCTGAGCAAAACTGTTGTAATGACTTGCGGGCAGGGGAAAGTCAGGAAAAAAGCTTTCTTTATTAAAGGTCACAAATGTGAGGAGGTGAATGGATTTACATATCTGGGTATACAATTTTCTAACACAGGACATTGGAAACAACATCTAGAAATCATTAAGATGAAATATGTTAGGACAACTGAGGCTGTTTTTAGATTTTCAAAACAAATTGGTAATAAACCCCTTAGAGAAATGCTGCAAATCTACAAAAGCAAATCAATTAACAGCATTACATATGGTTCTGCCCTTTGGGGCTTGATGCCCGAGATCCACTCATTACATGTACTAGAGAATACTTTTTTTTGCAGACTATTAGCGGTGCCAAATACTACTTCCACATTTATGGTACATAAGGAGTTGGGTTGCCCTTACGTGGAAGATCTAATATATACCAATGCGTTATTGGCTTGGTATGGTATTTGGTCTAAAGAAGGGACGCTTTTTACCCATAAGATTGTTAAAGATTGTCTTACATTAGAATATTGGGAGAGAATTCCGTGGTTTATGCACCTAAAAGATTTGCTGAAAGGCATAAATCTAGTTCCAAACTTGGACAACCCAGATATTATCCTCCAATTTAGCAAGAAAGAATTGAAAGATCAACTTATATCATGGAGGGTCTGCGAAAGAGAAAACAGGGAACGTAGGAAGATAACAGTAGCACTTTATATGACTGAAAATAATGAGCCAATGCCAAATTATTTGATGAAAGTAACAAACATCCAGGATAGATTTTATCTGACTCGAATGCGCTTTAGAACGCTACACTTCTTGGTAGCTTTCCCAAAGATGAGGATTTGGAGTAAAAGTTTACCTAAGTGCCCCTGTATGGGACAATTTGCACAATCCACAATGCATTTTATTATATCTTGTAAATTTTATCACGATGTTAGGAAGAAATTTTTAAAACCCTTATTTATTACTAATAAATTATTCTATTGCAGAGAAGCATTTAACTACCTATGTAATTTGGATACTAATGAGAAATGTGATGCAGTGATAAAATGTATTCTAAATGCCATTGAATTAAGGAAAAAGCTGTCATTTTTAGAAAACCTTCAGTATGAGAATGAATAATTCTACAATCTGTAGTAGTAAGGGTTTTTATTTTATTTATTTATTTATTTATTAGTAATGTTTCTTCTTCTGTATTTTATTCTATTGTATATTTTACTTATTGTTTTAAAGAGACTGTTTTTTATCTTTTGTGGAGTAAAATCCGAATAAAGATTGATTTGATTTGATTTGATTTTGACTTAGGTCATGGTAGATGGATTCATCAGAATAGCACCTGCACCAGTTGGTTACAAAGGTCCCGTGCTCTTGTACCATGGTAAAATGGAATCATATCTCAGAACAGTCTACAGGGTGTCTCAGTAGCACACAACGGTGACATATCAGGCGAGGTTCACTTCCTGGCAGTGGGTTTGGTCTTGGCATCTGCTCCAGCCGGATGTCTGGGTGGATCACCACGTATGCAGGAGGTTCTTCAGTTACAGAGAGAGGGGTGTCTGTGGCCTGTGGTTCCCCTGGCAGGGCCTGCATTCCACTCACTGCCGCAGTTGCAGATGGGGCAGATGTTAGGTTGCTAGTGGAAGGGGCCTAATGGTGTGTTGAGTAACCAATGAGGGTGGTATTGAAGTCCCTCAGCACCCCTGCAATGGTAGCCATGGTCGCATTGTGTGCCTGCCGCTGCTGCATGACTACCTGGTGGTGTTCCCTCTGCAATCTTCGATTCTCCCCCAACATGGTGATAACTTGGCCTATCCAGTCCTGAGAACTTTGGTATGGCCCCAGGACTTGGGAGATAGTTTCCTGGTCAGTGGAGTCCCGTAGAGGTCCTACCTGTTGGGTTATGTGGTGGAATGTTTTGGTGGAATGTTTGACATGTAACGGTGTCTAAGCAACAGGACAGAATGCAGGGAGTAGAAAGATTGTGAGCAGTGACAGCAGTGACAGTTGCTGCTGGAGCTGCCAGGGTTGGTACAGTCTTACTTACTGAAAATAAACCTTTGGAAGAGAAAACCTGGATGGCGTCTTTTTCAGTGGCGATGAGGATGGGATACCAAGAGTAGCCAACACCGGCAGAGTGTCAACCGTGCTGGGAAGAAGCAGATTTGGTGTGCATTGTGCCAAAAAGAAATTGTGACCTGGAAACCAAGAAGTGTGGAGTGTACAGTGGAAAAGAACCTAGGAAAAACTGGATGAGTCTGGGAGGGGTTGAACATCTAAATGTAAAGCAGAAAACAAGGAGGAGCGTACTTAAGGATCCAGTCCTACAGGCTGAGGTACTGTGTAGTGAAGTCCGTAGGGTGTTTTGGTACTTTCTGTATGAGTGAACGCTAAGACAGATAAGAACTGTGCGAACTATTTGTACAATATAAGTTTTACAACAGTATTTCGGGAACAGCATGGGACGCGCAGCGGCGTATTCAAACCTACCACGAGGAACAACCGTTACGAATCCTCCTACCGCAGAGGGGCTCGTGCAGGGAAGCTGTTACTGCACGGGTTGCTCCAACGCGCATCGGAGGATCACCGCAAGGTACAGCCGCTGCGAAACCTCCCGCTGCAAGGGGGCTCGTGCAGAGAAGCTGTCACCGCGCAGGCTGCTCCACCGCGCTCATCGGGGGACAAGCGATGGAGGATGACGCTGTAACTACGGCAAACAACGTAGAGACGCTCTGTGTTGCCGAGACAAGGGCAACCACCTCTGGATAGACGTATGCTGTCAAAAACATTAGTAAGATTGACGTTGCTATAACCAAGGCAACAAACGTAAGGATGCTCCGCATTACTGAAACAAGGGCAACCGCCTTTATAAAAAGGGACAAACGTTGTCAAAACAACGCTGAGGGCATCGACAAAATTAATGTGGTAGCGTTGGCAAGAGATGACATTATTGGAACTGAACGACCATCATGATAACGCTGCAGGTTGCTGAAATAAGTATGGACATGCATAAATGGGGAAATGAGTGTTAAAATGTATATGAATTGTTCCGGTTTGCACTGTCATAAATTTGTTTTGTTCCATTGCTGTTAACACAAAGCAGTCAATCGTGCCTCCTCCCACGTTATTGGCTGTACCTGGTGGACCGAATATGCCGTGGGAAGATTGGCACAAAGCCTTCGAGACCTACTTGGAGGCTTTGGGTGGTGCTATTTTTACTGCTAAGCAAAAATTTGCTTTATTAAAACATAATCTGGAAGTGGAAGGCAGGAAAGTACTGAAAACCTTACCATGTGACAACTTTGCTGTAAATGGGGAAGGCTCTGATGAGGAGACAGAGGAGGATGATGTATATACCAGGGCCATGATAGCACTGGAAAATCATTTTAGTAAGAAAGTGAGTATTGTGGTAGAACGTCACAAATTTTTCTCAAGAGCACAAGCATCCAGTGAATCGATTGACCAATTTGTAAGTGCTTTACGAACATTGGCGAATACGCGCAAGTTTAGGGATTTGCACGAAGAAATAATAAGGGACCAGCTAATAAACCGCACTAAAAGTTTAAAGATTCAAGAAAAACTCTGAAGCATGAAGGATCCGTCTTTGGAGGAAGCGATTGTCATTGCACGGCGCATTGAAGATACTTCAAGATATATTAAGGAATTAGGAAAAAATGATGCTGAGCAAGTGACAATGCAAGAAGTTGATAGAGTTAAGAACAGTAAGGGTGACTGGAAAGTTGAAGGGACAAGGAGATGCTATAGATGTGGTAGTATGAGATACATGGCCTTTTCTGGGAATTGTCCGGCGGCAAGTGTCAAATGTTTTAATTGTAACAAGGTGGGACATTTTTCAAAAATGTGTAACCAGAAGAAGAGTACAGTAAAAAAGAAAAGTATAAATTGTCTACAGAACGATTGTAATGAAGGGGACAAAACGTCTTCAGATGAAGATGTTGACCGCATACAGGTGTTCATGTTAGGCGAAGCCGTTCCAGAAGAAGATTTGCTCGAAGATGATATTATGTTGTTAGATAATGATCGCTACAGACCACCTAATTGTGACGTGAGTTTAAATGGTATACACATCAGCATGTGGGCAGATTCTTGCTCCCCATACACACTCATAGATAAGGATGCATGGGGTAAACTGGGCAAGATGGAATTGACTGCTTCCAAAATTGCTCTGGTAGGGTATGGGGGTAGCAAGATATCGGTTATGGGGTATTTCTATGGGATGGTAAGTTTTAAACAGAGGGAAGTCAAGTGTTGTGTGTATGTGGTGGAAACTGGAAAGTGTTTGCTAGGGTGGAAAGAGCAAAGGGCGTTAGGTATTATATTGAACCCTAATACTAAGGAACAAGTGTTGACTGTGTTACGTGATGAATCTAAAGCAAAGAGTTGGGAAGTAGAATTTCCAAGGTTGTTTGGAGGAAAACTAGGTTGTCTGGAGAAGTTTCAACATAGGATCATCTTAAAGGAAGGTGCTGTACCCAAAGTACATAAAGTGAGAGGGGTACCATTGGTGTTAAGAGATGCGCTGAAAGTTGAATTGGCAAGATTGCTGCAGTTGGGAGTGATAGAGGAGATAGAATCGTCAGAATGGTTGAGTCCGGTGGTGTTGGCTCGGAAACCCAACTGTAAGATTAGAATGTGTGTGGATTTGAGGGATTTAAACAAGGAGATATGGGTTGATAGACATCCCCAACATACATGAGCTGTTGACCAGCATTCAAGGTGGTAAGGTGTTTTCCACACTGGATTTATCCAATGCGTATGATCAAATTGTACTGCATCCTGAGTCAAGGCATCTCACCTCTTTTATTACACCTGAAGGGGTATTTAGATTTGTGCGAATGTCATTTGGGTTGGCATCTGCCTTGGCAGTGTTCCAGAGGGTGATGCAGAGTTTATTGGGAACGGTTAAGAATGTGAAATTCTTTCAAGATGATGTTTTAGTGTGGGCAGAGAATGTGGAGGAACACAACGATGTGTTAAGAAGGGAATGTTCGATCCTGGTGGAAGCAAGCCTGACGTTGAGATGAATAAGTGCAAGTTTGAGTTCAGTACAGTAGAATACCTGGGTCATACAGTGTCTGGTGATAGGATTAAGCCGAGAGTTGGACTAATGGAAGCTATTGAAAAGGCACCCAACCCTGTGGATAAAGATCAGTTGAGATCATTTTTGGGCTTGGCTGAATATTATGCAAAATTTGTAAAGAATTTTGGTGATATTGCCCAACCTTTAAAAGCATTGATGAAGAAAAAACAAAAGTTTGAGTGGTCTGAGAAATGCCAACAAGCATTTGATACATTAAAGTGCAACATCATCGAGGCTGTCGAATTGAAACCATTTATAACGAAAAATCGTACAATTATTTCCACAGATGCGAGTATGTATGGCTTGGGAGCAGTATTGATGCAAGTGAGTAAAGGGAGAGAGCATGTGATTGTGTTTGCATCAAGAACGCTTAAAGGTGCAGAAAGCACATATTCTGCAATTGAAAAAGAAGCTCTTGCATGTTGGTGGGGGGTTCAACATTTCAGGAATTATGTTTGGGGTAGAAGGTTTGTATTATGAACCGACCATAAACCCTTGGTGGACATCTTTACAACAAAGGGTGCAAATCGCGCATCTCCTCGAATAGCTGAATGGCTCTACAGATTGCAAGAGTACGATTTTGTAATTGAATATGTGCCGGGGATAGCAAATGTGAATGCTGAATGTCTATCTAGATTACCAATTGAAGGATTCGTGGGTGAGGAAGATGAAGAATGGTTGGTGACGGACATACAAGCTATGGAAACAAAAGCGCTAGAAGAGAGTGTATGGAAGAGGGAGATGGAAGAGGATGTGCAATTGAAATTGTTAAATGATAATTTGAACAAACATTGGTGGGAGTTAAGAGAAGATGTGTCAATTGTGTTGTCAGATTTCAAGAATGTGTGGCCAGAATTATCGGAACATAATGGTGTTTTGAGAAGAGGTGACAGAGTAACAGTACCGCGCAATTTGAGAAAGAATGTATTGGGGATTTTGCATGAGGGTCATGGTGGAATGTCAGGTATGAAGAGGAAAGCTAGAGAGGATTTTTGGTGGCCAGGCAATGATCGTGATGTTGAGAGATTTGTTAGAAAATGCGTGTGTTGTGCGTGCAGCAATAAAACACACGTTGGAAAGAGCACTCCTGTGGTCCCTATACCGTTTCCTCGTGAGCCATGGGAGAAGGTGGGCATGGATGTGTGCGGTCCATTTGAATTGGATGGATGTGGTAAAACCTATGCCATTGTGATGATGGATTACTATTCTAAATGGCCAGAGGTCAGTTTAGTGCGTGAGATCAAGTCTGGCGTGGTCATTGAATTTTGTGAAGACGTGTGGAGGCGAGAAGGTTATCCCGAGGGTCTGGTGACTGATAATGGTCCGCAATTTACGTCTAATGAATTTAAGAACTATTTGGAGAACTGTGGGGTTAAGCATATCAAAACTGCTGTTGCACATCCCAGGGAAAATGGACTAGTGGAAAGATTTAACAGGGTGTTGGGAGAGAACATTCAGTTGGCTGTGCAAAATGGGTTGAGTTGGAAGAAGGAAATCACGGATATGTTATGGAACTACCGCACCACTCCGCATTCTCTTACCATGGAAACTCTGTTTAAGTTATTGAAAGGGAGGAAACCGTGTACTAAGGCCGTGCCAGGGTGGATGGGCAAGGCTGGTAGAAAGAGAGTGAATGAGAGGAGATTGAGGATTCATGTTGCTGAAGGGCAAGGGAGGTATGATGGCGGAGAAATGGGTGGTGTCGCAGAACGAAATCTGGCGGTTGGTGATTGGGTAAAAACAAAGAATTGGGAGAAGTCAAAAAAAGGCTTGTCCAGGTGGTCCGTACCCAAGCGCATAACGAAAGTGAGTATATATAGTGTGGTTGTGGATGATGGAAGAAAATGGAATGTGGGTAGTGTGGTCAAATGTAATGAGTTGGAAATGAGAAAGTGGAAGAATGTTGCATCCGAGCAGGGTGAAGAGGGGAGGAAAACGGTGTTGGAGGAAAAGAAAAAAAGAATGGTCAAGAGACCGGATTATTTGAGGGACTACATTGCATAGGCAGTGTAGGCAACACATATATTGTTGCTGAAGTTTTGACATTTATGTCCATGCGGGATATTTTGTTTTCGGAAATCATATTCAGTGTAAATAGTTATTGTATCTTATTTGTTATTAAGTTTATTTTGTTAAAGGAGGGAGATATGTTGGGTTATGTGGTGGAATGTTTTGGTGGAATGTTTGACATGTAACAGTGTCTAAGCAACAGGACGGAATGCAGGGAGTGGAAAGATTGTGAGCAGTGACAGCACTGACAGTTGCTGTTTGAGCTGCCAGGGTTGGTACAGTCTTACTTACTGAAAATAAACCTTTGGAAGAGAAAACCTGGATGACGTCTTTTTCACTACCCTCTGGCCCACAGCATCCCTCCATACACCCTACCCACAGCTGCCTGTGCCCACTCCCAGTGGGCCTTCATTGTCAGGGAAATCAATGTTTGACTCAGGTCCCTGTACTGTGGGGCACACACTAGATTGAACTTGCCTTGGGACACAGGTTGGGGGTGTGAATGGTTGCCTTTGATGTTGTTGCACCAGGGGTGGGGAGTGTTGATGTGGGCAGGGTGAGGCAGGGAGTCGTTGAATGACCAGTTGTCCCAGATGGGCCAGTTTGTTCGTCATTGTCCAGACATCCAGGCGGGTTGTCCTCACGGGGGCCTTCATCCTGCGGGGACTGGCAGTGTCTGGCATCCTCTCTATGGTGGCAATGGCTGGGTCACCTGTGGAGGGAGTGAGACACAGAGTAGAGTTCAGGTTGGAATGTGTGTTAGATTACCTCTTAATGAGATGCATGACGGTGGCTCTACATGATTCCCTGCAATGACATTGACAGATGCTGCACAGCACACCTTTGTTGTACATACTACTCTGTGGCTTGATTACCATACTCCATGTTGGGTGATGTCATACAGGTTTAGTACATATTGCTTTGGAGTTGTGTTCTGGTTTTGTCTGATAATTTACATTGCAGTTCACCTCTGTTACCTAGTGAATTGTGAGGCCTGCCACATTTCACAAATTATAGCGGTACAATACACAATTGTGTCCTAGTGGGAACACAGTATGTGAGTATGCCAGGATTATAGTCCTGTATCTAGATGTTATGCATGTGCATTGACTCAGCCATCTTACTTTCCAACCCACGTCAGTCTATTTCTGGCTTCCGCTCTGTGGCCATTAGGAATAGTCACTCACCTGTAGCTGTATGTTGTTTTGTATGCTATTTTGAATGTGCAAATGCATTTCTGTCATTGCCATGTACTGGTCCTCATTAGACCAATCTAGATGGTGCAGCTAGTACTTTAGTTGTACATGCATGAAATGTGACGGGTTGTGCACATTCAAGATGTTCAAAAAGTAGTGTTAGTGCATTCTGGGAGTTGTAGTGATTTGATTAGCCATTTGTTAACGTGCCATTGCCAACAGCTGTGGGGCAGCAGGGCTGCGTGGAGTGGTGGCATGCAGGAGAGGGGAATTATGAGAATAGGTGGGAGGTGCAGTGGGTAATTTAGTTAATTAGGGAGTATTCGGGTGGTGCAGGACAATACAGTGATGTGACATAACTGTTGTAGGTACTTCACAGACTCCAGTCCCCAGGTATTCCAGTCAGGCCCTCCAATCGCAATATGTCCAAGACCTTCTCCTCCCATGATGTGAACTGTGGGGGAGGAGGTGGGTGCCCAGTGGCAGTCTTGTGCTTGGCTTTCTTTCAACAGCTGTATATGTATTGAACACCATGTGCAATGAGTGTTCCCCATATATCTGTGGTGGATGGTTCATGTGAAGTGTATGGCATAGGCACAGGGTTAATGTTGCACATGACCCATGCTTGCTGCACCTAAGGAAGTTGTATCTGCGATGGCAGTAATGATGCTTCATATTATAGTGAGCTATTTTGCACTTACTTTCATTCCTCTAATGCCATACTCATTAATAGTATAATGTGTACAAACGTAGCATAGATGATGTGATGCCATCAATGATGTCATTTGACATGTCATCAGTGCTGTCATAAATGATGTCATAGAAGATGTCAATAGTGATGTAATATGTGAGGTCATAAGCAGTGCATGATGGGGACGCAGTTTACAGTTAGCTCTGCTAAGTATAACTGGTGAATTTCTGTGTTTTTTTAGTTCAAAATGTTAATGTTGTCTCTGACATATTCACCAGACTATAACATTACTTTACTCTTTGTTTCTTAAGGGCATTTCTAAGTTTTTTAAAAACAAAAACATATCTTTTTATCATACCTAAGTATAACATTACTTTAACATTTGTTTTTTTCAGTGAATTTCTATATTTTTTAATGTATGTGCATCAAGGGGTGTTGATCACAGGGCCTTGTTTTTTAAATGGGAGGGGTGCCTTGTGGCCCCCTCCCCTAGCCTAATTAGACACTGATCAGCCCATGCCATAGCCTCATTAGGACCTGGGTTACCTTGTCCACCTGGGCCTGTTTTTTAAATGGGGGGGGCACATGTCCCCCTACTCAAGCCTCATTAGGTCCTGAGGACCCCATCTCCCAGGGCTTTTTGTATCTGTTATTTGTGTGAGGGAAGTTTGCGCCTCTGCTGTCCACACTCTACCTTTTGTGTGTGTTGATGCAGCTTGCAGTCAGATGCTATATCTTGTGTATCTGTGTGTGAAGCTTGCATTGCTGTCTTCTTTACTGTATCTGTTCTGTGTGTAACAGTATCATGTACCTATGCTGCTCATGCTGTGTCTTTTGTTTGTGTTGAGGAAGCTTGGACTCAGGTGCTGTACCTGTGATGTTTGTGAGCAAAGTTTGCATTGTTGTCTTTACTGTGTCTGTTCTGTGTATGAGGAAAGCGTGGATTGCTGGAAAACTACAGACCCATCTCTCTGCTCCCGTTCTCAGCCAAAGTAACAGAAAAGGCCATCAACCAGCAACTCACTGAATTCCTCGAGTCACACCAAATCCTAGACCCATTCCAATCCAGATTCAGAAGCAACCACAGCACCAAAACAGCACTCCTAGCAGCTACCGATGACATATGTGCCATACTAGACTCTGGAGGCACGGCTGCACTCATCCTCCTCAACCTCTCTGCTGCATTGGGCACCATCTCCCACTCAACCCTCTGCACCAGACTACATGACGCCGGCATCCAAGATAAAGCACTGGATTGGAGCAGGTCCTTCCTCACCAGAAGAACAAAGTGTCAGACTGCCGCCGTTCACGTCAGAACCCAAAGGCACATGCTTCAGAGCGCCCCAAGGATTATCACTCAGCCTGACGCTTTCCAACGTCTACACGATCCCTCTAGCCAAGATCATCAAACAACACATGATAAACATAGTCTCCTACGCCGACGATACCCAACTGATCCTCTTCCTGTCTGATGACCCTGCCTCCTGGACTCCTCACTATCCATGACTTGCCAAGTCAATGCTGTCTCTCCGTCATGCTTCCACACCCTCTGAATCCTTCGAAAGATCTTCAAGTGCATCCCCTCCAACACAAGGAAGACAGTCACCCACACACTCATCGCTAGCAATCTGGACTATGGCAACACACTCTATGCCAGCATCACCAAGAAACTGCAAACAAGACTACAAAGAATCCAGAATGCAGCAGCCAGACACATCCTGGACATCCCGACCCAGCCACATCTCCTCCCAACCTCAGAGACCTACACTGGCTCCCAATCAAGAAGCACATCACACACAGACATGGAACACGCTACCGCTCAAACTCAGGCAGGCTGCATCACTGAAGCAGTTCAGGAAGCACCTCAAGACCAGGCTCTTCAATTGAGCAGCACGCCCACAAACAGCACCTTAAGACCCTATAGGCGATTAGCCATGATTTAGAAATCCCTGATTGATTGATTTGATTGATTGCTTTCTTTCTAACTGTATCATTTGGTGTATAAAGGAAGCCTGCACTGATGCTGGCCCGCTCTATCGGTTCTTTCTTTTGTTCTAATAACGCTGCCTGGGATCCCAGCAGACACAACAAAAGTTATGGTCTTGTGCTGGGAGTTAAAGCAACGCTCATGGGATCTTTTCCATACTGCTAACATCCATAGTGTCCTCTTCCATTTCATCAGTTCTGCCGCAGGGTCATGCCAGGGTAGTGAAGGGCGAGGGTCAACCTCAAATCTCAGAATTGGAAAATATAAATGTGTTTAGGCAGAATAATATTTTAATTCTACAGACCCAGGGCAGTGAGATAGATCAATCTGCAACTGCGTAGCCTACTAGTCAAGTCAAGTCAAATTCTTTATTTCCAAGAAAAACATTCTTACAGAAATACTGCACATTTTCAAACTCATGCATGATACAGTTTGAATAGCCTAATAAAATATATTTTATAATATTTTATAATATTTTTCATAGCTGGGATATAGTTTATATCAAATAACCAGCCCATCGGAGTGACACACAGTAACTACTTAGCTAGCACTAACTTCAGTTAACATTGCCTTCATATGAAATCTGGGGGCCCTCGCACTTTAGGGGATGGATTTCTAACCCTCTGATGCAAAGGAATAGTTCAGTACATCAGCATTCAACTAGAAAGCCAGATAGACTTCAGACCCTAACACAAACCCGATTCGCAATCGTAAGCAGGCAGTGTTTTCTGGTTACTATCCATTCTTCTAGATGAGTTCAGGGAAACAATCTTTTGTTTATGAGAAACACACTCAAAGGAACCTGTAGTTAAAATGCTTATTTTAAAATCCTCAGTCTAGTGCGCAGTGTATGAATGATAACCACACAGAATGCAAAAATAAAAGCGGTTAGACATGTAATGTTCAGGGATGAGAAGATACTTGTTTCTAAACTTTTTAGTGGATTTCTGACAACCTAATACCCTAAAGCAATTTCTAAGGGCTATACTAAATCTTTAGCTAAAGCATTAAATAGCAAAACATGCTCTATAAGTTACTTAGGATGAATTGCACTGCATGACTTTTGAATGGCTGACTATCAGAGTTCAACCGTGAAAGCAAAATTATGTGCATTCATTGGAGGACACCTTCTGCACAAGTACTGGAATCAACTCTCTAACAGAGAGCTGGGGGATCTGCAACCAGGTATGACTTCTGGAGATATTTCTGGTGCTAAGGCCTCTCCTAATCAATGGTCAATTTCTGGGGTGTGTTTTATAACATTTTACCACTATTTTATCTTATATTTACAAAATAAGTCAGCCAGCCTGACGGTGGCCCCCCTGTCCAGCACCCTCGTTATGTTCACGGTCTGCATTGTGTGGCTGCTGGTGCACCCTATGGGCGACAGCATTACCACTGGCTCAATTTTGAGCAGGAGACAATGCTGCTGCCTGTTTCCTGTTAGGCTGAAGCCCTTCAGCCTAGCAGGAAACACGTAATAGGTCCTCTGGGGTGGTCTCCACTACAGCGGCGGCCACCCTGTTGAGAATTTGGTGGATGGGCTTTCCCGTCCGCCAAACTCCAAATGAGGGCCTTAGCCTACTGTCAGACTAAACTAACATGGAGCAAAAACATCAGAGCCATTTGCATGTTGATATTAAGCATCCATCTTTGGAAACAATAAGCTTACACTGTAAGGGGCCATATTATAATGCCTGTGCCTATTAGCACAAAGAACAAAATGTCAGCCTGCAGAGTTGTCATCCATGATGGTATCAGGATTTTGGTGTGTGCTAAGAACTTCACACTTTTTATCAGAGATAAAGAAAAGCTGACAGCTATCACAGAATGAAAACAGCCTAACAGAGTTAGCATCTCACAATGTCCACAACAGCCTCAATTTCTAAATGCTAAACAGTAGAGTTGGAACTGTGATTTAACATTTTGGGGGTCATTCCGACTCCCGCCGGCCGCGGTAACCGCGGTGCCGGCGGGAGCCGCCAGAATACCGCTGCTCGGTCAGAAGACCGCCGCGGTTATTCTGTGTTTCCCGCTGGGCTGGCGGGCGACCGCCAGAAGGCCGCCCGCCAGCCCAGCGGGAAACCCCTTCCCACGAGGAAGCCGGCTCCGAATGGAGCCGGCAGAGTGGGAAGTGTGCGACGGGTGCAGTAGCACCCGTCGTGAATTTCAGTGTCTGCTATGCAGACACTGAAATTCTCAGTGGGGCCCTCTTACGGGGGCCTCTGCAGTGCCCATGCCATTGGCATGGGCACTGCAGGGGCCCCCAGGGGGCCCACGACACCCCTCACCGCCATCCTGTTCCTGGCGGTCAAAACCGCCAGGAACAGGATGGCGGTGAGGGGGTCGGAATCCCCCAGGGATTCCTCAGGGCAGCGGAAAACCGGCGGGAGACCGCCGGTTTTCCGTGTCTGACCGCGGCCAAACCGCCGCGGTCAGAATGCCCTTAGGAGCACCGCCAGCCTGTTGGCGGTGCTCCCGCCGACCCCGGCCCTGGCAGTCAAGGACCGCCAGGGTCGGAATGAGGCCCTTTGTGATGTTCTGTTACATCTGAAAAGGCAGCAAGTATTTCAAGTAAAGTCAAGTAATAAATATTCATATTTCTGAAGCACAAAAAGTCTTCAGTTTACATAGTCAGGGAGCACGTATTTCAAGCAAATTCAACTACTAAATATCAATATTTCTGAAACATAGGCAATCATCTGCTTAAGCGGGCAGCAAGTATTTCAAATATAATCAAGTAGTAACAAGTATTACACTTTCAGAGACACAAGCGCAAGCCTCTGCTTACCTAGGCAGGCAGCAAATATTACTATATCTGAGGCACAAAGGCAAACAGTTGCTTACATAAGCAGGAAGCAAGTATTTCAAGTAACGTCAAGTATGAGTATTAATAATTCTGATACACAAGAGACAATTATCTGCTAACATAGGCAGCCACCAAGGGGCTCATTCTGAGCCCGGCGGGCGGCGGGAGCCGCCCGCCTGGAGGGAGCCGCCAAATGACCGCACCGCGGTCAAAAGACCGCGGCGGCCATTCAGACATTTCCTCTGGGCCGGCGGGCGCTCTCCAAAAGAGCGCCCGCCGGCCCAGAGGAAATGCCCCTGCAACGAGGACGCCGGCTCAGAATTGAGCCGGCGTAGTTGCAGGGGTGCGACGGGTGCAGTTTGCACCCGTCGCGTATTTCAGTGTCTGCATTGCAGACACTGAAATACACAGTGGGGCCCTCTTACGGGGGCCCCTGCAGTGCCCATGCCATTGGCATGGGCACTGCAGGGGCCCCCAGGGGCCCCGCGGCACCCCCTACCGCCATCCTGTTCCTGGTGGGAGACCCGCCAGGAACAGGATGGCGGTAGGGGGTGTCAGAATCCCCATGGCGGCGGAGCGCGCTCCGCCGCCATGGAGGATTCCCCCGAGCAGCGGGAAGTCGGCGGGAGACCGCCGACTTTCCGCTTCTGACCGCGGCTGAACCGCCGCGGTCA
This sequence comes from Pleurodeles waltl, assembly GCF_031143425.1. Taxonomy (NCBI): domain Eukaryota; kingdom Metazoa; phylum Chordata; class Amphibia; order Caudata; family Salamandridae; genus Pleurodeles; species Pleurodeles waltl. The sequence goes on along the minus strand of NC_090449.1, from coordinate 1,075,879,390 downwards.
GAATGCTCGTGGGAGCACCGCCAGCCTGTTGGCGGTGCTCCCGTGGTCGGTGGCCCTGGCGGCCACCGGCCGCCAGGGTCAGAATGACCCCCCAAGTGTTTAGAGTAATCTCAAATAATGAATATTAATATTTCTGAGAAACAAAAGGTAATTATCTGTTTCAGTGGAAAGGTGGCAAGTATTTCAAGTAAAGAGAAGTACTAAATATTAATAGTTCTGAGATGCAGGCATTCATCTGCTTACATTGAGAGGCAGCAGGTAGTAGGTGTTTCATGTGAAATCAAGTTATGAGTATAAATATTTCTAAGGTGCGAGAGGCGATCTTCTGCTTACATAGACAGCCAACAAATATGTCAAGTAACTTTAGGTAATGAGTATTAATATTTCTGAGGCACAAAGGCACACATCTGCTAACACAGGAGGGTAGCAAGTATTTCAAGTAATGTGTTTACATAGACAAACAGCAAATATTTCATTTACAGCAATATAATAAGTACTATTATTTCCTAGACACAGTCAATCATCTGCTTATATAGGTGGGTGGCAAGTACTTTAAAAATGCCCAGTAATGAATATTAACAATTCTGAGACACAAAGACAATTATGTTCTTAAATAGAAAGCAGCAAGTATTTCAGGTAAAGTCAAGTAACTAGTATTAATATTTCTGAGACACAGAGGTAAACATCTGCTTACAGAGGCAGGCTGCAAGTATTTCAAGTAAAATTGAGCTATGAGTATTAAATATTTTGAGACACAAAGGCTATTATCTGCTTACATAAAAAGGCAGCAAATATTTCAAGTAAAGTCAAGTAGTGAGTATTACCATTTCTGAGACACAGGAATATGTGACAGAACAACTAGGTCCTAAACAACTATAGCCTAAACCACTACTGCTAAACAACTAAACAGTCTCTACAACTAACTACTGAACAACTACTGTCTGAACAACTATTGTGTCTGAATAACAATTGCCTGAACAACTAATATATATATATATTCTAAACAACTAATAAACCATAAAAACCAAAAGGAAAACCTTACCTTAAAACTAGTTGTTCAGGCAATTGTTATTCAGGCACAATTGTTGTTTAGACAGTAGTTGTTCAGTACTTAGTTGTAGAGACTTTTTAGTTGTTTAGCAGTAGTGGTTAGTCAAGTAGTGGTTTAGACCTAGTTGTTCAGGATGTTTCCCATTTCTGAGGCCTAAGATGTGATCTTCTGCTAACATAGGCCAACAGCAAGTACATCAAGTATCGTTAACTAATGAGTATTGATATTTCTGAGGCCTAAGAGGTGATCTTCTGCTAACATAGGCCAACAGCAAGTACATCAAGTATCGTTAACTAATGAGTATTGATATTTCTGAGGCCTAAGAGGTGATCTTCTGCTAACATAGGCCAACAGCAAGTACATCAAGTATCGTTAACTAATGAGTATTGATATTTCTGATAAGCAAAGGCAAACATCTGGTTACATAGGCAGGCAGAAAGTATTTCAAGTAAAGTCCAGTAATCAGTATTGATATTTTTGAGAAACAAGAGGTGATCGTCTGGTTAAATAGGCAGGCAGCAAGTATCTCAATGAACTTCAAGTAATGAATATTAGTATTTTTTTAAAACAAAGGTAAACATCTCTTTATGTAGGCAGCAAATATTGCAGGTAAAGTCAAGTAATCAGTATTAATATTTCTGAGGCACTAGAAGTGATAATCTGCTTACGTAGCAGGAATCATGTGTGTCAAGGAAACGGAATAATAAGTATTAATATTTCTGAGGTGCAAAAGGTGACCATCTGCTTACATAGACAGGCAGCAGGTATTTCAAGTAAAGCCAATGAGTACTAATATTTCTGAGACACAAGAGATGATTATCTGCTTATATATGCAGGTATTATGTATTTAAGTAATGAATATTAATGTTTCTGAGAAACAAACGGTAATTGACTGTTTAAGAAGATATATGGCATGTATTTCAAGTAAAGATAAATACTAAATAATAATATTTCTCATTAGACAAAGGCAATCATCTGCTTATATAGACAGGCAGACTTCTCAAGACCTGGCTGTTCGAGCAGTAGCAGCACCCCCTCCCACCTCAGAACCTTGAGACCCTCACAGGTGAGGAGTGCTCTTTACAAATTTCTGATTGATTGATTGATTGAATGCAGCACAGCAAGTGGCCTTGCTGCGTTGTTTGAATGAATGATGAATCTGCCTCTACAACACAGTGTGTTAACTGTCAACAGAGCAGTCCCATGTCCTCTTACTCATTGAATTTATTCTTGTCTGTGACCGTGTACAGTCACCAACAGCCTTTTAAGTAACTTTGCGCTAGAGCAGGTGTCTCGAACCCGTTGATCGCGAGCTCCCAGGAGCTCCCAGACACCTTTGGAGCGGCTCTCCGCCTTCAGTTAATTCTTATAAAAGCACAGGTGAACACATTTATTTTAAAGTTGAGTGAAGGCTGTGTTTACATTATTGTCATCAGTCTGCAGATATCAGTGCCTGATCACGAGCAGTCACATTAATGGGCCACGCTGGGGCACAGAGATGAAGAACTGAAGTATTTAACGCTTAAGTAACAGTCCTTGTATTGGGGCATGAGAACAAAATGATGTTTGTGAATGCTATTAAATGGGAGAAAACTAAAATGAAAAGTTACCTTCATCATTGACTCTTCATTTGAATTAACTCCCTTTTCAAATTGTTGCATTAACAAGTAGCAGGCCTCTTGCTCCAGTGGGCAGTGGACACTCTGCCATAATTAGAACTGAAAAGTAGTCCGTTTTGGGGGGAGAACTTTAAAATGAAGAAAACATTTTTTTTGTAACATTAAGGGCTTGATTATGCATTCGGCTATCTGGAGACCACCACACTCGTGGTGGAGGTCGGACTGTTGCAGTTGTGGCGGTCCGAACGCCATATTACAAGATTGGCGGTCAGCGCTGCTGAAAGACTGCATCTCCGCCAGGATATCTGATCTCAATGGGATAACGGGGGCCATGGGTGTAATCAGCTACGCTGGTGCTAAAGTCAACACCGCCGTCCTGAAGACGACCATGTTCCCTGCCAGACTTTTCATGGCGGTTCAACCACCATGAAAAGGCTGGAGGAGAACAAGGGCAGGGGGCCACAAGGGGTGAGCAGTGCAGAGCCCCCCTTTCCCAGCAGTGTTGCAATGTGCACTGTCTGCTGTGCAGACAGTGCATATGCCGAGGGCTCCAGGGGGACCCCCGTGTGATGGCATTGGACTCTGCTTTATGTGGAGCTAAGTCCAATGCTGCTGCATGCTTTCGGTCAGCCCAGTGGAAAACTTATAACAGGCCGGTGGGGAGAACGCCTGCTCCGCTGTGGTCTCCTCACCACAGGTCTGTTGGTTGGGTTTTTGGGCTGCCAAACTCGTAATCAGGCCCGAAGTCTGAATTAGTGGTGGGTGGTAAACTCTTCTCCTCCAGCAGAGTTTGCGAAGTTTTGCCACTCCTTGCTCAGCTTGGAATACAGAGTTCGGATAAAACTCTGCCTACCACCGCACGGAGGAGTTTGCCGGCATGCAGCACCCACCCCTATTTTGTGACATTGACGCTTCTGGTAACCCTTTGGGCATTATTCAAAAGCACAGTGACAGAGCCCTAGCAACAGGCGCTGCAGCCTGTTTTAATGGGGTGCATGTGAAGTGCGTTGTTGGGCTTCCCAGAATGCCAGTTCGGCCCCACTGCCTGAACATCTTACACAGACTGTCAGGAATGGACATTTCAATGCATGGCCTGAATAGCACTGCTGCTCGAACTTGCACCGACCGTACCATCAAGCACCGATCACACCACGTGCCCGACCTCAGCCGGCGCAGCGGATACCGCACTCCACCGCCGAGGTAGAGCGCCCCCAGAGAAAGCACCTCCAGTCGAATGTGACTGTGTTCACGGGACCCCAATGTCGCACTAAGGCCCATATTTATACTTTTTTAGCGTCGCATTTGCGCTGCTTTTTTACACAAAACGGAGAAAATGTACAAAATACAATTGTATTTTAAAAGTTTGCACCGCTTATGCGTCAAAAAATGACTTAAATGCAGCGCTAAAAAGTATCAATATAGGCCTAAGTGCTCGGACATGTCCGGCTAATTTGCGGCCTTTAACCGTCTGATGATCAGATCAGGTACAAACTCCTGGCCAGTGTTACATGGCCAATGAAAAGAGGAAATTCGTATTTTTGTAGTGACCATGAGAGGCAGGTAGTTTAGTGTTCTGTTAATGATAATATATTCCTTCTTCGTTTTGATTATGACGGCAGAATATCACCCCCTTTACTTGATGGAAACTGACTGAATAAAGCTCCTTTCCCTCCGGATGATGGTGACACCTCTGTAGTGCTGATTACGTAATATGATGTCATAAGGTATATATTTCCGTGTTTCTGGCTTTGGAGATTAAGCTGCCTCCCCTTGCTTTGGAGATCAGGGCATATTGTTATCCCGTTACACCACCTGATACTCCCATCCCTGCTTCTGAAACTGAACATACTTTCCAACCAACGTGAAGCCTGTGTACGGACCGTTTCATACCGCTTTGCTTGCTGGTTCTAAGCGCTATATCGAGCTGTTCATTTAAGTTGTCTTGGTTTAACAAGCCCAGACGGATGTATGACTGAGTTGACCATACCTGAATTAGAAACTTGTGAGGGTCTTTGTTTTACAATAGCACAGTAAATGCCAGCAGGGCCGAGAAGTATGTCCCCACCAGCCCCTCCACGACCCCGTGACTGAGCAGCAGATGTGGACCTCACCTCACTGACTCTGGACATCCCGTTCACTGCCCGGAAGTGTCAGCGCAGACCGGAAGTCACACACTGGAAGCTGAGTAACGTGACAACCCTGCCCTGGGTTAGCAAATAGTGAGCCAGGGACCCCCTGAAGCCCTGGCTTCCTCCTACAAGCACAACCCTTGGATGGACATGTATGGACAAGCCTTCAGCCCTGGGCGTTTACTGTGTGTCACATGTTATTCTGACATACATGCTCTCTCATAAACTCCAGTGAAACAGCAACACATACGTGCACTGTGGGGATAACACGTGTGCACTGTGGGGATAACACTTGTGCACTGTGGGGATAACACCTATGCACTGTGGGGATAACACAGAGATAACACACGTGCACTGTGGGGATAACACAGAGATAACACATGTGCACTGTGGGGATAACACGCATGCACTGTGGGGATAACACAGAGATAACACGCGTGCACTGTGGGGATAACACATGTGCACTGTGGGGATAACACATGTGCACTGTGGGGATAACACAGAGATAACACGCATGCACTGTGGGGATAACACCTGTGCACTGTGGGGATAACACATGTGCACTGTGGGGATAACCCGTGTGCACTGTGGGGATAACACACGTGCACTGTGGGGATACATGTGTGCACTGTGTGGATAACACGTGTGCACTGTGGAGATAACACACGTGCACTGTGGGGATAACACACGTGCACTGTTTCAAAGCACCTCATTAGAGTCAGGGATAGGCTTTCATTTGAAGACACTGACAGTTGCTTAACTTCTACGAAATTATTTTACAAGACCCAGAGTGCAGAGTTGTTTTAAACAAGCACACATCGAGGTAAAGTATATTCTAGCCACTAGTCATCCCCCTGACCCCCTCACCTCACTCTTGCAGCTTTCTGCCTTTTCCCTTTGTGACGCTTTTTTATTTTTCTGTTCCTCCGTCTATCCCATGTGTGTCTTTTGCTCGCAGTAAATGCTTGTTAGAAAAATATGTGTCTGCCCTCAGTGCTTAATTTGTAAATAATAACATGCCGGTGCCCAAAGACGCGGCTGGTGCAAGTAAATGTGGGAAAACGGAACACTGAGGAGGCGAATTTCTGAAGCCATCTCGGGCCTCTTCAATCCATTTAGAGCCACTCCCTGCCCCTTCAGCTCACTCTGGCAGCTTTCTGCTTTCTCCCTTTGTGACGCTTCTTCGTTTTTCCCTTCCTCCCTCTTTCCCAAATGTGTCTTTTGCTCTCACAAATGCTTGAGGCGGAAGAATAAGCCCCGGCCCTCAAAAATAAGTGGCGGTGCTTAGCATTAGAAACAACAAGCACAAATTAAGCACTGCTGGCCCTAAAAAATAAGTGCCAGTGCCCTGCACCGGAAGCCACCGGTTCAAATTAACCACTAAGTATATGTCACCTTTCACCGGTGGCGCCGCCAGCTACACATAAGAAACATTTAGGCCCGTATTTATACTTTTTTAGCGCCGCATTTGCGTCGTTTTTTGACGCAAAAACGGCGCAAACTTGCAAAATACCATTGGCCCATATTTATACTTTTTGACGCTAAACTGCGCTAACGCAGTTTAGCGTCAAAAAATTTAGCGCCGTCTAACGCCATTCTGAAGCGCCATGCGGGCGCCGTATTTATGGAATGGCGTTAGCCGGCGCTAGCAGACCGGCGCTGCCTGGTGTGCGTGGAAAAAAACCACGTAGACCAGGCAGCGCCGGTGTAGGGGGAAAATGGCGTTAGGGCGTCTTAAAATGGGGCAAGTCAGGTTGAGGCAAAAAAATCGCCTCAACCCGATTTGCGCCATTATTTTCGACGCCCAGACGCCATTTAAATGACTCCTGTCTTAGTAAAGACAGGAGTCATGCCCCCTTGCCCAATGGCCATGCCCAGGGGACTTATGTCCCCTGGGCATGGTCATTGGGCATAGTGGCATGTAGGGGGGCACAAATAAGGCCCCCCTATGCCACCCAAAAAAAATTAAAAAATATAAAAAATTATACTTACCTGAACTTACCTGAATGTCCCTGGGGTGGGTCCCTCCATCCTTGGGTGTCCTCCTGGGGTGGGCAGGGGTGGCAGGGGGGGTCCCTGGGGGCAGGGGAGGGCACCTGTGGGCTCATTTTGAGCCCACAGGCCCCTTAACGCCTACCCTGACCCAGGCGTTAAATAGTGGCGCAAATGCGGGGTTTTTTGACCCGCCACCTCCCGGGCGTGACTTTTGCCCGGGAGTATAAATACGACGCATTTGCGTCGGCGTCATTTTTTTAGACGGGAACGCCTTCCTTGCATCTCATTAACGCAAGGAAGGCGTTCACGCAAAAAAATGACGCTATTTGCCCATACTTTGGCGCTAGACGCGTCTAACGCCAAAGTATAAATATGGCGTTAGTTTTGCGCCGAATTTGCGTCGAAAAAAACGACGCTAATTCGCCGCAAACGGAGTATAAATACGGGCCCATTGTGGGGCATATTTATACTCCGTTTGCGCCGAAATTGCGTCGTTTTTTTTGACGCAATTTCTACGCAAAACTAACGCAAACTAACGCCATATTTATACTATGGCGTTAGAGGCGAATAGCGCCAAAGTTCCCGGAATGTGCGTCATTTTTTAGCGTGAACCCCTTCCTTGCGTTAATGATATGCAAGGGAGGCGTTCCCGTCTAAAAAATGACTCCCAGGCCTTTACGTGGTATTTATACTCCCGGGCAAAAGAGACGCCCGGGAGTGGGCGTTGCTAAAAACGGCGCATTTGCGCCGCTTTTTAACGCCTGGGTCAGGCATGGCGCTAAGGGACAAGTGGGCTCAAAATGAGCCCAGAGTGCCCTCCCCTGCCCCCAGGGACCCCCCCTGCCACCCTTGCCCACCCCAGGAGGACACCCAAGGCTGGACGGACCCACCCCAGGGACATTCAGGTGAGTATTTTTTGTATTTTTTTTTAATAATTTTTGGTGGCATAGGGGGGCCTGATTTGTGCCCCCCTACATGCCACTATGCCCAATGACCATGCCCAGGGGACAGAAGTCCCCTGGGCATGGCCATTGGGCAAGGGGGCATGACTCCTATCTTTACAATGATAGGAGTCATGTTGATGGGGGATGGGCGTCGAAAATAAATGGCGCAAGTCGGGTTACGACGATTTTTTCGACGTAACCTGACTTGCCCCATTTTAAGACGCCCATGCGCCATTTTCCCCCTACGCCGGCGCTGCCTGGTGTACGTGGTTTTTCTCGCGCACACCAGGCAGCGCCGGTCTGCTTGCGCCGGCTAACGCCATTCAATAAATACGGCGCCCGCATGGCGCTGCAGAATGGCGTTAGCCGGCGCAAAACTTTTTGACGCTAAACTGCGTTAGCGCAGTTTAGCGTCAAAAAGTATAAATATGGGCCTGTATTTTGTAGGTTTGCGCCGTTTAGCGTCAAAAAGCGGCGCAAATGCGGCGCTAAAAAAAGTATAAATACGGGCCTTTAATTCACTGCTTCTGCGCAAAGTGATCATGGTTTTTCTAAGCCTTATGACTAATGTACTCTTTGCACGCTCGATGGCTCCAACAGTACAACCCGGGCTTCCACCCCGTGTTTTAAAGGGGCCGGACGTCTCTTTCAAGGACAGTTTCAGATACTTTTCTCAGTTCCATATCTGTGGCCGTCAGATAATCCGCACGCACCACTCTCCTTGAACTGGTTCATGTCTTGGTAATGTGTCTAGGCTCCCGTATGAATGCATTTATAAAACTGGATTATTCAGGAGTGTCGGAGTTTAAGCTGTATCGGGCATCACGTTGGCCGAAACAATACAATTGAATGCAAACGCTGCCATCTTGTGGCTGAAGATGGGGCGTGCATTAGAGATTTCAGAAGTTCATTGGTTCCTTACATCATTTAAAAAGTCGCATGGCATTTTTGTGGCTAAGTTCTTAGTTACTTTAAGGTGGGAGGAACTTCACAGAATCTCACAAGAGTTTTTATGTTGCTCTGCAGAATTCCATGGAGTACAACTCAGTGAATTCCGCCAACCCCTAGTCTTAGATCGCCATTATGATTTCAGCGCTCCGAGGGCCGCCAGATCCATGGTGACGGTCTAACCGCCGCACGCCAAGCAGTTTGACCGTCACATCACAAACCTGGCGGTCGGACCACCACCTCCGCTGGAATCATGGATCCCGATGGGATGGTGGCGGTTGAAGTCGTGCTCAGTCACAGCAGCATGGAGTTCAGCACTTCCGTGATGATCACAACTTCACTTTCCGCTAGCCTTTTCATGGTGGGGACCCTGCAAGTAAAAGCTGGCAGAAAGCCGGTGCAGGGGCCCCCCGGCCCATCACTCTCAGAATGCACACTTTCTGCTACGACAGACAGTGTGTATTCCGAGGAAGCTGGGAGCACCCTCTGCACTACTGCATTGGCCTTGGCTCCACGAGGAGCCGACTTCAATGCCACTGGATGGTTTCCACTGGGCTGACCAGCGGAAACCTCTGATTTTTGAAGTTTCCACCGCTGATCCCAGTGAAAACCTTTTAATAGGGCTGGGTGGGAGGGGGGCTTGGTAGACCGCCAGCTCCACGACAGTCTCCTCTCCACACGGCTGGTAGGCCCGGAGGTTGGCCTGCCAAACTGGTAATGAGGCCCTAAGACCCATATTTATACTTTTACACGCAAAACTGCATTAGCGCAGTTTTCCGTGTAAAAGTATAGCGCTGGCTACCACCATTCCTGGACACCGTCTAGGCGCCATATTTATGGAATGGTGCTAGCCGGCGCTAGTGCCCTGTTAGCGTCCTTGTAAAGGACGCTAACAAGGTGGGCAGGCGTAGGGGAAACCGGAGCTTGTGCGCCGAATTATGGCGCTACAGTGTTTAGAGGCAAAAAAATGCCTCTAAGCAGTGTAACGCCATTTCCTGGCGCACAACCCCCATGGACATGGCTCCTGTCTTAATAAAAACAGGAGCCATGCCCACCACCCCAATGGCCATGCCCAGGGGACATGTGTCCCCTGGGCATGGCCATTGGGGCCAGTGCCCTGCAGGGTGCCCCAAGTGAGGGCCCCTGAGCGTGAAAAAAAAAATAAAAAAAAATACTTATCAGGACTTACCTGAGATGGGTTCCCCATCCTGTGGTGTCCCTCTGGTGTGAGTGGGGGTGTCCCTTGGGCCAGGGAGGGGCACCTGTGGTCTGTTTCCATGATCTCTGACCATGGAAAAAGGCCCACAGGTCTCCAAACGCCTGTTCATACCCAGGCGTTAAATAATGGTGCTAAGCAAGCTTAGCTCCATTATTTAAGGTCCCCATCCCCGTGCCAGATTTTAGCACAGGGGGATAAATATGGCGCTAAGGCCATATAGTCGTTTTCCGGACGGGAACTCCCACCTTTCACCTCATTGATGCAAAGTAGGTTTTCACGTCCAGAAAATGATGTAAACTCCATTACTTTGGCGCTAGACGTGTCGAGTGCCAAAGTATAAATATGGAGTTAGGTTTGCATTGAATTAGCGTAAAAACAAATGATGCTAATTCAGTGCAAACCGAGTATAAATATGGGCCTAAATGTCTTCCTCCACTTTTTTTTAATGTCTTAGTGCTCTATAAAACATGTTTCTTCACTTAAAATTACTCCCATTTAAACAAATTTATTTTACTTCTATAAATATGGCACCATGTCTACAAGCCACTGGGAGCAAGATGCCTGGTGTCTGTAAAAATTACCCTTGGAAAGGGGAAGAAATGTAAATGTTGAGTTTTATGGAATCCATATGAACAAAGTTAACTCTTCAGTCTAATTTTCTCAGCACATTGCCATGTTTGTAGGGCTCAGGATTTTATTTTATTTATTTTTTTAACGTTTCCATCTATAGTTATACATATTTATTTTTTGGACCTCCTGTTGGTATTTATCCATATTTATTTTGTATTTTTGGAATAGATGGTGTCACAAAATGGTATATTTCCACATTTATTTAACCAGTGAACATATATTCATACTCTGATGCCTGTCACATTTTAGCAAACTAAGCAGCTAAATATCATGAACAAAAAAGCATCCGGAACACAACGTCTGCCATGTAGACTTAGGCCTTGTACACACAAAAGCCCACAAAGGATTGTTTTAATCACATCGGCAGGAGCCAGAAAGAGAATGTCCCAAACGATGTCTGCCGTGTACACGTAGGCCATGTACATACAAGATCACCCAAATATTTGTATTAATCGCTTTGGCAAGAGTCAGAAAGTGAAGCGATATCAGCGGTATGCTCCAGGAAGCAGAGAGAGCACGAACAGTACCGTACACGTTAGAGACAAAGTCCGCGTTAAGTTTCTTCCCACACGATCACGTTCAGCCCTGAAGAAGTCCTTTGGGATGAAACGCGTTGGCTATGGCTATCTTCACTGTACATGAAGTCACATATGGATGATCATAATTGAATCAATAAAAAACAATCATGTTAAAGGAGGACGTGGTCGATGGATTAATGCTTTTATATGATGCTGCATAAGGACATAAGACACTCAAGGGAATTTTCCCTCTTCTGTACTTTGATACATATTTGTGCTGAGTCTCATTTTGTAATTATAGCACTGTGTTTTTTGGTGATTGAAGATTAGGGGGTTGGTCTTTTAGACTTGTGCACTTTTTCTGACCATAGTTATCAACATTTATTATTTATATAATTGTAGGAAGAGGTGAGGCAATCCTTGCCTCAGCCCCTGGATTTTTTGTCTAGTATATATATATATATATACACATACATATACACACACACACATATGTATATATATATTTATATATGTATATAAGCTTATTCTGTTTTTTTTTAATTTCCCATGCTCTCTATCTGCTCAGCTGTTGGCCCCTAATTGATGAAAGACAGCATGGTGAGTCGCTCACAAGAAGCTCAATTGTCAGTATTTTCCACTTCTACAGAGAAGTGCACACATGAAACACATTGTTTTCTGTCTATATATAGCTGTAAAAATCAGTAAAAATTGGAAATTGTGAGCCTTACATATTCATAAGTGAAAAATACAGTCATTATTTTAAGTGGGAGAAATTTAAAGCGCAGAATTTTTTTCCATATTCTGAACATTTCTGCAGAACATTTTTCTGCACTTTAAATTTCTCCCATTTAAAAAAATGGTTGTATGTTTTTTTATACATGTAACAGTGCCACATATGGCGAAAGGTATGTCCTGTGCCACAACTACATATAACACAGTCTCTAGTCACCCATACACACATACCCCATTTATACACACACATGTTCATAGAGCCCCAAAGACCACACTCTTACTGACAAACATAGCAGCTCTGTCATAGTGCCCCTAGTCAAAGTATTTTGTCCGCACCATAATATCTGTCTATGTATATGTAGACATTAGGCTTAAGATCAATTAAGCTGGGTGTGCGGGCATCTGGTACCAATACACATGTTCTTTAGCCTTCAGTAGCTCCTGGTGATTTTCAATGATGAGAAGCAGCTTTAACTACAGAAAAGGCTAAGGACCCCTGTGCTTTAGAAATATTGCATACAAATCAAATCAAATCATGAACATTTATAAAGCGAGCTACTCACCCGTGCGGGTCTCAAGGTGCTAGGGGAAAAAAAGGGGGGGGGTTACTGCTGCTCGAAAAGCCAGGTTTTTAGGAGTCTCCGGAATGCGGAGTGGTCCTGGGTGGTCCTGAGGCTGGTTGGGAGGGAGTTCCAGGTCTTGGCTGCCAGGAAGGAGAAAGACCTCCCACCCGCCGTGGAGCGGCGGATGCGAGGGACGGCAGCGAGCGCGAGGACAGAGGAACGGAGGAGGCGGGTGGGGACGTAGAAGCTGAGGCGTCGGTTGAGGTATTCCGGTCCCTTGTTGTGGAGGGCTTTGTGTGCGTGGGTGAGAAGTCGAAAGGTGATCCTTTTGCTGACTGGGAGCCAATGCAGGTGTCTCAGGTGTGCGGAGATGTGGCTGTTGTGGCGCCGAGGCGTTTTGAATGCGTTGCAGGCGATTTTGGAGTTTGGCGGTGGTCCCAGCGTAGAGGGTGTTGCCGTAGTCCAGGCGGCTCGTGACGAGGGCGTGGGTCACTGTTTTTCTAGTGTCGGCGGGGATCCAGCGGAAGATCTTGCGGAGCATGCGGAGGGTGAGGAAGCAGGCGGAGGACACGGCGTTGACTTGCTTGGTCATGGTGAGAAGAGGGTCCAAGATGAAGCCGAGGTTGTGGGCGTGGTCTGCGGGGGTCGGTGCGGTGCCGAGGTCCGTGGGCCACCAGGAGTCGTCCCAAGCAGATGGGGTGTTGCGAGGATTCGGACTTCCGTTTTGTCAGAGTTCAGCTTTAGGCGGCTGAGCCTCATCCAATCTGCGACGTCCTTTATACCCTCTTGTAGGCTGGTCTTGGCGCTGGCAGGGGCCTTGGTGAGGGAGAGTATAAGTTGGGTGTGATCGGCGTAGGAGGTGATGATGATGTCGTGCTTGTGTACGATGTCGGCGAGGGGGCTCATGTAGACATTGAAGAGTGTCGGGCTGAGCGATGAGCCTTGAGGTACGCCGCAGATGATCTTGGTGGGGTCTGAGCGAAATGGTGGGAGGTAAACTCTTTGGAAACGGTTTGAGAGGAAGGAGGCGATCCAGTCCAGGGCCTGGCCTTGGATCCCGGTGGAGCGGAGGCGGGTGATTAGTGTGCGGTGACAGACGGTGTCGAAGGCAGCCGAGAGGTCGAGGAGGATGAGGGCGACTGTTTCACCGTTGTCCATCAGGGTTCTGATGTCGTCTGTGACTGAGATGAGGGCGGTTTCCGTGCTGTGGTTGGTTCGGAATCCGGTTTGTTAAGGGTCGAGCAGGTTGTTGTTTTCCAGGAAGGTGGTCAGCTGTTTGTTGACGGTCTTCTCTATTACCTTGGCTGGGAAGGGCAGGAGAGAGATGGGGCGGAAGTTTTTCAGGTCGCTCGGGTCAGTCGTAGGTTTCTTTAGTAGGGCGTTGACTTTGGCGTGTTTCCAGCATTCGGGGAAGGTAGCAGAAGAAAAAGAAGAGTTGATGATGGCCTGGAGGTGCGGGGCGATGATGTCGTCGGCTTTATTAAAGATGAAGTGAGGGCAGGGGTCCGAAGGGGCGCCGGAGTGGATAGAGTTCATGATGGATTTGGTTTCTTCAGTGTTGATGTGGGTCCAGTCGTTGAGGGTGATGGCTGGGGGTGCGGGTTCGGTGATGCTTGGTTGGGTCTGGTGTCCGAAGCTGTCGTGGAGGTCGCTGATCTTGCGATGGAAGAAGGTGGCGAGGGAATCGCACAGATCCTGTGAAGGCGTGACGGCGTTGGCGTTGGGGTTAGAGAACTCCTTGACGATGCTAAAAAGTTCTCTACTGTTGTGGCTGTTTTTGTCCAGTCTGTCGGTGAAAAAGTTCCTTTTGGCAGCGCGGATCAGGTGGTGGTGTTCGCAGATAGCGTTCTTGAGGGCGGCCATGTTGTCAGCGGTGTGGTCCTTGCGCCAGGCCTTCTTGAGGGCGCGACAAGTTTTCTTTGATTCTTTGAGGGTGTCAGAGAACCAGAGAGGTTTTTTGGTGTTGGCCTGTCGATGCATGCGTTTGAGGGGAGCAAGGTTGTCTGCGTAGTTGGAGATCCAGTTCGTGAGGCTGAGGGCTGCGTCGTTGGGGTCGGTGGTGAGGGTGGGTTGGTTGGCGGCAAGTGCGGAGAAGAGTTGGTCTTCGGGGATCTTGTTCCACTGTCGACGAGGGGTGGGTTGAGTGCAGAGGTGGCGGGTCTCGCGACGGAATGTGAAGTGGACACAGCTGTGGTCGGTCCAGTGTAGAGCGGAGGTGTGGCTGAAGAAGATGTGTTTGCTGGCGGAGAAGATAGGGTCAAGCGTGTGTCCGGCGATGTGGGTGGCGGTGTTCACCAGTTGCTTGAGGCCGAGGTTGGCGAGGTTGTCGAGCAGGGCGGTGGTGTTGGGGTCGTTGTTCTGTTCCAGATGGAAGTTGAGGTTGCCTAGGAGGATGTAGTCCGGCGAGGCGAGGGCGTGCGGGGAGATGAAGTCGGCGATGGCGTCGCTAAAAGGGGCGCGCGGTCCGGGGGGACGGTAGACGAGGGATCCTCTGAGGGTGGTCCTGGGGTCGGTGCGAATCTGAAAATGCAGATGTTCAGCAGCGATAGGGGTGTCTTCGGTGGAGGTGGTGACGCTGATGGAGTCTTTGAAGACGATGGCGATACCTCCTCCTACTTGGTTGGTGCGGTCTTTTCTGGAGATCTTGTAGCCTTCGGGGATGGCAGTGGCGATGTCTGGAGCTGATGAGGCGTTCATCCAGGTTTCCGTGATGAAGGCGACGTCTGGAGCTGTGGAGTCCAGGAGGTCCCAGAGTTCAATGGCGTGCTTGTGGACAGAGCGAGCGTTGACCAGGATGCACTTGAGGTGGTTGATGGCGCGTGGGCTGGTGGTCGTGGTAGTTGCGTGGTGGAAGATGCGTTTGCAGGAGTTACAGGCGAAGGGTCCATGGGTGCGTTTGGGGTGGGCTTGGAAGCAGGTGTTGGAGCGCCCGGGGTTGAGGGCGTGGAGGGTGGTGGGGTCGTAGCGGGTCAGCGGGGTACGGGAGAGCTGGGGACCAGGGGTCGTGGCGCTGGGCGCAGGCCAGGCGCGGACGGGCGCAGACGGGCTTGCCTTAAGAGGGAGGAGGGGGGGAGGGGTCAGCTGGGGGCGAATGGGAGCTGGGGGGCAGGGACGTGCAGGAGGTCGCGGCGGGAAAGCGCAAGGGAGGGGGGGACAGGTAGAGTGAGAAGAGCTCGGGTAGGGGGTTTAAGGGTGGAGGGGGTTGAGTGTTAGAGTTTTAGGAGAATAGGGAGATAGATAGGAGTAGGGTTGAGAAGATAGGGGAGGGGGGTGGTAGAGGTGGGTGAGGGTGAGAGGTAGAGTGAGAGGATAGGAAGATAGGTAACAGAGGGGGTGTCGGGGCGGGGGGAGAGATAGGGAAATAGATAGATGGAGAAATAGGTGGAGAGATAGAAAAATAGGTAGATAGGAGGAGGGGGTGAGTGAGGGAGTTAGATGGAGAGATAGGTAGAGAAGTGAGGGAGGCAGGTAGCGAAAGGGTAGATAGGGGTGATAGTGAGGGGGAGGCGAGTGAGGGAGGTGGGTGAGGCAGGAGCAGGAGGGCAGAGACAGGGGCGGGAAGAGACAGAAGTCGGGGAAAACCGAAGAACTGAAGAACAGAAGAACACCGAAGAACAGAAGAGAAGAACACAGAAGAACAGAAGAACACAGAAGAACAGAAGAGAAGAACACAGAAGAACAGAAGAACACCGAAGAACAGAAGAGAAGAACACAGAAGAGCAGAAGAACGCCGAAGAACAGAAGAGAAGAACACAGAAGAGCAGAAGAACACCGAAGAACAGAAGAGAAGAACATACATACAGCAGCAAATGTGGGAGAGGCAGGAGGGAGTGGGTGGAAAAAACAGAATAATTATGAACAAAGTGGAGGAGTAAAGATGGGTTTAGGGATGGTTAGAGTGTGGTTTAAGGAGGGACATTCACCCACCCATAAAATAATAATCCCATTGCTATCCACAAACTGCAGTTGTAAAGTTACTAAATCCAAAAAAGACTCAAAACAGAGGTAAATGTATTCCAGATCAGAGCTGGAGTAAGTCCAGCACCATACATGGAAAGCCATAGAATGTTCAACAGGCACTTGTAGAAAACAGTGGAGGTAGTGACTTAAAATAAAAAAAAGAATAAACTAATCAAAATCTATATGAAATAAATTGAATGTTACAAACATAATCTATAAATAAAACTTAAGTTAAAAAAATTACAATTTAATTTAAAAAATATTGTAATACTCCTTTTACATTTAAAAATTAATGTAACATTGATCTATACAAAATAGATTTAACTGTCTTTTATTTATGTTACACGTCACTTTCAATAACTATTAATATGTATTAGAAATATTTTAATTTAGGTGGGCTTTTACATTAAACTTTAGAAAAGCAACGTTAATTTAATGTTTTGTATTTAAATTGATTATGTACTTTTTTCCAAATTAAGTTAATAGTTCTGTAGCATTTTTTCATTTTGTTCCACATTTGAAATAAATATATAAAATTAATTGACATTCATATTTAACGTCTAAATATTTTTACTGTTGTTTTCACTGTGGCGAATTCCCTATGTTAAAATATAGGGTAAAATGTAAAATGTCTTGAAAGGTTTAGAAAATTAGTAAAAATAAATAGGTTTAATATTTACTGAAATTTATGATATTTAGGAATATTTTAATGAATATTAATGTTCAATAAATTTTTTAATTAAAAAAACATGTTTAAAATTAAATATTGCATGTGCTTTATTCTGCGATGCATTTGCTAACATTCAATTAAATTAATATATATATATTTGTTAAAGTTGAAATAAATTATTATTATTATTTTATTATTATTATTGTAACATTATTTCGTATGAGGTTCTGTTTTCATTCCTTATCTCCATTTAGTTCTTCTAGAGGGTCTTGCAGCATCAGGGGTGGCCAGGTATGGGCCTTACTACTGCTCCATGCTGGCTGTCCTAGATTACACTCATACGGTTGGCGCAATGCTCAGATTCAGGAAGTGTAGACTTAGAAGTCTGCAGGTCACAGTAACTTTACACTTGGAAATGGTAACTAGTCAAAAGCGTTGTAAACATACACATATAAATTACTCACAAGCGTAAGTTACCTTTGTAAAAGCCATGTTTCTTCGTAGACCCAGGAGTGAGCTTCGACTGACTTTATTGGCCCGTGCTTGTAGAATCAAGAGTGCAGGTTGTTGTCTGACAATATTTGTAGCTATGTTGGCAAACCCAGGAGTGTGCCTCCATTGACTCTCAAATTCTGTTTGGTCACCTCAGCGTCATTCTGTTCCACTGCCTGAAGCATGATGGAGTTGGAGGCCGTACGGTGCTCGTAGATGGGTTTCACGCTGCTTGTCAGATTCGAAAACGAAACCCCGAGGACTGGGACATTCTCTGCAAAGTGCCTGTGAGGCAGGAGTACATTGAGATGGATGAGGGGACCTACATGGCATCAGACGCCCCTCTTCTGAGCGTTCACCGAGGCGCCCAGGAACCATATATGATCAGGTAAGAACCAGAGGCCTGCTCCCTAGGGGCATTAGGGAAAGACAAGCTCCAAAACCCAGCCAGATCCTAGTAACACATGCCACCCTGGCACAGGGGCGTGAGACACCGCTCACTACACTGATTGCAGTGGCATGTGCCATAGGGGTTTATGGCATGAGAAGGTGCTCACTGCACAGTTTACAGTTGCCTGGGTCAGACAGGCACATGGCATGAGACAGGGCTCATTACACAGCTTGCAGTGGCAATGCCATAAAGGCACATGGCACAAGAGAGGGGACACATTACACAGACCACATTGGCATGTACCATGCAGTTACAAGGTACTAGAGAGGGCTCACTACACAGCGTACATTTGCATGTACCACACTGACAGATGGCATGAGGGGCTACTCACAATCCAGTTTATGGTGGCATAAACCATACAGGCACATGGCATGAGAGAGGCCTCATTACACAGCGTACAGTGGCATATGCCATACAGCCGCATGGCACAAGAGTGTGGACTCACTATAAGCTTATATCGACAAATGTCATCCAGGCATATCTCATGAAAGAGTATTTATTACTCAGTCTATAGTAGCATGTGCACATGGCACGAGAGAGTGGATTCACTACTCATCCTAAATTGTCACGTACCACATTGGCACATGGCACAAGAGAGTGCTTATTACATAGCATACAGTGGCATTTGCCATAGAGACACATGGCACGAGGGAGAGGACTCACTAAACAGCTTACATTGTCATGTGCTTTGCATGTGCATGGCACAAGAGAGGGCTACAGTGGCATGTGCCATGCAGGATTGGTTGTGAGAGGATGCTCTATGAGTCACATAGCAGGCAGGCAAGGGGGTCAGACAGGTGTAGGTGCCTGTCCTTCAGAACACAACACAACACATGATTTACATGCACTGGGGTGAGAGGGAGCTTTCTACACAGCTTACAGTGACAAATGCCACACAGACAGAGGGGCATGAGAAAGGACTGCCAACATAACTTACAGTGACACCATGGCACAGACACAGGGCATGGAAAAGGACTGCCAACATAACTTACAGTTACGCATGCCACATAGGCACAGGGGCATAAGAGAGGACTGCCAACATAGTTTACAGTGACACTAGGCCACACAGACACAGAGGCATGAGAGAGGACTGACAAAATAGATGACAGTGGCATGTGTCACACAGACACAGGGGCGTGAGAGGGGACTGCCAACATAGCTTACAGTGACACATGCCACACAGGCACAGGGTGAGAAAGGACTGCCAATATAGCTTACAGTGACACATGCCACACAGACACAGGGGCATGAGAGAGGACTGACAAAATAGATTACAGTGGCATGTGTCACACAGACACAGGGGCGTGAGAGGGGACTGCCAACATAGCTTACGTGACACATGCCACACAGACACAGAGTGAGAACGGACTGCCAATATAACTTACAGTGACACATGCCACACAAACACCGGGTGAGAATGGACTGCCAATGTAACTTACAGTGACACATGCCACACAGACACAGGGGATTGGGAGGGGACTGCCAACATAGGTCACATTGACATGTGGCACAGAGATACAGGAGCATTGAGCGGGGACATCCAAACTAGGTTATAGTGACGCATGCCATACAGACACATTGTCATGAGAGTGGACAGCCAACATAGGTTACAGTGGCATGTGTCACACAGACACAGGTGTGTGAGAGGATACTGCCAACACAGCTTACAGTGACACATGCCACACAGTCACAGGGGCATGAGAGTGAAATGCCAAAATAGGTTACAGTGGCATGTGCTACACAGACAGGGGCATGGGAGAGGATTGCTAACATAGGTTACAGTGACACATGCCACAGAGAGGCATGAGAGGGGACTGCCAACACAGCTTACAGTGACACAATGCCAGATGGAGACGTGAGAAAAGACTGCCAACATAGCTTACAGTGACACATGCCAGACAGTGGCTTGAGAAAAGACTGGCAACATAGCTTACAGTGACACATGCCACACAGACACAGGGGCATGAGAGGGGACTGCCAGCATAGCTTACAGTGACACATACCACACAGACACGGGGTGAAAGAGGGGACCGCCAACATAGGTTACATTGGCATGTGGCACAGAGACACAGGGGCATTGAGAGGGGACATCCAACATAGGTTATAGTGACACATGCCACACAGACACAGGGGCATGAGACTGGACTGCCAACATAGGTTACACTGGCATGTGCCACACAGACACAGGGGCGTGGAAGAGGACTGCTAACATAGATTACAGTGACACATGTCACTAAGAGGCGTGACAGGGGACTGCCAACCCAGCTTACAGCATGCCAGACAGAGGCATGAGAAAAGACTGCCAACAGCTTACAGTGACCCATGCCAGACAGTGGCTTGAGAAAAGACTGGCAACATAGCTTACAGCGCCACATGCCCCACAGATACAGGGGCATGGGAGGGGACTGCCAACATAGCTTACAGTGACACATACCAAACAGATCCAGGAGCATGAGAGGGGACTGCCAACATACAATACAGTGAGAAGTGCCACACAGTCAGAGGGGCATTGAGAAGGGACTGCCAACATAGCTTACAGTGACACATGCCACAAAGACAGAGGGGCCTGAGAGGGGACTGCCAACATAGGTTACAGTGGCATGTGCCACATAGACACAGATGTGTGAGATGGGACTGCCAACAGAGCTTACAGTGACAAAGGCCACACAGACACAGGGGCATGAGAGTGGACAGCCAACAGAGGTTACAGTGGCATGTGCCACACAGACACATGGGCATGAGACCGGACTGCCAACATAGCTTAGATTGACACATGCTACACAGGCACGAGAGGGGACTTCACACACTGCTTACAGTGACACATGCCACACAGACACAGGGACGTGAGAGGGGACTGCCAAGATAGGTTACAGTGGCATGTGCCACACAGACACAGGGGCATGAGAAGGTACTGCCAACATAGCTTAGATTGAGACATGCTGCACAGGCATGAGAGGGGACTTGATACACAGCTTACAGTGACACATGACACACAGACACAGGAACGTGAGAGGGGACTGCCAACATAGCTTACAGTGACACATGCCACACAGAGGCATGAGAGAAGACTGCCAACATAGCTTTTAGTGACACATGCCACACAGACACAGGAGCATGAGAGGGGGCAGCCAACATAGCTTACAGTGGCATGTGCCACACAGACACATATTGATTGAGAGGGGACTGCCAACACAGCTTACAGTGACACATGCTACACAGACACAGGCGCATGAGAGAGGACTGCCAAAATATGTTACAGTGGCATGTGTCACACAGACACAGGAGCATGGTAGGCGACTGCCAACATAGCTTACAGTGACACATGGCACACAGAAGTACGGCAGGAGGCTGCCAGCATAACTTACAGTGACACATGCCACACAGACACAGTGGTACCGGGGCGTGAGAGGGGACTGCCAAAACAGCTTACAGTGACACATGCCGGACAGTGGCGTGAGAAAAGACTGGTAACATATATTACAGTGACACATGCCACACAGACACAGGGGCATGAAAGAGAACTGCCAACATAGCTTACAGTGACACATGCCACACAGACACAGGGGCGTGTGAGAGGACTGCTAACATAGCTTACAGTGACACATGCCTCACAGAGGTGTGAATGAAGCCTGCTAACATAGTTTACAGTGACACATGCCACGCAGACACAGGGGCGTGAGACGGGACTGCTAACATAGCTTACAGTGACACATGCCACAGAGACACAGGAGCATGAGAGGGGACTGCCAGCATAGCTCACAGTGACACATACCACACAGACACAGGGGGGGCAATAGGGGACTGCCAACATAGCTGACATTGGCGTGTGGCACAGAGACACAGGTGCATTGGAAGGGGACATTCAACATAGTTTATAGTGACACATGCCACACAGACACAGGGGCATGAGAGTGGACTGCCAAAATAGGTTACAGTGGCATATGCCACACAGACACAGGGGCATAGGAGAGGACTGCTAACATAGCTTACACTGACTCATGTCACACAGCGGCGTGAGAGGGGACTGCCAACACAGCTTACAGTGACACATGCCGGACAGTGGCGTGAGAAAAGACTGGCAACATATATTACAGTGACACATACCACACAGCTCCAGGGGCATGAGAGAGGACTGCCAACATAGGTTACAGTGGCATGTGCCACACAGAGACAGGGGCATGAGTGGAGACTGCCAACATATCATACAGTGACAAGTGCCACACAGACACAGAGGCATGCGAGTGAACTGCCAACATAGCTTACAGTGACACATGCCACACATAGGTATGAGAGGGGACTGCAGGCATAGCTTACAGTGACACATGCCACACATAGGTATGAGAGTGGACTGCAGGCACAGCTTACAGTGACACATGCCACACATGGGTATGAGAGTGGACTGCAGGCATAGCTTACAGTGACACATGCCACACAGACACAGGGGCATGAGAGAGGACTGCCAACATAGCTTACAGTGACACAAGCCACACATAGGTATGAGAGGGGACTGCAGGTACAGCTTACAGTGACACATGCCACACAGACACAGGGACGTGAGAGGGGACTGCCAAGATAGGTTACAGTGGCATGTGCCACACAGACACAGGGGCATGAGAAGGTACTGCCAACATAGCTTAGATTGAGACATGCTGCACAGGCATGAGAGGGGACTGCCAACATAGCTTACAGTGACACATGCCACACAGAGGCATGAGAGAAGACTGCCAACATAGCTTTTAGTGACACATGCCACACAGACACAGGAGCATGAGAGGGGGCAGCCAACATAGCTTACAGTGGCATGTGCCACACAGACACATATTGATTGAGAGGGGACTGCCAACACAGCTTACAGTGACACATGCTACACAGACACAGGCGCATGAGAGAGGACTGCCAAAATATGTTACAGTGGCATGTGTCACACAGACACAGGAGCATGGTAGGCGACTGCCAACATAGCTTACAGTGACACATGGCACACAGAAGTACGGCAGGAGGCTGCCAGCATAACTTACAGTGACACATGCCACACAGACACAGTGGTACCGGGGCGTGAGAGGGGACTGCCAAAACAGCTTACAGTGACACATGCCGGACAGTGGCGTGAGAAAAGACTGGTAACATATATTACAGTGACACATGCCACACAGACACAGGGGCATGAAAGAGAACTGCCAACATAGCTTACAGTGACACATGCCACACAGACACAGGGGCGTGTGAGAGGACTGCTAACATAGCTTACAGTGACACATGCCTCACAGAGGTGTGAATGAAGCCTGCTAACATAGTTTACAGTGACACATGCCACGCAGACACAGGGGCGTGAGACGGGACTGCTAACATAGCTTACAGTGACACATGCCACAGAGACACAGGAGCATGAGAGGGGACTGCCAGCATAGCTCACAGTGACACATACCACACAGACACAGGGGGGGCAATAGGGGACTGCCAACATAGCTGACATTGGCGTGTGGCACAGAGACACAGGTGCATTGGAAGGGGACATTCAACATAGTTTATAGTGACACATGCCACACAGACACAGGGGCATGAGAGTGGACTGCCAAAATAGGTTACAGTGGCATATGCCACACAGACACAGGGGCATAGGAGAGGACTGCTAACATAGCTTACACTGACTCATGTCACACAGCGGCGTGAGAGGGGACTGCCAACACAGCTTACAGTGACACATGCCGGACAGTGGCGTGAGAAAAGACTGGCAACATATATTACAGTGACACATACCACACAGCTCCAGGGGCATGAGAGAGGACTGCCAACATAGGTTACAGTGGCATGTGCCACACAGAGACAGGGGCATGAGTGGAGACTGCCAACATATCATACAGTGACAAGTGCCACACAGACACAGAGGCATGCGAGTGAACTGCCAACATAGCTTACAGTGACACATGCCACACAGAGGCATGAGAGAAGACTGCCAACATAGCTTTTAGTGACACATGCCACACAGACACAGGAGCATGAGAGGGGGCAGCCAACATAGCTTACAGTGGCATGTGCCACACAGACACATATTGATTGAGAGGGGACTGCCAACACAGCTTACAGTGACACATGCTACACAGACACAGGCGCATGAGAGAGGACTGCCAAAATATGTTACAGTGGCATGTGTCACACAGACACAGGAGCATGGTAGGCGACTGCCAACATAGCTTACAGTGACACATGGCACACAGAAGTACGGCAGGAGGCTGCCAGCATAACTTACAGTGACACATGCCACACAGACACAGTGGTACCGGGGCGTGAGAGGGGACTGCCAAAACAGCTTACAGTGACACATGCCGGACAGTGGCGTGAGAAAAGACTGGTAACATATATTACAGTGACACATGCCACACAGACACAGGGGCATGAAAGAGAACTGCCAACATAGCTTACAGTGACACATGCCACACAGACACAGGGGCGTGTGAGAGGACTGCTAACATAGCTTACAGTGACACATGCCTCACAGAGGTGTGAATGAAGCCTGCTAACATAGTTTACAGTGACACATGCCACGCAGACACAGGGGCGTGAGACGGGACTGCTAACATAGCTTACAGTGACACATGCCACAGAGACACAGGAGCATGAGAGGGGACTGCCAGCATAGCTCACAGTGACACATACCACACAGACACAGGGGGGGCAATAGGGGACTGCCAACATAGCTGACATTGGCGTGTGGCACAGAGACACAGGTGCATTGGAAGGGGACATTCAACATAGTTTATAGTGACACATACCACACAGACACAGGGGCATGAGAGTGGACTGCCAAAATAGGTTACAGTGGCATATGCCACACAGACACAGGGGCGTGGGAGAAGACTGCTAACATAGCTTACACTGACTCATGTCACACAGCGGCGTGAGAGGGGACTGCCAAAACAGCTTACAGTGACACATGCCGGACAGTGGCGTGAGAAAAGACTGGCAACATATATTACAGTGACACATACCACACAGCTCCAGGGGCATGAGAGAGGACTGCCAACATAGGTTACAGTGGCATGTGCCACACAGAGACAGGGGCATGAGTGGAGACTGCCAACATATCATACAGTGACAAGTGCCACACAGACACAGAGGCATGCGAGTGAACTGCCAACATAGCTTACAGTGACACATGCCACACATAGGTATGAGAGGGGACTGCAGGCATAGCTTACAGTGACACATGCCACACATAGGTATGAGAGGGGACTGCAGGCATAGATTACAGTGACACATGCCACACATAGGTATGAGAGTGGACTGCAGGCACAGCTTACAGTGACACATGCCACACATAGGTATGAGGGGGGACTGCAGGCACAGCTTACAGTGACACATGCCACACATAGGTATGAGAGGGAACTGCAGGCACAGCTTACAGTGACACATGCCACACAGACACAGGGGCATGAGAGAGGACTGCCAACATAGCTTACAGTGACACAAGCCACACATAGGTATGAGAGGGGACTGCAGGTACAGCTTACAGTGACACATGCCACACATAGGTATGAGAGTGGACTGCAGGCATAGCTTACAGTGACACATGCCACACAGACACAGGGGCATGAGAGAGGACTGCCAACATAGCTTACAGTGACACAAGCCACACATAGGTATGAGAGGGGACTGCAGGTACAGCTTACAGTGACACATGCCACACATAGGTATGAGAGTGGACTGCAGGCATAGCTTACAGTGACACATGCCACACATAGGTATGAGAGTGGACTGCAGGCATAGCTTACAGTGACACATGCCACACATGGGTATGAGAGGGGACTGCAGGCATAGCTTACAGTGACACATGCCACACATAGGTATGAGAGTGGACTGCAGGCATAGCTTACAGTGACACATGCCACACATGGGTATGAGAGGGGACTGCAGGCATAGCTTACAGTGACACATGCCACACATAGGTATGAGAGTGGACTGCAGGCATAGCTTACAGTGACACATGCCACACATGGGTATGAGAGGGGACTGCAGGCATAGCTTAAAGTGACACATGCCACACATAGGTATGAGAGGGGACTGCAGGCATAGCTTACAGTGACACAAGCCACACAAAGGTATGAGAGGGGACTGCAGGCACAGCTTACAGTGACACATGCCACACATAGGTATGAGAGTGGACTGCAGGCATAGCTTACAGTGACACATGCCACACATAGGTATGAGAGGGGACTGCAGGCATAGCTTACAGTGACACATGCTACACATAGGTATGAGAGGGGACTGCAGGCATAGCTTACAGTGACACATGCCACACATGGGTATGAGAGGGGACTGCAGGCATAGCTTACAGTGACACATGCCACACAGGGGTATGAGAGGGGACTGCAGGCATAGCTTACAGTGACACATGCCACACATAGGTATGAGAGGGGACTGCAGGCATAGCTTACAGTGACACAAGCCACACATAGGTATGAGAGGGGACTGCAGGTACAGTTTACAGTGACACATGCCACACATAGGTATGAGAGTGGACTGCAGGCATAGCTTACAGTGACACATGCCACACATAGGTATGAGAGGGGACTGCAGGCATAGCTTACAGTGACACATGCCACACATAGGTATGAGAGGGGACTGCAGGCATAGCTTACAGTGACACATGCCACACATAGGTATGAGAGGGGACTGCAGGTACAGCTTACAGTGACACATGCCACACATGGGTATGGGAGGGGACTGCAGGCATAGCTTACAGTGACACATGCCACACATAGGTATGAGAGTGGACTGCAGGCATAGCTTACAGTGACACATGCCACACATGGGTATGAGAGGGGACTGCAGGCATAGCTTACAGTGACACATGCCACACAGACACAGGGGCATGAGAGAGGACTGCCAACATAGCTTACAGTGACACAAGCCACACATAGGTATGAGAGGGGACTGCAGGCATAGCTTACAGTGACACATGCCACACATAGGTATGAGAGGGGACTGCAGGCATAGCTTACAGTGACACATGCCACACATAGGTATGAGAGGGGACTGCAGGCATAGCTTACAGTGACACATGCCACACATGGGTATGAGAGGGGACTGCAGGCATAGCTTACAGTGACACATGCCACACATAGGTATGAGAGGGGACTGCAGGCATAGCTTACAGTGACACAAGCCACACATAGGTATGAGAGGGGACTGCAGGCATAGCTTACAGTGACACATGCCACACATAGGTATGAGAGGGGACTGCAGGCATAGCTTACAGTGACACATGCCACACATAGGTATGAGAGGGGACTGCAGGCATAGCTTACAGTGACACATGCCACACATGGGTATGAGAGGGGACTGCAGGCATAGCTTACAGTGACACATGCCACACAGACACAGAGGCATGAGAGAGGACTGCCAACATAACTGATACTGGAATGTGCCACACACACACAGGGTTGTGAGAGGGGACTGCCAAAACAGCTTACAGTGGCACAGGGTGAGAAAGAGCTGCCCAAAGAGGTGCACGGGAGAGAGAGAATCCCTACAGAGCTCACTGTAACACAAGTGCAGGAGTGAGGGGGATCCCTGCAGCATGTCATACAGGTATGTTTGAGACTTTGCTCACTGTTACAGAGGCAGGGCTAAGGGGGAGCCCAGCAGCTTCACTAACACGTCATACATGGCAGGTGAGGGGGGCTCCCGGCAGAGCTTACAGTATCATATGTCATACATGTGCAGGAGTGAGAGGGGGCTACCTGCAGAGATTTTATTAACACAAGTCATACAGGCACAGGGGGAGGGGGCTCCCTGTCATACAGGCAGCGGTGAGGATGCTCCCCGCAGGGCTTGCGGGTACCGGATGAGAGGGGCTCTCCTTCATACAGGCACCAGGGAGTTTGCACAGCCACGGGATACATAGGCACAGGGTGAGGGAACAGGATAGACCTTGATGTTTTTTGTAAAAAGCGTGTCCTCAAAAATCATTGGAGAATCCCATGCTCACCAAAACACAAACATGCCTTAGTTGCAACTGCAATTTAATCACTTGAATTTCTGCTGAACAGTTTGCCATCAATGCTGAATTTAGACCCATGATTTCATTTCAAACAGACAATTTTGTATCAGAGGAGAACAAGGATTTAGCCATCTCTGACAGATTTTAAGGTTGGCGACTTTGATAAAAAGAGGAATTTTGTGCAGTATCTTACAGAGGACAGGTATTGCTTATTCAGTGACCGCTAAGATATATTTATTCTATGTCCCAATGTCAATGAAATGTGGAAAGAACGTACACCTGTATAGAAGATGAGATGTCGCCAGCTCACAAGCCATCCGAGTCGACATACAGACACCATGGGCAGCTTTTAATTGCATTTGCTGAGAATGTATTAATGGGTTTGGGAGTACGTATGAATATAGGTGTGTGATGTTTGTATAGCGCCTACTTAGCTGAAGGCAGTGGAGCGTTATCCAGGCACATAGCTCATCTTGTGATGCAATTAGGCGGATTCTTCGAAGGACGGTGGACTGTTCCTGCATCCTGATGTAACGTTCTTCAGAGAGATGCACCTTTCAGCTCTTCCCTAAACCGGAGCAGCGTTGGACGGTCTTGATGGGGGCACAGAAGCCATTACAGGCCTTGGGGGCAAAGATGGGGAATGTCACGGTTTGCACTCTAATTACCACTGTAGTCTGCCAGTTGGTAATCACCTCGTTTCTTGCTTGTTCTGGATTGACCAAGGTAAGGGCGAACCTTTCCAATAGCCACGGTGCTGCTAACAATACAATGCCTACCAGGCCGTAACCTCCAGAAAACCCAGAGGAAAAACCCAAAATTGGGAAAAAACCTCAGATTACAGGAACTCCTGAAAAGAGGCAAAAAAGAGAACCTGACAAGGAAAAAGAATCAGGAACAACAAAACTGCAGGCAAAAAACAGGATAGGTCCAAAAACACGGGAAGCAGGAGCGATAAGAACCACCAGGACAGAAGTGTTTGCAACGCAAGGAAAAGAAGACCTTCTGTGCTTATATACTGACAAACAGGAAGTGACATGCAGGAAGAACTAAAGGTACTTCCTTGGATTGGGAAAGGCACATACAGGTGAATAGAAAAAGTGTAGGTGTAGAAAAGGTAGTGCAATGCATGCAGGGAAGGAAACACAGACACCTGGGAAGAAGAAAATATGGCCACCAGAAGGAAAAGGAAAAAGAAGAAAGAAAAATTAAAAAAAAAGAAGTCCAGAAAGTAGGTAAGAAAAATTACGGGGGCCGCATGCGAACATGGCACAACCCAGAGCCCAAGAGAGGACTCCTGAGCCACGGCGCGGTCGAGGAAACAGGTTGCGGCCCAAAAAACGGCCCGCGGCAGGACCGGCCACCCGAAACGCGGACCACCGATCTGACCACAGCCCGCAAGGGGGACGCCGCAGGTCCCCATGGCGTCAGAAGGAAGGCCTGTTGACTTGGTGCTTCTTTTCTGCATGCGGCAAACACCATGAACTAAAATAAATGTGAAATAAAATAAATATGTGAGCCTTTCTGATGGCAGCGTGGATTTCACCAGCCTCAGTGAGAGGGACACAGGGGATCACCTGTCTCCTCTGCACAAGTCTAGGTGAGATTAACGAAGGTTACCTACAGAGTAAACACTACATTCAACAAAACGTCATTAGCTATATGTGGGTGTTGCTCAACAGACCACAATATTTCAAGAAAAAGTCACACGGCTGAAAACAGAAATAAGCATTGGCAAAGCCTGTAGGTCATGCCTATCCAAAGCTATTGGCTTTGGCAATGTCTTTTAGTCATGCTGTACGGCAGCATGGATGTACAGCATGGCTAAAAGTTAAGTTAGAAAAGAAGTGCTATGACACGGCCAGCTCTGGTCATGTCATAGCACTTTTTTTGAGGTGTGTAGGGGTGTGCCAAAACAGAAAGTGGAGAGTGGAAGGGGCAATTTGCAACACCGACAATGGGGAGATGGGGTGAGAGGATGTGAAAGCAACACAGAGAAAGGTGGGGGTGGTAGAGGTAAAACCAACACAGAAAGTGTGGGTGGGTGGGATTAAAAGAAACACGGACAATGCAGTGGGATTTGTCAAAAGCAAAATGAACGGTGGGGGGAGAAGCAACACACACCACATACAATGGCGCAATGAACAATGGACAAACAATTAAAGGGGAGTGAGAATTAAAAGGTATCCCAATCTCAGAGTGAGCAGCAGTGGAGGGACAACAGAACAGAACCAAGCATTGGCAAAGCCTGTAGGTCATGCTTATCCAAAAGCTATTGGCTTTGGCAATGTCTTTTAGTCATGCTGTACGGCAGCATGGATGTACAGCATGGCTAAAAGTTAAGTTAGAAAAGAAGTGCTATGACACGGCCAGCTCTGGTCATGTCATAGCACTTTTTTTGAGGTGTGTAGGGGTGTGCCAAAACAGAAAGTGGAGAGTGGAAGGGGCAATTTGCAACACCGACAATGGGGAGATGGGGTGAGAGGATGTGAAAGCAACACAGAGAAAGGTGGGGGTGGTTGAGGTAAAACCAACACAGAAAGTGTGGGTGGGAGGGATTAAAAGAAACACGGACAATGCAGTGGGATTTGTCAAAAGCAAAATGAACGGTGGGGGGAGAAGCAACACACACCACATACAATGGCGCAATGAACAATGGACAAACAATTAAAGGGGAGTGAGAATTAAAAGGTATTCCAATCTCAGAGTGAGCAGCAGTGGAGGGACAACAGAACAGAACCAAGCATTGGCAAAGCCTGTAGGTCATGCTTATCCAAAAGCTATTGGCTTTGGCAATGTCTTTTAGTCATGCTGTACGGCAGCATGGATGCACAGCATGGCTAAAAGTTAAGTTAGAAAAGAAGTGATATGACACGGCCAGCTCTGGTCATGTCATAGCCCTTTTTTTAAGGTGTGTAGCGGTGTGCCAAAACAGAAAGTGGGGAGTGGAAGGGGCAATTTGCAACACCGACAATGGGGAGATGGGGTGAGAGCATGTGAAAGCAACACAGAGAAAGGTGGGGGTGGTAGAGGTTAAAACCAACACAGAAAGTGTGGGTGGGAGAGATTAAAAGCAACACGGACAATGGGGTGGGATTTGTCAAAAGCAAAATGAACGGTGGGGGACAAACAACACACACCACATACAATGGCGCAATGAACAATGGACAAACAATTAAAGGGGAGTGAGAATTAAAAAGTATCCCAATCTCAGAGTGAACAGCAGTGGAGGGACACTAATCAAAGACAACCAATCTGTACTTGGTCTGTGCTCTCCGGGAATGAAGAGGATGTGAAGCCAGCACTTGCTGACCAATTAGGAGGCAAAAAATAAGAGTGACAATGAAGACAACCAATGGTAAGCAATTGGCAGGCTCCAAGCCCCTTGTTGTATATAATATGTCTAGTAAGCAAGAGTGCATGCAATGCATGCACTGTCGCAGCGGAGACATAAAAAAACAAAATTGTGTCTAGTTTATGCCCCAGCTCACACTTAGATGTGAGATTGTCGCTGGGATCAAACGGGTACCATGGTGATGAAACAGGACATCATTTAGCCACACCATTAGCTTTGCTGTAGAGACCCCAGGGAACAAGGAATTATTAGAGATATACATGTTACAAGGAGTCTTCTGAATATGTTTTAAATTATTTTTGTTATGCCGGTGTGGCACAAGAACCTAGATTCCTCTAGAATATATCTTCTTTACAAAGTTTTGCTTGGGTATACCAGAAGAAATCCACTGGGTTCTTCTCGTAATTAAGGATTGAAAGATCTGCAGCTTCACCTCGAACATGAGTGATCTAGTACTGAATTTTCAGACCAGAGATATCCAGTGAAAGTATCTCAACATTCCTCCCATGGGTGCTAAAGGAGAAACCCCATAGTTCTTCCGCTATCCTCTGTGTTGCTTCAAGCCGAGAACCTGGGGCTTGGCTCATCTGAAGTTTAGCATCCAGGACCAACATTATGAGCATGTCAGGGAAGTGAGTTTTAACTCCAGCGGTCTTCCTGACTGTCTAAGATGATGAAGGTGCATTTAGGGTAGTGTGAGCAGATGCCCGGGATTTCCCCAGACAGTTCTGGTTTTTAGAGGACTGTCCTGTTTTTCCGAAACATCTCTTAATTTTAAACAAATGTACCGGTTTTTGGGACAAAGGTCAGATGATTAAATAACTGTTCCAGTTTTGGGGACAAAGGTCAGATCATCTAGGGAAACATAAGTTAAAGGTATGCTCTTCTTTGACAGATGCCCACAAAGTATGAAATAATTAAAGTAATGTATCTGTTTCTGTCAGGCAACACAGTCCCTTGTCTGCTCCCAGCAGAGAGAAGGAGTGGGGAGTAGAGAGAGGTGGGTGGGGTGGGTTTGGGGGTGCAGGGTGCAGGGTGAGAAGTCCAGTCTTAGCTGATTTTATATATGTAGGACTTCTAAATGTGTGTGTATATATATATATATATATATATATATATATATATATATATATATATATATATACACCTATAAACAGGCATGTAGAGGCCCACATTCTCAAAGCTATGCAAAAAAACGGGACAGGGCAGATATAAAAGTGAGAATAAAGTATTTAGTCCTTCTTTTATGTCTGACCTGTCCCAGTTTTTGCTCCTCAAAATCTGGTCACCCTAATGTAGGGGGCAGGAGGGAGAGGCAGAGGTAAAATGAACCTGAGTCTCCAGGATCATAGAGGTTGATGAAGTATCTTAAGAGGGCACTCCTATCACAATTTACCATAACCCAAGTCTTACAGGTACAGGGGATGAAGGGAGGCCTCAGGCACTGTTCAAGGCAACTTCATTATGTATTTAAAAGGTGATTGGATGAGCAGTGGTGAAAGGAGTACAAAAGGAGTTGGAAGAATCCATGGTCATATGAGAAGCTGCAAGAGTATTTTGCTGGAAACCCAGGAGATGATTGTTTGGGGTGGAACACACGCTGGTATTGGCAGAAACACCCTGGGACAGTTTGCACTAATAGCCTGATGGCATTTATTTAAAGAGTGGAAGTCCAATCTTCAGCCCAGTGACATGGTTTACGCTGCTATCTTCTGACATCATTTGACTTTCAGTGCCAACTGTATACTGTTTCTAGCGCCAAGAGGCCTTTTTGGTAAATGTACCCTCTACCACAGTTATACGTTTAAATGCACAGCACTCTTAAGTCTATCTTCTTCTTGTCTGTCTTGTATTTCCTAACATAAATATGTGCTTCATTCCCCACAAATTGAACATGTGCTGAGTTAGAGTCACAATTGACACTAGGTAAGTTCAGCTCTTTGTTCAATCCTGGGAGGTGAGGTACAGGCTCACCTTACAAGTCCCTTCACTCTCCTGCAACAGTTGACGCATCTCCTGTCCAAAACAACATATGTGACATATACCCTTCTAAATTACATCAAAATAGTTCAACTAAAGAGCAACACTACACACCACTTCCTTTAAGAATAAAACTCTATTTACATATTTATGTGAAAAGAAACTAAAACTCTTATTACATATTTATGTGGTAACTCAGAAAACAACCTATAAAGAATACTACATACTTAAAATTAAATTAATTGATTAGGATACATAATCCCCCAAATAAATTGGATGTTTAATATTGCTTCCTGATTTCCTTCTCTGGACGACTTCACTGTAGGAATCTACCCTATTCATGATTCCATCACACACATTGTCATCTACAACTCAAAAACTCATCCAATAATAAGGTCTATTCTTCCCATCCACATGCTCTCCCTCTCTTCCTTTCATCCCATTTTTACACTTTATAATTCGATTTACTCGCCAAACCCCTCACTAAGTTGAAGTCCTTAAGAGAAAGTTCTTCACATACTTCCCATAAACTGACAAGTTCTGAACTCATCCCTCTCTTGTCAGGTCATCCATTAGTAACAACATTTACCACTTGGGTTAGGATTATATCCTTTTCACGTGCCATCTCCCATTCACCTCTTTCATCTAACCCTTCCCTCCCCGCCCACTTACTGCCCCCTTTATCCCCAGGGACTTCTTTCAATGCAACTGCAATCTACTCAAACAATCTGCAACTTTGTTTTCGACCAATGAAACATTCTGAATCTTGCATTGGTAATCCAGGAGTCTCAAAGACAACAGAGCAATTTTGGACTTGTAGTCAGCAAACCTTCAGTAGTCAATACCATTACCACAGGCTTATCATTGCATCTTACTAAAACCACCAAACCCCACACAAAACTCTTGAAATACTCCCAGCCCCAAAGTACTGCCATCATTTCTCTCTCAACCACAGAGCAGCATTCTTCTGTAGGAGATAACGCCCTTGAAGCAAAAGCTTCAGGTGCTTCTTCTCGATTGCATTCAATCTGTGATAATGAAGCTCTGATACCTTTACAACTGGCATCAGTGGTTATGATATATTTACATTCGGGATCAAATCCATCCATTGCATTGGCAGAGTAAATATCTTTCTCTAAAGAATCTAGTGCCATATGTACATTGTGAGAAACCGGGTTGTTGGTTGAGTCGAGTGTTAGACCTTCTCAGGCAACAGCCACAATCCCTGTCAGGGTGAACCACAAAAAATCACTAAATTAATCTGGCAAAGTGCAAAATATTATTACAGTAATACAGTAACAAAGTGAAAACACAACACAAGAAAAATCTCACACCAATTTATAAAAACAAAGTAAATTGTGATAAATTATTTGACCCCAAAATAGATAAATATCAATTTTGAAAGTTTAAAGTGAAAAACAGTGTCAAAAAGAACAAAGCGCGAATCACAGGTTCCTGGCCACGCAAAACTGGGGCAAAGGCAAAAGTTAAGGCCAACCACGGTGAAGCACAGTTTCGATAGAAGAAGCGGATTGGGCCCAATCTAATCTTATGTTCGGATTGAGAAAAAAGTTTGCCGAAAAAACGTCTGCGAAGGTAGAGTTCAGCAGGGTAAGGTTGCAGCCGGTGTCCGAGGAGGAGGCGTTGTCTTCGGGGAGCCACCGAATGAAGTTGCAGTGAAGATATCCACATTCAGAATTCACTATCGAAATGGAAGTTGTCAATAGCCAAGGAGGGCTCCACATGGTTGGATAGCCCTTCTTGGATGGGCGTCTGAACAGGATTTGCTGCTGTGAAGAAGAACGTAGTGGATGCTGCTGGGAAGTCAGTCAGACCGGCGCTGCACTTTGAGCAGAATGGCCAGTGGGCAAATCCCATTCTTCTTTCAGGTCTCAGAGCACTTTTTAGCCAAAAATGTTATGCGTCCCAAGTTTTGGATTTTGACTATCCCGTCAACTTTAGTAAGACTTCCAAGTGTCCAGGACTGGAGAGGCATCACTTGGAGGGTCAATACTCACGCAGGATGGGTCTTGGTGTGGGTTTAAGATGAAGGGAGCCTTTTGTGTCTCTAAGGCTCTGACCAGGTGGCCAGAAAAATAGCCCTTGGAGTCACTCTGGAGGTCCTGGGTTCACGATGTAGGTCCAGTCCTTTTACTCAGGCAGCACAACATTATAGCAGAGTAGCAGTCCTATCAGCAGAACAGCAGTCCAGCAGTTCTACTTCTGAGTCTTCCACAAGTCCAGAAGTGAAGAGTGGGTTTGAGGGTTGTATACCTGGTGCTTTCTTAGAAGTAGGAGAAGTTTCTAGAGAACTACCTTTGAAGGGATTGAGGTTTCCTGCCTCCCCTTCCCCGACCCCAGCCTAACTACAGGGAGTGTGAAGTCCTTTATGTGAAGACAGGACACAGCATATTGAGGTGCAAGTAGGGCTGTCCCCATCCTGTCAGTGAATGGCCCATCCAGGCACACCTAAACCCTCTATTGTATGTCTGTCAGGAAGGAATATCCAAAGTCTAACTGTCCACTACACCCAGATATGTGAGCGAGGAGCAGGCTGCAGCCACAAAATAATTTGGACACAAAAATGGCAACTTTCCAAAAGTGGCATTTTCAGAATTTTAACTAGAAATATGACTTTAACATGAAACAGGATTTTTCTTTACAATTTCAAAAACACCAAACATGACTTTTCTACCTGTCCCAATCACAAGTTAGCACTGATAGATGTAATAACCCCATGTATCCTATGGGAGAAATAGGCCTCATAGTAGTGAAAAGCAAATTTAGGAGTTTTTCACTACCTTGATATGTAAAATAAAGAAGCACACGTCCAACTTTTTCATTACAATGCACCCTACCTTATAGGCTAACTAGGGCCTACCTTAAGGGATGCATTATATGTTATAAAAAAGTAGTTTGAGGCTTGCTAATGGGGTTAAGTCGAATTTGCAGTTTAAAACTGCTGTCAGGCTGCAATAGCAGGCTGGAATTTTTTTTAAGGGACTATTTAAGTGGGTGGGACAATAAGTGCTGAAGACCCACTAATAGCATTGAATTTACCGGCCCCAGGTATATAGTATACCGTTTTACTAGGGACTCTAAGTAAATTAAAAATGCCAATCAAGTACAAGCCAATTTTACCATGTTTTAGGGACGAAGTAAAAGCATTTCAGCACTTGTTAGCAGTGGTAAAGTGCACAGAGTCATAAGGCCACCAAAAATGAATTCAGAAATTTAGGAGGGTGAAGGCAAAAAGTATGAGGAAAGACCACCCTAGGGCTGACAGGTCTAACATCCAAACATTAGAAATTGAGATTTCATAATTGCGATTCTTATCAAATCGCAGTTAGAAAATCACAATTCCTAATATACAAAAAATTTACACTTTTTAAATATCGATTACTAGTGTGTCACAAATTCATCTATTTTAATGAGGCATGTTGCAGTTTGCAACCCGTTAGGAATTAAGGCTATCACAGGGATGGTGGCATAATGGGGTCAGAAGCCTATGTTTTTGAATAAAGAAATCTATTTTTTTTAAAGCAACCCATTTCCTTAAATAAAAATGGGATGCATTTTGAAAATTAAAATGAAACGTTTAACTTTCTTTTTTTTAGAGTATAGGCAGGGGTTTGTGGGACCACTGCCTGCTCCTAAACATATTTGTTTCAAAATTCATAAAGAGGAAGGGGTCCCTTAAGGATCCCTTCCCATTTGTGAAAGGTTATCACTTCCTTTGAGGGGTCAGTAAAATATGAATATTTTGCAACCATAATTTAGTCAAAAAGCCTTCATATATTCCACTGCAATTCTGTATTTGGAAGGGATGCCCTAAACATGCCCTGACCAATTACCAAATTGCTAAACCAAACTGCAATTCAGTAACAAGTCACCAAATCACAGTTTGTTTTCTGTACATTGGGAAGTGCTTTTTAGCTGCCACAAATGGCCTAATTCTGCAGGTCAGCCTGTTTCCAACCACAAACATTCTGTACCTATGCCCCCCAAATCTAAGGAATGTGTTCACACCATAAAAATGTGACTTTGTTCTTCATCTTTTGTCTCAAATAATGTTTTTTCTGAAAAAATGTCATATGAATTTGACGTAGAATTCTATCAGACCAAAAAAATAATATCATTCATCTTTACTAGCCCGCGCAGGAGCATTCTTAATAACCTTAAGCAAATATTATTTTCAATTCTATCTTTACCAGTCTCATGCCCTAAGTTAAAGGCTAAATTCCAAATTTACATTTAGAAACTTTTGGAATCAAACCATGTTT
This sequence comes from Pleurodeles waltl, assembly GCF_031143425.1. Lineage (NCBI taxonomy): Eukaryota > Metazoa > Chordata > Amphibia > Caudata > Salamandridae > Pleurodeles > Pleurodeles waltl. The sequence goes on along the minus strand of NC_090449.1, from coordinate 1,075,841,848 downwards.
TTCCAGTTGAAGTAAAACCTTAAACGACAATCATGCTGTTGTTTATTTTTACCCATAATCAAAATATCATCATGGAAAAATATAGTACCTTCAAAGTTTATAAACAATTTGTATATCGGTGTCTGGAAAACTGTGGCTGCAGAGCTAACTGAAACAACTCATATGTACCATAAATGCAGTAAGATTTTTACTTTTATGATGCAACCACATCTGATGGCAGGCAGAAAGCAAATCAATGGACGAAAACCATTAGATCCCTTTAGTTGTAGCTAAAATGTCATTAGGTTTAGGCAAGGGCAACCTTTTAATTACAATATTCCCATTAAGATCCCTTAAATCCATACATAATACCATTTTCCCATTTGGCCCTTTGTGGTCATGACTAATGGAGCAACCCTCTCTGACGCATCCACCAGTTCTAAGATACTGGTTCCAGTAACTTTCCCATTTCTTGTGTCCTTCTTCTCTCACACTCCATGGTAAATTCCTCATCTTACTCACTTTTGGTGTAGCATTTTCTTTCAACATCACTTTTTGTAAGAAACCCCTTAAAGCTCCAAGTTTTCCTGAAAATATCTTTGGAAATCTCTCTAATACATCCTTACTTGTGGTGTTACTACAATTACCTACAACTAGTACCTGATCACAGACCCCAAGGTTGTGTCTGAATGGCAATTCAAGCCACTCAGACCAAATCTGATGCTGCTTTCATGCTAGGTTTAGCATGAAAGCAGCGCCATGATTGCTGGAGAGCCTGTGGTGGTGTCCCATTGAATGCTGGCGGCAGGAGGCGGCAGTGGCAATGGCAGTAGGTACGTTTTTTTCAATTATTATTTTTTATTGTTTTCTGACATGGGCCCCTAATTTGAGCTTGATCATCTGCTATGTTTCCTTGTTTTGTTCTTCTGTTCAAGATTCAAGTCATATTTGTCATTTTCTAACGTTAGGCTCAAATACTAAAATATCTGTAGGGGAAGTCGCTTCGGAAGTTGCCTCTTTATTGCCCATCAATTATCTGCCACATTAAGCTTCTGTCACTGCCCTGTGTTTGAAAAGCCACCTTGAACCTATCACTGTCATCCATTCCCACAGGGTTTGGTGCCCAGTGTTCTGCGTAATGACTTTTTTTTCTACTTTACAATGCCTGTAGAAATGTTAAAATGTTTTCCTGCAATTCCAAAACCTCTCATGATGAGTGTTCCAAAGTTCATTCAGTTGCTAGACGGAGCCAGGAACCGTCACCTGAGAGATGTTGTGTGCTGTGTCCTCCTGCAAAATCAATTAATCATTTAGTACTCTCTTTCGTCTGTGGCCAAATGTTAGTCTGTAACACAACTTGGCGACAATTTGGGGGATGAAGGTAAAACTGCACTGTTTTTAATGGTGACCAGACCTCATCAACAGTTGTGTGTCAAACACCTACTCATCAAAAGCTACTCTTTCATGTGAGTCAACCACCTACCTTAAGTCTCGCTGTTTTCACCTAGTGATAACATTTTTGTATATAGTCACCATTAGTTTTTGTATATAGTCACCATTAGTTTTTGTATATAGCCACTATTAGTTTGATTTTAAGTTACCAGTATTCCTGTAGCACAGGGGAACCTGTGCTGCTTGAAGGGGATTGCTGGACCCAAGTTACACCTTCATTTGCACAACATTGCTAATTCATAGTGCTCTAGCGAGTCTCTGGGGTTCAGCACCATCTTCTGCTATGCCCCATTAATCACGGTCCTCTTAAGGGACCGCAAAGCAGGTTCACACAGCTGGTGCTCCAATGGCATGCCTAAATTGTGACAAAGGCAAGCCCATCTGAGCCCTTCCACTGCCGGACGCCAGGTCCTTTCCCCCAAAAAAATTATTCCCGAGCTCTTTGACATTGGGAGCACAAGTAAGACCACATGATGTCCCTGCTACAATCTCAATGTATCGCCTATCCAATACCTTTGCCCCAAATGTGGCTTCTCATTCCAGGCAGCATCACGCTCCCCACCTAATGAAGATGCCGATCAATCTCGGATGCGTGTTACAAATCCACCAACTAACGCAGACCAAATGGCTCCTTGACACGGGGTCATTCATAAAACATAGGCAGATGTGGCATCTGACCCAGATTTCAAAGCAGGCATCCTGGAGCGCAATGACCTAATTAGGGTAGACAGACAACATAAGAGAGGGGGCGGTATCTCCTGAAAGTTAGGCCAAATCATAGATCCTCACCCTCCACTCCATATTACTACCAAGAGCTTAGAGAGCTTAAAAGAAAATGCAGACACCAAGAACAACTCTGGAGGCTGAATTACAACTAGGCCTGGGTGGAGTTCGCGGAGTTGCACTAAATAGAGCTCCTCAAAGTGGTCAAAAAAATCCACTGTGCTATGCGCAGTTTGGCAAGCAGCTGAGTGTGTTAGATCACGATGTTCCAACTGATTTTTAGCACTAGGTGTTTGTCCCGTGCTGAAAAATCAGCACAAACGGCTCCCTGGACAGTGCAAGAGTGCGCTGCTTCTTTTCTGCCACTTGAGTTGATTTTCTACTCGAGCAGCAGCTACCTCAACATGAACGAAAGGTTTCTCAACGCGAGCAGTCGACACCAAACTGCAACTGCTCGAGTTGAAAAATCTCACAAGGAGGTGGTCTTAAGTAAGATGTTCCTTGCTCACGCTCACCAACTCACCATTGATGAGCGCAAGCGAAGAAAAAAACTCTGCTCTACTACACAGACTTTTTCGGAGCTCCACGCTCTACGTGGAGCGCGGAGTGGGAAAAAGTCTTTAAACTCCACGAGCGAAGCGGAGTTCACTGCCCACCCCTAATTACAACCCAGAGGAGAAAACAAAATACAAAACTTTGATAAAAGAGCACAAAGTGCAAATATGTCAAATTTTTGCATTAAAAATAAGATCACGTCAGACCAGCAGCTTTGTGATAAAATAGCAGACTTTTTCTTTGTGTTCTGTGCACAGCACACCATTTCATGGTGAGACATTATCACTTACTGTGGGAGGAAACACTGAGCCCTGCCTTTTGTACAGCATGGTGGCACCTCTGTGTCTGCTGTCATGTGTGCTTCAGTACGCTATTCACCCACCTACTTGCTTGTGATTGGCTGACATTTTCTTTTGTCTTGTAGGTCATTCAAATTCACGATTAACGCTGCCTGTGGACCTAACTACAGGAAAACAGATATTACTAGTACCGTATAGATTTTCATATTTAAGAAAGTTTATTACAATATTTTTAAAAAACTTATAAATACACAACACAAGGTTTCCTAATTCCATTGTACCAGAACTTAGAATTCCAAGACTAAAATGGCCATTACTGGATTGCCGTAGATCTTACTAAATTTGATCCGCTGAAAAAAGCTATTTCGTTTAATTGTTCAGGCACTGAAAGACAAATGATGTTTGATCACCTACCTCTCAAAATACGTGCAGTATGTTTTGTTTGGGATGAACTTACAGAAGCTATGAAAAGATTAGAATCAAACATTAAGGATGATGTCAGTATAAGAATTGAAAGTCACACATTTTTCACTTGTCGTCAACAGATTGAATCAATTGGTTGATTCTCAGTAGAAATAAGAGAACTTGCTTTTGCTTCAACTTGTGAATTTGATGATGTCCTGGATAATTATCTTAGAGATCAGTTGGTGGTAAATTGTTGTGACAGCAGAACACAGGAGAGACTTCGGTGTTGTAGAAATCCAGTTTAAGAAGAGACATTAGAAATTACCAGGGGCGTAGAAAGACCAGTTGTGGCCTCCAAGGAATTAGGCAAGTCAAACAATAACGTGATACAGAAAACAATAATGCTGTTCATGCCAATCTGTATTAATCACATCAATATCTGAGAGAAAATTGGATAAGAATAATTTGTTAGTGCTTCGATGAATCACAGCAAATTCCAAAACATGTTTGGCTTTAGGAAAAACATGCATGAAATGCGAGAAGGTTGGACATTTCACGGAAGCATGAAGGAACATTCTGCAAAATGTTCTGGTCAATGAACATAGACCCGATGAAATTAAATTGGAGATGAGTGAATAAGCAAACACAATTGTTTTATATATTAAGATGGTTGAGACAGGAAATCTATTTGGCAAGAAAGAAGAACCCATCTGTGACGTGAAAAATGAGGACGTGAAAGTAACTTCCACAGTGGAGTCAGGATCCCAAATCATCATATTTGTCACAGAGTTGCTATATTGGAAACATGCAGCAGTGTCAGGTTGATTCTTCCAGGGTTTCAAATACATATGATGGGCTTCTTTTGTGAAAATAAATCCATCAAGAGCAGATCAATTCATGCAAACATTTATGTTGCTAGCCAGGGGTACAATATTTTGGGTTGGGGGACCGATGTGCTTTTGGGATGGTGCTTAGTCTAAGTACATATCATCCCATTTCTCTGGTTGACATTCTGGACACTGGAAAGGACTTATTTGAAGGGCTGCTGAATAAACAGAAATTCATTTTAGAGTATCATTTGAGGTAATCAAAGGTTAAAAGCATCAAATAATAATGAAACCTGACACAGTTCCTGAGGTACACAAAGTGCCATTAAGTGTTAGTAGTTACTTGAAAGATCATATAGAAAAACTTGTTAAAGGGAACGTCATAGAATTCAGTGATTCTTCACTATGAACTTCAACTATTGTCGTTGCGAAGAAGAAGATGGGAGGGTTCAGGATTTGTGCTGACCTTAGATTCTTAAACCTTCATATTTAAGTAGATTGCTTTCCTTTGGCCAAGAAACAAGAAACAATGGCTTAGAGAGGTGATGCCAGAACGTTCTCCGCTTTAGATCTTAGAACTGCATATCATCAGGTTGATCTAAGTGAGGAGTCCCATTCTTTAACTTCATTTAACACCTCTTTTAGGGCCTTTACATTTTTGGGCGTGCCCGTCAACCAGGACTCTGCTGCTTCTTTCTAACCTTCAGAAGTTAAGTTATCAGATTCTTGTGGATGTTCCTGATGTTCTGGCATATCAAGATGATATTTTGATTCATACCAATAAGTTAATGGTGCATTTGTTCACTCTTGACAAGGTATTTTGTATCTTAAAGAGGTATGGTATCACAATCAAGACAGAAAGATGCCAATTTCTGGTGGGTGAAGTACTATATCTAGGTCATCACATAACATCTAATGACATATGACCTCAAATTGATTTGTTAGAGGTGATAAGGAATACACCTGCATCCAGAGACAAAGACCAGTTGAGATCATTCTGGGGTCTTTGTGATTATTATTCAAGATTCATAGAGATTTTTGCCTATGAAACAGACACTTTGACAAATCTTTTAAGAAGTGGTGTTAAGTACTGTTGGGATGAGTGTAACTTTAATTTTTTTGTAAAATCTGGTCATAAATGCTCCTGCGCTACAGGTGTTTAACGATGATTCAAAAAGTGTAGTCACGCTTAATGGCCATGCTGTAGGACGTGGGGCTGTGATGAGTCAAATTGTGAGGGTAAAGATAATACAGCAGCCTTTGCCTTGAGGAGTATGTAAAATGCTGAAAAGAAAAGAATTACAGTGCTATAGAAAGGCAGTCATTAGCATGTGTATGGCCACCAACCACTTTTATGCTTATCTCTGGGGTAGAGAGTTCTCATTGGTCACCGACCGTAAACGCCTGGTCTATCTATTTAATGATGAGAATTTTAATAAGTTCAATCCTAGGTTAGTGAGGCTGTTATCAAAATTGCACAAGTCTAACATTCCCTGGAGGAAAGAATCCCAGGAGGGAAGACTTTCTTTCAACCTGTTCTACTACTCAAGTTTTTGATGGTGATCCAGCTGAAGAATTTGAGTTTGGAGTGAGTTTGATGGTGTGGTATATGCAAAAGGGATTGTTTCTCAGAAAGAATGGGAAGAGATGGGAAATGAGGATGTTTGTCACATTTTACTCAGAAATACATAAGACAAGGATGAACAAAAAAATATTATGCATGTGAGGAAGTCAAATTGTTTCACAAGGTCGAGGGTTAATTAATCATTGAGGGTGATCTGATTTTGCTTGGGAACCTGCTCAATTTATCGATGAGGTTGAGAAACAGACAGGTACAACTTTGCCCATCATGTTCGTGTCAGTTTAACTGGATCGAAAAAAAACATTGTGTTTATATTACTGATGGCCAGGGATGGATGTGGAAGTAGAGACACTTGTAGTTTGTTGTGATAGATTCAGGGTGGCTGTAAACTTATGCTGCACTCATAATATGCCTTTGTCCCCAGTAAAATGACCTGACTCACTCTGGTAAAAAGTAGAAATAGATTTGATAGGAACAAATAGAAGTTTAAGTAAAGATGTGGAACCTAAATATGTCTTTTTTTATTTTATTTATGTTTTATTTATTTGCTCAAGAGAATACAAGCACAAATACAAATTCATCATTTCCAACATTCATATTACAATATACAGAAGAACGTTCATCCAGATCTACATCACCTCTGCCATTACATTATCAATTAGCTAACCATCTACCCAATACTCCCCACGTGGCTTGTCCCTTTCGTCTCCCTTCCCTCCCTTTCCGCTCATACAATGCATGCTCCAGCTGATATATCGAAAGGAGGAGATCTAGCCAGTGTTGGAAACTTAGAAACACGTGGCTCAATTAAATCCAATACCTCAAGTATTACAACTCCGGGGGTTAGTTCAACATCTTGACTAGCGACATCTTTAAGAAACTGCTCAACCTTCTTCCTCAGAGTCGACAACTTTGTGCATGTAGCAAACATGTGTATTAAATCAGCTCCATGTAGCTGACATCTTGGGCAGTGTATTCCCTCTGCCCTACCCCACTTTATTATCTTCCCCGGAGTAAAATACAGATCAAAGATTGTTTTATAATGCTGTGCCTGGAGGGACGAGGAGATCAGGGTACTACACCCTAACCCAAGGGATTAAAAAAAATCAGATTCTTTCACATTACGTTTGACGCCCCACTTCTTGCTATGCTTCGCCAAATCTTCTGGTAATTCATCATTCAATCTGGCATAGACTGACCTTATAGTAATCTTGTCGCTAGTTATCATCATCTCCAGCAAAGAACACTTTGCAAATCCTACCACCCCCCCCCCCCCAGTTTTCCTATGAATAAAATCCCTTACATGTAGGTATTTAAAAAATCCCCTTTGAGGCAAACCAAAGTTCTCACGTAGATTCTCAAATGTAGCGATTGTGGATCCTACAAAAAATCTCCTAATCTTTGTATCCTCTGTCGGTTCCAGCTCACCATATAATTATCTCTAAATATCTCAGGGAGCAAAGTGTTATTCGCAATCAGAGTATAGTAATTATATCTGCCAAGACCTATTCTCTTCCGCAAAGGGTCCCAGCATCTAAAAGAGGCATTTAGGACTTTGAACTGAACCTTCTTATAGTAGCTGGGTTCCAAAAATGCCAGCAATGCCCCATTAGCAGCAGGACCAATTAATAATTCATAAGTATTCAGGACATACCCTTCACCCCTCACCGGACCGCTAATATTAAACAAGGGATGCATATACTGTAGTGCGGCTGCCATCTGGTATAACTTAAAAGTTGGAAGAGACCAGCCTCCCTTCTCCCTGGACAGTGTCACATATTTACTAGCCCTCCTAATCTTGCCATATGACCAAATAAACATAATTATTAGTTGATCCAACATATTAAACCAAGATTTCTCAAACTCTAGTGGGATGGCCCGAAATAAGTATAAAACCTTAGGGAGAAACATCATCTTTATCATGTTACACCGCCCCATAATTGTCATTTGTAAATTGTTCCATCTACCAAAATTATGTCTAGCTCTCTTGACAATTGGTGTAAGATTATACCGGACTATTTGCTCTACTTGCGGTCTAATATCGATCCCTAAATAAACTGCATGGTCGATCCTTCGTGTATCTATTGACTTGCAATACTCGTTTAATACTCTTTGGGTCTTATCTTTATTGAGTGAACAGCCAGACACTATCCAAAAGCTTTCTGCAGCCTTTTCAATTTCCTTGAGGGCCAAATCTGAGTTGGCGGTAATAAGTGCAACATCATCCGTGTAAGCCAAACTTTTAGTACCCCACCCATTGCGGATCACCGGTTGAATAATCGTATTCTTTTCTAAATATCGCAGGAAACGATCCAAATATAATGCGAATAATAAAGGCGAGCACAGGCATCCTTGCCGCGTACCACGCTCAATCCTGAGATCATTTGAGTAGTCACCACACATTTGTATTCTAGCACTTGGATGTTTATACAGTGCCTTAACAGCTGTGATAAATCTGTCCCCTAGACCATATACCCGAAAAGTTTCCCACAGATATTCCCAGTTAGCTCTGTCGAATGCTTTCTCAGCGTCCAGCGGAACCATAGCCATGGGCTCCTCTGCCACATGTGTGGCATCAAATAAAGCTAGAACTCTTCTGATATGATCGGTTGTCTCCCTCCCAGGGACAAACCCATGCTGATTCTGAGTTACCAATTTGCCAATACAGGAGGACAAGCGAGTTGCGAGTATTTTAGAGTAAATTCTTCGCATCACTATTTATAAGGGTAATTGGGTGGTACGAGCTTAAGCTGAGCAGGTCTTTGCATTCTTTAAGAACACTACTATATTAGCGGTGCCCCAAGACGGTGGAGGATTACCCCCTTGCTGCACTTGAATTAATACCTTCAAAAACACTGGTGAAAGCATGTTCTTAAAATATTTATATAATTCAAGAAGAATACCATCTGTACCTGCAGCCTTCTCATTTGGGAGCCCTCAGAGCGCGTCCTCCAACTCATCCATTGTAACCTCATGTCCTAGTGCTGCTTGCTCCTCTGAGATAATCCTACCACCCATAATCTCGCTCACCCACCTACCATCGGACTGTTCCATACCAGTAGGGGAGGCTCTATATAGTTCTTCATAGTACTCCCGAAAGGCTTCCCTGATTGCGTCTCAACCTATAACTATTGCCCCAGCCTTATTCTGAACCTTCAAGACTGAGCCAATAGAGGCCATTTGACGGGCCAGCACTGCTAAAATATGCCCCACTTTCTCACTAAATTCGTAACACTCCATCCGCCTTGCCAGGTATTTTTCCGCAACCCTTTCCACTAAGCACTTATTTATTAACATTTTGGCTATAGCTATCTGATGTAAAGCATACTCAATGCCCATGCCATACTCGACCGCTCTAAAGAGTTGCTCTTCTGCTGCATGCAGCTTTCCCATTAGTTCCTGAGTCTGGACTGCTGCCTGTTTCTGCCGTCTAACACTAAAGCCAAGTGTTTCCCCCCTTATCACAGCTTTTAATGTATCCCATACTATCTCAACTGAAGCTGTCCCCATATTGAATTCCCAAAATTTCTTCAGCCGTATACTCATATGCTGTATATACAAAGGGTTGTTCAGCAGAGCTCTCTCAAACGTCCAACACTTCCTAGGTCTCTGCCCATCCTCTATCTTAACCTCCAGAAGTAGAGGGTTGTGATCTGCCATGAATCGGGGGTATATCTTTATTTACAACCCCTCTAGGAATACAAATAAAATAAGAAAGTAATCTAACCATGCAAACTTCCTGTGGGGAGCTGAAAACTATGTATATCCCGGGTTTGGCCATTTCAGTGCTGGCCATACATTTACCAATCCAACTTCTCTTTGCAAGTTCTTAAGGGCCTGATAAACTCTAGGTTTGCATCCTGAGTAGCTTTTATTCCTAACATCACTTAAATTCTGCAGTCCATCCCATGACCCATCAAAATTCAAATCTGCTAATTCTGCTGAAATAAAATCAAATAATGACGGATCGTCATCCACCGAGCCATACAATGAACATAGCGTAAACCTTACTTTACCCAACAAACATTCTATTACCACCCATCTTCCAAACTGATCCACCTTCCTCTGGGTAACTATACATTTGGTGTTACTTGCCAGGATAGCAACTCCCTTTGTTTTAGTCTTTTGCTCAGTACACCATAGCAACCGCAACCGCAAGCCTAGAGCCTCCAGCCTAGCTTTATCAGTTTTCTATATGAGTTTCTTGCAGACAATAAATGTCCGCTTTTAACATTTGCAGATCGCCTGTTATTTTTCTCCTCTTACGGGGATTGTTTAAACCACATATATTTATAGATGCTATCGGGAATACCGCCATATATATACCTCAAGTTGGTTTCGCACCACCATATCACCATTTTTAAGTTATAAACTCTCTATTCTTACAACTGTTCTTATATCTCCACCTCTTATGCTTTAATTCCATCTTCATACTCAGTGCTCCAAGCACTGAGTCAAATTGTATTCGACAATTATACCTTTGGGTGCATTCTCTTGGGTATTCAATTTTCATTATTTCCCCCCCACTGCACCCTGCTCCCCCACCAACCCTACCCCTACCTCCCTCACACCCCTCACACCCGCCCCCCATCTGCCCCCCTTCCCTCCTCTTGGCCTTCCTCCTACCCCCTCCCTCCCTCAAGCCTCGCTGAAACAGCCCTCCCCCAACCCATCTTCCCCCACCCCAGGAGCAATCAGACCATCACTGGCCTGAATGTTGGTGCCACACAGGTGTGGGCCGCGAGCCCCCCCGAACTGCCTGGCTTCTGCTTCCTTAGATACCCCTACATTCTTTACGAACATTACCACTAGAAGGCTAAGACCTCAACTCTTGCTCTTATAGAACTTTAAGCCCCATCAGGTACTCTTTTGCCTGAACCTCTGAGGTAAACAGTTTGACTTTCCCATTAACCACTGTCTTTAAGCGAGCGGGGGGCAGCAAGTAGGCCTCCCCTCCCATATCCTGAAATGGTTTAATCAGCTGCTGAAGCAGGGCATCTGGGTGGGCTTTATCGAATATGGCCTGTCTTAACAAATAATTACCAAAAAAAAACAATATGGCTCTAGGATATTTAGATTCAGCTTTGTGACCACCCTCCCGCCAAACTCTTGGAAATCTATGGGCCCTTTGGATCTCAATCTCCCAGTCCCAGTTGGTAAGCTCCAGGAAAGCATCTCACAGGGTCTTAGTCATATATGCCCTAGTATTGTTGCCCTCTACCCCTTCTTCTATGCCTAAAAAGCGTCAGTTATTTCTCCTCTGCCAATCCTCCTGGTCTTCCAGTTTCCATATAACATCATTCAGTTGTCCACCATGCGATTCACACTGTTCTCTTAGGGCCTCAACGTCCGCCTCCACCGCCATCGTTCTTTCCTCCATTGTGTTTAACTTTTTTTCAATTTCTTTGCAAGACTTCGCGACCTTGCACACAGTTCCTTGCAGGCGCTTTGTGGTGATCCGAGCCCAACAGCTCTCCACCACTGTCTCTGTTTGCAGCTCCTTAATCGAGTTGTATATTGACTGTAACATTTCTGAATCTGTACTAGTGGTGCATGTACTAAGATCCGGACAGCCTGCACTCCCATCAGCATTTGGTTGGGCGTCAGGGATAGGTACCTTCACAATTCCCATCAATTTAGTTCCTGAGTAGTCCCATTCAAGTGTCTTGCTACTCTGAGCTAAAAGCTCAGTTCCGCTACTGGGACCAGTCTGTATTTTTAAACACTTGGCTTGTTGCCGTTGTTGTCGCACAGTGGACTCAGCGGTTGATGATGCGCTCCCCGACTCAGAGGATATGCTACCTCCTGTTTCACTCTGATTACAGCCGCTGCTGGTAGCATCAGAATCCTCATTTAATTAACAGAATTTATGCCCACCGTCCTTAGACCAATCCGGAACTTTCTGTAGCATTCCCATCTTCTTGGCTCCCACCTCAAGATTTTTGACCGCGTGTCTGTCCCCCATTTTGTCCCCCGAGCACACCACAGTGAGAGTATCAACTCCATCTTGAACATCCTGTGTACTGCCTTTAAACTCCACCAGTTGTGGTTGCATACTTTTACTAATGGGTGCTTTAACTTCCTTCGCATTCAACACCTTTTGCTCATCACCATTGCCCAGAGTGTCCAACGGGCCCCCGTCGGCACCTTGCAACATAGTCGGAGGAGAATTGCTCCCATGAGATATTTCCTTAGCTCCTTCAGATTGTGTACTCTCCCCACTGATTAACATGTAGTTTCCTTTTAGTGCCGATTGGATGTCTGCTGGAGGGCACTCAGTGTGCTCGGAGCCACTCTCTTGCATCCCACCAGTCAGAAAACACGTAATAGCAGGCTGTAGTTTATCCTTCCACCTTAACAACTCCAGCTGTGTTTCTTCTGCTCGATTTAACCGCACCTGAAGTAGGACGTCTGCCTGCGGGGGCTAGATCCCCATTGTCTTTCCCCATATGTGCTGTCCGGCCCCCTCCCCTTTATCACCGAGATTTTGGATGGCTTTTGGTGCCAAATTTGCTTTTGGGGCACCAGAAAGCCCGGCAGAAAGTTTACTGAGCATCCCTGACAGAAATTCCATGCTCCTCACAAACAGTCTGAGAGCACTATACAGCAACCTAAAGGCTGTCCGCAGTGAGTCCCACCGTGCATATCCAACCGGGCCAAACTTAAAGTTGGGCGTAGTCAGCATTGAGCCCCCCCCGCCGGGTCTTATTTAATCCTTTATCTGTTCTTCCTAGAGCGCCATACCTTCTTGCAGATTTCTCTGCGCTCTCTGTACTCTCTCGCAAAAAAAAGAAACAGCCCTGCACCTTTCTTCTCCGCGGGAAGGATGCGCTCCGGACTCCAATCCGCACATCAAATTGGAGAACAAGGAGGGGGGGGGCAGCACGCTTATCGCAGCATTGTGTCTTCTCGGCCATCAGCCCACTGCTCTGCTTGCTACTGGCATCTGGGGTGGGCGGGGCCTAATGACCGTCAACTATGTGGCCACCATCTTGCTCCACCCTCAATCTCCATGGGCCGGAACCTAAATATGTCAATGAATATGTTTTATCTTAAGTTAAGCTTATGAGGTAGACCTTTAAATAACCTTGTAATAATTGTATTTTTTTTAATATATATGTATATGTATATATATATATATATATATATATATATATATATATATATATATATATATATATATATATAAAACACTTTGACCGCGGCGTTTCCTTTCGGCACCTGAACGTCAACGGTGCTGTTCCTGATACGCGCACCACCGCGTATTATACCAAACACTTCTCTCCCGGGAGAGAAGTGTTTGAGATATATATATATATATATATATATATACACACACATTGGGTGTTTGAACCTTTTGGTTGCCTTTTATGTTTACTTGAGGGAGAAGGTGTGTTATGTGTGAGTTTCAGGCAGGAGGAGCTCAGAGAAATCAAAGTACTGAGGAAAGAGGCTGAGGGTCAGGCATGAAGGGCCTAGGCAGAGCAGAGAGTTGAGGATTCAGGCTAAGGGACAGATAAAAGGGGCTGGGGGAGCAAACAGATGTTCCAGAGGCAGACATGAGGGGCTCAGGGAGAGCAGAGAGCTAGGGACTCCAGCCAAGGGGTAGATAAAAGGGGGCCAGGGTAGACAAACAGCTGAGGAAAGGGGGTCCAAGAAAGACATGAGAGCACATGGCGAGTAAAGAGCTGAGGACAGTGACTCCACGGACAGACATGAGGGGCCTAGGAGAACAAAGGGCTGAGTACTCAGGCTGAAGGGCATCATTTTTTTAATGTATTTTGTATTGCTGGTATGAAAAATAGGACATATAATATAAATAACTCTAAATACAAACAAAAGGGGAAACTGCATCATATATTGAGAATACATTGAGACATAATACCAGCAAATCATGGAACCAGAGTTGCAAACGATTGGCATAGGATAGTGGATGTAGTACATAAATTGAAAACAAAGTACATGCCACGCCAGACACTTACTGCAAACCCACTTAACTGAATCTAGATTACACCAAATTGTATTATAAATCTTCATTTGATTAATTCCTTTGTATCATGAGGGATGTAAGGAGTGCAGTAGCTGAGAAGAGGGCTCGAGGGCCAAGTATGAGGTGATAAGGGCGAGCAGAGAGCTAAGGGTTCAGACCAATAGGCAGACACAAGCTTGTGGACTGAACTGAGGACTGGGGCTCGAGGGACAGCATCAGAAGCCGACAAGGAGCAGAGAACTGTGGCCAGGAAGGAGAGGGACTGGCTGGTTGACTTTTAATGACCTTCACAAATGGTAAATCTGATTATGTGGTGAAGGCACCCATGCAGAGGCACCCCTCCTGATCCATAACAGAGTCTTGAAAGGGTGTTACATAGTATCACCAGCTGGTCAGTCCTCATTTTTGCTCTGATGAGGAAAGCATCTCTTTGGTCAAGTCGCACATGCTTGGTGATGTGCATATGATGTGCAGGTGTAAGCTGCTGACTGAGGAGTGCCACCAGCAGACGCTCATATAGTAAGAACATGTCTCCTGTTCACAGTCCACTAGGACAGGGAGTACAGTGCTTGAGTGTCTTGGCTTAGTGAGACAGAGCAACCTCCTCACACTTAAAGGTTAATAGGTAAACTTGCATAGTCCTCACTCTCTGGCTCATTGCCTTGATTTCTTTTTTCTCTTCACAGGTACAACAACTTTGACCGCTGTTCCATTAGTTCGGTGCCTTATGATGTGGTCCATCGCTGGTACCGAGCTCACCGGAGCTTCACCACCGAGATCAGGAGACCCGAGAACCAGCTATTTCTGAAATTGAACCCAGGAATGGTAAGAACAGGACAGCACCCCAATGTTCCCCTATCCTCGACCAACCTCTTTGTAAAACTGAACCTAGTAAAGGTAAAATCAGGGCAGCATCCCAATATACTTCCTACTAACAGGGTGTTGGTACAACTGAAACTAGGAACGGTAAGATCAGGACAACACCCCCACCCTTGCCCAAGCTCTTTGTAAACCTGAACCAAGAAATGGTAAGATCAGTAGAATTTCCCAGTGTACCCCCACCCTCGAACACGTTCTTTGTGAAATTGAATGCAGGAATGGTAAGATCAGAAAAACACCCAGCACACCCCTACTTCATCTCTCTTGGCTCTGGCTGCACCTGGCACAACACTTTGCAAACTTTGATGTCTCGTTATTTGCCATGGCACTCAGGAGGTGTGCTCCATGGTCCCCTCAGTGACTGACATGTTCTGTAACTCTTAAATCCCTAGTCTCATCTGTGTTAGAGTAAAACAAAAAGATATCTAAGTCTCTGAGTGAAAGGGGTGAAACCTTAGGTGCTGCCAGTGCACACTTTTCAAAGCACTCTAGAATATCAAACCTCAGTACTGGCTGGATGCATCACATATGATGAAAGGTGGGAGTTAACCTTTAGCAGCTATGCAGGACGCAATTTCACCACCATTGCAAAGCTTCATGACTATGGCCCTCATTATGACCCTGGCGGTCCGAAGACTGCCATGGCCATGGTGGCGGCCTCCCCGCCAACGGGCCTGCAGTGAAGACTGCCACACTATGAGTGTAGCGGGTTGGCCTCTGCAAACCCGACACATCCCCACCTGTACTGCCAGGGTGGTTAGACAGCCGGGCCGGAGATCAGCATCTCTGACCCTGCAGTCCACTGAAGACCACCGACGGTATCACGAGTTGGCTTTTCACCAAGGTTTCCGCGGCGGTAGCACCGCCATGGAAAGCCCTGGCGGAAAGGCTACCGGTGACAGGAAATTTCTTTCCTGTCACCAGCAGATGACTCCCCCAAACCCCCTCCAATCCCAATACCCCCACCCCCATTCCATACCAGAATTTCCTTCTCCCGCCACCCCTTCCAGTACAGCATGCCCCTGCCCCACCCCCCTCTTCCTGAACAGCATCCCCTCGCCCTTCCAGAACAGCACCCCCTAAACCCCCTTCCAGAACAGCATCCCCCTCCCGCATACACGCACACACATGTACCCCGCATACACTCATTCACCAACACTTACATACAAGGATTCACTCACACGCATCCATACATGCATTCACTCACACGCATCCATACACACATTCACTCACACACGTCCATACTCACATTCAGAAACATTCTAACACGCCCTTACTTCAACAATCATACACACATGCATTCAAACAAGCATACACACGTGCATACACACTTAGATTCACACACGCAGACATACACCAACTCACACACAACACCCCCCATCCTCCTACCCCCCTCCCCTGTCGGACGATCGACTTACCTTGTCCAGTGAGGAGGTCGTCTGGCAGGGAATGGGACCTGGCGCTTCCACTGCCGGCAGCACCCCGTCACCAGGACACTGCAATGCCATATTACTGCTCATAATACGGGGGCGGAATCCTTTTGGCGTGGCGGTGATGCTGGTGAAAGCGCCTCTGCACCACCAACCGACAGCACGACTGCTGAAGGATTTCCACACAAATTGTGGTGGAAATCCTTCAGTACTCGTAATATAGCAGTCGGAAGACCACCAGAACTGGCGGTCTTCTGGCACCCGCGGCTTCGGCGGTCTGTGTTAAAGACCATCGAAGTTGTAATGAGGGCCATAATATTGTGGCAGTTGCAGCAGCCAAGTATTTCAACTACTTGCGGTGGAAAGAGTTCACTCTACATGTCTAATGAGGAGGATAAACTTGTTTCTAAAGAAGCCTCTGATCTACAACTATTGTGCTTATGGCCCTGCCCCCTGCATTCTTGAGTAAAAACATTGTGAGCCTTTCTAGTACATCTATACACATTATGTTCATTCAGGGGCGTAACATGGGCCCCTGTGGGGCAGGTCCCCCAACCCTTGATGATCCCACCAAAGCCCTTCAGAGGGGCTCCATACCAACCATAGCCAGTGAATATCTGTAAGTTATGGGAGACTCAGGGACCTCTTTTCAAATTCTGCAGGGGGCCCCATATTTTGCGAGATGCGGTCATTAAATTGACAAAAGTGCCTCATTTAAGGTGTGAAGCATAAGTCAATCAAATATCACGCATAAACAGACTGAAAACAGAGAGAAAATGTCATACATATGGACTCTGAAAACCTGCCAGCTAGGCTTCTCCCACCCATACATCTTAGAATATGAAACTTTGACTCCTGGTCTTCCAAGGACCTTGGCAACTTTATAAGAGGCAGAAAGGTGCTGCAAAAAGGCTGCAATAACTTTTGACAATGAAAATAAGTTATTATTGTTGGGGATGACATAGGTCTGAGCATTGATACCTTTAAACATGTGAACTGCTGTGAATCACTGAGATGTGGACCAACTGCTAGGATGAAACGTCAGGAGAGAGAACGGAAGTTACATTTGGGGACGCTCATCTTCTGAACAACCTCCTGTTCATGTGGATATTGTGTGGGTCTAAGGATTTCAATCATTCATTGACAGAATTTGTGAGGTGAACCCCATTCCAAACCTTGTTTGGAGCAAGAAATGAGCCTTGGAATGTGTGAGGATGACACCAATGGCTGACAATTTGCCAGCTCTTAAATTCTTATAGCTGTTAGTTGTAACCTGTTTCCCACTCCCGGTTTGGCATCGCCCTTTCTATCCCCCCCCCCCCACACAGCTGTAGACATAGAATCTTCCTGTCCCTTCACTGCGAGTTACCAACTTTTTATCTATGACTGAAATGTGATGGTTAATATAGCTGCTTAGATATTTGACTTGTCTGAGGAGATCCATTACAACAACTTGCAACGATTACTGCCTTATGGGACCAGAGTAACCATCACCCCCAAGTACTGCTTCAGTCGAAGATTGTGGCTACCATTTCACCAGGAATACATGCTGGTCAGCTGACGTGACTCATACACAACTTCATATTCTGCCTACTGCTGCTTCAAGCCCTTGGAGTAGTGCTGCTGTGGATCATTTCAGGAAGGGAATGTGCACTGCACACATGATGAAGAATCTTGGTGATTTCTGTGCACTGGCCCTGTGGACCTGTGACAATAAAAAGGAGGTCTCTGTGTTGAGTTTCAATGCTGTTTGTCATACATGGAGGAGGTTGGAGCTGCTAGGCGATCGATGTGGTTACGCCCCATGCAGAGTCTGGGGTACGCTACTCAACTCTCTGGGCAGAGTTTAGCTTGAAAGCTGACTGGAACCAGTAAAGCATTCTTGTGGCCACGCCCAAAGGGACAATGGCGTAGCTTCAGCGGATTGATTGGGGTGTTACACCCCCTAATAAATGTAATTTCTGATAAATAGTTGGGTACATATGCTTTCTTTAGGGTATTGTGAGTTGTCAGTTGGATATCACCTGGAATTTTAACATACACCTATACAAAAATGCACGCAAATATTGTGTTTTCTCCTTTATTATTCCTACTAATTCGCATTCCTCTTTCTTTTCACTACCCTTTAGGCCCCTCTCATGCACACTGCTTGTCTATAATACATTTAAACATTATATGCCAGCTTAATTGTTTGAAAAGTTGAAGCTCACACCCCCCAAACTTACTGACCAAGCTTCACCCCTGACAGGGTGGGGTTTGAGGCAACTCTGTTCTTTTGGTGAGGCCGAGACTCCCACTAGCTGAGCCGATGAACCTCCACCTCCGATCCATGCGGAGACACCTCTAGGAGAATTAGAGACTTTGTTCACTTTGGAAGCATTAACTTCTGCGTGGAAGTCGATAGATACAGCAAAGAAGTTCTTTGTGTGGGGCTCTACCTAAGTAGGAAACTTTGCCCTACATGTAGCCACCAAATTGGTCTTGAGTAAAAGAAAACTTATGTTCAAGGAACCTACAGGTGTGTGAACCCACGAGTCGGTCTACACTCGAACTGTACCATATTATCTTGTTAGGGTTACCTTACAGTAGACTCTACTAATAACCTCTGTAGGAACATAACAGAAATTTATACTGCTCTGTGTTAGATATTGACTTAATTCTGCAATATTGATTATTAGTAGAGGTGGTAACAGTTTTGTAAAGGGATGTCAAATTATATTGATATTACGTTAACAAAGCTCATTACAAGTTATCTCCCTTACTCTTTTCAACTGTTAAGTTAAAATTCTACTTATCTCTACACACAGCTGAAATACAATGAGTTGCACTGGAAGTAATTTTGAAACAGTTGCAGAAATGTAATCTATTGTTGTGATATATATCACATTCTCCCATTACTACATTAAATTTGTGTAACTGGTTTCTCGGTATCCTTCTTAGCTTTTAACATGTGCACTTAACATGGCAGCAGCAAGACGTGAACCTAATCTTCCTTGGAAACAATGGAATGAATTATGTACGTCCTATCTCATAGCTATTGGAGGTGAAAAATCTAAACCTTTACTAAAACAGTACATTCTACTGCACAGTCTAGGGGTTGAAGGGAGGAAAACATGAAAATGTAACAGAAACGTTAGTACAGGGTGATGTTGACTCACATTTGGATGTGTATCGTATTATGTTTACTAGATTACAAGAGCATTTCGGAAAGAAAACAAATGTAGTTCAAGAGAGACTCAAATTTTTGGGGGGTAAAAGGCAAAAATGAAAAGATGAATGTGTATATTGCTGCGTTTCCAAGCCTTTCCAACACCTGTGAGTTTGGATTACTCATGGATTCCCTTATACGTGATCAGTTGGTCAGGTGCACCAATAATCCATGTTTGCAAGAAAAACCTCTGGCTAAAGACCCTGAACTCAAACAAGCAGCAGGCATCGATGTAAGTATAGAGACAGAGCTGATTGCATTAAAGAAATCAAAACTAGCACAGAAATTAATTCAGAAGTAAATGTCATCATCAATCAATCATTTCATTTGTAAAGCACAGCACTTTCTGCCCTAAGGGTGTTTGAGCTCTGAGGGTGCCATGTCTCCATCAAAGAGTCATATCTTGAGTCTCATTTTGAAATCAACCGGGAGGGTGCTGTTCAGAGGTGGAGGGGCAGGTTGTTTCAGGACTTAGCTGCAATGTAGGAGAAGGAGTGGCCTCCGCTGAGGCTGTGATGGATGCGTGGGTGTGTGCAAAGGAACAGATGTCTTGCGGGATCATGGAAGCTTAGTCGGTGGATGTAGGGCAGCCCATCATTGTGTAGAGCTTTGTACACAAGCGTGAAGGTCTTGAACAGGCATCTCTTCAGGATCGGGAGCCAGTGAAGGTTTCTGAGGTGTGGGTGATGCTGGTATGCTTGGGGAGGTTCAGGATGAGTCTGGCTGCGGTGGTCTGTATGGTGTGGATTCTTTTGAGTAACTGGTTGGAAACTCCAGTGTAGAGAGCTTTGCCATAGTTGAAGCGGCTGATAACAAGGGTGTGTGTGATGGTGTTTTTGGTGTTGATTTTGGTTGGGATCCATCTGACAATTTGACGGAGCATGCAGAGGGTGTAGAAGCAGGAGGAGACAGCTAGGTTTACTTATCATTTCATGGACAGTTGGCTGCTGAGGATGATGCTGAGGTTGCATGCGTGGTCTGATGGGGCGGGTGTTGATCCGAGTTCTGCTGGCCACCAGCTATGGTCCCATGCAGAGGTGTTCTTCACGAAGATCAGGACTTCGGTTTTGTCGGAGTTTAGTTTGAACCAGCTGCCTCTCATCTTAATTGCTACATTGGTAATGGCATTGCAGAAGTTGGTTTTGGCATTGAAGGGGTCCTAGGTGAGTGAGAGGATCAGTTGACTGTTGTTGGTGTAGTAGATTATGTTAAGTCTGTGGGATCTGATAATATTTATGATGGGGGAATGTAGATGTTAAACAGGGTGGGGCTGAGGGATGATCATTGGGGTACCCCGCAGGTGATGTTCTTGGTTGCAGATGTGAAAGGAGGAAGGTGGATGCTACGTGTGTGGCATGGGAGGAAGGAGGTGATCCACTTGAGGGCGTTTTGCTGAATACCGATTTTGGAGTCTGTTGAGGAGGGCATGGTGGGAGGGTGTACTGAATGCAGCAGAGCGTCTAGGAGGATTAGGGCTGCCGTTTCTCCTTGGTCGAGACGGGCTCTGATGTCATCAGTGGCAGCGATCAGTGTGGTTCCAGTGCTGTGGTTGGCCTGGAATCCCGATTGTGAGGTGGTTTTGTTCCAGGTATCCAGTGAGCTGTTTATTGATGGCGTTCTCAAGTACTTTGGCTGCTGGATAGAGGAGCATGGAGATCGGTCTGTAATATTTGAGGTCGCTGGGATCGGCAAAGGGATTCTTTTTCTATTGGTTCTTTAACTCCTGACTTCAGTAATCTGCCTAGTTCCTCTTTTACTTTTAGGGGATTGTGAAGGAGATGAGGAATGGGTCTGACTTTGTGTTTTATTGGCTTGGCTTTAGACTTCAACTTAATGTGATGTTGGTAATTCTTCAATAGCCCTAACCTGTCCATGAATGCCTTTGTAAAATCATCACACATTTCACTGCCACACATGGAAGAGTGCACTAAGAGCACCTGCTCTGACATGTTAAGATCTAGTTTGATTCCTAGTTCCATCTGATGGCACCACCCTAGAGATTCGAACCATGCCTTGCCACATATATTTTTCCAACTGTGCTCCCCCCTTTGAAATTCATTCTCATTCAAACCATTTCCTATAAAAGAAATAGGATCCCTATCTTACCGTTCTGGGTTAATGTCTGATTTTTCAAAATCAACTTGTTTCTCAGGGAACAGTTTTATGAACATACTTTTGTCTAGTATTGTGCATGTGGGAACAAACTATAATAATCTTGATGTCTAAAGAAATGTCACAAGAAGGAAAATTATTGTTATCATCACTACCCAAGTTAAAGTATGATTTTCTATTCCTCTTATACTGCAGATTCAAGTATTTGGACTTGTTTGACGTTCATGTATTGGGAAGCACATCCACACCATGTCACATCATGAACAGGGACAGTAATAGAGGCAGCAGAATAGATTATTGCTATAACTGGGACAAATGGAGTGCCAAAGTAGATTCTCCATTGTGTTGTTGCCCACCCTGTCTGAGACCTCATGAACAGCCTCCCGTACTTGGTATGTATCAGTACAAGGGATCTATTCAAATAGGTAAATTTACACATAAGTGAATCTACAAGTGTAAATCTACCCTCCAACTCTAGGATAGATTAACTACTTTTGGCTATTCACAATATCTGAGTGTAACATTATTCCAAAGTTTACACAAAAAGTGTTACGTGGAGTAAATCAGCACATGTAAATTTGTCTTCATGAATAAGCCCTTTAGTAGAGAAGGAGGTGGAGGTGCATATTTCTACCAATAGGTTTGCGAGTTGCATGTTGTATCAAGTAATACTACAGTAGTACTGCTGTACTTGCCACAAAATACAATTTGTAGATCAGGCGCTGAGTTCTCAGACCAGACTCCTGCACATTCCTGGTGGAATCTGTAGCTCTCAAGTGCATGAAGACCTTCAAGACTTTGGTGAACCACCTTGACACCTCCCTCGCCCACTACACCTCCTCCTCCCATCGATGACCAGAGCCTGCTCTCACCTTGTCCACTTGTGAAGTTTCACTACTGTTTCTCCCCCCCAGGTGCTGCTTGTGGACAACTGGCGTCTTCTGCATGGTCGCGAGTCCTTCACTGGGTCCCGCCGGCTCTTTGGCTACTTCCTCTTTCGCGATGACCTGCTGAACAAGGCTCGGCTTGTGGGGCTGAAGGTGTGAAGAGCCCTACGTCCTCCTGTGGAACCTAATGAGCTGGATACACCAGAGAGGAAGGAGGAAGACCTTAAACAAGGGCGTCTCTCCAGCAGAAGCCCTGATCCCCCTCCAGCCAATCACAATGCACAAAATTACACTGTTGAAAATGGCTGACTCAACCACATGGGCTAGCTTCAGGAATGGACTACAACCTATGAGAAGAGACCATCCATGGGACGCCGTGTCCTACATAACTCTAACAGTGGCGAGCAGAGAGGGGCACTGTACATACCTTAATATACCCTCTCCTAAAATGAGGCTAGTTGGCACCAGAAACTCCTGGTGGAGACTAGCTCCCGTTTGAGCTGGCTGCAGGAGAGCTCCTGTCAGCATCCTTCAGTAAATGAAGAAGTTTGACAAGGCATATCAGAGAGAATGAATGTATGGGTGTATAAGTACATGATGAAACTAATGTATGAATAATTGTACATTTGTATGATCATTCGTTCCTATATCCAGTTTACTCCCACATTGCTTCACACTCGCTCTGCTTCTTTTGCTCTCTCTGACATTCACTCACTCTTGCATTGACACCTCCTTGACCCACAGACACACACCTGCAGTCACTCCCTCTTTTTCAGCCTCTCACTCATAGACTTATCATTCCAACTTTTCACTCACTCTTGCATTCTTTCCCTTGTGCATTCAAATGACTGATTTACTCCCGGGTTCGCATAGTCTTGTGTTGTCTTACCACTTGGGTGTTGTTTGTCATCTTCATCTTTAAACTCTGCCACCTGGTGTTCTTCACTAATATCCCTAAAATATTCCAAATTCTCTCATGAATGGCCCAGTATTTTTGCACCTGTTTTTCCTTGATGTGGAAACGCAAGGGGAGCTGGGTCAAGATTGGTTTGCATATGGCTGGGTCCAAAATTGAATGGCATGGCAAGCAAAAACAATGATGGATTTAACCCAGATCTGTGACTGGGAGGATGAATGTTTGGTGTGTTCAGCATTCCATCCATCATCTGTTCTTTTTGTGTTTGTGGAAACATTGGATCAAGAAACCCAGCCAGTTAAATCTCTTCAGGCTGTGGCTCCAACAGCAGCCAGGCCCAGTTCCCGGCTCTGATGTGGCCTCCCTCCAGAATTTGAGCAGGACCCACTGAGCTTCCCTTATCTGACAAATGTTCATTTGCCTTTGGCTGAATGGAGCCCCCTGAAGGACTTAGTAGCCACTTAAGGGGAGGGCCCCTCCCGGCTCTGTAGGGGCTGCAGGTGCCTGTGTTATGCTCCTCACTCCACCCTGTCTTTCTTTTCCCTCAAGCACCCTCCTCAAACCCCGTCTTCCACCCACGCCCCACCACGCTACAATTTACTACGGGCTCTTTAATACAAGCATTCACTCCTGCATTTACTCATCACCATTGAATTGGTTCACTCCTTTATTCATTTGTTCACTCTTGCATTCACTGGCCATGATATCTTGTCTGCTGGAGGACTCCTGATATCCTAAGAGAAGGCTGTGTTTCCAGCTGTCTGTTCTTGTGGGTTATGGATGCCAACTCACCAGGGGCAGCGTAAGTGACACCACACGCCATTTGACCTTTACCTTCACTCACACACACATTCTTACACATACAGACACAATCACACATACAACCGTAAAGGCACTCTCACCTGCATGCATGCACACAAGATACTTTTAAAAACATTATTTACTAGCCTCAACTGCTAGGGAGGGCCATGTTCGAGCTAATTGTACACCGTTTTTATTACACTAATAGTGAATAATATGTTGTTATTCACTATTAGTGTAATCAAAATGTACAAAAAGGGGACTGCAGCCCCAAATGACGTCCATAAGGACAGCTGCCCCTGTGTTTCCGGCACTGATTTTGCCACCTCTGAGGCCAGGGGTCGCAGGGGCAGTGCCAGGGGTCGCAACTGCGACCCCTAAGTGAAGTCCATGCTGTGGCTGCTGCTGTGATATGGGTGCATTGGCTGCTGGGATTTTTTTCTTTAAGTTCTGGATTCATGTAAACTACACATGAGGGTGATGGTGAGGGGTCGGTTCAGGTTGTGCTGCGGTCAAGGGGGGAGGGGAGAGGGAAGGTTATTAAAGATGAACAAGCAGTGGCAAAGCCAATAGGTCTCACCTTTGGGAACCAATGGTAAGCAATGTGTGGTCTTCAAGCCTCTTTATGTTCTTGTAAGCCCACAGTGCTTCTCCTAATAGACGGGGTTGTCTGAAAGGAAAGATCTAATTGTGATAAATTGTACAGCGGTTGTATTTGCGCTTCAAGCCACATGAAATAATAAATTATGCACAACTTCTGATGTGCATTAAACTGTTTGTGAAAAGACTTCGGTTACTTTGCTGGGTGTACACATCTTGTAATTCTAAGCAAACATGTAACTGCATTGATTGCTGCTTTATAAATGATAAAAAAACATTGCATAGGCTTTTGTCTAAACCCCTCCTTGAGAATAAAGCGCGCAGTTCTATTGTCTGCCATCTATATTAGTTTTAGCCTGAACTACTGTACATCATATTTATCTAAAGTATCGCTAAAAGTTGCTGAAACAGAAATGAAGCTCACTGGTTCTTAATTTAGTTTTGAAAACGTGGGATGGATAAACAAATATGCAGAAAGCAACTTTCTCTATTGGCCTTCAGCCTTTAAAAAAACACTTGTGAACGTGGAAAATGCATGGCACTGATTCATTTATTCTGAGCGCTGCATGAATTCACTGCCCAATGTTGTATTTTGAATGGCGCAAAATCACGTTATGCGAGTTTTGGCTCGCAAATTCCTCCATATACAACCTATGCAGAGTAATAGCTCGGAACAAGAAAACCTGCAGGATTTTGGGGGGATTAAATCAATTCAGCACGACACTAGCTGCACCCCTCACCCTGGGGGACAACTGTGGGTAATTCTGGGCAAAGTTCCTGTTCCGGGGCCTAGCAGATGGTAAGTGTGTGCGGGGCTTGTGCGTGTGGAGGAGGAGGTGTGGGGGCAGGGGCTCCAGCTGTGATCAGCACGGGGGAGTGTGGGGGCCATGGCTGCCTCCAGCCATACGTCATGGTTTTCCTTCTTTTCCCGTAGAAGTATCTGCACTGAGCCAACACCATCAGTTCGCCGTGATGTTCCCTGTGCGAAGAGTTTCCTCAAGTGTGCCAGCGCCAGCAGTATTCCAAAGGCGCCAATTATGCCACAAATTACCTCCAGAAGTCCAGTCTCACTATTCTTCACAGGTGCCAAAGATGCTGACAATTTCCTCAATTATGCTAGCAGCAGTTTTTTTTTAATCCCATGAGAGTCTTTTTTTAGTTCAGAAAAGGTATTATATTCTTTTATATTTAACAAAAAAAGAAAACCAAAAGAGGAGAGAACAGGTAGATAATATTACAGAATTACATACATAATTCGCTTGTCTTAAACCACTATAGAACAATGACTAGGTGAGAACAAGGCGCTGTAAACATATATGGGCAATACTTATGAGCTGGATAGTTAGGTGCAAGGAAGAAGTAGCTTAGTAGAGAGTAAGAGAAATGAGGGAGGAAGAGGGAAACAGAGTAAGGTGTAGATCCTGTCACTGCGAGGAGCAGATAGTCTGATGTGTTGGAAGGGCAAAGCTTGAGCTCTTGGTATTAGGAATAAAGCATAAGGATGAAGTTGTTCATGGACGTTTGCTGGAAGCAAAAAAATGATCCAAGGTGTTCCATATAATTTGTGAGTGGGATTTTCACGAAGAGTGTTGAAGAGCAGCGTTGTCTGCACCGAGTATTTGAGTTAACCAGTTTGGCCAAGATTTAAAACTGGATTTGGGTGTGGCTTTCCAATTTGCGGTAACTGACTTGATTGCTGCAGTGAGCATCAGGTCAAGAAGGAGGCGATCCGTTTCCAATTTGATATTGGTATCTAGAAAGCCAGAAATTAAATATGAGAAATTGTTTCTCGGTTTACTATCGAACAGTTTGGAGATAAGAGGGAAGACTTCAGACCAAAATGTTTGGACCTGTTTACAGAAAAAGAGCAGATGAGGAAGGTCTCCCATCTCTTCCTGGCAATTCCAACAAGTAGGAGTATCTGCTATGCGTACCGTGTGTAGGGGAGAACGTGACGCCTTCTCGCCCATGGGTGTCTTTATAAGCTAAGAACTACCTTGCAAGGACCAATGTCAGATGAGCAGCTATAGCACTACACACTCACTCACATTCAATCACTCAGACTAATTATCAGTTATCACTTGCACTCATTTATTCTCACTCACTATCTTGCACTCACTCTAACTTACTTTATTACTTATTCTTACTCTAGCACAATAATACTCCTAGGGCCTCATTACGGGACTGGCAGTCGACAGACTGACAGACTTGAGGTGACAATCATGACCGCCACAAGTTTGGCGATCCGACCGCCAAATTAGGAGTTTGGTAGTAGGACCGCCAAATGACCGCTGGCCTCAACCGGGAACAGTGATCCTGATGGGCTGAAGGCGGTGCAGGTTGGAATCAGCCAGGGTGGCACTGAAATCAGCGCCACTCTGCTGATTACAATCTGGTTCTCCGCCAGCCTTTTTGTAGCAGTTTCACCACCATGAAAAGGCTGGTGGAGAACAGGAGTTCCTCTGCCCAATACCCTTGTAATGCGCACTGTCTTCTGTGCGTACAGTGCGCATTTGTGAGCATGCTGTTTCCCCCTGCTGGTGGCAGCTCGATTACAATGCTGCTGCCACTTTCCCACTACACTGATGGGTGACGCACAGGAGCGGGTGGGCCTTAAAAAACGGCGCACAGCCTGTTGAGCGCTGTTTTTTAATGCCTGGGTCAGGGCAGGCGTTAAGGGACCTGTGGGCTCGGAAGGAATCCAGAGTTGCCCTCCCTGCTCCCAGGGACACCCCCTGCCACCCTCGCCCACCCCAGGAGGACACCCAAGGATGGAGGGACCCATCCCAGGGAAGTTGAGGTAAGTTGGGGTAAGTATTTTTTTCAGTTTTTTTAAAGTGGCATAGGGGGGCCTGATTTGGGCCCCCCTACATGCCACTATGCCCAATGACCATGCCCAGGGGACAGAGTCCCCTGGGCATGGCCATTGGGCAAGGGGGCATGACTCCTGTATTTGCTAAGACAGGAGTCATATCAATGGGGGTTGTGTGTCAAAAAAAATGGCGCAAGTCAGGTTTGAGGCCTGATTTTTGCCTCAGACCTGACTTGCACCATTTTTTGATGCACAACCCCCATTTTCCCATATGACGGCGCTGCCTGGTGTGAGTCATTTATTTTTTTACTGAGACCAGTCCGCAGCGCCGGCTAACGTCATTTCATAAATAAGGCACACGCATGGCACGTTGGAATGGCGTTAGCCGGCGGTAACATTTTTGACGGACAACTACGTTCGCGCAGTTGTGCGTCAAAAAGTATAAATATGGCCCTTAATGTCACTTATTCTCACTCACTACCTGTCACTGACTCCCACTCACTTTCAGTCTCAGACATACACATACTCACACAAAGACGTGTGTTGACAGACTGTTGTACAAACACGTTCTCTCCCACAAGAACACACTCACTACATACATGTAAAACATTTTTTTTTGTTTACAACATCGACCACTGGGGGTCTCCTTCTAGCTTCTGGCGCTCCATTGTTTATTACACTTATTCAAATGGGCAGAACATGAAGGGAGCGCATGTGCTGAACAGGGCGAGCTGCCTCTGTCTTCTTGGCACTGATTTTGCTACCTCTAATGCCAAAGGTCACAAAAGTAGTGCTGTGAGGTATTTTGCCGCTAACCCTGAACAGTACATATGGGCCCAATCTAAACAATGATGTGCCCCCTTTTAACGCCTGTTCTGTGCAGGCGTTAAAAGTGCCGAAAAAATTATGCAAAGATACATTTTTTCAGTTTTTTTGTGTGCCATTCCCCCCCACCCCCCAGAAACGGGGGAACATCCTGTTTGCATACATTATGGCTGGCTCAGGCATAATGTAGCACAAAGGGTTACAAAGCGGCACAATGCATGCATTGCGTCACTTTGTAAATATGGTGCTGGGAAAAGGACACATTAGCGCCATCTTAGCGTAAAAAAAAATGACACTTAGGAGGTGCTAAAGTGGCAGTAGGCCCTCTTAAATCTGGGCCTTAATACCATATTCACATCCCACTAAAAGCTATATTTAGGTTGCGTAGGGTTAGTAACCCAGATACCTTCAAGTAATTTACATATCACCGGATGTATGCCAACAGAAACATTAACTACCTGCACATGGCCAGCCGAAATGGTGGAATGGGAATTATTTATTGACCTACAAGAAAGCCCTTTGGATGCTTTAAGTGACAGAAAAAGTACAAAATCAGCAATATCTGCTTCCACAGGATCCACGTGCTGTCAAAGGCACCAACCCACCCAGCAACTCCAGGCTTAAGCACAGTGTTTCGTGGTGGAGGGAGCCCATGCTTGACTAATGAAGTTTGCATCAAAAATTCCTGGCAAACACCACTGTTGTCTCAAAGCCTCTAAGCCATCAGGAACGACTGATCTGACACTACCATTGGTTGGAACTCACCCAGAGGTCCCCAGAGCATGTCTTGGCTCCAAGAAAGAAGTAGAGGAAGATTGCTTGCCAATATCAACAAAATCGGAAACAAGGGCTGTACTTTCGAGAACGGCGTGACTAGAGCCACTTCCGCTGCCTGATGCTGCACTTGAGTTGCCATCTTTGGAATAATTGTGAAGGGAGGAAAGGCATAATTCAGAGATCCCGACCAATCTTGGAGGAAGGTATCGGTTGCTGTCACCCTTGGGTCCGGTCTCCAAGTGATAAACCTCTCCAACTGACAGTTCAACCAAGACACCAAAAGGTTGATGCTGCAAGGCCCCCAAGCATCCTGGATCAGTTTGATTAGCTGAGGATGCAGTTGGCAATTGCTGGGATCCATCATATACCTGGAATGCCAGTCCACGATCGCATTGGACTGTCCCAGTACGTATTTCACCACCCCCAAAATCTTGTGGTCCAAGCAAAAATGCCAGAAGTCTTTGGCCATTTCAGCTGGGAGTTTAAATTTGGTGCCCCCCAGCTTCTTGATGCATCGAACTGCTGAGATGTTGTCCATCCTCAGCAGAATGCAACAAGACATATTTTGGGGGACAGAGCTTGAATAGCAAAGGATTCTGCGAGCAGTTCCAGACAATTGGTGTGCTTATCTAGTTCTTGAAGAGACCATCTGCTGTTGTAGATATACCTTCACAACATGCACCTCAGCCCCATCGGCTGGCATTGAACTCTATAATGACCTCCGGTTAGGAGTGGAAAATGGCCTTGCTATTCCACGCATCAACATGTCCCAACCACCATTGAGGCTCTGTCTTGACTTCTGACATCAGAGGAACCTGATCGGTGTGTGCTAAACAACCTCACTCTGCCCCCAAAGAAACATGCAACATGTCGCTGAGGCTTACCTGAGGAATTGCTGTTTGGAAGTTTCTCCCAGAGCCTTTGTTGAATCTTGCTTTGCTGTATCAGCCTCGGGAAGGGAAAAACATTCCTCCTATGGTGGAGACCTGGAATCCTCCCTGTTGACATCCATAAGAGCCTCTCTGGGTGCCTTAAAATGACTGATGGTCCGGTGAGCGGCCCGACCTCCTCCGACCCTGGGAAAAGGTTCACCTGAAACACCTTTTTTAGGGAGGTTTGGGGCTTGTCCAAGGCTGTAAACGTGTTAACACATTTACCTATGTCTTACATGAACTTCATCTCAAAGAGAAGACCCTCTGCAAGTGTTCCATGTCAGCAGAGACCAATTTGGGAGCCTAGGACCAATACTCATAAGGATCGATTTCTGTTGCTCCGTCGAGATGGCACAATTTGCATTCCCTAAGAGGCAAATGGCTCACTGGGAGCACCCAGCCGAAATATTCAGTTCAAAAATCTCCCCTTTATCTTTGGCCCTCAGGGCCATCTCTAGAATCTTTGCCAGAGGAACAACTACATTCTGCAGTTTTTCTTGACATGCATGTCATGCCCTGTCAATCCCCTTTTTTTGGGGCCCTGGTGTACTTTCTCTAGAAGGTTATCATGGTAGGATCAACTTCTGGTGTGAGTGCCACCTTATCCTGCAAATCAGGTCTGGGACATTCTGCCTACAATCGGATATGCACCTCTTTATCAATAGTCTTACGCAACTTGCCATGAATGTATTCTGCCACTGCTTGTTCTGGGACCCAATCCAAAGACCCAGGGTGGGCTATGTCCTCTGAGGTAAAGGTGAATGCGGTGAGAGGTGAGGCAGTAGGAGGCTGAGAGCAACCAGGGGAGGAGTGTCTCTTGTACTTAGGATGAAGGCTGGACTCTTGATCAGTAATATCTGACCCAGTAGAATCAAAGTCAGAATCAGAATATAGCCTGTGGTGGATCCGACTGCTTCAAGGAGCACAATATTCATGACCTCCCGTGGGCCTTTGAGACAACGAAGAAAATGCTTCATCATGAGGCCAGCCTCTGGATTTGCTCTTAGCTTTAAGGGACGTATCGAAGAGGATTTGGAAGATAAAGACTTTATGCATCCCTACCGTTTGGCATATTGCTCTAATTGGGCGATGATGGATTTCAAAGCTGCCGCCAAACCCTTGTTTATGGAGTGTGTAGGAACGTACCATCTTCCTTGGCATGTTAACCCCATTTTTACCTGTATGTCAGTATGTTTTTGCCTGTCTCACCGGGATCTTGCTGGTCAGGACCCCAGTGCTCCAAGTTTATGGCCTAATGTGTATGCCTGTGTAGTGCCTTACTGTGTCACTGAGGCTCTGCTAACTAGAACCTCAGTGCTTATGCTCTCCCTGCTTTTAAATTTGTGACTGTAGGCCAGTGACTTCATTCACCAATTTCAATTGGCATACTGGACCCCCTTATAAGTCCCTAGTACATGGTAGCTAGGTACCCAGGGGATTGGGATTCCAGGCGATCCATATGGGCTGCAGCATTTCTTCTGCCACCCATAGGGAACACAGACAAACCCTTGCACAGACCTGCATTTGCAGCCTGCATGAAATAATGCACACATTATTTCACAGACATTTTCACTGCACTTAAGTAACTTATAAGTCACCTATATGTCTAACCTTCACTTGCTAAAGGCTAGGTGCAAAGTTACTAAGTGTAAGGGCACTCTTGCACTAGCAAAGGTGCCCCCACATAGTTCAGGGCCATTTCCCCAGACTTTGTGAGTGCGGGGACACCATTACATGTGTGCACTACATATAGGTTAATACCTATATTTAGCTTCACAATGGTAACTCCGAATATGGCTATGTAACATGTCTAAGATCATGGAATCGTCCCCCTATTCCAAATCTGGCATTGGGAAGCCAATTCCATGCATCCTGGGGGCTCTACCATGACCCCTAATCCTGCCAAACCAGCTCTCTGAGGCTTGCACTGCAGCTACAGCTGCTGCCACCTCACAGACAGGGTTCTGTCCTCCTGGGGTCTGGGCAGCCGAGTCCCAGGAAGGCAGAGCAAAGCATTTCCTCTGAGAGAGGGTGTTACACCCTCTCCCTTTGGAAATAGGTGTTACAGGCTGGGGAGAGGTAGCCTCCTTCAGCCTCTGGAAATGCTTTGAAGGGCACAGATGATGCCCTCCTTGCATAAACCAGTCTACACCGGTTCAGGGATCCCTTTTCCCCTCCTCTGGTGTGAAACTGGACAAAAGAAAGGGGAGTGACCACTCCCCTGTCCATCACCACCCCAGGGGCAGTGCCCAGAGCTCCTCCAGTGTGTCCCAGAATTCAGCCATCTTGTTTTGCAAGGTGTGGGGGCACTCTGGAGGGCTCTGAGTTGCCAGTGCCAGCAGTTGACGTCAGAGTCCCCCTCCTGATTGGTCCTTAGCTGATAAGGTAGTCAATTCCCCTCTCAGAGCTATTTAGGGTCTCTCCTGTGGGTTCTCTTCAGATTCTGCTTGCAAGTTTCCTTCAGGAATCCTCAGCAACAACTTCAGACTCTTCTGACCTCGGATCAACTGCAGTTTGCTCCAAGAAACGCTGTAACTGCAACAAAGTGTCTACAAGAGACACTTTTCTTCAGTAACCTCAGCTCCAAGTCAGCAACTGCAACAGTTTCCATGGTGTGCACACTCTGGGGACTCCCTGTCTTCATCCTGCACCAGAAGGACTGAAGAAATCTCCCGTGGAGTGACAGAGTCACTCCCCTGCTCCAAGCAGGCACCTTCCAAGATGATGACCAGTACCCTGGGACTCCTCTCACAGTGACGAGCGAGCTCCTAAGGACACAGAGGGTGGACATCATAGACTGTCCTGAGGTCCTGCTGACGCAATTTGGAGGCAGTAAGACCGTGCCTTCCCTGAGAGGGATGGTACCCCTGTGTACTGTGTCTTCTTCACCTCCGGAGGCCTCTGTGCACTATTTGCAAAATTCCTTGATGTGCAGCTTGGCCCAGGTCCCCAGCATTCCATCCTGTGATGCTCAACTCGCTGAGTTGTTCTCCAGTGGCGTGGGAACTTCCTGTGTTGTGCTGCATCAACCGTGTTTTCCACCTCCTTTGTCCCTATGTTCTGGGACCTCCGGGGGTGCTGGCTGGCATCCTGAGGGCTCTCTAAAGTGCGGAGAGCCCCCTCTTCCTCCTCACACAGAGTTGAGGCTCCCAGGTCCCTCCTGGGTCCATCCAGTGCCATTTTGATGCAAAACACACTTTTGTCGTAGCCAAAGCTTGTTGGTGACTTCCAACATGAAATCACATCTGAAACAATCTTTACTTCGTGGGAAATCTTTTGCATCATGCAATAACCTGCTGGCATCTTCCTAGGGTGCATTTCTGCAGTCTTTGACTAACTGTGGACTCTTCTTTTGCACCCTCTTCTGGGTTGGCAGGGGCTCCTGTCCTTCCTGGAACTTCTTTCGACTTCTGGACTTGGTCCCCTTGCTTTGCAGATCTTCTGGTCCAGGAATCCAGAAGTTGTTCTTTGCAGACTTGGTTGGCTGCTGCAAAATTCCAATCATGATGTGTAGTGTGTCCTAACGAAAATTGCAACACTTTACTCCTGCTTTCCTGGGCTCTGGAGTGGGGTAATTTACTTACCGTTACTGTATTCTTACTCTCCCAGCAATCCTGCACACTCTACACTTGTCTAGGGGGGAATTCGTGATTCGCATTCCACTTATATAGTATATGGTTTGTGTTGCCCCTAGACCTATTTTCTCCCATTGTAATCTATAGCATTTTCTATTCTTTTTATTGTTCTATGACTATTTACTTGTCTAATTTTGGTGTCTAGTGTATATATTGTGTATAATACTTACCTACAGAAAGAGTATGGTCTCTAAGAGATTTTTGGTACTGTGTCACCCAAATAGATATGTTTATTTTTGGTAACACTCAGTATTGTCTTTACTTGTGTATAAGTACTGTGTAACTATAACTGGTATTGCAGGAGCTTTGCATGTCTCCTAGTTCAGCCTAAGCTGCTCTGCTACCGCTATCTCTATCAGACAATGCTGCTAGAAAACTACTATATTTCACTAATAAGGGATAACTGATCCAGGTATAAGGTGTAAGTACCCAAGGTACCCACTACAAACCAGGCCAGCCTCCTACAGAGTGCTGGATGGAGGCATCCAAGGCCTCAATAACATCATCCTCTGAATTTGGCCCAGCTCTTCCTGAGGAAGATAATTATCATATTCAGCCTCATCGAGGTACTCTACCCACCATGCAATGGAGGGGATAAGGACCAAGAATACACTTGGTAAGAAGGGGTGAGTATCCCCAAGTTGCAAGAAAAAAGGAGGTAGCACTGTACCCACCACAACTGTCTGCTTCTCGGGATGATCCTATGAAGTAATTGTTGCAGCCCATGCCTGCTCTGGGGCTAAGGGCATCAAGGGGAGCTTTCAAAGTAAAACAAGTGTGGACCCCACGCAGGAACAACAAACTGACGCTGGCAATAGACTATGCACGTAGCCCAATGCGGTCTCAAATATAGCTCCCAAATTATCAGGCCCGAGATCAGGTAAGTCAAAGATGCAGCCAAATCGGCCAGCGTGACCCCAGATGGCTGTGTGCAGAAGGGAAGAAGGGAAGGGAGCTAAGATGGCTGTGTGCAGAAGGGAAGAAGGGAAGGGAGCTAAGATGGCTGTGTGCAGAAGGGAAGAAGGGAAGGGAGCTAAGATGGCTGTGTGCAGAAGGGAAGAAGGGAAGGGAGCTAAGATGGCTAGTGAGCAGAAGCTGACACTCCTGAACAGCTGGCATGAGGGAGGAAAGGCCAACCAAACAAAGAAGCAGTATGTAGCAAACCTCTGCACTCAATACATTAAACAATAGCCACCATTGCAATGCAATCCAATCAGATCTCACCATTAGACTGTGCTTAGGCTCCGCCCAGATGTACAAATTTGGTTTTCTTTAAATATCTGAAAAAATACTGAATGGATTTATATCAAATAACAAATGGGGAGATCTCTGGATAATAAGCTACCTTTCTACCAACTTTGTGACTCCTCACCAAACGGTCTTTCAGGCTTGGTGCTCTCCTGAAATCCCCAGTGACTTTACATAGCACTGGATCTCTTTTTAACATTGCCCAGTTCATGGTGATATCCTTTCTGACCTCTTTTGTCTCTAATAAGTATGTGGTTATGCATTTGATTACCTCCTTCTGATTAGTTCTTGATTCCTTAACTCAATATATCAATGTTGATCTTGTAGTTTCCTTCAATCTTTCTTTTGATTTCTTGGTACATCTCTGAGGCCATTTCCTTCTTTTAAATATTTTTGATGTTACTTCAAAATGTTGTTCATGCTCATTAGTTTATGAACAGATTATTTTGATTTGCATACATTCACCTTAAGGGATACTCCATTTTGTACTGTTTGGGTATAAACTGTTTGCATGGAGTACTGAGTTAGTCTGTTGCTTTTATTTTCCTGCACAGCATTATGTGTACTTGGTGATTGTTTGCATATATTTCTGTGTCTAAAATGTGACTCTGGTTTTGCTTATTTGAGACGTGAATGAGAGGTTTGCTGGATTCCTATTTAGTCAATCAAAATATTCTTGAAATTCCATTTCTATTCCATCCCATATGAAGAAAAGATCATCTATAAACTAAAGCTAAATCACAGTTTTTGGTACAAAGACTTCATTTTGTTCTGACCAAGCCACTTGTTGTTCAAACCATCTGCTGGACTTTTTTCCTTATGCAGAGTCATCCCGATTCTTTTGCCTCCTACCTCCTATTTTTTCCGACCTGTTGCTTTTGGTTCTTGAACTCTGGGTACTTTACCACTGCTAACCAGTGCTAAAGTGCATATGCTCTCTGTGTGAATTGTATTGTTGATTGGTTTATCCATGATTGGCATATTTGATTTACTAGTAAGTCCCTAGTAAAGTGCACTAGAGGTGCCCAGGGCCTGTAAGCCAAATGCTACTAGTGGGCCTGCAGCACTGGTTGTGCCACCCACATGAGTAGCCCTGTAATCATGTCTCAGACCTGCCACTGCAGTGATGTGTGTGCAGTTTTAAACTCTAAATTTGTGTACCCACTTGCCAGGCCAAAACCTTCCCTTTTCTTACATGTAAAGCACCCCTAAGGTAGGCCCTATGTAGCGGCAAGGGCAGGGTGCTATGTATGGTTAATGTAGGACATATAGCCCCTTATTCCGACCCTGGTGGTTTGAAACCGCCAGGGTGGAGGGCAACGGAAGCACCGCCAACAGGCTGGCGGTGCTTCCAGGGCCATTCTAACCGCGGCGGTAAAGCCGCAGTCAGAAAAGGGGAACCGGCGGTTTTCCGCCGGTTTTCCCCTGGCCCAGGGAATCCTCCATGGGGATTCCGACCCCCTTCCTGCCAGCCTGTTCCTGGCGGTAAAACCCGCCAGGAACAGGATGGCGGGAACGGGTGTCGTGGGGCCCCTGGAGGCCCCTGCACTGCCCATGCCACTGGCATGGGCAGTGCAGGGGCCCCCTAACAGGGCCCCACCATGATTTTCACTGTCTGCTATGCAGACAGTGAAAATCGCGACGGGTGCTACTGCACCCGTCGCACCCCTGCAACTCCGCCGGCTCCATTCGGAGCCGGCTTCCTCGTTGCAGGGGCTTTCCAGCTGGGCCGGCGGGCGATCTTCTGGAGATCGCCCGCCGGCCCAGCGGGAAAGTCAAAATGACCCCCGCGGTCATTTGACCGCGGTGCGGTCTTTGGGCGGTTTCCACCCGGCGGGCGGCGCTCGCCGCCTGCCGGACTCGGAATGAGCCCCATAGTAATGTGTTTTATATGTCCTGACAGTGAAATACTGCATAATTTGTTTTTCACTGTTGCAAGGCCTGTCCCGCTCATAGGTTAACATGGGGGCTACCTTTAAATACAATTAAAGTGTAGATTTCCTTTGGGAGCGGATAGACATGTGGAGTTTTGGGTCTCTGAGCTCACAATTTAAAACTACATGTTTTAGTAAAGTTGGTTTTGAGATTGTTTGAAAATGCCACTTTTAGAAAGTGAGCATTTTCTTGCTTAAACCATTTCTGTGACTCTACCTGTTTGTGGATTCCCTGTCTGGGTCAGTTTGACAGTTGGGCTGGGTGCACCTCTCACTAGACGGTGACACAAAGGGAGCTGGGGTGTAGCCTGCATATCCTGATGAGCCATCTGTGCTAGGAGGGAGAGGAGGAGTGGTCACTCACACCTGAAAGAGCTGTTCCTTCCCTCACACAATGCAGTCTCCAACCGGCTGGTGTGTGTCTGGGGCCTGGCCTGGGCAAGGCAGGATTTCACAAACAAGAAAGAGACTTTTCTTTGAATGAAGCATATTTCAAAGGGCAAAATGGATATAAGAAGGGCACCCAAAACCACAGACTTTAGAACACTTCTGGAAACAAAGAGGAACCTCTGCCTGGAGAAGAGCTGAAGAGCTGAGGAAGAAGAGCTGCCCTGCCTGTGACTATGCTTTGTGGAGCTATCCTGCAGTTGCTGCTTCTGCCTGTGCTAGAGGACAAAGACTGGACTTTGTGTTGCCTTCCTTCTTGTGAAGATCTCCAAGGGCTTGATTTAGAGCTTGCCTCTTGTTATTTGAAGTCTCAGGGACAGCGAATACTTCTCTCTGCCAGCACTTGGAGTCTCTGGAGAGACTCCTACTCTGCCAAGTGGTGCCCATCCAGTTCCTAGGACCCTGAAAGGAGAAGCTGAGAGCCCAAGACTGGGAAATCCATGCACAGAACGCTGCGTGGAGAAAAGATCGACACAACTCCAATCTGAGGCTGAAAAATGTACGCGCTGCCGGCTTAGCGGTTGAAAATCGACGCTCGCCTGCAACGCGACCCGAAGATCGATGGCCAGGGCTGGAGAAACGAGGCACAACATCGCTGACGGAGGCTGTTGAGATCGCAGCCCACGCTGCATGGTTTTCGGAACATCGTACGGCTGGATTTCCAATGCAAACACCGCTCGGCGTATAAAACAACGCAAGGCCTGTTTGGACCCGAGAGTGCTGACCGGATCGACGCATCGCTCTCCTGTGGAAAGAAGAAACGACACATGCCAACTCGACTAAAGGAGAAACGACGCAGGGTCTCGCTCGTGAGTGAAATCGGCGCATTGAAAGCCCTTTTTGACGCACACTCGCCCGAGCGGGTTATTGTTGACGCACCCAAGGTACATTTTCACACTAACAGCGTTAACGTTGTGCTTAACACTACATG
This sequence comes from Pleurodeles waltl, assembly GCF_031143425.1. Classification (NCBI taxonomy): domain Eukaryota; kingdom Metazoa; phylum Chordata; class Amphibia; order Caudata; family Salamandridae; genus Pleurodeles; species Pleurodeles waltl. The sequence continues at coordinate 1,075,803,662 of NC_090449.1, read as the reverse complement.
AAGACTCTTTTTGGTGTTTAATTGCTAACTTGACTTGTCTATTGTGGATTTTTGTCATTGTGGTCTTGTTTTGTTTAGATAAATATTTTCTATTTTTCTAAAACTGTTTTGTGTCATTTTGTAGTGTTTTCATTAAGTTACTGTGTGTGTTGGTACAAATACTTTCTCTTAGCACTCTGAAGTTAAGCCTACTGCTCGTGCCAAGCTACCAAGGGGGTAAGCAGGGGTTAGCTGAGGGTGATTCTCTTTTACCCTGACTAGAGTGAGGGTCCTTGCTTGGACAGGGGGTAACCTGACTGACAACTAAAGACCCCATTTCTAACACCATCTCATTGTGAGGTTCACCAAATTTGGTGAAAAAGAAAAGCCCATGGCAGTTCCTTTAATCTGGAGATGTAATTGCTTACCAAAGAGAAAAAAGTTGTTAGTCAAACACATTCTAATCATCTCCAGAAGCATGTTATTATGTTGGTTTAATTGTATGCTGCGTTGCAAAAAACAATTCGCAAGCTTGCACTCCAACTTCGTGTTCAATATTAGTGTACAACACCACTACATCCATTGTGACCAATTTGTATGTTTCATGCCAGGGGACCCCTTCACGATATTTCAATAGATCTCCAGTGTTTCTTGAGTAAGAACTAAGATTACATGCTAAAGGTGCTAGGAAGTAATCTATATAGTTCGACATTGGTTCCTTTAAGAAGCCCCTGGCTGACACGATTGGTCTACCTGACGACTGAACAATATTATAGTTAACATTTGTGAAAATAAGGGATGACATGTATATGTAAACATTAGGTATCGGTGCCGGAATTAATGATCTTGCGGTTAGGCAACAACACACCCACAATGTGCCATTGAGAGTTGCACCAACATCGTGAGAGAGAGGAGTTTTAGTATTAAAATATCACATTGGTCAGAAGAGAAATTGTAATATTCAGCACTTCCATTTATTTGTAGTACCATACTACCCACCATGTACCATCAAGAGTAATTACTATCATGGTGAAAATGAGGAATCATAGTAGGTTAAATACCATATTGGCACGTATAGGAAAATATAAAAGGCACTAGTGCCGGCAGTTATCATGCAGTTATAAAACGTGGGGTTTTAGTATTAAAACATTGCATTGGAAAGAGTTGAAGTTGTAATACTTAGTACTTCCATCTCATTGTAGAACTACACTACCCACCATGTATTATTAAACATAATTACCACCATGGTGAAAATGAGGAATTACATGAGGTTAAACACCACATTGGAATGAACATGTAAATAACAGGCACTGGTGCCGGTAATTATCAACCTGGGGTCATGAAATGTGACAATTTTTCTCTCTCTAATACAATGGTTTTCATTGCAGCACTACATTGCCCACAATGCACCATTGAGAGTATCGCCAATATGGGGAGATAGGAGCTATAGAATTAAAACATTGGCCCTCATTACAACCCAGGCGGCCGGTGATAAAGCAGTGGTAATACAGCCAACAGGCCGGTGGTAAATACCGCCAAATTAGGACCATGGCGGAAAGAGGTCAGACAGACAACCACTTTACCACACCGACTGCCAGGGTGGAATTGACAGGCACCACGGCGGTAGCCGCCAACAGCCAGGCGGAAGTCAATGTTCCGCCCACTGTATTATGACAGGCCAATCTGCCACCTTTTCCATGGCGGTATCAACGACATCAAAAGCTTGGCGGAAACACTGCACAGAAGGGAAACGACTCACCATTGGAGACACAGGGAACAACCACGCCACCATGGAGCTCGAACTGCAGATCTTCCCAATGCTTTTCTGCGTCCTGCTCCACCACGAACACCAACAACGGCGAAGATGACCACGGTGAGTACAGCAGCCTAGCACACAGGGGAGGAGGGGAGGAAAAAGAGAGTGACACACACACGCAACACCCCCACCCCAACACCATACACACAAGCAGATGCAGTAATAAAACATATTTACCCCGTACCCCTCAGGAATAATGCAAGGACCACAGGAATACATAAAAGTGAGTGTAATAATATAAATATAGTAGAAATACGAAAATTCAATCTAAAGGTATATACATATGTACAAACAGGGGACACTGCCCAGTCCTCAATCTGCGTGGGCCACAGAGATACATTACAAAGTCCAAGGCTCACTTGACTCCTGCAACAACATGGAGAGAACACTGCAGGGGCATCAGTTCGAAAATAGGCAGGCACCTCAGCCGGCAGATGGTACAACAACACTGGTCCTGGCGGGGGCAACATGCCCTGTGCTTGGTCCTAGGGAGTGCAAGACCACAGTCTCTCAAGTGGGTGACTCACCCACATGCTATGGAGGGACCAACATGCCCTATGCTCTTTCCTGGGGAGTGCAAGACCACAGTCTCTCAAGTGCTTGACTTGCCCAAATGCTCTGGAGGGGGCAACATGCCCTGTGCTTGGTCCTGGGGAGTGCAAGGCCACAGTCTCTCAAGTGGGTGACTTGCCCAGGTTCTCTGGGGGGGTCAACATGCCCTGTGCTTGGTACTGGGGAGTGCAAGGCCACAGTCTCTTGAGTGGGTGACTTCCCCACTGGTTCTGGAGGTGGCAACATGCCCTGTTCTCTGTCCTGGGGAGTGCAAGGCCACAGTCCCCACTGGTTCTGGAGGGGGCATCGTGTCCTATGATCTTCATCCTGGGGAGGATGAGGTGAGTGGGTGCCATACCCACTAGTTCTGGAGGGGGCATCATGCCCTGTGCTTCTGATCCTGGGGAGTGCAAGGTCACAGTCTCTCAGGTGGGTGTCATACCCAAAGGATTTGCAGGGGGCGGTTGGTGGTGAGGGCTCCGACTGAGTCCCGGCACCAGACCCCTTGTCTTTTCTGCCTGCTGGTGAAGGCCTCTTGCCCCTCCAGGCAGCTGCTGGGGATTCCTTCTTCCCCTTGCTGGCAGCAGCTAGGGATTTCTCCTTCTCCTTCCTTCTCGTGGCAGCTGTGGATTGCACCCCGCCCTTCCTGGCAGCAGCTGAGGGTGGCACCTTGACCTTCCTGACAGCACTTGGGGAAGGCACTCTTTCCGTGTGGCTGGCTGGTGGCCTGGATCCTTTACCACCACGAGCTGCTGTGGAAACTACTGGGCCCATGGACTGGGTGGCTGAGGTGCTTGCCTGGGTTATTGCCACCCTGGCCAGGTGTGAAGTACGGAGGGAGGGGTAGGGAAAAGGTCAATGGTGGAGAGGAAAAGCTTCTTTAGGACATCGGGGCAGGAAGAGGGAGAAGGTTTGGGAGTGGAGGAAGAGGGAGTGGTTGTAGGAGGCCAGGTTCCAGTGCCTCAATCTGACTGGTGGATCCCTGTGCTACTTACCCAAGAAGGTCTGCCAGATGATCGTGGCATGCTGCATGTTGCATAACCTTGCCTTGAGACGCCATGTGCCTTTTCTGCAGGAAGAAGAGGCTGGAGATGGTCATGTGGCAGCAGTGGACCCTGTGGACAGTGAAGATGAGGAGGCAGAAGATGGGGATGAGGATAACAGATCTGCAGTGATTAGACAACACTTCCAATGACACACAGGTAAGACAGTGTTACTTCACAATTAATTGTCAGTTTTTTTTTCACATTGTCACTGGCAACCTGTGATTTGCTACTTCTATGCCCACTCACTGTACCCTTTGGCAACTCTTTTTGCAGATGTTGGTGCCCCACTATCACTCCTGTTGTTGTCACTGCAGCCAATTACAGGTCTATCCTATGTTAACATTACAGTACAGTTGAATTGCAATGTTTAAACCTTGTTAAACAAATACAAACTTCAATCATTTGACATACTCCATACTTGTATTTTTTCAAGGTGTGTGCTATGAAGAAACGTGAGAAGGGCAATGGGCTGGGGTGATGATGGAGGAAAGTCCAGGGTATAGTTCCAGTCTATTTGTAGCACAGGTGCCTTGTCCAAGAGGGCATAGGAAGGGGTACAATGGCAGTTTAAGGTGGACAGGGTGACAGAGTGGGACACAACGGTGACAATCAGGAGAGTCTTATTTCCTGGTGGGGGTCTTGGCAATAGTCTGTAGCTTCTGCCTGAATCGCAGGGAACGTTTGCGGGGTGGTTCTCCTTCTGCAGTGGGAGGGGTGCTGGTGGCCTCTTGGTCCTGTGGCGGGGCCTCCTCTTCACTAACGACAGCGGAGGTGGAGGGCTGTTCAGTAGTCTGGCTAGTGGCAGGGGCCTGCTGGAACCTACCATGGCCCGTGTGACAGGGGAAAAGGGTTTGTGGGCAATGTGGGTGTATGTTTTATATTGGATTGGGTGTGTGGGTGCGGTGTGTGTATCAGGTGTGTGTATTTCGAATTGTCCAATGTGGTTGTGTTTTGTAAATGTGTGTGTATTTTGAGCGCAGTGGTGTGTACCGTTGATTGAAAGACCGCCGCGTTGATTCGTGGGTCGTGATAGTGAGGGCGTATTCTTGTTGCCGTGACGGTGTCGGTTTTGTTATCGCCAGTTTATCACTGACCTTTGGTGTGGCAGACTTGTGTGGGTGTCTGTATTGTGGCAGATTCCGAGCTGTGGGTCGTAATACCTGTAGCGTAATTCTGCAACTGCAGCAGTATGTTGGCGGTCTTCTGCACGGCAGTCAGCGGGATTTACCGCCAGGGTTGTAATGAGGGCCAAAGTGTGTAAAGCATTCAAACATCATAAAACAGTAATAAATTAAAACACAGGTAACAGTTAAAAAATCCAAAACCAATTTATAAAAATAGGAAATATTTTTAGCTTTAATTTGACACAAAAACAAATAAAATCGGATTAGGGAAACAGGAGATGTGAATTTTTAAAGAATTAGGCCCTCATTACAACCCTGGCGGTAAATGCCGCCTACCGCCTTGCTGACGGCCGCCAACATACCGTGACTACAAAGGTATTCCGCTATGGGTATTATGACCCACACTAAGAAATCCGCCACTATACAGACACCCACACAAGTCCGCCAGACCAAAGGTCAGTGATAAACTGGTGGTACCAAAACCCACACCGTTACGCGAACAGGAATACACCCACAGTATCTTGACCCACGAATCACCGCAGTGGTCTTTCTACCGTGGTAAACCATTGGCGGTACACACCGCCGCGCTCAAAATACACACACACTTACAAAACTACACCACATTGAACAATTCAAACTACACACACCTGACACACATACACACACCACACCCACACACCCACAACACTACAAAACACGCCCCCACATTATCCACAACCCCTTACAGCGAAAAAAAAGATTGCAAGCCCAGAGAGACAAGCAAGGAGCACCCACTCAATCAGAGGCACAATACATCATCACCCATACACCATCCACGCCCCTCACAACACAACACAACACCCCACACATCACCCCAAACATCCTCACACATGCCACTCACACCACATCCATGGCACCCCAAAGACACCCCAGGTTTTCAGAGGAGGAGCTAAGGGTCATGGTGGAGGAAATCATCCGGGTAGAGCCACAGCTATTCAGATCACAGGTGCAGCAGACGTCCATTGCAAGGAAGATGGAGCTATGGCGGAGGGTCGTGGACAGGGTCAGTGCCAGAACTAGGGATGACATCAGGAAGAGGTGGAACGACCTATGGGGAAGGTACTTTCCGTGGTTGCAAGACACCAGGGTGGTCATTCTGACCTCGGCGGTAAAAGGCGCCTACCGCCGGTCAGAAATCCTCCATAATTCCGCCGCGGTAATCCGCCACGGTCAATCTGACCCGCAGCAGCCAAACCTCCGAAAATCCGACAGCCACAACAGACCGCCAGACCAGCGGTCGGCGGAAAAGTGGAGGTGACCAAACCTCCACCGTCACGCCAACAGAAATACGCCCATGCCATTCTGACCCACGAATCCACGCGGCGGTCTTTCAAACGCGGTTTTCCATTGGCGGTACACACCGCCGCGGTCAGAATACACACAAACGAACAAAACTCAGCCACATTGGACGATTTGAATTCCACACACCTGATACACATACACACACCACTCCCACACACACAATACAATATAAAACACACACCCACATCACCCACAAACCCCTTCGATCAAAATCCAAAAAGAAGCACTGAGAGACACAGCAGCGATCACAGAACACCATCACACAGAGGCACACTACACCATCACCCACACAATATCCACACACAAAACAACACACACCACCACACTCAACACACTTAACTACACATACTCCACCCCACACATCATACACACCACTCCATGGCACCCCAAAGACACCCCCGCTTCTCAGACGAAGAACTCAGGGTCATGGTGGAGGAAATCTTTCGGGTAGAGCCCCAGCTCTTCGGCACACAGGTCCAATACATGGCAGAGGATTGTCGACAGGGTCAACGCTGTGGGACAGCACCCCAGAAATCGGGAAGACATCAGGAAGCAATGGAACGACCTACGGGGGAAGGTGCGTTCCATGGTATCCAGGCACAACATCGCCGTGCAGAAGACTGGCGGAGGACCCCCACCTCAACCCCCACAATTTACAACATGGGAGGAGGAAGTCTTGAACATCCTGCATCCTGACGGCCTCGCAGGAGTCGGCGGAGGAATGGATTCTGGTAGGTTGAAGCTTCAATACTGCTTCCCCCCCACCTGCATGCCAAATCATACCCCAACCCTCACCCCCATCCTCGAACCCCACCCTCACCCCACCCCCATCCTCACCCCCACCCTCACCCCCACCACCATCCTCACCCCCACCACCATCCTCACCCCCAGCACACCTATTCCCTGCCAATGTCTCACCATCACAACCCACACATCCCAAAACCTAGGCCTGCATGCGTCCACTAAGCATGGACACCCATCACCAAAGCATGCCCAATGCATATACACATCCCCCCCACAAGCCACCCTCACCAAAGCCCCCACACACGAATGCCAGCACTTGGGGACACGGGAACCCACAGATACACCCATATGGCACACATTGAAACTATAACCATACCTCTATACCCCTGCAGGACCCGACCGCCAACACACCGCCACGGAGGGCCCAGAATTCTCCACCCCCCCCACCCAAGAGGCCGTCAGCGATGACAGCAGCTCTGTCGACCTGGACACTGATGACCAGCCCGGACCATCGGGGACCTCTGGACAGTCGGTTCCCCTCACACAGGCACAGGCCACTACAGACCCAAACCCCTCTGGGAACACCAGCACAGCTCCCACCCAGCGGGCCCATGCCTCTGTCTCCAGGGCGCGTCAATCTGCGGTGTGTCTACCACTACAGGGCACCCAGGATAACCCACCACCCCAACAACAACAGGGACCTGGGGGCAGTGGTAGTGGGCACACCGGCCAGGGGGCAGAGGCCCAGGGAAACAGGGCAACTCGGAGGGCAGCTGTGCGACAGGGGGGGGACGGGCCCAGGGAACCCACTCTCCACGAGGCCCTCACCACCATCATGGGAGCATACAACCGCTCCCAGGAGACGATGGCGACGGTACTGGCCAGGTTCCAGGAGATCCAGGTACTGCAGGAGGAACACTATCGGGGGTACAGGGAGGACATCAGAGCCCTCACCTCCACCCTGGTTACCATGGTAGGGCTGCTGCAGGAACTCATCAACACCAGGACGGACACTCAACAACAACAAAGGGCCCCTGCCACTAGCCTGGACCAAGAACAGCCAACCACCTCCGCCGGCGCTAGTGGACAGGAGGCCGCCGCACAACAGCAGCCCACCAGACCCCCACCTCCTGCAGGAGAAGAACCACCCCGCAAGAGGGCCCTGAGATCTCGCAAGAAGACAGAGTAGGATGTCAAGACCCCCGCCAGCAAAGGATACCACCTGATGTCATCCCACTGTCCCACATTGTCACCCTGTCCATCCTTGAACTGCCCATGCTCCATCTCTCCACAGGCCTATGGACAATGCACCTGTGTGACTGTTACTCTGGACTCTGCCATGGACATTCCTTCACCATAGCCCCCACCCACTTGAAACCACCCATCCCATTTTGAGCACTGAAATAAACACCTATTTTGCACAAAACTATCTGGAGTCTGGCTGTGATTTCAAAATATTGTAATTGACATGACAGTGCAAATATGTCCTTGTACATAGTGAAGTCAACAAACAGCTGCCACAAAGCTGTATTCCATGGGGAAACGAAGCACAGGACTCGTAGTGGGGACCCCAGATCTGAAATAGGGAGGGAAAAGCCACAACTCAGTCATCATACACTGGGGCAAATAGACAGGCAGCAGAGATGCAGGAGAGTAGTTTACATTTACAAAATTATGTTTGAATTGTTACCTGTGTCCTATTGGAAGTACTGTTCAATGATTCTGTCCCTGTTGTCTGTTTCAGCCCCGTCGTCTTCCTCCTCGTCACTCTCCACAGGTTCCACAGCTGCCACAACACCACCGTCTCGACCATCCTCCTGCAGGAAAGGCACCTGGCGTCGCAAAGCCAGGTTGTGAAGCATGCAGCAGGCCACGATGATGTGACACACCTTCTTAGGTGAGTACATTAGGGATCCACCTGTCATATGCAGGCACCGAAACCTGGCCTTTAGGAGGCCGAAGGTGCGTTCGATCACCCTCCTAGTACGCCCATGGGCCTCATTGTACCGTTCCTCTGCCCTGGTCCGGGGATTCCTTACTGGGGTCAGTAGCCACGACAGGTTGGGGTACCCAGAGTCCCCCAATAGCCATACACGGTGTCTCTCTAGCTGTTCCATCACGTAAGGGATGCTGCTATTCCTTAGGATGTAGGCGTGATGCACTGACCCAGGGAATTTGGCATTTACATGCGAGATGTACTGGTCAGCCAAACACACCACCTGGATGTTCATGGAATGGTAACTTTTTCTGTTCCTGTACACCTGCTCCCTGTCTCTTGGGGGAACCAAAGCCACATGGGTCTCATCAATGGCACCAATGACGTTGGGAATATGTCCAAGGGCATAGAAATCACCCTTCACTGTAGCCAATTCGCCCACCTCAGGGAAAAGGATGTAGCTCCTCATGTATTTCATCAGGGCAGACAACACTCTGGATAACACCTTCGAAAACATGGGCTGAGACATCCCAGAAGCAATTCCCACTGTTGTCTGAAATGACCCACTTGCCAAGAAATGGAGTACTGACAGGACCTGCACCAGAGGGGGAATCCCTGTGGGTTGGCGGATGGGGGACATCAGGTCGGGCTCCAGCTGGGCACACAGTTCATGTATAGTGGCACGGTCAAGCCGGTAGGTCAGGATAATGTGGCGTGCTTCCATTGTCGACAGGTCCACCAGCGGCCTGTACACGGGAGGATTCATCCGTCTCCTCGCCAAACCCAGCGGACGGTGCCTAGGAAGGACAACATGGAGCACACAGTCAAGCAACCCACAGGTACGTACTCACAGCTTGCACAGTAAACGATTCTCTATGCAGTGAATGGCGTGTCTGAGTGGCTATGCAAGGCCTAGGCCTGTGTGACGCAGTTGAAATTGAGCCATGTGGACCCTCGAAATGGCGGCTGCCTGACCTGTGAAGTGTGACAATGGGATGTGAGGTCAATGCGCTGGCGTGGCACACCGCGGCGGTCGGCGGTCGAAGACCGCGGCGCGAAGCCGCTTTGGTTAACATTGAAGCCTATGGGTTTCAGGAGCCAATGGCGAAGGGCGCCGGCGGTGGCGGTACGCACCGCAGCGGTACGCACCGCCGCGGGAGTGACCGCCATTTTCTATCTACTTATTCACTCGCGACTTGAACTTTCACAGGAGAGGACCTATACTGCAAGTGTTGCTGTGACCTCGGTCTGGAAGGGACAATGGCTGCTGCGCCTGGGGAAAGGGCCCCTGCCTTCACTGGAGAAGAGTTGGAGAAACTTGTGGATGGGGTCCTCCCCCAGTATGCGCTACTCTACGGTCCTCCAGACCAACAAGTGAGTTTAATTCAATATGGATTTGGGGCCACTAGCTGGCTTGGGGGCCTGGCGGGGGGCCTGGCGGGGATGGGGGGCATGTTGGCCCTGGCGGGGGGGGCCTGGCGGGGGGCCTGGCGGGGATGGGGGGCATGTTGGGCCTGGCGGGGGGCCTGGCGGGGATGGGGGGCACGTTGGGACTGGCGGGGGGCCTGGCGGGGGGCCTGGCGGGGATGGGGGGCATGTTGGGCCTGGCGGGGGGCCTGGCGGGGATGGGGGGCATGTTGGGCATGGCGGGGGGGCCTGGCGGGGATGGGGGGCATGTTGGGCCTGGCGGGGGGGCCTGGCGGGGGGCCTGGCGGGGATGGGGGGCATGTTGGGCCTGGCGGGGGGCCTGGCGGGGATGGGGGGCATGTTGGGCCTGGCGGGGGGCCTGGCGGGGGGCCTGGCGGGGATGGGGGGCATGTTGGGCCTGGCGGGGGGCCTGGTGGGGATGGGGGGCATGTTGGAACTGGCGGGGGGGGGCCTGGCGGGGGGCCTGGCGGGGATGGGGGGCATGTTGGGCCTGGCGGGGGGGCCTGGCGGGGATGGGGGGCATGTTGGGCCTGGCGGGGGGGCCTGGCGGGGATGGGGGGCATGTTGGGCCTGGCGGGGGGGCCTGGCGGGGGGCCTGGCGGGGATGGGGGGCATGTTGGGCCTGGCGGGGGCCTGGCGGGGATGGGGGGCATGTTGGGCCTGGCGGGGGGCCTGGCGGGGATGGGGGGCATGTTGGGCCTGGCGGGGGGCCTGGCGGGGGGCCTGGCAGGGATGGGGGGCATGTTGGGCCTGGCGGGGGGCCTGGCGGGGATGGGGGGCATGTTGGGACTGGCGGGGGGGCCTGGCGGGGGGCCTGGCGGGGATGGGGGGCATGTTGGGCCTGGCGGGGGGGCCTGGCGGGGATGGGGGGCATGTTGGGCCTGGCAGGGGGGGCCTGGCGGGGGGCCTGGCGGGGATGGGGGGCATGTTGGGCCTGGCGGGGGGCCTGGCGGGGGGCCTGGCGGGGATGGGGGGCATGTTGGGCCTGGCGGGGGGCCTGGGGTGATGGGGGGCATGTTGGGCCTGGTGGGGGGGCCTGGCGGGGGGCCTGGCGGGGATGGGGGGCATGTTGGGCCTGGCGGGGGGCCTGGCGGGGATGGGGGGCATGTTGGGCCTGGTGGGGGGGCCTGGCGGGGGGCCTGGCGGGGATGGGGGGCATGTTGGGCCTGGCGGGGGGCATGGCGGGGGGCGTGGCGGGGATGGGGGGCGTTGGGCCACTGGCAACGAAAATGCAGACAAACTTGAACGTGGTATTTCTCCCTCCCTGTACGTGTCACATAGGTCCGCGCCCATGAGAAGATCGGGATTTGGCGTGCCATCTCCAAGGAAGTCCGGACCCTGGGGGTCCACCATCGACGGGGCACCCACTGCCGCAAGAGGTGGGAGGACATCCGCCGCGGGACCAAGAAGACCGCTGAGTCTCTGCTGGGGATGGCCTCCCAACGTAGGCGGGGTGCCTGCCGTCAACTGACCCCCCTGATGTTCCGGATCCTGGCGGTGGCCTACCGCGTGAGGGCAGCACAGCAGACACAAAGGGGTGAGTACAAGCATAATCTACTCTGTTGTCGCGCAGTGGAGGTGTCTGGGTGGGGGAGGAGGGCTGTGGGTCCCCCTAGGCCAGGGCGAGATCTGTAGGCTGGGCACCCCCGTAAGCCCCTGTGTCCCCAGCCACCACCCTCAGTAGTGTGCCAGTACAGCCATCCCTGGGCAGTGTCATCCATGGGTGCAGTTGTCAACTCTAGGCGTGTAGGGCATGTTCCACGGAATGCATAGCGGACCCGAAGTGCGCAACTTAGTGCAGGGGGCATCTGTGTCTGTCATGTCCGCTAACTGTACCGGTGATCCATGTACTCAAAATCTCTTTATTTCTCTCTCCCCCCCCCTTTTTGTTTGTCTTTCTGGGCTTGTGTGCATCAGCATCATCAGGCGGAGGAGAAGTGGCATCGGGGCAGGAGGGAGCTGCATCTCACATGGCCCAGGAGGGCCATGCCACAGAGTCTGACTGGACCAGTGAGACGGAGGGGGAGGGGAGCTCCACAACGGGGACGACTGGACCCTGCAGCGACACGGACACGTCCTCGGAAGGGAGCTCCCTTGCGGGGGTGGCACCATCCGTGCCCCCCGCCATTACAGGTACAGCCGCCACCCAGCGCACCATCTCCGCCCTCCCAGCAGCCCCTCAGCGTTCACCCCGTGCCCGCTCTGCCAGGAAGCCGGGCATCTCCTTCGCCCCAGGCACCTCAGGCCCTGCCCCTGTTACCCCCGCTGCCCTCAGTGAGGAGGTCATTGACCTCCTCCGAACGCTCATTGTTGGGCAGACTACCCTTTTGAATGCCATCCAGGGGGTGGAGAGGGAGGTTCATCGCAGCAATGCGTACCTGGAGGGCATTCATTCGGGTCAGGCTGCCCATCAGCGATCGTTCCAGGCTCTGGCCTCAGCACTGACGGCAGCCATTGTCCCTGTCTCCTGCCTCCCTCTACTAACTCCCTCCTCCCAGTCTCCTGTTCCTCTGTCTGTCCCACCCACACCATCAGACCAGCCTGCACACACCTCAACACCCAAGAGCAGCTCATCCAAACATAAGCACCACAGATCACGCAGACATTCACACAAGCAACATTCCGATGCAGACATGCCAACAGTCACTACCACCTCTGTGACCCCCACCTCCTCGTCTCCCTCCTCCCTCCCTGTGACGTCTACACTCACACCTTCATTCACCTCACCATCAGCCAGTGTTTCCATCACCAGCACACCCTCCAGTACAGTTCGCACACGTGCAGTCACCACCCCCACTGCCATTTACACGTCCCCTGTGTCCTCTCCCACTGTGTCTGTCACCCCCTCTTCCACACCACACAAACGCAGCCACCCACCCTCCCAACAGCCATCCACCTCACGACAGCCTCCCGCTCCTGCACCTGCACCCAAAGACAGCAAACTTGTCTCGCCTACAACCACATCCTCTCCCTCCACTCCCATACCCACTGTACCTACCACTATCCATTGTCCCAAGAAAATCTAACTCTCAACTGCTACCTTCTTTCCTGACCCTGAGCCCCCCCCTCCTTCTCGTCGGGGTAAGAAGAGCACCTCAGCCACCACCAGCCCCCTTGACAAGGGTGCAGGGGTATTGGAGCCCACCAGCCCGCAGGTCTGGATCTTCGCCCAGCAGCAAGGGGACAGCCAGCCCACCCCCTGGGAAGAGGAGCAGAAGGCGGAAGGGCCGCCGCAGGAGCCCGGGTTCTATATCCCCCCAGGACACTAGCCAGCCACCGTCAACAGCCACAGCTCCAAAGGGAGGAAAGGGCCACAGACTCCCGACTAAGGAGGGCAAGGGCAGCAAAGCGGAGAAGTCAGGCAGCAGGCCTGCTGCCCATGGAGGACCCGTCACAGCTGCCCAGGAGGAGCCCGCAACCCCCATAGCCGCTGCCCATGGAGGAACCGGCACAGCTGCCCAGGGAGAGCCCACCACCCCCATAGCCGCTGCCCAGGGAGGACCCAGCCCAGCTGGCCAGGAGGGCCCCACCACCCACAGCCCAGGTGGGCATTGAAGGAGCACCATCCCCGCTGCCCAGGAGGGCACCACCAGGCAATGAGCAGTTGGCCATAGAATGGCCGCCGTCTCCAGCACCGCTCCGCTGGGGACCGCCGTCTCAAGAACCGCTGAACTGGGCCCTTCAAGGCAAGGACCGCTGAACTGGGCCCTTCAAGGCAAGAACCGCTGAACTGGGCCCTTCAAGGCAAGAACCGCTGAACTGGGCCCTTCAAGGCAAGAACCGCTGAACTGGCCCCTTCAAGGCAAGAACCGCTGAACTGGGCCCTTCAAGGCAAGAACCGCTGAACTGGGCCCCGCCGTCTCCAGCACCGCTCCGCTGGGGACCGCCGTCTCAAGAACCGCTGAACGGGGCCCTTCAAGGCAAGAACCGCTGAACTGGGCCCTTCAAGGCAAGAACCGCTGAACTGGGCCCTTCAAGGCAAGAACCGCTGAACTGGGCCCCGCCGTCTCCAGCACCGCTCCGCTGGGGACCGCCGTCTCAAGAACCGCTGAACTGGGCCCTTCAAGGCAAGAACCGCTGAACTGGGCCCTTCAAGGCAAGAACCGCTGAACTGGGCCCCGCCGTCTCCAGCACCGCTCCGCTGGGGACCGCCGTCTCAAGAACCGCTGAACTGGGCCCTTCCAGGCCAGAACCGCTGGCCCTTTGGCAGACGTGGCAGGGCAGGATCTGTCTCGGGCAGGGCTGCAGGATGTCCTCTGGCCAACATGCCTCCTCCAGTGGCAGTGGAATCTGTTATGGACTGTTTGGACTGTGGCTTTGCACTCCCCAGGATGGCCCAGTGGGCAGGCCACCCACTGTATGGACTGTATGGACTGTGGCTTTGCACTCCCCAGGATGGGCCAGTGGGCAGGCCACCCACTGTATGGACTGTATGGACTGTGGCTTTGCACTCCCCAGGATGGCCCAGTGGGCAGGCCACCCACTGTATGGACTGTATGGACTGTGGCTTTGCACTCCCCAGGATGGCCCAGTGGGCAGGCCACCCACTGTATGGACTGTATGGACTGTGGCTTTGCACTCCCCAGGATGGGCCAGTGGTCATGGAGTCCCCTCGTGGATCTGGCGTCGTGTACTCAAGTGGCTGAGGTGCTCCCCCTTCCCTTCCCCCTGAGGTGCCTGTCCTTTTTTCTTTCTGATGCCCCTGCAGTGTTCTCTCCGTGGAGTTCTTGTCGTGGGACTGGGCCTTGCCCCTTTGCTCAGGACCCCTGTGGTCCACGGACAGTGGTTGGACTACATATAGTAGATGTATATATTTTGTACATAGTTTATTTATTTATTTGGATTACTGCTGTCCATTTTTCAATATATCTGCCCGTTTAAGATCTCTTCTTTTGGTCTTTGCATTATTTCGGAGGGGGGGGTTTGTGGGTTGTGACAGTGATCTGTGGGAATGCATTGATGTGTGTGTTGTAGTGGGTGTGGGTGGGTGGGTGTGTGCCGGTAATCTTTTCCCTCCCCTGTGTCGTAGGTGCAGTACTCACCGATGTCTTCCGTGCCGCCGGGCGTGCTCCTGGTACAGGAGCAGGTATAGGAGTGCGGGGATGACCTGTAACTCGGGTTCCATACTGCCGGAATCTCGCGTGGAGTATGTGGAGGTGAGCGTTTTCCCGTTCGTAGTCTGTTTCCGCCGTGTTTTTATCGGCGGTGCTCCCGCCCCGGAAAAGGTGGCGGATTGGTGGGTCGTGATAGGGTGGGCGGTACATTGTCTGCCGCCTGGCTGTTGGCGGTGACCGCCGCGCTGTTTGTTTGTTCCGCCGTGGCGGTCGGAGTGTTAATGCGGCGGGCTGTGTTGGCGGTTCCCGCCAGGGTCAGAATTGCATATTTTGGACCGCCGGCCTGTTGGCGGGTTGGCCGCCGCTTTATCACCGACCGCCAGGGTCAGAATGAGGGCCCAGGTAGCCATACAGAGGACTGGCAGTGGACCCCCACCTGCTCCCCCACAACTAACAACATGGGAGGAGCACATTTTGGCAATAATGCATCCTGAGGGTCTCGCAGGAGTAGCAGGAGGACTGGACTCTAGTAAGTCAAATATTTACTACTTTATCCCCCAACCTACCTGCATGCCATCACAAACTCCTACCCCTACCCTCACCCCATCACTCTACCGCCTCTCACATACCCCACTATCACAACCCATCCATCCCAATACCAAGCCCTGCATGTAACACCAATGTATGGACCCCATCACAGACCTGCATGGACACCCATCACCACAGCATGCCCAGTAGAGAGATTCACCCAGCCCACTAAATCACCACGCACACAAGGCAAAGCTGACAGGGAAATCACAATCATACAGGGAAACACAACCATTCACAAGATGGCACACGCAGATATACTAACACTGCATTTGCATCCCCACAGGACCCCTACTCAACGTCACTGGAGAGGAGGTGCCAGCTACATCCACTGCCCCCCCAGAAGAGGCCCACAGTGACGACAGCAGCTCTGCACGTCTGGATCATGATGACCAATATGGCCCATCAAGGAACCCTGGACAGTCGGTTACCCTGCCACAGTCCCAAGCCACCACAGAGCCTCCCCCTCAGGAAACACCAGCACAGCACCCACCCAGTGGGCCCATGCCACTGTCCCCAGGACACATCAATCAGCAGTGTGTCAACCACTACAGGGACCCCAGGAAACCCAACAAACCCAGGACGATCAGGGACCTGGGGTCAGTGGCAGTGGGCACACGTTTCAGGGGACAGAGGCTCAGGACAACAGGGAAGCTGGGAGGACTGTTGTGCGACAGGGGGAGGACAGGCCCAGGGAACCCACTCTCCAGGAGGCACTCACAAACATCCTGGAAGCATACCACCATTCCCAGGAGACCATGGGCCAGATACTGGCCAAGTTGCAGGAGACCCAGCGGCTGCAGGAGGGACAGTTCCTGGGGTTTAGGGAGGCCCTCAAACACATCTACACCATCCTGGTCACCATTGCAGGGGTGCTGACCAACATGGGCAAGCCCATGTGGGAGGCAGTGGCACACCAACAAGCCCCTGACACTAGCCACACCGAAGAACAGCCCTCCACCTCCATCGGCGCTAGTGGACAGGAGGCCCTGCCACAGGAACAACAGGCCACCAGCACCCCACTCCCTGCAGTAGGAGAACCACCCCGCAAACTCTCCCTGCGATCCAGGCAGAAGCCAGAGTACATTACCAAGACCCCCGCCAGGAAATAAGACTCTCCTGATTGTCACCCTTCTGTCCCACTCTGTCACCCTGTCCACCTTGAACTGACATTACTCCCCTTCCTATGCCCCAATGGACAATGCACCTGTGATACCAAGAGACTGGACTCTACCCTGGACTTTCTTCCACCATCACCACAGCCCATTGCACACACCCCTCTACTTATGAGCACCTAAATAAAAACCCCTGGAACAAATACAAATCAGGAGTCTGTCAAATTATTTAAATATGTATTAGTTCAACATTATCAAAGCATTGCAAGTCATATGTACAGTTAAATATACTTTGGAATGACCTTTGGTGGGCAGGAGTAAACATACCAGGAGCCAGAGTGGGCCACAGAAATCTGAAAATAGAGATGCCAAAGGGTACAGTAAGTGGCCATAGATATAGGGAAATCAGGCTGCCATGTACAATGTCCAACAGAAAACTGAAAAGTTAAGTGAAGTTACAGTGTCTTACCTGTGTGTCACTGGAATTACTACTGTATGATATTACTTCGGTTGTCCACATCTTCTTCCTCTGCCTCCTCTTCCTCACTGTGCACAGGCTCCACCGCTGCCACAAGACCATCTCCAGGCTCATCTTCCTGCAGAAAAGACACCTGGGGTCTCAAGGCCAGGTTGTGCAACATGCAACATGCAACATGCAATGATGATCTGGCGCACCGTCTAGGGTGAGTAGTACAGGGATCCACCTATCAGATGGAGGCACCGGAACCTGGCCTTCAGGAGGTCGAAGGTCCTTTCAATAATCCTCCTTGTACGCCCATGTGCCTCATTGTAAACGTTCCTCTGCCCTTGTCCTGGCATTCCTCACTGGGGTCAGTAGCCGTGAGAGTTTGGGGTAACCAGAGTCACCTGCAGATATCGAGGGAGAACTGTTAGACACTGTTGAAAAATGGATTATTGGTAAGGGCAGGTAGGTACCTACACTTAGCAACAGGCCACTAACCTCCACTAACCTCCACTAAGGTCCAGTTAGGTCTCAGTAAATTAACCCCAGCTCAACCCTTGGTAGCTTGGCAATGAGCGTCAAGGCTTAACTTAGGAGACAGAGTGTAAAGCATTCAAATATCACAAAACAGTAATCAAATAAAACACATGAAACAGTTTAAAACTCCAAAACCAATTTATAACAATAGATTATATTTTTATCTTTAAAATGACACCAAAACAAATAAAATCGGATAAAGGGAACCGGAGATATTATTTTTTAAAGAATGATTTTTTTTTTAGCGCCTAGCAACAAAAAGCGCCAATCGGGTCATCTGGTTGCACCTCGACCAGGGCAAAGTCAAAGTTTAAGGCCAACCGCTACCAATGTAATGCAAGAAGAAAACGCGACGATAATTTGCGACTCGCAAATGAAGTCGCACCGCAGATAGCGAGTCCGCTGTTAGCGAGGTCGCTTTTTGCCACCGCACAAAAAACTGACACGTAATTTGAGTGGGTGTCGCAAATTGCGACTGTGCCGCAAATTGAATGCAGGTGCTGCAGAACACTCTGGAAAACACTTCCTGGCACATGATGATGACATCACAGCCAGGAAGTTTCCAAATACACCTGGGAGGAGGGAGGACCACACCCATTTCAACAGCAGAACTGCAAACAGACAGAACAACAGCTACCATGGCAGAGAGACCAAGGAAGCGGAAACTCAAGTTTGCAGAGAAAGAGCTGGAGGTGTTGACTGAGGAGTGTTGTCAGCACCATGACCAACTGTTTGGAAGGGCAGCCCTCACCGTGCCAGAGTTGGAGAAAAGAAGGCTATGGATGGACACCCAGGAAAAAGTGAACTCCCTGGGTGTCAGCCACCGAAGTATTGAAGAACTCAAGAAAAGGTGGTACGACCTGCGCTCCCGGACCAAGGAAAGGGTGGCAGAGCGGCTCCGGGAGATGAGGGGCACCGGAGGGGGACCGTCAACATTACCACCACCCACACCCCTGGAGGAAAGGGTAGAGGAGACCCTTGAGCCTGAGGCAGTATGCGGGATGGGAGAGCTGGACACATCTGAGCCAGGACCATCAACCGGTGAGTACCATGAGACATGCATGTACCCTCATTAATGCCATACCCCCACCCACCTTGTACACAGGAGCATGCACAACCAAAATAGCTCCATTTCAGAGTAGCAATCACCAGAATGGTGCATTATGGGCAATGTAGTCAAGTAGGCAGTTTACAGGCAACAGTTTATTAGGAAGTTGACAACAGATAGTAGATACTGACAGTGTGTTCCCTATGTCCCACAGGTCTCCCACAAGACACCTCCACCAGCCAAAGCAGCCAGGGGCCACTGGTCAGCCAGCAGCCAACAGAGGGATCAGGATCAGCCACCACTGCGACCTGCACCACCAACACCCTGTCCCCTCACGAGATACCAGTTGGCATATTGGTGTGTGAGCCTGCACCAGGTCCCAGCCACAGTGCCACGGTAGATGTCACAGAGCCTCCACCGCATCGCAGGCGACGTGGAAATTCATCATCACAGCGGCAGGCAGAGTCAGGGGATGCCTCCATGTCACGTACTGAGGCCGCACTCCTACGGGGTCAGCGCCTGCAGACACAAGAAATCGGGAGGATTACAGGGGCATTGCGGCGCATGGAGCGCAATCAAGGCAACAGCATGCAGCTTGTACATACAGAGTTGCAACAAATAAATACACACATGGGCGACCTTGCACTCTCCATGCGCCAACTTGTGGCTGGACTGCTAACGCAGACAGAGAGTGCACGGTGTCGGGACAGGCAGCTACTGATCTGCCTGGACAGAATGTCAGCATCCATTGTAAGGCTGGCCGTGAACACTACTGGTCTATCTAGGTGCACGGTCAGCCTCCAAGTGGACATGGGCCACTTTGCCAGTGACGTGGCACGTGAACTGGGCCGTCTCAGCCACGCTGTTGACTTAATGGAGGCATGGCAGGTGGCCAGGGGCGCAAGCGACACGCCGCAAGATAGCGAGAAGGGCTCCACCGTCAGCAGTGTCTCTGCCGGTGACACCAGGGTGCTGCGCAGTGGAAGCACAAGGCAGGGCACTGCTGACCCCCCAAGTACCAGCCATGCTGGCCGAAGCCGGCGTAGGGTTTGAGCTCCACACAGTCCTGGGGTTGGGGCACATGAAGTCAATGTGTCCCATGCCAGGTGGACTTTTACAGCCCCTGACCTGTTCAAAATGTATATAGTTTTTTTGTTTGCACTAATTAAATCACTTGTTCTTTCCACTTAACACATGGACTGTGTGTGACATTAGTGAGTATGGTAACAGTTAGCACGTACCTTCCAAAGTATTGGTTTGCAATGTGTTCCTGTCTCAGTCTGCCTTGATTTGCTATGCTTCTATCCCCATGATGGCGATGTGGTAGCTCTTGCTCTTCATCCTCAGAATCAGGGTCTTCAGGGGTGAGAGGTAGCCCACATCTGGTGGCAATGTTGTGCAGTATAGCGCATGCGACAATGATCTTGAATGCTGTTATTGGAGCATACTGGAGGGCACCACCACTTCTGTGGAGGCATCTGAATCTTGCTTTCAGCAGTCCAAAGGTCCGTTCAATGATATTCCTGGTCCTCTTATGTGCACTGTTGTATCGCCTCTCTGTCTCATTGCTGGGTGTTAAGTACGGGGTAAGTAACCATGGTCGGAGTGCATATGCACTGTCACCTGTTTGGCAAAAAATGTACAATGTTAGCAGGGCATGGATGGTTTCCACATTGACCTGTGTGTATGTCTGCAAGGTGTTTTCAGCTATACCTAGGAGGTATCCGTCTCCAAACTCCCCACGTTCTAGGCGTTGATATATCCCACTGTGCCTAAAAATGTAGGAGTCATGAGTACTCCCTGGAAATTTGGCAACCATGTCAGTGATGACATAATAGGCGTCACATACCACCTGGATGTTGAGTGAGTGGGTACACTTCCTATTGCGGAACAGATATTCCAGGTTTGCAGGAGGGCATATTTGTATATGTGTCCCGTCTACACACCCTATGACATGGGGGAAGTTGGCAATCCTGTAGAATTCCAACTTGGTGCTGTTGATTTCTGCCTCATTTCTGGGTAGGTATATGTATCTGGACATGTGTGTGAGTAAGGCGTCTAGGAATGCCCTAAAGAACCGTGAGAGTGAACTTTGGGATACCCCACCTGCCACAGCAATGACCCCCTGATAGCTACCCGAGGCCAAGAGGTGCAGTGAGCATAGCACTTGCACATGTGTAGGGATGGCGCAGCCGCGCACAGTCTGGTGTTGTAGCTGTGGTTTGAGTAATTCTATTAAATCTAGTATAGCTGCACTGCTGAGTCTATATTTGTCATAAATCTCCTCCTCAGTTTGTTGGAAAAGTGTCTGCCTGGTTCTGTATATCTTCTCCTGTCTCTGGCTCCTCCTCCTCCTCTGCTGTGCGGCGTGGGCTCTCCTCCTCTTTCCTATCACATATATCTCCCCCATCTTGGGTAACCCAGGTGCCTTCTGGGTCTCCTTTTATACTTTGGTAATGGTTACCACCTGCTCTGAGTTAGTGGTAAATTGGAAGTGCAAAATAGGCTTTTTGCGACTAGTCGCAAATTGCGAGTTGCTATTGCATATGGTTTGCGACTCGCAAATTGTGACTTCCTATTTGCGGGTCGTAAATTTTGCGAGTCGGTAATGGCTCGCGTCGCATTTTGCGAGTCGGAAATGGGATTTTTGCATCCCATTTCCGATTTTGCGGGGTCGCAAATTGCGATTCGGGCCATTTGCGACTCACAAAAGTTTTCTACATCTGTCCCTTAGTCTCTTTTTCGAAGATTTTCTTCAGCGGGACGAACCTGCCAGTCCAATCCGACCTCCTGGAGCCCTTCTCCGGATACGCGATGCTGGAATCCTCGGTGGAGATTTTTACCTTCGGACATAGTCGTTTTTTCGAGGTGAAAATCCTTCGACCGGGGTAAACCTGGATCTTGATCCGACGTCCATGGAGCCCTCCTCGGATACGCTGGCTGGGAGGTCCCGGTCAACTTTTTACCTTCGGATTTAGGGGGTCATTCTGACCTTGGCGGACGGCGGAGGCCGTCCGCCAAGGTACCGCCGTCAGAACACCGCACCGCGGTCGAAAGACCGCGGCGGTGATTCTGACATTTGCCCTGTGCTGGCGGGCGGCCGCCAAAAGACCGCCCGCCAGCACAGGGCAAATCAACCTTCCCACTAGGATGCCGGCTCAGAATTGAGCCGGCAGAGTGGGAAGGTGCGACGGGTGCAGTTGCACCCGTCGCGTATTTCAGTGTCTGCTGGGCAGACACTGAAATACTTTTTGGGGCCTCTTACGGGGGCCCCTGCCGTGCCCATGCCATTGGCATGGGCACGGCAGGGGCCCCCAGGGGCCCCGCGGCACCCCCTACCGCCATCCTGTTCATGGCGGGAGAGCCGCCATGAACAGGATGGCGGTAGGGGGTGTCAGAATCCCCATGGCGGCGGAGCGCGCTCCGCCGCCATGGAGGATTCAGACGGGCAGTGGAAAGTCGGCGGTACACCGCCGACTTTCCGTTTCTGGCCGCGGCTGAACCGCCGCGGTCAGAATGCCCAGCGGTGCACCGCCAGCCTGTTGGCGGTGCTACCGCCGACCTCCGCCATGGCGGTAATTACCGCCATGGTCAGAATGACCCCCTTAGTCTCTTTTTCAGAGATTTTCTTTACCGGGAAGAACCAGCAAATCAGGACGGGTCGCGGTTGAGCCAAGCCGGCTAGAGTTGCTGCAGCGGGTCAGTCCCTCTATGGAGCTTTTTTTCAAAAGTTCTCCAAACTTCTGGGGCTTCTCCCAGATGTCTTTTTAAGGTTCTTTTGAGGTCCAAAGCTCACCCCAAAGGTCCAGAAATTCTGAGATGGTCCTTGGGGGGTGTGGACTACAACTCCCAGAATGCACCTGGCGCAAACTCCTTTTGGCCACCGGACAGTGGTCAGGTGGTCGCTTTCTTCAGGAGTTGGTGCAGGGGACTCTGGTTAGCAATTTTTTCACCTGTAGCAAACAGGGAGTCCCTCCTTGAACCAGTTGAAGCCAAGCAAAGTCCTTCTTGTGGTGAAGCCCAAGTGTGCAGCTGGTGCAGTCCTTCTGAGTGCAGGTTCCAGGTGCAGGCCAGGGGTCCAGCAGGGCAGTCCTTCTTCTTCTATAGTTCTTCCTTGTTGGATGTGGTAGGGAACTGAGGTGTGGGTGCAGGTCTGTCAGTTTTATCCTTGCTCCTGGGTGAAAAGCAGGGGGGTCCTGGTTATCCAATCAGGTGCAGGGTCCTTCCCCCTGTTTAGACCCCTCCTGGGAAGTGTGGCAAAAATCAATCCCAGGAGGCAACATTCTCCCAAAAATCCATCATGGCTGAATCTGATTTTTGGAGGTTACATCTGGCTGAGCCCACCCACTGGTGTGGCTAAAAATCATAAACACACCCCTCTCCTGCCCTCTCCTAATCTAATCAAGGGGGCACCTAGTTGTCTGGGGTTGCAGGATGTGGGGGTGTTGCTGGTTGCTCCAAATGTCCTTCTCTGCCTTTGAAGACCAGTTTGGCAGCCCTCCCCCTTCCTGCCTCGCCATCTGCTGAGGGGAGATTCCCTCCCACAGGCACATTCCTCTGTGTGAAGCCCGGCCACTTCACACCTCATCAAGGCAGCCTGGCCAGACTGCTAGAGGCTGGCCAATCAGAGCACAGCAGCAAAAACAATGCAGGGCTGAAATTGGCAACTTTTCAGGTAAAGTTCAAAACTCTTTACCTGAACAAGTTATATTAAATCCAACAACTGGAAATTCTTGGTATGCATCATTTAAGGAGACTTTAAAAAATTAAATAAAGTCTCCCCATTCTAGCCTATGAAGGCCATTTATTACAATGAGGGAAAAACGAATTTGGCTGTTTTTACCTCACCAGGGCTTATAAAACTATTGTTATAAAGTCCCTGCTTATAGTTACATGGCACCCAGCCATAGGGGCACATAGGGCACACCTTAGGGGTGACTTATATGTAATAATAAGGTAGTTTAAGACTTTGGAACTACTTTTAATTCCAAAGTCGAATTTGCATATACTTTAATTTAAAAGCAGCCAGCAAGGCAGGCCTGCCTTTTAAATGACACTGGGCACCTCAGCAGTGCACCTATGGGTGCACTACCTATGCTGTGGTCCCTAAACCTACATGCCCTTCCATATACTAGGGACTTATAGGTAGGTTAACTTAGCCAATTATAATTAGCCTAATTTGCATATCCATTTTACACAGAGCACAGGCCCTGGGACTGGTTAGCAGTACCCAGGGCACCATCAGAGTCAGGAAAACACCAGCAAAAAGTGGAAAATGGGGGCAAAAAGTTAGGGGGCCTCTGCAATCAGCCCTGTTTTCTCACAGACACACACTAACCCTTAGGAACAACCCCATACCCAGACACCCACTTATACTGGGTGGGGACCTTGGGCTCACCTATTAGCCACACCCGGTGCAGCTGGAGTTGGCCAATCACATATGGGATGCTGCTATTCCTCAAGATAAAGGCATCATGCACAGAGCCAGGATGTTTGGCATTCACAGGGGAGGTGTACTGGTCCGCCAAACACACCATCTGCACATTCAGAGTGATAGCTTTTTCTGTTCCTGAAAACGTGTTCATTTCTCGGGGGGAGGGACAAATGCTGCATGTGTACCATCAATGGCACCAATGATGTTGGGGATATGTCCCAGGGCATAAAAGTCAGCCTTCACTGTGGCCAAATCCTCCACCTGGGGGAATACGATGTAGCTGCGCATGTGTTTCAGCAGGGCTGACAACACTCTTGCCAACACGTTGGAGAACATTGGCTGAGAAATCCCTGAGGCCATGGCCACTGTTGTTTGGAAGGAACCACTTGCTAGGAAATGGAGCACTGACAGAACCTGCACTAGAGGGGGGATACCTCTGGGCTGGCGGATAGCTGACATCAGGTCTGGCTCCAAATGGGCACACAGTTCTTGAATTGTGGCCCGATCAAGTATGTAGGTTAGGATCATGTGTCTGTCCTCCATTTTCGCAAGGTCCACCAGGGGTCTTTACACCGGACGATGTCGCCATCTCATATTCAGCCTCAGAGGTTGAAGCCTATGGAAGAAAATGGTGAGCAGAGGGTCATATTCACACATCTATTGCACTAATGATGATTTTGTTCCTTTACAGAACCAATATGTGAATCTGACAGTCAGTTTCTGTGCCACTGTCTGCTGTGACGCAGTTAGGTGCCATGCCTTGTGTCCCCCTGAAATGGAGGCTACCTGACCTGTGAGGAGGGACAAATGGAAATGAGGTAATTCCGCTGGCGTTGTGCGCCATCGTCGTAGGTGGTCAAAGACTGCCGGGCAACTTCGCATTGGTTATCATTGGGCCCTATGGGTTCCAGGAGCCAATGGCAATGTACTCCGGCGGTGACGGTACGCACCGCCGAGCACGTGACCACCATTTTCTATCTGTTCACTCACTTGCTACCTGACTTTCAACAGGAGAGGACCTACGCTGCAAGTGCTGTTGTGACCTGTGTCTTGAAGCGACAATGGATCGAGTGTCTGGGGAAAGGGCCCCTGCCTTCACTACAGAGGAGTTGGAGAAACTGGTGGATGGGGTCCTACCCAGTACACGTTACTCTATGGTCCTCCAGACAAACAGGTGAGTACACTGTGAGCATGATGCGTGGGCCATGAATGTATGGAGTCCTCTGTGTGTGAGCCATATGTATGGGGGGCAGAGGGGTCCTGCACAGAGTGCTGCATGTATGATGGTCAACGTTTGTGTGTAAGGGGATGGGAGGGATATGGTGGGCCATCAGTATGACAGTCTGGATGGTATGACTAATCCTTTTCTGCTGTCTTTTCCCTGCAGGTCAGCGTCTACCAGAAAAAGGGTATTTGGCATGCCATCGCCAAGGATGGGGGTCTTTGACAGGCGGAGCACCCACTGCCGCAAAAGGTGGGAGGACCTGCGCCGCTGGGAAAAGAAGATGGCGGAGGCCCAGCTGGGGCTGGCCTCCCAACGAGGAAGGGGTGCCCTTCGCACCATGACCCCCATGATGTTCTGCATCCTGGCGGTGGCCTACCCGTAGTTGGATGGGCGCTTGAAGGCATCACAGCAGCCACAAGAGGGTGAGTATAGATTCAGAATCCTGACTTTGCATGCGTTAGGAGTTACCTGGGTGGGAGATGTGGGTTATGGGTGCCCCTAGGCCAGGGTGAAGATGGCAGGTAAGGTCCCTTGTTGGGCAGGCTCTGAAGCACTCCTACCCCAATAGTGTTAGTGGGCATCTACTACTGGGCAGGGTCCTGTGGGTTTCAGGTGTGCAGCTAATAGCGGTAGGCATTGTACCCCATGGGCTGGTGACTATCTTAGTAACTGGTAGGGCATGGCCTAGTGCATAGGGCTGCTCCCTGTGTATTGTGTACGCCAACTGTTGTGGTGTTGCTGGCATTGACCAAGTGTATCCTCTGTCTCTCTCCCCCCCCTTTTTGTTTTGTCACCCTGTCCTTGTGTGCATTAGCATCATCTGGTGGAGGAGCAGAGGCATCGGTGACGGCGGGAGCTGCATCCCACATGGGCCTGGAGGCAGAATCCACCGAGGGTGAGGGCACCAGTGGGACGGAGGGCGAGGGGAGCACCACGACGGGGACAGGAGGGGAGACCACAGACAGCAACTTCTCCTCCGATGGAAGCTCCCTGGTGGTGGCGGACTCCTCTGTGCCCACCCCAACAACAGGTACAGCTGCCACCCCCCCTACCAGCACTGCCCTCCCAGCAGCCCCTCAGCGTGTTTCCCGTGCCCACTCACCCAGGAGGGTGGGCATCTCCTTCGCCCCAGGCACCTCAGGCCCTGTCCCTGTCAGCCCTGCTGCCCTCAGTGAGGAGGCTATTGACCTCCTGAGATCCCTCACTGTTGGACAGTCAACCATACAGAATGCCATCCAGGGTGTCGAGAGGCATTTGCAACAAACAAATGCATACCTGTGGGGCATTCACTCTGGCGTGGCGGCCCAACAGAGAGCATTTCAGGTTCTGGCCTCCGCACTGATGGCAGCCCTTGTACCTATCTCTAGCCTCCCCCCTCCAACTTCCTCTACCCAGACCCAATCCCATATACCCCAGCCTATCCCAAGCACATCTGCAGACCAGCATTCACCCAAATCAACACCCAGGAGTGGCTCAGGCAGACACAAGCACCACACTTCATCTCACAGGCACTCACACATGCACCATCCCCATGCAGACACACCAACATCCACTGCCTCCACTGTGTCCCCCTCCTCCTCATCGTCCACCTCCCTCCCGGCATTCGTCTCCATTCACACCTGCATGCACTACATCCTCATCCACTACCTCCATCACCAGCACGCCCATCACTACACACCACTCAGCGGCAGTCACCACCCCCACATCTATGCACACGTCCCCTGTGTCCTCTCCCAGTGTGTCTGTAACCCCTCCTCCAAAGTACACAAACGTAAGCATCCACCCACCCAACAGCCATCCACCTCACAACAGCATCCAGCCCATGCACCTGCACCCAAACTCAGCAGACAGAAACCTCCTACAACCACTCCCTCTTCCTCCACTCCCAAACCCTCTCCCTCTTCCTGTCCCAGTGTCTCTAAGAAGCTTTTCCTGGCAAACATTGACCTGTTCCCTACCCTCCTTGTCTTTCCCCTCGGGCCAGGGTGTCCAGGACCCAGGCCATAACCTCAGCCACCAAGTTGACGTCCACTGTGGTACCAGCAACTCACAGAGGCTCAAAGGGGGCACCCATCATCCCAGCCAGTGTGCCACCAACCAGTGCAAAGGACAAAACCATTCTGCCACCTGCCAAGGTGAAGAGGTGGACAGCATGCAGCAAGGGCAAGGAGCACGAACCACCCAGCAAGGCCTCCTCCAAAATTCCAGCTGCCAGAGCCAAGGTCACACCACCATCTGCCAAGGTGAGGAAGGGGCAGAAAACACCAGGCAAGGCACTTCAGCCGTCGGAGGCTGCAGGTGAAGGCCTAATGGCTACCAGCACAACTGCCAGCCCCGCCACCTGCACCGCGGCCAGCACCGCCAGCAGCACCGCCACTAGCACCGCCACCTGCACTGCCACCTGCAGTGCCGCTAGCACCACTACTGTCAGCAGTACCAGCCCCAGTGGGAAGCCGCCCAAGGCTGAAGGAGAAGGGCTGGAGCCTCCCTCCACTACTGGCAGCACCGGCACCTGTACCACGGCCGACGCTGTCACCTGCACCACCGCCAGCATCGCCGCAGGCCCCAACGCAAGCACCGCCACCTACACCGCTGACAGTAGGACCACTACCAGCAGCAGCAGCCCCAGTGGGCATCTGTCCGAGGCTGCAGGAGAAGGGCTGGGGCCTCCCACCACCACTGGCAGCACCCCTACCAGCACCGGCACTACCCCCCAGATTGCGGCCTTAGCCGCCGCAGGATGGAGTCTAGCCCTGCCTCCATGGACTATCATGCAACCTGTTCCCTGCAAATCTCATGCCTCAGACACCCAGGTGAGGGCCAGTGAACTGGCACACCCAAAGTGTTGCATTACTGGGCACAAGCCCCCCCCCCCCCAGAACCAGTGGATAAAGGCATCCACTCACCCTATCCTTGGCAGGATGAAGCACACTGGGCACAAGGCCCCCTCCAGAACCAGTGGAGAAAGGCATCCACTCACCCTCTCCTTGGCAGGATGAAGCACACTGGGCACAAGGTCCCTTCCAGAATCAGTGGAGAAAGGCATCCACTCACCCTATCCTTGGCAGGATGAAGCACACTGGGCACAAAGCCCCCTCCAGAACCAGTGGAAGAAGCCATCCACTTGGAAAACTGTGGCCTTCCACTCCCCTGGACCAAGCAGTGGGCAAACCACCCACTTGGGAGACTTGTGAGACTGTGGCTTTACTCTCCCCAGGACCAAGCAGTGGGCAAACCACCCACTTGGGAGACTTGTGAGACTGTGACTTTGCACTCCCCAGGACCAAGCAGTGGGCAACCCACCCACTTGAGAGACTGTGGCCTTGCACTCCCCAGGACCAAGCAGTGGGCAAACCACCAACTTTAGAGACTGTGGCCTTGCACTCCCCAGGACCAGGCAGTGGGCATGGAGCCCCCTGAGGTGCCTGTGTGTTTTCGACCTGATGCCCCTGCAATGTTCTCTACGTATTGAGGCAGGAGTCAAGTGTGGGCTTGGCCCATGATTTTTGGCCCAGTGGCCCACGGACATTTTGAATGGACAATGTACCATGTTATGTACATATTGCATATATTTTGTATATACTGTTTTTCTATTTATTATGTATATCTGCCTATTTCTGAAACATCACTATTTAACTCAATTCCTTTGGTCCTTGTGTTCTTTGAGGGGATTATGAGGGGGGGTAAATGTAATGTTGATGCATGTGTTTGTGTGCATGGTGTTGTGCGTGAGGGTGGAGGTGTTGCGTGTTGCGTGTGTGTGTCACTCTCTTTTTCCTCCCCCATCCCCTGTGTACTAGGTGCAGTACTCATGTGGTCGTCGCCGCCTCCTTTCCGATTCGTGGTAGATAAGGAGGTAGACCAGCATGGGCAGGTTCTGCAGCTCGGGCTCCATGGCATCCTGGTTCTTCGTTGAGTGTCGAGAGGTGAGTGCTTTCCCTTCCAAGTCCTGTTTCCGCTGTGCTTTTGATGGTGTTGGTACCACCCCAGACAAGCTGGCGGATTGGCAGGTTGTGATGGGGTGGGCAGTACATTGTCTTCCGCCTGTCTGTTGGCAGTTACCGCCACAGTGTTTGTTGTTACCGCCGTGGCAGTCGGAGTGTTAAAGTGGCTGTCTGTGTTGGCGGTTTCCGCCATGGTCGTGATCTCATTTTTTTTTACGCCGGCCTGTTCGCTGTTCGCGGTATTACCGCCGTTTCAACACCGACCGCCAGGGTTGTAATGAGGGCCTTAATGTTTTTTAGCAGATAGAAACTAAAAGCACCACTCGTGATACCTGGTCGCACCTCGACCGGGGCAAAGTCAAAATTTCAGGCCAACTGCAATAGAGTCCTGCTCAGCTACAGCAAGCGAAAGGCCTGGGTCAAAAGTTTACTTTCGGATTTCGTTTTTTTCTTGAAGATTTTTCTCACAGGATGAAGTCATCCATCAAATCCGACCTCCCTGGAGCCCTCTTTGGATTTGCATCGCAGGAGACCCCTGATCAGCTGTACTCTAAGGGTCTCCTGCCCCTCTCAACCTCGAAACTCCAGAGAGACCCCAGGACTCACCTTTAAACTTACCTGTGCCATGCTTTTCCAAATAGCTCCAGAGAGCTTTTCTCAAAGTTCCCGCCGGAACCGGGAGCCGCTCGAACTTCTCCAGCTGGCACAGGGTGCCCACTGATGACCTCGACCAACCTGCAAAAGAAGAAGTTGGCAAGCCTACTGTGCGATCTTATATGTATTTTTAAAGGTTATCCACCATTGCTTCCTATGGTGCGTAGTTATGCACAAAAAGACTATTTTTATTAAACTTCAAAAAATCAGATTTCGAAAAGTACTGATGATCTTGTCTTAAAATGTATATAAAAATCTGAAGTATTTTTATATATTGGTCTCGAATTACTCTTTTGGGTGTGTGAGTTGCAAGATTGATGCTGTGAGTATTGCAAATGCTTTGCGCTTCCCCAGGATTGACCTAACTGCTTGATCAAGCTACCATAAAAAAATTAGAGCATTAGGTGGTCTTGTTTTTAACCCTGTAAACCAACGTGTGGTTTCCGGGACTCCCTGCACACTGTGCCTAGCTTTGCACACTACACAGAGAGCCGGCCTCCTACATACACAAAATATGTGCTTTAACATACTGTTGTCTTCAGAGAAGAGGACACTGTTCTGGTAGTTGGAGTGACAGTACCAGTGCATCCCGGCCTTATCAGTCCTGTCAGTGTCTGCACTACTCGCACACTATACAGATATCAACCTCTCAGGTGAGTACTCTTCAATGGTGAGTTCAGGGACATGGGTCATTGGAGCAGAGGACACTATGGTGGCTGAGTGGAGTGACAGTAGCAATGCCTCGTGGCCGTATCAGTCCTGCCAGTGCTGGTACTATCCACACGCTATACAAATATCATGCTCTCAGTTGAGTACCCTTCAATGGTGGGTTCAGAGACAAGGGCAATTTGAGGAGATGACACAGTTTTGGTGTTTGGAATGACAGTGACAGTGCCCCCTACCCTTATCAGTCCTGTCAGTATTGTACTACCCACACACCAACCAGATGTCAACATCTCAGGTGAGTACCCTTCAATGGTGAGTTCAGGGACAAGGCTCATTTGAGCATGGACACTGTGGTGGCTGAGTGGAGTGATGATAGCAGTGCCTCCTGACATTAGCCGTCTTGTCAGTTTTTGTACTAACCCCACAAATATCATCCTTCCAGGTGTGTACACTTCACTAGGGATCTGCCAAACAAGGTTAATTTGAAAAGGATACTGATCAGTATAGGGAAAGATGCGGAAGACATTGTGATGCGAAGGGTTAATTAGTCTGAGCAGTGTAGATGAACGTGATGCATGCATAAAACCTGAACCGTACGTGGAAAAGTCCACAATGTCGCTTTCAAGCTTGTTTTCCAACATTCCACAGATAAAATTATCCATAGCCTGCATGTGCAAGAAGCAGGACGTGTGGGAGAGGGACACGAAGGTCGCTCTAACCCTGAGAAAGGGAGTCCAGGAAAAGACCAGAAAAATAATGGCTAGTT
Organism: Pleurodeles waltl; assembly: GCF_031143425.1. Classification (NCBI taxonomy): domain Eukaryota; kingdom Metazoa; phylum Chordata; class Amphibia; order Caudata; family Salamandridae; genus Pleurodeles; species Pleurodeles waltl. The sequence continues at coordinate 1,075,772,202 of NC_090449.1, read as the reverse complement.
GTAGGAGGCTGGACTGGCTTGTAGTGGGTACCAAGAGGTACTTGCACCTTGCACCAGGCCCAGGTATCCCTTATTAGTGTAGAGGGGTGTCTAGCAGCTTAGGCTGATAGAAAAGGTAGCTTAGCAGAGCAGCTTAGGCTGAACTAGGAGACGAGTGAAGCTCCTACAGTACCACTAGTGTCATATTCACAATATCATAAGAAAACACAATACACAGATATACTAAAAATATAGGTACTTTATTTTTATGACAATATGCCAAAGTATCTCAGTGAATACCCTCAGTATGAGGATAGCTAATATACACAAGATATATGTACACAATACCAAAATACGCAGTAATAGCAATAGAAAACAGTGCAAACAATGTATAGTCACAATAGAATGCAATGGGGGCACATAGGGATAGGGGCAACACAAACGATATACTCTAGAAGTGGAATGCGTACCACGAATGGACCCCAAACCTATGTGACCTTGTAGAGGGTCGCTGGGACTGTAAGAAAACAGTGAGGGTTAGAAAAATAGCCCACCCCAAGACCCTGAAAAGTGGGTGCAAAGTGCACCTAAGTTCCCCAAAGAGCACAGAAGTCGTGATAGGGAAATTCTGCAAGGAAGACCAACACCAGCAATGCAACAACGATGGATTTCCTGACGAGAGTACCTGTGGAACAAGGGGACCAAGTCCAAAAGTCACGATCAAGTTGGGAGTGGGCAGATGCCCAGGAAATGCCAGCTGTGGGTGCAAAGAAGGTACCACCGATGGTAGAAGTTGTGGATTCTGTAAGAACGACAAGGGCTAGAAACTTCCGCTTTGGAGGATGGATGTCCCAAGTTGTGAAGAGTCGTACAGAGGTGTTTCCGTGCAGAAAGACCGCAAACAAGCCTTGCTAGCTGCAAGGGTCTTGGTTAGGGTTTTTGGATGCTGCTGTGGCCCAGGAGGGACCAGGATGTCGCCAATTGAGTGAGGAGACAGAGGGGGCGTCCAGCAAGACAAAGAGCCCACTCAGAAGCAAGCAGCACCCGTAGAAGTACCGGAACAGGCACTACAAAGTGGAGTGAACTGGGGCTCACCCGAATTCACAAAGGAAGGTCCCACGATGCCGAGGACAACTCAGGAGGTCGTGCACTGCAGGTTAGAGTGCTGGGGACCCAGGCTTGGCTGTGCACAAAGGAAATCCTGGAAGAGTGCACAGGAGCCGGAGTAGCTGCAAAACACGTGGTTCCCAGCAATGCAGACTAGCATGGGGAGGCAAGGACTTACGTACACCAAACTTGGACTGAAGAGTCACTGGACTGTGGGAGTCACTTGGACAGAGTTGCTGAGTTCAAGGGACCTCGCTCGTCGTCCTGAGAGAAGACCCAGAGGACCGGTGATGCAGTTCTTTGGTGCCTGCGGTTGCAGGGGGAAGATTCCATCGACCCACTGGAGATTTCTTCAGAGCTTCTAGTGCAGAGAGGAGGCAGACTACCCCCACAGCATGCACCACCAGGAAAACAGTCGAGAAGGCGGCCGGATCAGCGTTACAAGGTCGCAGTAGTCGTCTTTGCTACTTTGTTGCAGTTTTGCAGGCTTCCAGAGCAGTCAGCGGTCGATTCCTTGGCAGAAGGTGAAGAGAGAGATGCAGAGGAACTCTGATGAGCAGTCCAGTGTGCCAGCAGCACCTCTGTTTCCAAGATGGCAGAGGTCTGGAGCACACTGGAGGAGCTCTGGGCACCTCCCAGGGGAGGTGCAGGTCAGGGGAGTGGTCACTCCCCTTTCCTTTGTCCAGTTTCGCGCCAGAGCAGGGCTGAGGGATCCCTGAACTGGTGTAGACTGGCTTATGCAGAGATGGGCACCATCTGTGCCCATCAAAGCATTTCCAGAGGCTGGGGGAGGCTACTCCTCCCCAGCCCTGACACCTTTTTCCAAAGGGAGAGGGTGTAACACCCTCTCTCTGAGGAAGTCCTTTGTTCTGCCTTCCTGGGCCAAGCCTGGCTGGACCCCAGGAGGGCAGAAACCTGTCTGATGGGTTGGCAGCGGCAGCAGCTGCAGTGAAACCCCGGGAAAGGTAGTTTGGCAGTACCCTGGTCTGGGCTAGAGACTCGGGGGATCATGGAATTGTCACCCCAATGCCAGAATGGCATTGGCGTGACAATTCCATGATCTTAGACATGTTACATGGCCATGTTCGGAGTTACCATTGTGACGCTATACATATGTCGTGACTTATGTATAGTGCACTGTGTAATGGTGTCCCCGCACTCACAAAGTCCGGGGAATTTGCCCTGAACAATGTGGGAGCACCTTGGCTAGTGCTAGGGTGCCCACACACTAAGTAACTTAGCACCCAACCTTTACCAGGTAATGGTTAGACATATAGGTGACTTATAAGTTACTTAAGTGCAGTGGTAAATGGCTGTGAAATAACATGGACGTTATTTCACTCAGGCTGTACTGGCAGGCCTGTGTAAGAATTGTCGGATCTCCCTATGGGTGGCACAAAAAATGCTGCAGCCCATAGGGATCTCCTGGAACCCCAATACCCTGGGTACCTCAGTACCATTTACTAGGGAATTATAAGGGTGTTCCAGTATGCCAATGTAAATTGGTGAAATTGGTCACTAGCCTGTTAGTGACAATTTGGAAAGAAATGAGAGAGCATAACCACTGAGGTTCTGGATAGCAGAGCCTCAGTGAGACAGTTAGTCATAACACAGGTAACACATACAGGGCACACTTATGAGCACTGGGGCCCTGGCTGACAGGGTCCCAGTGACACATACAACTAAAACAACATATATACAGTGAAATATGGGCGTAACATGCCAGGCAAGATGGTACTTTCCTACACTAGTGAACAACAGGGCAGCCAAGAGACGTGTGCTGATAACATAGCTAGAAAATGTGAGAAAGGAATAGAGCCCAAGCTTCAGGTTATTTAAGCACTGAAGCGCGGGTGAGGGGATTGAAGCTTGCAGATGGAGTTGTTGTGCAAGCTGCCATCGCCCACATCGCTGCCTCCCTGGCTGTGCTGTACTTAGACTGTGACGCTCGAGGGGGAGTGAGGTTCGAGCAAGCGGGAGAGGGCTTCCCAGCATTGTGGATAAAGTTAAGTTCCACCCAGGGATGAAAGGCCTTTGTTTCTCTGCTTTATTCTGATTGATGAACATACTAGCACTATCTTTATAATCTGATGTATTCTACTCATTTATTTTAGATTTTTCTTTGAACGTCTTAATGTGAATATGATGCAGTAACTGAAATGTGCATTTCGTAGGCAGTCAATTAATGTAGTGTTCATATTGGTGAACTCTTTGCTCATATATAAATAGATACTCTTTATTACTATTTTTCCATTCTACTTTGTTGATGTGCCAAACATAATTATATTTCACTGAAAATTCTATTAAAAGCTAAGTTGTGTGCATTATTGGTGTGTGGCCCTTCATTGAGGGTCTTTATTGACTTATATCGATCAGATCAGGTGTCAATCAATCACCTGAATAAGACATTTTGGTACCAGGAGTGGGGTATAAGTCAAGAATGCTTCTTTGGGGACTTAAGAAAAGTGAGGCAGAGAACGGAAGGCAGCACGGGGCAGAAGCCAGGTCCATTCCCGGGTGGTTAGCAACTGACCCGTTTTCTGGCGTAGCAGGACTCCTGAACCAGTGGGCAGCACCGGTTTTATGTGAAGCACTAGATGAGAAAGTGACTCCTCTTTTAATTAAAGATGTGGTTGAGAGTGTGAAACCAAGAAGGGCCAAGCTGGGGCTCAAAGCAGCAGGGCAAGTGGGATGGCTTTTCATGTCTGTGCTCCGTACGGTGTACAGGAAAACATTAACCCAGGATGCAGAAATAAGGAAACTGTGGGATGAGGTCGCAGCCTTTCATGGAAAAGCAGTTACTCATGAAAGAGACTATAGAAAGTGCAGTGGCTCGTGGCGATCAAATAGAGGCAAGGTGCACCGCATTAGCAGTCCGAGTGGCAAAACAGAAGAGTAGGCAGAAGCCTAAAACACCCTCGGCTGTGAAAGTGAGGGCATTGGTACGCAAAGAAAACTGGGATCCCTATACCTGGGATGGGACAGTCTCTGATAATGATGATGATTGGAATTGGGAGGATGAGGTGGAAGTACGTGTAGCAGAACTAGGTGAAGTTGAAGGTGAGAATGAAAGTGAAGTGGAGGCTTGTCCACTTGTGCAAAACAAATCAAAGGGAGTAAATGGTGGGCAAATACAGAATTCTCGTTTAGTACGAGATTACACACAAAGTGAGCTGTTGGAAATAACCTGCATGTTTAGACAAATGCCTGCGGAGCCTTTGTTTAAATGATTAGTGAGACTGTGGGACACTGGAGCAGACAATACATTTTTATCACCAACTGAACTTTTGAAAATGGTGTCAGTAACTACACATGCAATGTTAGGGCACCGGTTGTGAGGTGCACAGGGGCAACAAGCTTTTTCTCTGATGGGTTGGCTGATGGAAGGAGTAACTGCTACAGATGTGGAAGAGAGTTGGGGCCCTTGGCACACAATTTCAGAGGCAAATGAACAATTACCAGAAATGGGGATGCAGAATGCAGTGTATTCCCAACAATTTGCAGGGCCTGATGTCGAACCTGTGACGGCAGGGATCAGAGCACGACTGATTAGGAATGCCCCTCCACATATGAAAGGTGCCTTATTAGCTCTTCTAGGACCCGCTCAGGGAAGACCAGTGGGGGGTGTGGTATTATTAATGGCACAATTGGAAGGGCTTGACAGGCAAAAGTCAGCAAGAGCTGTGGAGAGAGACAATAAATATAAGGGAGGAGAGTCTACAATAAAAGTGACTAGATGAGAGATGTGGATAGATTTATTGAATGCTGGGGGTGAAGAAAGAGGAAATAGACGGGAAGCCTACCCCTTATCTGCTTAAGAAATGGAAAGCATTGCAGCGTAGAAAGAAAGAAAAGGAGGCATTCGATGAAAAGCAGCCTTCAGCACCACCAACGGAAGAGGCTGAGAAGGAAAAAGCAGAGTCAGGGAAAAATAGGAAGGTGCCTGTCTCGACTCTATATACCGACTTGTCCAGTGATGGCTGGGAAGTCCCAGACACCTTATTGTGAAGGTCAGGCCAAACCCCGGGAATCAGAGCAGTGTAAGAGGTAAGCTCCGGGGACAGGCGGCCATATGTACCTCTTATTATTCATTGGCAAAAAGGAACACAACATGTTATGGCACTGCTTGATACTGGTGCGGAAGTAACTCTGATCAATGGGAACCCTAAGAGACTGCCAGGTAAAAGTGTGATCATTAATGGTTATGGGGTGCTGAGACAGAGGCTAAGCCTGTTAAACTCAAATTGTCAATTGGTAAAGGACCCCCGTTCACGGCAGAAGTATTAATGGCTGAAGTACCAGATTACATTATTGGCATGGATTTGTTACTAGGCAAAACTATTGAAACGCAATGGGGAACATTCACTTTTGGTGTGAGGAGCGTACATATAAAGAACTCTATGACAAGTCTGATTGAGCATGCAAAGTGGAGCCCATTACATGTGCCGCCTCCAAAGGAGCCAGTGTGTATCAAACAGTACCACATACCTGGAGGTCACAAAGAGATTTCAGAAACCATTCAAGGGCTACAAGATGCAGGTGTGCTTAGGCCAGCCGTGAGCCCATTTAACTACTAACCTATATGGCCCGTAAGGAAACCAGATGATACATATCGAATGACTGTTGATTATCGACAACTGAATAAAGTGGCCCCGCCCTTGGCAGCCACAGTCCCAGACATCATCACGCTAGTTGAACAGTTGAGCAAAGATGTGGGGGAATGGCATGCTGTAATTGATTTAGCAAATGCCTTTTTCTCAATTGACAGTGATGAGGCAAGTCAAGACCAATTTGCAATAGGCTGGCAGAACAGACAGTTCACATTCAGAAAGTTGCCCCAGGGGTATGTAGATAGCCCCACCTTGTGCCATGGGCTAATAGCCAGAGATTTAGCCAACTTCTCGGCAGGGAACACCCGACTTGCACATTACATTGATGACATCATGATCACTGGGGAAACCAAAGAACAGGTTTCAGACACACTGGAGAGGTTAATTGAGTATTTACAGCAGAGGGCATGGGCTATTAACCCTAAAAAGGTCCAAGGCCCTGCACAAGAGGTCAAATTCCTGGGCACTATTTGGTCAGGGCCAGTAAAAAGAATACCACAGAAAGTGATTGATACGGAACAGCAACTAAAGGTTCCTACAACAAAAGCAGAAGCACAACAATTAATTGGTTTGATGGGATTTTGGAGGCAACATATCCCTCACTTAGGATTAATACTGAGACCATTATATCAAGTTACACGAAAAAAGCACGCTTTTCAATGGGGACCTGAACAGCAAGAGGCCTTTGAGGGAGCAAAAGATGCATTACAGAATTATTTTACGTTAGGTCCTATCACAGAAGGAGACCCGTTTGATCTGGAAATGATACTACAGGATGATGTAGTGGTGTGGAGTCTATGGCAGAGGCAGGGAAAAAGAGGGTGCCACAAGGATTCTGGTCAGAGATTAACACCATCCATGAGCAATTACACCCCGTTAGAGAAAGAACTAGCAGGGGCATACTGGGCATTAGTGGAAACGGAACGTATAACTGGTGACCAGCCGGTTACCTTAAGAACACGGGTCCCCTTACTAGGCTGGATAAGAGAAGGAAAGGCTGGCGCTAAAGTAGGCAGGGCGCAGGAGTCTACCATCGTAAAGTGGAAATGGTACCTGCAGCAGAGGGCAAAGCCGGGGCCAGCAGGAGTGTCGAAGTTACAAGAAGATATGCTAGGGGCAGTGGACTTGCAGGCAATGGCCCCCTCGCCAGAACTTACCAAAATGGAACCTTCACCGTTCAAAACAGCCCCACCTTTTGAGCAACTTACTAAAGAGGAACGACAAAATGCATGGTTCACGGATGGCACTGCCCGGTACCATCAAGGAAAAAGACAATGGCAAACAGTTGCATTCCAGCCTGCTACAGAAACGCTGTTGTTGAGAGGAGGAGATAATGGATCAAGCCAGCTTGCAGAACTGCAGGGGGTAGCAGCAGTAATCAAACAGGCCCTCATCGGAGAGAAAACATTTGCCTACACTGACAGTTGGGCCACTTACCAAGGACTAGTAATCTGGGCCCCAACTTGGCGCAAAGATGGATGGAAAATTAAAGGCACCCCCCTCTGGGGAGTCGCGCAGCTATAGAAAGAGATGTGGAAGAAAGGGCAAAGGTGTCAAATCTATGTGGGACATGTGGATAGCCATGGCCCATCGGTCACCTCTCTTGCATCTCTATTCAACAATACTGCAGATCAGATGGCCAAAACACGAACAGTGGTCATCAATGAGGAAGCTGAGGCTGCTTTAGCAAACTAGGCCCATGCAACATCAGGACATCTAGGAGAAAATGGCACTTATGCATGGGCACAGCAACAACAAATTCCAGTTACTAAAGAACAATGCAACAAGCAGTAAAGGAGTGCCCCATATGCAACCAGATTAGACAAATGTCCCTGCAAAAGAAGCCTAGTGGACATATCAAAAGAGGAACTGCAGCTGCCACGGTGTGGCAATTGGACTATATCGGGCCACTACCAGAAGGAAAAAGCTACGTGTTGACCATGGTGGACACCTACTCTGGCCTGATGTTGGGTATGCCTTGTAAGTCTGCAGACCAGAAGTCCACTTTGCAAGGGCTAAACTACCTGATAAAACATTATGGGGTACCTGATGAAATCCAAACAGATACTGGCACACACTTTTCAGGGAAAGCAGTGCAGGACTGGGCCGAGGAACAGGGATTTGGTGGATATTACACCTTAGCTATTATCCACAAGCTGCAGGCATGATGGAGAGATATAATGGATTGTTGAAAGAAAAGCTAAAAAAGTTATCAGCACATCAGACTCTAAAAGGGTGGAGTAGTAATTTAGACAAAGCCTTATTTGAATTGAACAACAGACCAGTTGGGCAGCAGACTCCTTTCATTCGAATGACAGGGCATGATAAAGAACCTACACATACAATGATTGTCTGGAAAACAAACCCTCGAGCCTGATTACCTTTGCCGGCTACCTCTGGCAGTATAGGACTGGATCTGTTTGCTCCAGAAGATGGGAAGTACCTGTAGGGCAGGTGAAAACAATACCCCTAAGAATAGGAGTAAGAGTACCACCAGGAACATATGGTAGGATTGCCCCTCGATCTAGCCTAGCCATCAAGGAAATGTCAGTACTTGGGGAGTCATTGACCCAGATTATAGAGGAGAAGTCAAAGTAGTATTGTTGAACCAAGGAAATGCTGCCGTATCATATCAAGCACATGACAGACTTGCACAATTGATTTGTGAACAAGTGTACACTCCCCATATAGAAGAGAAATCTGCCCCCCCCGATAGTACCCAGAGAGGTGAGGGAGGATTTGGAAGCACAGGAAAGAAAGTGTGGGTGCATCATCCGGGGAAAAAAGCAGGAGAGATATTGAGTCAAGGGGTGTGGAGCACGTATGTTGTACTTTTAAAGAACTCTAATGTACCTGTGTTTGTACCTGCAGTGAGACTCACCCCCCTGTCGTAAATGATGACATCTGAGTCAGTGATGTGGTTCCTGTTTGAGGTCATATTTGCAACTGGAAGAGCTGTTTGGGTTCGACCGAATATAGCAGAGAATGTCGTTACAGACCTCCATGTCACTTGTGCACCACAAGCCGCTAATATTACCGATGACAAGGGGGAGATTTCACTTTTCAACGTAAAAGTACCTGGAGGCAAGTGGATGGCTGCCAAAGCTGTGACCTGGAAGTAACCGGACAACAAATCCGACACGCTAATGGACTAAACGAATTGCAAGTAACACCAGCAACAGTACAAGCTTTGAATCATACCTTGAACATGATGGGCAAATATTGTGATACCATTGTGCCGTTTATGCCAGCACTGACATACCCATGTAAACCCTATAATTGTTCTGACAAACAAAGTATTTTACCAGGACATATGGTGGTTGTGACAATGAATAATGGAACCAAAGGAGCTCGATATTCCAAACCACCAGCCTTCATGTTTTATGTAGCTGAAAGACGCATGATTAGCAACCTAGGCAACGTTTCCATAGTTCGGTATAGGACAGGATGTAAGCAAGCTTTGCATGCAAGCATAATTAACCATATTGTATTACAGATAAATATTGTTAAAGGAAATATCTCAAATTATGATCCACTTTGTGCAGCATGGACACTACAGATATGGCATTGCCAAAGCTACGTATTAGAAGAGATCTAGGATCTTTGATAGCTGGAGCCACCGGAATAGGGGTAGGGGCCTTAAATTCTTTTGATATTGAAGCCAATAGGAATAAGTTATCATCCACAGGATATAGTACAGGAGAGGTCATAAAAGTCATTTCTCAATGGGGGCCTATGCACTCACAGGAGGTATGGAAAATCCTATCAGGGTTGTACCGTGATTGGCAATGGCATAATTTCACATATGAGCAATTTTGAAAAAGTTTTCAAAACACACGGGCAGTGTCCAAAGGTATCCAATGTATATTATGGCAAAGCATTGTTAATCAACAATATGCAGATTTTAAAGCAGAATGGGGACAGCTCCAAGGCGAGTATTGGAGACAACAACTGCATTTGCCCAAGGAGATATGGGTAATGCCCATACAGTTTCATTGTGAAGAAGAAATGTGTTTTGCTCATTTTGATGTAGCAAGAAGTGATCTTCCTCCTGAAATATGGTGCCCTTTTATATTGCTCCGTGTAGTGATAGGTGAAGAATGGTGGATACCTCACACTGACAAAAAGTGGATTGATGAAACAAACCACACTGTAGATCCCACCAGATGTGCAGATTGGTCCAAGGGGTGGGTATGTACCCACACAGAACGAGTGCTAGATCCACGCCTTCACCCAATACCAGGAGAATGCAAATGGTTACCTTATCCTATTAATGGCACAGACTTATATCAGATAGGGACAGAGAGTATATGTTATGTTACTAATCATCCCTTACTCATTAACGGATTTGTACAAACCACAGGGGAGCAAGTAATGTATATGTGAAATATTACCAGCATTATTGACATAAGTACTCACATCCTATACAGGCCGACTATGTTCACCACAACCACATTACAAACGCAAATGCGTTTTCTCTATTGTGTGCTCTGGCTACAATGTGTTGTGTTGGAGATGCAAAGAATTGTGGTGGGTGAAGAAGTGTGTTTTGTAGTATGCTTTGCAGGTGTGTCGAGTGTGGCAATGTGTGTCAGCTGTGTTGTTTTCAAATCCATCCAATGTGGTGTTGTGTATTACTGTGGTGACAGTGATTCGCCGTGGTTCAGATTGCCATTGGTTGTCCGCCGTGGCTCAGCCGCCCCTGTGACTTTTGACTTGTAATATGGTCAGTGGTTGGTCGATATGTTTTCGATGCTGGTGGTTAGCCCTCCAGGGGACTGGCGGTCTTGTATTTTTGGCTGACTTTTGGTGTTCCTGCCTGTGAAACTCATAATACGGCAGACTGTGTGACCACCTACATGGCAGTCTTTTGACAACCGTCAACATGGCGGTCTGACAGTCTGACAGCCGAACTCGTAATCAGGCCCTTAGTGTCCCATTAAGAGAAGCTGGGCTGTTATACTGGGGCTAGCTTTCGAACAGTTCAGAGCTATTGCCAGGGGAAGCACTGTTGTATATTACATGCTCAAGTTACAGTGTTCATGAAGTTGCCATGACAATTAGAATGGGGGAAATGGAATGTAGATGGGCGAAGTGACAGTTGCTTAGGACTGATCTCTGAGCCGGCTGTATGCACATCATACTAAATAAAGATGTAACGTTTGGATTTGTATTCAGTGATCTTTGGAGGAAGAGAGACGTTTTAGTGGCAACGAGGGACGGGATCTACAGATGACAGCTGGCTCTGTAAACAATGATATGCTTTGTGTCAATTACCACTATTGTTTAGTGGGTTTCGTGAATAAGTCTCGGTGTAAGGTGTGGAGGAGCAGAGAAAGCATGGTGGCATCTGCGTGTCAACAGGTGTTTTGGCTAAACAAGCGACGCGTGTTTGTCTGGGCTACAGTTGCCGCATAATCGATTTGTGGAGCAGTGTACAGGCGTTGTCTACATTGTGGAAGAAATCTCAGGAAGACGCAGCGCTATTGTCAGAGTGTGTGAGGAAGACACGCGTTTATTTTAGAAATGTGTACAAGTTAGTTAACGCATGTGAAAAGCAAACACGGGGAGCGCGAGCACTGAGGGGCACACAACGTTGCTGTTTGAACTTGAAACTTGAATGTACACACTGGGCGCGTGTACAGAAGAAGACTTGACACTCACTTGTTTGGAGAGGAGAACGCCGTGGAAGGTTCAAAAACTAGAATGTACACACTGGGCGCGTGTACAGAAGAAGGCTTGGCACTCACTTGTTTGGAGAGGAGGAGAACGCCATGGAAGGTTCAAAAACTAGAATGTACACACTGGGCGCGTGTACAGAAAAAGGCTTGGCACTCACTTGTTTGTGAGAGGAGGAGAACGTCGCAGAGAGTTCATGTGGCTCGTTCCTGGTGTTCTGTTGGTGCTGTCGTTAGCACCCTATGCCGATAAATGAATTGAAAGAGAAGAAGGACTTCTGTTCAGTGTGCCATAAAAAAGGAAAAAAGACTTATTCATGTAAAAGTGTTGAAAGTGCTGACAACAGTGATGACATTGTTATGTTAGTTATTATTTTGGTGGAGATTTGTCATAGATAAGATAAAACAATTTACTTATACATACATACATATACACATACATATTTAAAAATGTTCATAGGTAAAATAAACAACTTACTTATACATACATACATATACACTTACAAAAGGAAAAATGCAATCGATTTTACCACCACCTACATTTTTGGAAGGCCCTGGGAATCCAATTATGTAATGGGAAGATTGGCGTGAAGCATTTGAAACTTATCTAGAGGCAATGGATGGGTGTGCTTTCACTGCTAGAAGGAAAGTGGCCATATTGAAACACAACTTGGGTGTTGAAGGCAGAAAAGTTTTAGAAACATTACCAGGTATTATAGGTACAGATCAAAGCAATATGGAGAATTCAGATATGGAAGAGGAGTCACTTGATGAATATGATGTGGCGATAGGAGCTTTTGAAGAACATTTTGGTAGGAAAGTAAGTGTAGTTGTGGAAAGACAAATTTTATTCTCGTACACAAGGTGTTGATGAATCCATTGATCAATTTGTGGCTGCCTTACGTAATTTAGCCATTACATGTAAATTTTAAGGTCTGCAAGATGAAATTATTCGAGATCAATTAATTTACAGAACGAGCAACGTCAAAATTCAAGAAAAGTTATTAGGGATGAAAGAACCCACATTAGAAAAAGCTATTATTGTGGCTAAAAGAGTAGAAAATACATCTAAGTATGTAAATGAATTACATAATCACGACAATGCTTGTAAAATAAGAGAGTTGAGTTCTAGAAATAAATTCAAGGAGGAAGAAAAAAGACACTTAACAATGAATGAGAATTATAAAACAACATGTTATCGTTGTGGGAGTGTAAAACATTTAGCGTCAGCTAGAAATTGTCCTGCAATAAAAATGAAATGTTACAAGTGCAAGAGAATAGGTCACCTTGCTAAAGTCTGTAGAAGTGAAGGGAATATTACTAAAGTGCATTGTGTAACTGACCAAGGAAAAATTAATAAGATGTATGAGGAAGAAAAGTCAGACTCGGAAGATGAGGTTGAAGTGTTGATGGTTCAGGATGGTGGAAAACTTTTACAACTAGAATCCTATGATACAGAATATCATCCTCCAAAGTGTTCTGTAAAGATATGTGAGAAAGAAATATGTATGTGGGCGGATTCTTGTTCCCCTTATACACTAGTTAGTAAGGATGTATGGTATGACTTGGGGGGCATGGAGTTACAAGAGACACGCATTCAACCTGAAGGTTATGGTGGAGGTGAAATACCAATAATTGGATGTTTTGAAACCAAAATATCATTCAAGGATAGAAGTGCTAAATGTATGGTTTATGTTGTTGATAAAGGAAAGTTGTTGTTAGGATGGAGAGATCAACGTGCTTTAAATGTTACATTAGATCCTAATAGGGAAGATCAGGTATTATCAACAGCTTCTGATAATATAACCACATGGGCACAGAAATGTCCAACATTATTTAGTACAAAGTTGGGTTGTTTAAAAAAAATTGTACACAGAATTATATTGAAGGAAAATATTACTCCAATAGCTCACAAAGTTAGAAGTGTACCTTTGGTTTTGAGAGGTCCTTTAAAGGAGGAATTAGAGAGATTGTGTAAACTCGATATAATTGAACCTATTGAAGCATCTGATTGGTTAAGTCCAATTGTTTTAGTATGGAAACCGAATGGAAAGATAAGGATGTGTGTGGACTTGAGGGACTTAAACAAGTGCATATGGATTGATCGCCATCCTTTACCAAATATTGCAGAATTGTTATCAAGTGTGTCTGAAGGAAAATATTTTTCAACGATTGACCTGTCAAATGCTTACCATCAAATTATGTTACATGAAGATGCACGTCATTTGACATCATTTGTTATGCCAGAAGGTGCATTTTGTTTTAAAAGAATGCCATTCGGATTGGCATCGGCCTCGGCTGTTTTTCAGCGTGTGGTACAAAAATTGTTGGGTGGTGTAAAGCAAGTAAGATTTTTTCAGGACGATATTTTGGTTTGGGGTGTTGACAAACAGGACCACAACAGAATTTTATATGATATGTTGTGCATTCTAGATAAAGCTGGTGTAACTGTTGAATTGAATAAATGCAAATTTGCTATTCGAGAAGTGGAATACTTAGGTCATACATTGTCGGAACAAGGTATAAAACCCAAACATAAATTAATGGAGGCTATTGAAATGGCTCCAGATCCATTGGATAAGGATCAGCTACGATCATTTCTAGGTTTGGCTGAATTTTATTCAAAGTTTGTGGACCATTTTGTGGATAAAGTTAGACCCTTGAGAGAATTGATGAGGAAGGGTTGTAAGTTTGTATGGTCAACAGAATGTGAAAAAGCCTTTATGAATATAAAGGATTGTATTATAAATGCTATAGCCTTACCACCATATAAACCAGGTGACAAACTAATTATTGCAACTGATGCGAGCATGTATGGTCTAGGTGCTGTTCTTATGCAGAAGAATAAGTATGGCTGTGAAAGAATAATTGCATTTGCTTCAAGGACGTTAAAAGGTGCTGAATTAAATTATTCAACTAGTGAGAAGGAAACTATGGCATGTTGGTGGGGTATTCAACACTTTAGAAATTTTGTATGGGGTGTTGATTTTGAACTTTGGACTGACCATAAGCCATTAATTGACGTTTTTACAACAAAAGGTGCAGGAAGAGCTACTCCATGCGTTGTAAAATGGTTATTCAGATTACAGGAGTATACTTTCACGACAAAATACATTCCTGGAATAAAAAATGTCACTGCAGATTTTTTATCTCGATGTCCATTAGATGGAATGAACCATGTGGAGGAAGATGATATCTTAGTGGCAGATATAGTAAATGCAAGTCTCAAAGCGATATCAGAACAAGAATGGAGACTTGCAATAGAGGAGGATGAAATTTGTCAGAAGTTAATAAATTTGTTGCCAAGGCGTTGGAAGTGGGAATGGAACGAATCAGATGAGATCTATAATTATAAGTCTATTTGGACAGAATTGTCATGCATTGATGGAATTTTAAGACGTGGTGATCGGTTATTAGTGCCGAAATCATTACGCTATAGAGTATTAACTGCGCTTCATGAGGGTCATGGCGGGATGTCTGCTATTAAACGCAAAGTTCGATTGGATTTTTGGTGGCCTAGTTTAGATCATGATGTGGAAAGATTTGTGAGGGAATGTGTTGCATGTGCACATAGTGATAAGTCTCATAGTCCAGTTAATACGCCGATAACAGCTATGGATTTTCCTGAATATCCATGGCAGAGATTGGGTATAGATGTATGTGGACCTTTTGATATATTAGGTAGTGAGAGTAGGTATGCTGTGGTGCTGATGGACTACTATTCCAAATGGCCAGAAGTTACTTTTGTCAGGGAAGTAAAAACAAAAGTAATTATAGAATTTTGTAAAGAAGTGTTCAGGAGAGAAGGATATCCGGAGATTTTGGTTTCTGATAATGGTCCACAATTTGTAGCAAGAGAATTTGAGGAATTTTTAAAACAGTGTGGAATTTCACACAGAAAAACTGCTGTATATCTTCCACGTGAAAATGGTCTTGATGAGAGGTTTAACAGAGTTTTGGGGGAAAATATACAATTGGCTATGAAATGCAAATTGGATTGGAAGGAGGAAATGAAGAAAATGGTGTGGAATTATCGTACAACTCCACATTCTTTGACCGGTAAAACTCAGTTTGTCTTGTTGAGGGGTAGGAAGGCTTGCACCATAGCTGTTCCAGCTTGGATGAATAAGGATAAAGTAGTAAGAGTGGATGAAGAAAAAATTAGAAAGGATGTTAAAATGAAACAACAAAAATATTGTTCAAAGGGAAAAGAACATAATGAAAATTTACAATGGAATGTAGGTGATGTAGTAAAAGTTAGAAGATTCCAGGACTATAAGAAGGGTGAATCTAAATGGTCAGATCCTTAGAAAGTTCGGAAGGTAATGAAATATTCAGTGATTCTGGATGATGGAAAAAAATGGAATCTAAGGAATGTTGTGAAATGTAGCGATTTAGAAACAGACAAGTTTAAAAAAACAATCATAAATTAATAACAAAACAAACAAATGTAGGTAAAGATGTTATGGGGTATAAAGGGAAAAGTTATGAAGGAGTAATGTTACGGAGGAGCAGTCGTCAAAGGAAAATTCCAGGAAGATATAGAGAATGAATTTAAACATTGTATTAATATAACATGTAAGTAGTTAATGTACCTTTTTTTTTTTTATACCGTTGTATTTTATGTTGTTAATAAGGGAGATTTGTTGTATATTACATGCTCAAGTTACAGTGTTCATGAAGTTGCCATGACAATTAGAATGGGGGAAATGGAATGTAGATGGGCGAAGTGACAGTTGCTTAGGACTGATCTCTGAGCCGGCTGTATACACATCGTACTAAATAAAGATGTAACGTTTGGATTTGTATTCAGTGATCTTTGGATGAAGAGAGACGTTTTAAGCCCTAGTAGAGATTACATTGGGGTGTCACAAAGTGTAAATACCTCCAATTAAAATCCTGGTAGAACACAAAAATAGATTCAGTTGATGACGAATGGGAATTTACAGAACAGGACCCATTGTCTCCAAGGAAGGAGGCATCATTATGGTACTGAGAGTTAACAAAAGCGGACAACAGAAATACCAAGAGCCTGCTGTGAACCTGGGAAGGATACCTGCCAACATCTGAACAGCCAAATGTATGGCAAGTATCCTTACATTGTCTTTACCTCAGTGTCTAAGCTACTGCCTTGGAGAAGAACCATTTTATACCAACAACAGAATCTGTAAAACACAATGCAGAATGAGTACGTTTGTCAAGGGTCCGATCCCAAACTGCAAGAGGTGCATCTTGATGAAAGCGGGTGATATCCACATGTTTATGACTTGCAAACTTCTGGGAAGAAGTAAGTGGCATCTTGTCAAGAACTGTAGGCCAAGTAATTAAGGTAAGTTTGTCCCTTATGTTTTTGGAACAGAGGTTAATGTGGTGCCATCTCCACCAAGGATCGAGGTCATTTTTTTGTTTTTTATGATAGTCCTTGCAAGGAGGGAGATATCTTTGAGGTGGATTCACCATGACCACTGGTTCACCATCACCGGCTTAAGGCTGTAGCAGGGATAGGTAACTGGGAGTTAGCCCCATAGACCAGGGCCAAGAACAGTGGTTAAGGCGGAAGTTGTGGCAAACTAGGCATTTAACCGATGAAACCTCTCCTCTGTCTGATGATGAAACCAGGCTTTACTACAGGCTCCTGCACCCCAAGGTAATCAGGGTTTGTCATGTCAGCAAGGCTTTAGGATGGTGGAGGATCTGCCTCTGGCAGTATGATGCAAGACCATTACCTGCTGGGAAATGAGGACACAAAAACATCGCTTTCCTTCAAGTTATACATTCCGAAGGCAATTATAAACTTTTTTTTACATATCATATCTATGTTTATTTTCTTCAAATTGGTAGTGTCTCTCTCTCTCTCTATCAATGCGTATTTAAAAATAATTAATTGTAATACATATGTATACATATGTGTATATATATTTAGTTATATACATATATAGGTATATATTAAAAACATAAATACATGTATCTTTATCCTGTAATTTCATTAAGAATCGTTTTATCAAAAAGGGTAGATGAGACAAAAATTAGATAACACAACATCATCACAATGTTGAATAACTATTTTTTAAGCTTTGTAAAAAGTGCTCAATATTAAACTACCAAGGGTTTAACCTAGTTAAAACATTTAGCATTGTATAACAAGCATATATTTTCTCTTAGCAAAATAATCTAACATCATCACGTAATATTGGTCTAAACTTTATTTTACATTTGACATATACCCGCAATGTATCAATAACCTAAGCTCGGTTTTAGTCAGAAAAGTGCTAACACAATTCATATCACGTAAATATTGTTTTAGATTGTGTACGTGTTGCTCTGGCGACTGTACTTGGACTTAACTTCATCAGTGAGGATATCCAGCTCCTCTGGTGTGAGGTTTGGGGCCCAGTCTGCAGTGTTGTCCACCGTGGTAGCCCGCAAAGTTGGTGGGACTGCAACCACACAAAGGCCACGATCAGCTTCTCAATATCTATGGTCGACTGAAAAAGTAATGGAGACTCAGTGATGCTGGTGTCCCAGCTTCCAGGGCACTGCTGGAGGGGCTTGACTCTCTCACACAAACCTCAAGAAACTGGCTGAACATTGTACATAAATGTATTTTTTTTAAAAGAATAGTTAGATCTAAAGAAGTCCCAGGGTTTTGATTCACTCAGTAAAAGCAAACTAAAGAAGAATATTTTGATTACAACTGAAAATTCAAGTATCGTATTGACTTAAAAATAGTTTTGGAATACATTTTAAATGACAGTTTTCTTTTAAATAGGAAATACTCTCACTCTCCAGAGAGTGTTCCTCCCACATATGTAGGAAGCAGCCGTCACTGCTCTGCTGACAGAGGGAGGGGCTTCTAAGCACCTAAGAAGAGCTGCTCTCACCTGAGCAGCCCCAGGTGTTCCTCAAGTGTGCCCAGCTGCTGGTGTGAGCGCTCACTCTGGGACCCAGGTGGATGGGGAGGCATGATGACCCAGGCTGCCTGTAGTGCTTTGAGGCGACAGTGGGTATATCACCACTTAATTATTGACAGTTAGTTGCTGCCAGCATTGGTGTCACCTGCGCATGTCACTCCGAAGATTCTACTTGTGCCATGAGGTCATGACGCCTACGAGCCTCTATTTCCGCCATTAAGATCTGGGTTGCACCAACACTAAACAGTGGAAGGGGGAGAGAGTGAAGGGTTGTAGTAGGCCTGACTGGAATTATAATTCCTCTTGTGGAATTGGCAGAATTTGGGTAAATCCATGTTACATATGCAATGCAGAGTACCTGCCAAACGCTGCCAATTGGCACATGGTGCAATTATTCTGCTGTTTGCGCCTTGCAGGAAGAATGAGGGAGATTTGCTAACCCCGAGTGCAGTTTTCAGTTGCCAAGGAGCCTTCCAGCGTCACTTTGTAACGTGGGCGGACATGAGTGAGCGGTCAGAGAGTTGCTGTTCCAAGAGATTTGTTGCCAGTTAAGTGTACTTTCTACTCGAGTGGCAGCAAAATAAACTCAATGTCCGCGCGCTCTTGTGCAAAGCATAGTGGTGTTCGCACTGATTTTTTTGCGCTGCTTGTGCTATCAGCGCTAAATTGCAGCTGGAGCAGTACGAGCTGCAGTTTCCTCGCATTGGTGAAATTCCGCAGAATCTCACAGAGTTTTTCTGTAACTCCGCCAGAGTTCCACAGAGTAAAACTGTAGGAGGCTGGCCTGGCTTGTAGTGGGTACCAAGGGGTACTTATACTCTGTACCAGGTCCAGTTATCCCTTATTAGTGTAGAAGAGGTGTTTCTAGCAGCTTAGGCTGATAGAAGGTAGCTATAGCAGAGCAGCTTAGGCTGAACTAGGAGACATGTAAAGCTCCTACTATACCACTGGTGTCATATGCACAATATCATAAGAAAACACAATACACAGATATACTAAAAATAAAGGTACTTTATTTTTATGACAATATGCCAAAAGTATCTCAGTGAGTACCCTCAGTATGAGGATGCCAAATATACACAAGATATATGTACACAATACCAAAAATATGCAGTAATAGCAAAAGGAAGTAATGCAAGCAATGTAAAGTTACAGTAGATTGCAATGGGAGCACATAGGTATAGGGGCAACACAAACCATATACTCCAAAAGTGGAATGCGAACTACGAATGGACCCCAAACCTATGTGAGCTTGTAGAGGGTCGCTGGGACTGTAAGAAAACAGTGAGGGTTTGAAAAATAGCCCACCCCAAGCCCCTGAAAAGTAGGTGTAAAGTGCACCTATAACCCCCAGAGAGCACAGAAGTCGTGATAGGGGGTTTCTGCAAGGAAGACCAACACTAGCAAAGCAACCAAAGTGGATTTCCGGACCTGAGTACCTGTGGAACAAGGGGACCAAGTCCAAGAGTCACGACAATGTCGAGAGTGGGCCCAGGAAATGCCAGCTGAAGGTGCAAAGAAGCTGCCACTGGATGGTAGAAGCTGTGGATTCTGCAAGAACGAAGAGGGCTAGAAACTTCCCCTTTGGAGGATGGATGTCCCACGTCGTGAAGAAGCTTGCAGAGGTTTTCCCACGCAGAAAGACCGCAAACAAGCCTTGCTAGCTGCAAGGATCGCGGTTAGGGTTTTTGGATGCTGCTGTGGCCCAGGAGGGACCAGTATGTCGCCACTTGGATGAGGAGACAGAGGGGGTGCCCAGCAAGTCAGGGAGCCCTCACAGAAGCAGGCAGCACCCGCAGAAGTACCGGAATAGGCACTTGGAAGAGGAGTGAACCGGAGTCCACCCGAAGACACAAAAGGGAGTCCCACGACGCCGGCGGACAACTCAGAAGGTTGTGCACTGCAGGTTAGAGTGTCGGGGACCCAGGCTTGGCTGTGCACGAAGGAAATCCTGGAAGAGTGCACAGGAGCCAGAGCAGCTGCAAATCACGCGATACCCAGCAATGCAGTCTAGCGTGGGGAGGCAAGGACTTACCTCCACCAAACTTGGACTGAAGAGTCACTGGACTGTGGGAGTCACTTGGACAGAGTTGCTGAGTTCCAGGGACCACGCTCGTCGTGCTGAGAGGGGACCCAGCAGACCGGTGATGCAGTCTTTTGTTGCCTGCGGTTGCAGGGGGAAGATTCCGCCGTCCCACTGGAGATTTCTTCAGAGCTCCTGGTGCAGAGAGGAGGCAGGCTACCCCCAGAGCATGCACCACCAGGAAACAGTCGAGAAGGCAGCAGGAGAAGTGATACAAGGTTACAGTAGTCGTCTTTGCTACTTTGTTGCAGTTTTGCAGGCGTCCTGAGCAGTCAGCGGTCGATCCTTTGGCAGAAGGTGAAGAGAGAGATGCAGAGGAACTCGGATGAGCACTTGCATTCGTTATCTAAAGAATTCCCCAAAGCAGAGACCCTAAATAGCCAGAAAAGGAGGTTTGGCTACCTAGGAAGGAGGATAGGCTAGCAAGACAGGTAAGAGCCTATCAGAAGGAGTCTCTGACGTCACCTGCTGGCACTGGCCACTCAGAGCAGTCCAGTGTGCCAGCAGCACCTCTGTTTCCAAGATGGCAGAGGTCTGGAGCACACTGGAGGAGCTCTGGGCACCTCCCCTGGGAGGTGCAGGTCAGGGGAGTGGTCACTCCCCTTTCCTTTGTCCAGTTTTGCGCCAGAGCAGGGCTGGGGGATCCCTGAACCGGTGTAGACTGGCTTATGCATAGATGGGCACCATCTGTGCCCATCAAAGTATTTCCAGAGGCTGGGGGAGGCTACTCCTCCCCAGCCCTGACACCTTTTTCCAAAGGGAGAGGGTGTAACACCCTCTCTCTGAGGAAGTCCTTTGTTCTGCCTTCCTGGGCCAGGCCTGGCTGGACCCCAGGAGGGCAGAAACCTGTCTGAGGGGTTGGCAGCAGCTGCAGTGGAGACCCGGAAAGGCAGTTTGGCAGTACCCGGGTCTGTGCTAGAGACTCGGGGGATCATGGAATTGTCTCCCCAATGCCAGAATGGCATTGGGGTGACAATTCCATGATCTTAGACATGTTACATGGCCATGTTCGGAGTTACCATTGTGACGCTATGCCTAGGTAGTGACCTATGTATAGTGCACGTGTGAAGTGGTGTCCCCGCACTCACAAAGTCTAGGGAATTTGCCCTGAACGATGTGGGGGCACCTTGGCTAGTGCCAGGGTGCCCACACACTAAGTAACTTAGCACCCAACCTTCACCAGGTGAAGGTTAGACATAGGTGACTTATAAGTTACTTAAGTGCAGTGTTAAATGGCTGTGAAATAACGTGGACGTTATTTCACTCAGGCTGCAGTGGCAGGCCTGTGTAAGAATTGTAAGAGCTCCCTATGGGTGGCAAAAGAAATGCTGCAGCCCGTAGGGATCTCCTGGAACCCCAATACCCTGGGTACCTCAGTACCATATAGTAGGGAATTATAAGGGTGTTCCAGTATGCCAATGTGAATTGGTGAAAAGGGTCACTAGCCTGTTAGTGACAATTTAGAAAGCAGAGAGAGCATAACCACTGAGGTTCTGGATAGCAGAGCCTCAGTGAGACAGTTAGTCATAACACAGGGAACACAAACAGGGCACACTTATGAGCACTGGGGTCCTGGCTAGCAGGGTCCCAGTGACACATACACTAAAACAACATATATACAGTGAAATATGGGGGTAACATGCCAGGCAAGATGGTACTTTCCTACAAAAACTTCTCGAGTTCTGCCCATCAGCAAGACGTAAAGCAAACATACGCACAAATATGTAAGGTAGGGTAGCACAATTTGAATGATTCAACAGCTTTCCATGTTCTTCTGCAAGAATACAGAAAACTTGTTTATCATCTTCATCTCTTAGATCACTGCTGCCAGGTGCCCACTAATAATACCCCTAAAATCTGCAGACTTTCTCTCTCATGAATGCCCCAAAAGTCCCTGCTACCACTTACTTCCTGCTCTGTAATACAACCATTCATTCCTGCATTTACTCATCACTAACCAATTCATTCACTCTTTTACTCTCTTGTTCACTCTTGCGTTTACTGTCTCGTGATATTTTGCCAGCTGGAGCGCTCCCTGTGTCCTGATATCTGAGGCCATGTTTCTATTCTGTTGCTCCTTGTTATTGGTGCCTTGGTCTATTTAGGTTCTGGATAGCTGTAAACTGCACATGAAGGTGATGGGGAGGGTTTGTTTCAGGTTGTGCGGGGTCGAGGGGGGAGAGGAGAGGGAAGGTTAGTAAAGATGAACAAGCAGTGGCAAAGCCAATAGGTCTCAACTTTGGGGTCCATTGGCTTTGCCAACCAATATTAAGCAATGGGTGGTCTCCAAGCCCCTATATGCTCTTGGTAAGCCTGCAATATGCCTTGCAAGAGGCAGTGATGTCTAATAGGAGTGACCTAATGATGATAATATAACAAGTGACATTCACAATGTACAGTGGCTGTAGGTATAATTTATGAGATCATTAACTATGCACCACATTGTGATGTTCTTTTCGCTGTTCATGTTTGCTGGGTGCGCACATCTTGTGATTCTCGGCAAATATGTAACTGCATTTCTTGTCGGTTTATGAAGGATTAAAAAACATATAATATTCTGCGTAGTAAAGTAAACAGTTTTGCATTGTTTGTCAACAAAATTAATTTGAGCCGGAACTACTGCTCATGGGATTATTCCAATGTATCATTGAGAAGTTCTGACACATAAATCAAGTTCACTGATTCTTAATTTAGTTTTCAAAATGTGGGATTGATAAATATTTCAAGGCAGCCTTCTCTTTTGGCCTTCAGCGTTTTTTGAAAATGTATTTGTGAAAGTGAACAGTGAAGATTTATTCTGAGTGCCCAGTTTTGTTTTCCGAGTTGTGTAAAACTACGTTACTCATTTGTCGTCGCGCAAATTACTCCCAGTACAACCTGGTACACCGTGGAGGAAATTGTGCAGGGAAATAGGACAGAACAAGAAAACATGTGCTGAAATTTGGGGTGATAACTAGTTGAACACATTATCAGTCTGACTTGGAAAACTTGGAATCATGTGGAAAAATCTCCCAAAGGAGCAAGAACAAGCTGTGATGACACATTTTCCCTGCGTGATTTTACCACCTTGGCACTGATTTCTAGTGGAGCTTCCCAGCGGCTGTGATCACTGTTACCGGCCTGCTCTGCTGCAAGGAAATATGCCTACTAGGAGTTAAATCCCTCAGAACGAGGAATAACTGTGCAGACTCCACGCATTCTCTGTTGTGAGGGGCTGTGAGCAGATGGCTAGTGTGGGTCGGGGGTTCTGGGTGGGGGGGCGGTATGGGAGCACCAGGTCAGTTTGGACTACGCTGATAGGCCGCCCGCCTGGGTTACAGCTCACCAGTGCTTGGGGTAAATCACTGACACCCACACCCTGAGCTATACTTCGGGGCCAGCTGAAGTGGAGCGTGCTTGCGGGATGGCTCCTGGGGTGAGCCGGGTGGCTCACTACATCCCATCCAACTTTAGATGCATGGGTCTGTAGGAAAGTACCCTCTTTCCTTGCATGGTTACCCCTTATTTCTGCTTGATGTCAGTGTGTTCGATTGTGTTCACTGGGATCCTGCTAACCAAAATGTTGTATTTCATCCGACAATTGGCATTCTGGTACCCCATGTAAGAATATGGTACGCAGGTACCCAGGGCATTGAGGTTCCAGGGGATCCCTATGGGCTGCAGCAGTTATTCTGCCACCCATAGGGAGCCCATGCAAAGGGTTCTGCAGGCCTACCATTGCAGTCTGCATGAACAGGGTGCATGCACCTGTTTTCACTATCGATCACTGCATCAGGTCACTATAAGTCACCCCTATGGTGGGATCTCTCAGCCCAGAGGGCAGGTTGCGTGTATCTGTGTGTGAGAGCACCCCTTCACTAGCCGAGGTATCCCCACAAACACTAGACCCATTTTCCTGGACTTTGTGAGTGTGGGGATGCCATTTTACCCATGTACTGGACATAGGTCACTACCTCTGTCCAGCTACATAATGGTAACTCCAAAGCTAGGCATGTTTAGTATCAAACATGTTGGAAACATACCCCAATACTTTTGCAAGTGTTGGTTCTATGATTCCATGCACTCGGTGGGCTCCTTAGAGGACCCTCAGCATTGCTTCCACAGCCTTATGAGGTTTTCCAGGCAGCCCCAGCTGCTGCCACCTCACAGACAGGTTTCTGCCCTCCTGTTTCTTAAGCAGCTCAAGCCCACGAAGGCAGAACAAAGGATTTCGTTTGGGAGAGGGGTGTTACACCCTCTCCCTTTGGAGATAGGTGTTACATGGTTTGGGAGGGGTAGCCTTCCCAAGCCACTGGTATGCTTTGAAGGGCACATTTGATGCCCTCTGTTCATAATTAGTCTAAACTGGTTCAGGGACCGCCAGACCCTGCTCTGGTGTGAAACTGGACAATGGAAAGGGGAGTGACCACTCCCTTGCACATCACCACCCCAGAGGTGTTGCCCAGAGCTCCTCCAGAGGGTCCCTGGGTTTTGCCATTTTGGATCCAAGGCTGGCAGGGAACTCTTGGAGCATCTGAGGGGCCAGGTTAGGCAGGTGACGTCAGCGCCCTCTCCTGATAGGTGGTCACACAGCTAGGTGACCAATAACTCTTTCAGGGCTACTTAGGGTATCTCCTTCGGGTGGGTCCTCAAATTTGGCTTGCAAGATACCATCAGGATTCCTCTGATTCCCTCATTTCAACTTCTGACCAAAAAAACTGCATCTTGACTCACCAGAACGCGACAATCTGCAACAAAAACAAAGACTTTGCCTGCAACATTGTTTCTCCAGCTCCTTCTAGCTTCTGCAACAATTCCCCATTCATGCATCTTCTGAGGAAAGCCTGTCTTCAGTCTGCACAGGAAAGAAGAAGGAATCTCCCTTGGAGTGACGGAGTCACTCCCCTGCATCTGCAGGCACCAACAGCAACAACAAACAGATGCGTTGATCCCCTCTCCTGCTAAGCTGTGTGGGTACTACAACACGGGTGGTGGTTGAAATGGGCCAGACGGTCCTCTCTACCAGCTGTCCAACTTGGGTGGAGGTAAGCCCTTGCCTTCCTACTCAGGACAGTGCCCCTGTGCACCAAGTCATTTGCAGCTGTCAAGGCTTGTTGGCACTTTCTCCAAGAGGTCTTCAGGCATCTTGTGGCTCCAGTCCCCAGCACAATTCTCTGAGTGGCTTTCCTGCGGCATGGGACTCCTTCTCACAGTGCTGCATGGGCTCCATTTGCACCATCTGTGTCCCCGTCCTGTGGGACTCCTGTACATGCTGCCAGTGCTTCTGTGGGCTCTCTGTGATGCTGAGGGCCCCCTCTGGCTCCCCCCCGGGTTGAGTGATTCTGGCTCATGCTGGTCCACAGCAGCACCACTTTCTGCCAACCGCAAATTTTGCCTGTGCCAAGGCTTGTTGGTGGGATCCGGGCACGCAAACCTGACTGCAATCTTCCTTCCAGTGTGGGGCATCACCTGCATCCTCCTTGACTTGACTCCAAGGGCTGCAGTGCTGACTTTCCTTCCTCATCGTCAACCAAATCCTGCTATCCTCAGCTTGGTGCGTAGGTGCTCCTGCCCCCACTGGGCTCTGCTGTGCCTTCTGGACTTGGTCCCCTCTTTCCACATGTCTTCCTTTCCAGGAATCCACTGTTGGTTTCTTGCAGTCATCTCTGGGTTTTGCAATTCTCTTCTTTTCTTCTAAGTGGGTGTTCTGGGGAAATTCTAGTAATTTACTCCTGCTTTCCTGGTTGCTTGGGGGTGCTGTGGTACTTACCTTTGTGCTTTCCTAATATACCCAGTGGTCCTCTACACTCTCTGATTACCTAGGTGGGGCTGACACTCTCTCATTCCATTTTTTTAGTATTTGGTTTGTGCTCCGCCTAGTGCCACCATTCTCTATTGTGTTTTACACTATTTACACTGCTTTCTAACTATTATTATGCCTATTTCTGACAACTAGTGTATATAATCTGTGTATTACTTACCTCCTAAGAGACTGTTGCCTCCATAGTATTTTTGGTGTTGTGTTACTATGATAGAGTACCTTTATTTTTCTAACACAGAGTGTATTCTTTCATGTGTGTAAGTGCTGTGTGACTACAGTGGTATTACATAAGCTTTGCATGTCTCCTAGATAAGCCTTGGCTGCTCATACACAGCTACCTCTAGAGAGCCCTGGCTTTCTAGACACTGCCTACACTTCACTAAGAGGGGATACCTGGACCTGGTATAAGGTGTAAGTACCTTAGGTACCCACGACACACCAGGCTAGCTACCTACAGGGTCAAACTTACCAGAGCACACACAAATTCACTGAGCCTCCGATTCAGCATGGGGCTTGGTCCCAGCTTGCAGTTCTGACCAAGTCTCCTCTGGGTATTTGTGGCTTCTTTTGTTACCTCCACCTCTGTCCTGGGCTCGGTGGTGATACTGGGGGCTTCTCCCAGGCTCTTTGGTGTGGATAGTCCTTACTTCACCCCAGCAATTGTTATGAGCTCATCATCGGGCGGCATTGTGACCTGGGTGTCCAGCTCTTCCTCCTCCTCGGCTCCCCTTCTGTCTGGGATCTGGGTGCATCTAACCATAAAACATTCCTGGTTATTACTTCGTGGCCTCACTGGCCAGTGATCATGGTACCAAATACAACTGTCAAGTCAAAGATCCTCTTTCAAAAGTGGTGTGAAATTTCCTCCCTGGGTTGCGATCCCTTACCAGGATTTGATCTCCCACCCTTATGCTTCGGTATTTCTCTCTCTTCCATGCTGAACTATCCCTTTTCTGAGAGGTTCAGATTGGCACCCTGGGCCTGTGGGGATGCTGTCCTTGACAAGTGTTTGGAACATGAAGTGCATTGGGGTGCACCGTGTTGTACAATAGGGTGTGTTGCTGTACGTTCCTAGAAAACAGTACATCTCCGACTCACATTCAGTGTTCTGATCAACCGCCACACAGAGCACCTTGTTCAGTACCCGCATGAACTGCTCAATGGTGCCATTCATCTGGGGACACTGTGGGGTTACTTTCTGGTGTCTGACCCCCAGTGCTGTTAGTTAACCCAAACTCTTTCCCTGAAAGGGGGAGGCATTGTCTGTCTTGATGACATCAGGTATGCCATAGGCTACAAAGGATTTCTCTAGTGATGGTTTGACATGGGTGAAAGCTGTGGTGGGGACTAGCTTAGCCACTGGATGTTTGGAGCGGTCATCAACCATGGCCATGGTAAGTCTCCCTTCTGGAAAGCTTTCAAAGTCCATTCTCAGTCTTCCATGTGGCTGTGGTTGCATCTTCAGTTGTCACTGGTGCGGAGGCCGCTGGGCTCCCTAAGATCTGACACGTTTCACATGCCCGGACACTTTCTTCTGCCTTCCCTTTCATGCCTGGAAACCATACTTTGCTTCTAAGTCAGGCCTTCATCTTTTCCACGTTCTGATGCTCTCCATGTGTGATTCTCTAGCCCCTTGGGAATGATAATGTGGCGCCCCCCCATGATGATGCTTTCCTCCAGAGAGCTGAGCTCATCTCTAAACTTCCTAACTGGGAGAGCCTCGACTTTTCCTTGGGGTGCCATTGGTTTGCATCTTGCAGGAACAGCCTCCATGTGTTGTCACCTTTGGCTTTAGCTCGCTTTATGTCATCTAGAGACATTGCCCTCTGGCATTCAGCCGTAGTGACCATGCAGTCAAACTCCTCTGCACCTTCACTGTCTGCGCCTGCTCCCTCTTCTCGGTCAGGTGGGTGCCTTTAGAGAAAATCAGGTGGGTTGCTGACCCTGGGCCTGTATGTTACAGTAAAGCAATTTGTTAGTAGCTGAACCATCCACGTTCAATCTGAGGGGGTGCTGTCCCTGCAAAGAGCCTCACCAGCAAACTGTGTTCTGTGATCTCCTTGAACTCACACCCATAGATGTAGGGGTGGAAGTGGTGGCACATCAACGTAATGGACAGAGTCTCCGGCTCAATTTGTGCACAATGCACTTCTGTTGCCATGAGAGCATGACTCGCAAATGCGAGGGGAACCCATATTCCTGGCTCTTGCGTCAGGACAGCCCCTAGCCCTACAGGGCTTGCATCTTCCACCAGCTTGGTTGCTCTGTCCAGGACAAAGTACATCATTATGGCATCTGCGAGCAGAGCATTCTTGATCTTGTTGAGTGGCTCCTGTTTCACAGGGCCCTATACCCGCTAAGCACCTGTCTTCATGAGTTCTCTGAGTGGCTTGGACACCCTGGAGAGATTTGTGAGAAATTGACTGCAGTATGTTGTCATTCCTAGAAAGCAGCAGACCTCCATCACGGTCCATGGTGCTAGCGCTTCTTTAATTTCTGCTGACTTCCTAGGGTCCACTTGTAGCCCTTCCTGGGAGAACACAAAACCAAAGAATTCCACTTTGTGTTAAAAAAGGAGCTAAAAAGATCAGGATATCAACGCTAAAATTTAGTACCCCCCTCTCCAAGTCCTGACAAGGACTCTCTTATAGCGTTCTGGAAGAATTTGCCCACTGAGGCTATTCCAAAGTTTAGTCATTTATATCGCTGCAGCCCTAAGTGTGTGGAGAAGGTGGTAATGTAGCGGCTACCTGGATGGAGTACTAGCTGGTGATCACCTATATTCAAGTCCAATCTGGAAAACCACTTTGCCTCATTAAGGTCGCGATGATGTCATCATTGGTGTAATGTGTCACTCCCTTTTGATCGCTTGGTTTGGTAACCTCATGTCTATGCAGAGCCTGATGGCTCCTGGTTGCCTAGGCTTCTTTGTGATCACAAGTTGGAACACGCACCAGGAGGGCCAGAAAACTTTCCCAATCACGTCCATTTTTTCAGATTTCTCTAGCTCCGCCTCCACTTTTTGTTGTAAGTGAAATTATACCTGACTGTGCCTTACTGTGGTCAGTTGTGTAATCTTGTCTATGTGAAGTCTGATCGGGGTCCCTTTGTTACATCCAAGCCCTTTGAACAGCTCTGGGATTGTTCCAGTATGTCGCCCACCTGGAGAGCATGGATTTCTTTAGCCAATAAGACAAGACCTAGGTCTTCAGACATGTGGCAGCCAAACAGTGTCCCTTCTCCTTTTGCTGCTACATGGAATCATGTCCTCACTTCCCATCCCCCATGCTGGACCTCCGCCTCCATGGTGTCCAGGAGGCTGAGCAGCTGTCTGCCTCTGTACGATTATATTCTAGTATGCAACAGGCTGAGGGATGGGCGTGGCGGTGGCAACAGATATTGTTAGTAAGTCATCACATTGACAGTGGCCCTGAGTGGATCACCATTATGACCGTGAATACCATGTTGCCCTGGGGGGCTGTGACTGGAGGCCTTTGGAGCTTGGAGCTTTGTAGGATATGAGAAACACTTTACCCTATTCTTGATTTTACTTATGGCATAGTAGTCAGGCTACTAATCTACAATGCTGTTGGTGGATGGGGGCCATTCTCTGACTGACTGGCTAGTATCAGCATGACTTCAAGCTTGAGCCCTGGCTGTTATAGGATCAGTCTCCACAGGTTCACCAACCTACACTGCTGTATTAGTTGTGCTTCGACCTTGTTCTACTGGTCATTGTCTGAGCACTTCGCGCCAGGGGTCTTAGGCGTGCATAGAAATTGTCCATCGACTCCCCTCTACCTCTCTTGGCGTAGTTTGAAACATTCAAAATCAGGGCTAAGTTGGGGGTCAAAATGTGTGCACAAGGCTAGGATGGCAGCATTACAGTAGCCAACACCCCCGGTATTGGGGACGTGCTGAAACAGTTTTTACATTTCATCACCCCCAAAGTGTAACAACAGGGACCGGTGGACCGCATTGACTTTTCTCTTGTGGCCCTGAAATAATTCTCCAGTCTTCCCACCCAGACTTTCCATTGTGGTGTGCTGGTGGCTGCATCTGCTAATTTGCCGAATGGTGCAAGAGTGCCAATGGCCGAGTGTGTCAGCACCATAGCAGCCACTGTGCCTGAACCTACCCTTGGGCACCACTTGCTTGCACATTATCCACCATCTCCAGCTGCAGCTCATGGCGGGGAGTCGCAGTCTTTGCCTCCACTATTTTTGCTGGTGACTTTCTGAGTAGCTCCCACCATCTGCTTGGTGTATTGGTTGTGCTTTTTCTTAATTAGCCTTCAATGTATACAATTTATTGTTCTGCCCCTTTTTGTTTTTCCTGAGTGCAGAGTCCCCTGAGGCCCTGTGTACATGTCTGCCACTCTCTGAAGTGTCTTGCTGGTGAGACCAGCCCCTCTGGGCTGCTGAGCCAAGTACCTTGCGTGTTGTGCTCCGATCCGCTTTGGAGCTGACTGACTGGGCCTCCCACATGGTGCTGCCTTGTTGCTAACTTCATTCAGGCCTCTGAACACCATCACACCGCCACAATGCTATGGAAAGGCATGGTAACCGCTGGGCACCATCAGAGGGCCCTGCACAGCTACAGTAGACTCTCCTTTTGCTGCTGTGGCAGATCCGCTCAGGCCGGTGCATCTGTGTCAAAGACGCCATCAGACGGGGGATGTGGGACAGTTACCCACGCTGCAGGGTCCTGCCTCAATTTACTGCCCACTTCAATAGGACATTAGTGGGGTTGGTGGATCCCAAATGCCAAGCTCCTCTCCATCCTCTGTCACCAGTGTGCTACCCGTGGGGCTATGATGCTGGGCCTCAGGCTAGGACTAAGGGCCTCATTATGAGTCTGGTGGTCTTCAGACCTCCAGACCAACGGTGGCGGTTGGACCACCGCAGTCGTGGCGGTCCAACCGCCTCATTATGACCCTGGCGTAGCTGGCACGGTCCAACTGCCGACACCGCCAGCCTGCAGCCTGGTGGTCCCGGAGGTTGCAAGCAGCACTGCCCTGGGTATTATGAGTCCCCATACTCCCAGGCTTTCCAATGCAAGGCTGGAGGAATGGGGGCCCCTGCACTGCCCATGCATTTGGCATGGGCAGTTCAGGGGACTCCTTGCACAGCCCCGGCATGCATTCCACTGCCCGAGTTACGAGCAGTGGAATGAGTGACAGGTGCTGCTGCACCTTCCGCACCACCACATTGCAGCCAGCTCGACTACGAGACACTGTTTCCTCCTGCCAGCCCAGCGGGAAACTCAAAATAGGGCTGGTGGGATTTCGCCCGCAATGGCACTATGAGGTTGGCGGGTGGCCTCCTCATAATGAGGCCCTAAATCTCGGCCATGCATGGGGTGAATAACTGACAACCACACCCTTAGCTATACTTCGAGACTAAGGCCTCCATTATGACCTTGGCGGTAATTGAAAGTAATTAAGTAGGACTACTGAACACAACTGACATGTACGTCAGCTACATGAAGGGTGATACGTGGTGATGTACAGAAAATACCAAGTATGGTGTTGTGAGAATGCTTGTAGCAGTGTGTAATTTGTTAAATACTGAATGCCAGTGCCCACAGCTCGTCTCAGATGATTGTGGCCAGTGCAATTAAGCTTTGGTTGGTAAATACCAAGGATGATGGTCTTAAACTCTTGACGCCTTTTTTATTCCACTGCCAGGCATATACCTGCCCATTCATCTCACTCTTGCCTCCTCCGCTTTCCCCTTTGTGATGCTGTTTCTGTATTTCTCTTCCTCCATCTATGACCTTTGTTTGTTTTTCCCTCTGTTGCTCTAAAAAAATGACTAATGTCTCAAAATAAGTAACAGTCCCCAAAAATAAGTGCTAGTGCCCACCACCGGCAACCATCGGCTCAAATTAAGCTTTGACTTGTAGAAGGGCAAGCTAACTTTGGGTATCTGACAACTATCATGGGGCAATGAACAATTGAGGAAAAATAGATCTCAAAAAGCAAGTGCTCTGCAGTATGTTGCCCTGACACAGTACGTTATGGTATCTCGTAATGTGAAGGATGACACAGAGCAGAGTTAGCAAGTTAAGTATCTTATGATGACGCACTTCATAGCTTATGGACACAGACCTGCTGATCATTCACATTCATGATAAAGTGTGCAAATTAACAAACAATGCAGGAATGATTTCACATAGTGATATTTCTCCAATAATTGCATTGCACTTCCCAGTGGCTGGGCTGATTCATTCATTCCATGAGTTACCATTGTTGTCCTCAGATTGGCGTGATTGTTTACATATTTACATGGTACATTCATGTTGGGAGCTTGTAATAGTAAAGCAGCTCATAAAGATTCATACAATTCCTGCCTTGTTTGGCAATACAATTTCTGAACATCAACTGTTTAAAAATACATGTAATGTTGTAAACTTAAATAATTTTCATATTTTTTTGTTTTGTTTGACTACAAAGTTGAAATGCTAACACCTTCAAAGCAGGGCTCAAGCATGAGCCCGAAATGAACAGGGGACTGGGATGTTCAGAAGCACGGTGACTATGGGCACTGGATGAAATTACAAAGATGCATTCATTCATATTAATGAAACATCACAAAATCATGAAGAGGTGTGAAGGTGTGAAGCATTTGTTGTTATTGAACAAGAGTATACAGACACATATATATATATATATATATATATATATATATATATATATATATATATATATATTAACACGTGTGCGCTGTGAGCAGCATAAGGTTGGATGCAGTGGATTAGGCTTTTATTCAAGTTTTCCCTGGAACTGGGTTGGTCAGTGCAGCTGCAGTATTTAACGTTTTGGGTGATTTGTCAAGCAGTGGCTGAGAAAAAGGGGGGGGCCCAAAAAAAAAAAAAAATAGGTTGCACTCCTGGGGATGGGGTCCCTGGGGCTGAGATCAGCCTTGTGGAGGGGGGGCCATGTGGCACTCTCCCAAAAAAATACAAACTTAGGCTGCGTCCCAGGGAATGGAGTCCCCGGGGTCGAGATCGGCCCTGTGGAGGGGGGCCATGTAGCCCGCTTCCCCCCAGAAAGTAGATCATTAGGCCACACTCCAGAGGTTAGAGTCCCGGGTCAGACATCGGCCCGGGAAGAGGGGCCTTGTAGGACCCTCCTCCCCCCCCAAAAATAAAGCCACGCCCTGGAGGATGGGGTCCCTGGGAGTGAGATCAGCCCTGTGGAGGAGGGCCATGCGGGGTTGGGTTATTATAAGGGTTGTCTGCAGGAACTGGCTGCAGGCCAGACTCTGTGGCCAAATGCTGCCAAGCACAGGAAAAGTTTGTGCATGGTGGTGGTTGGATTAACGTATAGTAATGAAAATTACGTTAAAAAAACATAGGAAATCACTGAAACAAACAAAGGTTACAGGGACGTTATAGTTAGGAAATAGAATGTAAAGAACCCTAGACATTCACTGAGAAAACCAAAGGTTACAGGGACAATATAGTGAGGATTTGAATTTCCTCGTACAAAATTGTAGAAACTGAGCAGTTATAGTTAGAGTTATTTCAAGTAACTATAACTCGTGCCCTAAGGTAACTATAAGTCACACTTTCGCCATGCACTGACAACTTCTATAACATCATAAAAAATGTATATAAAATATTACCACTCAAATTGTTGAAGAAACAAAATGAGCCATGTGAATCACGCCATGAAAAGGCTGGCGGAAAGGCAGCATTGAGGCTACAGGGAGGCCTCGCACTGCCCATGACCATGTCGTGGGCAGTGCAGTGACCCCTCTAGCAGTCCCCTCAGAATGCACACTGTCTGCTATGGCAGACAGTGTGTATTCTGAGGGTGGTGTGTGTAACGGCATATGCCTCGGCTCCCTGAGGGAGCGGAGGCCAATGCTGTTGCACTGTTTCCGCTTGTCAGCCGGCTGGAACATCGGAATATGATGTTTCTGCTGGTCAGTCTGGCGGAAACATCATGATCTGATGATGGTGAGGCCACCAGCTTGATAGCCGCCTCACCAAAACCGTGTTGGAGTTCTGGAGGTTCAGCTGCCCAACTCATAATGAGGCCCTTAGTATTGTAAGAAATATTTTTATTTGAGTTGTTTAAAAATATATCAGTTATTAGGTTAACACTCTGTATAATTAAACATTATAATAATTTGCTCATAATATACTATGAATTTGCATTATCTGTAAATATTTTTGATGTATATTTTTTTTATCTATCTATATTTTTATGTTCAGTATTGTGACATCCTATCTTCTATGACACTAATAAACAACAGCTCTAAGTGAGGTCCTATATTAGCCTCCCTTACTTGTTCTTAATGGACCTTCCCCTGTTGACTAATAGCACAAACACATATTTAAAGAGTGGGTGTTCTTTATTTAAGTATGTTGTTATATATTTATGTTTTGGCATTATTGAATGTCAAACTATTTGAAATACAGAGCAATCTCACAGCTTGCAGTAATCTTGGTGAAACTGAATGATAATGTAACTAATATTGACAAAACAAAGGTGTTAGTATTTAGAAAAAAGTATTAGACATTCTCTGTGGCTAAAAGCAGACACATTGCAGATAGAAGACAATTTGCAGCGTTTCCAGTATTAATATTTTCTAAAGAAATACCTGTCCATATGTCTCAACTTCAATTAAAAACAGTTACTTCCAGTTCTGAATTGATGCAATGTTGGTGTTATTTCATGTGCTGTCTCTCCAATACAATCCAGGTAGATATTATCACATTATTACTATATGGATGTGAACAACCAGTTCTTGCTATGGGGGCTTGGAAAGCTACAACAAAATAGAATTTAAAATTGTAAAACGTTCCTTTAATGTTACAAAATTGATGAAGGTACAGGCTTTACGAGTTGAACTTTGAGATTGCAGATGAGATTTCCTGGACTGGCTATGACTTTGTACTCTGTGAAATGGACTCAACAAATCACTGCTGTCTGCGTGTATCAATCGAAGATAATACTGTGGAGGAAAAATATCTGCTTGTCTTTTCATTATGTCATGGGTTTATTTAGTCATTTTCCTGAAATGGCAGAATGAAGTGCCATGGAAGAAGCTAGAAAAAGAATAATAAGTAGAGTGATGGAACATCAGTAAGATGAAAAATCTTCTAAATGAATGTAATAAAAAAGGAGCGGTCAAACAAAAAAAAACCTGATGAAACACTAATGTGAAGTAACCCAGATAACCAGGAACTTTACCCTAGGAACCATATTGCTTGTCACCAAGTAATTCCAGCTGTTTGTAGTTAAAGTCCCCTGGAGGCGCCTACCCCATCCTGTAACCTGGGAGGGGAACTCTGATTGATGCTTCTTCTCTGCCAGTTTCTATTCCTCAGTCTCAGCACCCTAGGCCCATCCTCTACTTTCTTCACGTTGGCCCTGTTCTTTGTCTCTTCATTTGTACTTTCCTCAGTATAGCTCCCTGATTCCTGATGAAGTGCCACTGCAAATCGGCAAGGCTTGAACCTTGTGAAAAGCCGATGTTCCCTTGGTGGCCCATCAATCAAGGAGCCAATAGGTTAAAGTGATGGTCACCCTGCACCGTTGAATGCTGGGTGACTAGCACTCAGTGTCCATACCGGTCTGCTGTACGATGCACAGTGGTCATGTGGAAGGAAAGTTAACAATGGCCTAGATGGCCAGGGAGCGATTCACTGGTGTTGTGGCCATTATTTCATTTTCAAGAAGCAAACTCCTGCTTTGGCAGTTTGTTTCTTGAAAACAAAAGTATTTTTGCCCATTAGGTGCTGAAATATTGCGCCCACTGTGAGAACCACAGTGCTCTGACTGGTATCATCACTGCAGTTGCTCCCTTCACAGCACAGATATCCCCCTCAGGCAAGTGAGGATCTCTCAGTATGGTTAACATTTCTTTAGCTATCTGACAAACTGATGGATAATTTGGCGGTGTCTAAATGATCCTCCGAGGATTGATCAGGATGGTAAATTAAAGGCTTCATGGACTCATTTCAGCTACCTCAGGTTTTATAGCCACGGAGAGGTATGCTTTTGTCTCATGAAATATTGTTTTGCTGCATGGTTGAAGCAGTTACATGTCTATTGTCAGTGATGCCTTTCTCTAGCTGTAGTTAAAAGGCAGGTAGAGTGTGTATGATTCCAGATATATTATGTCATGATCTTCTGGCAGCATAAGGGCAATTTAAATATCAATTGTTTTAATTTTGTGCTGTGTTTTGTACATTTATTGATCGCTAGCCCTATATATTCTAGATAAAGCTGGTGTAACTGTTGAATTGAATAAATGCAAATTTGCTATTCGAGAAGTGGAATACTTAGGTCATACATTGTCGGAACAAGGTATAAAACCCAAACATAAATTAATGGAGGCTATTGAAATGGCTCCAGATCCATTGGATAAGGATCAGCTACGATCATTTCTAGGTTTGGCTGAATTTTATTCAAAGTTTGTGGACCATTTTGTGGATAAAGTTAGACCCTTGAGAGAATTGATGAGGAAGGGTTGTAAGTTTGTATGGTCAACAGAATGTGAAAAAGCCTTTATGAATATAAAGGATTGTATTATAAATGCTATAGCCTTACCACCATATAAACCAGGTGACAAACTAATTATTGCAACTGATGCGAGCATGTATGGTCTAGGTGCTGTTCTTATGCAGAAGAATAAGTATGGCTGTGAAAGAATAATTGCATTTGCTTCAAGGACGTTAAAAGGTGCTGAATTAAATTATTCAACTAGTGAGAAGGAAACTATGGCATGTTGGTGGGGTATTCAACACTTTAGAAATTTTGTATGGGGTGTTGATTTTGAACTTTGGACTGACCATAAGCCATTAATTGACGTTTTTACAACAAAAGGTGCAGGAAGAGCTACTCCATGCGTTGTAAAATGGTTATTCAGATTACAGGAGTATACTTTCACGACAAAATACATTCCTGGAATAAAAAATGTCACTGCAGATTTTTTATCTCGATGTCCATTAGATGGAATGAACCATGTGGAGGAAGATGATATCTTAGTGGCAGATATAGTAAATGCAAGTCTCAAAGCGATATCAGAACAAGAATGGAGACTTGCAATAGAGGAGGATGAAATTTGTCAGAAGTTAATAAATTTGTTGCCAAGGCGTTGGAAGTGGGAATGGAACGAATCAGATGAGATCTATAATTATAAGTCTATTTGGACAGAATTGTCATGCATTGATGGAATTTTAAGACGTGGTGATCGGTTATTAGTGCCGAAATCATTACGCTATAGAGTATTAACTGCGCTTCATGAGGGTCATGGCGGGATGTCTGCTATTAAACGCAAAGTTCGATTGGATTTTTGGTGGCCTAGTTTAGATCATGATGTGGAAAGATTTGTGAGGGAATGTGTTGCATGTGCACATAGTGATAAGTCTCATAGTCCAGTTAATACGCCGATAACAGCTATGGATTTTCCTGAATATCCATGGCAGAGATTGGGTATAGATGTATGTGGACCTTTTGATATATTAGGTAGTGAGAGTAGGTATGCTGTGGTGCTGATGGACTACTATTCCAAATGGCCAGAAGTTACTTTTGTCAGGGAAGTAAAAACAAAAGTAATTATAGAATTTTGTAAAGAAGTGTTCAGGAGAGAAGGATATCCGGAGATTTTGGTTTCTGATAATGGTCCACAATTTGTAGCAAGAGAATTTGAGGAATTTTTAAAACAGTGTGGAATTTCACACAGAAAAACTGCTGTATATCTTCCACGTGAAAATGGTCTTGATGAGAGGTTTAACAGAGTTTTGGGGGAAAATATACAATTGGCTATGAAATGCAAATTGGATTGGAAGGAGGAAATGAAGAAAATGGTGTGGAATTATCGTACAACTCCACATTCTTTGACCGGTAAAACTCAGTTTGTCTTGTTGAGGGGTAGGAAGGCTTGCACCATAGCTGTTCCAGCTTGGATGAATAAGGATAAAGTAGTAAGAGTGGATGAAGAAAAAATTAGAAAGGATGTTAAAATGAAACAACAAAAATATTGTTCAAAGGGAAAAGAACATAATGAAAATTTACAATGGAATGTAGGTGATGTAGTAAAAGTTAGAAGATTCCAGGACTATAAGAAGGGTGAATCTAAATGGTCAGATCCTTAGAAAGTTCGGAAGGTAATGAAATATTCAGTGATTCTGGATGATGGAAAAAAATGGAATCTAAGGAATGTTGTGAAATGTAGCGATTTAGAAACAGACAAGTTTAAAAAAACAATCATAAATTAATAACAAAACAAACAAATGTAGGTAAAGATGTTATGGGGTATAAAGGGAAAAGTTATGAAGGAGTAATGTTACGGAGGAGCAGTCGTCAAAGGAAAATTCCAGGAAGATATAGAGAATGAATTTAAACATTGTATTAATATAACATGTAAGTAGTTAATGTACCTTTTTTTTTTTTATACCGTTGTATTTTATGTTGTTAATAAGGGAGATTTGTTGTATATTACATGCTCAAGTTACAGTGTTCATGAAGTTGCCATGACAATTAGA
Source organism: Pleurodeles waltl (assembly GCF_031143425.1). Lineage (NCBI taxonomy): Eukaryota > Metazoa > Chordata > Amphibia > Caudata > Salamandridae > Pleurodeles > Pleurodeles waltl. The sequence goes on along the minus strand of NC_090449.1, from coordinate 1,075,733,527 downwards.
ATGGGGGAAATGGAATGTAGATGGGCGAAGTGACAGTTGCTTAGGACTGATCTCTGAGCCGGCTGTATACACATCGTACTAAATAAAGATGTAACGTTTGGATTTGTATTCAGTGATCTTTGGATGAAGAGAGACGTTTTAAGCCCTAGTAGAGATTACATTGGGGTGTCACAAAGTGTAAATACCTCCAATTAAAATCCTGGTAGAACACAAAAATAGATTCAGTTGATGACGAATGGGAATTTACAGAACAGGACCCATTGTCTCCAAGGAAGGAGGCATCATTATGGTACTGAGAGTTAACAAAAGCGGACAACAGAAATACCAAGAGCCTGCTGTGAACCTGGGAAGGATACCTGCCAACATCTGAACAGCCAAATGTATGGCAAGTATCCTTACATTGTCTTTACCTCAGTGTCTAAGCTACTGCCTTGGAGAAGAACCATTTTATACCAACAACAGAATCTGTAAAACACAATGCAGAATGAGTACGTTTGTCAAGGGTCCGATCCCAAACTGCAAGAGGTGCATCTTGATGAAAGCGGGTGATATCCACATGTTTATGACTTGCAAACTTCTGGGAAGAAGTAAGTGGCATCTTGTCAAGAACTGTAGGCCAAGTAATTAAGGTAAGTTTGTCCCTTATGTTTTTGGAACAGAGGTTAATGTGGTGCCATCTCCACCAAGGATCGAGGTCATTTTTTTGTTTTTTATGATAGTCCTTGCAAGGAGGGAGATATCTTTGAGGTGGATTCACCATGACCACTGGTTCACCATCACCGGCTTAAGGCTGTAGCAGGGATAGGTAACTGGGAGTTAGCCCCATAGACCAGGGCCAAGAACAGTGGTTAAGGCGGAAGTTGTGGCAAACTAGGCATTTAACCGATGAAACCTCTCCTCTGTCTGATGATGAAACCAGGCTTTACTACAGGCTCCTGCACCCCAAGGTAATCAGGGTTTGTCATGTCAGCAAGGCTTTAGGATGGTGGAGGATCTGCCTCTGGCAGTATGATGCAAGACCATTACCTGCTGGGAAATGAGGACACAAAAACATCGCTTTCCTTCAAGTTATACATTCCGAAGGCAATTATAAACTTTTTTTTACATATCATATCTATGTTTATTTTCTTCAAATTGGTAGTGTCTCTCTCTCTCTCTATCAATGCGTATTTAAAAATAATTAATTGTAATACATATGTATACATATGTGTATATATATTTAGTTATATACATATATAGGTATATATTAAAAACATAAATACATGTATCTTTATCCTGTAATTTCATTAAGAATCGTTTTATCAAAAAGGGTAGATGAGACAAAAATTAGATAACACAACATCATCACAATGTTGAATAACTATTTTTTAAGCTTTGTAAAAAGTGCTCAATATTAAACTACCAAGGGTTTAACCTAGTTAAAACATTTAGCATTGTATAACAAGCATATATTTTCTCTTAGCAAAATAATCTAACATCATCACGTAATATTGGTCTAAACTTTATTTTACATTTGACATATACCCGCAATGTATCAATAACCTAAGCTCGGTTTTAGTCAGAAAAGTGCTAACACAATTCATATCACGTAAATATTGTTTTAGATTGTGTACGTGTTGCTCTGGCGACTGTACTTGGACTTAACTTCATCAGTGAGGATATCCAGCTCCTCTGGTGTGAGGTTTGGGGCCCAGTCTGCAGTGTTGTCCACCGTGGTAGCCCGCAAAGTTGGTGGGACTGCAACCACACAAAGGCCACGATCAGCTTCTCAATATCTATGGTCGACTGAAAAACTAATGGAGACTCAGTGATGCTGGTGTCCCAGCTTCCAGGGCACTGCTGGAGGGGCTTGACTCTCTCACACAAACCTCAAGAAACTGGCTGAACATTGTACATAAATGTATTTTTTTTAAAAGAATAGTTAGATCTAAAGAAGTCCCAGGGTTTTGATTCACTCAGTAAAAGCAAACTAAAGAAGAATATTTTGATTACAACTGAAAATTCAAGTATCGTATTGACTTAAAAATAGTTTTGGAATACATTTTAAATGACAGTTTTCTTTTAAATAGGAAATACTCTCACTCTCCAGAGAGTGTTCCTCCCACATATGTAGGAAGCAGCCGTCACTGCTCTGCTGACAGAGGGAGGGGCTTCTAAGCACCTAAGAAGAGCTGCTCTCACCTGAGCAGCCCCAGGTGTTCCTCAAGTGTGCCCAGCTGCTGGTGTGAGCGCTCACTCTGGGACCCAGGTGGATGGGGAGGCATGATGACCCAGGCTGCCTGTAGTGCTTTGAGGCGACAGTGGGTATATCACCACTTAATTATTGACAGTTAGTTGCTGCCAGCATTGGTGTCACCTGCGCATGTCACTCCGAAGATTCTACTTGTGCCATGAGGTCATGACGCCTACGAGCCTCTATTTCCGCCATTAAGATCTGGGTTGCACCAACACTAAACAGTGGAAGGGGGAGAGAGTGAAGGGTTGTAGTAGGCCTGACTGGAATTATAATTCCTCTTGTGGAATTGGCAGAATTTGGGTAAATCCATGTTACATATGCAATGCAGAGTACCTGCCAAACGCTGCCAATTGGCACATGGTGCAATTATTCTGCTGTTTGCGCCTTGCAGGAAGAATGAGGGAGATTTGCTAACCCCGAGTGCAGTTTTCAGTTGCCAAGGAGCCTTCCAGCGTCACTTTGTAACGCGGGCGGACATGAGTGAGCGGTCAGAGAGTTGCTGTTCCAAGAGATTTGTTGCCAGTTAAGTGTACTTTCTACTCGAGTGGCAGCAAAATAAACTCAATGTCCGCGCGCTCTTGTGCAAAGCATAGTGGTGTTCGCACTGATTTTTTTGCGCTGCTTGTGCTATCAGCGCTAAATTGCAGCTGGAGCAGTACGAGCTGCAGTTTCCTCGCATTGGTGAAATTCCGCAGAATCTCACAGAGTTTTTCTGTAACTCCGCCAGAGTTCCACAGAGTAAAACTGTAGGAGGCTGGCCTGGCTTGTAGTGGGTACCAAGGGGTACTTATACTCTGTACCAGGTCCAGTTATCCCTTATTAGTGTAGAAGAGGTGTTTCTAGCAGCTTAGGCTGATAGAAGGTAGCTATAGCAGAGCAGCTTAGGCTGAACTAGGAGACATGTAAAGCTCCTACTATACCACTGGTGTCATATGCACAATATCATAAGAAAACACAATACACAGATATACTAAAAATAAAGGTACTTTATTTTTATGACAATATGCCAAAAGTATCTCAGTGAGTACCCTCAGTATGAGGATGACAAATATACACAAGATATATGTACACAATACCAAAAATATGCAGTAATAGCAAAAGGAAGTAATGCAAGCAATGTAAAGTTACAGTAGATTGCAATGGGAGCACATAGGTATAGGGGCAACACAAACCATATACTCCAAAAGTGGAATGCGAACTACGAATGGACCCCAAACCTATGTGAGCTTGTAGAGGGTCGCTGGGACTGTAAGAAAACAGTGAGGGTTTGAAAAATAGCCCACCCCAAGCCCCTGAAAAGTAGGTGTAAAGTGCACCTATAACCCCCAGAGAGAACAGAAGTCGTGATAGGGGGTTTCTGCAAGGAAGACCAACACTAGCAAAGCAACCAAAGTGGATTTCCGGACCTGAGTACCTGTGGAACAAGGGGACCAAGTCCAAGAGTCACGACAATGTCGAGAGTGGGCCCAGGAAATGCCAGCTGAAGGTGCAAAGAAGCTGCCACTGGATGGTAGAAGCTGTGGATTCTGCAAGAACGAAGAGGGCTAGAAACTTCCCCTTTGGAGGATGGATGTCCCACGTCGTGAAGAAGCTTGCAGAGGTTTTCCCACGCAGAAAGACCGCAAACAAGCCTTGCTAGTTGCAAGGATCGCGGTTAGGGTTTTTGGATGCTGCTGTGGCCCAGGAGGGACCAGTATGTCGCCACTTGGATGAGGAGACAGAGGGGGTGCCCAGCAAGTCAGGGAGCCCTCACAGAAGCAGGCAGCACCCGCAGAAGTACCGGAATAGGCACTTGGAAGAGGAGTGAACCGGAGTCCACCCGAAGACACAAAAGGGAGTCCCACGACGCCGGCGGACAACTCAGAAGGTTGTGCACTGCAGGTTAGAGTGTCGGGGACCCAGGCTTGGCTGTGCACGAAGGAAATCCTGGAAGAGTGCACAGGAGCCAGAGCAGCTGCAAATCACGCGATACCCAGCAATGCAGTCTAGCGTGGGGAGGCAAGGACTTACCTCCACCAAACTTGGACTGAAGAGTCACTGGACTGTGGGAGTCACTTGGACAGAGTTGCTGAGTTCCAGGGACCACGCTCGTCGTGCTGAGAGGGGACCCAGCAGACCGGTGATGCAGTCTTTTGTTGCCTGCGGTTGCAGGGGGAAGATTCCGCCGTCCCACTGGAGATTTCTTCAGAGCTCCTGGTGCAGAGAGGAGGCAGGCTACCCCCAGAGCATGCACCACCAGGAAACAGTCGAGAAGGCAGCAGGAGAAGTGATACAAGGTTACAGTTGTCGTCTTTGCTACTTTGTTGCAGTTTTGCAGGCGTCCTGAGCAGTCAGCGGTCGATCCTTTGGCAGAAGGTGAAGAGAGAGATGCAGAGGAACTCGGATGAGCACTTGCATTCGTTATCTAAAGAATTCCCCAAAGCAGAGACCCTAAATAGCCAGAAAAGGAGGTTTGGCTACCTAGGAAGGAGGATAGGCTAGCAAGACAGGTAAGAGCCTATCAGAAGGAGTCTCTGACGTCACCTGCTGGCACTGGCCACTCAGAGCAGTCCAGTGTGCCAGCAGCACCTCTGTTTCCAAGATGGCAGAGGTCTGGAGCACACTGGAGGAGCTCTGGGCACCTCCCCTGGGAGGTGCAGGTCAGGGGAGTGGTCACTCCCCTTTCCTTTGTCCAGTTTTGCGCCAGAGCAGGGCTGGGGGATCCCTGAACCGGTGTAGACTGGCTTATGCATAGATGGGCACCATCTGTGCCCATCAAAGTATTTCCAGAGGCTGGGGGAGGCTACTCCTCCCCAGCCCTGACACCTTTTTCCAAAGGGAGAGGGTGTAACACCCTCTCTCTGAGGAAGTCCTTTGTTCTGCCTTCCTGGGCCAGGCCTGGCTGGACCCCAGGAGGGCAGAAACCTGTCTGAGGGGTTGGCAGCAGCTGCAGTGGAGACCCGGAAAGGCAGTTTGGCAGTACCCGGGTCTGTGCTAGAGACTCGGGGGATCATGGAATTGTCTCCCCAATGCCAGAATGGCATTGGGGTGACAATTCCATGATCTTAGACATGTTACATGGCCATGTTCGGAGTTACCATTGTGACGCTATGCCTAGGTAGTGACCTATGTATAGTGCACGTGTGAAGTGGTGTCCCCGCACTCACAAAGTCTAGGGAATTTGCCCTGAACGATGTGGGGGCACCTTGGCTAGTGCCAGGGTGCCCACACACTAAGTAACTTAGCACCCAACCTTCACCAGGTGAAGGTTAGACATAGGTGACTTATAAGTTACTTAAGTGCAGTGTTAAATGGCTGTGAAATAACGTGGACGTTATTTCACTCAGGCTGCAGTGGCAGGCCTGTGTAAGAATTGTAAGAGCTCCCTATGGGTGGCAAAAGAAATGCTGCAGCCCGTAGGGATCTCCTGGAACCCCAATACCCTGGGTACCTCAGTACCATATAGTAGGGAATTATAAGGGTGTTCCAGTATGCCAATGTGAATTGGTGAAAAGGGTCACTAGCCTGTTAGTGACAATTTAGAAAGCAGAGAGAGCATAACCACTGAGGTTCTGGATAGCAGAGCCTCAGTGAGACAGTTAGTCATAACACAGGGAACACAAACAGGGCACACTTATGAGCACTGGGGTCCTGGCTAGCAGGGTCCCAGTGACACATACACTAAAACAACATATATACAGTGAAATATGGGGGTAACATGCCAGGCAAGATGGTACTTTCCTACAAAAACTTCTCGAGTTCTGCCCATCAGCAAGACGTAAAGCAAACATACGCACAAATATGTAAGGTAGGGTAGCACAATTTGAATGATTCAACAGCTTTCCATGTTCTTCTGCAAGAATACAGAAAACTTGTTTATCATCTTCATCTCTTAGATCACTGCTGCCAGGTGCCCACTAATAATACCCCTAAAATCTGCAGACTTTCTCTCTCATGAATGCCCCAAAAGTCCCTGCTACCACTTACTTCCTGCTCTGTAATACAACCATTCATTCCTGCATTTACTCATCACTAACCAATTCATTCACTCCTTTACTCTCTTGTTCACTCTTGCGTTTACTGTCTCGTGATATTTTGCCAGCTGGAGCGCTCCCTGTGTCCTGATATCTGAGGCCATGTTTCTATTCTGTTGCTCCTTGTTATTGGTGCCTTGGTCTATTTAGGTTCTGGATAGCTGTAAACTGCACATGAAGGTGATGGGGAGGGTTTGTTTCAGGTTGTGCGGGGTCGAGGGGGGAGAGGAGAGGGAAGGTTAGTAAAGATGAACAAGCAGTGGCAAAGCCAATAGGTCTCAACTTTGGGGTCCATTGGCTTTGCCAACCAATATTAAGCAATGGGTGGTCTCCAAGCCCCTATATGCTCTTGGTAAGCCTGCAATATGCCTTGCAAGAGGCAGTGATGTCTAATAGGAGTGACCTAATGATGATAATATAACAAGTGACATTCACAATGTACAGTGGCTGTAGGTATAATTTATGAGATCATTAACTATGCACCACATTGTGATGTTCTTTTCGCTGTTCATGTTTGCTGGGTGCGCACATCTTGTGATTCTCGGCAAATATGTAACTGCATTTCTTGTCGGTTTATGAAGGATTAAAAAACATATAATATTCTGCGTAGTAAAGTAAACAGTTTTGCATTGTTTGTCAACAAAATTAATTTGAGCCGGAACTACTGCTCATGGGATTATTCCAATGTATCATTGAGAAGTTCTGACACATAAATCAAGTTCACTGATTCTTAATTTAGTTTTCAAAATGTGGGATTGATAAATATTTCAAGGCAGCCTTCTCTTTTGGCCTTCAGCGTTTTTTGAAAATGTATTTGTGAAAGTGAACAGTGAAGATTTATTCTGAGTGCCCAGTTTTGTTTTCCGAGTTGTGTAAAACTACGTTACTCATTTGTCGTCGCGCAAATTACTCCCAGTACAACCTGGTACACCGTGGAGGAAATTGTGCAGGGAAATAGGACAGAACAAGAAAACATGTGCTGAAATTTGGGGTGATAACTAGTTGAACACATTATCAGTCTGACTTGGAAAACTTGGAATCATGTGGAAAAATCTCCCAAAGGAGCAAGAACAAGCTGTGATGACACATTTTCCCTGCGTGATTTTACCACCTTGGCACTGATTTCTAGTGGAGCTTCCCAGCGGCTGTGATCACTGTTACCGGCCTGCTCTGCTGCAAGGAAATATGCCTACTAGGAGTTAAATCCCTCAGAACGAGGAATAACTGTGCAGACTCCACGCATTCTCTGTTGTGAGGGGCTGTGAGCAGATGGCTAGTGTGGGTCGGGGGTTCTGGGTGGGGGGGCGGTATGGGAGCACCAGGTCAGTTTGGACTACGCTGATAGGCCGCCCGCCTGGGTTACAGCTCACCAGTGCTTGGGGTAAATCACTGACACCCACACCCTGAGCTATACTTCGGGGCCAGCTGAAGTGGAGCGTGCTTGCGGGATGGCTCCTGGGGTGAGCCGGGTGGCTCACTACATCCCATCCAACTTTAGATGCATGGGTCTGTAGGAAAGTACCCTCTTTCCTTGCATGGTTACCCCTTATTTCTGCTTGATGTCAGTGTGTTCGATTGTGTTCACTGGGATCCTGCTAACCAAAATGTTGTATTTCATCCGACAATTGGCATTCTGGTACCCCATGTAAGAATATGGTACGCAGGTACCCAGGGCATTGAGGTTCCAGGGGATCCCTATGGGCTGCAGCAGTTATTCTGCCACCCATAGGGAGCCCATGCAAAGGGTTCTGCAGGCCTACCATTGCAGTCTGCATGAACAGGGTGCATGCACCTGTTTTCACTATCGATCACTGCATCAGGTCACTATAAGTCACCCCTATGGTGGGATCTCTCAGCCCAGAGGGCAGGTTGCGTGTATCTGTGTGTGAGAGCACCCCTTCACTAGCCGAGGTATCCCCACAAACACTAGACCCATTTTCCTGGACTTTGTGAGTGTGGGGATGCCATTTTACCCATGTACTGGACATAGGTCACTACCTCTGTCCAGCTACATAATGGTAACTCCAAAGCTAGGCATGTTTAGTATCAAACATGTTGGAAACATACCCCAATACTTTTGCAAGTGTTGGTTCTATGATTCCATGCACTCGGTGGGCTCCTTAGAGGACCCTCAGCATTGCTTCCACAGCCTTATGAGGTTTTCCAGGCAGCCCCAGCTGCTGCCACCTCACAGACAGGTTTCTGCCCTCCTGTTTCTTAAGCAGCTCAAGCCCACGAAGGCAGAACAAAGGATTTCGTTTGGGAGAGGGGTGTTACACCCTCTCCCTTTGGAGATAGGTGTTACATGGTTTGGGAGGGGTAGCCTTCCCAAGCCACTGGTATGCTTTGAAGGGCACATTTGATGCCCTCTGTTCATAAAGCAGTCTAAACTGGTTCAGGGACCGCCAGACCCTGCTCTGGTGTGAAACTGGACAATGGAAAGGGGAGTGACCACTCCCTTGCACATCACCACCCCAGAGGTGTTGCCCAGAGCTCCTCCAGAGGGTCCCTGGGTTTTGCCATTTTGGATCCAAGGCTGGCAGGGAACTCTTGGAGCATCTGAGGGGCCAGGTTAGGCAGGTGACGTCAGCGCCCTCTCCTGATAGGTGGTCACACAGCTAGGTGACCAATAACTCTTTCAGGGCTACTTAGGGTATCTCCTTCGGGTGGGTCCTCAAATTTGGCTTGCAAGATACCATCAGGATTCCTCTGATTCCCTTATTTCAACTTCTGACCAAAAAAACTGCATCTTGACTCACCAGAACGCGACAATCTGCAACAAAAACAAAGACTTTGCCTGCAACATTGTTTCTCCAGCTCCTTCTAGCTTCTGCAACAATTCCCCATTCATGCATCTTCTGAGGAAAGCCTGTCTTCAGTCTGCACAGGAAAGAAGAAGGAATCTCCCTTGGAGTGACGGAGTCACTCCCCTGCATCTGCAGGCACCAACAGCAACAACAAACAGATGCGTTGATCCCCTCTCCTGCTAAGCTGTGTGGGTACTACAACACGGGTGGTGGATGAAATGGGCCAGACGGTCCTCTCTACCAGCTGTCCAACTTGGGTGGAGGTAAGCCCTTGCCTTCCTACTCAGGACAGTGCCCCTGTGCACCACGTCATTTGCAGCTGTCAAGGCTTGTTGGCACTTTCTCCAAGAGGTCTTCAGGCATCTTGTGGCTCCAGTCCCCAGCACAATTCTCTGAGTGGCTTTCCTGCGGCATGGGACTCCTTCTCACAGTGCTGCATGGGCTCCATTTGCACCATCTGTGTCCCCGTCCTGTGGGACTCCTGTACATGCTGCCAGTGCTTCTGTGGGCTCTCTGTGATGCTGAGGGCCCCCTCTGGCTCCCCCCCGGGTTGAGTGATTCTGGCTCATGCTGGTCCACAGCAGCACCACTTTCTGCCAACCGCAAATTTTGCCTGTGCCAAGGCTTGTTGGTGGGATCCGGGCACGCAAACCTGACTGCAATCTTCCTTCCAGTGTGGGGCATCACCTGCATCCTCCTTGACTTGACTCCAAGGGCTGCAGTGCTGACTTTCCTTCCTCATCGTCAACCAAATCCTGCTATCCTCAGCTTGGTGCGTAGGTGCTCCTGCCCCCACTGGGCTCTGCTGTGCCTTCTGGACTTGGTCCCCTCTTTCCACATGTCTTCCTTTCCAGGAATCCACTGTTGGTTTCTTGCAGTCATCTCTGGGTTTTGCAATTCTCTTCTTTTCTTCTAAGTGGGTGTTCTGGGGAAATTCTAGTAATTTACTCCTGCTTTCCTGGTTGCTTGGGGGTGCTGTGGTACTTACCTTTGTGCTTTCCTAATATACCCAGTGGTCCTCTACACTCTCTGATTACCTAGGTGGGGCTGACACTCTCTCATTCCATTTTTTTAGTATTTGGTTTGTGCTCCGCCTAGTGCCACCATTCTCTATTGTGTTTTACACTATTTACACTGCTTTCTAACTATTATTATGCCTATTTCTGACAACTAGTGTATATAATCTATGTATTACTTACCTCCTAAGAGACTGTTGCCTCCATAGTATTTTTGGTGTTGTGTTACTATGATAGAGTACCTTTATTTTTCTAACACAGAGTGTATTCTTTCATGTGTGTAAGTGCTGTGTGACTACAGTGGTATTACATAAGCTTTGCATGTCTCCTAGATAAGCCTTGGCTGCTCATACACAGCTACCTCTAGAGAGCCCTGGCTTTCTAGACACTGCCTACACTTCACTAAGAGGGGATACCTGGACCTGGTATAAGGTGTAAGTACCTTAGGTACCCACGACACACCAGGCTAGGTACCTACAGGGTCAAACTTACCAGAGCACACACAAATTCACTGAGCCTCCGATTCAGCATGGGGCTTGGTCCCAGCTTGCAGTTCTGACCAAGTCTCCTCTGGGTATTTGTGGCTTCTTTTGTTACCTCCACCTCTGTCCTGGGCTCGGTGGTGATACTGGGGGCTTCTCCCAGGCTCTTTGGTGTGGATAGTCCTTACTTCACCCCAGCAATTGTTATGAGCTCATCATCGGGCGGCATTGTGACCTGGGTGTCCAGCTCTTCCTCCTCCTCGGCTCCCCTTCTGTCTGGGATCTGGGTGCATCTAACCATAAAACATTCCTGGTTATTACTTCGTGGCCTCACTGGCCAGTGATCATGGTACCAAATACAACTGTCAAGTCAAAGATCCTCTTTCAAAAGTGGTGTGAAATTTCCTCCCTGGGTTGCGATCCCTTACCAGGATTTGATCTCCCACCCTTATGCTTCGGTATTTCTCTCTCTTCCATGCTGAACTATCCCTTTTCTGAGAGGTTCAGATTGGCACCCTGGGCCTGTGGGGATGCTGTCCTTGACAAGTGTTTGGAACATGAAGTGCATTGGGGTGCACCGTGTTGTACAATAGGGTGTGTTGCTGTACGTTCCTAGAAAACAGTACATCTCCGACTCACATTCAGTGTTCTGATCAACCGCCACACAGAGCACCTTGTTCAGTACCCGCATGAACTGCTCAATGGTGCCATTCACCTGGGGACACTGTGGGGTTACTTTCTGGTGTCTGACCCCCAGTGCTGTTAGTTAACCCAAACTCTTTCCCTGAAAGGGGGAGGCATTGTCTGTCTTGATGACATCAGGTATGCCATAGGCTACAAAGGATTTCTCTAGTGATGGTTTGACATGGGTGAAAGCTGTGGTGGGGACTAGCTTAGCCACTGGATGTTTGGAGCGGTCATCAACCATGGCCATGGTAAGTCTCCCTTCTGGAAAGCTTTCAAAGTCCATTCTCAGTCTTCCATGTGGCTGTGGTTGCATCTTCAGTTGTCACTGGTGCGGAGGCCGCTGGGCTCCCTAAGATCTGACACGTTTCACATGCCCGGACACTTTCTTCTGCCTTCCCTTTCATGCCTGGAAACCATACTTTGCTTCTAAGTCAGGCCTTCATCTTTTCCACGTTCTGATGCTCTCCATGTGTGATTCTCTAGCCCCTTGGGAATGATAATGTGGCGCCCCCCCATGATGATGCTTTCCTCCAGAGAGCTGAGCTCATCTCTAAACTTCCTAACTGGGAGAGCCTCGACTTTTCCTTGGGGTGCCATTGGTTTGCATCTTGCAGGAACAGCCTCCATGTGTTGTCACCTTTGGCTTTAGCTCGCTTTATGTCATCTAGAGACATTGCCCTCTGGCATTCAGCCGTAGTGACCATGCAGTCAAACTCCTCTGCACCTTCACTGTCTGCGCCTGCTCCCTCTTCTCGGTCAGGTGGGTGCCTTTAGAGAAAATCAGGTGGGTTGCTGACCCTGGGCCTGTATGTTACAGTAAAGCAATTTGTTAGTAGCTGAACCATCCACGTTCAATCTGAGGGGGTGCTGTCCCTGCAAAGAGCCTCACCAGCAAACTGTGTTCTGTGATCTCCTTGAACTCACACCCATAGATGTAGGGGTGGAAGTGGTGGCACGTCAACGTAATGGACAGAGTCTCCGGCTCAATTTGTGCACAATGCACTTCTGTTGCCATGAGAGCATGACTCGCAAATGCGAGGGGAACCCATATTCCTGGCTCTTGCGTCAGGACAGCCCCTAGCCCTACAGGGCTTGCATCTTCCACCAGCTTGGTTGCTCTGTCCAGGACAAAGTACATCATTATGGCATCTGCGAGCAGAGCATTCTTGATCTTGTTGAGTGCCTCCTGTTTCACAGGGCCCTATACCCGCTAAGCACCTGTCTTCATGAGTTCTCTGAGTGGCTTGGACACCCTGGAGAGATTTGTGAGAAATTGACTGCAGTATGTTGTCATTCCTAGAAAGCAGCAGACCTCCATCACGGTCCATGGTGCTAGCGCTTCTTTAATTTCTGCTGACTTCCTAGGGTCCACTTGTAGCCCTTCCTGGGAGAACACAAAACCAAAGAATTCCACTTTGTGTTAAAAAAGGAGCTAAAAAGATCAGGATATCAACGCTAAAATTTAGTACCCCCCTCTCCAAGTCCTGACAAGGACTCTCTTATAGCGTTCTGGAAGAATTTGCCCACTGAGGCTATTCCAAAGTTTAGTCATTTATATCGCTGCAGCCCTAAGTGTGTGGAGAAGGTGGTAATGTAGCGGCTACCTGGATGGAGTACTAGCTGGTGATCACCTATATTCAAGTCCAATCTGGAAAACCACTTTGCCTCATTAAGGTCGCGATGATGTCATCATTGGTGTAATGTGTCACTCCCTTTTGATCGCTTGGTTTGGTAACCTCATGTCTATGCAGAGCCTGATGGCTCCTGGTTGCCTAGGCTTCTTTGTGATCACAAGTTGGAACACGCACCAGGAGGGCCAGAAAACTTTCCCAATCACGTCCATTTTTTCAGATTTCTCTAGCTCCGCCTCCACTTTTTGTTGTAAGTGAAATTATACCTGACTGTGCCTTACTGTGGTCAGTTGTGTAATCTTGTCTATGTGAAGTCTGATCGGGGTCCCTTTGTTACATCCAAGCCCTTTGAACAGCTCTGGGATTGTTCCAGTATGTCGCCCACCTGGAGAGCATGGATTTCTTTAGCCAATAAGACAAGACCTAGGTCTTCAGACATGTGGCAGCCAAACAGTGTCCCTTCTCCTTTTGCTGCTACATGGAATCATGTCCTCACTTCCCATCCCCCATGCTGGACCTCCGCCTCCATGGTGTCCAGGAGGCCGAGCAGCTGTCTGCCTCTGTACGATTATATTCTAGTATGCAACAGGCTGAGGGATGGGCGTGGCGGTGGCAACAGATATTGTTAGTAAGTCATCACATTGACAGTGGCCCTGAGTGGATCACCATTATGACCGTGAATACCATGTTACCCTGGGGGGCTGTGACTGGAGGCCTTTGGAGCTTGGAGCTTTGTAGGATATGAGAAACACTTTACCCTATTCTTGATTTTACTTATGGCATAGTAGTCAGGCCACTAATCTACAATGCTGTTGGTGGATGGGGGCCATTCTCTGACTGACTGGCTAGTATCAGCATGACTTCAAGCTTGAGCCCTGGCTGTTATAGGATCAGTCTCCACAGGTTCACCAACCTACACTGCTGTATTAGTTGTGCTTCGACCTTGTTCTACTGGTCATTGTCTGAGCACTTCGCGCCAGGGGTCTTAGGCGTGCATAGAAATTGTCCATCGACTCCCCTCTACCTCTCTTGGCGTAGTTTGAAACATTCAAAATCAGGGCTAAGTTGGGGGTCAAAATGTGTGCACAAGGCTAGGATGGCAGCATTACAGTAGCCAACACCCCCGGTATTGGGGACGTGCTGAAACAGTTTTTACATTTCATCACCCCCAAAGTGTAACAACAGGGACCGGTGGACCGCATTGACTTTTCTCTTGTGGCCCTGAAATAATTCTCCAGTCTTCCCACCCAGACTTTCCATTGTGGTGTGCTGGTGGCTGCATCTGCTAATTTGCCGAATGGTGCAAGAGTGCCAATGGCCGAGTGTGTCAGCACCATAGCAGCCACTGTGCCTGAACCTACCCTTGGGCACCACTTGCTTGCACATTATCCACCATCTCCAGCTGCAGCTCATGGCGGGGAGTCGCAGTCTTTGCCTCCACTATTTTTGCTGGTGACTTTCTGAGTAGCTCCCACCATCTGCTTGGTGTATTGGTTGTGCTTTTTCTTAATTAGCCTTCAATGTATACAATTTATTGTTCTGCCCCTTTTTGTTTTTCCTGAGTGCAGAGTCCCCTGAGGCCCTGTGTACATGTCTGCCACTCTCTGAAGTGTCTTGCTGGTGAGACCAGCCCCTCTGGGCTGCTGAGCCAAGTACCTTGCGTGTTGTGCTCCGATCCGCTTTGGAGCTGACTGACTGGGCCTCCCACATGGTGCTGCCTTGTTGCTAACTTCATTCAGGCCTCTGAACACCATCACACCGCCACAATGCTATGGAAAGGCATGGTAACCGCTGGGCACCATCAGAGGGCCCTGCACAGCTACAGTAGACTCTCCTTTTGCTGCTGTGGCAGATCCGCTCAGGCCGGTGCATCTGTGTCAAAGACGCCATCAGACGGGGGATGTGGGACAGTTACCCACGCTGCAGGGTCCTGCCTCAATTTACTGCCCACTTCAATAGGACATTAGTGGGGTTGGTGGATCCCAAATGCCAAGCTCCTCTCCATCCTCTGTCACCAGTGTGCTACCCGTGGGGCTATGATGCTGGGCCTCAGGCTAGGACTAAGGGCCTCATTATGAGTCTGGTGGTCTTCAGACCTCCAGACCAACGGTGGCGGTTGGACCACCGCAGTCGTGGCGGTCCAACCGCCTCATTATGACCCTGGCGTAGCTGGCACGGTCCAACTGCCGACACCGCCAGCCTGCAGCCTGGTGGTCCCGGAGGTTGCAAGCAGCACTGCCCTGGGTATTATGAGTCCCCATACTCCCAGGCTTTCCAATGCAAGGCTGGAGGAATGGGGGCCCCTGCACTGCCCATGCATTTGGCATGGGCAGTTCAGGGGACTCCTTGCACAGCCCCGGCATGCATTCCACTGCCCGAGTTACGAGCAGTGGAATGAGTGACAGGTGCTGCTGCACCTTCCGCACCACCACATTGCAGCCAGCTCGACTACGAGACACTGTTTCCTCCTGCCAGCCCAGCGGGAAACTCAAAATAGGGCTGGTGGGATTTCGCCCGCAATGGCACTATGAGGTTGGCGGGTGGCCTCCTCATAATGAGGCCCTAAATCTCGGCCATGCATGGGGTGAATAACTGACAACCACACCCTTAGCTATACTTCGAGACTAAGGCCTCCATTATGACCTTGGCGGTAATTGAAAGTAATTAAGTAGGACTACTGAACACAACTGACATGTACGTCAGCTACATGAAGGGTGATACGTGGTGATGTACAGAAAATACCAAGTATGGTGTTGTGAGAATGCTTGTAGCAGTGTGTAATTTGTTAAATACTGAATGCCAGTGCCCACAGCTCGTCTCAGATGATTGTGGCCAGTGCAATTAAGCTTTGGTTGGTAAATACCAAGGATGATGGTCTTAAACTCTTGACGCCTTTTTTATTCCACTGCCAGGCATATACCTGCCCATTCATCTCACTCTTGCCTCCTCCGCTTTCCCCTTTGTGATGCTGTTTCTGTATTTCTCTTCCTCCATCTATGACCTTTGTTTGTTTTTCCCTCTGTTGCTCTAAAAAAATGACTAATGTCTCAAAATAAGTAACAGTCCCCAAAAATAAGTGCTAGTGCCCACCACCGGCAACCATCGGCTCAAATTAAGCTTTGACTTGTAGAAGGGCAAGCTAACTTTGGGTATCTGACAACTATCATGGGGCAATGAACAATTGAGGAAAAATAGATCTCAAAAAGCAAGTGCTCTGCAGTATGTTGCCCTGACACAGTACGTTATGGTATCTCGTAATGTGAAGGATGACACAGAGCAGAGTTAGCAAGTTAAGTATCTTATGATGACGCACTTCATAGCTTATGGACACAGACCTGCTGATCATTCACATTCATGATAAAGTGTGCAAATTAACAAACAATGCAGGAATGATTTCACATAGTGATATTTCTCCAATAATTGCATTGCACTTCCCAGTGGCTGGGCTGATTCATTCATTCCATGAGTTACCATTGTTGTCCTCAGATTGGCGTGATTGTTTACATGTTTACATGGTACATTCATGTTGGGAGCTTGTAATAGTAAAGCAGCTCATAAAGATTCATACAATTCCTGCCTTGTTTGGCAATACAATTTCTGAACATCAACTGTTTAAAAATACATGTAATGTTGTAAACTTAAATAATTTTCATATTTTTTTGTTTTGTTTGACTACAAAGTTGAAATGCTAACACTTCAAAGCAGGGCTCAAGCATGAGCCCGAAATGAACAGGGGACTGGGATGTTCAGAAGCACGGTGACTATGGGCACTGGATGAAATTACAAAGATGCATTCATTCATATTAATGAAACATCACAAAATCATGAAGAGGTGTGAAGGTGTGAAGCATTTGTTGTTATTGAACAAGAGTATACAGACACATATATATATATATATATATATATATATATATATATATATATATATATATATATTAACACGTGTGCGCTGTGAGCAGCATAAGGTTGGATGCAGTGGATGAGGCTTTTATTCAAGTTTTCCCTGGAACTGGGTTGGTCAGTGCAGCTGCAGTATTTAACGTTTTGGGTGATTTGTCAAGCAGTGGCTGAGAAAAAGGGGGGGGCCCAAAAAAAAAAAAAAATAGGTTGCACTCCTGGGGATGGGGTCCCTGGGTCTGAGATCAGCCTTGTGGAGGGGGGGCCATGTGGCACTCTCCCAAAAAAATACAAACTTAGGCTGCGTCCCAGGGAATGGAGTCCCCGGGGTCGAGATCGGCCCTGTGGAGGGGGGCCATGTAGCCCGCTTCCCCCCAGAAAGTAGATCATTAGGCCACACTCCAGAGGTTAGAGTCCCGGGTCAGACATCGGCCCGGGAAGAGGGGCCTTGTAGGACCCTCCTCCCCCCCCAAAAATAAAGCCACGCCCTGGAGGATGGGGTCCCTGGGAGTGAGATCAGCCCTGTGGAGGAGGGCCATGCGGGGTTGGGTTATTATAAGGGTTGTCTGCAGGAACTGGCTGCAGGCCAGACTCTGTGGCCAAATGCTGCCAAGCACAGGAAAAGTTTGTGCATGGTGGTGGTTGGATTAACGTATAGTAATGAAAATTACGTTAAAAAAACATAGGAAATCACTGAAACAAACAAAGGTTACAGGGGCGTTATAGTTAGGAAATAGAATGTAAAGAACCCTAGACATTCACTGAGAAAACCAAAGGTTACAGGGACAATATAGTGAGGATTTGAATTTCCTCGTACAAAATTGTAGAAACTGAGCAGTTATAGTTAGAGTTATTTCAAGTAACTATAACTCGTGCCCTAAGGTAACTATAAGTCACACTTTCGCCATGCACTGACAACTTCTATAACATCATAAAAAATGTATATAAAATATTACCACTCAAATTGTTGAAGAAACAAAATGAGCCATGTGAATCACGCCATGAAAAGGCTGGCGGAAAGGCAGCATTGAGGCTACAGGGAGGCCTCGCACTGCCCATGACCATGTCGTGGGCAGTGCAGTGACCCCTCTAGCAGTCCCCTCAGAATGCACACTGTCTGCTATGGCAGACAGTGTGTATTCTGAGGGTGGTGTGTGTAACGGCATATGCCTCGGCTCCCTGAGGGAGCGGAGGCCAATGCTGTTGCACTGTTTCCGCTTGTCAGCCGGCTGGAACATCGGAATATGATGTTTCTGCTGGTCAGTCTGGCGGAAACATCATGATCTGATGATGGTGAGGCCACCAGCTTGATAGCCGCCTCACCAAAACCGTGTTGGAGTTCTGGAGGTTCAGCTGCCCAACTCATAATGAGGCCCTTAGTATTGTAAGAAATATTTTTATTTGAGTTGTTTAAAAATATATCAGTTATTAGGTTAACACTCTGTATAATTAAACATTATAATAATTTGCTCATAATATACTATGAATTTGCATT
Organism: Pleurodeles waltl; assembly: GCF_031143425.1. Classification (NCBI taxonomy): domain Eukaryota; kingdom Metazoa; phylum Chordata; class Amphibia; order Caudata; family Salamandridae; genus Pleurodeles; species Pleurodeles waltl. The sequence continues at coordinate 1,075,715,263 of NC_090449.1, read as the reverse complement.
ATCTGTAAATATTTTTGATGTATATTTTTTTTATCTATCTATATTTTTATGTTCAGTATTGTGACATCCTATCTTCTATGACACTAATAAACAACAGCTCTAAGTGAGGTCCTATATTAGCCTCCCTTACTTGTTCTTAATGGACCTTCCCCTGTTGACTAATAGCACAAACACATATTTAAAGAGTGGGTGTTCTTTATTTAAGTATGTTGTTATATATTTATGTTTTGGCATTATTGAATGTCAAACTATTTGAAATACAGAGCAATCTCACAGCTTGCAGTAATCTTGGTGAAACTGAATGATAATGTAACTAATATTGACAAAACAAAGGTGTTAGTATTTAGAAAAAAGTATTAGACATTCTCTGTGGCTAAAAGCAGACACATTGCAGATAGAAGACAATTTGCAGCGTTTCCAGTATTAATATTTTCTAAAGAAATACCTGTCCATATGTCTCAACTTCAATTAAAAACAGTTACTTCCAGTTCTGAATTGATGCAATGTTGGTGTTATTTCATGTGCTGTCTCTCCAATACAATCCAGGTAGATATTATCACATTATTACTATATGGATGTGAACAACCAGTTCTTGCTATGGGGGCTTGGAAAGCTACAACAAAATAGAATTTAAAATTGTAAAACGTTCCTTTAATGTTACAAAATTGATGAAGGTACAGGCTTTACGAGTTGAACTTTGAGATTGCAGATGAGATTTCCTGGACTGGCTATGACTTTGTACTCTGTGAAATGGACTCAACAAATCACTGCTGTCTGCGTGTATCAATCGAAGATAATACTGTGGAGGAAAAATATCTGCTTGTCTTTTCATTATGTCATGGGTTTATTTAGTCATTTTCCTGAAATGGCAGAATGAAGTGCCATGGAAGAAGCTAGAAAAAGAATAATAAGTAGAGTGATGGAACATCAGTAAGATGAAAAATCTTCTAAATGAATGTAATAAAAAAGGAGCGGTCAAACAAAAAAAAACCTGATGAAACACTAATGTGAAGTAACCCAGATAACCAGGAACTTTACCCTAGGAACCATATTGCTTGTCACCAAGTAATTCCAGCTGTTTGTAGTTAAAGTCCCCTGGAGGCGCCTACCCCATCCTGTAACCTGGGAGGGGAACTCTGATTGATGCTTCTTCTCTGCCAGTTTCTATTCCTCAGTCTCAGCACCCTAGGCCCATCCTCTACTTTCTTCACGTTGGCCCTGTTCTTTGTCTCTTCATTTGTACTTTCCTCAGTATAGCTCCCTGATTCCTGATGAAGTGCCACTGCAAATCGGCAAGGCTTGAACCTTGTGAAAAGCCGATGTTCCCTTGGTGGCCCATCAATCAAGGAGCCAATAGGTTAAAGTGATGGTCACCCTGCACCGTTGAATGCTGGGTGACTAGCACTCAGTGTCCATACCGGTCTGCTGTACGATGCACAGTGGTCATGTGGAAGGAAAGTTAACAATGGCCTAGATGGCCAGGGAGCGATTCACTGGTGTTGTGGCCATTATTTCATTTTCAAGAAGCAAACTCCTGCTTTGGCAGTTTGTTTCTTGAAAACAAAAGTTTTTTTGCCCATTAGGTGCTGAAATATTGCGCCCACTGTGAGAACCACAGTGCTCTGACTGGTATCATCACTGCAGTTGCTCCCTTCACAGCACAGATATCCCCCTCAGGCAAGTGAGGATCTCTCAGTATGGTTAACATTTCTTTAGCTATCTGACAAACTGATGGATAATTTGGCGGTGTCTAAATGATCCTCCGAGGATTGATCAGGATGGTAAATTAAAGGCTTCATGGACTCATTTCAGCTACCTCAGGTTTTATATAGCCACGGAGAGGTATGCTTTTGTCTCATGAAATATTGTTTTGCTGCATGGTTGAAGCAGTTACATGTCTATTGTCAGTGATGCCTTTCTCTAGCTGTAGTTAAAAGGCAGGTAGAGTGTGTATGATTCCAGATATATTATGTCATGATCTTCTGGCAGCATAAGGGCAATTTAAATATCAATTGTTTTAATTTTGTGCTGTGTTTTGTACATTTATTGATCGCTAGCCCTATAACTTTCCAGTTTTTATGTTTTATCATTATAGTTATTCTAATGCATATTTGTCAAAAGCACTGTAGAGAGATAAATAGCAATTTACTCGCCTATTATTATCTCTTTCTACAGAATAACTGAACACACATGAAGTTTGAATTTTCTAACAAACATGATTTTCTCCTAGTCTGCAGTGAAAGTGATTTTTGCCCTTATTACACAAAGAAAATAAAATGCACAGAGCACCATCTTTTCACCAAGCATTGGAAACTGGCATGCTTTCTTGCTAGTGGAACTTGAAGGTATATCATGTCCGCAAGGAATGTGCAATATGGAGGACTAAACTAGGTGGCAAGGGCTGCGTAATTATGATGCAGAAAGCATAAATGGCACAGCACATTCATTAGCAGCAATATATTCATACATTTGTGTCCTGGAAATATTTTTGTGTAATTTGCAAATTACGCCAGAAATTATGTGACATGAGTAAAATCAAGAATAATGTAGCAAATGCAGTAGTTGCAGAAGCACATAAATCCACTCTTCTCATCAAGATCCATCTTGTACAATTTATTGATGACAGTCAAACAAAACCCAAACATTCTAATTCTAATGATTGCCTGCTGCTAGCTGAAGATTGAATGAAACATGTTTCTCAAGCTAGCTCTTGCTAAGTAAACATGTAATATAAAAAATATATCAAACATAAGATGTTCAAAATGGTCGTACATTGATATTTTGAGGTTCTGGTAATATTTAACATACACTCAGCTATCTGTCTCATGGTTTAAGATGTCAGCAGAACCCCTAGTTGTATCATATGTAATATACAATTGATAAATGTGGAAAGGTGGCATGACTCATGGCAGGTGAAACCTAAATTGTTTATTGAAGTCCCTCTCCACGTCACCATCAAAAATGGTAACAGACAGCATATAACTTTGTGAACATGCAGAAATAGTTTATGCCATGGCACCTTGTGTGTGCATGTGTTTTACATAAAGGTATTTAAAAAGGATGCAAGTGTTATGTTTGTTGAGGAAGGTAAAATCAATTTGATGAGGTCTGTTGGCTCTTAGAAGGATTGTTTCCTACAGTAAAGATCTTGCAAATACAATCTGTGAGGCAGTATATATTTTACTCCTATGCCACTTTAACTCTGATATTGTAATAATATGGAACTTGACATACTTACTGCTGTAATAAACATGCAACTGTACATTTATTTGTACTCTTTCATTAAATAATTTGTTAAGGCATATACTGTTGCAGCCCCAGCCAACTCCCTGAAACAGGGCCCAGTTTACAATATTACTGTTAGAGCCTAGTACTAGCTTTAGAGTAGCGCAACAGGTCAAGGGAGTGCCCAATGCATAACATGCTGAGCAAAGATAAGAGCACCCTGGAGAGATATTGGTGTGCACAACATTTGTGCACGGGAGAATTACAAATGCATGATAGGTGTGGTGGTTAATTCACTTGATGGAGGGATCTATGATTGATCATTGCACCATTTTAGCTCATGAAAGAGAGGTAATAATGTTCCTGCTGGAAAGCACAACGTGTGACATGCAGATCACACATTTGTATTTTATGTAGATAGCTCTGTGGTTAATTGATTTTGTCATAGAGATCCTTTTGTTACTAAGTTATAATCCTGTTATAGAACATTGAGATATGACTTGGAATCAAAGGGCTGCATACAAATGGAAGGGTATACTTAGAACCTTATTGCAGTGGTTCCCCACCTTTCGGTTTTTGTGGACCCCTCCTTTCTCATTACTTGAACCCAGGGACCCCCACTGAATCATTATTGGAATCCAGAGACCCCCCATTTAGTCAATACTGAGATCTGGGGACCTAATATGTTAATATTATTTAATTTTCTAAGCAGTTGCGGACCCCCTGCGGAGGCTTCATGGACCCCTAGCGGTCCCCGGATGACAGGTTGGGGACCACTCCCTTTTTGTATTTCTTCCTCAATTGTTATCCGAAAGTTGCTAAAAATGGGTTCCTTTGGGTAGTAATATAATTTTATTAGTATGACACCCAAAAGTGTTTAGTTTCCAATCCTCAGTTTATATTGTGAACTTACTAGCAATGTGTTCCCGGCTTCCATTACAGAAGTCATACAAAGTGTTATTATGGGGCCTATTTTCCAATGCAAAGCCTAAAGTACACTGGACAGCAGCCCTAAAGTAACACAAAGTAGTACTATGCACTACTTTATGTAAAGTAGCTATATCATGGATGGGACATGGGTGTTTTCATGCACTCAACAATGGAATGTGACTTTAAATATTATCTAATAACTTTGATAGAAAGGGATTTGGAACAAAATATTACACCTCTCAGAGGATTACATTTGGACAAAAAATGTATTTTCTCCAAACCTTTCCAACTTTGCATGTGTGCCGCACTGTACAGAACACATACAAAGTTGCAAGTGGAACTTTGTTAAACCATAGAATTTTGTGCTGGACGGATACCCTTCCATTATAAAATCTATGCTTGACATCACACACACACCCTTGCGCTATATTGCAAGAGTGTGCGAAATGGCACAATGCAACTGTGAGAAAACTCGGCTGATTGCAGAAGCCCCTAACTTTTTGCCCCCCATTTTTCCTTTTTTGCTTGTGTTTACATGACTCTGGTGGTGCCCTGGGCACTGCTCTGTGCTCTGAGTAAAATGATTATGCAAATTAGGGTAATTATAATTGGCTGTGTCAACCTATCTATAAGTCCCTAGTATATGGTAGGGCATGTAGGTTTAGGGACCACAGCATAGGTGGTGCACCCATAGTGCACTGCTGATGTGCCCAGGGTCATTTTAAAGGTTGGCCTTCCTTGCTGGCTGCTTTTAAATTAACGTTACATGCACATTCGACTTTGGAATTAAAAGTACTTCCAAAGTCTTAAACTACCCTATCTTTACATATACGTCATCCCTAAGGTGTGCCATCGGTGCCCCCGGGGTTGGGTGCAGTGTAACTATAATCTGGGACATTATAAAAGGTATGTTATAAGTTCTGGTGAGGAAAAATAGCCAAATTCATTTTTCCCTCATTGTAGTGAATGGGCTCCATAGGCTAAAATGGGGAGATTTTATCTTAAATTAATAAAGTCCCAAAAGGAGCTAAATATATCAAGTTTGGTATCAAACTTATTGTTATAATAAATCCAACCACTTGCCGTTGTTGAATTAAATAACTATTTCAGGAAGGGATTGGGGGAGGAGATCTGCCTCAGCAGATGGTGTAACAGGATGGGGGGAAGCAGCCAAGCTGGTCTTCAAAGGTGGGAAGGATATTTGGAACATCTCAGAACCTCCCCCATTTTCTGCAAACCCAAACAACAAGGTGCCCCCTTGATTAGTTTTGGAGAGGGCAGGAAAGGGTTTTTTGAAGGAATTTTAGCCACTCCAGTGGGTGGACTCAGCCAGATCTAATCTCCAAAACTCATATTCTGCCATTTTGTATTTTTAAAGAATTGTGCTCACTGGGGCTGATTTTTGCTACACTTCTCGGGAAGTGGTCATCCAAGAGGGTGGTGGGCTGCCAGTGATTGGACAGTTGCTCCCCTCTGCTTTCCACCCCAGGAGCAAGGATAAATATGGCACAGCTGCACCCACACCTCAGATCTCGAAAAGGAACAAAGTCAGAAGAAGAAGGACTGCCCTGCTGGTACCCTGACCGCCACCTGGACACTACACTCTGAAGGACTGAAGGACTGGAAGACTGCACCAGCTGCACACTTGGGCTTCATCATAAAAAGGACTTCAACTGGTTCAAGAAGGAACTCCCTTCTACAGGTGACAACTAGCTAACCAGACTCCCCTACATCAAATCCTGAAGGAACTGACCAGCTGACCACTGTCCAGTGGTCATTTTGGAGTTTGAGCCAGGTGCATTCTGTGAGTTGGTTTCCTAACCCTCAAAGAGCAACTCAGAGCTTTTGAAATCTTGGGGTGAGCTATGGATTCCTGATGAACCTTCAAAGACCTTCTAAAAGAAGACCCAGAATTTTGGAGAAGTTTGGAGAACCTTTGGAAAAAAAGCTCCATAAAGGGACCAACCTGACGTCGTGAGTCAAGCTGGCTTACCTCAACCGTGTCCTGGCTTGACTTGCTGGTTTGTCCCACTGAAAAGCCTCGGAGCCACAGAATTCCAGGAATTCACTGGGGCTCCTGGAAAGGCAATCCGATGATGTTGGCTCAAAATCAGCTTGCTGTGTAGGATCGCCCAAAGTCAGAGAGAAAAAGCTCCAAAAAAGTGACAAAGTCAGAATGTAAAAAGTTGACTGGGACGTCCTGCGCAGAGTATCTGATGAGGGCTCTAGGGACGTCAGATCCAAATTCAACTTCGGCCTGGATGAAGATTTCCATCCTGAAAAATCTTTTAAGTCGGAAGGTAGAATTCTTCACGTGCAGGGCACAGGGCAACTGGGTGCAGAGAGAATCGGTGATTCAGGAGCTGTACGTGCGGATGCCCATAGAAGCAGGAGGTACGTTGGTTTAAGGGTCGTTTGCAGCACAACAGGGCACTGTGGAGGGAGGTTCAGGTTGTTTCTGAAGTCCCTCAACTGGGGCTTCCTCCTGGTACTTTTTCAGCCCTGGGCAGGCTGTCCTTCACAATGTCCAACGTGAGCTGACCAATACCCCGGGTATTAGCACGGTTTGGCCGCTGGAGATCGCACAGGGTTTGTCCTCATAATTGTCGGCATTCAGTTTGGTCCAGATGCTGCATCTGGTTCGGGAGTTAGTGGCTGGTCAGTGAAGTGACCCTCAGTGGCTTGATGGTTTCTTGAGGCTATAGAGTGGTGCCTCCACTCTGGAAGGACTTCTCTGGTGATTTGCAAAACCTGGAGGTTCTTTGGGGTTTTTGTAGAGTTGTCCAGTTGTCCAGCGGCTCCTCAGGGGCGATTGTTGAGTCCTGGGTGCAAGAGGGTTTGGCACCTTTTCTTTCCTGCAGCAGGTCCACAGTTCTCGGGTTTCGGATTTTTTTGGTGCTGGTCTTCTTTTGTCCACTGAAACAGAGTTCTTGGTCTCAATGCTTCCCACTAAATACTGTAATTAGTATGCATTTTAGGGGGAACCTGTGAGAGGAGCCTCTTTTTGCATGGTTAGCGCCCACTTTTTGCCTGATGTTGAAGTGTTCTAGAAGTTGGTAGTGCCCAGGGCCCCTGCTAAACAGGTTCCCTGGACCAGAGCTCTTTTCCTAAAACTGTTGTGATGCTTGGCACAATTGATTACACTCTTAAATACCCCTGTAAGCCCCTAGTAAATGGGTACCCCAGTACCCGGGGCAAGAGATATTAAGAGTAGGCCACTGGGGGCAGCAGCACTGATTGTACCACTCCCAAGGGCTCTGCACTCAGATGCACCCAGCACTGCCATAGCAGGCTGAGTGTTCTGGGGCAACCCTAAAAAGGACAAAATCGACAAAGTACACCCTCTGTGTGCCCCTGTCCCCATACACTGCATACGTTATGGGTAAGTCACCCCTCTAGCAGGCCTTCCAGCCCTAAGGCAGGGTGCACCAGACTATATGTTAGGGCATAGCTGCTTGAGCAATATGCCCCCACTGTGTCCTTGCTAAACCTAGGACATAGTGAGAGAAGAGAGCAGCCATTTTAATGTATGTACTTGGCACTGGTCAAACACGAGTTCCCTAGCTACATAATGGCCACTCTGCACCCTGGGTTGTTTGGTATCAAACAACTCTGAATATTAAATCCAAATGGATACCAGTATTGGATTTTACCTTGGAGGTGCCCCTGCAAAAGCTAACCCTAACTGGCAGAGTTGCTGGCTGGTTCCATCCAGTTGCCACTCCAGACAATCAATATACAAACCTGGTGGAGAGACCTGGCTCTCTGGTTTGTAAGATATTGCCCTTCCTGGGTGGAGGAGCTAACACCCTCTCCCTCAGGAATGTGCACACCCTGGCGGTGAGCTTCAAATGGCTACAGCCCCTGACACTCGAGCTTCCAGGTCTGCTGTTAGCAGCAGAGGGCTTCCCCTTTGCAAACTCCCACTTTTTGCGGGAGCAAATGCAGGAAACCATACCAAGGGTAAGAGGAGTGGCCTCACTGAGCCTGCACCACCCCTAAGGGCTTACATGTGAAGTGGATCCTCTGATTCAGTTTTCTCCATCTTGGAATGGAGAAAAACAGCCAATGAGGTTTAGGGAAGTGACCCTTCCCACAAGAAGTGGTCACCATAGTGGGTGTAGCCACCCAAGGATAAGTGCCCCATTGGACCCTTCTAGGTTCCCCCTAAAAGGCTCACTAAATTCAGTATTTAGTGGGTTCCCCTAGACCAAGTTTTTAGATTTGAAAAGGATCCCAAGAAGAGAAGAAGAACACCCCAAAAAAAACACCAGGACGAAAACTGAGGACCTGCTGCACCAGAAGAGGCGCCAAGAGCCCGGCTTGCTGCACCAGAGTCCCAACAATCGTGACAGCGGAGGAGCTGAATACTGGGCCGACCCCAAGAAACCCAGGGGACCTCCAGGCTTCCAGGATCACCCCAGACCTCCCTCCTGAGTGGAGGCACCACTCAAGAAAGGCACAAAAACAGCAAAGGACTAAGAAACCAGTGAGGGACACTTCACTGAATCACCGATATCTCTGCAACCGGAAGTCACAGGCAGACCCGACGACACACCGATGACCGCCAGAAGTGCTCCCCAACTGTACCAAGTTTGGTGGTGTTGCGACCCCTAGTGGCCGAGATAGAGCAATACACTAGGTCCTAGTCAGCTGACATCAGACCAGGAAAAAAACAGCTCCCCCCCAAGCTGAAAACGGATCAGGAGGAAATCCCATTCGAGAGACTTCAGGAACACCCCGGACCTCCGACCAGAGTTTCCCCGGTTGTCCTGCAAGCCGCCTTCAAAGAGACTCACCTCCAGGTTCAGTGGACTTCGCTGCACACAGCATTCAAGACCTCCAAAACGCCCTGCACCTGGCCGCCTTGGGCCTTGCATCACGGGATCTGCTCTTTGCCCCGGGTCCCCATCCCCTTGTGACCTCAACAGCCCAAGGGGACCCCCAGGCACCACTTTGAATTTGCAATCCAGCTCCCTTTTCCAAGTGGCCCATTCAGGTGGCCCTGTGCCAAGAACCTTTCCCATGCTGCTCCAGCGGGAGCCGAGAGCCACAGAGGCTCTCCAGCTGGCACAAGGTGCCCACCAACTACTGCGACTCCCCTGCAAAAGAGCGATATTTAATGCATTTTTAAAAGTGACTGCCTGTTGATTCCTATGGTGCATAATTATGCACAGAAAGACTAAGGGGGTCATTATGACCCTGACGGTCGTTGGTACCTGCCACCATATTATGACATTGGCAGGTTGGCTGAAGCCAACCCGCCAATGTACCACTCCAACCACCATGGCAGTGACAGCTGCCGAGCTGGAGATATCTATCTCCAATCCAGCGGCCGTCACTGCTCAGCCTGTGGGATTATGACCCTGCCTACTGCCATGGTTTTCTTACCGCCACAAAAACCATGGCGGTAGGCACTGTCAGTGACAGGGAATTCCTTCCCTGTCACTGGTAGGGGTCTCCCGCACCCACTCTAGCTATCCCTCCACCCCTTGCCTCTCCAAATCCCCCCATCCCCACCTACATTCACACCCCCTTCACACACACATACACATACACACACACTTTCTCACAAACATCATTGCATGCATACATCTACTCACACAAACCTGCACACACTTTCAAACACACACACAGACACGCAGACAAAACACACACGCACTCACACCTTCATACATGCACACTCGCATCCATCACGCAACACACACCCGCATCCACGGACACACAAACATACACACACACACACACACAAAACACTCACCACCCCCTCCCCTGTTGGAGACCCAACTTACCTGTAGTCAGTGGGTCCTACGGCAGGAGATGGGACGGGGCGCTGCTGCCACCAGTAGCGTCCGCCAGCAGAACACCGCCAGGCTGTATTATGGGTCATACTACGGCTGCCAGCGGTCTACTGGCGTGGCATTGCTGGTGGCAGCAGCGCCACCTTACCGCCATCCGCCGGCATGACAACAGCCAGATTTATGCCATCCTTCTAGCGGAAATCCGGCTGTGGTCATATTATGGCAGACGGCTGGTAGCCGCGGCGACGGGATTTTGGCAGCCGTCGCCGCTGCAGTAGGCGGTTTTTACCGCCAGTATCATAATGAGGGCCTAATTTTGCTAAAACTTTAAAAAGTCATAACAAGAAAAGTACTTAACGTATTCTAAGGATTTTGGTCTTAAAACCTATATGAAAGTCTGAAGTATTTTTATAAATTCTGGTCTCGAGTTATTCATTGAGTGTGTGTGGTGCATGATTGGATTTGTGAGTACAGCAGATACTTAGCACATCTCCAAGATTAGCCTAACTGCTCGACCAGCTACCATAAAAATTGGAGCATTAGGTGGTCTGATTTTTACCTCTGTGAACTAACATGTGGTTGCCCGGACCCTCTGCATAGTGTACTTGGTTTTGTACACTGCATAGAGGGCCAGCCTCCAACAGAACCTAGTAGTGATCAACAGGTCATCTACCTTAGGGTGACTACACCCACTAAGTGATGACTTCCGGTGGGCAGAGTTCACATCCCTACACCTGATTGGCTATTTTCCTTCCAGCTAAGATTGAGAAAAATAAAATGGAGAGCCCACCTCAATTGCAATATCTTAAGGGTGGTGCATGCTAGGTAGGGCCACTCCTCCTGCCCCAGGTTTAAATTTCCCACTGTTGCTCCTGCCAAAAGTGAGGGTTTGCAAAACAGCAACCCTCTGCTGCTGGCAGCAGGCCTGGAGGTCCAGTTTCAAATGTGGTAAGCCCTTTGAAGCTCACCAACAGGGCAGTGCACATTTATGAGGGAGGGGGAGTTAGCACCTCTACCCATGTAGGGCTTTGTGTAAGGAAATGCCTCCTTGGCATGGTTACCCACTGACTTTTTGCCTTTTGCTGATGCCAGTTATGATTGAAAGTGTGCTGAAACCCTGCTAACCAGGACCCAGCACCAGTGTTCTTTCCCTAAACTGTACCTTTTCTTCCACAATTGGCACAGTTCTGGCATTCAGATCAGTCCCTTGTAATGGTATCCCTGGTACCAAAGGCCCTGATGCCAGGGAAGGTCTCTAAGGGCTGCAGCATGTCTTATGCCACCCTGGGGACCCCTCACTCAGCACATGCACACTGCATCACAGCTTGTGTGTGCTGGTGCGGAGAAAATGACTAGGTCGACATGGCACTCCCCTCAGAGTGCCATGCCCACCTCACACTGCCTGTAGCATAGGTAAGTCACCCCTCTAGCAGGTCTTACAGCCCTAAGGCAGGGTGCACTATACCACAGGTGAGGGCATATGTGCATGAGCACTATGCCCCTACAGTGTCTAAGCAAAACATTAGACATTGTAAGTGCAGGGTAGCCATTAAGAGTATATGGCCTGGGAGTTTGTCAGGCACGAACTCCACAGTTCCATATTGGCTACACTGAAATCTGGGAAGTTTGGTATCAAACTTCTCAGCACAATAAATGCACACTGATGCCAGAGTGGGATTTATTGTAAAAAAACACCCATAGGGCATCTTAGAGATGCCCCCTGAATACCAGTCCAACTCCTTGTGCTAGGCTGACCAGTTTCTGCCAGCCTGCCACAACCAGATGAGTTTCTGGCCACATGGGGAGAGTGCCTTTGTCACTTTGTGGCCAGGAACAAAGCCTGTACTGGGTGGAGGTGCTTCTCACCTCTCCCTGCAGGAACTGTAACATCTGGCGGTGAGCCTCAAACGCTCATGCCTTTTGTTACAACACTTCAGGCATCCCAGCTAGTGGAAATGCCCGCCCCTCTGGCCACTGCCCCCACTTTTGGCGGCAAGGCAGGAGAGGATAATGAGAAAAACAAGGAGGAGTCACCCACCAGTCAGGACAGCCCCTAAGGTGTCCTGAGCTGAGGTGACCCCTGCCTTTAGAAATCCTCCATCTTGAGTTTGGAGGCTACCCCCAATAGGATTAGGGATGTGCCCTCCTCCCCATAGGGAGCCACCCTCCAGGACAGTAGCCATTTGCTACTGCCCTCCTGACCTAAACACACCTCTACATTTACTATTTAGGGGTGACCCAGAACCCAGGAAATCAGATTTCTGCAACCTACAACAAGAAGAAGGACTGGTGACCTGAAAGCCCAGCCGAGACGAAGGAGATGACAACTGACTTGGCCCCAGCCCTACTGGCCTGTCTCCAGACTCAAAGAACCTGTGCAGCAACGCATCCGACAGGGACCAGCAACCTCTGAGGACTGAGAGGACTGCCCTGAACCTGAAGGACCAAGAAACTCCAGAGAACAGAGACACAGTTCATCAAGAGCAACATTTTTTCAACTTTGAAACAACTTTTGAAGAACTCACTCTTTCCGCTGGAAGCGCGAGACTTCACACTCTGCACCCACTTCTCTGGCTCGAGCTCCAGAGAACTACCACCACAGAGAGGACTCCTAGGTGACTGCGACTTCGTGAGTAACCTGACACGACCCCCCTTCACCCCCACAGCGACGCCTAGAGAGAGGATCCAGAGGCTCCCCCTGACCGCGACTGCCTGGTAACAAGGGACCCGACGCCTGGACAAAGCACTGCACCCGCAGCCCCCAGGACCGAAAGGAACCAACCTCCAGTTGAGGAGTGACCAGCAGGTGGCCCACTTCCTAGCCCAGTCTGTGGCTGGCACGTGAAGCCCCCCTGTGCCCTGCCTGCATCGCCTTAGTGTCCCCCAGGTCCCTCCATTGCTTCCCATAGCAAACCCGACGCCAACTTAGCACACTGCACCCGGTCGTCCCTGTGCCTCTGACGGTGTGTTTTGTGTTCCTGTTTGTGTCCCCCCCAGTGCTCTATAAAACCCCCCAAGTCTGATCCCTGAGGACGTAGGTACTTACCTGCCAGCAGACCGGAACCGGAGCATCCCTGTTCTCCATAGGCCTGTATGTGTTTTGGGCCCTCCTTTGACCTCTGCACCTGACCAACCCTGTGCTGCTGGTGCAGTGACTTTGGGGTTGCCTTGAACCCCCAACGGTGGGCTGCCTATGCCCAGGAAACTGACTGTGTAAGTGCTTTACTTATCTCAGAAACTTAACCATACCTACCTCCCCCAGGAACTGTTGAGTTTTGCACTATGTCCACTTTTAAAATTGCTTATTGCCATTTTAACCTATACTGTGTATATTACTGCTTTAATTCAAAGTTCCCTACTTACCTGTGTGGAGTACCTTGCATTTTATGTATTTACTTCAAATCTTGAATCTTGTGGTTCTAAAATAAATTAAGAAAATATATTTTCCTATATAAAAACTAAAGGCCTGGAGTTAAGTCTTTGAGTGTGTGTTCCTCATTTATTGCCTGTGTGTACAACAAATGCTTAACACTACCCTCTGATAAGCCTACTGCTCGACCACACTACCACAAAATAGAGCCTTAGAATTATCTACTTTTGCTACTATCAACCTCTAAGGGGAACCCTTGGACCCTGTGCATACTATCTCTCACTTTGAGATAGTATATACAGAACCAACTTCATACAGTTCCTATGTGAACTGCAGTAAGACTCTATCAGAACAAGCATTAGTGTGTCATCTGGGAGCCTGCTGTGGCCTCAAGAGAATGACGGGCATATTTATGAGCCCCTAGCACCACCTCGTGCCACATTAGCATCATTATTTTTAACACTAATGTGGCCCAACAAGGCCAAAATCCCTGCTCCATATTTACAATTTGTAACCCTTTGCGCTACATTCTGCTTGTGCCAGGCATAATGCATGCAAAGGGGGCAGTCCCCCATTAGGTTGACCAAAAAAATGGCGCAAGGAAATCTAACAGATTTTTTCTGCTCAGAGCAGGTGTTAAAAGGGGGCACACCATTGTTTACAATGGGCCCCTATGTACTCTGCAGGAGTAGCGCCAAACTTTTGGTGCTACTCCTGCAGAGTACATTAATAGCATCATAAAAAATGACACTATTGCCCCTTAACCTGCGCCATGGTGGGTTATATTTTAAATATGGCGCACACATGGTGGTGGTAGGGGGCGGTAAAGGGAACAAGGAAAGTGGTGCTGCACTGTGTGCAGTGCGATTGTTTTAAAATATTCCCCTGATTTTGTTGACGAGGAAAGTGAAAACCATGTCATCCTGAAATGAGAAGCCCTATTAAGACTGGAGACTGCAGCTGCCAAAGAGACACCACCGCAAGTGGGGAAGCCTGGAAGCCTTAACTGCTGAATCTAAACACTTGTTTTCAACCAGACTGGAGTAATTTCACTGTGAAAAATGACTGTTGCTGCACATATCTGCCTCATTGATCTTGTCACATGATCACTGTCTTGAGCAAAGCTACACTTCAGTCACACAGGAAAAGAGACACCACAGGGGTAGGAACGCAAACCAAATCCACCACACATCCCACACTAAAACAACAACTGACTGTTATACGGTTCCTATGAATTAAGTAAGAGTGTGTATCAGGTCAAAATAAACTTCAGGGTACAGGGACCTAGTCCATCTATTCAATCAGGAAATGTTGACAGAATTCCTAGCCAGCTCACAGACCCCCATCTGAACCCCTAACCTTAACAGGGTACTGGTATCTGCAACCTCGAAGATGACTACTTGAATTCCCAAGGAAATTGTGGAAACAGATCTACGCATCTAACCTTTCGTTGTCACTTTGCAAACCCTAGGCAAGACACAAGAAAGATATGAAAATACATTCTAAAACATTTATTGTAGCAATCATATTCTTGTATAAAAGGCATGATCTGCGATTATTAGGCAGATGGAACAAAGCATGGTACCCAGCATCATAAGAATGGTGAAAAAGATAAAACAGTTTAAACAGTTCAACCATGTTAATGTTACTGTGCTGGTACACTCCTGTCTGATACTACCTTCACTATTGAGAGGATAGTAGGAGTACCCTCTGCCAGCTCAACTGGGACAGACTAAGACCCCATACCTGGGTAAGATATACCGGAAGGCCAGGGAGCCACACTGATGTAGTGCAGGCCATCGTCCCTTGCAGGATAGAGGTTAGAGTCAGCAGGGCTGCACGTCTGTCACAGTGCACTATGGTCCGGGATAATCCCAGCAGAAGTGCTCCTCTGCTGAATGTAGGACAGAGACAGTTTTAATAATGAAACATCACACTGTGTGAGAGGTCCAGAGCTGATCCAGTGATATGTCTGTGGCATCGGAGCTGTCTTCAACGGACAATCATGATACAAGGACATTACATTCTGTGTGCCTCGCCTTGGACGGAGAGTAGAGATTGCATTGCAGCAGCAGTTACAAAGTATAGGGCTCATGTACTGTGTCTTCCCAGTACATTATGCCATGAGTGTGCAACCATAGTAAAAAGTCCCCATTAGAAAGGATGACAAGCTGAAATTTGTATTCTAAAATGGAAGCTCTATGGGGGCCGTGTTGTGCTTTGCCACATGAGCAGCAGGAAATCCATGGGATTTAGCCTGCACCCAGGGACAAGAGACTAATACATTCAGAGATGTCTGACATGCTTTTTAAAGAAGTTTTGCCGAACAGATGAAAAACATGTTGAAATGAGTTCAACATTTAAGCAGTAAGGCTCTTTGAGTCATCTACTCCTGTGCTTAATCCTTGACGAAACCTGTAGTGTGTTGAGAATGATAAATGGTTGATCTTGGCCACAGTGGGATGGAGAGTAGGCAACAGAGAGAGAGGGTCTGTCCCCTCTCTATTATATGGAACTTCCATTGCAACCTTGTATGACCTACCCATGGGATTGCGTAACGCTTAGTTCTGCTGTGAAACTCAAGGACTTTCTTTTACCATAAAAGATAAGCACTGGGCCTTACATTATGCAATTGTCTCCTAGATTTGATTGGGGTGTTCTAAGCTCTTGCCCCTTTCTCTGACTGTTCACCTTTGTTAGTCTGAGAGTCAAGTACAGAAAGAGTTGTACTAGCCTTGTTTGCAGGAACAAACTAGGACAAACAGTGGCCACCAGTAGCAAAGAACACCAAGCACCACCAAATGATCAGACCCTGTCAGGGGCCCCGGTGCACCTGTGTGCCAGGGGCCCCTGACAGGGTCTGATAATTTGCAGCAAAGGGAGTGAGATCTGAAAGTTCCAGTTCCTACTGGCAAGAGCAGAGCAATAACTTCACCTTAAACACAGCCCTACCTGCAAGTTACAATGACAGATACTACATTGGTGGAGGTAAACCTTCAGTCTCCGCCCATAGATCAGTTGAGGGATCTATTTTTGAGAGAGTATGGAGTGCTCATAGCAACAGGTATAGGGAACTCCTTGACGGTTTTGTTAAGTTTAGTTAGAAAAACTGTGCAGTAGGAAACAAATTCTGATGGACTCTATTCCTTCTTTTCTGGAAATGTGTAGAGTGCATAGCCACCCGGAGGCCTCCCAAAACTAGGGAGGTAAGCATGTTAGGAGCCCAGGGAAGTGGCAATCTGTTAGGCATTTAGTCATGTTTTGGGAAGACACACCGCAAGTGTGCCTGATATTTGCTTTTGATAGTTTCCGTGACACATTCTCTCCTGCCCCAGTTTCAGGAGCATTGTCACCAACGCCAGGTGTCATTCCTAAGGCTGGTGTAATCCTGAGTGAAATCCTGAACTTGTTGTTGGGGGTCCAAGAAGCTAGAGATGATGAAGAAATGAAGGCCAGGGAGTTTCAGAGGGAGACGTTGAGACTGAGCTGCAGGAAAGAAGAGGAAGGAAGACAGGGGAGACATAAGTAATGGGTCCGAAAAACCATAAAAAGGGATAGAGATGAGTGGTAAAGGTGAAACAAATGGCAACAGAAAACAAATTAGAAAAAGAGTGAGCGGATAGCATTAGAGAAGGGAAAGTGCAGAGTAACAGTAGAGACAGCTACATTTGGGAAAGGCAGTTTCACCTTCATCTCTGCCAGAGTTCAAATGAGCTTCTTTATATGTGTGTGGAAGGCCAGGGTATTTTGGAATGGTTTGTGAGCTTCGAGTTTGCCTGTAGAGAGCAGATTTTGAATGATGTATCTAAGGCAACCACTTTAATGAGTTGCTTCCCTATAGAAGTATGACAGCGGAATACCTGTAGCTGACGAGGTGAACTGTAAAAGAATCAAGGACACTCTCATCAGGCAGTTTAGGCTCAAGCCATCTCCGTATCTCCAGAGATTTAAAGAAAGCAAGGGAATGGATTGTGTTTGGTGTGAAGCCTGAATTCATGGTGATTTACGTGATGGGAATGAGTGGGTGAAACTTACGGAGGCCTTGATTTTCCTGCCTCTAACCCAGTGGTTCCCAGTCTGTGGTCTGGGGACCCCTGGGGGTCCGCAAAGCCACCTCAGGGGGTCTGCGACTGCTAAGAAAAGTAAATAATATGACAGATGAGGTCCCCAGCTTTCAGTAATGACTCAGTGGGGGGTCCCTGGATTCCAATAATGATTCATTGGGGGTCCCCGGGTTCCAGTGATGGTAAAGTGGGGGTCCACAGAAGTAAAACGGTTGGGAACCACTGCTCTAACCAGTGGATGGTGCGAGAGCGGCTCAACAAGCATTGCTCCACTCCACCTCAGCAGTACTTAACTGTCCTGGGTGAAAGAATCTAGAAAAGCTTGCAGTGTTTGCTGAAAAGTGATTAGCTAATGGGGTTAGTAAAGGGCTGGGCCAGCATGGCTCTAAGACTGAGGGAGGGATGTAACAGACTGATTCCAAACCAGAGGGTCAGTGCCAGGGCAATTACCAAAAGTTCTACCTAGGACACAGGTAAAAAGTGCATTGCATTTCACCAGTTATACGTTCTTTAATTATAGTAAACTCTGTTGCTGTGCAGGTGCCTTGGGCTGTTTGCTTATGCTATCACATCATGAATAAAGTATAGTTTACATTGCTGGTACATGCCTATGGGGGTTTGTGTTTATATTAGTCAGACCCAAAGCATTTTTCCCACCAGGGCTGTCATTCGGCAGTTGAAACCTGGATGTTTGCTGTGAGGAGAAGCTCAGTTTCAACTGACAAATCACAGCTTTGGTGGAAAAAAACTTTGGGGTCTTAAAAAGATTTTCTGTTTCCTGCAAGAGTTGAAAAGAAAACAGCAGCCCAGGCACTGGTTATGTCCAGGCAGGGTTATTGCAAAGTCCTATTCTTGGGGTGCCTAAAACCTGCTGAATAGACTGCAGCGAGTGCAGAATAGAGTGGCCGTCTTCTGTTGGTTCTCTCCAGACGGGGACTGCACTCACCAAGCAGCACTGGTTGCTTCTGAAGCAAAGAGTTTCCTCTAAAGCCCTGTACATTAGCTACAGGGTGTTTTCCAAAAAGGGTCCTCACTATTTACGCTCTTTTCTCCAACCTGACTTCCCGGCCAGGAACCTTAGATCCTCCGGGGGCTCCTCGTCTCGTTATCTGGCACCACAATGGTGGACTGCCCTGGGCCGTCTTGTCAGCCGGGGCTGGTCTCACCATACTCTGGCAGTGTTTGCGGAGAGTCGGGAGCTCTGTGTTGGAGTAGCCATGCGCTTTATAAGCCACAGTATTATTATTATTGTTATTACTATTATTATTATTATCGTTATTATTGTTATTATTATTATTATTATTGTTATTATTATTATTAGCACATGGACCGCTATGAGCTCATTCTCACAAAGCATGGCGGGGTTGGTTTATTTGAAAGCTGTTTAGGGACGGCGCCCCTTCCAGGCAGGCGTGAGAGTTGCCCAAGACACTTTTCCTTTGTGCTCTAAGCTGCAGTCGCTCTTCCAGCGCATTGACCGCTCTGGGAAAAAAGAACGAGCACAGCTCAGTAGAATTGCACCAGATTCGTCGCTCCACATTTTACTTGCTACTTTGCTAAGCGCAGGCCTACTTTGAGAACAATAGCTTCCACGCTTCATTTTGACATGGTGGCAATGGGAATGAAAAGGGAACATGCTGACCCTGGGGCTGTATCATCATCCTGTTATTATTCAGTATGCAGACCCGGAATAGGTCAGTGTACATATTGTGTACTGTCTGTAGTACATACATAGAAACACAGAGCAGTGGTTGTGTCCTTGTGTTTCTAAGCTGCACTGTCAGCAATACAAACACTGCCCTGGAGATTTTCTGAGTAAATGTATGATCTGTGGGCAGCTCCATTTTAGAAAAATAGGTTCATGGACCTCTTCTGAGCCTCTTCTTGGTTGCTAAAGATGTTCATGAAATGGTCCTTGTCCTTCAGTATGAGAAGATTCAGCTTCTAGTACGAGGCTTTTCAGACCAACACTATGCAAAACTAACAACAGGGCTGTTATGCACAGCATTTTATGTGAGGAAGTTAATTTTAAAGGTATTGTATGCACAGTCATCTTTGCTGCCACAATCCTGATATCTTAGATTTCAGAAAGCAAAGCTCTGTTTGCTCTCAGTGATTGAGAATGACATCATGGTGATGTCTCTTTTCCTGGACCAAGACACTGCTCACACTTCAGCTCTAGGGGAGAGAAAAAGGAAATGAGGTTTGGTGTGGACTACAGAGGCATCAACTCAGTCACAAAAAGAGATGCACACCCAATTCCAAGAGCTGATGAGCAGATGACAGATTAGGAGCATTCAACTACCTAGAACCTTAATCTTACATCAGTACTGGCAGATTGGTCTGACACCTGCAGCAAAATAGAGATCAGCATTCTCCACCCAAAGTGGGCACTTACAGTTTACTACAGTTTATCTAGATGATATTGCTGTCTACACCTCCACCTGGCAGGATCACCTGATCCACCTTGAAAAGGCCCTTGAGGCCCTGAAAATGGCAGGCCTCACTATCAAGGCCAGTTAGTCCCAGGTAGGGCAGGGAAAGGTTATGTACTTAGGCTACCTGGTAGGTGGCTCCAACTTCCCAGACTCAAGTCAGGGTATTCCTTGGCTTGACGGGATACAACAGGAGGTTTGTGAAGGATTATGACACTAAAGTGGCCTCCCCTCACAGAATTTACCTCCAAGAAAACACCCAAAAACATCAACTGAATAGTGAGTTGACAAAAGGCTTTTGACACTCTGAAGGATGCAATGTGCTCTACCCCAGTCCTGAAAGCTCCAGATTACTCCAGGTAGTTTATTGTTCAAACAGATGCCTCATAACTTGGGATAGGAGCAGGCCTAGCCCAGACCGATGATGAGGGATATGACCAGCCTGTTACTTTTATAAGCAGAAGACTACTCCTTACGGAACAAAAATGGAGTGCCATAGAGAGGGAAGCCTTTGCTGTGGTCTGGGCCATACTTGTTTGGCCCTCACGTCATAGTTCAGACAGACCAGAGGCCTCTCAGATGAAAGGTTAAAACCCCAAACCACTTAGGTGGTCCTTATCTCTACAGGGGATGGACATTAAAGTGGAACACAGACCTGGGACTGCCCATGCCAACGCAGATGTCCTTTCTAGGTTCTTCCACAAAGAGCCCGACGACTCCCCAGGGGATGGGTAGTTTAATCCCCTTTTGTTTGGAGGGGGTGGGGGTAGTGTGAGAAAGGCCCTTTTGTGACATGGTAGCCCCTCCCATGTTTCTGCCTGGAAAATGATGTGGTTTCAAACTGTAAATGTCCTGATCCCTGCTAAACAGTTTGCCAGGGCCAGATCTCTTTCCTCACAACTGTACTATGTATTAGCACTTCAGCCACCCTTGTAAGTCCCTAGCAAATGGTACCCCTGTACCTAGGACATGGGTACTGGAAAGGGGCCCCCAGAGCTGCAGCACCAATTGTGTCATTCAGAGAGTTCCCACACCTGCCTCATGCAGACTGCCATAGCAAATGCATGACAAGGTGTATTTAAAAGTTACAAACTCGACATGGCACTCACCAAGAGTGCCCTGTCCACTAACACTGCTTGCACTATAGGTAAGTCACCCCTCTGGCAGGTCTTACAGCCCTAAGGCAGGGTGCACTATAATGCATGGGATGGCATATGTGTGCATGAGCAAATGTGCCTGTACTGTGTCTTTATAAAGCCTTAAGGCATAGTAAAGATAGAGGGAATCCATTACAAATGTGCTGGACACTGATCATTACAGGTTCCCCAGCTACATGATGGCCTCTCTGAATACTGAGTTGTTTAGTATCAAACAACTCAGAATAATAAAGCCACGCTAATGCCAGTGTTGGATTTTTGATAACATGCACCCAGCGGGCACTTTAGAGGTGAGCCCTGCAAAACCTAACAGCCCTGGCATAGTTGGTGACTGGATTTTAACAGCCTGCCGCCACCAAACACAAATCTGGACTACTGGTGTGACAGCCTCAGCTCTCAGGAGCCAGAACACAAAGCATGTCCTGCTTGGAGGTGTTTAACCTCCTCCCGCAGGCAGGCACCCATGCCCAGCGCTCAGCTTCAAAGGCTTTAACACCTTTGAAATCTGACCTCTGATAATGCTGCTACCAGCAGATGTCCGCCCAATGGTTTCCCCCCACTTTAAGTCGGAAAACATAGTCAGAGTAGGAGGAGTGACCCTTCTCAGGCTGTATCACCCCCCAGGTATCGCAAGTCAGGTGAATACTTCATTTCATTTTCCTCCATCTTGGGT
This sequence comes from Pleurodeles waltl, assembly GCF_031143425.1. Classification (NCBI taxonomy): domain Eukaryota; kingdom Metazoa; phylum Chordata; class Amphibia; order Caudata; family Salamandridae; genus Pleurodeles; species Pleurodeles waltl. Next base: position 1,075,693,608 of record NC_090449.1, on the reverse strand, counting down.
GGCAGGAAAATAGCCAATCAGGGTTAGGGATGGGACCTCTTTCCACAGGAAGTGGGCACATAGTGGGTGTAGCTGTACTAAGGTAGGGGGCCCACTGGCCACTACCAGGTACTCCCCTTAACATCCACTAAATGTATTATTTAATGGACATCAATAGACCTGTTGATCAGATTCGATGGACACAAGAAGACCAGGGACAAACAAGACCCAAAGCAAGAGAACAGAAGCCCTGTTGCAAGAAGAAAAAGGCACCAAACCTTGCCTATTGCACCCAGGACTCGACAATCGCTGCTGAGGGGTTGACTGAACATCGAACAGGCTCTAAAAAACCCCAGAGGACCTCCACCCTTCTGGAAATTGCCAAGAACCTCACTCTGAGTGAAGCCATCTCTTCCTGCACCCTTCAGGCAAGAAACCAATGAAGTTCAGTTCAGTGACCGGCTGCTGACCAATGAAGCAGACAGAGCAGCCCATCCAAATTCCACCCAACAGACTTGGAGGACAATCTCTACCAGTGTGCCAAACGTGGTGGCACTGCAAACTCCAGTGGCTGAGATGTGCCATAGCCTGTGGTACCGGACCCCCAACATTGGACACCCAGAAGAAAAGTCCACTCTGGACTCTCCGAGGACCAGAAGCAAGCACCAGTCCAGGGACTTCAGAACACCAAACAGTCCCCCCCCAGAGTGGCCCTGCTGACCTGCACTCCACCCTCAAAGTGACCTGCACCTGGCTCCACTTGACGCATGACCCTTGGCTAACCTATCTGCACGGATCCCATTCTCTCCGGCCCCTGCATTGGTAAACCACCTGTGCTCTAGGGGTCCCCAGCCCCTTGCTACCTCTACATTCCAAGGGGACCCACCAGACTTACCTTTAAGTTCACCTGTTGTAGGAGGCTGGACTGGCTTGTAGTGAGTACCAAGGGGTACTTACACCTTGCACCAGGCCCAGTTATCCCTTATTAGTGTATAGGGTGTCTAGCAGCTTAGGCTGATAGATAATGGTAGCTTAGCAGAGTAGCTTAGGCTGAACTAGGAGACGAGTGAAGCTCCTACAGTACCACTAGTGTCATATGCACAATATCATAAGAAAACACAATACACAGATATACTAAAAATAAAGGTACTTTATTTTTATGACAATATGCCAAAAATATCTCAGTGAGTACCCTCAGTATGAGGATAGCAAATATACACAAGATATATGTACACAATACCAAAATATGCAGTAATAGTATTAGAAAACAGTGCAAACAATGTATAGTTACAATAGGATGCAATGGGGACACATAGGGATAGGGGCAACACAAACCATATACTCCAAAAGTGGAATGCGAACAACGAATGGACCCCAAACCTATGTGACCTTGTAGAGGGTCGCTGGGACTGTAAGAAAACAGTTAGGGTTAGAAAAATAGTCCACCCAAGACCCTGAAAAGTGAGTGCAAAGTGCACTAAAGTTCCCCAAAGGACATAGAAGTCGTGATAGGGGAATTGTGCAGGAAAGACACAAACCAGCAATGCAACAACAATGGATTTCCAGTCGAGGGTACCTGTGGAACAAGGGGACAAAAGTCCAAAAGTCACAAGCAAGTCGGAGATGGGCAGATGCCCAGGAAATGCCAGCTGTGGATGCAAAGAAGCTGCTACTGGACAGTAGAAGCTGTGGGTTCTGCAGGAACGACAAAGGCTAGAGACTTTCCCTTTGGAGGATGGATCCCCCACACTGTGGAAAGTCGTGCAGAAGTGTTTTTCTGAAGAAAGACCACCAACAAGCCTTGCTAGCTGCAAATCGTGTGGTTAGGATTTTTGGATGCTGCTGTGGCCCAGGAGGGACCAGGATGTCGCCAATTGCGTCTGGGGACAGAGGGGACGTTCAGCAAGACAAGGAACCCTCTCAGAAGCAGGCAGCACCCGCAGAAGTGCCAGAACAGGCACTACGAAGTGGAGTGAAACGGTGCTCACCCAAAGTTGCACAAAGGAGTCCCACGCCGCCGGAGGACAACTTAGGAGGTCGTGCAATGCAGGTTAGAGTGCTGTGGACCCAGGCTGGATTGTGCACAAAGGATTTCCGCCGGAAGTGCACGGAGGCCGGAGTAGCTGCAAAAGTCGCGGTTCCCAGCAATGCAGTCTGGCGTGGGGAAGCAAGGACTTACCTCCACCAAACTTGGACTGAAGAGTCACTGGACTGTGGGAGTCACTTGGAAAGAGATGCTGGATTAAAGGGACCTCGCTCGTCGTGCTGAGAGGAGACCCAGGGTACCGGTGATGCAGTTCTTTGGTGCCTGCGGTTGCAGGGGGACGATTCCGTCGACCCACAGGAGATTTCTTCGGAGCTTCTAGTGCAGAGAGGAGGCAGACTACCCCCACAGCATGCACCACCAGGAAAACAGTCGAGAAGGCGGCAGGATCAGCGTTACAGAGTTGCAGTAGTCGTCTTCGCTACTTTGTTGCAGTTTTGCAGGCTTCCAGCGCGGTCAGCAGTCGATTCCTTGGCAGAAGGTGAAGAGAGAGATGCAGAGGAACTCGGATGAGCTCTTGCATTCGTTATCTAAGGAAATCCCCAAAGCAGAGACCCTAAATAGCCAGAAAAGAGGGTTTGGCTACTTAGGACAGAAGATAGGCTAGCAACACCTGAAGGAGCCTATCAGAAGGAGTCTCTGACGTCACCTGCTGGCCCTGGCCACTCAGAGCAGTTCAGTGTGCCAGCAGCACCTCTGTTTCCAAGATGGCAGAGGTCTGGAGCACACTGGAGGAGCTCTGGGCACCTCCCAGGGGAGGTGCAGGTCGGGGGAGTGGTCACTCCCCTTCCCTTTGTCCAGTTTCGCGCCAGAGCAGGGCTGAGGGGTCCCTGAACCGGTGTAGACTGGCTTATGCAGAAATGGGCACCATGTGTGCCCATGAAAGCATTTCCAGAGGCTGGGGGAGGCTACTCCTCCCCTGCCTTCACACCATTTTCCAAAGGGAGAGGGTGTAACACCCTCTCTCAGAGGAAGTCCTTTGTTCTGTCATCCTGGGCCAAGCCTGGCTGGACCCCAGGAGGGCAGAAACCTGTCTGAGGGGTTGGCAGCAGCAGCAGCTGCAGCTGCAGTGAAACCCCGGGAAAGGCAGTTTGGCAGTACCAGGGTCTGTGCTAGAGACCCGTGGGATCATGGGATTGTGCCAACTATGCCAGGATGGCATAGAGGGGGCAATTCCATGATCATAGACATGTTACATGGCCATATTCGGAGTTACCATTGTGAAGCTACATATAGGTAGTGACCTATATGTAGTGCACGCATGTAATGGTGTCCCCGCACTCACAAAGTCCGGGGAATTGGCCCTGAACAATGTGGGGGCACCTTGGCTAGTGCCAGGGTGCCCACACACTAAGTAACTTAGCACCCAACCTTTACCAGGTAAAGGTTAGACATATAGGTGACTTATAAGTTACTTAAGTGCAGTGTAAAATGACTGTGAAATAACGTGGACGTTATTTCACTCAGGCTGCAGTGGCAGGCCTGTGTAAGAATTGTCAGAGCTCCCTATGCGTGGCAAAAGAAATGCTGCAGCCCATAGGGATCTCCTGGAACCCCAATACCCTGGGTACCTCAGTACCATATACTAGGGAATTATAAGGGTGTTCCAGTAAGCCAATGTAAATTGGTAAAATTGGTCACTAGCCTGTTAGTGACAATTTGAAAGAAATGAGAGAGAATAACCACTGAGGTTCTGGATAGCAGAGCCTCAGTGAGACAGTTAGTCATAACACAGATAACATATTCAGGCACACTTATGAGCACTGGGGCCCTGGCTGGCAGGGTCCCAGTGACACATACAACTAAAACAACATATATACAGTGAAAAATGGGGGTAACATGCCAGGCAAGGTGGTACTTTCCTACACCTGTGCAGTGTGTTTCCAAGTTGTCCCCTTCTCTGTTCTGCACCAGCCCTAAGGCTTTCAGTAGCTACTCCTGCTTGAACCAGAATCCACCTGAACTTCTCTAGCTGGCCTACAGGACATCTCAATGGCCTGACCTAAAAATAGAAGGTGACACTTTTGAGAGCATTGCCTGATTGTTTATGCATTTTTTAAGTTTTTACGCACAAAAATACTATTTTTGCTAAAATTTGAAAAATCATAACTTAAAAGGTACTTACCCAATTTTGATGATCTTGGTCTTAGATTTTTTATAAAAACCTGACGTATTTTTGTAAATTGGTCTAGAGTCATTCTTCTGAGTGTCTGTCCAGATTTATTGATACTGTGAGTACAACAAATGCTTAGCACATCTCCAAGATAAGACTAACTGCTCTCCCACACTACCACAAAAACAGAGCACTAGGTAGTCTGCTTTTTACCTCTTGATACCGAAGTGGGGTTACTTGGAGTCTGCACAGTGCACATCATTTTGGTAAAGTATATAAAGAGCCAACCTACTACACCCACGCCTCCTTTCTCGCTGTCATTTTTGATCATGTGGCTGGCGATCATTTTGTGCATCCAGTCAGTGTGTTTTTGCCATATTTAGCATGTGTTCTTTGTTCCCCATGCGTCCTTGCTTGCTGCTGTTGTTTGACCATGTGGCTGGCAGCCATTTTGTGTATTCAGCCAGTGTGCCTTTGTCATAGGCTTGCATTTGTTCTTTTTTCCCCATGCGTCCTTGATCACTGTTGTTGTTTGACCATGGGACTAGTGGCCATTTTGAGCATCCAGCCCATTTTGTGCATCCAGCCAGTATACCTTTCTCATAGGCTTGCATAAGTTCTTTGTTCCTCATGCCTCCTTGCTCACTGTTGTTGTTTGACCATGGGACTAGTGGCCATTTTGTGCATCCAGCCAGTGTGCCTTTGCCACAGGCCTGCATGTATTAATGTGATATCAGTTTAGTAATATGCTTGAGGATGATTGTAGTATACATATATTGTGAATATGATTTTGAAGAACAGTGCTTATATTGCATGCATTTCTTTGCACCTTCTGGTCTCACAATAGGTTTCATCTGATCCTCACATACAAACATCTGTAATTATTATTATTATTATTATTTTTAATGTTATGTTTTTTTGTTATTTATTTTAATTTTTTAATTCTTATTTCAGTTTTTTAATTTTTTAATTTAGATTTTTTAATTTTGCTTTTTTCTTTATTTATTTATTTTTGCATTTTTCCTTGGTCTATTCATCTATCCATCCACCATAGGCACACAGCCGCACAACAGCTTCAGTTTTGTTAGGTATAATTCCCTTTCCTCCTGGACACCCTGGCTGTGTTTCACTGCAGACATCTCAGCATCATTTATGTTTTTTAATTATTATTTATTCTATTTTCCCCCGGACCACATTGTGTGCCATAGGGACACATTAACCTTCATTTTTAGGTTTTGCCTGCACAGCACACACTTCTTTGCTGTGCTTGTGAAGTCTTTTGTTACTAAAAAAAAACTATTAAAGGGGGCTTAAGGCCCACCTATTACTGACCTTTACTTACCATTAACTGATCCCACATGGCTCCCATATCACTGGAAGTCTTTTGTTAGCAAAAAATATGTTCAAAGGGTCTTACAGCCCTTTTTCAGTTTTTTCCAGCTTTTCATTTGTTCTGCTGCTTGTCACGGTTTATCTTTCTTTTTCTTGGATTGTGGCCGTTGTTTCCTGTTCATTTATGCTCGGTTCTGTGTGTTTTCGAATCTGTGGATCATCCACAAAGTACTTCTTCGTCTGTCAGATTTAATCTGGCCTCCTTTGTTCTTCCTCAGGCAGCTACTTTGTCGGCTGCTCGTGTTTTGGGAGGCTGCTGAGCCAGTAATTGAGCTTGTTGTTTTTTTATTTTTGCATGAGTCCATATTTGTGGAATAGCAGGTAACAAAATCGGAAAGCATCTTTTGGAATGTATGTGTCACTTTAGCATATGGTGTTCTGCTGCAATTGAAAGTGTTTCCGGCCCAGTCGGTCTGGAGGCTTCGAGGCTGTTCTAAGGCATCTTAAGATCTTTGCGGACCAAAGAGCCAGCCACCCAGGCGGCCCCCCCTCCACCGCGTGACAGCCTTCACCCACCCACATCCTTTGCTTCACTTTGCATGTATTAAACATTCTGCCTTTGCGCGCGCTTGCCCCAGGAAGTGATGTTTAAAAGTAAAAGAATCCGCTGGATTCAGACACCACACGGACGCCCTCCCTGTGGCTGTGTACATGTTATCACATTCTAATCCCCGGAAGCCTTTCCGTCAGGTTTCTGCTACTCACATGGACTTGCTTCGGGTTTATCACTTTTAGATTTACATATTTAGCAGTTTCTTGATTTATGTAAGATCTTTATTGCATTTTAACGATACTGCCTAAACAATGAGTACTGCAAACAAAGTAAAATGTATTCACATAGGATTCAATGTGTTGTAATACAGTAAGAGAAACTGCTGAGTAACATACATGGGCACTACAAGACTCGGGTGAAGGGGGCCGAGGGTTGGCGCTTCTGAATGCCTAACTATGGAACACAGGGTATTCTCGCTCTTCCTGAAAGGCCAAAACTGGACTGGAACATTTACAGCCAAAAATAAAAACCAAGATGGCCAGAACATGATTACAGCATCATGAGTGGCCACGTCACTGCAGAACAGTGCATGTCCTGGGGGCCGTTGTGCCATAGTAAACATTTGCAAAAAAGAACAATGATTAGAAAAACTTTCCTCTATGTTGCATGGGTTAACAAGTCCTGTGTAAGACCGATAACTTGGGGCGGATAGAGGTCACCACTAAGCCAAAGAAAGTAGCTGTTACAGACAATTTGACAGTCAGTCTACGATGGTGCATTATCGAGATGTAATTGTCCCAAAGGAAAGAAGTAAAGAGTTTAGGGCCAGATGTGAAAAGGCGTTTGCGGGTCGCAAACGGCGAAAAACACCGTTTGCGAGGCGCAAAAGCCTCACCGGTATGCAGAAATGCATTTTGCGAGTCAGATCCGACTCGCAAAATGCATTTCCGACTCGCAAATAGGAAGGGGTGTTCCCTTCCTATTTGCGACTCGCAATGCAATGCAATGCAATGCAATTTCATTTGCGACAGCGGAAGCGGTCGCAAATGAAATCGCAGTTACCATCCACTTGAAGTGGATGGTAACCCAGTCGCAAACGGGACCCCTTCCCCTTTGTGAATGGAAAAAAAAATCCAATGGACCACTGCCTGCCCTGAAAAAACCCGAAACTAAAGGTTTCGTTTTTTTTCCCAAGTGCAGCTCGTTTCCCTTTCAGAAAAACGGGCTGCAGGTGGAAAAAAAACTGCTTTATTAAAAAGCAGTCACGGACATGGTGGTCTGCTGGCTCCAGCAGGCCACCATCCCCGTGAGTGCCCATACTCGCAATGGGGTCGCAAACTGCGACCCCATTGCGAGTTGCAGAAGGTGTCTGAGACACCTTTCTGCATAGTAAATTGCAACTTGCAATTTGCGAGTCGCACGGACTCGCAAATTGCAAGTCGCAATTTGCAAGCTACCTACATCTGGCCCTTAATATGCAGAAAGTGAAAAAAAGCAAACAGGAATGAAACACCAAATTATGCTGTATTTCACTACTAAACAGGCAGTCGCAAATGCAGTTATCTTGCAGGCACTAGGGTCATGAATTGAATGGTGCAGCAGGTGCAGTGGCACCCGAGGCAAAAGCTTTAGGAACGCCTCTAAACTCCAAATATTGCCATACTTTACTATTAAACCGAGAGTTACAAATGCAGTTACGTTGCAAGTACGAGAGTCATGATTTTAATTGTGCAGCAGGTGCAGTGGCACCAACGCCAGAAGCCGTCAGAACCCCTCTAAACATGGTTTATTGCAAAATTTTACTACTAAAAAGGCAGTCACAAGTGCAGTTATCTTGCAGACAACAGGATAATGATTTTAATGTTGGAGCAAGAGCAGGGACACCACGGCCCAAAGCTCTAGGAGGCCTTCTAAACACCAACTATTGTCGTATTTACTACTGAACAGGCTGTCACAAGTACAGTTATCTTGCAGGCACTAGGATCATTATTTGAATGTTGCAGCAGGTACAGTGATACTGGGCCCAAAAGCTGTCAGAACTACTCTAAACACCCAACATTGCTGTATTTGAATACTAAACAGACAGTCACAATTGCAGTTGCCTTGCAGTTAATATAGGAATGATTTGCAGCAGGTGCAGTGGCAACTGGGCCAAAAGCTCTAGGGACCCCAAGAGGCACAGATTACTGCTACATTTTTACTACTAAACAGGCAGTCGTAAGTGTATTTACCTAGCAGGCACCAGACTCATAATTTCAATTGTGCAGCAGGTGCAGTGGCACCAGGGATAAGAGCCCTAGAAACCCCTCTACACACTAAATATTGCTATATTTTATGGCTAAACAGGCAGTCACAAGTGCAGTTATCTTGCAGGCACCAGGGTCATGATTTAAATGGTGCAGCAGGCACAGTGGCACCAGGTGCAAAAGTTGTCAGAACTCCTCTATACACCAGGGCCTCATTTACAAGAATCTGACGCATTCGCCCTGATGCATCAGATTTCTTGCACTTTACATTGATTCTCTAATGGCACCTTGGATGCGCTGTATTTACTATACAGAGCTCCATGGCGCACGTTTCCACAGATGCATCAGTAAGTCTGACGCATCTGTGGCACTAAACTGACGCATTCCTGGACTATCATAAAAAAATTGACGCTAGTTCAGCAGTGCAAGAAAGGCTCCCATAGATGAAAGCCATTTGTCAGTTTAACACCTGCTCTGAGCAGGTGCTAACATTCTGATGCAGAAAAGTCACAGAATAATGCAGAGAAACGTTAAAAATTTCACTGCATCAGTTCTGCATGGCTTTTTGCCCCCAAACGCCTACCTTGCATAGATTATACTTGGCACAGGCGTAATGAGACACAAGCCTTTACAAACTGACACATTGGGCCCAATCACTACTAAACAGGAAGTCACAATTGTGGTTACCTTGCAGTTAGAAGGGCGTGATCTGAATGGTGCAGCAGGTGCAGTGGTACTGTACTAACTACACATGACTATACACAATTACAATGCCATAGTAAATAAGGTACAAGTTTGGAACTCTGGCTTTCAACATACATCACAACATAAACAACTATTAACAGTTTATCAAACTTGAAACAAACATTATTTTAACCTTTTTCTAATACTTATAATCCATTTGGTAAGATAGAATGCAAAAAACAATCAAAGGTGAAACCTATTGGCTTTGCCAATCTGTGTTTTAAAGATGATTCCATTTACCCATGCACTTCCCTGACTGCCACAGGTGTCTCCTTCAGAATAGATGGGCATAAAACAAAGAGCAATATCTGTATGTTGTGTTATCCTTGTTGGAAATTAAATTAAACCACACTAATATTGCCTTTCTCGGTACTAATTCAAACTGCAACAATGCCACATTTCACTAAATATTTTTTTTACTTGCTTGAGTTTAGGTGCACAAGAGAGGAAGAGACATCATGCACAGTACTGCCAAAGAGAAGGTTTGTGCAGTAACTTCAGTCTTCCAATCCCTTCCGCTTGTGCAGCTTAGTTCCACTTCCAACTAAGAGATGTAAGATGGCCCCTAAAGAAAGTTGCTCTGAAGAAAGTGGTCAGTGAGAAGAAGCAACATTCCACAAGTGGCGTTCCAACAACAACCTTTTTCAGGAGACGTGTGCCTGCCGCACCGGCCTCTGGGGAGGAACCTGGGAGCAGCACTCCCACATCAACAGCACCACCACAACCTAAGTCAAAGACTACGGGGATCATTACAACATTGGCGGTAAAAGCCGCTTACCGCCGTGCAGAAGACCGCCAACACACCGCGGCGGCAGTGTAATTCCACCACGGTCATTATGACCCACTGCTCGGAATCTGTCAAAATTGAGACACCCACACAAGTCCGCCACACCAAAGGTCAGTGGTAAACTGGCGAAAACAAAACCTCCACCGTCACGCCAACATGAATACGCCCACACTATCACGATCCACGCGGCGGTCTTTCAACCGCGGCATTCCATTGGCGGTACACACCGCCGCGCTCAACATACACACACATTTACAAAACACTACCACATTGGACAATTCAAAATACACACACCTGATACACATACACACACCACTCCCACACACCCAATACAATATGAAACACACGCCCACATTACCCACAAACCACTACTACCAAAAATTCCGAAAGAAGGCCAGAGAGAGACACCACAATCTACAAACAAGCATCCACAGGCACTCAACACCATCACTCACACAACATCCATGCACCTCACACAACACACCACTAAATATCACCCCACACATCACAACCACCCCATGGCACGGCAAAGACACCCCAGGTTCTCTGAGGAGGAGCTCAGGGTCATGCTAGAGGAAAGCATCCGGGTAGAGCCACAGCTATTTGGATCACAGGTGCAGCACACCTCCATAGCTAGGAAGATGGAGCTCTGGTGAAGAATAGTGGACAGGGTCAACGCAGTGGGACAACACCCAAGAAATAGGGATGACATCAGGAAGAGGTGGAACGACCTACGGGGGAAGGTGCGTTCCGTGGTCTCAAGACACCACCTTGCGGTTCAGTGGACTGGCGGCGGACCCCTCCCTCCTCACCCACAACTAACAACATGGGAGGAGCAAGTCTTGGCTATTCTGCATCCTGAGGGCCTCGCAGGAGTAGCAGGAGGAATGGACTCTGGTAAGTCAAATCTTAAATATAACATCCCCCACCCTACCTGAATGCTATCACATACCCCCACCCTCGCCCTCACACCCATCACTCCAACTCCTCACAAATGTCCCAATATCACAAACCACACATCCCAACACCAAGCCCTGCATGCAACACCAAAGCATGGACACCCATCACCAAAGCATGGCCACTGCACATACCCATACACCCCCCAAACCATCATCACACAAGGTCCCACACAGGAATGCAAGCACCGGGTTACACGGTCACCCACCCATTGCACACCATGGCACACACAGATGCAAAAATCATGCTTTTACACCCCTGCAGGACCCCTACTCAACGTCACTGGACAGGAGGGTCCAGACATGTCCACACCACCAACAGAAGAGGCCCACAGTGATGACAGCAGCTCTGTCCAACTGGATCTAGACGACCAGCCCGGCCCATCTGGGACCTCGGGACAGTCGGTTCTCCTCACACAGTCACAGGCCACTACAGAGCTTCCCCCTCTGGAAACACGAGCACAGCACCCACCCAGCGGGCCCATACCTCTGTCCCCAGGACACGTCAATCAGCAGTGTGTCCACCACTACTGGGAACCCAGGCTAACCCACCACCCCAACAACAACAGGGACCTGGGGGCAGTGGCAGTGGGCACATGGTTCAGGGGACAGAGGACCAGGGAAACAGGGGAACTGGGAGGTCTGCTGTGCGACAGGGGGAGGACAGGCCCAGGGAACCCACTCTCCACGAGGCCCTCTCCTCCATCATGGGAGCCTACCATAATTCCCAGGAGACGATGGCAACAGTTCTGGTCAAGTTTCAGGAGACCCAGTGGCTGCAGGAGGAACAGTATTTGGGCTTCAGGGAGGAACTCAGATCCATCAATTCCACCCTGGGCACCATCGTAGGGGTGCTGAAGGAAGTCCTCAACACCAGGAGGGACACTGTGGCACAACTAGGGGCCCCTGACACTAGCCTGGACGATGAACTGCCCACCACCTCCGCCGGCGCTAGTGGACAGGAGGCACCGCCACAGGACCACCACACCAGCACCCCACCCCCTGCAGACAGAGAACCACCCCACAAATGGTCCCTGAGATCCAGGACAAAGACAGAGAACGATGCCAAGACCCCTGCCAAGAAATGAGACCACCCTGATTGTCTTCCTTTTGTCCCACCTTGTCACCCTCTCCATCCTCAAACTGCCCCAGCTCCACTTCCTATGCCCCTTTGGACTATGCACCTGTGAGACTAATAGCTTGGACTCTGCCATGGACATTCCTCCACCATCAACCCTCACCATTTAACAACCCCCTCCAATATTGAGCACTGAAATAAACACCCTTAAAGCACAAAACAATCTGGAGTCTGTCTTTGATTTCAAATTAGTGTATTAGCAATTGCAGTGACAAAATGCCCTTTCAATGGTAATGTCAACATACCTATGTCACACAGCTCTAATCCATGAGGAAAAAAAGCAGATGTCACACAGTGGGACCCACATCTGTGAAATCGTAAGAGAAAGTGAAAACTCAGTGACCATACACTGGGTGAAAAGGACAGACAGTAGAGAGGTAGTAGTGTTAAAGTACATGTAGTAGGCAGGTTTGTCTTCTTACCTGTGTCTCACTGGAAGTATTGCAGGATAACCAAGTTCCTGTTGTCGATGTCCTCTTCTTCTGCTTCCTCGTCTTCACTGTCCACAGGCTCCACAGCTGCCACAACACCTCCATCTGGACCATCCTCCTGTAGAAAAGGCACCTGTCGTCGCAAAGCCAAGTTGTGAAGCATACAGCAGGCCACGATGATCTGACACACCTTCTTTGGTGAGTAAAATAGGGAACCACCTGTCATATGGAGGCACCGGAACCTGGCCTTCAGGAGGCCGAAGGTCTGCTCTATAATCCTCCTAGATCACCCATGGGCCTCATTGTAGCGTTCCTCTGTCCTTGTCCTGGGATTCCTCACTGGGGTCAGTAGCCATGACAGGTTGGGGTAACCAGAGTCACCTGCACATGGCGAGGGACAACTGTTAGACACACACTAATTCTTAGGGATTTCCCCAGACCCAGACAACTATTCCCACTGATTTGGTTCCAGGTGCTCACCTAGTAGCCGCACATGGTGCCTCTGTAGTTGCCCCATCACATAGGGGATGCTGCTATTCCGCAGGAGGTAAGCGTCATGTACTGAGCCAGGGAATTTGGCATTAACATGGGAGATGTACTGGTCTGGCAAACACACCATCTGCACATTCATCGAATGGTAACTCTTCCGGTTTCTGTACACCTGTTCACTCCTGCGGGGGGGACCAAGGCCACATGTGTCCCATCAATGGCACCTATGATGTTGGGGATATGTCCCAGGGCATAGAAGTCACCTTTCACTGTTGGCAAATCCTCCACCTGAGGGAAAACGATGTAGCTCCGCATGTGTTTCAGCAGGGCAGACAACACTCTGGACAACACGTTTGAAAACATAGGCTGGGACATCCCTGATGCTATGGCCACTGTTGTTTGAAATGACCCACTTGAGAGGAAATGGAGTACTGACAGCAGCTGCACTTGAGGGTGGATTCCTGCGGGATGGCGGATAGCTGACATCAGGTCTGGCTCCAACTGGGCACACAGTTCCTGGATTGTGGCACAATCAAGCCTTTAGGTGATGATTACATGTCTTTCCTCCATTGTCAACAGGTCCACCAGCGGTCTGTACACCGGAGGATGCCGCCATCTCCTCACATCTCCCAGCGGACGGTGCCTATGGAGGACAACAGCGAGCACAGAGTCAACCAACTCAGAGGTACGTAAACACAGCTTACTCAGAAAACTATTCATAACCCGAAATTTGCCTGCATGAGTGTTGAGCCAAGGCCTAGGTATGTGTGAAGCAGTTAAAAATAAAGCCATGTGGGCCCCTGAAATGGCAGCTGCCTGACCTGTAAAGTGGGACAATGGCATATGAGGTAACTGCGCTGGCGTTGTACACCGTCGCGGTAGGCGGTCGAAGACCGTGGCCCAATTCCGCATTGGTTAACATTGGACCCTATGGGTCCCAGGAGCCAATGACGATGTACGCCGGCAGTGACGGTACGCACTGCCGCGGACATGACAGACATTTTCTATCAGTTCAATCACTCGATACCTGATCTTCGACAGGAGAGGACCTACACTGCAAGTGCTGCTGTGACCTCAGTCTGGAAGAGACAATGGCTTGTGTGCCTGGGGAAAGGGCCTCTGCCTTCAGCACGGAGGAGTTAGAGAAACTTGTGGATGGGGTCCTCCCCCAGTACACGCTACTCTACGGTCCTCCAGACAAACAGGTCAGTACACTGTGAGCATGCTGTATGGGCAATGCCTGTGTGGAGTGGGGTGGATGAAAGATAGGGGGGGGAGAATGAGGCGTGCATGAAACGACGGTGAGTGCATGTGCCACATGGCAAGGGTAGGGATGCGGGCCAATGACTGTGATTGTGCAGTTGGTAATAACTTTTCTTTTTCCCTTGTACAATTCCAGTAGGTCAGCGCCCACCAGAAGAAGGATATTTGGCGTGCCATCGCCAAGGACGTCCGGACCCTGGGGGTCTACAACAGACCCACTGCCATAAAAGATGGGAGGACATTCGCCGCTGGAACAAGAAGACGGCCGAGGCCCAGCTGGGGATGGCCTCCCAACGTGGGAGGGGTGCCGGTCGCACCATGACCCCCCTGATGTTCAAGATCCTGGCAGTGGCGTATCCGGAGTTGGATGGGCGCTTGAGGGCATCACAGCAGCAACAAGGGGGTGAGTAGACTCTCATTCTGCTGATTCAGCACGCAGTGAAGGTGTCTGGGTGGGGGAGGTAGGGTGTGGGTTCCCCTAGGCCAGGGCGAGTGTGCTAGTTAAGTCCCCTTTTTCAGGCAGTCCCTGTGGCACCCCACCCCACCTGGGTACAGTGCCAACTACACCTAGTCAGGCTCCTGTGACATCCATGTGTGCAGATATCGGCCATAGCCTTGTAGGCCATGTCCCACGGATTGAATAGTGGACCCCAAGTGCGCGGCATAGTGCAGGGGGCTTCTGTGTCTGTCGTGTCCGCCAACGGTAGTGGTAATGCATGCACTCAACATGTCTTTCTTCTGTCCCCCCCCCTTTTTGTGGTCTCCCTGTACTTGTGTGCATTAGCATCATCAGGTGGAGGAGCAGTGGCACCGGAGCAGGAGGGAGCTGCATCCCACATGGCCCTGGAGGGCGACACTATGGACTCCGATTTCACCAGTGGGACAGAGGGCAAGGGGAGTTCCACAGCGGGGACAGGAGCTGACACCAGCGATACGGACTCGTCCTCCGATGGGAGCTCCCTTGTGGTGGCGGGCCCATCTGTGCCCCCGCATCTACAGGAACAGCCGCCACCACCCCCTCCAGCACCGCCCTCCCAGCAGCCCCTCAACCTTTGCCCCGTGCCCGCTCACCCAGGAGGGTGTGCATCACTTTCGCCCCAGGCACCTCAGGCCCTGCCCCAGTCACCCCTGCTGCCCTCAGTGAGGAGGCCATTGATCTCCTCAAGTCCCTCACTGTTGGGCAGTCTACCATTTTGAATGCCATCCAGGGTGTAGAGAGGCAGTTGCAACAAACCAATGCATTCCTGGAGGGCATTCATTCTGGTCAGGCAGCCCTTCAGCGAGCTTTTAAGACTCTGGCCTCAGCACTGATGGCAGCCACTGTCCCTGTCTCTAGCCTCCCCCCTCCAACTTCCTCCACCCAGACCCACACCCCTGTACCTCAGCCTATCCCAAGCACACCATCAGACCAGCATGCACACACCTCAACACACAAGGGTAGCTCTGGCAAACATAAGCACCACACATCCCACAGGCACTCACGCAAGCCTCACACACATGCAGACATACCAACAATCATTGCCTCCACTGTGTCCCCCTCCTCCTCATCTCCCTCATCCCACCCAGTCTCGTCTCCACTCACACCTACATGCACTACATCTTCAGCCACTACGTCCATCACAGCACACCCACCACCACACCCCGCTCACGTGCAGTCACCACCCCCACTACCATTCACACATCCCCTGTGTCCTCTCCCGGTGTGTCTGTGAGGCCACCTCCCAAGGTACACAAACGCAGGCACACACCCACCCAACAGCCATCCACGTCACAACAGCCTCCAGTCCAGGCACCTTCACCCAAAGTCAGCAAACGGACACCTCCTATGACCACTACCTCTTCCTCCACTCCCAAACCCCCTCCATCTACCCGTCCCAGTGTTCCTAAGAAACTTTTCCTGGCCAGCCTTGACCTCTTTCCCTCACCTACCCCACCCCGTCAGTCTCCTAGGGCTCAACTCTCCAGGTCCCAACCTAGCACCTCAGCCACAACATCGGCGGGACCAGTGGTGCCAGTAGCACCAGGCAGCAGGGCAGCCAGTGTGGCAAGGAGCCACAGCACGGACAGTCCCCCACCTGTCAAGCATCAAAAGTTGGCCAGTGCCTGGCGGGAGAGGGGGAAGACACCAGCCATCAAAGCTGCTCCCAGGGGTACAGGTGGGAGTGTGGAGTCAGCTGCAACACCTTCCAAGGTGGGGAAGGGGCACAAGAAAACATGCAAGTCTGGGAAGATCAGCACGGCGGAGAAGACCGCCATCAGCCCCACTGCCAAGGAGCCGACCGCCAGCAGCCCCACTGCCCCAGACAGGACCGCCATCAGCCCCGCTGCCAAGGAGCCGACTGCCAGCAGCCCCACTGCCAAGGAGCCGACCGCCAGCAGCCCCACTGCCCCAGACAGGACCGCCATCAGCCCCGCTGCCAAGGAGCCGACCGCCAGCAGCCCCACTGTCCAAGACAGGACCGCCAGCAGCAGCCCCGCTGCCCAAGACAGGATCGCCAGCAGCAGCCCCGCTGCCTGAGACAGGACCGCCAGCAGCAGCCCCGCTGCCAAGGAGCCGGCCAGCAGCAGCCCCGCTGCCCAAGACAGGACAGGACTGCCAGCAGCAGCCCCGCTGCCAAGGAGCCGGCCAGCATCAGCCACGCTACCCAAGACAGGACCGCCAGCAGCAGCCCCGCTGCTCAAGACAGGACCGCCAGCAGCAGCCCCACTGCCCAAGACAGGACCGCCAGCAACTGAACCACTGCCAAGGACACTGCCGTCACAAGCACCGCTGCCAAAGACACTGCCGCCACAAGCACCACTGCCAAAGACACTGCCGCCACAAGCACCGCTGCCAAGGACACCGCCGCCACAAGCACTGCTGCCAAGGACACCGCCGCAACAAGCAATGCTGCCAAGGACACCGCCGCCACAAGCACCGCTGCCAAAGACACCGCCGCCACATGCACCGCTGCCAAAGACACCGCTGCCACAAGTACCGCTGCCAAGGTCACCGCAGCAACAAGCACCGCTGCCAAGGACACCGCTGCAACAAGCACCACAGTCCCATGAGCGCCAAAAGCTCTGACGCTACTGAGGCCCCCATGAGCAGGATGAAGCACTCTGGGCACAAGGCCCCCTCCAGAACCAGTGGAGAAAGGCATCCACTACCTCTGTCCTCGGCAGGATGAAGCACTCTGGGCACCAAGCCCCCTCCAGAACCAGTGGAGATTCACATCCACTACCTCTGTCCTTGGCAGGATGAAGCACTCTGGGCACAAGGCCCCCTCCAGAACCAGTGGAGATTGACATCCACTTGAGAGACTGTGGCTTTGCACTCCCCAGGATACAGCAGTGGGCAAACCACCCACTGTAGAGACTTGAGAGACTGTGGCTTTGCACTCCCCAGGATACAGCAGTGGGCAAACCACCCACTGTAGAGACTTGAGAGACTGTGGCTTTGCACTCCCCAGGATACAGCAGTGGGCATGGGGCCCCCTCGTAGATTTGGCGTCGTGCACTCAACCGGCTGAGGTGCCCCCCCTTTCCCTCCCCCTGAGGTGCCTGTTTCATTTCTATCTGATGCCCCTGCAGTGTTCTCTCTGTCTTGTTCGGGTATCTTGTGTGGGCCTCGCCCATGCATTTTGGGCCCAGTGGTCCACGGACTTTAATGGTGGAATACCTTGGACTAATATTATTGGGGTATATATTTGTAAATAGTGTATGTATATTTTTTTAATAATGAATTTTAATATATTACAATCGTTCACCTCATTTCCTTTTGTCTTTGCATTCTTCTGGGGTGTTGGGGGTGTAACTGTAATGTATCATGATGTATTAGTGTGTGTGTTGTAGTGGGTGAGGGTGGGGGTGTGGGTGTTGCGTGTTGCGTGTGTGTGTCACTGTTTTTTCCCTCCCACCCCGTGTCGTAGGTGCAGTACTCACCGTGGTCTTCGCCGCCGGCATTCGTGCTCCTAGTAGAGGAGCAAGAAGATAAAGGCTGGAAAAATGTGGAGCTCTGGTTCCATGGCGTCCTGGTTACTCGTGGGGTGTGCAGAGGTGAGCGTTTTCCCTTCGAAGTCCTGTTTCCGCTGTGTTTTTGTTCGTGGTGAATCTACCCCGGAAAAGGTGGCGGATTGGTAGGTTGTAATTCTGTGGGCGGTACATTGTCCTCTGCCTGTCTGTTGGCGGTGACCGCCGCTGTGTTTGTTTGTACCGCCGTGGTTGTCGGAGTGTTAAAGTGGCTGTCTATGTTGGCGGTTTCCGCCACAGTCGTGATTCAATTTTTTTTACCGCCGGCCTGTTGGCTTTCTTACCGCCGCTTTAACACCGACCGCCAGGGTTGTAATGACTACCCATGTCTGTCAGTGAGACAGTCACTGCAATCATGGCGACGCCAACGAGAAATGACGTTGAATTGGTTTTGTCCCTTTCGCAAAGGAGTACCTGATCATTTCAGGAAACAGAGCAAAGTGGGCAGCAGCCATACCCAGCAATAGTAGATCTTCCTGAAGTTAGAGCAGAAAAGAAGGTTGACCTTCCTGTCAAGCACGAACATCCTATTTTGGGATCATTGGCTCTCAGATCTCCAGGAAGGAAAAGGTAGGATACTACTCCACCATCTTCTCCTAGTACCACTTCTGATGATGATGAAAGGGACATGGAGTGGACCCCAACAGAATTCGGGAGATCTCAGGAGAGGCAAGGGAAAATAAAAGTTCCTGAAAGCCTTAGAATTATGTCAGGGGATGATGAGGAGGATGACCATGACAAGACAGTTGTTGTGGAAGCTGGAATAGAGGAGTCAGACATTAATATTCAACCTGCTCCGAAGGATGTGGCACCACCAGCTCCCACATTTGTAAAGCCCCAGCTGAGATCTGAACCAACCTCTACCTCAGAAGAAGTATGTCCTGCAGAGAGGCAATCAATGACACACCCACCCACCTCCAGTTCTTATTTAGGCATTGGCAGCGGCCCACTAAGAAAGTACTTTTTCCCAGTTTGGGATCATTTTTTATGATTAGCAAACAGGAGCAGAGCATTGCCATATACTCCATTTGCTACATGAGTGTTCATTGAGGCACGTCTGGTTCACTTTATGGTACTGGAGGCCAATGACCCATTTGTAAAAACATCACGCAATCCAGTGGGAGGAGCACCTTAAAATACTTTCTGAACGTGTTTGTGGTGGAGAATGTGAGGAGAGTCGTAAAAAACAGCAGTTACAAGGCCAATCATGGTGGAGGTGATGATGAGGAAGAAGAGGATGACATCCTCATGCAAAACAGCCCTGTCACCAGCAGTGTGCAAGAATCACCCACCTCAACAACCTCACAATGGCGCAAGAAGAGTCAGATGGAGACACCACTGCATGCAGCGACTGCCCCATGACGCACATTGAGTCTACCCCCACCTACGTCTCAAACGTTACCTGCGTCAGTTACCCCCATAAAAGAAGAAAATACTGGTTACTATTACGGGCATGTGTAGGCAGGAGGGGGCCCTACGACCTCAACCACCCAATGACATGTTTGCACAAAGGGAAGCTGGCAAAAATCTTAGCATTGGACCTTCTCCCTTTTTCTTTTGTGGGAGGAGTGGTATTTTTTTATTTTTTTATTAAATGCTTATTTTTAAAAGGGCGCACAGTAAGGTACAACGACACCTGTTTCTACTTAACACTAAAAAAGAAGGAAAAAAGAAAAAAAAAGTACACCAAAAACAAAAAGAAAATAATACAAACAAGAATAAAGAAAAAAAAGGGCAAACAAAAGCCACACATCACTTTACGTATCATTGAGAGTTATAATACCTTCAGCAAGTTAAAGAAAATATTACATTCTGAATAAACAACATTAAATACTGGCCGTCTACGTTCTACTTAGCCATTGAGTCAGCTGGCCCACAGTTTCATACCCCTCTTTCTACGTGCATGGCCCTTTAATGCGAACAAGCCCATCTCCAAATAATACATGGAAAGTGCACCAGCCACTGGTTAAACATTTGCTGATAAGGTTTTAGCCAATCTGAAGCGATTCAGCACCGTATGAGAGCCACGGCCAAAGACGCAAAGCATTGAGATTGGCCTGCACACACCTCCTCGTCGATCCCTAGTAATACAAGTTGTGGTGTTAGGACCATTTGCCTGTCGTCCTATCATCGCCAAAAACTTAGCGATTTCGGAAAGAAGCATTTGGAGCTTATCACAGCTAAAGAAAATATGGACTAAATCAGCTCCCGTACTATTGCCCCGGGGGCAGCAAATCCCAGTAGACTTTCCCATTTGGACGTTCTAGTGGGGGTAGAATATGAATTGAACAGTGTTTTATAGTGTTAAGCTTGTGGCGAAAAGTGGTAACTGCTTATCTTCCTCACGCCCTTGGGAGTGTGAAATGCTGGAAAGCTCAGCGCGCTCTGGAAAAGGACCATATAAAGCTGCTCGCTAGTTCTTTTATAAGGTTAAACCAGCTTTTACCGAATTCCAGTGGAATGGTCCTGAAAAAGTACAGGGCCCGCGGTAGGAAGAGCATTTTGATAACATTACATCGTCCTACTATCGAAAGGTACATGTTATTCATACCTTGTCATTCCTTTCTAGTCTTGGTTAACATTGGAGCGAGGTTATTATCAACATTGCTGTCCAAATTAGTTGTTAGCCTGACCCCCAGATAAGTCACTTGCTCTGCCTTCTGCTCAACTTCTGAAGTTGCCCATGCATTGACCATTATCTGGCATTTAGTCTCATTTAATGGATAGCCCGATACCTCACCAAGTTTGGACGTTTCTTTCTCTATTTCTATTAACGATGTCCTTGGGTTTGGCGATACTATACAATATCATCTGCATATGCTAACGTTTTAACGGTCCCCTTAATAATTTCCATTGGAGCAATTAGCTTATTATCTATCAGCTTTCTTATAAGTGGATCAATATAAAGCACAAAGAGCAGCGGTGAGCAGGGACACCCCTGCCTTCTGCCCCTTGTAATGAAAATAGCTGCGGATCCTACCTCGCCATTTGTAATCATGCAGTGGGGTTCTGATACAGCCCCTGAATGGCCCTAATGCAACCAGGATAAATATTGTATTTAAAAAGGACCACCCAATTCACAAAGTCAAAAGCCTTCTCTGCGTCTAGTAAAATCAGTAACATAGGTGCCTTAACACCCTGATATGAATCTAACATTGCTATGACCCGCCTCACATGGTCGGTGGTACCCCTACCCGGGATAAAGCCATGCTGCCAGGGAGAAACCAGTTTGTTAATCACTAGGGACACTCTGGTGGTGAGGACCTTAGTGTAAAATGTAGCATCCTCATTAATTAAGGAAATAGGGTGATAGGAGCCCAGCAATAATGGGTCTTTTTCTGTTTTCAAAAAGATTATAATACTTGCTGCCAGCCTCGATACCGGGACAAGTGCTCCGTCATGGACAGCTTTAAATAATATAAGAAGTTAATTGCTCAATTCCAGATGAAACACCTTAAAAATGTCCAAAGGAATCATATCTGGACCTGCTGTCTTTCCACTGAGCAAAGAGTTCAATGCTGCTGCTATCTCATCAGATGTTATAGGAGTCTTAAGCTGATATCTGTCATCTTCCTGCAGCGGCCCCAGGGGGATTTCGTCAATGTATATGTCAGGCTTGCGTTCCAACATACAGGGTTCCTGGGCCTCCTGCTGGTATAATGTGTGATAATATTCTCTAAACACTCTTAGAACCGCCAAATTTCCCTTCACTATCTGTCCGTCTTTATCTTTGACTTCTCTAATAAGGCCACGCAACATCTTTTGTCTAGTTTTAAAGGCCAGACGCCTGCCAACCTTTTCGCTAAGTTTATAGCTTTCCTGTCGGCGTGTCTGAGTGTTGGTTATATCTTCCTCTAAATAAAACGGAGAGATTCTGGACCTTACTGCTGCAATTTGATTTAGAGTCTCTTGCATGTGTAGATTAATTTTAGTCGCCTCCACTATCTGAGCTTCCAATGTTACCAGCTCGCCTGGGCAGACCTTATAAATTTTGAGCGCAGCTTTTCCTTACTTAAACTGTAATTTAGGGTCTCCCCTCAGATTCCTGCCTTTTAGGCATCCCAAACCACCTCGCTGGGGCAGACCCTTGATTGGTTTCCAGGAAATCCGGTACCCACTTTTTCATATGTGTAATATATGCTTGATCCAACAGCAGTCCCCTGACAAATGACCATGTCTTAGAGTGTTGTTCCTTGTTTAGAGCCAACAGTTCTATCACCAGGGGATTGTGGTCAGACATAATTTTTAGGTGCTTTTCGACCCATAACCCCTCGCATAATGGAGCTGATAATAAAAAGTAATCTAGCCTAACAGATTTCCCATGGGGAAAAAAAGTAAACCCAGGGTCAGGGGCCTAACACTGCTGCCAAGCATCAACCAGCCCATGGCTCGCAACCAACGTTTGCAAATCCTCATATACTTTCGGTTTCCTCCCAATATATCGTCCCTGTTGTTGGCTGGCAGAAAACTATCAATATGTATATTCAAATCCCCACAAACAATGATTGGTAAAGCTCAAGCTGTTAGTTCGATATTAATGAAGTCAATTGCTTCGGGTTCATCAAGATTAGATCCATATATTGAGCACAGGGTAAATCTAGTTCTGCCCATTATACATTCTAAAATCACCCACCGGCCCAGTTTACCCAAAGATCTCTTAACCACTTCTTTCACATTACTGCGTGTCACCACTGCCACTCCCTTCGTTGTTGTTCCCTGTGTAGTATGTGCCAATAATTGATACCCGAGGAATTCCAACAGATGTTTTTTTGAGCCAAAAATGTGTGTCTCCTGCATGCAGATAATATCCGCTCTCAGTGTTTTTAAGCCTTCAGCTACAAAACACCATTTTCTGCCATTATTTAGCCCACTAATGTTTAGCGTGGCGATAGTCAAGTTACTATCATCTCTCATTTAAATCTATGTTTGCGTATACCTGTGCCCCTTCAGCTACAATTGTGAATACACCAAATTCAATCCACTGACCTTCCGTGCGTCCCCCCCCATTCCTACCCCCCAAGGCCCCTACACCCCCGTGACACCCCAAACCCCACACCCAGCCCTACAAATCCCTCCAAACCTACCCTCCCCACAAACCTACTGTAGCTCTGTAAAATGGATAGTTTGCCCCCTCCCAAAATTTGGTGACTTATATAATTCTAATCCTAATTCCCTATTGGCTTTTTTTTTTTTAAATAACTAGTGTCCGGGGGAAAAGCCAAAATAATCACTACAGTGTTGTGACCTCAGCCTTCTACCCATGCCCTGTAGTCACAATTGTCACAAGTGACCAATAATCTTATACCATTAACAGTCTAAAATGAAGTCAGTTTTTCCAAATATTCTCTGGCCTTGATTTCTGAAGAGAATACCCGTACAGTACCCTTATGCACAGTTTTTAGGTGGGCAGGGTTCAGTAGATGTGCCTCCGCCCCTTTCTCCCGGAAGGGGTTTATCATTTGTCTCAATCGCCAACGCCGTTCAACAGTAGCATGGCAGTAGTCAGGGCGGGAAAAAAGGAAACACCCTCTCAATCAATTTTGGAACTGGGATGGGCTTTCTCAAAAACCGCCTACCGAAGCAAATAGTTGCCAAAATAAACAATTACAGCCCTAGGTTGTGGCTGGTGATCCATAGATTCTTCCCTTCGTTTTTTCAGGTTTAGCAGGAACCGGTGGGCTCTCTATATCTCCTGCTCCCAGTCCCAACCTTCTAGTTCGGGGAAGTCACTTCAAAATAGTTTGGTGATATAAGCCCTCATATCTTGACCTTCCACCCCTTCTTTAATCCCTAGAATTCACAGGTTATTACGTCGTTGACAATTTTCAAAATCTTCTATTTTCCACTGAAGATCCGTAATCTGTGATCTGTGCCTTGCAGATTGTTGTGGCACCATGCCCACCATGCCCACATCGGTCTCTAACATGCTAGTGCGAGTCTCCATTGCAGCGTTACTTTCTCTGAACCCCGAGCAGGACTTTGCGATCTTTCTTACCGACACTTGGAGATGCATACTAGCAATCCTGACCTTCTTGCTGTCACTCTGCGTCTGTTTATGTTGGAACATCATTGTCTGGTAAATAAGGTGCAGAGAGGGAGGTTCAATGAGCTCTACAGGACCAGGGTCAAGGTCTGTGGGGTCCTTAGAAGGGTCATCTACATTACTGTGAAGTTCCTGGGTCGCAGAGTAATCCCATGACATTGCCCTTGTCCCTCTTGCAGACTTTTTCTTTTTCTTCCCAGCTATGTCCCTTTCTCTTTTCCCAAAGTCAGCTTTCTTAGATCCTTTTTTGGATGCACTCTCACTTAAACCCACTTTGGAGGCGTTGGTGCTGCTGCTGGAATCTGGCTCTGTTGATGAGCTATAGTCCTCCCCCTCCCTGGATTGATCTGAGAAAGAAAATAAGTTCTCTGCGACCTTACCCTGTCAAGGTTTAAATCCCTTGGGCTGTCTGGTGTCAATAAAAGCTTCATGACTACCCCCTACATGCTCGGGCCATCACCATTGTGCTGCTGTGCAAGTGCTACCCCACCGTTGTGCCTCATACCCTCTGCGTGCTGAGGTGGTGACACATTTTCACTTGTGTTTTGTGCCCCTGAATGTGAGGTAAGAATCCTACACTCTCTGACCGGTACTGGTGCTCCCCAAGTTAGATCTGAAAGTTACGTCGCTTGTGCAGCCACTGCAGAGTCCTTCAATTATATTGTCACTGACCTGGGAAGGGTTAGCACTGAATTCCAACTGCACGGCTGTAAAGCTGATTTCCAAATGTTCCTGCAGCCGATTCCGCAGCGATGAAGTTGTTGAACTAGTTGCCCCCATCCCAGTTGTGGCCATTAAACGTTTCTCTTGTAGTGGAGCTTTAAAAATATCCGGGATCACTGGTCCATCACCATCCTGTGAATTCCCCCTCAATCTGCTCCTTGAATTGGAGTCCTCTAGAGGGTCTGGCCTTTTCTTGAGGTAAGCCGCCTGGAGCTTAGAAGTCAGCTTCTGTCCATTATTGGAGGCAGCCCCTGATGACAGAGGCTGCCTCCGTTCAGCTGCACCGGCACCAGGTTTTCCCCGAGTGCTGCGGGGGTTCTTTGGAGCCATGCTGATCGGGCGCATGTGCCTGCTTCCCAGGTAGCCACGCCTTCAAGACCAGTCTCTCCTCTGCGGGCCCCTCCCACAGCCGATATGTCTGGACGCCGGCACACTGGCGCAGCTCCGCAGTCGCTGCAGAACCGGTATAGCAGCATCACCACACCGACCAGCACTGCCACTCCGGGCTCGCCTATTCCGAGGTAAGGCCAAAAAACTGCCGCTCACGCCATCAGGATCGGGTGGAGAAGAGGCTCTCTGCAGCCTCTCACATGCGCGCAGCCCCTATCTTGTCTCTGGAGGAGTTGTTGTTCCAGCACTACATCAAGATGTGCTGCAATTGGTTGGACAAGCTTTGCAGCAAAGTGTTGTCCACACTATCCACCTGAGACTAATTAAATGTGGATCACTGCACACTGGATCTCTTTTGCGCGGGTAAAGTAAAAGCTATCTACAGGTCTTGGCCCTCAAGAAAATTTGAAGAGCAGTTGACAGCATGCAACAGTAACCATGTTTGTCATGGAGAAATCACATACAGCTGCAAACATCTTGCACTAATTTAACAGCAAGATGTCTGAATGGCTGCAACCCAGAGATCTCCAAACTGGATTTGTTGCCACAGACATTGACAGTAACATATTCAAGGCCATGGCAGGAGGTGGCTATTTCAAGGTCCTGTGTTTGGTACACTGCATCAAACTGTTCGTGTAAGATTTTCTGAAAAATTACAATATACTGACCACCTGCAGATGAATCTGCACTCATTTTAGCCATACTTTAAAGCTGAGAAGCAGTTGCAAATTATTTAGCATGCTAACAAGGTACCAGTTAAAGCCCTGATACAGGAGGTGCATAACATTGGAACTCAATCTATTTCATCTGTTTGAGGAGCACAGACAGACCAGTGACTATGTCATTCAAAGAGGAGGTGATTCAATTGGGAAAGCTGTGACCATGGTTGCAGACAAATGGGGCCTAGCCAAATGCCTGACACAGATGTTAGACTGAGTATGCCAGTGATACCATAGACTTTTTGAATTATTTTCAGTGAACTTCTTTCTTTGCCGGTAAGGAGTTTGACTAGTGTGCAGTGAAGGAGTCTCCACAATTCCTTCATGACATTTGAGACAATGTCTGCCTCCCTCGCATGCCTATCTTTTTTTGCATCACACAGCAGGACTGCCCCAGAATATCATTGATTTACAAGAGTGCCAGTACCAAATTCCACTGTGTTGCCTGTGTCCAAGATACAATTGTGTACCCAAACAACCGATGCTTGGATTGGAAAAGGTAATTAACTACAACTATTGCAATAATGGGTGAGTGATTGTAAGTGTTGATTGATGAATTATGTGGTGGCAGACAGTGAGGGAGGGTGTTCAGTTAATAGTAAACTTGATTTTGATGAATTGCAATGTTTGGTGCCTGATAAGTGATCATTTTTCCTGAGTGAAAATTTACATGAATAGTCCACTTCTTTTTTCAGGTTCTTCAGAGACCACACCAGTCACTTTAGTCAACAAACACAAAACTATATAAAATACTGCAATTCGGTTTCTCTACTTGTCCTTTAACAGCAGTGCACTACACATCTATCTTGCTCGGGTCGGGACTGGGACGGTGTAATGATATCTGTGTTTAACCATTGCTCGTCTTGACCACTGACTCCATTTTGTGCTTAGCTTAGCTTGATACACCATGACATTGGCAGCCACCAGCTCTATTTTGCTTACAGACTCCATTTTGTGCTTAACTTAGCTTCAGCCACCAGCGTTAGAGGTGCAATTATTTTTCCATGCACAAGTTATGCAATGTGTTTTTTGCTCATGTTTTCACTCTTCGTAATCTTTCTCACCAAGGGTTAGAACATAACATGGAGGGGTACGAGTTAGATAAAGATGTACCAGGATGATGTTTACGGTACAGCAAGGAACGGTTTCGTCTTGTAAGAGCACCTTGGGATGTGGCCAATTTTCAATGTGCCCTTCTCAAAACCAATCTGCTTTGGCCAGCGTTTGAACAACAACTCATTGGATGAGAGGAGGGATTTTTAGAATTCTCTTCTCCAGCTTATTGTTTAAAGTATATAGGAGGAGGAAACTAGGCGATATTGAACTCTGGTCGGGGTGGGGATGCCTGTGCCCGCCACTGTCCCTTGAGGGTAGTTCTCTCTCTTCACAGTCGACTGGGTTCATGGCCTGTTGCTGGCAAGTAGATGAAGCAAGCGAGCCCTATGGTGATGAATTATTTTTGATTATTATTTCCAGCTTTGCATTGTGCATGAATATATAATCACTGTCTATGCAGATATATAATACATGATTAAAGTAGTGTATTTTCATTGTTTGTTTTTATGAGCAATATTTTTCTACTGCTGTGATTATTTTTGGAAGTGTATTTCTGTTGCTGCATTTGACCTGCGTGCTTCCTTTATTCGAACCCGAAGCAGTGCTTTAATACATTTATTACTCAGAATAAGAGCTCTGCATTGGTGGAATTCCTTTTATTTGTGTTTCCTTTCAGTTTAAAGTAAAGCAGTACACTTTTATTTCACTGCAGCGACTTTCTTCAAATGTGCACTTGTGTTGTATATAACTGACCTTTTATTCAAGCCTTGAAAAGTACCTTGATAAATGTGTTTCTTGGGCTGAGAGGGTTGCATACCAGAAATTCATTTCAGTATTTGTGTATTTCTTCTTAGTCTGCAGTAAACCAAATAGACAGAGTTACTCAGAGTCCGGAGGAGGATGGAAGGACTCAGGGCGGGACTATCCCATCAACAGCTAGAAGAAGGAAGTTATCGACCTCAAAGGGAAACCATGACTCTGAGGCCTAGTACTCAGCTATCTGAAATGTAGAGAGGGGTATAGATTTGGGAAGTGCTGATTTGTATGTGTCCAGCTCTAGTGACAAAAGTGAAACTCCGAGGCCTCTTGTTTTCTTCTTTGCCTTTGAGTCCTCTTGGTACACTCCTCATGAAGCTTGCCTTCCTTCTGTCATCCTTGACTCTACAAGACAGTTTCTGTTTCACAAACCGCAGGCCTTCTCCTCTCCTGCTCGAACGAAAGGTGAAAGCTGAGCTCAACACTCCTACTTGTCTACCAGACCGGTTCAGAGGGGCACCCAAGAGTGACGGACATTCCTGAGGAGAATACAGATGCACCTCCCACTTTGGTAATACAGAATCATTTTTCTTTTAACAATCATATTTTTAGAACTGGGTGGGTACAATTCACTGCTCCATAACTTGCCTTTTTCAAACCTAGATTTTGATATCTTATAACTTGGGTCTTTGGAGGCAAAAGGACTGTTTGCAATGTATTTAAGTGAACTGTGTCATACTCATTCCTTCATTTCCTTCCAGAACAGATTGATGATGATTATGTGCTGCTAATTGGCCTGAAGAATATTGTTCATATGTTGTGTTTGTCTTTGTCACCTTTCCCCAAATCCCCTTTCCCATCCATTCATCAAAACCCAAACCCTCTTCTCCCGGGCTGTGTGTTTTTTTTAAGGCGTGTTTCAATTTACACCAAATAGATCACATACTTGGTGAGACCAATGTGGTTAAATGTGACACCAATTCACTACAGAATCCTCTATTAACAAAGCAATATCCCACACCAGCCCCAACCATGCATACGTAAGAACGTCATTCCTCAACGCCAACATCATTATTCAGTCATTTGTTAACCATAAATAAAATGCTTAACCTTGTCAACCATTAGACTTTGAGCATATTTTTCATTACTTGAGGATTTCATAACTTTGGTTTTCAAATTCTATGCTCATCATTGCTCAGAATAATTTACTATTTCTAGTTTTTGTTATAATATGTGGCATTCTTTGTTGTGTCATGGTGGTAGTAGCCTGTCCTCAGCCTTTCTAGAGCTGTAATATACATGTATATGTATAACCTACTAACTCTTGGTTTTTCTTTCAATTTAGTTACCTGTGATCCTTTTGAATAATCCTATTATTAGAGATCACATAGGTAAGAGTGGGACTTTGGTGTGATTCCTTCCCTGTTAGCGCACTTCCATAAAGGCGGCATTTTGGGAAACCTTCCAGTAAGGTATTAGAAGATTGAAAGAGGAAGCAGCTGCCAGCCATCACTTCACCTATTCAGATAAGAGAAATATAGAGTGAAGCAAACTGCTTTACTTAGTACATAACTACCTTTTACTTCAGGTTAGATAAGTACTTGTTTATCTATGTTTCTGTAGGAAATATAGGGAATGGCATCGGATCCTAACTGACTGTAGTGATATTTGTGTGTTGACCACTGACTTCATGTCGCACCACTTTGCAACTGGCTTAGCTTCCCACTGTTACTTTAGTGGTCACTAGTTATAGACTCCATTTTGTATTCAGCCTAGACTCCATTTTGTGTTCAGCTTAGCTTCACTGCCACTTTAGAGGTGCGAGTACTTTTCCGTACAAACATGTTTTGCAACGTGTTTTCTATTTCTGCGTGTTCTCTTTCTCACCGCAGAGCTAGGACATATTATCACAGAAGAAGTAATACATAATATAGAGGAGTTAGGCAATCAGCATGATAGGAATGAACAGGACTGATGTTTATAATACAAGCAGAGAACGGTCTGACTTTGGAAGGGACGCCTTGGTACTTTGGCCAACTCCGAACGCTTTTCTTTCAAAGCTTACCTAAACTAGCCAGCATTTTTAAATATTTCTTTTTTATGGGAGGGGTTTTTCTAGAAAGCCCCTTCTTAGGTTCTTTAAGATATAAAAAGATGGCCCGGCTCAGTATTGGTGAATTCCGAGACCTCGGTCAGGATTTAGACATCAAATGCCTGACACCTCTCCCTTGAGGGTGGAGATCTCTTTCTCGCAGTTGAACGGGGTCATCTTCTTGCTGGCATGAGAAAGGTGAAGCATCTGACAGGCCTACGGTGATGAATTTTTATTAATTATTAATTATTTGCTTTGCATTGTGTATGCATATATATCTATATATCAAAATAAGTGTTTGTATCCTTGCATGTATATATTTGCTGTTCATAGACAGAAGATTCTTTATACATGGTCTTACGTTGCTGTTGCACATTTTGAAAGTACACTTTTTACTATTCAAATCTTCCTTCACCGTCCTTGCAAAAAGCTATAATAAATGTCTTCTTAAGATTAAGAAGTGCATTCCAGAGAATATTTTTTGACTCTTTTCGGTGTGTATATTTTGGCTCAGTCAAAAGTAAAACAAAACACTGACATACAGTTTGAGAAATAGATTTAAAAGTTGGGCTACGTGAAAAGGCATCAGTGCAAAGTTAAAGTAAAACACAAAAAGAACTTCAGACATAAAGTGGATTATAAAGATTTTCACTATACTAACATATAAATAATAAAATATAAAACCCACCCTCTCCACCCACAACATGTCCACCACTCTCCCACATCTTTCCCCATTCCCAACCAATGTCCCAAATAAATATATAAATGAACATCTCCAAAATGTCCATGAAGAAAAAAAATGCTCTGCTCAAAATCACACTCTTTTCACCCACAATATTTCCCTCCCACAAAAACAAAAACTTAAATGAATTAAAAAAAGGCTAATAGAGGGTATTCTCTTTGAGGGTCTCCAACATGTTGAATTTGGGCCTCAAGGTATTCCATCCTACGGTACAAATGTGCCAGCTGGTAAAGCATGCCGCGATGGTGGAGTCGGTCTGAAAGGGAGGGCAGGTCATGGATGGGCAGCTACAAGCTGCTGGCAGGACTGGTATAGCCTGGAGGTGCTGGGGTTGGCAGGTGGGAATGGAACCAAGAGCAGAGGCATGTGCCGGGCCCTCCTTGTCCATCAGTGCTGGTAGTGTGCCTCAGTGACCTCTGCCTCTGCCACTGGAGCCAGTCCGTGATCTCCTGCCGGGTCTGTGGTGGTGGTGGACCAGCAGGAGTAGCTGTATTAAGAAAAAATAACAAAAGACAAATTGTAAAGAATTCTCTGTGTAAACACTTGGGACAAGATTTAAGAGGGCCTAGAGCCTCTTTGCTCCACATTAGTGTCATTGTTTTAACACTAAGGTGGCCCAACAAAGCCAAAATCTCTGAGCCAGATTTACAAAAGGAGCAATGCATGCATTGCGCCACTTTGTAACCCCTTGCACCAAATATGCCGGCTCCAGGCATAATGTATGCAAGGGAGGCATTCCCCATTAGGCGGGCTGAAAAATGGCACAAAGAAATCTAAAAGATTTCTTTGCAACATTTTTTGCTGCACTTTTAACACCTGCACAGATCAGGCATTAAAAGGAGGTACACCATTGTTTATAATGGGCATCAAAGTGCTTTGCAGGATTAGCGTAAACATTTTTTACGCTAATCCTGCAAAGCGCCAAGTGTAAAAAATGTTGACGCTAGTTCCCTAACTACTGCATAATGTCCGTATGTTAAAAACGGCACCCACATGGTGGCGTTAGCGGGGTGCTAAGGGGCGTAAGAAAAGTGATGTCGCATTGGATGCAACGCCACTTTTCTTAAATCAGGCCCTTGTTTTTTTTAACTTATATTGTGGTGCAAAATAACTAAATTGCTGGTCTCTAGGGCCATTGGAATTGTTGATGAGATTAGGAAAGTCAGTCACAGGGAGGAACATGATTTTAACAACACATGCCTCACACAAAAGCCCTGGCTGGCTGAAAGAAGGGTACATAAGACACAGTACGTTTTTCTGGCAAACGATTTCCTAAAAACATTAAACCACACTGGCACTTTGTGCCCCATTATGAGTTTGGCGGATGGAAAACTCCATCCACCAAACTCCCAACAGGGTGGCCGTCGCCTACGCAGCGACCTCCCCTCTGGAGCAATTGGCCTAGCGGCAAACAGGCTACAGCATTGTCTCCGGCTCGCAAAGCAGACAGTGAACATTGCGATGGTGCTGGCAAGGGGGACCGCTACACTGCCCATGCCAACTGCATGGGCAATACACGGTCCCCCTGTAACCTCCTGCACCTGTTCTCCAACAGCCTTTTCATGGCGGTGCTACCGCTGGCAGTCAACAAGGTTGTAATCCCCAGGGCAGAGCGACTTTCAGCACTGCCTTGGCAGATTAGGACCTCTGCCACTACCAGACCGCTGGGATGTAAGATCCTAGAAGAGCTGGCTTTTCCCTGGCAGTCCGACTGCCTGGGTTGTAATGTGGCAGTCGGACCACCGCTATGGCGGTGGTCCAGACAGCCACATTCATAATAAGCCCCTTTGTGTGGAAAAAAGAAAAATAACTCTGTTTGAGTGAGGCATCATCCGCTATGGAGTACAAGTATTCTTTTCTTGTCCTAAATGACTGGAAGCATGATAGCTAGCGCATCAGGTACAAATTTGTTACTCTCTGCAGCTGCAATGAACAAAACATCATCTTTGATTCAATGGCCCTGCTGGTCTCCAAATGTCTTTCAATTCTACCCTGACTTCAAACAGGCAGATGATGATTATGTCTCCCATGTCATGTAAACGTATGGATAATTGATATCCTGTCTGCTGTAAGTAGATAGTAGGAAAAACGATGCACTGCAGTACGGGGAAAGGAACAGGATATATAGATTTCATTGTGCATGTTCATCACAGAGTGTCCCATCTGCAAAATATGAAATCACAGACGCTTAATCCCACTTTCCTTCCTGGCTTAAAACCTCAAACACAAATAATTTAAATAAATACACTTGTTTGGCAGTAAGGGAAGGGACCGTGGCTTAGGGACTAACTGAGACTGGAGTTTGGCAGAGGGTTTTACATCATCACAAACGTGACAGATATCTCATCTGCCGCATTATGATTTACAATTTCTGTCACATTTGTGATGGAGTAACCCCTCTACCAAACTCTAGATCAGGTCCTCAGTCTGCTGTAGCAGGGTAAGATACAGAGAAAAGGCCAGGTCGGTACAGAAGTGGTTTTTGCTATGGAATAGTGGGGAGTGGAGGGGATTCACTGATGATGTAGCTTAGGCTTAGTCAGTCACTATAGTTACAATTGAAAGTTGATGAATGCCAAATTTGAGCAGGCGTAAATCCATTTTAGAAGCCATATGAACCACTTTTCTGGGCTGCAACATGTGGCACGTATCAATAATGTTTTTTTGAATGTGGACAGAACTTGGGAATGAATAAAGGAAGGCGGTACTAAGAGGTGACTGAGTGGGCACTGAGAGGGAAGAGAAAGACACCTTGTTCTCATTTCAGTTTGCAATCCATTGAAAGCATTGTAAATGCTACATTAACAGAAACATATGCACATTGCACATCAAATACTGCAGTGCTGGATTGAACTATGCTGCAGTTGGGCGGGGTCCTGGCCCATCGGTCCCAACTCATGAAGTGTCATGGGACGGGATGTCATAGATGATGATAGGTAGGATCTGCCTCAGTAAAAAAATGCAGTGGACATACTAGTAATTGTCGATTTCCAAGCAATGTGACTTACCATCGTCCTTCCCTGCTGCCAGAGAGACTCCCCCTTCATCTGCTGCGTTATCTGGCACAGTGGTGCTGTCCCCGGTATTGGTGGTCTGTACAGCTAGAAAATATATTACACATTTTAGATACCAGATACACCTTCCTTTTTTTATTTTAACAAAATACAACTGCAACACATGACTAAGGTTCAGTTCACAGTATCTCCTCGCCTAGCTAAAATATCACTTTGGGAATTTTACTGCTTGACAATGTTAGAAAGCCCAGTAGTCAAGCCAACCATAATGGAGGGGCAGAGATTTGATGATGACTGTGAATCACATGAAGCATAATGAAGCGGTAGAGCAAATTGGTCAATGAAGGATATATGCTTTTGTTGGAAAATGCAGTGGGGCCATCCCCATACTACTTTGCTGCCATGCTGCACTGTCATCAAAGCACTCTCTTGTCATTTGAGCATGGGAAAGAAATAGAAAGCCTTCTCAACAAACAAGCATAGAAGAACTTGCTTGGGTCTGCAAACTCTGTAAGCTTCATAATACACTACCTAATTTAGGGGATCATTATGACCCCAGAAGTGAGTGGTAATGTGCCAGTAGTACCACCAACAGGCTGGCGGTACATACTGCCACATTATGAGAATGGCGGGTTGGCTGCACTTCTCGACTCATACCGCCATGGCGGTATCAGCCGCTGGGCCGGAGATGTCAATCTCCAGCCCAGCATAGTACCACCAGCGGCATTATGAGCCTGCCTACCACCATGGTTTTTGTCAGCAGCGTCCCCTCAGCAGAACACCGCCAGGCTGTATCACAACTCATGATACGGCTGGTGGCGTTCTACTGGTGTGGCGGTGCTGGTGGTAGCAGCGCCAGCTTACCACCGTCCACTAGTATGATCACTGCCAGATTTCTTGTGGCGGAAGTCCAGCAGTGATCATAATATGGTGGACGGATGTTAGCCGCGGTGACGGTATGTTGGCAGCCGTCACCGCGGTGGTAGGCATTTTTTTACAGCCTTTGTTATAATGAGGGCCTCAGTGTCTTAGTCTTACAGTCACAGTCCCTGGCTTATAAAGTTAGGGGAGAGAAGCAGCATAACCAAGCAGAAAATGTTTAAGCTACAGATTAGTGCAGACCCAAGAGGAAGTCAGCTACAGAAACAAGGAACATTGAAAAAGGATCATGCAGGGAGAGATAAGAAGAATAAACATTAAATAGAAGGAAGGGCATTTGAAAAAAGTAACAGTGTAAGAGAAAGGAGGAAAAAATAATCTAATCGAGAGAGGTACAAGTTAGAGAAATAAATAATATTAACGAGAACTTACTGGGGCCAGCAGAGCTGTCTTCCATGGTGCTGGTGGGGGCGGTGGAACTTCCATCAGCTGTCACACTGGTGGCGGAAGCCTTCTCGGCTCGACCCACTTTGATGCCCGCTTCTTAAACTTGAGTGCTGATGTAAGAATTGGAAAAGATAACAAAAATAGATTAGTGGTACGGTTAGTCTCCTAGAAAATATTTTGAAAGGCAAAGGCAAATGCAATAACATATTGACATTGTACTTTTCTAAATCAGTTATATTATTGAGTTGACCTATTTCTAATTTCTGAAGCCTTACGTAATCCTTATTCTAAACTTTGTTAACTACATTTGTAAATACTAACGCATTGCAACAAATGATCTTTGCTTTGCAAATCGCAACCCCCTTTGACTTCAGCCATTTTCTTTTTCAATGCATAGATGCACACTACACATCACTGGAAGATTGCTTGAGGCTGTACAAGCTCCATAAAAAAGAAAGACACAAAGAACACTAACTCACTGATATTATATGACTACTATTACTACTATTACGACAGGACTACTATGTTAGTGACAGGAGGACAGAGGAGTCAGCATAATAACTTTCTAAATATTCAGCCCAAGCGAGAGCCTATAGCAACGAGCAAAGCTATGTAGTATCGAGCACCTGGTTTGATCAAATTGGATCACATAATATTTGTAATCTTACGTGAACTTAATTTATCCCCCTGATTGTGAGCGGAATGCTATTTGAAAAAATGTGCTTTACCGGATAGGACACAACAAAATTAGTAAAAATTAATTATTAGTAGTCACTGTTGGAAGGTGGGTCATTAGTTGTGTGGCCTGCACAAGTAACGAGTCCGCACACGACCGCCACTGGGAACCAAACACCCCATTGTAGCGCTTGACTCTCATAGGGTAGCGTTGCAGAGCAGTCCAAGCTTACTCAAGGGAGGTGGTGTGGGCTAGTAATCCCCATTCACAAGCACGCAAGCATGACTTAATAAATGAATGTCTAGTCTGTGCTTTTTCTTTTGATAAAGTAAAAGTACATTTATTATTCACACACACTACTCAATACTATGCAACAATCTACAAATATATACAAAGTGATAAAATCACTCTGGACCAACAGTATGTAATCGTGCAGGTCTCCTTAAGGGAGAATATAATCCAACAACCCACATGGCAAAACAATCCCAGTGCCCCCCTTGGTGACATTTGAACATTCTGACAGTATTCAACAGTACAGTGCAATGATGACACCTACATTTGTGAATAAATACTTTCATCCTGCCAAGATGTGACTGTCAGTATCATTATTCAAATTAGCATTATCAGGGAACATAAGAGACTAAATTCTAGCATTCTAACCATCAGGATTACTTTTAGATTACTTTGAAATTACTTTTGGGTTACTCTTACTTAAACATAAAATAACAGTAGAATACATGGGACCATACCAACCTACACCTATGGTAGGCACCCTTGCAAAACCAGGAACAAAAGCTCACTGAAGCTTGTGCTTCAAAAATCCATCCAACCCTTGAGGGGTTATCTCTCAGGTGTCCCACTATACCTAGGGTGGGGACACCAACAGATGTTGGGGGGAGGCTGCGCTGCTCCTGCAGCTCCCCCGGTCTCCCAGTTCTCCGTTGGTGGTGGCCCCCATCTCAATGGGACCACCACAGGCGTTTTAAGGGGTCAAAAAGCAGCCCCTGCCCCGCAAAGCATGCTGGGGCGGCTGCATAAATGATGAGCGGCTCTCCCGCTGCGAGGGGAGAGCCGCGATTCCTTCTCTGGTCTGCTTTTTCCTTTGGCCCTTTTCTTTTGATTTTGGGGGTGCCGGTCCCACCCGGCCACCCCGCACACCAAAACGAGGATCCCTCGTGGGAGGGCGGCTCAGGGAGCCCACCCCTGGCCGCCCCCGCCAGCTCCCCGCAAGGCCAGCACCTCCGGGTGCTGCCGCGGGAACCGGCCAGCTGACTTGGAGTCTGCCCGCTCCAGCAGACAGACTCGGGATGCTGGCGGCCGCTGGGGCCGCGCGGGGGAGTGCAGCGGCACTCCCCCTTCCTGCTGGCATCTTCGGGCCCCGGGATGGCGTCCGGGGCCCCTTTCCACAGCGGCAGGGGGTGCGCGACGGCGCCCCCCCTCATTCAACCTCCTACACGGGACCAGGCTTCACGGGGCCCCGGGATGGGGTCCGGGGTCCCTTCTTCTTCAGAGAGGGGGAGTGCGACGGCACCCCCCTTGCTCCTCTTTCTCCTGGGCAGCCCCCAGTCCCTGGCCCACCCTGGGGGCACAGTCTCAAGCAGCTGCAGAGCTCCACACGCTTCGTAGCTGCTTTCATAAAGGTCAAAGGTCGCCATTCTTTGTCCTGTGATATCTCGGGCCCCCAAGGGCCGATTTTCTTCATTCTTGTGTCGTTCCACTCCTGGTGACAAGCCCTTGCCACCAGGATTACTCTCCTTAGGCCTCCTGGCCTGGAAGGGTCCCAGATCCTCAGGGAGCCAGTCCCACTGACTCCTGCGCCACTCTTTCCTCTGGGTTCCCTCTTTTCCTTCTGGGCAGCGTGCTCTCCTTGCGCTAGCCCAGTCCTTCCCCCAACTAGTCCTCTGGGGGGGGTATGGGGGCCAGCTTGCCTGGCCCTGGCATTCGCCTCGCTGGCCTGGGATCCTTCAGGGGCAGAGTCCCTGCCCCAAGGGCAGTCAGGAGGTTCTTCCTTCCAGTTGTCCATGACGCCCGTCTGCAGTCCCAGTGTCCAGCAGTGAAGCACAGCCAAGAGAGAGAGCTCTCCCCTGTGCAGGACCTTTTAAGTGGGGGCGGAAGTGTCCAGCAGGTCTGCGCCTCTGGCCTATCCAGATGTGCCACATCACTTCCTTGCCCCCGTCCCCTCCTTCTTGCACAGTCTTCTGGGATAGCTCAAGATGGCATCCTCCAGGAGTTAGTTGCCACATGTGCTCTGAAAGTCTCAGCCCCTCCTACCTGACATTCCTCGCAGGGCTTCTCCAGCCTGCTCCTGGCACGGAATGACAGCTGGCTGATTGATGCTAAGCCCTGCTCCAGCAACTGGACAGAGCAGTAATTGGCCCTAATCCTGAGCTGAGGCAGAGAAAGATGACATCCCTGGATGACCCATAAGTTGTACAACTATGCTCCTGTAACCTACTGCATCATTCTTTTCTTACAGGTTACAGTGTACTTTGGTGTGACTCTGGTCTCGGTGGACCCCACAGAACTGGAGTTGCACCCTAGGCCCTCCTTTCCCATTGACATTCAATGGAGAATCCCCCCAATGCAAATATCTTAAGCACCCTGACATTGGCATTGAACTGGGTGTCCCTACAGTGAAAAGACAGTAAGCACACTGACTCTCCCTCACATGTATACACCCCTCTCATGAGACCTACTCAAGGTCACCACCCACTCTGCATAGTTCATCCTGCACCAGGACTACCTAAGCGCAGTTCTAGGGCTGCGCACACTAGGAATCCTCCTCTCACAGCCCTCACATGGTTGCACATCCATGTGCACACATGATCACATGTAACCTGCCCGGGGCCTCCTGCCTTGCTGCGCCACAGCAGCCTGTCCTTAGCACGGCGACACCAGCGGTAAACACGTGCAGTCCATTTTACCAAGTGTTTATTGTGCGGGAGTCACCTCATAGGAGGCTTCCTCACAGTAAACAGTCAAAATCCAGGTGGTCAAAAATCGAAAAATCAGGGCAGTCCTGATGGTCAGAACCGTCCTCTAACAGTCACCAAGCCCCACAACCTAGATCCACAACAGGTCCCTCTCTTGGGCCAGGATATAGGCTCTGTGGTGCATCAGCTGCTTCTGGGTACGCCAAATCACAGTCTGCAAGTGCACTCAAGGGTGCACCTTCCCCCACAGCAGCTGGCACTCCTGCAGGCCTTAGCCTCTCACAGGCCTGCCGCCTGCTGCCAGCATGGAGGGGAGGTGGTGCTGCACAAAAAAGACAAGTGTGCCCACCTCCTCCTCACTAAAAATGTCACAAGGCTGTACCCCCTGGTGGCGCCTGCAGGCTGTGTAGTTCGCTGTACCACCTGCACTGACTCCGTCTCATCTCCCAGGTCTGCCATGGGGCTGGGTGGAATATAAAAAAAAGACAAGAGAAAGGGAAGAACTAGAGACGGAGAAATTAGGAAGTTAGGGGATAACTAATAAAGTGACAAACATGTCACAGAAAATAAAAAAAGACGAAAGTGTAAAATACACTAACACAAATACACACACTAAGGAAATAAATGTGAAACAGGAGAGGATAATTTGGATAAAGTAAGGATGGGCTAGATATAGTAAGGATTGAAAAGTAGGCCCAGCACCATGCATAAAATAGGTAAAACAAGATGTCTGTGTGTGAGGAAGACCGCGCTGTGACATTCGCACTCATGTTGCAACACAGAGGGGGTCATTCTGACCTCGGCGGTAAAAGGCGCCTACCGCCGGTCAGAAATCCTCCATAATCCCGCCGCGGTCGCGGAAACCCGCCACGGTCATTCTGACCCGCAGAAGGCAAACCTCCGAAAATCCGACCGCCACAACAGACCGCCAGACCAGCGGTCGGCGGAAAGGTGGAGGTGACCAAACCTCCACCGTCACGCCAACAGAAATACGCCCATGCCATTACGACCCACGAATCCACGCGGCGGTCATTCAAACGCGGTATTCCATTGGCGGGACACACCGGCGCGGTCAGAATACACACAAACGAACAAAACTCAGCCACATTGGACGATTTGAATCCCACACACCTGATACACATACACACACCACTCCCACACACACAATACAATATAAAACACACACCCACATCACCCACAAACCCCTACGCTTAAAAATTCGTAAAGAAGACAAGAGCGAGACACCAGCATCCAAAACATACCAGCCACAGCCACTCAACACCATCACCCACACACTATCCACACACAAAACAACACACACCACCACACTCAACTCACTTAAATACACATACTCCACCCCACACATCATACACACCACCCCATGGCACCCCAAAGACAACCCCGCTTCACAGACGAAGAACTCAGGGTCATGGTGGAGGAAATCGTTCGGGTAGAGCCCCAGCTGTTCGGCACACAGATACAATACACCAGCATTGCCCGGAGGACGGAGCTATGGCAGAGGATTGTCGACAGGGTGAACGCAGTGGGACAGCACCCCAGAAATCGGGAAGACATCAGGAAGCGATGGAACGACCTACGGGGGAAGGTGCGTTCCATGGTATCCAGGCACAACATCGCCGTGCAGAAGACTGGCGGAGGACCCCCACCTCAACCCCCACAATTCACATCATGGGAGGAGGAAGTCTTGAACATCCTGCATCCTGACGGCCTCGCAGGAGTCGGCGGAGGAATGGATACTGGTAAGTTGAAGCTTCAATACTGCTTCCCCCCCACCTGCATGCCAAATCAGACCCCAACCCTCACCCCCATCCTCGAACCCCACCCTCACCCCATCCTCACCCCCACCCTCACCCCCACCACCCATCCTCACCCCCACCACCATCCTCACCCCCACCCCCAGCACACCTATTCCCCGCCAATGTCTCACCATCACAACCCACACATCCCAAAACCTAGGCCTGTATGCGTCCACTAAGCATGGACACCCAACACCAAAGCATGCCCAATGCATATACACATCCCCCCACAAGCCACCCTCACCAAAGCCCCCACACACGAATGCCAGCACTTGGGGACACGAGAACCCACAGATACACCCATATGCCACACATTGAAACTATAACCATACCTCTATACCCCTGCAGGACCCGACCGTCAACACACCGCGGCGGAGGGGCCAGAATTATCCACACCCCCCACCCAAGAGGCCGTCAGCGATGACAGCAGCTCTGTCGATCTGGACACCGATGACCAGCCCGGACCATCGGGGACCTCTGGACAGTCGGTTCCCCTCACACAGGCACAGGCCACTACAGACCCTAACCCCTCTGGGAACACCAGCACAGCTCCCACCCAGCGGGCCCATGCCTCTGTCTCCAGGGCGCGTCAATCTGCGGTGTGTCTACCACTACAGGGCACCCAGGATAACCCACCACCCCAACAACAACAGGGACCTGGGGGCAGTGGTAGTGGGCACACCGGCCAGGGGGCAGAGGCCCAGGGAAACAGGGCAACTCGGCGGGCAGCTGTGCGACAGGGGGGGGAGGAGAGGCCCAGGGAACCCACTCTCCACGAGGTCCTCACCACCATCATGGGAGCATACAACCGCTCCCAGGAGACGATGGCGACGGTACTGGCCTGGTTCCAGGAGATCCAGGTGCTGCAGGAGGAACACTATCGGGGGTACAGGGAGGACATCAGAGCCATCAACACCACCCTGGTTACCATGGTAGGGCTGCTGCAGGACCTCGTAAACAGCAGGGCGGACACTGAACAACACCCAAGGGCCCCTGCCACTAGCCTGGACCAAGAACAGCCATCCACCTCCGCCGGCGCTAGTGGACAGGAGGCCCCCGCACAGCAGCAGCCCACCAGACCCCCACCTCCTACAGGAGAAGAACCACCCCGCAAGAGGGCCCTGAGATCTCGCAAGAAGACAGAGTAGGATGTCAAGACCCCCGCCAGCAAAGGATACCACCTGATGTCATCCCACTGTCCCACATTGTCACCCTGTCCATCCTTGAACTGCCCATGCTCCATCTCTCCACAGGCCTCTGGACAATGCACCTGTGTGACTGTTACTCTGGACTCTGCCATGGACATTCCTTCACCATAGCCCCCACCCACTTGAAACCACCCATCCCATTTTGAGCACTTCAATAAACACCTATTTTGCACCAAAATATCAGGAGTCTGGCTGTGATTTCAATAGATTGTAATTGACATGACAGTGCAAATATGTCCTTGTACATGGTGAAGTCAACAAACAGCTGCCACAAAGCTGTAGTCCATGGGGAAACGAAGCACAGGACTCGTAGTGGGGACCCCAGATCTGAAATCGGGAGGGAAAAGCCAAAACTCAGTCATCATACACTGGGGCAAATAGACAGGCAGCAGAGATGCTGCAGAGTAGTTAACATTTACTAAATTATCTTTGAAATGTTACCTGTGTCCTATTGGAAGTACTGTTCAATGATTCTGTCCCTGTTGTCTGTTTCAGCCCCGTCGTCTTCCTCCTCGTCACTCTCCTCAGGTTCCACCGCTGCCACAACACCACCGTCTCGACCATCCTCCTGCAGGAAAGGCACCTGGCGGCGCAAAGCCAGGTTGTGAAGCATGCAGCAGGCCACGATGATGTGACACACCTTCTTAGGTGAGTACATTAGGGATCCACCGGTCATATGCAGGCACCTAAACCTGGCCTTTAGGAGGCCAAAGGTGCGTTCGATCACCCTCCTAGTACGCCCATGGGCCTCATTGTACCGTTCCTCTGCCCTGGTCCGGGGATTCCTTACTGGGGTCAGTAGCCACGACAGGTTGGGGTACCCAGAGTCCCCCACTAGCCATACACGGTGTCTCTGTAGCTGTTCCATCACGTAAGGGATGCTGCTATTCCTGAGGATGTAGGCGTCATGCACTGACCCTGGGAATTTGGCATTTACATGCGAGATGTACTGGTCAGCCAAACACACCACCTGGATGTTCATTGAATGGTAATTTTT
Organism: Pleurodeles waltl; assembly: GCF_031143425.1. Classification (NCBI taxonomy): domain Eukaryota; kingdom Metazoa; phylum Chordata; class Amphibia; order Caudata; family Salamandridae; genus Pleurodeles; species Pleurodeles waltl. Next base: position 1,075,651,030 of record NC_090449.1, on the reverse strand, counting down.
TCTGTTCCTGTACACCTGCTCCCTGTCTCTTGGGGGAACCAAAGCCACATGGGTCCCATCAATGGCACCAATTACGTTGGGAATATGTCCAAGGGCGTAGAAATCACCCTTCACTGTAGCCAATTCGCCCACCTCAGGGAAAATGATGTAGTTCCTCACGGATTTCATCAGGGCAGACAACACTCTGGATAACACCTTCGAAAACATGGGCTGAGACATCCCGGAAGCAATTCCCACGGTTGTCTGAAATGACCCACTTGCCAAGAAATGTAGTACTGACATGACCTGCACCAGAGGGGGAATCCCTGTGGGTTGGCGGATGGGGGACATCAGGTCGGGCTCCAGCTGGGCACACAGTTCATGGATAGTGGCACGGTTAAGACGGTAGGTCAGGATAATGTGGCGTTCTTCCATTGTCGACAGGTCCACCAGCGGTCGGTACACGGGAGGATTCATCCGTCTCCTCGCCCAACCCAGCGGACGGTGCCTAGGAAGGACAACATGGAGCACACAGTCAGGCAACCCACAGGTACGTACTCACAGCTAGCACAGTATACGATTCTCTATGCAGTGAATGGCGTGTCTGAGTGGCTATGCAAGGCCTAGGCCTGTGTGACGCAGTTGAAATTGAGCCATGTGGGCCCTGGAAATGGCGGCTGCCTGACCTGTGAAGTGTGACAATGGGATGTGAGGTCAATGCGCTGGCGTGGCACACCGCGGCGGGCGGCGGGCGAAGACCGCGGCGCGAAGCCGCATTGGTTAACATTGAAGCCTATGGGTTTCAGGAGCCAATGGCGAAGGGCGCCGGCGGTGGCGGGACGCACCGCCGCGGTACGCACCGCCGCGGACGTGACCGCCATTTTCTATCTACTTATCCACTTGCGACTTGAACTTTCACAGGAGAGGACCTATACTGCAAGTGTTGCTGTGACCTCGGTCTGGAAGGGACAATGGCTGCTGCGACTGGGGAAAGGGCCCCTGCCTTCACTGGAGAGGAGTTGGAGAAACTTGTGGATGGGGTCCTCCCCCAGTATGCGCTACTCTACGGTCCTCCAGACCAACAAGTGAGTTTAATTCAATATGGATTTGGGGCCACTGGCTGGCTTGGGGGCCTGGCGGGGATGGGGGGCATGTTGGGCATGGCGGGGGGCCTGGCGGGGGGCCTGGCGGGGATGGGGGGCATGTTGGGCATGGCGGGGGGCATGGCGGGGGGCCTGGCGGGGATGGGGGGCATGTTGGGCATGGCGGGGGGCCTGGCGGGGATGGGGGGCATGTTGGGCATGGCGGGGGGCATGGCGGAGATGGGGGGCATGTTGGGCATGGCGGGGGGCATGGCGGGGGGCCTGGCGTGGATGGGGGGCATGTTGGGCATGGCGGGGGGCATGGCGGGGATGGGGGGCATGTTGGGCATGGCGGGGGCCTGGCGGGGATGGGGGGCATGTTGGGCATGGCGGGGGGCCTGGCGGGGATGGGGGGCATGTTGGGCATGGCGGGGGGCCTGGCGGGGATGGGGGGCGTTGGGCCACTGGAAAGGAAAATGCTGACAAACTTGAACGTGGTATTTCTCCCTCCCTGTACGTGTCACATAGGTCCACGCCCATGAGAAGATCGGGATTTGGCGTGCCATCGCCAAGGAAGTCCGGACCCTGGGGGTCCACCATCGACGGGGCACCCACTGCCGCAAGAGGTGGGAGGACATCCGCCGCGGGACCAAGAAGACCGCTGAGTCTCTGCTGGGGATGGCCTCCCAACGTAGGCGGGGTGCCTGCCGTCAACTGAGCCCCCTGATGTTCCGGATCCTGGCGGTGGCCTTCCCTGAATTGGATGGGCGCGTGAGGGCAGCACAGCAGACACAAGGGGGTGAGTACAAGCATTATCTACTCTGTTGTCGCGCAGTGGAGGTGTCTGGTTGGGGGAGGAGGGCTGGGGGTCCCCCTAGGCCAGGGCGATATCTGTAGGCTGGGCACCCCCGTAAGCCCCTGTGTCCCCAGCCACCACCCTCAGTAGTTTGTCAGTACAGCCATCCCTGGGCCGTGTCATCCATGGGTGCAGTTGTCAACTCTAGGCGTGTAGGGCATGTTCCACGGAATGCGTAGCGGACCCCAAGTGCGCAACTTAGTGCAGGGGGCATCTGTGTCTGTCATGTCCGCTAACTGTACCGGAGATCCATGTACTCAATATCCCTTTATTTCTCTCTCCCCCCCCCTTTTTGTTTGTCTTTCTGTGCTTGTGTGCATCAGCATCATCAGGCGGAGGAGAAGTGGCATCGGGGCAGGAGGGAGCTGCATCTCACATGGCCCAGGAGGGCCATGCCACAGAGTCAGACTGGACCAGTGAGACGGAGGGCGAGGGGAGCTCCACGACGGGGACGACTGGACCCTGCAGCGACACGGACACGTCCTCGGAAGGGGGCTCCCTTGCGGGGGTGGCACCATCCGTGCCCCCCGCCATTACAGGTACAGCCGCCACCCAGCGCACCATCTCCGCCCTCCCAGCAGCCCCTCCGCGTTCGCCCCGTGCCCGCTCTGCCAGGAAGCCGGGCATCTCCTTCGCCCCAGGCACCTCAGGCCCTGCCCCTGTTACCCCCGCTGCCCTCAGTGAGGAGGTCATTGACCTCCTCCGAACGCTCATTGTTGGGCAGACTACCCTTTTGAATGCCATCCAGGGGGTGGAGAGGGAGGTTCATCGCAGCAATGCGTACCTGGAGGGCATTCATTCGGGTCAGGCTGCCCATCAGCGATCGTTCCAGGCTCTGGCCTCAGCACTGACGGCAGCCATTGTCCCTGTCTCCTGCCTGCCTCTACTAACTCCCTCCTCCCAGTCTCCTGTTCCTCTGCCTGTCCCACCCACACCATCAGACCAGCCTGCACACACCTCAACACCCAAGAGAAGCTCATCCAAACATAAGCACCACAGATCACGCAGACATTCACACACGCAACATTCCGATGCAGACATGCCAACAGTCACTACCACCTCTGTGACCCCACCTCCTCGTCTCCCTCCTCCCTCCCTGTGACGTCTACACTCACACCTCCATTCACCTCACCATCAGCCAGTGTTTCCATCACCAGCACACCCTCCACTCCAGTCCGCACACGTGCAGTCACCACCCCCACTGCCATTTACACGTCCCCTGTGTCCTCTCCCACTGTGTCTGTCACCCCCTCTTCCACACCACACAAACGCAGCCACCCACCCACCCAACAGCCATCCACCTCACGACAGCCTATCCCTCCTGCACCTGCACCCAAAGACAGCAAACGTGACTCACCTACAACCACATCCTCTCCCTCCACTCCCATTCCCACTGTACCTACCACTCTCCATTGTCCCAAGAAGCTCTTCCTCGCCACTACTAACTTCTTTCCTGACCCTGAGCCCCCCCCTCCTTCTCGTCGGGGTAAGAAGAGCACCTCAGCCACCACCAGCCCTGCAGCCCCCTTGACAAGGGTGCAGGGGTATTGGAGCCCGCCAGCCCGCATGTCTGGATCTTCGCCCAGCAGCAAGGGGACAGCCAGCCCACCCCCTGGGAAGAGGAGCAGAAGGCGGAAGGGGCGCCGCAGGAGCCCGCCTTCTACATCCCCCCCGGACACCACCCAGAGACAGTCACCAGCCACAGCTCCAAAGGGAGGAAAGGGCCACAGGCCGACGACTAAGGAGGGCAAGGGCAGCAAGTTGGAGAGGTCAGGCAGCAGGCCTGCTGCCCAGGAGGAGCCCACAACCCCCATAGCCGCTGCCCCGGGAGGAACCGGCACAGCTGCCCCGGGAGAGCCCACCACCCCCATAGCCGCTGCCCAGGGAGGACCCAGCCCAGCTGGCCAGGAGGGCCCCACCACCCACAGCCCAGGTGGGCAGTGAAGGAGCACCATCCCCGCTGCCCAGGAGGGCACCACCAGGCAATTAGCAGTTGGCCATAGACCGTCCGCCGTCTCAAGAACCGCTGAACTGGGCCCCGCCGTCTCAAGAACCGCTGAACTGGGCCCTTCAAGGCAAGAAGCGCTGAACTGGGCCCCGCCGTCTCAAGAACCGCTGAACTGGGCCCTGCCGTCTCAAGAACCGCTGAACTGGGCCCCGCCGTCTCAAGAACCGCTGAACTGGGCCCTGCCGTCTCAAGAACCGCTGAACTGGGCCCCGCCGTCTCAAGAACCGCTGAACTGGGCCCTTCAAGGCAAGAAGCGCTGAACTGGGCCCCGCCGTCTCAAGAACCGCTGAACTGGGCCCCGCCGTCTCAAGAACCGCTGAACTGGGCCCCGCCGTCTCAAGAACCGCTGAACTGGGCCCCGCCGTCTCAAGAACCGCTGAACTGGGCCCCGCCGTCTCAAGAACCGCTGAACTGGGCCCTTCAAGGCAAGAAGCGCTGAACTGGGCCCCGCCGTCTCAAGAACCGCTGAACTGGGCCCCGCCGTCTCAAGAACCGCTGAACTGGGCCCCGCCGTCTCAAGAACCGCTGAACTGGGCCCCGCCGTCTCAAGAAGCGCTGAACTGGGCCCCGCCGTCTCAAGAACCGCTGAACTGGGCCCTTCAAGGCAAGAAGCGCTGAACTGGGCCCCGCCGTCTCAAGAACCGCTGAACTGGGCCCTTCAAGGCAAGAAGCGCTGAACTGGGCCCCGCCGTCTCAAGAACCGCTGAACTGGGCCCCGCCGTCTCAAGAACCGCTGAACTGGGCCCTTCAAGGCAAGAACCGCTGAACTGGGCCCCGCCGTCTCAAGAACCGCTGAACTGGGCCCCGCCGTCTCAAGAACCGCTGAACTGGGCCCCGCCGTCTCAGGAACCGCTCCGCTGGGTCCCGCCGTCTCACGCACCGCTCCGCTGGGCTCCACCGTCTCAAGAACCGCTGAACTGGGCCCCGCCGTCTCAAGAACCGCTGAACTGGGCCCCGCCGTCTCAAGAACCGCTGAACTGGGCCCTTCAAGGCAAGAAGCGCTGAACTGGGCCCCGCCGTCTCAAGAACCGCTGAACTGGGCCCTTCAAGGCAAGAAGCGCTGAACTGGGCCCCACCGTCTCAAGAACCGCTGAACTGGGCCCCGCCGTCTCAAGAACCGCTGAACTGGGCCCTTCAAGGCAAGAACCGCTGAACTGGGCCCCGCCGTCTCAAGAACCGCTGAACTGGGCCCCGCCGTCTCAAGAACCGCTGAACTGGGCCCCGCCGTCTCAGGAACCGCTCTGCTGGGCCCCGCCGTCTCACGCACCGCTCCGCTGGGCCCCGCCGTCTCAAGAACCGCTGAACTGGGCCCCGCCGTCTCAGGAACCGCTGAACTGGGCCCTTCAAGGCAAGAACCGCTGGCCCTTTGGCAGACGTGGCAGGGCAGGATCTATCTCGGGCAGGGCTGCAGGATGTCCTCTGGCCAACTTGCCTCCTCCAGTGGCAGTGGGGTCTGTTATGGACTGTATGGACTGTGGCTTTGCTCTCCCCAGGATGGCCCAGTGGGCAGGCCACCCACTGTATGGACTGTATGGACTGTGGCTTTGCTCTCCCCAGGATGGCCCAGTGGGCAGGCCACCCACTGTATGGACTGTATGGACTGTGGCTTTGCTCTCCCCAGGATGGCCCAGTGGGCAGGCCACCCACTGTATGGACTGTATGGACTGTGGCTTTGCTCTCCCCAGGATGGCCCAGTGGGCAGGCCACCCACTGTATGGACTGTATGGACTGTGGCTTTGCTCTCCCCAGGATGGCCCAGTGGGCAGGCCACCCACTGTATGGACTGTATGGACTGTGGCTTTGCTCTCCCCCGGATGGCCCAGTGGGCAGGCCACCCACTGTATGGACTGTATGGACTGTGGCTTTGCTCTCCCCAGGATGGCCCAGTGGGCAGGCCACCCACTGTATGGACTGTTTGGACTGTGGCTTTGCTCTCCCCAGGATGGCCCAGTGGGCAGGCCACCCACTGTATGGACTGTATGGACTGTGGCTTTGCTCTCCCCAGGATGGCCCAGTGGGCAGGCCACCCACTGTATGGACTGTTTGGACTGTGGCTTTGCTCTCCCCAGGATGGGCCAGTGGTCATGGAGTCCCCTCGTGGATCTGGCGTCGTGTACTCAAGTGGCTGAGGTGCCCCCCCTTCCCTTCCCCCTGAGGTGCCTGTCCTATTTTCTTTCTGATGCCCCTGCAGTGTTCTCTCCGTGGAGTTCTTGTCGTGGGACTGGGCCTTGCCCCTTTGCACAGGACCCCTGTGATCCACGGACAGTGGTTGGACTACATTTAGTAGCTGTATATATTTTGTACATATTTTATTTATTTATTGGGATTACTGGTGTCCATATTTCAATATATCTGCCCGTTTATGATCTCTTCTTTTGGTCTTTGCATTATTTCGGAGGGGGGTGGTTTGTGGGTTGTGACAGTGATCTGTGGAAATGCATTGATGTGTGTGTTGTAGTGGGTGTGGGTGGGTGGGTGTGTGCCGGTAATCTTTTCCCTCCCCTGTGTCGTAGGTGCCGTACTCACCGATGTCTTCCGCGCCGCCGGGCGTGCTCCTGGTATATGAGGAGGAATAGGAGTGCGGGGATGACCTGCAACTCTGGCTCCATACTGCCGGAATCTCGCGTGGAGTGCGTAGAGGTGAGCGTTTTCCCGTTCGTAGTCTGTTTCCGCCGTGTTCTTATCGGCGGTGCTCCCGCCCCGGAAAAGGTGGCAGATTGGTGGGTCGTAATAGGGTGGGCGGTACTTTGTCTGCCGCCGGGCTGTTTGCGGGAACCGCCGCGCTGTTTGTTTGTACCGCTGTGGCGGTCGGAGTGTTAAGTTGGCGGGCTGTGTTGGCAGTTCCCGCCAGGGTCAGAATTGCATATTTTAGACCGCCGGCCTGTTGGCGGCTTGGCCGCCGCTTTATCACCGACCGCCAGGGTCAGAATGAGGGCCAGAGTGTGCTACTCGCACTAAACACCACGAACATGCGGACAAGCACAACTCCACCCGTTCACACGTAGTCAGGCAGAGTTTGAAGAGTTTTTTTCACTTTACGGAATTGTCATTGAACTCCGCCTACCTCTACTTCTGTTATGTCTTATAAACTTTCATGGTTCTATATTTCGATGCAGACTCTCTGGAGTACTCATCTTTGGAGTCCTAATTCCTTAATGTCTGATTTATTGGGGTCCTTGATGTTTCGGTTGGGCGCTGTTGCCTCATGTTCAATTGAGGTTTAACACTGGCCCTTATCCTGCATCAACAAGTTAGCTAATATCTTTTTAGTTAGCAAGAATATCTAAGAGAATTAAGGAGAAAGGTAGCATATTTCACTCACTAAAAAGTGAAAATCCTCAGTATACTACTTTGATTTTCATTGATACAGAAAAATTAGATATATGAAGGGTGGGTTTTGCAGTAAATCTATGTAATATGCGGGCGCGCTACGTGGGTGCTGAAGACATCGGCTCATGGAACCTTGGCATTGTCAAGTGAAGGTTCCATGTATAATGTGCTTTGAATCTGTGAGGTAGTTGGAGGCTTTCTGTGTGCCACCATCAGCTCGTCATGTACAGGCTTGAATAAATCACATTCTTGAACCTACCTCTGGTGTCCTGCTTCCTTGAAGTACGATATCCTTTTTGGTGATGAGTGAGTGGCAAGCTGATGACACGGACCTAAGTGTCTCATTGTTCCCTGAAGCATGATGAAGTTTTGGCAACTCAGACTCCCTTCAAAGAAGAGAGATTAAATCTGTGTTGTTGCGGCAGTGTGATGTACGTTGTCCACAGCCTTCTTGGAACGCAAGCTTCTGCATTGACACACAGTGCAATTGTCAGCAGTCAAAGACATCAAGCAACCCTGTTGCCAGATGGATGCCCACGACATTGAGCCCCCTTTTTGAGTGGCCGTTGTATATGTGAGGTCTGTGCACAAGTTTATTATAGCTGTATCACGTGTCAAAATGCTGACAAACACAAACACAGCAACATTGCATGATGGCATGTTGACTTGCTGACATGAGCAGCACACAAGTATTGAAATTGTGAGCTACTTAAATAAAGCTGACAAGCACAGTACATGGGAAGAAAAGTGAGTTATCTCACTGATGCGCACAGCATAATGTACAATTTAAATTGCCCATGTGGATGCTGTAGTGTTAGCACACTGAAATTTTGATGATGTGCACAGCAAGTTGTGCATGACTGTGACTTACACAACATTAGAGTTTTCCCTAACATTGTGTGAAGACACTGATTTGCACAGTAGGAGTTACCTCTAATCACCCTTGGTGGGTGCTTAAAACAACAAGGCAGACAGTGAAGCAGTAACTCTTGTCAAACTGCAGTTTATCAGTTTAAATAATATATTTATACCTGTCCTTTTGCTTAATTGCCATCTTTCTTAGCGATTTTTAATCCCATGTAGTACTGGGTGAATGCATTTCAGGGGTATTGCGGCTTACAGGTTGTAATACAATCATTGCATTAACTCTATAGACCAAAGTTCAAAGCTTTCAACTGTCAGATTGACTGTTGTGTGTTAAACTGTATTAGTGAATATTTATTATTGTTATTATACACTACTGTGGAGAATGCAAGAAAGTAAATCCTCCTCCTCATATTTAAACAAACACCAGGTGATCTGCCAGTGGGTTGGGAACAATGGTTCGATGCCTTTTAGACATATCTGGGTGACATTGGGGCATTACGTTCACACCTGAAGTGGAAAAAATATCTATTGCTGAACTCTAGCTTTTGAGGGTAGAGACATTCTTAAACATTTACCAGATTTAGAAGTAGAGAAAGGGGAAGATGACACAGATGAATACCAGGAGACTGTAAAATAATTTCAGACTAGTTTCGATGTTCAAACAAGTTTAGTAGTGGTTAGACATAAACTTTTACATTTTTTAAGAGAGTTTAGAACTTAGGGGAAAATGTAGATCAATACATAACAGCACTGAGGAGATTAGTGGCTGAATGTCAGTTTGAAAATTTTACAGATCAACTGGTTTATAGGTCATTGTAGTGATAAAGCTACCAAACAAAAACTATTATCCATGGGAAGCACTTCTTTAGAAGCTATGATCAAGACAGCTAAAAGCATCAAAACATCCCAGGTATCTGTCAAGGAATTGGACAGTAAAAAGGTCGAACAGGTGGTAGCAGTTAATACTAATTTGATTGCATTTCCAAAGGATTCAAAACTGGGGGACATTTCTTTCTCACAACAAGATGTGTGCTTCCGCTGTGGGAATTTCATCCAGGCCAAGGTGGGGGAAAATGTCCTGCGAAAAAAATGTAATTTGCAAACAATGTGGCACATGTGAGCACTTTGAAAAAGTTTGCCAAAGTCAGAGGTCCAGAGTGTTATCATCAATTATATGTACTCCTGACAAGAGTGTATTAGAAGAATATAATAGTAAAGACCTGAGGGACATGGTCCTCATGATTAAAAGTGATGATGTAAAAATGGGTGACGCAAGTTCATATATTGATCCGAATGTGGAAGTCATGGTTGGTGATAAAGTCTTACAATTGAGGGTGGATTCTGCTGCCTGAATAGCCATGATTACGCAAGAGTTATTTGACAAAGTTTGGTCAAACAGACCATTGTTATCTCCTGTTTGAAAGGCTATGTCATACGAGGGACACAGTATTAACTTGTGTGGATACATTGATGATCTTTTGGAGTTTTAAGGTGATAGGATAGCAGGCAAAATCTATGTAACCCATAAAGACCTAAATATTCTAGGCCGGTTTCATTAGGGACTCTTTGGCATGATTCTGAATCCTGGCAGAAAAAACAGTGTTAGCTATTAGACCTAAAAAAGATCTAGAGAAGATCATGAATAGACATTCACATGTATTTTCTAGTGAATTTGACAAAGTTAAAACTTTTAAGCACAAAATCAGTGTTAAGGTACGAGCAAGTTTGGTTAAACACAGACTCAGGAATGTTCCCTTTAGCATTAATAAGGATTTGGATAACGAGTTTGATATGTTATGTAAAAGGGGCGTGATTGAATCTGTTGATTCCTCACTGTGGTTGTCACTAATGGTAGTGTCTCGCAAACACAATGAGGAAGTGAGGGTACGTGTTGACCTTCATTGTTTCAACAAAAAGATTTGGATTGACTAACATCTATTACCCAGCATCTGTGAGTTGTTGGCTGGGTTGAAAGAGGCTAAGGGCCAGATGTAGGAAGCTGTTTGCATGGTGCAAACTGCGAAAATCGCAGTTTGCGCCATGCAAACAGCCTAACGCGATGCTCATTCACAAATTGCGAGTCGGTACCGTTCGCAATTTGTGAATGCGACTCGCAAATAGGAAGGGGTGTTCCCTTCCTATTTGTGACTCCCATTGCAATTCATAATTGCTTTGTGACCGCGAATGTGGTCGCAAAGCAATTTGCAGTTACCACCAGTGTTACACTGGTGGTAACTCATTCGCAAAAGGGAAGGGGTCCTCATGGGACCCCTTCCACTTTGTGAATGTGGGCATAAAGGTTTTTTCAGAGCAGGCAGTGGTCCAATGGACCACTGCCTACACTGAAAAAACGAAACCAAATGGTTTTGCAATTTTTTTCATTTTGCAACACATTTTCCTTTAAGGAAAATGGGCTGCAAAATGAACAACAAAACTGCTTTATTTAAAAAGCAGTCACAGACATGGAGGTCTGCTTGACTTCAGCAGGCCACCATCCCTGTGAGTGCAGGGACTCGCTATGGGGTTGCAAAAAGCGACCCACCTCATTAATATTAGCGAGTCGCAGACGGTGACTGAGACACCATTCTGCATCCGCATTTGCGATTCGAAAATTGCGAGTCTCACAGACTCGCAATTTCCGAATCGCAAATGCAGAAGTTTCTACATCTGGCCCGAAGTTCTTTTCAAAACTAGATTTTGCCTCATCCTACCATCACATCAAATTGGAGGTCGAGTTAAGGCATCTGATGGCTTTGTTTACCCTTTTGGGACACATCAGTACTACTGTATGCCTTTTGGGCTAGCTTTGGCAGTTTCGGTTTTTCAAAGGGTAATGGCTAGCATACTCAAAGGGATAACAGGCCTCTCTATATTTCAAGATGATGTTTTTTTTTTTTTACCTAAGTCAGACAAACTCATGAAGTTTTGAATTGTTTGCAGACTCAAGGAGTTGTACTCAGGAGGGACAAGTGTTTCTTTCTTACTAACAAAGTGGAATATTTGGGACACTTTGTAACTGCTCAGGAAGTGGAACCTAAACCAGTCTAGTGAAGAGTATCACTCAGGCAAAAGCACTGGTAGACAAAGCAGGTTTGATGTCTTTTCTCAGCTTGTGTGAATTTTATTCTTGATCTTTACAGAATTATGCAACAAAGTTGTGACCCTTGTCCCGTATGTTCAGGAAAGGTGTCACATTTGAATGGAGTACGGGGTCCAGAAAGTCTTTGACTGGGAGAAAAAGCAATTGACATCCGCCAAAGTGTTGAAAAATTATGATCCTGATCTCCAATGTACATTGACAGTGGATACACGTAATGTGGGGTTGGGTGCAGTTCTCAACCAGGTGAAAGATTCTCAGGTTCAGACCATCGGATATGTTTCTTGTGTTTTGTTTAACACAGATAAACAATATCAGGTAATTGAAAAAGAACTGTTGGCCTGTTGGTAGGCAGTCATGAAGTTTCAGAACTATGTATGGGAAAATGCTTTGTGGTCCAGATGGACCACAACCTTTAGTTTACATCCTGAGTAGGAATAATTCCAAGGGATTTACTCCTAGCATCGCAAGGTTTTTAACAAAGCTGTTGCAATTTGATTTTGTGCCTGAGTATGTCCAAGGTGGGAAAAATGGATGTGCTGATTACCTGTAGCACCCATCTGAATTTGAAGAAGACAATAAGGAATTGGGATGTGAGGAGGATAAGGAGGACTGCATTCTGACATTGGTGGATTTACCCCATTAGGAGACATTATGGAGCAAGATTGGTGCAAGGTGCTGATGAAACCAACAGGTCAAGGGTAAAAAATACAACAGAAAGAGAAAAAGTACTTCGATAATAGAAACAGGGTCAAGGCTCCTGAGTTAAAGGTGGAAGAAATTGTTTAGGTGTCATGTGACGAAAGGTAGAGCCAATGTTTGAGTTTCAATAAAGTGGTGGATGTAAAATGAAATAATGTGTGAGTGGAAGGTGGAAAATGGTGGAAAAGCAGGAGTGTGGTATAGTAACACTTCACCAGAATCTAATGGAGGCAAAATCAGACCGAGGGTTGATTGTGAGGTGCAGTGGTAGAGTAAGGAAATTACCTTTTTCTTTTAGGGAGTAAATTTCCTTTTAGTGGTCCCTGTTTCCTTTTGTTTTTTAATTATGGTCATAGATATATTGATTGTGTTTTTTTGCATGATTTTCTTTTCTTTTATGAATTTTATTCATAGACATATGTTGGGCAAATGAGAAGAACAATCTGCATGTATTGAGCTGGGATCTACTATGCTATGCTGTCTTCATTTCTAAGTATTGATTGGTTTGATAATACCACACCATTCTAACTGTAGGGTAGTTTATTGGTATATGTTCATGGTTTAGTTTGTTAATATACTTTCTAAATGTTTGGGGTCACATTTTCATGTACAATGTTGACTATGTGCATTTTGGCAAAAGGAATTAGTCATGTAATAATCTATGTAACATTTGGGGGCTCTACGTGGCTGCTTGAGACATGGGCTCCTGTAAGGTTGGCATTGTCATATCAAGGTTCCATGTAGAATGTGTCTTGAATCTGTGTGGTAGTTGGAGGTCTTCTATGTGCCACCAGCAGCTCATCACGTAGAGGCTTGAATACATCACAATCTTCAACCTACCTCTGGTGTCCTGCATCCTTGAAGTACAAGAGGCTTATTTGTGACTAATAATAGTGACAAATAATTGATGGGAATAGAAGTTGTTCCAAACTGGAGCCCCCAAAATGTGCCTTGCCGAGGGCCTAAAAACTATTTAAGATTGCCTGGCTCTCCTTCATTTCTACTCTTAAATTTGTCTCCTGTGAAAATGGTCCCACATTGATTCTCCTGTGTTCCAGTATCTGCACCTCAGTCATGTTGCAGAGATTGCTTCATTCGTCTCTTACAGGGCCCTTTGCTAATGCAGCACTTTGCCAAAATATGATCTGACAGTGCTACAGCAGACCTATAACTGAGCAGAAAGGTTAGAGTTTGAAACTTCTGGAACAAACTTAAATTGTCTGAAAGAATCACAATACTTGCCATTATCTGCGTCAAGGCATGTCACTTTCAAAATGAATACAAATGTTGTCTGTTTCATCTGCATACACAAAAGTTCGCTGAACCCAATAAAAGAGAATAGCAGAAAAAGGGTCAACAGAGGATTTGTCTTTTCCTGTGACATCACACTCTGTAGGTTTTGAGTAGGCCCAGCTAAATTTAAACTATGCTGGCATTTTTGTGTTATGACTGCTACTAGGCTCAATTATGCCACACTAATCAAAGTTACTTTGGAAATTCCACACAACCTCTGGATACAGAATGTCCAATAATTCATATGCACAATTACTCCTTTTTGCATAAATTTGGGGAAAAAAGCATAGTGCAAAAGCACATTTAGCGAGCATGAACGTCCACTCCTGCTCGCAATTTGTTTTCTGCTGCATTTAGTGCTAATTCTTTTGGACGCAAGAGTGCATTTTGTGCTTAATGTTGGGGGAAACTCCTACTCCAAATGCACATGTAGCAAGCACAAACGGCTGCTTGCACACTCTAAATGTGCTCTGTTGCATTTAGGGCCAGATGTACAAAGCATTTTTCAAGTCGCAAAGGGGCCGATTTGCAGAATCGGCCCGTTTGCGACTTGAAAAATGCTTTTTGGGATGTACAAAGCCAAACCTCAATTCAGTAACTTGTTACCAAATGGCAGTTTGGGTTTTGCGATTCAGTATTAGGAAGGGCCGTGTCAAGGGCGTCCCTTCCTAATACCGAATCCAAATGGTATGTGTGATTGTTTTGTGACCGCGAATGTGGTCGCAAAACTATCGCAGTTAGCACCAGTTTCAAACTGGTGCTAACCCATTCACCAACGGGAAGGGGTCTCCAGGGGACCCATTCCCCTTTGTGAATGGCAGTGAAAACATTTTTCAGAGCAGGCAGTGGTCCCTGCATTAAAAAAAAAACTGCTTTATTTAAAAGCAGTCACAGACATGGTGGTCTGTTGTCTCCAGCAGACCGCCATCCTGGTAAGGGCGGCCATTCCCAATGGGGTCGCAAATTGCGACCTACCCCAGGAATATTCATGAGGTAGGTCATTTGTGACCCCATTGGGAATCGCAAACAGTGTAAAGTACACTGTTGTTCATCCTCACAAATTGTGAGTCACTAAGACCAATACCGGATCTTTGTACATGTGGCCCTTAGTGTTATTTCTTAGTGCAAAAGTGCCCCATCACATCCATTTTCGACTCAATGGTGGATTTTTGCACTAAGGCATATTTACACTAATACAAAGCATTAAACACTGAATTACTTTTCTCATGTAATTCCACGTAATCATGTGGAAGCCTTTGGTAATTCTGCATGATCACACTACACAGAGTCACACGAGTTACACCCACCCCTACTTGTTACACAAGATCCAAAATCATATTGTTATACTACATTGTACAATTAAGCACCACTTGCAGTAAACGTTTACTGTATGTATAATACAAGCACCACTGCATGAGTGATCGTTGCTTTCTCCACTTTTTTTGCACCATCTTTTTAAACATGAAATGCATACTGGCATAAAAAATTGCATCAAAAATTGACTTGAGGGTGGATTTAGGAAAATGTAGCATATTCAAAATATACCACTAGAAGACAGATTTGCATTCTGTGCAGGTTCCATTACAAGCTACTTTGGTATAATGTACCTGCTGCAGATAAGTGCAACTTTAAAGTTTGTATTAAACCAGGTCAGGTTTAAGCCTTTCTTGCAGACTTCTGTATCTATTTTGTAGGCAGCACTGCTGTATTCATAAAACTAACCAGAAACCTAGTGCAGAAGTGTTTGGCTTACTGCATCCATCTGTCCTAAAGACAAATGCATAATTCACATGTGCCATGAATGGGCCAACTAGTTACACATTCACAGCACACTGTAATACCCACCCCATTCAATACCAGAATACTATGCCTTTCTCATCTTGGAGCAGCAACAGATAGGTTTCTTCCTGGGTGCCTTGTACTAATTTAGTAATTTTATTAGTTTTCCCCCTACTTTTCTTAGAACTTTGTAAATAGCTGACTTCACCATGACTAGAAGGAGAAACCCCAGATTCTCAAACAAAGAATTTATAGTCATTGCAGGTTGGACAATGAGGGTACACCCACACATCATTGGAACCCTTGTTCAAAGTACCACAATAATGCAGAAAAGACAAATGTGGGAGAGAATTGTCTCAAGAATGAACGTTGTATCTAATAACAGCCACTCACAGGAGGACATTAGGAATGATCTGAGGGGGACTGTAAGATCTATGACATCAAAAGCCCACCTAGAAGCCCAAAGGCTGCTGATGGTTCTCCAAGGCAAAAGGACCTCTTGCCCTGGGAGGAGAAGGAGTATGGGATCCTACACACTAAAGGCTCTGCAGGAATCCCTGGGAGTTTGGAGACAGCTAAGCACAATCATTGTATGTTAAACAGCAAACATATCTTCTTTATTTCAATCCTAATATATACAAATGAGGGTTATTTTTAAAAAAAAATTGTAAAGGTACACTATGGATTAAATGTATGAATTTATTTTGTTGTTTGTGGAAAGTACCTTCATTCACAATGTAGAATGTAATGTATTTAACATCTTTTTATGTTCATAATGTAATCTGTAATCACATATTTAAGGATCATTGGCTTGATTTTCTGTTGGCAGGAAAAGAACTCTGTCATGGCAGCTGTATATATAGATATATATATATATATATATATATATATATATATAGGAGGACCTTAAGTTCGGCCACAGCAAAGACTACTCTATCTCCACCATGGCCAAACATCTCTAACGGCCCTGCGGATTGAAGGTCGTTGGAGAAATGGCTATATATCCACCCATAGGGTATGCCCAGATGTGGCTCCATTGCTTTCTTTACCACTGAATTCAAGCTAGCCTGGCTGATGAGGGATCATACTCTGAAACTTGTCCCAGGATGCTTATTTCCAGTTCACTGAGGACCTTGCTTGGCAGTTCAGGCTGGACTGTTCCCATGTGGATCAGGGTGAAGACTGATTTGCAGATAGCTGGGTCCAAACTGGGGTGACGTAGAAAGCAAAATAACAATGGATTAAACCCAGATCTGTGACTGGGGTTGAGTGTTTGAAATGTTTCAACACTCCATCCATCATTTTATTTTGTGGTGTTGCTATGTGTGCTCCAAGTGGCTAGGGTAGGCTTGGATGTGGGTCCCTTGCTCGTTGCGCCACTGGATGTAAGCCAGCCTTATTTTGTGGTGTTGATATATTCAGGCAACCAATTAGGATGTGTGGAGATATAGTAATTTTCTACTATCTGTCACTGTCAGGCAAACACTCGAAGTGAAGGACAGTAAAAACAAAATAATGCTTCGCCCACCATGGAAAATGGCTCCCATGGCGAGAGGAGCATTATTTTATTCTGTTTCAGGATTTTCTTTTTGTAAATAAAAAAAGGATACTGTTTGGTATAGAGCTGTGTCCTATTCATACAGCCCTGCAGCAAATTACGTGGGCGGACCCTTTGTCATTGGCACGGAATATTTTACTCCGTCCTCATAGCAGAATGGTGGGTCATCTGCCAAAACATAAATCAGCTCTTATATGTGTTATACTATGGGAACAAGTAACCATTATGTGTGTATGTGTTGTTTTGCAAGAACTATATTATACTTCATATATTAAATAAGGTAATTTGATTTGTATGACTCAGGTCAATTACCTGTGTGTTTTCATTGTTCATAACTTTTAGTGTGTACATTTCTACTAAAGAGGCTATATTTTATACATCGAGTCACTCTAAAATGCAGACCACAACTATTTCAACAGCATTAGTGGTCAGTGACTACACCTCCCATAATGCATCATTATGATACCTTTATTTATCGGATGTGACACTTTCATCATAATATATGTTGGAATGATAATAGATCTATACAATTGTGATGGTCATCTAAGCAGCTATATGCCAGCAGTACAAACTCTTCATACAGAAAGCTGAGTTACTTTAGCTTGTTGCCTCACACTTTCCATTTTAAATATGTTTTATCCCTGCTCCATGGCATATATGGGGTCATGAACCTTTACAGATGCTTTCTCATTTTGTTGATAGCCTTTTCAAGTTAAGCCTAATTTCATACAGATAGTAAATAAAGAGAATATTCTCTTAAAAGAAAACATTGTAATGATAAAGGTAGATGTCTAAGAAACCTTAACATAATAAATCACAGAACTGTTACGTTTGTGTAGTGACTCACAAGGGTGATGTGATGTCAATACTAAGCCTTTGACTCAATGCTATGACTATAATTTTAGTGATTCTGGGCATCATCACAGTCAGAATGAAGAAGTGGTTATGTTAAGCCTCAACTAATTTGTTTTTATCTCTCCCTTAGGATCACAGAAAGGAGCAGTTTATTGACGTTAAGAATAATAATTGAAACTTTGGATTAAGGATTTTAAGTTAAAATGCAGATATTTATATGTTAGTTAACAAGTGTTTACACAGATGTCAGTCAAATCATTATTTTCTTTTACAGTGTAGGACCAGCACCCAGAGCTAAAGTCATGGATACTGCACCAGGTACCCTAACCGCTGGACCTACTCCAGACTTCAGTGGAGACACAATTCCTGCTGTACTAGATCCTGTAGAGGAGCAGCCTGGTCAGTCAGGCGTATCTCAGCAGGCAGCTAGGGTGCACCTCACTCTGTCTGGTATCCCTAGTAACACTAATGTAGTGCTTGTCCCTCCCCAACAGCTAGTAGTTTATCAATGCTTCAAGTGGTCCAACATCTCTTCAAACATCTTTCGGTTACACACCAGTCCTGACTCCTGTATTGTCAACAGCAAAAAACATCTGTTGTTGAGCCAGGACCCAGTGCCATGGTACAGACTGTGCAAAGGGCACAGGGCAATGTGGGTAGAGCAGCATTTGATCAGTGAAGTGAATCCACTGATGCACATAGGGTTCAGGAAACTATGGACCACAACAGCATAGGAGCCACATGCAGTTGCAGAGGGAGCACAATGATCATTTGGAGAGGCAGATATCTTGCTTGTGTTCCCTGTCTGAGGTGCTGAAAAATGGGTTCAAGGACATATGCAGCCAAATTTGTGAGTCATCTAGCCCTTTCTGTTGACCTTGAGTGGCAAACAACACTCCACCAGACCCCTCCACAGACAGGAGGGACCTGCAACCACAGGAGTCACCTGCCATCACCTTGGACTCTGCAACTGTGGAGCCACCAGTCCCCTTCAGGAGGGGTCATTCAGCTGGACCAGTGCCGGAGGATCTCACCAAGACCACCACTAAGACGTGCAAGTCCTACATTCCTACTGTGAGGCTATACCGTTCACTATTGGGACAATGTTTACTACACATTTTGCCTTGTGATGAAAATATGTAGTTTGAACATGGACTCTAAATCACTGTGGCTTTACCCTGATGATTATTATTGATCATAATTGTCAATTCTCTGTCGGTAGATTAATTTGTCGTACCATCATTTTGTATTATCCATAAAAGTGAATAATACCTTTTGAGTTTGATTTCTGTTATTATAATAAAATCTCTTTGTGGATACATTTTCTAAAATAATATTTGTGCTTTTGGTGGGTTGGTAAAAACTGTCTAAAGTAAACAAAGACATTTTGCACAGTTTAATTATGTAATATCCAAACTACAATGGAAGTCAGTAAATGTCTTTTTATTCTACAACACTAACTCCCTATTTAACATACAGGCCCTCAATATGAGATTGACGGTAAGTCATGCTTAACGCCATGCTGACTGCCGCCAACATACCGCGACCGCGGAGGTATACCGCTACGCGTATTATGACCCACACATAGAAATCCACCACTATACAGACACACACACAAATCCGCCAGCCCAAAGGTCAGTGATAAAATGGCGGTACCAAAACCCACACCGTTACACCAACAGAAATTTGCCCACAACATTCTGACCCACAAATCATCATGGCGCACATTCAACCCAGGGAAACCATTGGCGGTACATACTGCTGCGCTCAAAATACACACACACTAACAAAACTATACCACATTGGACAATTCAAACTACACACACCTGACACACACACACACACACACACACACCACACCCATACCACTATAAAACACACACCCATATTACCCACAACCCTTTACCACAACGAACAATTTACAACAGAGAGAGAGAGACACGCGAGGAGCACCCAAAGAACCAGAGCCACAGAACACCATCACCCATACACCATCCATGCACCTCACAGCACACACTCCAACACATTACCCCACACACACACACTACACCCATGGCACCACAAGACACCCCAGGTTCTCAAAAGAGGAGCTAAGGGTCATGGTGGAGGAAATCATCCGGGTACAGCCACAGCTATTCAGATCACAGGTGCAGCAGACATCCATTGCAAGGAAGATGAGCTATGGCGGAGAGTCATGGACATGGTTAATGTCGTGGGGCAGCACCCAAAAAGTAGGGATGACATCAGGAAGAGGTGGAACGACCTACGGGGGAAGGTGCGTTCTGGGGTTGCAAGACACCAGATAGCTTTACAGAGGACTGGCGGTGGATCCCCTCCTCCTCCCCCACAACTAACAACATGGGAGGAGCATGTCTTGGCAATCATGCATCCTGAGGGCCTGGCAGGACTAGCAGGAGGACTGGACTCTGGTAAGTCAACTCTTTACTCCTTTCACTCCCCTACCTGCATGCCATCACATACCCCCAACCTCACCCTCACCCTCACTTCCATCTCTCCACCACCTTCTACACACCTCACCATCACAACCCACCCCTCCCACAACCAAGCCCTGCATGCAACACCAATGCACGGACACCCATCACCCCAGAATGCACAGTAGTGACAATCACTTAGTGAACCAAATCACAACTCACACAAGCAAAAGCTGCCTTGGTATAACAATCATGGAGGGAAACATACCCATGCAACATATGTCACACGCAGAAACAATAACACTGCATTTACATACCCGCAGGACCCCCACACAACATCACCAGAGAGGAGGTGCCAGCAACATCCAGTCCACCCCCAGAAGAGGCCCACAGTGATGAGAGCAGCTCTGCACGCCTGCATATGGATGAGCAACCTGGCCCATCTGGGATTTCTGGACAGTCGGTTACCCAGCCACAGCCCCATACCACCACAGAGCCTCCCCCCTCAGGAAACACCAGCACAGCACCCACCCAGGGGACAAATCTCACTGTCCCCAGGACAATTCAATCAGCAGTGTGTCCACCACTACAGGGACCCAAGGCAACCCCACAAACATAGGACGATCAGGGACCTGGGGTCAGTGGCAGTGGGTACACGGTTCAAGGGACAGAGGCACAGAACAACAGGGAAGCTGGGAGGACTGCTGTGCGACAGGGGGAGGACAGGGCAAGGGCACTGACCCTCCACGAGGCACTTGCAGGGATCCTGGGAGCATACCACCATTCCCAGGAGACCATGGGCCAGATACTGGCCAAGTTGCAGGAGACCCAGCGGCTGCAGGAGGGACTGTACTGGGGGATCAGGGCGGACCTGAAGGACATCCACACCACCCTGGTCACCATTGCAGGGGTGCTGGCAGACATGGCCAACACCATGAGGGAGGCAGTGGCACACCACTGGGCCCCTGACACTAGCCACACCGATGAACAGCCCTTCACCTCTGCCAACGCTAGTGGACAGGAGGCCCCGCCACGGGAATAACAGGACACCAGAACCCGACCCCTTGCAGAAGGAGAACCACCACGCAAACGGTCCCTGCAATCGAGGCAGAAGCCAGAGAACATTACCAAGACCCCCGTCCGGAAATAAGACTCTCCTGAATGTCACCCTTGTGTCCCACTCTGTCACACTCTCCACCTTGAACTGCCATTGCTCCACTTCCTATGCCCCCTTGGACAATGCACCTGTGATACCAAAAGACTGTACTCTATCATGGACTCTCATCCACCATCACCCAAGCCCATTGCACATCCCCATTTACTTTTCAGCACTGAAATAAACACCCTTGGAATAAACATGTATGGAGTATGTCGAATGATTTAATGATGTAGTTGTTAAACAGTCTGTAGACATTGCAAATAGACAGTACAGTGATGTAAACATAGGTATGACCTATACTTGCTGCAGGCAATACACCAGGAGCCAATGGAGGGCACAAATATCTGCAAATAGATATGTTAAAGGGTACAATAAGTGGGCTGTGCAGTGGGAACACCAGCCAGGCAGAAAATATTAACTTGACAAAACAGCAATGGAAGGTGAGATTACAGTGTCTTACCTGTGTGTCACTGGAAGTACTGTTGTATTATAGTCTTTCTGTTGCCACATCCTCTTCCTCTGCCTCCTCTTCATCACTGTCCACAGGCTCCACCGCTGCCACACAATCATCTCCAGCCTCATCCTCCTGCAGAAAGGCACCTGGCGTCTCAAGGCTAGGTTGTGCAACATGCAACATGCAACGATGATCTGGCAGACGTTCTTGGGTGAGTAGCACAGGGATCCACCTGTAGATGGAGGCACCTGAACCTGGCCTTCAGGAGGCCAAAGGTTCACTCAATGATCCTCCTTATTCACCCATGTGCCTCATTGTAACGTTCCTCTGCGGTTGTATTCCTCACTGGGGTCAGTAGCCATGAGAGGTTGGGGTAACCAGAGTCACCTGCAAATACCAAGGGATACCATTTAGCCAGACACTCACACTTAGGGCCAACCCCACACCCATATACCAACATCCACTGAGTGGGAACCATGGGCTCACCTATTAGCCACATCCGGTGCCTCTGGAGTTGAGCCACCACATATGGGATGCTGCTATTCCTCAGGATATAGGCATCATGCACAGACTCAGGATACTTAGCATTGACATGGGAGATGTACTGGTCTGCCAAGCACACTATCTGCGCATTTATAGAGTGAAAGCTTTTTTGATTTCTGAACACCTGTTCATTTCTCCAGTGGGGGCTGACAAAGGCAATATGTGTACCATCAATAGCACCAATGATGTTGGGGATATTTCCAGTGCATAGAATTCAGCCTTTACTGTGGCCAAATCCTCCACCTAGGGGAAAACGATGTCGCTGCTCATGTGTTTCATCAGGGCAGACAACACTCTGGTCAGCACGTTTGAGAACATAGGCTGTGACATCCCTGCTGCCATTGCCACTGTCACTTGGACGGAGCCACTTGCCAAGAAATGGAGCACAGATAGGACTTACAAAAGAGAAGGTATCCCAGTAGGGTGACGGATAGCTGAGATCAGTTCTGGCTCCAATTGGGCACATAGCTCTTGGATTGTGGCCCTATCAAGTCTATAGGTGAGGATAATGTCCCTGTCCTCCATTGTTGTCAGGTCCACCAGGGGTCTGTACACGGGGGAATGTCTCCATCCCTTATTAATCTCCAGTGGTTGAACTCTAGGATGAAAAACGGTGAGCAGATGGTCATATTCATACATATCCTCAGAGTAAAATGCCTTGCATGTTGTGACAGAAACAGTATGTGAACGTGTAGTTAAGTTAATGTGCCTATGTCTGCTGTGACGCAGTTAGGTGCCATGGCCTGTTCACCCCTGAAATGGCGGCCGCCTGATCTGTGAGGAGGGACAAGTGGAAATGAGATAATTCCGCTGGCGTTGTGTGGTTATCATTGGGCCCTATGGGTTCCAGTAGCCAATGACAATGTAATCCGGCAGTGACGGTATGCACCGCCGCAGACGTAACCGCCATTTTCTATCTGTTCACTCACTTGCTACCTGACCTTTAACAGGAAAGGAACTACACTGCAAGTGCTGCTATGACCTGTGTCTGGAAGCGACCATGGCTCGAGTGACTGGGTGTCTGGGGAAAGGGCTCCTGCCTTCACTTCGGAGGAGTTGGAGAGACTGGTGGATGGGGTCCTACCCCAGTACTGTTTACTTTATGGTCCTCCAGACCAACAGGTGAGTACACTGTGAGCACGATGCATGGGGCATGAATGCATGGAGTGCTGCGTGTGTAAGCCTCGTGTAAGGAGGGGTGGCTGAGGGGTCCTAGGCAGAGCGCTGCATGTCTGGTGGTCAATGTCTGTGCGTACGGGGATGGGAGGGATATGGTGGGCCATGAGTGCAACAGGCAGGACGGTATGACTCATTCCTTTTTCTATGCATCTTTTTCTGCAGGTCAGCGCCCATCAGAAAAAGGGTATTTGGCGTGCCATTGCCAAGGAAGTCCCTGGGGGTCTTTGACAGGTGGAGCACCCACTGTCGCAAATGGTGGGAGGACCTGCGTCTCTGGACAAGGAAGATGGAGGAGGCCCAGCTGGGGATGGCCTCCCAACGAGGAAGGGGTGCCTGTTGTACCATGACACCCCTGATGTTCTGCATCCTGGCGGTTTCCTATCCAGAGTTGGACGGGCGCTTGAAGGCATCACAGCAGCCACAAGGGGATGAGTACAGTTTCAGATTTACCAAACTGCGCACGTTGAGGTGCTATCTGGGTGGGGGATGTGGGTCTGTGGGTGCCCTTAGGCCTGGACGAACATGGCAGGGTAGGTTCCATGATGGGCAGGGTCTGATGCACTCCAACCCCAAATATGCTAATGGGCATCGCCTACTGGGCAGGGTCCTGTGGGTTTCAGGTGTGCTGCTATTGGCCTTAGGCATTGCACTCCATGGGCTGGGTACTAGCATTGTAACTGGTAGTGTATGGCCTACTGCATAGGACTGTTCCCTGTGTGTTATGTACGCCAACTGTGATGTTGTTACTGGCATTAGCCAAGGGTATCCCAGGTCTCTTTCCCCCCTTTTTGTTTTGTCACCCTGTCCTTGTGTGCATTAGCATCATCTGGCGGAGGAGCAGAGGCACAGGCGACGGAGGGAGCTGCATCCCACATGGCCCATGAGGCCGAATCCAATGACGGTGAGGGCACCAGTGAGGCGAGGGGAGCACCACGGTGGAGACTGGAGGGGACAGTTCGGACAGTGACACCTCCTCCAATGGAAGCTCCCTGGTGGTGGCGGACACCAACTACACATACAGCCGCCACCCCCGTACCAGCACCGCCCTCCCAGCAGCCCCCAAATGTGTTTCCCATGCCCGCTCCCCCAGGAGGGTTGGCATCTCCTTCGCCCTAGGCAGCTCAGGCCCTGCCCCAGTCAGCCCTGCTGCTCTCAGTGAGGAGGCTATTGACCTCCTGCGATCCATCTCCGTTGGGCAGTCAACCATAGTGAATGCCATGCAGGGACTGGCAGCCCATTTGCAACAAACAAATGCATTCCTGGAGGGCATTCACTCTGGTGTGGCGGCCCCACAGAGATCATTCAAGGCTCTGGCCAACTACCTGGGGCAGCCATTGTCCCTGTCTCTAGCCTCCCCCCTCCAACTTCCTCTATCCAGTCCCATTCCCCTGAACCCCAGCCTATCCCAAGCACACCTTCAGACTAGCATGCACCCAAATCAACAAACAGAAGTGGCTGAGGCAAACAAAAGCACCACACTTCACCCCATGGGCACTCACACAAGCACCATCCAGATGCAGACACACCAACTTCCACTGCCTCCACTGTGTCCCCCTCTTCCTCGTTGTTCACATCCCTCCCAGTCGTGTCTCCACTCACACCTGCATGCACTACATCCACACCCACTGCCTCCATCACCATCACGCCTATCACTACACGCCCCTCACTGCCAGTCACCACCCCCACATCCATGCACACGTCCCCTGTGTTCTCTCCCACTGTGTCTGTGCCCCTTCCTCCCAAAGTACCCAAACGCAGGCACTCAGACACCCAACAGCCATCCACCTCACAACAGCATCCAGCCCATGCACCTTCACCCAAACACAGCAGACTAACACATCCTACCACCACTCCCGCTTCCTCCACTCCCAAACCTTCACCCTCTTTCAGCCCCAGTGTCCCTAAAATGCTTTCCCTCTCCACCCTTGAACTATTCCCTGCCCCTCCCACCGTCCTTCACTTCAGGCTATGGTGGTCAAGACACAGGCTAGCACCTCAGCTACCCAGTCCACGGACACTGTTGTTTCTGCAGCCACTGCAGTTGTGAGAGGCTCCAAGAAGACACCCATCCACACAGCCAGTGTGCCAGCACCAGCTTTCAAGGGCAAAAAGGGAGCACCATCTGCCAAGGGCAGGGAGGTACCACCAGCTGCCAAAAGCAAGGAGGCACCACCAGCTGGCATAGGCAAGGAGGCACCACTAGCTAGCAAAGGCAAGGAGGCACCACCAGCTGACAGAAACAAGGAGGCACCACTAGTAGGCAAGGGCAGGAAGGGAACATGAGCTGCCAAGGACAGGAAGGGAACACCAGCTGCCAAGGACAGGAAGGGAACACCAGCTGCCAAGGACCGGAAGAGAACACCGCTGCCAAGGACAATGAGAAATGCACTGACACCGCTGCCAGGATGGATAATGAGCCTGGTGCTGGAGCATCATCTGCCCACACAACACCAGCCATGGCACTTCAGCCGTTCGAGGCTGCGGGGGAAGGACTGGAGCCTCCCCGCACCGCCGCCAGCCCAGTCACCAGCCCAGCCGCCAGCACCACCGCCAGCAACGTCACCAGCACCACTGCCACCACCACTGCCAGCAGCAGCAGCCTCAGTGGGCAGCTGTCCGAGGCTGCGGGGGAAGGACTAGAGCCTCCCCCCACCACAGGCAGCACCGCTGCCAGCATTGCCACCAGCAGCGTCACCAGCACCGCCACAAGCACCACTGCAACCACCACTGCCAGCAGCAGCAGCCCCGGTAGGCAGCTGTCCGAGGCTGCTGGGGAAGGGCTGGAGCACTGCCACCACTGAGCAGCCATGACCGCCGGCAGGCAGTGTGTAGTTGTGCCTCCATGAGCTGTAGTGCGTCCTGGCCCCTGCAACAACTGTAGGTGTGACACCGAGGTGAGAGAATGTGACCTTGCACCCTACAAGATCTGCATCACAGGGCACAAAACCCCCTCCAGAACCAGTAAAAGAAGGCTTCCACTCACCTCCTCCTTGCCAGGATGAAGCACACTGGGCACGATGCCCCCTCCAGAACCAGTGGAAGAAGGCATCCACTAGAGAGATTGTGGCTTTGCACTTCCCAGAACCAAGCAGTGAGTAAACCACCCACTTAAGTGACTATGGCCCTCATTACAACCCTGGCGGTCGGTGTTAAAGCGGCGGTAATACCGCCACCAGGCCGGCGGAAAACAAAATTGGATTACGACAGTGGCGGAAATCGCCAACATAGACAGCCACTTTAACACTCCGACCGCCACAGCGGTAGAAACAAACAGCGCAGCGTACACCGCCAACAGACAGGTGGGAGACAAAGTACCACCCACTGCATCACAAGAGGCCTATCCACCACCTTTTCCGGGGCAGAACCAATGCTATCAAAAGCACAGCAGAAACAGTACACAGAAGGGAAAACACTCACCTCTTGACACCCAACGAGGAACCAGGACGCCATGGAGCCCGAACTACATGTACTGCCCATGTTGGTTTACCTCCTCTTCTACCAGGAGTACGAACGGCGGTGGCGGCGACCATGGTGAGTACGGCACCTACAACACGGGGGGGGAGAAAAGATAGTGACACACACACGCAACACCCCCACCCTCACCCTCACACACAACAACATACACACAAATACATGCAGCAACATAACATATACACCCACCACCCCCTGGAAGAATGCAAGGACAAAAGGAAATGATTGTAACCATTGTAATCATTAAAAATCCATTAGTCAAAAGTCAAAATTGAGTATATACAAATATGTACACCAACTACACAAGTCTGGATAGTGTATTAATCATTGTCCGTGAACCACTGGGCCCAAAATGCATGGGCGAGGCCCACACATTATCCTGGAGAGTGCAAAGCCACAGTCTCTCAAGTGGGTGGTTTGCCCACTGCTTTATCCTGTGGAGTGCAAAGCCACAGTCACTCAAGTCTCTCCAGTGGGTGGTTTGCCCACTGCTTTATCCTGGGGAGTGCAAAGCCACAGTCTCTCAAGTGGATAACAGTCTCCACTGGTTCTGGAGGGGGCTTAGTGCCCAGAGTGCTTCATCCTGCCAAGCACCGAGGTAGTGGATGTATCTCTCCACTGGTTCTGGAGGGGGCTTTGTACCCAGAGTGCTTCAGTTCCCAGAGTGCTTCATCCTGCCAAGGACTGAGGTAGTGGATGTATCTCTCCACTGGTTCTGGAGGGGGCTTTGTGCCCAGAGTGCCTCATCCTGCCAAGGACTGAGGTAGTGGATGTATCTCTCCACTGGTTCTGGAGG
The DNA here is from genome assembly GCF_031143425.1 of Pleurodeles waltl. Classification (NCBI taxonomy): domain Eukaryota; kingdom Metazoa; phylum Chordata; class Amphibia; order Caudata; family Salamandridae; genus Pleurodeles; species Pleurodeles waltl. The sequence continues at coordinate 1,075,623,590 of NC_090449.1, read as the reverse complement.
GGGCCTGGTGCCCAGAGTGCTTCATCCTGCCAAGGACTGAGGTATTGGATGTCTTTCTCCACTGGTTCTGGAGAGGGATTTGTGCCCAGAGTGCTTCATCCTGCCAAGGATTGAGGTAGTGGATGTATCTCTCCACTGGTTCTGGAGGGAGCTTTGTGCCCAGAGTGCTTCATCCTGCCAAGGACTGAGGTAGTGGATGTATCTCTCCACTGGTTCTGGAGGGTGCCTGGTGCCCAGAGTGCTTCATCCTGCCAAGGACTGAGGTAGTGGATGTATCTGTCCACTGGTTCTGAAGGGGTCTTTGTGCCCAGAGTGCTTCATCCTGCCAAGGACTGAGGTAGTGGATGCCTTTCTCCACTGGTTTTGGAGGAGGCTTTGTGCCCAGAGTGCTTCATCCTGCCAAGGACTGAGGTAGTGGATGTATCTCTCCACTGGTTCTGGAGGGGGCCTGGTGCCCAGAGTGCTTCATCCTGCCAAGGACTGAGGTAGTGGATGTATCTCTCCACTGGTTCTAGAGGGGACTTTGTGCCCAGAGTGCTCCACGTGCAGTGTGGCCGGTACAATTCCATCACCTGGGTGTGCGTGCCATGAGATTTGCGAGGTTCAGGTAGCATGATACGCCATGGAGGCAGCAACATACCCCACACTGCTGCGGCTGTGCCTTCCACCTGCATGTGTAAACAGTGATGGAAGAAATGCCTCATGGAAGATGCCCAGGGTGCAGGCACTCTCCTCCAGCCTCAGATGACTGACCACTGGGGATGGTAGCCTTGTCAGTGGTGGCGGTGCTTGCAGCGGTGGTGGCGCCGGTGCATGGGTCAGCACCTGCAGAGGGACACAGCAGGACATCTCCTGCAGCCTCGGACGGCTGCCCAATGGGGAAGAGGCTGGGGACTGTCGCTGAGGCTGTAGACGTGCCGGGGCGGTGCGGGAGGCGGTGCTTGCGGTGGTGCTTGTGGCGGTGCTGGCGGCGGTGCATGGGTCAGCACCTGCTGAGGGACACAGTAGGATGTCTCCTGCAGCCTCGGATGGCTGCCCTCTAGGGAAGTAGCTGGGGACTGTCATTAAGGCTGTAGACGTGCCGGGGGCGGTGCAGGTGGCGGTGCAGGTGGCGGTGCAGGTGGCGGTGCAGGTGGCGGTTGTGGTGGCGGGGCAGCTAGCGGTGTTTGCCGCTGTACAGGTTGCCGTGGTCATGGACAGAAAGTGTGACACTGGTCCCTCAGTCGGTGCCACCATGCCCTTTACTGACCTGCTTTTCAGTTTTTGGCCCTTCCCCAGCTTTGATGGTGCCGCAGTTGTCTTGCCATGATCCCCTTTGGTTTTTGCTGAGCCCTTGGTGGCTGGTAATTTCGGCTTCTCCCTCTGGGATGTGGGCACTTTTTTCATCTTGGCAGGTGGCGGAATGTCCTTGCCGTCGCTACGTGGCACACTGGCAGTCCTGATGTGTGGCGCACTTGATGACCCCGCAGTTGCTGGCACCACTGTGCCTGGGGATTTTGTGGCTGAGGTGCTGGGCTGAGACCTGGAAAGCCTGGCCCTAGGGGAAGGACGGGGGGGAGGTGAAGGGAAGAGGTTAAGGTTTGCCAGGAAAAGCTTTTTAGACACACTGGGACGGGAAGATGGAGGGGGTTTGGGAGTGGGGGTAGAGGTGTATGTCTGCTGAATTTGGGTGAAGGTGCATGGGCCGACGGCTGTGGTGAGGTGGATGGCTGTTGGGTGGGTGTGTGTCTGCGTTTGTGTACTTTGGGAGGAGGGCTCACTGACACACTGGGAGAGGACACTGGGGATGTGTGAATGGTAGTGGGGGGGTGAGTGCACGTGAGCGGTGTATGGTGATGGGCATGCTGGTGATGGAGGCAATGGCTGAGTATGTAGTGCATGCAGGCGTGAGTGGAGACGAGACAGGGAGGGAGAAGGAGGGCGTGGAGGAGGGAGACACAGTGGAGGCAGTGGATGTTGCTGTGTCTGCATGGGGATGGTGCTTGTGTGAGTGCCTGTGGGATGTGTGGTGCTTATGTTTGCCTGAGCCACTCTTGTGTGTTGATGAGTGTGCATGCTGGTCTGATGGTATGCTTGGGATAGGCTGAGGTACAGGGGATTGGGTCTGGGTGGAGGACGTTGGAGGGGGGAGGCTGGACACAGGGACAATGGCTGCCATCGGTGCTGAGGCCAGAGCCTGAAATGCTCCCTGTTGGGCTGTCTGCCCAGAATGAATGCCCTCCAGGTATGCATTTGTTTGTTGCAAATGCCTCTCTACACCCTGGATAGCATTCACAATGGTAGATTGCCCAACAGTGAGGGATCTCAAGAGGTCAATACCCTCCTCACTGAGAGCAGCAGGGCTGACTGGGGCAGGGCCTGAGGTGCCTGGGGAGAAGGAGATGCCCACCCTTCTGGGTGAGCGGGCACGGGACACACGCTGAGGGGCTGCTGGAAGGGCGGTGCTGGTCGGGGGTGGCAGCTGTACCTGTTGATGCGGTTGACACAGAAGTGCCCGCCACCGCAAGGGAGCTCCCATCAGAGGAGGAGTCGCTGTCACTGGTGTCTGCTCCTGTCCCCTCCTTAGAGCTCCCCTCACCCTCCGTCCCACTGGTGGCTTCAGACTCTGTTGTTTCACCCTCAAGGCCCAAGTGGGTTGCAGCTCCCTCCTCATCCGGTGCCAATGCTCCTCCACCTGATGATGCTATTGCACACAAGAACAGGGAGACCACAAAAAGGGGGGGGAAGGACAGAAGAAAGACATGTTCAGTGCATGCAGCACCACTACCGTTGACGGACACAACACACATGGAGCAGCCCTCTGCACTACGCCATGCACTAACAGTTCCTAGAAATTTCAGCTGACCATGGGGTACGAGGCCTAAGACCAATTGCTGGACACCTGGAAGTCACAGGAGCCTGACTAGGTGTAAATGGCTCTTACCACTGGTGGGGTTGGGGTGCCACATAGCCTGCCTCACAAGGGACCTTGCCTACCAAGTTCACCCTGGCCTAGGGGAACCCACTGCCCACCTCCCCCACCCAGACACCTTGTAATGCGTGCAGAGTCAGCTGAATGAGAGTGTACTCACCCCCTTGTGGCTCCTGTGATGCCCTCAAGCACCCATCCAACTTCAGATAGGCCACCGCCAGGATCTGGAACATCAGGGGGGTCATGGTGCAATGGGCACACCTCCCACATTGGGGGGCCATCCCCAGCTGGGCCTCCGCCGTCTTCTTGCTCCAGTGGCGCAGGTCCTCCCATCTTTTCTGGCAGTGGGTGCTCCGTCTGTGATGTCCAGATGTCCTTGGCGATGGCATGCCAAATGCCCTTCTTCTGGTGGGCGCTGACCTAGAGGAATGGTACAAGGGGAAAGGAAATTACTTACCCGTCCGGACCGTCATATTCATTGCCCCCCAGTTCCCCTCTTGCCCTGACGCACATATACTCACCATCCACACATGCAGGCCTCAGCCCCCCCCCCATGTATCTTCCATCCACACCACTCAAAACAGGCATTGCCCATGCAGCATGCTCACAGTGTACTCACCTGTTTGTCTGGAGGACCGTACAGTTGCGTGTACTGGGGGAGGACCCCATCCACTAGTTTCTCCAACTCCTCTGAAGTGAAGGAAGGGGCCCTTCCCCCAGACACATGAGCAATCGTCGCTTCCAGACACAGGGCACAGCAGCACTTGCAGTGTAGGTCCTCTCCTGTTGAAGGTCAGGTATCAAGTGAGGGAACAGACAGAAAATGGCGGTCACGTCCGCGGCGGTGCGTACTGTCACCGCCGGCGTACATTGTCATTGGCTCCTGGGACCCATAGGGTCCAATGTTAATCAATGCAGAATTGCGCCGCGGTCTTCGACCGCCCACCGCTACGGCGTACAACGCCAGCGCAGTTACCTCATATCCCCTTGTCTCACCTTACAGGCCAGGCAGCTGCCATTCCAGGAGGCCACATGGGATGGATGTTAACTGCGTCACACCTATCTAGGCCGTGAATATATATAGACAGATACCGGCGCATTGCGGATTAATAACGTTTCTGAGAATTAGACATTGTGATACTTCAGTGTTGGATGACTCTCTGCTCGCTGTTCTCCTCCATAGGGCATGCCCGCTGGGGCAGGTGATGAGATGGCGGCATCCTCCGGTTTACAGACCCCTGGTGGACCTGTCGACAATGGAAGAGAGACACATCCTGGTCACATACAGACTTGATCGTGCAACAATCCAGGAACTGTGTGCCTATTTGGAGCTAGACCTGATGTCAGCTATCTGCCATCCCACAGGAATCCCCCCTCTAGTGCAGGTCCTGTCTGTACTCCATTTCCTGGCCAGTGGGTCTTTTCAAACAACAGTGGCCATGGCATCAGGGATGTCCCAGCCAATGTTCTCTAGCGTGTTGTCCAGAGTGTTGTCTGCCCTGCTGAAACACATGCTCAGCTACATCGTGTTCCCTCAGGTGGAGGCTTTGCCCACAGTAAAAGGTGACTTTTATACCCTGGGACATATCCCCAACATCATTGGTGCCATTGATGGTACACATGTGGCATTTGTACCCCCCACAGAAATGAACAGGTGTACACAAACCGGAAGAGCTACCATTCTATGAATGTGCTGATGGTGTGTTTGGCAGACCAGTACATCTCCCATGTGAATGCCAAGTATCCTGGCTCTGTGCATGACGCTTACATTTTGAGGAATAGCAGCATCCCTTATGTGATGGAACAACTCCAGAGGCACCGTGTGTGGCTAATAGGTGAGGCCAAGGTCCCAATACAGTTGACATAGGTGTCTGGGTATGGGGCAGTCCCTAAGGGTTAGTGTGTGTCTAACAGTTGTCCCTAAACATTTGCAGGTGACTCTGGTTACCCAAACCTGTCATGGCTACTGACCCCAGTGAGGAATCCCAGGACAAGGGCAGAGGAACACTGCAATGAGGCACAAGGGCGAACTAGGAGGGTGATCGAATGCACCTTCGGCCTCCTGAAGGCCAGATTCCTGTGCCTCCATCTGACTGGTGGCTCCCTATACTACTCACCGAAGAAGGTGTGCCAGATAATCGTGGCTTGCTGTATGCTGCACAACCTGGCTTTGCGATGCCAGGTGCCTTTTCTGCAGGAGGATGGGCCAGATGGTGGTCTTGTGGCAGCTGTGGAGCCTGTGGACAGTGAAGAGGAGGAGGCAGAAGAAGAGGATATCGACAACCGAAACAACCTCATCATACAATACTTCCAGTGAGACACAGGTAAGAAGATGTCACTGCTTCCCACATCTCATTCTATTGTTGGAACTAGCATAAGTGTGTCATTTTCATTTAGTGTATGGACCCTGACTTGTCACTTTGACTTTCCATTTCACAGATCCGGGTCCCACTTTGTGCCCTCTGCTATGTTTACTCCTGGCCTACAGCTGTGTAACATTGGTATGTGAACAAGTAAATTGACATTGCTATATTCCATAGTTATTGCAATTACACATTTGTGAAAGCACAGACTGACTCCAGATTGTTTTGTGATTGAAGTCTGTTTATTCCTGTGCTAATAAGTGGAGGGGGTTGTAAAATGGGCTGGGGGGATGGTGGAGGAATGTCCATGGCAGAGTCCAGTCTATTTGTTTCACATGTGCATTGTCCAAAGGGTCATGGGAAGTGGAGCAATGGCAATATAAGGATGGACAGGGTGACATAGTGGGACACAAGGGAGACATTCAGGGGGGTCTAATTTCCTGGCGAGGGTCTTGGAAATGTTCTCTGTCTTGTTCCTGGATCTCAGGGACCGTTTGCGGGGTGGTTCTCCCATCTGCAGGGGGTGGGGTGCTGGTGTCCTGTTGTTCCTGTGGTGGTGCCTCCTGTCCACTAGCGCCGGCGGAGGTGGAGGGCTGTTCATCGTCCAGGCTATTGTCAGGGTCCCCTTGTTGTGCCACTGTGTCCCTCCTGGTGTTGAGAAGGTCTGCCAGCACCCCTGCAATGGTGACCAGGGTGGTGTTAATGGACTTCAAGTCCTCCCTGATCCCAAGGTAGTGTTCCTCCTGCAGACGCTGGGTCTCCTGAAACTTGGCCAGTACCGTTGGTGTGTTTGCCTGGGTTCCCTTTAGTGGTGGACACACTGCTGATTGATGTGTCCTGGGGACAGAGGGATGGGCATTGCTGGGTGGGTGCTGTGCTGGTGTTTCCTGAGGGGGGAGGCTCTGTGGTGGCTTGTGACAGTGTCAGGGGAACCGACTGTCCTGAGGTCCTAGATGGGCCGGGCTGGTCATCTTGATCCAGGCGTGCTGAGCTGCTGTCATCACTGTGGGCCTCTTCTGTGGGGGGACTGGATATGTCTGGCACCTCCTGTCCGGTGACGTTGGGTAGGGGTCCTGTTGGGGTGTAAATGCATAATGATTGTATTTGTGTGTGCCATTGTGTGCAATGGGTGGTTGACCCTCTACTCCAGTGCTTGCATTATTGGCTTGGTCCTTGTGTGACTGGTGATTTTGGGGCATGAGTGAGTATCTGTAGTGGACATGCTTGGGTGATGGGTGTCCATGCATTGGTGTTACATGCAGGGCTTGGTTTTGGGATGTGGTGGTTGTATTGGTGGGGTAGCTGTGGGTTGTTGGGGTAATGGGTGTTAGGCTAAGGGTGGGAGTATGTGATGGCATGCAGGTGGGATGGGGGGAATAAGGTAGTAAAGATTTGCCTTACCAGAGTCCAGTCCTCCTGCTACTCCTGCGAGGCCCTCAGGATGCAGTATTGCCAAGACTTGCTCCTCCCATGTTGTTAGTTGTGGGGGAGGAGGTGGGGGTCCACCGCCAGCCCTCCGTACAGCAATCTGGTCTCTGCAGACCACGGAATGCACCTTCCCCCATAGGTCGTTCCACCTCTTTCTGATGTCATCCCTACTTCTTGGATGCTGTCCCACTGCGTTTACCCTGTCGACAATTCTGTGCCATAGCTCCATCTTCCTTGCAATGGATGTCTGTCATCCGAATAGCTATGGCTCTACCCGGACGATTTCCTCCACCATGACCCTGAGCTCCTCCTCAGAAAACCTGGGGTGTCGTTGAGGTGCCATGATGTGGTGTGGGTGATGTGTGAGGTGGTGTCTGTTGTGATGTGCGAAGGGGTCTGTTGGTGTTTGTTGTTTGAGGTGCATGGATGTTGTGTAAGTTATGGTGTTGTGTGTCTGTGGATGCTGGTGTTGTTTTAGGTAGTGTCTCTCTCTGGCCTGCTTTCAAATTTCAGGTAGTAAGGGTTTGTGGGTGATGTGGGTGTGTGCTTTATATTGGATTGGGTGTGTGGGTGTGGTGTGTGTATGTGTATCAGGTGTGTGTATTTCGAATAGTCCCATGTGGTTGTGTTTTGTATATGTGTGTGTATTTTGAGCGCGGCGGTGTGTACCGCCAATGGCTTACTGCGGTTGAAAGACCGGCGCGTTGATTCGTGGGTCATGATAGTGTGGGAGTATTCTTGTTGGCGTGACGGTGTCGGTTTTGTTATCGCCAGTTTATCACTGACCTTTGGTGTGGCGGACTTGTGTGGGTGTCTGTATTGTGGCGGATTCCGGGCTGTGGGTCGTAATACCTGTAGCGGAATTCCGCAGCGGTATGTTGGCGGTCTTCTGCACGGCTGTAAGCGGGATTTACAACCAGGGTTGTAATGCGGGCCTATGGCTTTGCACTCACCAGGACCAACCAGTGGGCAAACAACCCACTAGAGCGACTGTTGCTTTGCACTCCCTAGGGCCAAGCAGTGGGCAAACCACCCACTTAAGTGACTATGGCTTTGCACTCCCCAGGACCAAGCAGTGGGCAAACCACCCACTTGAAAGACTGTGGCTTTGAACTACCCAGGACAAAGTGCTGGGCATTTGGCCCCCTCCAGGAGCAGTGGCGTTGCACCATCTTCTGGCTGAGGTGCCCACCTTCCCCTTCTCCCTGAGGTGCCTGTGTATTTTTGACCTGATGCCCCAGCAGTGTTCTCTCTGTATTGAGGCAAGAGTCAAGTGGGGCCTTGGCCTATGTGATATGGCCCTGTGGGCCACGGACAATTCGGACTGGGCAGTGTCCCTCCATTTGTATATATTGTAGATACTGTTTTGTGCTTTGAGGTCATATGTATTGAAATTGAAATTATTACACTGACTTTACTCACTTCCTTTTGTCCTTGCGTTATTCCTGAGGGTTACGGGGTGGATATGTAATGTTGTTGCATCTGTTTTTGTGCATGGTGTTGGGGTGGGGCTGGGAGTGGAGGTGTTGCGTGTGTGTGTCACTCTCTTTTCCTTCCCGCCTCCCTTGTGTGCTAGGTGCAGTACTCACCGTGGTCGTCTTCGCCGCCATTCGTGTTCCTGGTGTAGGAAGAGGTATACCAGCATAGGAAACACATGTAGTTCGGGCTCCATGGCGTTGTGGTTCTTCCGTGAGTTTCCAGAGGTGAGTCGTTTCCCTTCTGTGTACTGTTTCCGCCGTGCTTTTGATGACGTTGGTACTGCCCCGGAAAAGCTGGCGGATTGGCTTGTTGTGATAGGGTGGGCGGTACATTGTCTTCCGCCTGGCTGTTGGCGGTAACCACTGAGGTGCTTGTTGCTACCACTGTGGCTGTCGGAGTGTTAAAATGGCTGTCTGTGTTGGCGGTTTCTGCCGTGGTCATAATTCCATTTTGTTACCGCCGGCCTGTTGGTGGTATTACCGCTACTTTATCACCAACCGCCAGGGTTGTAATGAGGGCCACAATGTTTGTACATTCCCTTAGTCTCTTGTATCACAGGTAACATTGCGAAAAGGCCATGGGTATGACTTTTAACATCCACAATAATTATACATTCATAGGTCAACATATACACAATACCTTCACTTACGTTTTTCAATAAATGATTTTGATTTTCTTAGACATTGAGATTTGAGCTCACAATAAATGACAACAAAATATTTATGTTATTGAACTGATAAATAGGATTAGTATATATAACACATACATAGGGGGTCATTCCGACTACCGCCGGCCGCGGTAACCGCGGTGCTGGCGGGAGCCGCCAGAATACCACTGCGCGGTCAGAAGACCGCCGCGGTTATTCTGTGTTTCCCGCTGGGCTGGCGGGCGACCGCCAGAAGGCCGCCCGCCAGCCCAGCGGGAAACCCCTTCCCACGAGGAAGCCGGCTCCGGTCAAAACCGCCAGGAACAAGATGGCGGTGAGGGGGTCGGAATCCCCCAGGGCAGCGGAAAACCGGTGGGAGACCGCCGGTTTTCCGTGTCTGACCGCGGCCAAACCGCCGCGGTCAGCATGCCTTTAGGAGCACCGCCAGCCTGTCAAGGACCGCCAGGGTCGGAATGAGGCCCATAATCTTGTGTTCTGTATGTTTTACAACACATTGTTAATCATGGTGTAATGTACCTACAATGCACATAATACTACATATGTACTTGCAAAGGCATTGATACTACCTATTAATAAAAACACACATTCCAATGCTTTGAGCAATCAGTAAGTGCTTGAGGGAATTTTTAAAAATACAAAGTACCACAACAGGACACAAGTAGTGAACATTCTACATCTGTACATCATAAGTAAGGTCATTACCCAATCCAGGATTCATCACTGATTCACTTGTAAGACAGAAGATGACTCTGTGATGTAGCCTTTAACATAAATGTATGTGTTGTATTTCAATATTGATTTTACATTTGCAAATAATGGTAAGATTCATTATACAAATGTTAATAGTTCCCTACTGATGTAACACTTATGGAAGATACATCTTGGTTATACAAGATGTGCCGCTCTTCTAGGTAACAAACATACACAAACACAAATATATCACCATATATAACCACCCTCAGTGTACATATTAGAAATGTGCAACCCTGGTGATCGTCAATTATCTTTCACCTGTATGGAAATACAATTGTTACAGTTATGTATGTACATTTACTACTACTTACTCTCATTAAAATAAGTTGCCTATTACGTCTTGTCTCAGATCATTTCCTCTTCCTCACCAGTGACATCTTTATTTTGCAATTTATCAGCATAACCCTGGGCCTTCTCATTGTAGCAATCATCCGGGATGAAAGAGATGTTTGGCTGCAGGGCAATCAGTTGTTTGACACATCTTATCAGGTGAGTAGATGAAGGCCTCACCATACTCATCCAAACAATTAAATCTTACTTTGAGGAGCTCAAAAGCCCACCCCACAGGCCTCCTAGTTTGACCATGTATCTCACTGAAGGGGGCTTCTCCTGCTATTGTTGATTGTTGGATTTCTCATAGGTGGAAACAACCATGGTCAGTTGGGATAAGCAGAGTCTCCTGAAATATGAAAACGTTATCTAAGATTAGCATTGTATATTGTAATCGTCAGACAACAGCATTTGCAAAGGTGTTTAAGCATTTTAACATAGCACTTACCAAAAAGCCAGGCCTTCACATTTCCAAGTCGTGCATTTGCTGTTGTGTGCTGCCCTTGCCTAACACAAACCAATCATGGGTGGATCCGGGGAAGCATGTACAGATGCTGTGAAATAATGATCTGGAATGCACGCAACTTTCACATTTATAACATTGTTTTTTTTCCAGTTGTGATACACTTACTCTCTGTTGTGTGGTGGAACAAATGCAAAGTGTTTTGCATCAAAGGCACCATCCCCATGTGGTATTCCACCCTATCCATAAAACTCAGCCTTTATATTGTTCAGCATTCCTCAGAAATTGGGTGAAACTTTTCCTGCAATTCATCATCAGTTTCAGGAACTGATGTAACACACCACCAAAAGTAGTATCTGACGTTCCATTACAGTCTCTTACAGAAATGCAGTGGTGGCAAAGTGGAATACAGACGCAGTTTTCACAAGTGATGTAATAGTATTGGGGTGTGGCTTAAGGGGCTAACGTTGTGTCTAGCGGATGACAAATCCAGTCTGGTTTGCTGGTTCAGTCAATATTTGCATATAGTATCTCTTTCTTGCATGGTAATAAGGTCTGGAAATGGGTGTAAAACTCTTGGGTGACGTCTTCTCAGTCTGCCAGGATTCTTCTGTGATGGTTGGAGTTTGGGACTAAATAAAAATATTAATTTTCTATATTATAAATACATAAATATGTCAATACATTTACTTACATATATCAGAATAAATGTACTTCATTAAACATCAAAAATTAAATTATATGTCAATTCACATTTGCTAAAAATGCATAGTTTCCAATTTAGCCTGATCTATTTGTGATGCTCTTTTCCATTCCATGTTTTTTATGTTAGAATCTGTAACTTCTAGTCAACTTGTATAATGGAATATTCAAAACTACAACTCCCACAATGCTAGAAAGAAACACACAATGGAAATGTACATCAGGCATGGACCAGAAAGAATTACCATCTCTGTCTAAAGTACACATTTATTTAAAAATCCCCCCAAAGCATTCATCAACAGAGGATTTTTCCTATTGCTTAAAATATAGGTATGATGTACACAACATTATTCCGTATATACAGAGAAAACAAATAGAAGTGAAGCTTTTATGATTGATACGTCAATTGCAACACATAACCCACCATTTTAGGTGTCTCTTGCGAGCATTCAACCAAGCTACACATGGCCAATCCTAACATGACGGCTGCCTGGCATCTCCATCATGACAGATGGAAATAGTATGTCTACTGGACAATCCGTCTGTCAATGATGTATACACCAATAGTTAAACATGTTCCAATGGATAAGAGGCTATCCAAAGCTTTATGTACAAATCCATACTTCTTTAATGGTTTCTCACTTGCCTCCTAATTTTGGTAGTGTAAGACCTCCTCCAAATTTGCTGCTCTAAAAACGTCAGGGTAAATTCTAGCATGTGAAAGTTTCACATTGTGTTAAAGTAAGAAATGTAACAGAAAATGTAGAGCAACATAATGGGTAATGATTTTTTTATTATGTTGCTAAGCAAGTCAATATATTTTTATAATAATAATAGTTTTCATTAGGTTTGCATTTGGCCAATTTAATTTTGATATTTTCTACAGTATAACAATATTTAATTTGATTCACATTGTGGTTGCAAAGTGATATGTAATGTTCTTCTCATGTAATCTTTAGTTTTTCCAAACATTCAAGCTACAATTACCTTATATATATATATTACAGAGTGGTGGAAGCCACTCTGTAGTTATAGTTAGGGTGACCAGAGATAAGGATTTTTTAAAATTTTTGGCCCTTTATAACTTTGCAACAGTTTGTCAAATGTACCTCAGACTTTGTAGACCTGCTGCCCCTGTTTCATGTTGGGAGGACTCAAATGTTTCTCAGCATTGGGCCAAGGAAGTAGAAAGGAAAAAGGGGGTCCCAAAACGGGCTTCACATCCAACACACTTTCCATAGACTTTTGTATTTTGCATAGTATAAAAAATGCCAGCTGGATCTTTATGAAATTTGGCAGCATTACTTATTAGAGGGTGCAGATGATTCTGTGGGGGTACTGCAGGTAAATAGAGTAGGTAAATGTTATGTTATAAGGCATTTATCTTAGTGATTGCTTGTAGCACAATACTACTAAAAGTAGCAAGGAAGTCCAAAACATAAACTATACTGTATATGTAAAGTTTCAGATTTACTACAGGAACAACTGAAAGACCGATGTATTGTCACATACTAAAGGTAAACTGTAAACAAATATGTACAACTTAATACATCTTACTCTACATACTTTTTGTTTGGCATGGTGTCCGGCTCACAATATAAAACTGTTCCAATAAACCAAATAAAAAACATATTTCTTCTGCACCCCTATGCCACAAAATGAAATAATTGACCTAGCAGTGAGCCACCCAAACTACTATTTGAAGGGCATGATAATTGACGACAAGGAAAAAATAATAATCTATATTTTTATAACAACAACAATGATTGTCTTTCATCACTTTCACCTTTATATGTAACACAATGTTACTAAACGTAGCAACAAAGCCCAAAAAATAAACGACTGCATGTGTAAAGTTTCACATTTATTATATGAACAACTGAATGACCAAGGAAGACCAAAAATAAACTAGATTGTACATGTAAAGTTTCAGAATTACTATTTGAACAACTAAAAGACACATTTATGGTCACATGATTATGTAAACCAAATAACAATTATACAACAAATGCAATAGATACAAATAAATAAATCACTTTAAGTTGAATTACCACTCTGTAGTTATAGCTAGTAGTCCCAAAGATATGAATTCCTCAGATATTACCTCCCTAGTAACTTTCCACCTATTTGAAAGAATCACCACAACACTTTCCAGATATTTTAATGGGTGAAAAGATAAAAGGGAGACCCACACCTGTTTTTCACCAATGCATGTTCCATAGACTATTGGCTTAATAGATCTACACGACATATGGCTGGTTTATACATTATGGTGTGGAGATTATGCTTTTTGGATACTGCTGTTAATTAGGTTAAGTATTTTGTAAGCTATAAGGCATTTAAACGTAGTGATATCTGTCACCATCGTACTTATGTGGAATCTCACAAAATGTTGTGAAATTACAGAGGTACATGGTCGTAAACGTATTAAAAAATAGCTAAAGAATATAAATATATTTCCCCACCTTTTAAAATAGGTAGGTACATACTACTTACTTGTATGTAAGGCTCTAATATTGAACACAGCCAAATTCTAATGAAAGCAATATGGCTGCATTTTCATTCTAAAACCCCCCAGCTATTAACCAATTATATAGTGGCTTGTCATCACCATATACAAAGGTATACTGCAAAGTTATCACGGTATACTATGGCCCAAAGTATAAATAAGGCAAAGCTGTACTATTGGGTTGTTGTACTCTTGCTTCACTTATAGTGTTGCATGGGCAATGCAATACAAAGGAACGTAAGGCCACCACGTGTGGCACTGAGTTGATTGGTAAATCTGTCTTTCTCTTACCTCCCAGTGCTCACTCATTCTCCTCTTAGTACCGCACTCCTTTATTCATTCCCAAGTTCTGTCCAAATTCAAAACAATTATTGGCACGTGCCACATGTTGCAGCCCAGACAAGTGGTTCATATAGCTTCTATAAAGGATTTACTCCTGTTAAAATTTGGCATTCATCAACTTTCAATTGTAACTATAGTGATTGACTAAGCCTAAGCTACATCATCAGTGAATCCCCTCCACTCCCCACTATTCCATAGCAAAAACCACTTCCGTACCTACCTGGCCTTTTCTCTGTATCTTACCCTGCTACAGCAGACTGAGGACCTGATCTAGAGTTTGGTAGAGGGGTTACTCCATCACAAATGTGACAGATATCATTATACATTATAATGTGACAGACAAGATATCTGTCACGTTTGTGATGATGTAAAACCCTCTGCCAAACTCCAGTCTAAATCAGTCCCTAAGTCACATTCCCTTCCCTTACTGCCAACCAAGTGTATTTATTTAAATTATTTGTGTTTGAGGTTTTAAAGCAGGAAGGAAAGTGGGATTAAGTGTCTGTGATTTCATATTTTGCAGATGGGACAATCTGTGATGAACATGCACAATGAAATCTATATATCCTGTTCCTTTCCCCGTACTGCAGTGCATCATTTTTCCCACTGTTTACTTGGGCAGACAGGATATCAAGTTTTCATGACGTGGGAGACATAATAATCATCATCTGGCTCTTTGGAGTCTGGGTAGAATTGAAAGGCATTTGGAGAACAGCAAGGCCATTGGAATCAAAGATAATGTTTTGTTCATTGCACCTGCCCCAGCTGCAAACTGCAGAGAGTAACAAATGTGTCCCTGATGCGCTAGCTAACATGCTTCCAGTCATTTAGCACAAGAAGAAAATAATACTTGTACTCCATAGCCGATGATTCCTCACTCATTAAACAGAATTATTTTTCTTTTTTCCACACAAAGAGTCCACCATTGCGGCGGTCCGACTGCCACATTACAACCCAGGCAGTCTGACCGCCAGGGAACCGCCAGCTCCACTAGGTTCTTGGATCCCGGTGTTCTGGTGGTGGCGGAGGTCTTAATCTGCCAGGGCAGTGCTGCAAGCAGCTCTGCCCTGGGGATTACGTCCTTGTTGTCTGCCAGGGGTTTCATGGCAGTAGCACCGCCATGAAAAGGCTGGTGGAGAACAGGTGCAGGGAGCCACAGGGGGACCCTGTACAGCTCATGCACTTGGCATGGGCATTGTAGGGGTTCCCCTGGCCAGCTCCATCACAATGTTCACTGTCTGCTTTGCAGACAGTGAACCTTGCAAGGCTGCTGGTGCAAACTGCAGGCTACAGCATTGCGACCAGCATGATTACGAGCCAGAGACAATGCTGTAGCCTGTTTCCCGCTAGGCCAATTGCTCCAGTGGGGAGGTCGGGAGTTTGGAGGATGGAGTTTTCCATCTGCCAAACTCATAATGGGGCCCAACGTGTCTGTGTGGTTGAATTTTTTTATGAAATCCTTTGCCAGAAAAAAACACTCTTAATCTTATGCTGCTTTCTTTCTGCCAGTCAGGGATTTTATGTGAGGCATGTGTTGTTAAAATCAGATCTCTCTCTGTGACTGACTTTCCTAATCTCATCAACAATTCCAATGGCCCTAGAAACCAGCAATTTAGTTATTCTGCGCCACTGTATAATTTAAAAAAAACAAGGGCCTGATTTAAGAAAAGTGGTGTTGCATCCAATGCAGCGCCACTTTTCTTATGCCCCTTAGCGCCCCCCTAACGCCACCATGTGGGTGCTGTTTTTAACATACGGCACACTATGCGGTAGTTAGGGAACTAGCATCAATATTTTTGACACTAGTTTGGCGCTTTGCAGGATTAGCGTAAACATTTTTTACGCTAATCCTGCAAAGCACATTGAGGCTCATTATAAATAACGGTGTGCCTCCTTTTAACGCCTGATCTGTGCAGGTGTTAAAAATGCCGCAAAAAATGCTGCAAACAAATCTTTTAGATTTCTTTGCGCCATTTTTTCAGCCCCCCTAATGGGGGAACGCCTCCCTTGCGTACATTATGCGTGGCGCAGGCATGATGTGGCTCAAGGGGTTACAAATTGGCGTAATGCATGCATTGCACCCTTTGTAAATCTGGCACAGCGATTTTAGCCTCGTTGGGCCACATTAGTGTAAAAAAATGACACTAATGTGGCGCAAGGAGGGGCTAGGCCCTCTTAATCTGGCCCCAAGTGTTTACACAGAGCATTCTTTACAATTTGTCTTTAAATTGTTTTTCTTTCTTGATATAGCTACTCCTGCTTGTCCACCACCACCATTAATGCAGCAGGAGATCACGAGCCGGCTCCAATGAAAGAGGCAGAGGTCACCTGGGCACACTACCAGCACCGATGGACAAGGAGGGCCCGGCACATGCCCCTGCTCTTGGGTCCATTTCCACCTGCCAACCCCAGCACCTCCAGGCTATACGAGTCCTGCCAGCAGCTTGGAGCTGCCCATCCATGAGCTGCCCTCCCTTTCAGACCGACTCCACCACTGCGGCATGCTGTCTGAGCTGGCACAATTGAACTGTAGGATGGCATACCTTGAGGCCCAAATTCAACACGTTGAAGACCCTCATAGAGAATGCCCTCTATTAGCCTTTTTTTAAAATTAATTTAATTTTTTGTTTTGGTGGGAGGGAGATGTTGTGGGTGGAAAGGGTGTGATTTTGGGGAGAGCATTTTTTTTCTTTATGGACATTTTGGACATGGTAATTTATATATGTATTTGGGACATTGGTTGGGGATGGGGAAAGATGTGGGGGAGTGGTGGGCATGTTGTGGGTGGAGAGGGTGGGTTTTGTATTTTATTATTTATATGTTAGTATAGTGAAAATCTTTATAATCCACTTTGGCCCTGATTCTAACTCTGGCGGGCGGCGGAGGCCGCCCGCCAGAGTTCCCCCCTCCAGAATACCGCACCGCGGTCGTGAGACCGCTGCGGTGATTCTGGGTTTTCCACTGGGCTGGCGGGCGACCGCCAAAAGGCCGCCCGCCAGCCCAGTGGAAAACAACCTTCCCACGAGGACGCCGGCTCCGAATGGAGCCGGCGGAGTGGGAAGGTGTGACGGGTGCAGTTGCACCCGTCGCGAATTTTAGTGTCTGCTGAGCAGACACTGAAATTCTTTGTGGGGCCCTCTTACGGGGGCCCCTGCAGTGCCCATGCCATTGGCATGGGCACTGCAGGGGCCCCCAGGGGCCCCACGACACCCCATACCGCCATCCTGTTCGCCAGGAACAGGATGGCGGTATGGGGTGTCAGAATCTCCATGGCGGCGCAGCGAGCTGCGCCGCCATGGAGGATTCTTTTGGGCAGCGGAAAACCGGCAGGAGACCGCTGGTTTTCCTTCTCTGACCGCGGCCAAACTGCCGCGGTCAGAATGCCCTGCGGGGCACCGCCAGCCTGTTGGCAGTGCTCCCGCCAACCGACCGCCGGGGTCAGAATGACCTCCTTTATGTCTGAAGTTATTTTTGTGTTTTACTTTAACTTTGCACTGATGCCTTTTCACGCAGCCCAACTTTTAAATCTATTTCTCAAAGTGTATGCCAGTTAGGAGCGGATGCTGCATTCCCAATATTTCCTACAGAAACATAGATAAACAAGTACTTATCTAATCTGCAGTAGAGGTTAATTACGTACTTAGTAAAGCACTTTGCTGCACTCCATATTTCTCTTATTTGAATAGGTGAAGTGATGGCTGGCAGTTGCTTCCTCTTTCAGTCTTTCAATACCTTACTGGAGTGTTTCACAAAATGCCGTCAGGAAAGGAATCACACCAAGGTCCCACTCTTACCTATGTAATCGCTAACTATAGGATTAATCAAAAGGATCACAGGTAACTAAATTGAAAGAAAAACCAAGAGTTAGTAGGGTATACATATACATTTATGTTAGAGCTCTAGAAAGACTGAGGACAGGCTACTGCCACCATGACACAACAAAGAATACCACATATTATAACAAAAACTAGTAATAGTAAATTATTTTGAGCAATGGTGAGCATAGAATTTGAAAAACAAAGTTATGAAATCCTCAAGTCATGAAAAATGTACTCAGGCCCTGTAGGAGGCTGGACTGGCTTGTAGTGAGTACCTAGGGGTACTTGCACCTTGCACCAGGCCCAGTTATCCCTTATTAGTGTATAGGGTGTCTAGCAGCTTAGGCTGATAGATAATGGTAGCTTAGCAGAGCAGCTTAGGCTGAACTAGGAGACGAGTGAAGCTCCTACAGTACCACTTAGTGTCATATGCACAATATCATAAGAAAACACAATACACAGTTATACTAAAAATAAAGGTACTTTATTTTTATGACAATATGCCAAAGTATCTTAGAGTGTACCCTCAGTGAGAGGATAGGAAATATACACAAGATATATATACACAATAGCAAAAATATGCAGTATAGTCTTAGAAAACAGTGCAAACAATGTATAGTTACAATAGGATGCAATGGGGAAACATAGGGATAGGGGCAACACAAACCATATACTCCAAAAGTGGAATGCGAACTACGAATGAACCCCAAACCTATGTGACCTTGTAGAGGGTCGCTGGGACTATTAGAAAATAGTGAGAGTTAGAAAAATAACCCTTCCCGAGACCCTGAAAAGTGAGTGCAAAGTGCACTAAAGTTCCCCTAAGGACAAAGAAGTCGTGTTAGAGGAATAATGCAGGAAAGACACAAACCAGCAATGCAACAACTGTGGATTTCCAATCTAGGGTACCTGTGGAACAAGGGGACCAAGTCCAAAAGTCACAAGCAAGTCGGAGATGGGCAGATGCCCAGGAAATGCCAGCTGCGGGTGCAAAGAAGCTTCTACTGGACAGAAGAAGCTGAGGTTTCTGCAGGAACGAAACGGGCTAGAGACTTCCCCTTTGGTGGACGGATCCCTCTCGCCTTGGAGAGTCGTGCAGAAGTGTTTTCTCGCCGAAAGGACGCTAACAAGCCTTGCTAGCTGCAAATCGTGCGGTTAGCGTTTTTGGACGCTGCTGGGGACCAGGAGGTCGCAAATTGGACCTGAAGAGAGAGGGGACGTCGAGCAAGACAAAGAGCCCTCACTGAAGCAGGTAGCACCCAGAGAAGTGCCAGAAACAGGCACTACGAGGATGCGTGAAACGGTGCTCGCAGAAGTTGCACAAAGGAGTCCCACGTCGCCGGAGACCAACTTAGAAAGTCGTGCAATGCAGGTTAGAGTGCCGTGGACCCAGGCTTGGCTGTGCACAAAGGATTTCCGCTGGAAGTGCACAGGGGCCGGAGTGGCTGCAAAGTCGCGGTTCCCAGCAATGCAGCCCAGCGAGGTGAGGCAAGGACTTACCTCCACCAAACTTGGACTGAAGAGTCACTGGACTGTGGGGGTCACTTGGACAGAGTCGCTGGATTCGAGGGACCTCGCTCGTCGTGCTGAGAGGAGACCCAAGGGACCGGTAATGCAGCTTTTTGGTGCCTGCGGTTGCAGGGGGAAGATTCCGTCGACCCACTGGAGATTTCTTCGGAGCTTCTGGTGCAGAGAGGAGGCAGACTACCCCCACAGCATGCACAAGCAGGAAAACAGTCGAGAAGGCGGCAGGATCAGCGTTACAGAGTTGCAGTAGTCGTCTTTGCTACTATGTTGCAGGTTTGCAGGCTTCCAGCGCGGTCAGCAGTCGATTCCTTATCAGAAGGTGAAGAGAGAGATGCAGAGGAACTCGGCTGAGCTCATGCATTCGTTATCTGCAGTTTCCCCAGAGACAGAGACCCTAAATAGCCAGAAAAGAGGGTTTGGCTACCTAGGAGAGAGGATAGGCTACTAACACCTGAAGGAGCCTATCAGCAGGAGTCTCTGACGTCACCTGGTGGCACTGGCCACTCAGAGCAGTCCAGTGTGCCAGCAGCACCTCTGTTTCCAAGATGGCAGAGGTCTGGAGCACACTGGAGGAGCTCTGGACACCTCCCAGGGGAGGTGCAGGTCAGGGGAGTGGTCACTCCCCTTTCCTTTGTCCAGTTTCGCGCCAGAGCAGGGGCTAAGGGGTCCCTGAACCGGTGTAGACTGGCTTATGCAGAATTGGGCACATCTGTGCCCAACAAAGCATTTCCAGAGGCTGGGGGAGGCTACTCCTCCCCTGCCTTCACACCATTTTCCAAAGGGAGAGGGTGTCACACCCTCTCTCAGAGGAAGTTCTTTGTTCTGCCATCCTGGGCCAGGCCTGGCTGGACCCCAGGAGGGCAGCTGCCTGTCTGAGGGGTTGGCAGCAGCAGCAGCTGCAGTGAAACCCCAGGAAGGGCAGTTTGGCAGTACCAGGGTCTGTGCTACAGACCACTGGGATCATGGGATTGTGCCAACTATGCCAGGAAGGCATAGAGGAGGCAATTCCATGATCATAGACATGTTACATGGCCATATTCGGAGTTACCATGGTGAAGCTACATATAGGTAGTGACCTATATGTAGTGCACGCGTGTAATGGTGTCCCGCACTCACAAAGTTCAGGGAATTGGCTCTGAACAATGTGGGGGCACCTTGGCTAGTGCCAGGGTGCCCTCACACTAAGTAACTTTGCACCTAACCTTTACCAGGTAAAGGTTAGACATATAGGTGACTTATAAGTTACTTAAGTGCAGTGTAAAATGACTGTGAAATAACGTGGACGTTATTTCACTCAGGCTGCAGTAGCAGGCCTGTGTAAGAATTGTCAGAGCTCCCTATGGGTGTCAAAAGAAATGCTGCAGCCCATAGGGATCTCCTGGAACCCCAATACCCTGGGTACCTCAGTACCATATACTAGGGAATTATAAGGGTGTTCCAGTAAGCCAATGTAAATTGGTAAAAATGGTCACTAGCCTGTTAGTGACAATTTGGAAAGAAATGAGAGAGCATAACCACTGAGGTTCTGATTAGCAGAGCCTCAGTGAGACAGTTAGTCACTACACAGGTAACACATTCAGGCACACTTATGAGCACTGGGGCCCTGGGTTACCAGGGTCCCAGTGACACATACAACTAAAACAACATATATACAGTGAAAAATGGGGGTAACATGCCAGGCAAGATGGTACTTTCCTACAGGCCCTCATTATGACATTGGCACTAAGGGCCTGATTACAACTTTGGAGGAGGTGTTAATCCGTCCCAAATGTGACGGATATACCACCAGCCGTATTACGAGTTCCATAGGATATAATGGACTCGTAATACGGCTGGTGGTATATCCGTCACTTTTGGGACGGATTAACACCTTCCTCCAAAGTTGTAATCAGGCCCTAAATGCCGATTACTGCCATGCTGACTGCTGCCAACATACCGCCGCCGTCGCGGATATCCGTTCACCATATTATGACACACACACACCAATCCGTCACTATTCAGCCACAGACAAAAGTCCGCCACACCAAAGGTTAGTGATAAACTGGCGGTATCCAAACCCTCACCGTTCCGCCAACAGATTAACACCCATCACATTATGATCCACGAATTACCACGGCGGACATTCA
Source organism: Pleurodeles waltl (assembly GCF_031143425.1). Classification (NCBI taxonomy): domain Eukaryota; kingdom Metazoa; phylum Chordata; class Amphibia; order Caudata; family Salamandridae; genus Pleurodeles; species Pleurodeles waltl. The sequence goes on along the minus strand of NC_090449.1, from coordinate 1,075,602,172 downwards.
ATGGCGGTAAACCATTGGCGGTAAATACCACAGCGCTCAAAATACACACACTCAAACAAAACAACACCACATTGGAAAATTCAAACTACACTCACCTGACACATAAACACACATCACACCCACACACCCACACCACTATAAAAACACCCACATTACCCACAACCTCTTACGACTACAAACCATTGCACAAGACTGACACCACGACAACAGACAAAACCAGAGCCACACACTACCTACACCTATACACCAGCCACGCACACCACATCACACACCCCAGCACATCACCCTACACACCCTCACCTGCACAACTTACTCAACACCCATGGCACCACAAAGACACCCCCAATTCTCAGAGGAGGAGCTGAGGGCCATGGTGGAGGAAATCGTCAGGGTAGAGCCACAGCTATTTGGAGCACAGGTGCAGCAGATATCCATTGCTAGGAAGATGGAGCTATGGCAGAGGATTGTGGACAGGGTCAACACCGTGGGACAGCACCCCAGAACAAGGGATGGCATCAGGAAGAGGTGGAACGACCTACGGGGGAAGGTGCATTTCAGAGCAGCAAGACACCAGCTCGCAGTCCAGAGGACTGGCGGTGGACCCCCACCTCCTCCCCCACAACTAACAACATGGGAGGAGCAAGTCTTGGCAGTCATGCATCCTGAGGGCCTGGCCAGAGTAGGATAATGAATGGTCTCTGATAAGTCAACTCTATACTACTACTAACCCCCTACCTGCATGCCATCACATACCACTACCCTCACCCTCACTCCCATCACTCCACCACCTCCCACACACCCCACCATCACATCTCACTCATCCCAATGCCAAGCCCCGCATGCCATACCAATACATGGACATCACTCACAGCCCTGCATGGACACCTATCACCAAAGCATGCATACTAGAGAGAATCAGCTAGCCCACCATATGCCAGCTTACACAAGTTAAAGCAGCCAGGTCAAATACAACCAAATAGGGCAACCCACCAATGCACAATATGTCACACACACAACAGAAACAATAACACAGCATTTACATCCCCACAGGTATCCCAGCCAATGTCAGCGGAGAAGAGACGCCAGCACTATCCAGTACCCCAACTGAAGAGGCCCACAGTGATGACAGTAACTCTGGTCGCCTATATCTGGATGACCCACCTAGTCCATCAGGGACCCCTGGACAGTCAGTTACCCAGGCACAGTCACAGACAACCACAGAGCCTCCCCCGTCTGGGAACACCACCACAGTACCCACCCAGCGTATCCATACCTCTGTCCCCAGGACACGTCAATCAGCAGTGTGGCCAGCTCTAAATGGACCCCCAGCCACACCTCATACCCAAGACAATCAGGGACCTGGGGTCAGAGGCAGTGGGCACACGGTTCAGGGGACAGAGGCACTGAACAACAGGGAAACTGGGAGGACTGCTGTGCATCAGGGGGAGGACAGGCCCCAGGAACCGACTCTCCAGGAGGCACTCACTGAGATCCTGGGAGCATATCAACATTCCCAGGACATGATGGGCCAGATCCTGGACAATGAGCAGGAGAACAGGCGACTGCAGGAGGGGAAGTACCAGGGGATCAGGGAGGACTTGCAGACCATCAACACCACCCTAGTCTTCATTGCAGGGGTGCTGGCAGACATAGCCAACATTATGAGGGAGGCAGTCTCACAACAGTGGGCCCCTGACACTAGCCAAACATCTGAACTGCCTTCCACCTCCCCTGCGGCTAGTGGACAAGAAGCCCCGCCACAGGTCTCACAGGCCACTAGCCCCCCTCCACCTGCAGAAGGTGAACCACCCCGCAAACGTTTCCTGCAATCCAGGCAGAAGCCAGAGACTATTGCCAAGACCCCTGCCAGTAAATGAAACTCTCCTGATTGTCACCCTTGGGTCGCACACAGTCACCCTGTCCACCTTGAACTGCCATTGCTCCCCTTCCTATGTCCTCTTGGACTGTGCACCTGTGCTACAAATAGACTGAAACAATACCCTGGACTTTCCTCCGTCATCACCCCATCCCAATGCACTTACCCCTCTTCTTCTTAGCACTTCAATAAACACCCTTTGAAAAAACCACAAGTATGGAGTATGTTATATTTTTAAATTATGTATTCGTTTAACTATGTTCAAACAGTGCAATTCAACTGTACAGTAATTGGTCACATAGGAAAGACCTGTAGTTTCCTGCAGTGATCACACCAGGAGCGATAGTGGGCACCAACATCTGCAAAATGAATTGCCAAAGGGTACTGTAAGTGGGCATAGAAGTGGAAAATAACAGCGTGCCAGTGCCAGAGATAATCTAAATAATGACAATGAAATGTGAAGTAACACTGTCTTACCTGTGTGTCATTGGAAGTATTGTCGTATCACTGCTGTTCTGTTGTCCTCATCCTCGTCCTCTGCCTCATCATCCTCACTGTCCACAGGGTCCACTGCTGCCACACGGGCATCTCCAGTATACTCCTCCTGCAGAAAAGGCATATCGTGTCTCAAGGCAAGGTTGTGCAACATGCAGCATACCACGATTATCTGGCAGACCTTCTTGGGTGAGTAGCACAGGGATCCACCTGTTAGATGGAGTCACCTGAACCTGCCTTCAGGAGGCCAAAGGTTCTTTCGATTATCCTTCTGGTTCGCCTATGTTCCTCATTGTAACGTTCTTCTGCGCTTTTCCTGCCATTCCTCACAGGGGTCAGTAGCCATGATAGGTTGGGGTAACCTGAGTCACCTGCAAATATCGAGGGATAACATTTAGCCACACACTATCCCATATGGCCCACATCATACCCATACACCAACAGAAACTGGGTGGGGACCAGGGCTCACCTTTTAGCCACACCCAGTGCTTCTGTAGTTGGGCCATCACATTTGGGATGCTGCTATTCCTCATGATAAAGGCATCATGCACGGACCCAGGATACTTAGCATTGACATGGGAGATGTACTGGTCCGCCAAGTACACCATCTGCACATTCATGGAGTGGAAACTCTTTTGATTTCTGAACACCTGTTCATTCTGACGCAGGGGGGACAAATGCAATATGTGTTCCATCAATCACCCCAATTATGTTGGGATATGTCCCATTGCATAGACGGCAGCCTTCACTGTGGCCAAATCCTCAGACTTGGGGTAAAACAATGTAGCTGCACCTGTGTTTAATCAGGGCAGACAAAACTCTGGTCAGCACTATTGAGAACATTGGCTGGGACATTCCTGCTGCCAAGCCCACTGTCACTTGGAAAGAACCAGTTGCCAGGAAATGGAGCACAGATAGGACTTGCACAAGAGGGGGGATCCCAGTGGGGTGACGGATAGCAGATATCAGGTCAGGCTCCAATTGGACACACAGCTCTGTGATTGTGGGCCTTTCAAGTCTATAGGTGAGGATAATGTGCCTGTTTTCCATTGTTGCCAAGTCCACCAGGGGTCTGTACACGGGGGTATATCTCCATCGCCTATTCATCCGCAGTGGTAGCAGTCTAAGGGACAAAAGAGTGAGGAGCCGGTCACAAACTCAACATTGGAGCCACAACCGTCAATGCATGATGTTAATTAGTAATGGGTAAGTGTGATTTGTCCTGTATGTCCAAATTTTAACTGTGACGCAGTTATTATCCAGGGCCTACCCCAACCACTTAAATGGCATCCGCCTGTTCTGTGCAGAGGGACAGGTGGAAGTGAGGTAATTCTGATGACGTTGTGCGCTGTTGCGGAAGGCAGTCGGGAACCGCCGTGCAACTCCTCATTGGTTAACATTGGACCCTATGGGTTACAGTGGTCAATGATGATGTACGCCGGCGGTGACGGTATGCGGACGTGACCACCATTTTCTATCTACTACCTCACTTGCTACATGACCTTCAACAGGAGAGGACCTACACTACATATGCTGCTGTGACCTGTGTCTGGAACCTACCATGGCCTGTGTGACTGGCGAAAGGGCCCCTGCCTTCACCTCAGCAGTTGGAGCAACTGGTGGATGGGGTCCTACCCCAGTACGGACTGCTGTATGGGCCTCCAGACCAACAGGTGAGTACACTGTGGGCACGATGCATGTGGCATGAATGCATGGAGTGGTGTGTGTGAAGGCCTCGTGTAGGGGGGGTTGGTGGAAGTCCCCCGAATGGTGCACAGGTTGTGTGCTGGGCCATGTGTGTGTAAATGGTGATGTGAAGGGATATAGTGGGCCAAAAGTGTAACAGGCAGGACTGTCTAACTGATACTATTTTCCTGTGTGTATTTCCTCTGCAGGTCAGTGCCCGTCAAAAGAAGGGAATATGACGTGCCATCGCTAAGGATGTGTGGACCCTGTGCATCTAAGGCAGGTGGAGCACCCACTGTCGGAAATGGTGGGAGGACCTGAGAGGCTGGGCATGGAAGATGGCGGAGGCCCAGCTGGGGATTGCCTCACAATGATGAAGGGGGGCCCGTCGAACCCTGACCCCACTGATGGCGCGCATACTGGTGGTGGCCTATCCAGAGCTGGATGAGCGCTTGAGGGCATCACAGCAGCCACAAGGGGGTGAGTACAGTTCCCATCATTACAATTTACGCATGGTAGGGTGGTATTGGGGTGGGGGATGTGTGTCAGTGGGTACCCCTAGTCCAGGCCTGACATTGTAGAGTAGGTCCCATAGTGGCCAGGGTTCAGAAGTGATAATCCTACTACCTAGCTCATAGGCATCCACTACTTGTCAGTGCTGCGAGGGTCCCAGGTGTGCTGCATTTGGCGGTGTGTGCTCCTCCCCATGCCTTGGTGACTAGCAATATGACTGGTAGTGCAATGCATGGTGCATAGGGCTGTTCCCTGTGTGTGAAGGTGGTGTGTACACCAATAGTGGTGTTGGTGCGGCCCTTAACCCAGTGTATCCTTTTTCACCCCCCCCTTTTTGTTTTGTCACCCTGTCCTTATGTGCATTAGCATCATCTGGCAGAGGAGCAGAGGCACCTGTGACGGAGAGAGCTGCATCCCACAGGACCCAGGAGGCAGAGTCCAGCGACTGTGAGGGCACCAGTGGGACGGAGGGCGAGAGGAGCACCACGGCGGACTCTGGAGGGAACAGTTCAGACACAGATACCTCCTCCGATGGAAGCTCCCTGGTGGTGGTGAACACCTCTGTGACCACCCCAGTTACAGGTACATCCGCCACCCCCGTATCAGCACCACCCTCCCAGCAGCCCCTCATCGAGTTGCCTGTGCCCGCTTACCCAGGAGGTTGGGCATCTCCTTCGCCCCAGGCACCTCAGGCCCTGCCCCAGTTAGCCCTGCTGCCCTGAGTGAGGAGGCTATTGACCTACGGAGATCCATCTCTGTAGGGCAGTCAACCATTGTGAATGCCATCCAGGAGCTGGCAGCCTAGATGCAACAGACTAATGCATTCTGGAGGGCATTCACACTGGATTGGAGACCCAACAGAGATCATTCCAGGATCTGGCCTCCTCTCTGATGGCAGCCATTGTCCCTGTGTCCACCCTCCCCCCTCCAACTTTCTCTTCCTAATTCCATTCCCCTCAACCCTAACCTATCTCAAGCACACAGGCAGACAAGCATGCACACAGGACAACACACACGAGTGGCACAGGCAAACACATGCACCACACATCATCCCACAGGCACTCACACAAACACCATCCAGATGCAGGCATACCAACATCCACAATTTTCACTGTGTCCCCCTCCTCCTCCCCCTCCCTCCTAGTTCTGCTTAACTCACACCTGCATGCACTACATCCTCATCCACTACCAGCATCACCACCACACCTAGCAGAACACACACCTCACTGGCAGACACCTCCACAACAGCCATGCACATGTTCCCTGTGTCCTCTCCCCCTGTGTCTGTCCCCCCTCCAAAGGTACACAAACGCAGGAACTCAGACACCCAATGTTCATCTACCTCACAACAGCATCCAGCCCATGCACCTGCACCCAAACTCAGCAGACACCTCCTACAACCACTCCCTCTTCCTCCACTCCCAAACCTTCTCCCTCTTCCTGCCCGAATGTCCCTAAGAAGCTTTTCCTCTCCACCATTGACCTCTTCCCTACCCCCGTCCTTCACGTCTGGCCAGAGTGGCAAAAACCCAGGCATGCACCTCAGCCACCCAGTCCACAGGCCCAGTAGTCTCCACACCCACTCGTGGTGGGAAAGGATCCAGGACACTTGAGGGTGAAGGAGCGTGCACCAGGCAGCCTCAAGGAAAGGGTGCCTGCCCCACCTGCTGCCTGGAAGGGCAAGGATCCAGCCCCAGCTGCTGCCAGGAAGGGTAAGGAGCCAGCCCCAGCTGCTGCCAGGAAGGGCAAGTAGCCAGCCCCAGCTGCTGCCAGTAAGGGCAAGGAGCCAGCCCCAGATGCTGCCAGGAAGGGTAAGTAGCCAGCACTAGCAAGCAGGAAGGACAAGGGGCCTGGTGCAGGGACTCAGATGGAGACCCAACCACCAACCATGGTTGTGTAGCCATCCGTGGCTGCAGGGGACAGGCAGGAGCCTCCCCCTACCAGCAGCGCCACCACCACCACTGAGCAGCTGTCTGAGGCTGCAGGGGATGGGCAGGAGCCTCTCCCCACCAGCGGCTGCAGCAGCACCACTACCACCACTGAGCAGCCATCATCACCAGTGGATGGTATGTAGTCCTACGTCCATGGGCTGCTGTGCGGCCTGCCCCTGCAAATCCAGTGGGTATGATACCCACCTGAGAGATTGTGACCTTGCACTCCCCAGGATCAAGAGCATAGGACACGCTACCCCCTCCAGAACCAGTGGGTAAGACCCCCACCAACCCTGGCCTCCCCAGGATCAAGAGCACAGGGCACGATGCCCCCTCCAGAACTAGTGGATAAGACCCACCAACCCCAGCCTCCCCAGGATCAAGAGCACAGGGCACGATGCCCCCTCCAGAGCATGTGGGCAAATCACACACTTGAGAGTCTGTGGCCTATCACTCCCCAGGGCCAAGCAAAGGGCATGTTGCCCCCTCCAGGACATGTGTTCAAATTACCGCCTTGAGAGACTGTGGCCTAGCACTCCCCAAGACCAAGCACAGGGCATGTTGCCCCCTCCAGGACATGTGGGCAAATCACCCACTTGAGAGACTATGGCCTTGCACTCCCAGGACCAAGCACAGGACATGTTGCCCCCTCCAGGACATGTGGGCAAATCACCCACTTGAGAGACTGTGGCCTATCACTCCCCAGGACCAAGCAGAGGGCATGTTGCCCTCTCCAGTACATGTGAGCAAATCACCCACTTGAGTGACTGTGGCCTTGCACTCCCCAGGACCAAGCACAGGGCATGTTGCCCTCTCCAGGACATGTGGGCAACTCAACCACTTGAGAGACTGTGGCCTTGCACACCCCAGGACCAAGCACAGGGCATGTTGCCCCCTCCAGAACCAGTGGTCTTCTTTCATCTGCCGGCTGAGGTTCCCCCGTTCCCCGTCCCCTGAGGTGCCTGCCTATTTTCCAACTGTTGCCCCTGCAGTGTCCTCTCCGTGTTGATGCAGGTGACAAGTGGGGCCTTGGACTTTGGCCTGTGGCCCTGTGGCCCATGCACAATTAGGACTGGGCAGTGTGCCTTGAACTGTACATATGTATTTAACAGTTACATTGCATTTTCTTATTTCTACTGTATTGATCATATTACACTCATGTTAGCACATTCCTGTTGTCCTTGCATTATTCATCAGGGGTATGTGGTAAATATGTTTTATTACTGCAGCTGATTGTGTGTATTGTGTTGGGGATGGGGGTGTGTATGGTGCATGTGTGTGTCACACTCTTTTTCTTCCTCAACTCCCTTGTGTGCTAGGCGGCTGTACTCACTGTGGTCGTCTTCGCCTTCGTTGGTGTTTGTGGTGGAGCAGGACGTAGAAAATCATTGGGAAGACATGCAGCTCGGGCTCCATGGCAGCGTGGTTCTTCCCTGTGTCTCCAAAGGTGAGTCCTTTCCTTTCTGTGCAGTGTTTCCACCAGGCTTTTGATGTCGTTGGTACAGCCCCAGAAAAGGTGGTGTTTTCCTGTGTCTTAATAAAGTGGGCGGAACATTGGCTTCCGCCTGACAGTAGGTGGCTACCGCCATGGTGCCTGTTGTTTCCGCCCTGGCGGTCAGTGTGGTAAAGTGGCTGTCTATCTGATTTCTCACTGCCATGGTCCTAATTGGGGGGTAGTTACCGCCAGCCTGTTGGCGGTATTACCGCCACTTTATCACCGACCACCAGGGTTGTAATGAGGGCCTCAAAGTCTAGTAGTTGACAAGGTTAAGGATTTTATTTATGGTTAACAAAGGACTGAATAATGATGTTGGCGTTGAGGAATGACGTTCTTACGTATGCATGGTTGGGGCTGGTGTGGGATATTGCTTTGTTAATAGAGGATTCTGTAGTGAATTGGTGTCACATTTAACCACATTGGTCCCACCAAGTATGTGATCTATTTGGTGTAAATTGAAACACGCCTTAAAAAAAACCACACAGCCCGGGAGAAGAGGGTTTGGGTTTTGATTAATGGATGGGAAAGGGGATTTGGGGAAAGGTGACAAAGACAAACACAACATATGAACAATATTCATCAGGCCGATGAGCAGCACATCATCATCATCAATCTGTTCTGGAAGGAAACGAAGGAATGAGTATGCCACAGTTCACCTAAATGCATTGCAAACAGTCATTTTGCCTCCAGAGACCTAAGTTATTAGATATCAAAATCTAGGTTTGAAAAGGGCAAATTATGGAGAAGTGAATTGTACCCATCCAGTTCTAAAAAATATGATTATTAAAAGAAAAATGATTCTGTATTGCCAAAGCGGGAAGTGCATCTGCATTCTCCTTGGAATGTCCATCACTCCTGGGTGCCTGTCTAAACCGGCCTGGTAGGCAAGTAGGAGTGTTGAGCTCAGCTTTCGCCGTTCGTTCGAGCAGGAGAGGAGAAGGCCTGCGGTTTGTAAAACCGTAACTGTATTGTGGAGTCAAGGATGACAGAAGAAGGCAAGCTTCAAGAGGAGTGTACCAAGAGGACTCAAAGGCAGAGCAGAAAACAAGAGGACTCGGAGTTTCACTTTTGTCACTAGTGCAAGGCACACACTAATCTGCATTTCCCAAATCTACACACCTCCCTCCATTCCACATAGCTGAGTACTAGGCCTCAGAGTCATGGTTTCTCTTTGAAGTCGCTAACTTCCTTCTTCTAGCTGTTGATGGGGTAGTCCCGCCCTGAGTCCTTCCATCCTCCTCCGGACTCTGAGTAACTGTCTGTTTTGCTTCACTGCAGACTAAGAAGAAATATACAAATACTTAAAGGAATTTCTGGTATGCAACCCTCTAAGCCCAAGAAACACGTTTATCAAGGCACTTTTCAAGGTTTGAATAAAAGGTCAGTTATATACAACACGAGTGCACATTTGAAGAAAATCACCACAGTGAAATAAAAGTGTACTGCTTTACTTTAAACTGAGAGGAAAAACGAATAAAAGGAATTCCACCAATGCAGAGCTCTTAGTCTGAGTAATGCATTTATTAAAGCACTGTTTCGGATTCGAATAAAGGAAGCATGTACGTCAAATGCAGCAACACAAATCCACTTCCAAAAATAATCACAGCAGTAGAATAATAATGCTCCTAAAAACAAACAATGAAAATACACTACTTTCATCATGGATTATATATCCGCATATAAAGTGATTATATATTTATTCACAATTCAAAGCTAGAAATAATAATCAAAAAGAATTCATCACCATAGGGCTTACACGCTTCATCTCCTTGCCAGCAACAGGCCATGAACCCAGTCGACCGTGAAGAGAGAGACATCTACCCTCAAGGGAGAGTGGCGGGCACAGGCATCCCTGTCCCGACCAGAGTTCAATATTTCCACAGTCGTCTAGTTTCCTCCTCCTATATATTGTAAACAACAAGCTGGAGAAGAGAATTCTAAAAATCCCTTCTCTCATCCAGTGAGTTGTTCAAACGCTGGCCTAAGCAGATTGTTTTTGAGAAGGGCACGTTGAAAATTGGCCACATCCCAAGGTGCTCTTACAAGACCAAACCGTTCCCTGCTGTACCATAAACATCATCCTTGTACATCTTTATATAACTCGTACTCCTCCTTGTTATGTTCTAGCCCTTGGTGAGAAAGATTACGAAGAGTGAAAACATGAGCAAAAAACACATTGCATGACTTGTGCATTGAAAAATACCTGCACCTCTAACGCCGGTGGCTGAAGCTAAATTAAGCACAAAATTAAGTCTGTAAGCAAAATGGAGCTGGTGGCCGCCAATGTGATGGTGTGTCAAGATAAGCTACGCACAAAATGGAGTCAGTGGTCAAGATGAAGCAGTGGTTAAATATAGTTATCATTACACCATCCCAGTCCTGACCCGAGCAAGATGCACTGCTGTTAAAGAACAAGTAGAGAAACCAAACTGCAGTATTTTGTATAGGTTTGTATTTGTTGACTAAAGTGACTGGTGTGGTCTCTGAAGAACCCGAGAGAAAAGGAGTGGACCATTCATGTAAATTTTCACTCAGGAAAAATTATCACTCATCAGGCACCAAACATTGCAATTCATCAAAATCAACTTTACTATTAACTGAACACCCTCCCTCACTGTCTGCCACCACATAATTCATCAATCATCACTTACAATCACTCACTCATTATTTCAATAGTTGTAGTTAATTACCTTTTCCAATCCAAGCATGGGTAGTTTGGGTACACAATTGTATCTTTGACACAGGCAACACAGTGGAATTTGGTACTGGCACTCTTGTAAATCAATGATATTCTGGGGCAGTCCTGCTGTGTGATGCAAAAAAGGATAGGCATGCAAGGGAGGCAGACATTGTCTCAAATGTCATGAAGTAGTTGTGGAGGCTCCTTCACTGCCCACTGGTCAAACTCCTTACCAGCCACATATGTGGCTAAAAAATGGTGGGGCAGCATGAATCTGACACAAACATAATGTTCCACTATCTACTTTTTTTTTTTACAAAGAAAGAAGTTCACTGAGAAATAATTCAAAACGTCTATGGTATCACTGGGATACTCAGTCTAGCATCTGTATCAGGCATTTGACTAGGCCCCATTTGTCTGTATCCATGGTCACAGCTTTCCCATTTGCATCATCTCCTCTTTGAATGACATAGTCACTGGTCTGTCTGTGCTCCTGAAATAGATGATGCAGCATGGAATAGGTTGAGTTCCAATGTTTTGGCACCTTCTTTATCAGGGCTTTAACTGGTACCCTGTTAGCATGCTGAATAATTTGCAACTTCATTTCGGCTTTAAAGAATGGCTAAAATGAGTGCAGATTCATCTGCATGTGGTCAGTATGTTGCTAACTATGGCCCTCATTATGAACTTGGCGTCAAACACTGCCGACTGCCGAGCTGACGGCCAACAAAAGACCGCCAGTGACGGTGGGTGGCATACCTCCGAATAATGATGGAAATCGCCAAAATATTGTCAACCTCCACCCACCGCCAGGGCCAATGATGGCAGAAACGCAGGACACATCACCCCGCCACTGCCACGCAGTCAAACCCCCGCCCACCAAATAATGATGCACAAATCAGCACGGCGGTCAGTGAAAGTATAATGACCATTGGCGATACCGGCATCCACGGTCAGCAATGGAACCACCAACAACAAATGCAAATATTGGCCGATTTGAAAAGTACACACCTGACACACATCCCCACCACTATAAAACACACACATACACACCCCACAATTCTCTTCTACGCTAATAGCACAACACATATTGACACCCCAACACACATACACTGAACAAACCATCACACAAGTCACACACAAAATCACCACTAAAACACAAACACTGCACACCCACCATCACAAACCACACTCCCAACCACACAGCAGCACTGTCACCAACTCACTGACAACACACCACCCACAACACACACCATGGCACCCTCTAAGCACCTCCGCTTTACCGACAGGGAACTCAGGACCATGGTCGACGAGATACTCAAGGTCAAGCCACAACTATTTGGGGCACAGGTGCAGCAGACACCCTTGGCCAGGAAGATAGAGCTATGGCAGAGGATCGGCAACAAGGTCAACGCAGTGGGAATCCATCCATGCACAAGGGATGACATCAGGAAGTGATGAAATGACATGCGGGGGAAGGTGTGCTTCATGGCATCACAACATCGTGGTACAGAAGACTGTCGGTGGTCCCACGCCTCCTCCCCCCAAATACACCGACTGGGAGGAGAAGGTCTTGGCTATCCTGCACCCGGAGGGTCTCACTGGACTCCCCGGAGGACTGGACTCAGGTAAGTCAATGACAATACCCTAACAGTCACCACACCTGTAATGCATGTATTACCCCATCCCTCTCACTACCACCATGCCCCTATCCCCAACCCAGCCCACAACACCCAGACACTCCTATCCATGTTTCCAGCTTGCGCACAACCCCCATACAAATCACTATCCAGTCCAGCCCCCTGTGCACAGTCACCAAGCCATGCATGTAATGTCAGGAGCACTACAACACCCAGAATGCACCACCACCCACTCACTAAATGCATCAAAAAGAACACGAAGGGACCCTGCATGCTACTACATAGGAACGTAACCACCAATTACTGCAGAGCAGGGACAAGTAAGTGCAGGACACCCACATCTCTATTCTCTCACACACAGGTATCACCACCCATGCCCCCCGGACTGAGACGTCAAGGTGTGCCAGTCCTCCACCTGAAGATGAAGGCCCCACTCAGGAGAGTGTAGAGGGATGTCTGGACACAGAGGAAATCCCTGGCCCATCCCACAGTTCTGGACAGTCACCTTCCATAAGCCCCACCCAGGACACCACTGACACCTCTACCACTCAGACACCACCATCAGTTCTGGCCAAACGCCCCCACACCAGGGTCTCCAGGCCACAGACTGGCTGCCCACATGTACAGAGGCCCGAGTCTCCACCCACCACCAGGCAGGATGATGAAGGGCCCAGTGCAAGTGGGACTGCCAGACCCAGGCAGGGGACATAGGCACAGTGGACTAGGGCCAGTGGGAGGGTATCAGTGGTCCAGGGGAGGTGGCCCAAGGAGGGATGCCGCTTCCCAGGAGGTCATTGCTGAGGTACTGGGAGCATACCACCATTCCCAGGACAGGATGAGCCAGATCATGGCCATGTTGGAGCAGAATCAGAGGCTGCAGGTAGCACCAGGAGGCCATGGAGCAATGGAAACAGCTCAATGCTGCAATGGCCTACATTGCAGGAGTGCTGTAGAACCACACCAACATCTAGCCTGAGTCCTCCACCCACCAGCAGGCTCCTTACACTAGCCAGGACACTGCCCTGCCATCTACATCTGCAGCAGCTATTGGAGTGGTGGCACTGCCAGAGGACTCACAGGACACCAGCACCCCTTCCCATGCAGCCCAGGTACCGCTTCGCAAATGTGGCCTCAGACCAGACATCCCAGGCTAACACAAGCCAAAACCAAACCCACCGCCAGCAATTGACTCTGCCCTGAACTGTCTCCCTTGTGTGCCACTGAGCTACCTTGTTGACATGCCACTGCCATTTCAACATCTTCCAATGGCCCCATGGACTTTGCCCCTGTGCTACCAACAGCTGTGGAAATGTATCTGAGGATATTGTTCACCATGTGCCCACTCCCTTCCACTGTCCCATCACTCATGTATGTTTTATCTTCAAATAAATGCACTTGTACACACAAAAAATCAGTCCTCATTTAATGTCTGAAAGCAAATGTCAATGTGTATCTATTCACCAGTTTCCATCATAATGCTGCTCAAATTGCAGGAGGGGGTCTAACAGACTGTCATGTTTGAAGTATGTGATGCTGTACATTCCATTGCTGTAACACACATCTGTTTCTTCATTCATTAAGTAGCAACATCACTGGTAAGGGACACCACAGCACTTAGTACGTAAGTCTCCCAGAAATAATGCAGGAAACCCATTTGCAGAATAGGAAATGTACCTCAGAGTCACTGGAAGTATAGCCAGATTAGCTGAGTTCTGGAGTTGATGTATTTCCCCTCTTCTTCTTCATCACTCTCATCCATCGTCTGAGGTGACAAGGGTGGTTGGACAGCATGCTCCTCTTCCAGAAGTCAGATAGCTTTCCTCACAGCCACGTTGTGTAGCATGCAGCGGGCCACCAGTATCTGACACACCTTGCCAGGGCCATAGCACAGGGATCCTCCACAGAGATGCAGGCAACAAAATCTTGCCTTCAGGAGTCCTATGGTCCGCTCCATCACCCTCCTAGTGCGACTATGTGTTTCATTATAATGCATTTCAGCATCTGTCCTGGGATTTCTCACAGGTATCAGGAGCTATTACATGTTTGGGTAGCCAGAATTCCCCGGAAAAGTGGGTGAAAGAGGGTTAATACACACACTTAGGCCCTCATTCCAACCCTGGCGGTCTCAAACCGCCAGGGCGGAGGGCAGCGGAATCACCGCCAACAGGCTGGCAGTGCTTCCAGGGCTATTCTGACCGCGGCGGTAAAGCCACGGTCAGAGAAGGGGAACCGGCGGTTTCCCGGCGGTTTTCCCCTGGCCCAGGGAATCCTTGCAGCGCCGCCATGGGGATTCCGACACCCTTCCCGCCAGCCTGTTTCTGGTGGTTTTCACCACCAGAACCAGGATGGCGGGAACGGGTGTCGTGGGGCCCCTGGGGGCCCCTGCACTGCCCATGCCACTGCACCCGTCGCACCCCTGCAACTCCGCCGGCTCCATTCGGAGCCGGCTTCCTCGTTGCAGGGGCTTTCCCGCTGGGCCGGCGGGCGGCCTTTTGGCGGTCGCCCGCCGGCCCAGCGGGAAAGCCAGAATGGCCGCCGCAGTCTCCTGCATGCAGCCTGCCTGTCAGGTATGTCTCTAGTACAGTGTCATACACACTCACCTATGAGCCAAGCTCTTTCCCCCTGTAGTTGTCCCATCATGTGTGGCACACTGCTGTTTCTCAGGGTATAGGAATCATGGACTGATCCTGGGAACCTTGCATTGACATGAGAAATGTACTGATCAGCCGAACACACCAATTGGATATTCATGGAGTGAAGGTTTTTTAAATTTCTGAACACCTGTTCACTTACTCTTGTGGATATGAGGGCTATGTCGGTACCATCAATGGCACCTATCACATGGGGGATACTTGCAGAAGCATAGAATCCTGATTTGATGGTGATGAGATCAGCCCTTTGAGGGAACTGGACATAACTTTGCAGGTGTTGCATGAAAGCATTCAAAAATGTGGACAGGATATAGCTGAACATTGGCTGAGAAAGACCAGCTGCTATGCCCACTATCACTTGGAATGAGCCGGTGGCTAAAAAATGTAGCACAGATAGTACCTGCACAGTTGTAGGTATGGCATGGGGATTCCTATTCACTGGCATCAGAGCAGGCTCCATTTGTGCACAGAGTTCCAGGATTGTGGCTCGATTCAGGCGGTAAGTGATGATGATGTGACGTTACTCCATGGTGGCCAGATCTACCAGGGGTCTGTAAACAGATGGGGCCCTCCCTCGCCACATGGGTCTGTACCTATGGGGGAGGAAGAGAGACACATTGAGTTGGGACATACACTTCCATAACAAGGTCCCACTATTCAGGTAGTGCATGCAACACAATTGACCCTCATACAGACACAAAGAACGTGTTAATCCTGTCAGCGCAATGTGTGGTGAGGTGTGTATGTTTTATTGCATCACAGTGTAGGCACAATTCCCAACATGATTGCATTTGAGGTCCAGTAATCATAACAGTACTCGACGAAGGGGAGATGGAATCGAGCCATGGACTAGGACCCCGGCCAGACTATTAAGGCATGGTGGATGCAAAATGGCAGCCCCCTGCCCTACAGGTAGTGTAGTGTAGGAAGTGACCTCATTCCGCTGGTGTTGGTTGTCATGGCGGTAGGTGGTGTTAACTGCCGTGCACCTGATCATTGTATAACATTGTTGTCAATGGGGAAGCAGGGCTAATCATGATCACTGCCGGCAGTGACAGTGCACACCGGCACGGTATATGCCGACATTTTGCCAAGCCCTTGCCACTTGACTCCTCCACCTTGAGTAGGGAAGAACTCCACTGCGTTTGCTGCTGTGTCCTGACTCTGGTCCCTGAGATGGCACATGCTACAAGGGAACGGGCCCCGGCCTTCATCACGGAGGAGCTGGAGAAGCTGGTGGATGGGGTCCTACCTATGTATGCAAAGCTGTATGGGCGACCAGAGGAACAGGTGAGTTACTATTTGTCCTCCTTGAATGTGTGTGAATGTGGCAGATGCTTGTTATCCATTGTGTGTCTGGCAGTTTTGGGCTTGGCTATTGTCTATCTGTATGTCTCCATGGGCTATGTCGGTTGGACTGGCATGGCATTTGTGTATGGGGCACCCACACTGACATCTGTTTCTTTCTGTGTGTCCCATGCAGGTCAGCGCCCATCAGAAGAAAGGATTGTGGCAAGCCATTGCCAAGGAAGTGCAGACCTTGGGGGTCTACAACCAGTAGAGCATCCACTGCAGGAAGCGATGGGAGGACCTGCAGCACTGGGCCTGGAAGACCAAAGAGGCCCAGCTGGGGATGGCCTCCCAACGTGGGAGAGGTGCCCGTCGGACCCTGACCCCCCTAATGGCCTGCATACTGGTGTTGGCCTATCCGAATTTGGATGGGCGCTTAAAGGCAAAACAGCAGCCACAAGGGGGTGAGTGCCACCACTGTTGTGATGCTACTATGATGAGTGTATATAGGTGCTATGGGGTGCATGCATTGTAGTGCCAGGCCCATAGCAGGTGTGTCCCTGTATTCCTGCCCCCCTCTACATACGTTGAATAGTGTCCTTAGATAGATATGGCTAGGAATATAGGCCTGTGAGGGGTTCCCCTGTTTGGACTATTGGTTTAATGTGGCCTCATGGATTTGCAGATAAGTTGTCTTGGCATCGTCTCTCATTGTTTCCCATTGCAAAGTGTAGCAAATTAGAGGGCCAGGATGGTAACGTAGTGTACTGTGGGATCATGCCTACCAATCATGGGCACATTCATATCATATATTGTGTCTGCTGAGGGTTGGTGCCTTAGATGGGTGGGACTGTGTGTGTTCCAACATGAATATTTTTCTTAGAATTGACATACTTCTTTCTTCTTCTGTTCCCCCCATGCTCTTGTGTCCTCGTGTGGTTTAGCATCATCTGGCGAGGGAGCTGAGGCACCGGCGAGTGGGGATGCTGCAGCCCACGGGACCCAGGAGGCAGAATCCACCAACACCAAGGGGAACCTTGGGTTGGGGCGAGGGGAGTACCACGGGGAGGCGACTACCACTGAAGGTAGTGACTCCGACACTCCTCCGATGGCAGCTCCCTAGTGGTGGAAGACCCTACTTAGCCCACCCATTCTTTGCCATCTTCCGCTACCCCCATACCATCACTGCCCTCCCAGTAGCTCCCCACAGAGTTGCCCGTGCCTGCTCACCCGGGAGGGTGGGTGTAGGAGGCTGGACTGGCTTGTAGTGAGTACCAAGGGTACTTGCACCTTGCACCAGGCCCAGTTATCCCTTATTAGTGTATAGGGTGTCTAGCAGCTTAGGCTGATAGATAATGGTAGCTTAGCAGAGCAGCTTAGGCTGAACTAGGAGACGTGTGAAGCTACTACAGTACCACTTAGTGTCATATGCACAATATCATAAGAAAACACAATACACAGTTATACTAAAAATAAAGGTACTTTATTTTTATGACAATATGCCAAAGTGTCCTAGAGTGTACCCTCAGTGAGAGGTTAGGAAATATACACAAGATATATATACACAATAGCAAAAATATGCAGTATAGTCTTAGAAAACAGTGCAAACAATGTATAGTTACAATAGGATGCAATGGGGAAACATAGAGATAGGGGCAACACAAACCATATACTCCAAAAGTGGAATGCGAACCACGAATGGACCCCAAACCTATGTGACCTTGTAGAGGGTCGCTGGGACTATTAGAAAATAGTGAGAGTTAGAAAAATAACCCTCCCCAAGACCCTGAAAAGTGAGTGCAAAGTGCACTAAAGTTCCCCTAAGGACAAAGATGTCGTGTTAGAGGAATAATGCAGGAAAGACACAAACCAGCAATGCAACAACTGTGGATTTCCAATCTAGGGTACCTGTGGAACAAGAGGACCAAGTCCAAAAGTCACAAGCAAGTCGGAGATGGGCAGATGCCCAGGAAATGCCAGCTGCGGGTGCAAAGAAGCTTCGACTGGACAGAAGAAGCTGAGGTTTCTGCAGGAACGAAAAGGGCTAGAGACTTCCCCTTTGGTGGACGGATCCCTCTCGCCGTGGAGAGTCGTGCAAAAGTGTTTTCCTGCCGAAAGGACGCCAACAAGCCTTGCTAGGCGCAAATCGTGCGTTTGGCGTTTTTGGACGCTGCTGGGGCCCAGGAGGGACCAGGAGGTCGCAAATTGGACCTGAAGAGAGAGAGGACGTCGAGCAAGACAAAGAGCCCTCACTAAAGCAGGTAGCAACCAGAGAAGTGCCAGAAACAGGCACTACGAGGATGTGTGAAACGGTGCTTGCCGAAGTTGCACAAAGGAGTCCCACGTCGCCGGAGACCAACTTAGAAAGTCGTGCAATGCAGGTTAGAGTGCCGTGGACCCAGGCTTGGCTGTGCACAAAGGATTTCCGCCGGAAGTGCACAGGGGCCGGAGTAGCTTGCAAAGTCGCGGTTCCCAGCAATGCAGCCCAGCGAGGTGAGGCAAGGACTTACCTCCACCAAACTTGGACTGAAGAGTCACTGGACTGTGGGGGTCACTTGGACAGAGTCGCTGGATTCGAGGGACCTCGCTCGTCGTGCTGAGAGGAGACCCAAGGGACCGGTAATGCAGCTTTTTGGTGCCTGCGGTTGCAGGGGGAAGATTCCGTCGACCCACGGGAGATTTCTTCGGAGCTTCTGGTGCAGAGAGGAGGCAGGCTACCCCCACAGCATGCACAAGCAGGAAAACAGTCGAGAAGGCGGCAGGATCAGCGTTACAGAGTTGCAGTAGTCGTCTTTGCTACTATGTTGCAGGTTTGCAGGCTTCCAGCGCGGTCAGCGGTCGTTTCCTTATCAGAAGGTGAAGAGAGAGATGCAGAGGAACTCGGCTGAGCTCATGCATTCGTTATCTAAAGTTTCCCCAGAGACAGAGACCCTAAATAGCCAGAAAAGAGGGTTTGGCTACCTAGGAGAGAGGATAGGCTACTAACACCTGAAGGAGCCTATCAGCAGGAGTCTCTGACGTCACCTGGTGGCACTGGCCACTCAGAGCAGTCCAGTGTGCCAGCAGCACCTCTGTTTCCAAGATGGCAGAGGTCTGGAGCACACTGGAGGAGCTCTGGACACCTCCCAGGGGAGGTGCAGGTCAGGGGAGTGGTCACTCCCCTTTCCTTTGTCCAGTTTCCCGCCAGAGCAGGGGCTAAGGGGTCCCTGAACCGGTGTAGACTGGCTTATGCAGAATTGGGCACATCTGTGCCCAACAAAGCATTTCCAGAGGCTGGGGGAGGCTACTCCTCCCCTGCCTTCACACCATTTTCCAAAGGGAGAGGGTGTCACACCCTCTCTCAGAGGAAGTTCTTTGTTCTGCCATCCTGGGCCAGGCCTGGCTGGACCCCAGGAGGGCAGCTGCCTGTCTGAGGGGTTGGCAGCAGCAGCAGCTGCAGAGAAACCCCAGGAAGGGCAGTCTGGCAGTACCAGGGTCTGTGCTACAGACCACTGGGATCATGGAATTGTACCAACAATGCCAGGATGGCATAGAGGGGGCAATTCCATGATCATAGACATGTTACATGGCCATATTCGGAGTTACCATGGTGAAGCTACATATAGGTAGTGACCTATATGTAGTGCACGCGTGTAATGGTGTCCCCGCACTCACAAAGTTCAGTGAATTGGCTCTGAACAATGTGGGGGCACCTTGGCTAGTGCCAGGGTGCCCTCACACTAAGTAACTTTGCACCTAACCTTTACCAGGTAAAGGTTAGACATATAGGTGACTTATAAGTTACTTAAGTGCAGTGTAAAATGGCTGTGAAATAACGTGGACGTTATTTCACTCAGGCTGCAGTGGCAGGCCTGTGTAAGAATTGTCAGGGCTCCCTATGGGTGGCAAAAGAAATGCTGCAGCCCATAGGGATCTCCTGGAACCCCAATACCCTGGGTACCTCAGTACCATATACTAGGGAATTATAAGGGTGTTCCAGTAAGCCAATGTAAATTGGTAAAAATGGTCACTAGCCTGTCAGTGACAATTTGAAAGTAATGAGAGAGCATAACCACTGAGGTTCTGGTTAGCAGAGCCTCAGTGAGACAGTTAGGCACCACAGAGGGAACATATACATGCACACCTATGAGCACTGGGGCCCTGTGTGACAGGGTCCCAGTGACACATACATATAGGCCACAAACCTATGAGCACTGGGGTCCTGACCAGCAGGATCCCAGTGACACATAACAAACATATTGAAAACATAGTGTTTTCACTATGAGCACTGAGGCCTGGCTATCAGGATCCCAGTGAGACAGTGAAAACAGTGACAAACACCCTGACATACACTCACAAACAGGCCAAAAGTGGGGGTAACAAGGCTAGAAAGAGGCTACCTTCTCACACAACCCCCCCCCAAACGAAGGACAATAAGGCTAACCTTGGCCAGTTGAGACTTTATTGTCTAAGTGGTGATAAGTAGAGAGTAGCTCTGCAATAGACTGGTTACTCCTTTTATCATCCACTATATGGTTACTTCCCTGTGGGGATGTAAACCACCCTGTTTGAAGTTTTTTAGCTAAGCAACAATGTGAAGATGTATTTTCAGAGTTTCTATCAGTAAGTTTTAGTTTAGAGCAGTGGGAATTGTCCACTGATCCTATTTGTAGTGATGGAAATGCCAGACAGGGATGCTGTCTCAGAAAAGCCATAGCTGGGCAAAAACTTTGTCCATCTGGCTGGAAGAGAGAACAGGGATGCTGTTTCTCTTGAGTTGGAGCAGGGCAGGGATGCTGTCCTATCAGCTCCACACTAGGGCAGGAATGCTGTCCTAAGTGTTGTGAGGCAGTGCAGAGT
Source organism: Pleurodeles waltl (assembly GCF_031143425.1). Lineage (NCBI taxonomy): Eukaryota > Metazoa > Chordata > Amphibia > Caudata > Salamandridae > Pleurodeles > Pleurodeles waltl. The sequence goes on along the minus strand of NC_090449.1, from coordinate 1,075,581,073 downwards.
TTCTGCACTAAAGTTTCTCTGGGAGGGTTGGAGGGATGCTCCATGTTAACTAAAATGGTGCTCTTTTTCTCACCAATGTTAGTTATCCCACAGAGAGGTACTTCTACCTCAGGGAGTCCAGCTATGCCAGCTGATGATTCCCTTGGAACAGGTGCCACCCCAGGAGAGGTTTCTCCCACCACAGGAATAGTATCCTGAATGGTAGGGTGGTTAGGGGATACTGTGATACCCTTTTTACCTGTTGATGGAGAGGGATCCTGAGTTTTCAGGCCTTCTCTCCTTTGCTTTTTCATTTCACTTGAAATGAGAGGGAACAATTCCTCAGGGATGCCCAGCATGGCTGCATGGGCATAAAACTCTACATCAGCCCAACCTGAGGCCTCTAGGTCATTACCTAAGAGACAGTCTACAGGTAAGCTAGGTGATACCACCACCTGCTTAGGGCCAGTAACTCCACCCCAACTAAACTGAATTATAGCTAAGGGAAGAAACTTAGTGGAGTTATGGACATCAATAATCTTATACTGTTGTCCAATGATGTGTTGTTCAGGAGGCACTAGGTTTTCAGTCACCAAAGTGAAACTGGCACCTGTGTCCCTGTAGGCCAAGGCCTCAACACCATTTATTGAAACTGTCTGCCTGTACTTATCCATTGTAAGGGGACAAGCAGCCAGTGTGGCAAGGCCAATGCCACTAGGTGTGACAGAAACTGTCTTGGGACTGATTATATCAGTTTCCACTATGGACCCATAAGTGAACCCAACTACACCCTTTGCTTGACTGTTGCCAGCAGTCCCACCACTAGTACCACTACTGCTAGGGGCACTAGAGCTTGATGTATTAGTGGTGGTAGGCTCAGGGGGTTTACCTGGACAGGACTTATCCCCTGGCCTATGGCCTCTGTTTTTACACACAAAGCACCAAGGCTTTGTAATGTGTGCAGGTTGGGAAGAAGAGGAAGAATTTGTTTTATCCCCACCCTCTGAAGAGTGTTTAAGATTTGAAGTGGGATCTTTGGTTTTACCCCTATCCCCATGCTTATCTTGAGATTTTTCACCATCTTTCTTCTTATTGCCATCTTTGTCACCCCCTGTATGAACTTTTCTGTTCACCCTTGTTCTGACCCATTTGTCTGCCTTCTTTCCCAATTCTTGGGGAGAGGTCAGATCAGAGTCTACCAGGTACTGGTGCAACAAATCAGACACACAATTATTAAGTATATGCTCTCTCAGGATTGTGTTATACAGGCTTTCATAATCAGTAACTTTACTGCCATGTAACCACCCCTCCAAGGCCTTCACTGAATGGTCAATGAAATCAACCCAGTCTTGTGAAGACTCCTTTTTGGTCTCTCTGAACTTTATCCTGTACTGTTCAGTGGTTAAGCCATAACCATCCAGGAGTGCATTCTTAAGAACTTGGAAATTATTAGCATCATTAAGGAGCCTATCCCTACCTTTTCCAGTAAATGATAGCCATAGGATAGCAGCCCACTGCTTTTGAGGGACATCCTGTACAGCACAGGCCCTCTCAAGTGCAGCAAACCACTTGTTAATGTCATCCCCCTCCTTATAAGGGGGAACTATCTTGTGCAGATTCCTGGAATCATGCTCTTTTGCAGGATGACTATGGGGAATACTGCTGCTGCCACCATGGGTTTCTAAACCCAACTTCTGTCTTTCCCTCTCTACTTCTAAAGACTGTCTATCCAAATCCAGCTGTTGCTTCTTGAGCTTCAGTCTGGTTTGTTCCACTCTCAATCTATTGAGCTCCCTTCCTAACAATCTGTCATCAGGGTGGGTGGGAGGGACATTTCTAGATACAGAGGTATGATGGGAATGAACAGAAGGAGACCTGTCCCTTACAGAGGGCACCCTAACAGCTTGGCTACCAGTATAATGTGAGAGCACACCATTAGTATGGTGTGATTCAACCTCTGTACCAACTATTCTAGACTGTCTAGTAATGGGCAGGCTGAGAAGTTTCTTTCCTGAACCTTTTCCTGGGGGAGTCCCTGGATCAGATTGAGAACCATTAGCTACTTTTTCTACAGATTGGGCACTTATGGCCTTATCCTGTACTCTAAGCATATTAATTAACAGTTCTAAGGAAGGATTCTTCCCTACACTCAAACCTCTCTCTATGCAGAGACTCCTTGCTCCTTTCCAGCTAAGGTGATCATATGCAAGTTTGGACAGTTCAACATTTTTTCCTGTGCCAGACATTTTTTAGAGAGAGTTAAAGTGATAGACAAAGAGAAAAAAGTTTTCAGAACTTTTTGGAAAGACAGAAAAAAACTTTTTAAACTTTTAAGAACTTTTTGAAAGTTTAGAAGTACTTTTCAGCACTTAGAAAAGAGTGAAAAGAGGAAATGCAAAACTTTTTGGCTATGTGTATATACACTGACCTTGTTTTGTATATTTTTCTCTTATGAAAAGTACAATGACAAGAGTGGTAAGTAGTCTCAAGCACTTATCCCACCACTGCACAACCAATGTAGGAGGCTGGACTGGCTTGTAGTGAGTACCAAGGGGTACTTGCACCTTGCACCAGGCACAGTTATCCCTTATTAGTGTATAGGGTGTCTAGCAGCTTAGGCTGATAGATAATGGTAGCTTAGCAGAGCAGCTTAGGCTGAACTAGGAGACGTGTGAAGCTACTACAGTACCACTTAGTGTCATATGCACAATATCATAAGAAAACACAATACACAGTTATACTAAAAATAAAGGTACTTTATTTTTATGACAATATGCCAAAGTGTCTTAGAGTGTACCCTCAGTGAGAGGTTAGGAAATATACACAAGATATATATACACAATAGCAAAAATATGCAGTATAGTCTTAGAAAACAGTGCAAACAATGTATAGTTACAATAGGATGCAATGGGGAAACATAGAGATAGGGGCAACACAAACCATATACTCCAAAAGTGGAATGCGAACCACGAATGGACCCCAAACCTATGTGACCTTGTAGAGGGTCGCTGGGACTATTAGAAAATAGTGAGAGTTAGAAAAATAACCCTCCCCAAGACCCTGAAAAGTGAGTGCAAAGTGCACTAAAGTTCCCCTAAGGACAAAGATGTCGTGTTAGAGGAATAATGCAGGAAAGACACAAACCAGCAATGCAACAACTGTGGATTTCCAATCTAGGGTACCTGTGGAACAAGGGGACCAAGTCCAAAAGTCACAAGCAAGTCGGAGATGGGCAGATGCCCAGGAAATGCCAGCTGCGGGTGCAAAGAAGCTTCGACTGGACAGAAGAAGCTGAGGTTTCTGCAGGAACGAAAAGGGCTAGAGACTTCCCCTTTGGTGGACGGATCCCTCTTGCCGTGGAGAGTCGTGCAAAAGTGTTTTCCCGCCGAAAGGACGCCAACAAGCCTTGCTAGGCGCAAATCGTGCGTTTGGCGTTTTTGGATGCTGCTGGGGCCCAGGAGGGACCAGGAGGTCGCAAATTGGACCTGAAGAGAGAGAGGACGTCGAGCAAGACAAAGAGCCCTCACTAAAGCAGGTAGCACCCAGAGAAGTGCCAGAAACAGGCACTACGAGGATGCATGAAACGGTGCTCGCCGAAGTTGCACAAAGGAGTCCCACGTCGCCGGAGACCAACTTAGAAAGTCGTGCAATGCAGGTTAGAGTGCCGTGGACCCAGGCTTGGCTGTGCACAAAGGATTTCCGCCGGAAGTGCACAGGGGCCGGAGTAGCTTGCAAAGTCGCGGTTCCCAGCAATGCAGCCCAGCGAGGTGAGGCAAGGACTTACCTCCACCAAACTTGGACTGAAGAGTCACTGGACTGTGGGGGTCACTTGGACAGAGTCGCTGGATTCGAGGGACCTCGCTCGTCGTGCTGAGAGGAGACCCAAGGGACCGGTAATGCAGCTTTTTGGTGCCTGCGGTTGCAGGGGGAAGATTCCGTCGACCCACAGGAGATTTCTTCGGAGCTTCTGGTGCAGAGAGGAGGCAGGCTACCCCACAGCATGCACAAGCAGGAAAACAGTCGAGAAGGCGGCAGGATCAGCGTTACAGAGTTGCAGTAGTCGTCTTTGCTACTATGTTGCAGGTTTGCAGGCTTCCAGCGCGGTCAGCGGTCGTTTCCTTATCAGAAGGTGAAGAGAGAGATGCAGAGGAACTCGGCTGAGCTCATGCATTCGTTATCTAAAGTTTCCCCACAGACAGAGACCCTAAATAGCCAGAAAAGAGGGTTTGGCTACCTAGGAGAGAGGATAGGCTACTAACACCTGAAGGAGCCTATCAGCAGGAGTCTCTGACGTCACCTGGTGGCACTGGCCACTCAGAGCAGTCCAGTGTGCCAGCAGCACCTCTGTTTCCAAGATGGCAGAGGTCTGGAGCACACTGGAGGAGCTCTGGACACCTCCCAGGGGAGGTGCAGGTCAGGGGAGTGGTCACTCCCCTTTCCTTTGTCCAGTTTCGCGCCAGAGCAGGGGCTAAGGGGTCCCTGAACCGGTGTAGACTGGCTTATGCAGAATTGGGCACATCTGTGCCCAACAAAGCATTTCCAGAGGCTGGGGGAGGCTACTCCTCCCCTGCCTTCACACCATTTTCCAAAGGGAGAGGGTGTCACACCCTCTCTCAGAGGAAGTTCTTTGTTCTGCCATCCTGGGCCAGGCCTGGCTGGACCCCAGGAGGGCAGCTGCCTGTCTGAGGGGTTGGCAGCAGCAGCAGCTGCAGAGAAACCCCAGGAAGGGCAGTCTGGCAGTACCAGGGTCTGTGCTACAGACCACTGGGATCATGGAATTGTACCAACAATGCCAGGATGGCATAGAGGGGGCAATTCCATGATCATAGACATGTTACATGGCCATATTCGGAGTTACCATGGTGAAGCTACATATAGGTAGTGACCTATATGTAGTGCACGCGTGTAATGGTGTCCCCGCACTCACAAAGTTCAGTGAATTGGCTCTGAACAATGTGGGGGCACCTTGGCTAGTGCCAGGGTGCCCTCACACTAAGTAACTTTGCACCTAACCTTTACCAGGTAAAGGTTAGACATATAGGTGACTTATAAGTTACTTAAGTGCAGTGTAAAATGGCTGTGAAATAACGTGGACGTTATTTCACTCAGGCTGCAGTGGCAGGCCTGTGTAAGAATTGTCAGGGCTCCCTATGGGTGGCAAAAGAAATGCTGCAGCCCATAGGGATCTCCTGGAACCCCAATACCCTGGGTACCTCAGTACCATATACTAGGGAATTATAAGGGTGTTCCAGTAAGCCAATGTAAATTGGTAAAAATGGTCACTAGCCTGTCAGTGACAATTTGAAAGTAATGAGAGAGCATAACCACTGAGGTTCTGGTTAGCAGAGCCTCAGTGAGACAGTTAGGCACCACAGAGGGAACATATACATGCACACCTATGAGCACTGGGGCCCTGTGTGACAGGGTCCCAGTGACACATACATATAGGCCACAAACCTATGAGCACTGGGGTCCTGACCAGCAGGATCCCAGTGACACATAACAAACATACTGAAAACATAGTGTTTTCACTATGAGCACTGAGGCCTGGCTATCAGGATCCCAGTGAGACAGTGAAAACAGTGACAAACACCCTGACATACACTCACAAACAGGCCAAAAGTGGGGGTAACAAGGCTAGAAAGAGGCTACCTTCTCACAGTGGGCATCTCCTTCACCCCCGACACCTCTTCTCCTGCCCCAGTCAGCCCTGCTCCCCTTACTGAGGCTATTGACCTCTTCAGAACCATCTCTGTATGGCAGCCAACCATTGTGAATGCCATCCAGAGGTTGGCATCCCAGATGCAGCAATGCAATGCATTCCTGGAAGGCACTCACGGCACTCACTTTCTTTTTATGCTCTGGCCTCCTCTTTGACGGCAGCCAGTGTCCCTGGTCTTTCTGTCCCCCTTCCCACCACCTCTCCCCCTTCCAGCATCCCACTCCCTTCACCCATCCCAAGCACCCATACAGACAGCCATGCACCCAAATCAACACACATGAAGCACACAGAGAAACACAAGCAGCACACGTCCCACCACATGCAGGCACCCACCCAACATACCAAAGCAGACACACCAACATCCACCTCCCCCACTGTGTCCACCCATCGTCCTTCCAAAACACAGAAAAGCTCACAGTCCTCCACTCCACATACATCCCCCACACATAAGCATACTAATCAGGCACCTACATCCACGTCCAGCACACCTCCACCTCGTACCACCACTCCCTCTACCTCCACTCCCAAACCTCTCTCCAAAACCCCTCCTGCTGCACCTAGAAAGCTGTTCCTCTCCTGTGTTGACCTGTTTGAACCCACTGGCCCACCCTGTCTTATCCCTAAACATTCCCTTTGCCTCACCAAGTCCACTCCTTCCTCTTCAAAGTCCTCCCCAGTCCACCCTTCCCATTCTCGTGCCCCTTCCCCAGGGAGGAAGAAGTCCTGTGTTGCCCCTGGTCCCTCTGCCATACCCCGGTCCAAGCCCACTCCTGCTCCTTCCAAGAGCAAGCCCAAACCCTCTCCACCTCCAGAACCTATGCCCAAGACCCCCACTTCCAAACCTGAGTCCCCACCCCCACCACCCCCTGCCCCTGATCCCTGAGGTGCCTGGCTACTCCATTGATGCCCCTTTCTCAGTGGAGGATTTTTCCATCGTAGGAGTCAAGTGTAGCCTGTGTTTGCCCTTCCGGGACTTGAATTTGGACTGGCCTATGGCCTTGTTTGGAGAGACATTATTGTTTCTATATAATACATTTTAGTGCCCATAACACCTGTTGGTGCAATAGTGTCCCGTTGCGCAGTGTTTCACTGTGGGGGAGTGGTGTACACAGGTGTGTGCACTGGTTCTTATATATTTTTGCATGTGTCTGGTAAGTACATTTTGGTAGGGTATGTATGGCTTGGGGTGGTGGGAGGTCGTTGCGGTGGGGTGGGTGGGTGTGTAATTGTGCCCTTTCCTCCCATGTTTGCTAGGCTGCGGTACTTACCATCGTCGTCTTCGCTGGTGGTAACGGTCCTGGAGAAATATGGCAAGGAGAAGCACTGGCATTATTTCCAACTCTCGCTCCAAACCGGCATCTGCATGTTCTTTGGGCCTCCGGTGAGTGTTTCCCGCTATAGGGGTCGTTTCCGCCAGGCTTTGCATGGCAGTAGTTCCCACCCCGGAACTGATGGCTGTGTAGTGGTTCATAATATGGTGGCTGTGTAGGGCCTTTCTGCCAGCCTGAAGATGGCCTCCGCCGTCGTCAGTGGTGCTCCCAAAATGGCAGTGAGTGGATGGGCCGCTGGCTGTTTCCATGTGCATCATTATGTGGAGGTCTGGACTGCCAGCCTGTTGGCGGTAGGCACTGCAACCGCCGGCCCTGTGGTCTTTACGGCCAGGTTCAAAATGACCACCTATGTCTTCTTTTTTAGAAAGTCTTACACAACCAGTTTGATGCAGTGTACCAAACACAGGACCTTGAAATAGCCACCTGCTGCCATGGCCTTGAATATGTTACTGTCAATGTCTGTGGCAACAAATCCAACTTGGAGACCTCTGGGTTGCAGCCATTCAGACATCTTGCTGTTAAATTAGTCCAAGATGTTTGCAACTGTATGTGATTTCTCCAGGACCAACATGGTTACAGTTGCATGCTGTCAAATGCTCTTAAAACTTTCTTCAGGGCCAAGATAGCTTTTACTTTACCCCAGCAAAAGAGATCCAGTGTGATATAATCCACATTTAATCAGTCTCAGGTGAATAGTGTGGACAACACTTTGCTGCAAAGCTTGTCCAACCAATTGCAGCACATCTTGATGTAGTGCTTTAACAACAACTCTGGAAAATAGGTCTGACTTGGAATCTTCCATTTTGGGCAGATGGCAGCCACAAACTCTAAAAATCCCACTCCCCCAGAGACAAGATGGTGGCCGTGCACATGTGAGCGGCTGCAGAGAGCCTCTTCTCCACCCAATCCCGATGGCGTAAGCAGCTTATTTGGGGGTTTACCTCAGAATCTGCAAGCCCGGAGTGGCGGTGTGGTGATGCTGCTACACTGGTTCTGCAGTGACGTGGAGCTGCACTGGTGTGCCGGCATCCAGACGCATCAGCAGTCGGAGGGACCCGCAGAGGAGAGACCGGTCTTGTGGTAGTGGCTACCTGGGAAGCAGGTATCGGCAACCGCGCCCACTCAGCATGGCTCAAAGAACCCCTGCAGCACTCGGGGAAAACCTAGTGTTGGTGAAACTGAACAGAGGCAGCCTCTATCACTAGGGGCTGCCTCCAATAACGGACAGAAGCTGACTTCTAAGCTCCAAGGGGCTTACCTCAGGAAAAGGCCAGACAAGCTGGAGGTCTCCAATTCGGAGAGCTGATTTAGGGGGAATTCACAGCATGGTGATGGACCAGTGATCCCGGATATTTTTAAAACTCCACAACAAGTGAAACGTTTAATAGCCCCAACTGGTAAGGGGACAACTAGTTCAACAACTTCATCACAGCAGAATCGGCTGCAGGAACATTTGGAAATCAATGACATCAGTTTTACAGCCTTGCAGTCGGAATTCAACACTAACCCTTTCCAGGTCAGTGACAATATAATTGTAGTATTAGAGGATTCTGCAGTGGCTGCACAAGCGACGTAACTTTGAAATCTAACTTGGGGGCACCAGTACCGGACAGAGAGTGAGGGATTAATACCCTGCATTCAGGGGCAAAAAATGCAAGTCAAAACATGTCCCCACATCAGCACGCAGAGGGTATGAGGCACAACGGTGATGTGGCTGCTGCACAGCAGCATGTTGGCGAAAGCCCGAGGATATATGAGGGCAGTCATGAAGCTGTTATTGACACCAGACCGGCCAAGGGATTCGAACATTGACACAGTGAGGTTGCGGAGAACTTTTTTTCATTATCAGATCAATCCAGGGTCGGGGAGGACTATAGCTCATCAACAGAGACGGATTCCAGCCGCAGCTCCACCGCATCCAAAGTGGGGTTAAGTGAGACAGCATCCAAAAAAGGATCTAAGAAATCTGACTTTGGGAAAAGAGAAAGGGATACAGCTGGGAAAAAAAAGAAAAAGTCTGCAATGGGGACAAGGGCATGTCATGGGATTACTCTGCGACCCAGCAATTTCACAATAATGTAGATGACCCTTCTAAGGACCCCACGGACCTTGACTCTGGTACTGTAGAGCTCCTTGAACCTCCCACTTTGCACCTTATTTACCAGACAATGATATTCCAACATAAACTGATGCAGAGTGACAGCAAGAAGGTCAGGATTGCTAGTAAGCAGCTCCAAGTGTTGGTGAGAAATATTGCAAAGTCCTGCTCGGAGATCGGAGGAAGTATCTCTGCAATAGAGACTCACACGAGCATGTTAGAGACCGATGTGGGCATGGTGGCACAACAATCTGCAAGGCACGAGTCACAGGTTATGGATCTTTAGTGCAATACAAAAGATTTTGAAAATCGTCAGCAAAATAATAACCTGCAAATTCTAGGGATTAAGAATGGGTGGAAGGCCAAGATATGAGGGCTTATATCAGCAAACTATTTAGAAGTGCCTTCCCCCAACTAGAAGGTTGGGACTGGGAGCAGGAGATATAGAGAGCCCACCGGTTTCCGCTAAACCTGAAAAAACGAAGGGAAGAATCTATGGATCACCAGCCACAACCTAGGGCTGTAATTGTTTATTCTGGCAACTATTTGCTGCAGTAGGTGGTTTTTGCAAAAGCCCGCCCCAATTCTAAAATTGATTGCAAGGGTGTTTCCTTTTTTTTTTCCTGACTACTGCCATGGTACTGTTGAACAGCGCTGGGGATTGAGACAAATGATAAACCCCTTCTGGGAGAAAGGGGCGGAGACATAGCTACTGAAACCTGCCAGCCTAAAAACTGTGCATAAGGGTCCTGTACGGGTATTATCTTCAGAAGTCAAGGTCAAAGAATATTTGGAAAAACTGACTTCATTTTAGACTGTTAATGGAATAAGATTATTGGACAACTGTGACAATTGTGACTACAGGGCATGGGTAGAAGTCTGAGGTCACAACACTGTAGTGATTATTTTAGCCTTTCCCCCGGGCACTATTTATTTAAATAAGAAAAAAAAAAACAACAGGGAATTAAGACTCTAAGAATCATAGAAGCCACTGAGTCTGGGGAGGGGGAAACCTATCCATCTTACAAATCTACAGTCTGGTAGTCTCATTTGGTAGATTTGGGGGGGAGGGTAGGTTGGGAGGCATTTGTAGGGCTGGGTGGGGGTAAGGGGTGTCACAGGGGTGGAAGGGCATGGGGGTATGAATGGGGGGACACACAGAAGGTCAGTGGATTGAATGTGGCATTTTCACAATTGGAGCTGAAGGGGCACAGGTATACGCAAACATAGATTTAAATGAGACATGATAGTAAGTTGAGTATCGCCACGCTAAAATTAGTGGCCTAAATGACAGTAAAAAATGGCGTTTTGTAGTTGAAGGCTTAAAAACACTGAGGGCGAATATTATCTGCATGCAGGAGACACATATTATTGGCTCCAAAAAACATGTGTTGAAATTCCCCGGGTATCAGTTATTGGCACATACTACACAGGGAACAACAACGAAGGGAGTGGCGGCATGCAGTAAGATGATAGAAGTGGTTAAGAGATCTTTGGATAAACTGGGCCGGTGGGTGATTTCAGAATGTATAATGGGCAGAACTAGATTTACCCTGTGCTCAATTTATGGATCTAATCTTGATGAACCGGAAGTAATCGACTTCGTTAATATCGAACTAACAGCTTGAGCCTTGCCAATCATTGTTTGTGGGGATTTGAATATACATATTGATAGTTTTCTTCCCAGCCAGGAACAGGGATAATATATAGGGAGGAAACCGAAAGTATATCAGGATTTACAAACGTTGGTTGCGGGCCATGGGCTGGTTGATGCTTGGCAGCAGTGTGATGCCCCTGACCCTAGGTTTACTTTGTTTTCCTATCCCCATAGGAAATCTGTTAGGCTAGATTACTTTTTATTATCAAGTTCATTATGCAAGGGGTTATGGGTTGAAAAGCACCCAAGAATTATGTCTGACCACAATCCCCTGGTAACAGAACTGTTGGCTCTAAACAAGGAACAACACTCTAAGACATGGTCATTTGACAGGGGACTGCTGTTGGATCAAGCATATATTACACATATGAAAAAGAGGATACCAGATTTCCTGGAAACCAATCCAATGGGGTGGTTTGGGATGCCTTAAAGGCATAAATCCGAGGGGAGGCCCTACGTTACAATTTGAGTAAGGAAAAGCTGTGCTCATGATGTATAAGGACTGCCCAGGCCGAGCTGGTAACACTGGAAGCTCAGATAGTGGAGGCGACCAAAAATAATCTACACATGCAAGAGACTCTAATTCAAATTGCAGCAGTAAGGGCTAGAATCTCTCAGTTTTATTTAGAGCAAGATATAGCCAAGACTCAGACACGTCGACAGGAAAGCTATGAATTTAATGAAAAGGTTGTCAGGCTTCTGGCCTTTAAAACTAGACAAAAGATGTTGCGTGGCCTTATTAGCGCAGTCAAAGATAAAGATGGACAGATAGTGAAGGGAAATTAGGAGGTTCTAAGGGTGTTTAGAGAATATTATCACACATTATACCAGCAGGAGGCCCAGGACACCCATATGTTAGAACGCAAGCTTAACCTATACCTCAATGAAATCCCCCTGGGGCGGCTGCATGAGGAGGACAGGTATCAGCTTGCGACTCTTGAGATAGCAGCAGCATTGAATTCTTTGGCCAGTAGAAAGGCGGCAGGTCCAGATATGATTCATTTGGAAATGTTTAAGGTGTTTTATTGGGAATTGAGCAATGAACTTCTTATATTATCTAAAGCGGTCAAAGATGGAGCACTTGCCCCGGTATCGTGGCTGGCAGCAAGTGTTAAAATCTTTTTGAAAAAAGAAAAAGACCTGTTATTGCTGGGCTCCCATCGTCCTAGTTCCTTAATTAATAAGGATGCTAAATTATACGCTAAGGTCCTCGCCACCAAACTGTCCCTGGTGATTAAAAAACTGGTTTCCCCCTGGCAGCATGGCTTTATCCTGGGTAGGGGGTACCACCGATCATGTGAGGTGGGTCACAGCAATGTTAGATTCAACTCAGGTTGTTAAGGCACCTATGTCACTGGTTTTACTAGTCACAGAGAAGGCTTTTGACCTTGTGAATTGTGTATATTTATGGGCGGTCCTTTTTAAATACAATATTGATCCTGGTTTTATTAGGGCCATTCAGGGGCTGTATCAGAACCCAACTGCATGATTACAAATGTCGGGGGAAGGATCCAAAGCTCTTTTCATTACAAGGGGCCCAAGGCAGCATGCTATCGCAGGCTCGACCCTAAAAAAAAGATTGCTTTATTGAAAAGCAATCAGAGACTTGGTGGTCTGCTGAGCCCAGCAGACCACCATCCCTGTGATTGTACCCATTCGCAGTGGCTCGCAAATTGCGACCTACCTCATGAATATTAATGATGTAGGTTGATTTGCGAGCCCGTGTGACTCCCAGTATGAAACTCATGGAGTTTCATACTTTCCAATAGCAATTACTTAATTGCGATTCACTGAAAATCGCAATTAGGTAATCGCTACTGTAAAAAATGATACATCTGGCCCTAAATTCTTTACTTCCTTTCCTTTAGGCCAATTACATCTCGCTACTGCACCATCATGGACTGACTGTCAAATTGTCTGTAACAGCTACTTTCTTTGGCTTAGTGGTGACCTCTATCCGCCCCAAGTTATCAGTTTTACACAGGTCTTGTTAACCCATGCAATAGAGGGAAGCTTTTCTAATCATTGTTCTTTTTTGCAAATGTTTACTATGGCAAAACGGCCCCCAGGACATGTACTGTTCTGCAGTGACGTGGCCACTCACGTTGCTGTAATGATGTTCTGGCCATCTTGGTTTTTATTTTTGGCTGTACATGTTCCAGTCCAGTTTTGGCCTTTCAGGAAGAGCGAGAATACCCTGTGTTCCATAGTTAGGCATTCAGAAGCGCCAACCCTCGGTCCCCTTCACCCGAGTCTTGTAGTGGCCATGTATGTCACTCAGCAGTTTCTCTTTCTGTATTACAACACATTGAATCCTATGTGAATACATTTTACTTTGTTTGCAGTACTCATTGTTTAGGCAGTATCATTAAAATGAAATAAAGATCTTAAATAAATCAAGAAACTGCTAAACATGTCAATCTAAAAGTGATAAGCCCAAAGCAAGTCCATGTGAGTAGCAGAAACCTGATGGAAAGGTTTCCTGGGATTAGAATGTGATAACATGTACACAGCCACAGGGAGGGCGTTCATGTGTGGTCTAAATCTAGCGGATTCTTTTACTTTTAAACATTACTTCCTTGGGCAAGTGCACGCAAAGGCAGAATGTTTAAACATCCAAAGAGTGAAGCAAGTGATGTGGGTAGGTGAAGGCTGTCACGCGGTGGAGGGGGGTGACCGCCTGGGTGGCTGGCTCTTTGGTCTGCACATATCTTAAGATGCCTTAGAACAGCTTCGAAGCTTCCAGAGTGACTAGGCAGGAAACACTTTCAGTTGCAGCAGAACACCATATGCTAAAGTGACACATACATTCCAAAAGATGCTTTCCGATTTTGTTACCTGCTATTTCACAAATATGGACTCATGCTGCCTCCTGTAAAAAGAAAAAAACAACAAGCTCAATTACTGGCTCAGCAGCCTCCCAAAACATGAGCAGCCGACAAACGAGCTGCTTGTGAAAGAACAAAGGAGACCAAGATTAAATCTGAAGAGGAAGAAGCACTTTGTGGATGATCCACAAATTCGAAAACACACAGAACAGAGCAGAAATGAACAGGAAACAACAGCCACAATCCAAGAAAAAGAAAGATAAACAGTGACAAGCAGCTGAACAAATGAAAAGCTGGAGAAAACTGAAAAAGGGCTGTAAGACCCTTTGAACATATTTTTTTGCTAACAAAAGACTTCCAGTGATATGGGAGCCATGTGGGATCAGTTAATGGTAAGTAAAGGTGCCCCCTTTAATCGATTTTTTTTTAGTAACAAAAGACTTCACAAGCACATCGAAGAAGTGTGCGCTGTGCAGGCAAAACCTAAAAATGAAGGTTAGTGTGTCCCTATGGCACACAAATGTAGTCTGGGGGAAAATAGAATAAATAATCATTAAAAAACATAAATGATGCTGAGATGTCTGCAGTGAATCACAGCCAGGGTGTCCAGGAGGGAATGGAATTATACCTAACAAAACTGAAGCTGTTGTGCGGCTGTGTGCCTATGGTAGATGGATAGATGGATAGACCAAGGAAAAATGCAAAAATAAATAAAATAAATAAAAAAAGTAAAATTAAAAAATCTAAATAAAAAAAATTAAAAACTGAAATAAGAATTAAAAAATTACAATAAATAACAAAAAAAGTAACATAAAAAAAATAAAAAATAATAATAATTGCCGATGTTTGTGTCTGAGGATCAGATGAAACCTATTGTGAGACCAGAAGGTGCAAAAACATGCATGCAATATAAGCACTGTTCTTCAAAATCATATTCATAATATATGTATACTACAATGATCCTCAAGCATATTACTAAACTGATATCACATCAATACATGCAGGCCTGTGGCAAAGGCACACTGGCTGGAAGCACAAAATAGCCACTAGTCCCATGGTCAAACAACAACAGTGAGGAAGGAGGCATGAAGAACAAAGAACTTACGCAAGCCTATGAGAAAGGTATACTGGCTGGATGCACAAAATGGCCCCTAGTCCCATGGTCAAACAACAACAGTGAGCAAGGACGCATGGGGAAAAAAGAACACATGCAGAACAACAGCGAGCAAGGACGCATGGGGAACAAAGAATTCATGCAAAATATGGCAAAAACACACTGACTGGATGCACAAAATGATCGCCAGCCACATGGTCAAACACTGACAGCGAGAAAGGAGGCATGGGTGTAGTAGGTTGGCTCTTTATATACTTTACCAAAAATGATGTGCACTGTGCAGAGTCCAAGCAACCCCACCTTGGTATCAAGAGGTAAAAACAGACTACCTAGTGCTCTGTTTTTGTGGTAGTGTGGGAGAGCAGTTAGTCTTATCTTGGAGATGTGCTAAGCATTTGTTGTACTCACAGTATCAATAAATGTGGACAGACACTCAGAAGAATGACTCTAGACCAATTTACAAAAATACTTCAGGTTTTTATAAAAAATCAAGTACCAAGATCATAAAAATTGGGTAAGTACCTTTTAAGTTATGGTTTTTCAAATTTGAGCAAAAATAGTCTTTTTGTGTGTAAAAACATGCATAAACGATCAGGCAATGCTCTCAAAAGTGTCAACTTCTAGTTTTAGGTTGAGGCCATTTAGATGTCCGGGGTGCCAGCTAGAGAAGTTCAGGTGGATTCTGGTTCAAGCAGGAGTAGCGACTGAAAGCCTTAGGTTCTTGCCAATTTCCAGAAGGGTGGCGGTCCTCTCGGGTTTTTTAGAGTCTGTTCGATGTTCAGTCAACCCCTCAGCAGCGATTGTCGAGTCCTGGGTGCAATAGGCAAGGTTTGGGGCCTTTTTCTTCTTCCAACAGGGCTTCTGTTCTCTTGCTTTGGGTCTTGTTTGTCCCTGGTCTTTTTGTGTCCATCAAATCTGATCAACAGGTCTATTGATGCCCATTAAATAATACATTTAGTGGATGTTAAGGGGAGTACCTGGTAGTGGCCAGTGGCCCACCTACCTTATTGCGGCTCCACCCACTATGTGCCCACTTCCTGTGGGAAGATGTCACATCCCTAACCCTGATTGGCTATTTTCCTGCCACCCAAGATGGAGGAAAATGAAATGAAGTGTTCATCTGACTCGCCATACCTGGGGAGTGATACAGCCTGAAAAGGGTCACTCCTCCTACTCTGACTATGTTTTCCGACTTAAAGTGGGGGGAAACCATTGGGGGGACATTTGCTGGTAGCAGCATAGTCAGAGGTGAGATTTCAAAGGTGGTAAAGCATTTGAAGCCGACCGCTGGGCATGGGTGCCTCCCTGCGGTAGGAGGTTAAACACCTCCACGCAGGAAATGCTTTGTGTTGTGGCTCCTGAGAGCTGAGGCTGTCACACCAGGAGTCCAGATTTCTGTTTGGTGGTGGCATGCTGCTAAAATCCAGTCACCAACTATGCCAGGGCTGTTAGGTTTTGCAGGGGTCACCTCTAAAGTGCCCTCTGTGTGCATGTTATAAAAAATATTTATTATTCTGAGCTGTTTGATACTAAACAACCCAGTATTCAGAGAGGCCATGATGTAGCTGGGGAACTCGTAATGATCAGTGTCCAGCACATTTGCAATGGCTTCCCTCTATATTTACTATGCCTTAAGGCTTTATAATAACACAGTACAGGCACATTTGGTCATGCACACATATGCCCTCCCGTGCATTATAGTGCACCCTGCCTTATGGCTGTAAGACCTGCCAGAGGGGTGACTTACCTATAGTGCATGCAGTGTTAGTGGACAGGGCACTTTTGGTGAGTGCCATGTCGAATTTGCAACTTTTAAATACACCTTGTCCTGCACTTGCAATGGCAGTCTGCATGAGGAGGTGTGGGTCCTCTCAGAGTGACACAATTGGTGCTGCAGCTCTGGTGGCCCCTCTCCAGTACCCATGTGCTAGGCACCAGGGATACCATTTGCTAGGGACTTGCAAGGTTGGCTGAAGTGCTAGTAAATAGTACAGTTGTGAGGAAAGAGATCTGGCCATGGGATTCTGTTTAGCAGGGGTCAGGACACTTACAGTTTGAAACCACATAATTTTCCAGGCAGAAACATGGGAGGGGCTAACATGTCACAAAAGGTCCTTTCTCACACTACCCTCAGCCCCTCCAAACAAAAGGGGATGAAACTACCCTTCCCCTGGGGAGTCGTCGGGCTCTGTGTGGAAGAACCTAGAAAGGACATCTGCCTTGGCATGGGCAGTCCCAGGTCTGTGTTCCAATTTAATGTCCATCCCCTGAAGAGATATGGACCACCTAAGTGGTTTGGGGTTTTAACCTTTCATCTGAGAGGCCACTGGTCTGTCTGAACTATAACGTGAGGGACAAACAAGTATGGCCCAGACCACAGCAAAGGCTTCCCTCTCTATGGCACTCCATTTTTGTTCCGTAGGGAGTAGTCTTCTGTTTATAAAAGTAACAGGCTGGTCATATCCCTCATCAGTGGTCTGGGCTAGGATTGCTCCTATCCCAAGTTATGGTGCATCTGTTTGAACAATAAACTACCTGGAGTAATCTGGAACTTTCAGGACTGGGGTAGAGCACATTGCATCCTTCAGAGTGTCAAAAGCCTTTTGACAACTCACTGTTCAGTTGATGTTTTTGGGTGTTTTCTTTGAGGTAAGTTCTGTGAGGGGAGGCCACTTTAGTGTCATAATCCTTCGCAAACCTCCTGTCGTATCCAGTCAAGCCAAGGAATACCCTGACTTGGGTCTGGGAAGTTGGAGCCACCTACCAGGTAGCCCAAATACATAACCTTTCCCTGCCCTACCTGGCACTAACTGGCCTTGATAGTGAGGCCTACCATTTTCATGGCGTCGAGGGCCTTTTCAAGGTGGATCAGGTGATCCTGCCAGGTGGAGGTGTAGACAGCAATATCATCTAGATAAACTGTAGTAAACTGTAAGTGCCCACTTAGGGTGGAGAATGCTGATCTCTATTTTGCTGCAGGTGTCAGACCAATCTGCCAGTACTGATGTAAGATTAAGGTTCTAGGTAGTTGAATGCTCCTAATCTGTCATCTGCTCATCAGCTCTTGGAATTGGGTGTGCATCTCTTTTGGTGACTGAGTTGATGCCTCTGTAGTCCACACCAAACCTCATTTCCTTTTTCTCTCCCCTAGAGCTGAAGTGTGAGCAGTGTCTTGGTCCAGGAAAAGAGACATCACCATGATGTCATTCTCAATCACTGAGAGCAAACATAGCTTTGCTTTCTGAAATCTAAGATATCAGGATTGTGGCAGCAAAGATGACTGTGCATACAATACCTTTAAAATTAACTTCCTCACATAAAATGCTGTGCATAACAGCCCTGTTGTTAGTTTTGCATAGTGTTGGTCTGAAAAGCCTCGTACTAGAAGCTGAATCTTCTCATACTGAAGGACAAGGACCATTTCATGAACATCTTTAGCAACCAAGAAGAGGCTCAGAAGAGGTCCATAAACCTATTTTTCTAAAATGGAGCTGCCCACAGATCATACATTTACTCAGAAAATCTCCAGGGCAGTGTTTGTATTGCTGACAGTGCAGCTTAGAAACACAAGGACACAGCCACTGCTCTGTGTTTCTATGTATGTACTACAGACAGTACACAATATGTACACTGACCTATTCCGGGTCTGCATTCTGAATGATAACAGGATGATGATACAGCCCCAGGGTCAGCATGTTCCCTTTTCATTCCCATTGCCACCATGTCAAAATGAAGCGTGGAAGCTATTGTTCTCAAAGTAGGCCCAGCGCTTAGCAAAGTAGCAAGTAAAATGTAGAGCGACGAATCTGATGCAATTCTACTGAGCTGTGCTCGTTCTTTTTTCCCAGAGCGGTCAATGCGCTGGAAGAGCGACTGCAGCTTAGAGCACAAAGGAAAAGTGTCTTGGGAAACTCTCACGCCAGCCTGAAAGGGGCGCCGTCCCTAAACAGCTTTCAAATAAACCAACCCGGCCATGCTTTGTGAGAATGAGCTCATAGCGGTCCATGTGCTAATAATAATAATAACAATAATAATAATAATAATAACAATAATAACGATAATAATAAAAATAGTAATAACAATAATAATAATACTGTGGCTTATAAAGCGCATGGCTACTCCAACGAAGTGTCCCGGTGCTGAAACAAAGAGCTCCCGACTATGCGCAAGCACTGCCAGAGTATGGTGAGAACAGCCCCGGCTGACAAGACGGCCCAGGACAGTCCACAATTGTAGTGCCAGATTGTAGGAAAGTACCATCTTGCCTGGCATGTTACCCCCATATTTCACTGTATATATGTTGTTTTAGTGTATGTGTCACTGGGACCCTGCCAGCCAGGGCCCCAGTGCTCATAAGTGTGCCCTGTATGTGTTCCCTGTGTGATGCCTAACTGTCTCACTGAGGCTCTGCTAACCCGAACCTCAGTGGTTATGCTCTATCTGCTTTCCAAATTGTCACTAACAGGCTAGTGACTAAACTTATCAATTCACATTGGCATACTGGTACACCCATATAATTCCCTAGTTTATGGTACTGAGGTACCCGGGGTATTGGGGTTCCAGGAGATCCCTTTGGGCTGCAGCATTTCTTTTGCCACCCATAGGGAGCTCTGACAATCCTTACACAGGCCTGCCAGTGCAGCCTGAGTGAAATAACGTCCACGTTATTTCACAGCCATTTACCACTCCACTTAAGTAACTTATAAGTCACCTATATGTCTAACCTTCGCCTGGTGAAGTTTGGGGCAAAGTCACTTAGTGTGTGGGCACCCTGGCACTAGCCAAGGTGCCCCCACATCGTTCAGGGCAAATTCCCTGGACTTTGTGAGTGCGGGGACACCATTTCACACGTGCACTGTACATAGGTCTCTACCTATGTACAGTGTCACAATGGTAACTCCGAACATGGCCATGTAATATGTCTAGGATCATGTAATTGTCACCCCAATGCCCTTCTGGCATTGGGGGGACAATTCCATGATCCCCCCGGGCCTCTAGCACAGAACCCGGGTACTGCCAAACTGCCTTTCCCGGGGTTTCACTGAAGCTGCTGCTGCTGCTGCTGCCAACCCCTCAGACAGGTTTCTGCCCTCCTTGGGTCCAGCCAGGCCTGGCCCAGTAAGGCAGAACAAAGGACTTCCTCAGAGAGAGGGTGTTACACCCTCTCCCTTTGGAAATAGGTGTCAGGGCTGGGGAGGAGTAGCCTCCCCCAGCCTCTGGAAATGCTTTGATGGGCACAGATGGTGCCCATCTCTGCATAAGCCAGTCTACACCGGTTCAGGGACCCGCCAGCCCTGCTCTGGCGCGAAACTGGACAAAGGAAAGGGGAGTGACCATTCCCCTGACCTGCACCTCTCAGGGGAGGTGCCCAGAGCTCCTCCAGCGTGCCCCAGACCTCTGCCATCTTGGATTCAGAGGTGTGCTGGTACACTGGACTGCTCTGAGTGGCCAGTGCCAGGAGGTGACGTCAGAGACTCTGTCTGATAGGCTCTTACCTGTGTTACTAGCCTATCCTCCTTCCTAGGTAGCCAAACCTCCTTTTCTGGCTATTTAGGGTCTCTGCTTTGGGGAATTCTTCAGATACCAAATGCACGAGCTCACCAGAGTTCCTCTGCACTTCTCTCTTCACCTTCTGCCAAAGGATCGACCGCTGACTGCTCAGGACGCCTGCAAAACCGCAACAAAGTAGCAAAGACGACTACTGCAACCATGTATCGCTCATCCTGCCGCCTTCTCAACTGTTTCCTGGTGGTGCATGCTCTGGGGGTAGCCTGCCTCCTCTCTGCACCAGGAGCTCTGAAGAAATCTCCCGTGGGACGACGGAATCCTCCCCCTGCAACCGCAGGCAACAAAAGACTGCATCACCGGTCCTCTGGGTCCCCTCTCAGCAGGACGAGCGTGGTCCCTGGAACTCAGCAACTCTGTCCAAGTGACTCCCACAGTCCAGTGACTCTTCAGTCCAAGTTTGGTGGAGGTAAGTCCTTGCCTCCCCACGCTAGACTGCATTGCTGGGTACCGCGTGATTTGCAGCTGCTCCGGCTCCTGTGCACTCTTCCAGAATTTCCTTCGTGCACAGCCAAGCCTGGGTCCCCAACACTCTAACCTGCAGTGCACAACCTTCTGAGTTGTCCTCCGGCGTCGTGGGTCTCCCTTTTCTGACTTCAGGTGGACTCCTGTTCACTCCTCTTCCAAGTACCTGTTCCAGTACTTCTGCGGGTGCTGCCTGCTTCTGTGAGGGCTCCCTGACTTGCTGGGCGCCCCCCTCTGTCTCCTCATCCAAGTGGCAACATCCTGGTCCCTCCTGGGCCACAGCAGCATCCAAAAACCCTAATTGCGACCCTTGCAGCTAGCAAGGCTTGTTTGCGGTCTTTCTGCGTGGGAACACCTCTGCAAGCTTCTTCACAACGTGGGACATCCATCCTCCAAAGGGGAAGTTCCTAATCCTCTTCGTTCTTGCAGAATCCTCAGCTTCTACCATCTGGTGGCAGCTTCTTTGCACCCTTAGCTGGCATTTCCTGGGCATCTGCCCTCTCTCGACATTGTTGCGACTCTTGGACTTGGTCCCCTTGTTCCACAGGTACTCAGGTCCAGAAATCCACTGTTCTTGCATTGCTGGTGTTGGTCTTCCTTGCAGAATTCCCCTATCAGGACTTCTGTGCTCTCTGGGGAATATAGGTGCACTTTACACCTACTTTTCAGGGTCTTGGGGTGGGCTATTTTTCTAACCCGCACTGTTTTCTTACAGTCCCAGTGAACCCACTACAAGCTCACATAGGTTTGGGGTCCATTCGTGGTTCGCATTCCACTTTTGGAGTATATGGTTTGTGTTGCCCCTATACCTATGTGCTCCTATTGCAATATACTGTAACTTGACATTGCTTGCATTACTTCCTTTAGCTATTACTGCATATTTTTGGTATTTTGTACATATATCTTGTGTATATTTGGCATCCTCATACTGAGGGTACTCACTGAGATACTTTTGGCATATAGTCATAAAAATAAAGTACCTTTATTTTTAGTACTTCTGTGTATTGTGTTTTCTTATGATATTGTGCATATGACACCAGTGGTATAGTGGGAGCTCTACATGTCTCCTAGTTCAGACTAAGCTGCTTTGCCATAGCTACCTTCTATCAGCCTAACCTGCTAGAAACACCTCTTCTACACTAATAAGGGATAACTGGACCTGGCACAGAGTGTAAGTACCCCTTGGTACCCACTACAAGCCAGGCCAGCCTCCTACAGAGATAACGAGACGAGGAGCCCAAGAAAGATCTAAGGTTCCTGGCTGGGAAGTCAGGTTGGAGAAAAGAGCGTAAATAGTGAGGACCCTTTTTGGAAAACACCCTGTAGCTAATGTACAGGGCTTTAGAGGAAACTCTTTGCTTCAGAAGCAACCAGTGCTGCTTGGTGAGTGCAGTCCCCGTCTGGAGAGAACCAACAGAAGACGGCCACTCTATTCTGCACTCGCTGCAGTCTATTCAGCAGGGTTTTAGGCACCCCAAGAATAGGACTTTGCAATAACCCTGCCTGGACATAACCAGTGCCTGGGCTGCTGTTTTCTTTTCAATCAACTCTTGCAGGAAACAGAAAATCTTTTTAAGACCCCAAAGTATTTTTCCACCAAAGCTGTAATTTGTCAGTTGAAACTGAGCTTCTCCTCACAGCAAACATCCAGGTTTCAACTGCCGAATGACAGTTCTGGTGGAAAAAATGCTTTGGGTCTGACTAATATAAACACAAACCCCCATAGGCACGTACCAGCAATGTAAACTATAATTTATTCATGATGTGATAGCATAAGCAAACAGCCCAAGGCACCTGCACAGCAACAGAGTTTACTATAATTAAAGAACTTATAACTGGTGAAATGCAATGCACTTTTTACCTGTGTCCTAGGTAGAACCTTTGGTAATTGCCCTGGCCCTGACCCTCTGGTTTGGAATCAGTCTGTTACATCCCTCCCTCAGTCTTAGAACCATGCTGGCCCAGCCCTTTATCAACCCCATTAGCTAATCACTTTTCAGCAAACACTGCAAGCTTTTCTAGATTCTTTCACCCAGGACAGTTAAGTACTGCTGAGGTGGAGTGGAGCAATGCTTGTTGAGTCGCTCTCGCACCATCCACTGGTTAGAGCAGTGGTTCACAACCGTTTTACTTCTGTGGACCCCCACTTTACCATCACTGGAAACCGGGGACCCCCAATGAATCATTATTGGAATCCAGGGACCCCCACTGAGTCATTACTGAAAGCTGGGGACCTCATCTGTAATATTATTTACTTTTCTTAGCAGTCACAGACCCCCTGAGGTGGCTTTGCGGACCCCCAGGGGTCCCCAGACCACAGATTGGGAACCACTGGGTTAGAGGCAGGAAAATCAAGGCCTCCGTAAGTTTCACCCACTCATTCCCATCACGTAAATCACCATGAATTCAGGCTTCACACCAAACACAATCCATTCCCTTGCTTTCTTTAAATCTCTGGAGATACGGAGATGGCTTGAGCCTGAACTGCCTGATGAGAGTGTCCTTGATTCTTTTACAGTTCACCTCGTCAGCTACAGGTATTCCGCTGTCATACTTCTATAGGGAAGCAACTCATTAAAGTGGTTGCCTTACATACATCATTCAAAATCTGCTCTCTACAGGCAAACTCGAAGCTCACAAACCATTCCAAAATACCCTGGCCTTCCACACACATATAAAGAAGCTCATTTGAACTTTGGCAGAGATGAAGGTGAAACTGCCTTTCCCAAATGTAGCTGTCTCTACTGTTACTCTGCACTTTCCCTTCTCTAATGCTATCCGCTCACTCTTTTTCTAATTTGTTTTCTGTTGCCATTTGTTTCACCTTTACCACTAATCTCTATCCCTTTTTATGGTTTTTCGGACCCATTACTTATGTCTCCCCTGTCTTCCTTCCTCTTCTTTCCTGCAGCTCAGTCTCAACGTCTCCCTCTGAAACTCCCTGGCCTTCATTTCTTCATCGCCTCTAGCTTTTTGGATCCCCAACAGCAAGTTCAGGATTTCACTCAGGATTACACCAGCCTTAGGAATGACACCTGGCGTTGGTGACAATGCTCCTGAAACTGGGGCAGGAGAGAATGTGTCACGGAAACTATGAAAAGCAAATATCAGGCACACTTGCGGTGTGTCTTCCCAAAACATGACTAAATGCCTAACAGATTGCCACTTCCCTGGGCTCCTAACATGCTTACCTCCCTAGTTTTGGGAGGCCTCCGGGTGGCTATGCACTCTACACATTTCCAGAAAAGAAGGAATAGAGTCCATCAGAATTTGTTTCCTACTGCACAGTTTTTCTAACTAAACTTAACAAAACCGTCAAGGAGTTCCCTATACCTGTTGCTATGAGCACTCCATACTCTCTCAAAAATAGATCCCTCAACTGATCTATGGGCGGAGACTGAAGGTTTACCTCCACCAATGTAGTATCTGTCATTGTACCAAGCAGGTAGGGCTGTGTTTAAGGTGAAGTTATTGCTCTGCTCTTGCCAGTAGGAACTGGAACTTTCAGATCTCACTCCCTTTGCTGCAAATTATCAGACCCTGTCAGGGGCCCCTGGCACACAGGTGCACCGGGGCCCCTGACAGGGTCTGATCATTTGGTGGTGCTTGGTGTTCTTTGCTACTGGTGGCCACTGTTTGTCCTAGTTTGTTCCTGCAAACAAGGCTAGTACAACTCTTTCTGTACTTGACTCTCAGACTAACAAAGGTGAACAGTCAGAGAAAGGGGCAAGAGCTTAGAACACCCCAATCAAATCTAGGAGACAATTGCATAATGTAAGGCCCAGTGCTTATCTTTTATGGTAAAAGAAAGTCCTTGAGTTTCACAGCAGAACTAAGCGTTACGCAATCCCATGGGTAGGTCATACAAGGTTGCAATGGAAGTTCCATATAATAGAGAGGGGACAGACCCTCTCTCTCTGTTGCCTACTCTCCATCCCACTGTGGCCAAGATCAACCATTTATCATTCTCAACACACTACAGGTTTCGTCAAGGATTAAGCACAGGAGCAGATGACTCAAAGAGCCTTACTGCTTAAATGTTGAACTCATTTCAACATGTTTTTCATCTGTTCGGCAAAACTTCTTTAAAAAGCATGTCAGACATCTCGGAATGTATTAGTCTCTTGTCCCTGGGTGCAGGCTAAATCCCATGGATTTCCTGCTGCTCATGTGGCAAAGCACAACACGGCCCCCATAGAGCTTCCATTTTAGAATACAAATTTCAGCTTGTCATCCTTTCTAATGGGGACTTTTTACTATGGTTGCACACTCATGGCATAATGTACTGGGAAGATACAGTACATGAGCCCTATACTTTGTAACTGCTGCTGCAATGCAATCTGTACTCTCCGTCCAAGGCGAGGCACACAGAATGTAATGTCCTTGTATCATGATTGTCCGTTGAAGACAGCTCCGATGCCACAGACATATCACTGGATCAGCTCTGGACCTCTCACACAGTGTGATGTTTCATTATTAAAACTGTCTCTGTCCTACATTCAGCAGAGGAGCACTTCTGCTGGGATTATCCCGGACCATAGTGCACTGTGACAGACGTGCAGCCCTGCTGACTCTAACCTCTATCCTGCAAGGGACGATGGCCTGCACTACATCAGTGTGGCTCCCTGGCCTTCCGGTATATCTTACCCAGGTATGGGGTCTTAGTCTGTCCCAGTTGAGCTGGCAGAGGGTACTCCTACTATCCTCTCAATAGTAAAGGTGGTATCAGACAGGAGTGTACCAGCACAGTAACATTAACACGGTTGAACTGTTTAAACTGTTTTATCTTTTTCACCATTCTTATGATGCTGGGTACCATGCTTTGTTCCATCTGCCTAATAACCACAGATCATGCCTTTTATACAAGAATATGATTGCTACAATAAAAGTTTAAAATGTATTTTCATATCTTTCTTGTGTCTTGCCTAGGGTTTGCAAAGTGACAACGAAAGGTTAGATGCGTAGATCTGTTTCCACAATTTCCTTGGGAATTCAAGTAGTCATGTTCGAGGTTGCAGATACCAGTACCCTGTTAAGGTTAGGGGTTCAGATGGGGGTCTGTGAGCTGGCTAGGAATTCTGTCAACATTTCCTGATTGAATAGACGGACTAGGTCCCTGTACCCTGAAGTTTATTTTGACCTGATACACACTCTTACTTAATTCATAGGAACTGTATAACAGTCATTTGTTTTGGTGTGGGATGTGTGGTGGATTTGGTTTGCGTTCCTACCCCTGTGGTATCTCTTTTCCTGTGTGACTGAAGTGCAGCTTTGCTCAAGACAGTGCTCATGTGACAAGATCAATGAGGCAGACCTGTGCAGCAACAGTCATTTTTCACAGTGAAATTACTCCAGTCTGGTTGAAAACAAGTGTTAGTGTAGGAAGGCAGCCTCTTTCTAGCCTTGTTACCTCCACTTTTGGCCTGTTTGTGAGTGTATGTCAGGGTGTTTTTACTGTCTCACTGGGATCCTGCTAACCAGGGCCCCAGTGCTAGCTCATAGTGGAAACCCTATTTGTCACTGTGTTTCATATGTGTCACTGGGACCCTGCTAGCCAGGACCCCAGTGCTCATAAGTTTGTGGACTATATGGGTTCCCTGTGTGGTGCCTAACTATATCACTGAGGCTCTGCTAACCAGAACCTCAGTGTTTATGCTCTCTCTGATTTAAAAATTGTCACTGCAGGCTAGTGACAAATTTTACCAATTCTAATTGGCACACTGGAATACCCTTATAATTCCCTAGTATATGGTACCTAGGCACCCAGGGTATTGGGGTTCCAGGAGATCGCTATGGGCTGCAGCATTTCTTTTGCCACCCATAGGGAGCTCAGAGAGTTCTTACACAGGACTGCCACTGCAGCCTGAGTGAAATAACATCCACGTTATTTCACAACCATTTTACACTGCACTTAAGTAACTTATAAGTCACCTATATGTCTAACTCTCACTTGGTGAAGGTTAGGTGCAAAGTTACTTAGTGTAAGGGCACCCTGGCACTAGCCAAGGTGCCCCCACATTGTTCTGGGCAAATTCCCCGGACTTTGTGAGTGCAGGGACACGATTACACGATCACAATGGTAACCCCGAACATGGCCATGTAACATGTCTAGGATCATGGAATTGTCACCCCAATACCATTGTGGTATTGGGGGGACAATCCCATGCATCCCATGGGCTCCAGCATGGACCCCGGGTACTGCCAAACTAGCTCTCTGGGGTTTTCTCTGCAGCAACCGCTGCTGCCAACCTTCAGACAGGTTTCTGCCCCCTGGGTCCTGGGCAGCCCAGTCCCAGGAAGGCAGAACAAAGAATTTCCTCTGAGAGAGGGTGTTACACCCTCTCCCTTTATAAATAGGTGTGAAGGCCTGGGGAGGAGTAGCCTCCACCAGCCTCTGGAAATGCTTTGAAGGGCACTGATGGTGCCCTCCTTGCATAAGCCATTCTACACCGGTTCAGGGATCCCCCAGCCCTGCTCTGGCGTGAACTGGACAAAGGCGAGGAGAGTGACCACTCCCCTGTCCAGCACCTCCAGTGTGTCCCAGACCTCTGCCATCTTGAATGCAGAGGTGTGAGGGCACAATGGAGACCTCTGAGTGGCCCTTGCCAGCAGGTGACGTCAGAGACCCCTCCTGATAGGTGCTTACCTCTCTCTGTAGCCAATCCTCCTCTGTGGGCTATTTAGGGTCTCTCCTGTGGGTTTCTCGTCAGATAACGAATACAAGAGCTCACCAGAGTTCCTCTGCATCTCCCTCTATGACTTCTGCGAAGGTTCGACCGCTGACTGCTCCATGACGCCTGCAAAACTGCAACAAAGTAGCAAGACGACTACCAGCAACATTGTAGTGCCTAATTCTGCCTGCTTTCTTTGCTGTTTCCTGGTGGTGCATGCTCTGAGGGCTGTCTGTCTTCACTCTGCACTGGAAGCCAAGAAAAAAATCTCCTGTGGGTCGATGGAATCTTCCCCCTGCTACCGCAGGCACCAAACTTCTGCATCACCGGTCCTCTGGGTCCCCTCTCATCTCGACGAGCGTGGTCCCTGGAACACAGGAGCTGGATCCAAGTGACCCCCACAGTCCAGTGGTCCTTCTGTCCAAAGTTGGTGAAGGTAAGTCTCCCCACGCCAGACAGTAATCCTGTGGACCGTGTGATCTTCAGCTGCTAGGGCTTCTGAGCACTTTTG
Organism: Pleurodeles waltl; assembly: GCF_031143425.1. Classification (NCBI taxonomy): domain Eukaryota; kingdom Metazoa; phylum Chordata; class Amphibia; order Caudata; family Salamandridae; genus Pleurodeles; species Pleurodeles waltl. The sequence continues at coordinate 1,075,553,132 of NC_090449.1, read as the reverse complement.
CAAAGATTCCTTCATGCACAGCACAGCCCAGGTCCCCAGCACTCCTTCCTGCATTGCTCAACTTGCTGAGTTGACCATCGCCTTCGTGGGACCCTCTCTTGTTGTGTTGAGATGACCGTTGTGTTCAGCTTTCTTGTATGCCTGTTCAGGTGCTTCTGCGGGTGCTGCCTGCTCTGTGTGGGCTCTCTGTGTTGCTGAGCGCCCCCTCTGTCTCCTCGTCCAAGTGGCGACCTCCTGGTCCTTCCTGGGCAGCACCCTTTATCGCCAACCGCGACACTTGCTGCTAACAAGGCTTGTTTGCAGTATTTCTGTGTGGAAACAACTCTGCATCCTCCAGCACGCCGTGGGACATCTTCTGACCAAAGGAGATGTTCCTGGCATCTTCCGTTGTTGCAGAATCTTTGGCTTCTTTCACTTGGAGGCAGCCCTTTTGCACCTTCATCCGGGGTTTAGTGGGCTCCTGCCCCCCCGGACACCTGCATGACTCTTGGACTTGGTCCCCTTCCTTTGCAGGTCCTCAGGTCCAAGAATCCGTCTTCAGTGCTTTGCAGTCAGCTGTTGCATTTGCAGAATCCCCTATCTCGACTTTGCTGTCTTTCTGGGGTAGTAGGGTAACTTTACTCCCACTTTTCAGGGTCTTGTGGTGGGGTATCTTGGACACCCTTAGTGTTTTCTTACACTCCTTGCTATCCTCTACATACTACACTAGGCCTAGGGTCCATTCGTGGTTCGCACTCTACTTTTGGAGTATATGGTTTGTGTTGCCCCTAGGCCTATTGTGTCCTATTGCATCTTATTGTATTCTACAGTGTTTGCACTACTTTTCTAACTGTTTACTTACCTGATTTTGGTTTGTGTGTATATTTTGTGTATTTTACTTACCTCCTGAGGGAGTATATCCTCTGGGATACTTTTGGTATATTGTCACTAAAATAAAGCACCTTTATTTTTAGTAACTCTGGGTATTGTGATTCTTATGATATAGTGATATGTGATATAAGTGGTATAGTAGGAGCTTTGCATGTCTCCTAGCTCAGCCTAAGCTGCTCTGCTATAGCTACATCTATCAGCCTTAGCTGCTAGAACACTACTAATCTACTAATAAGGGATAACTGGACCTGGCACAATATGTAAGTACCATCAGGTACCCATTGTAAGCCAGGCCAGCCTCCTACAGGCCGGACCGCTAAATAATGAACCAAACGAAAGACAGGCATTCCGAAAACCACCCACCGCCAGAAGAGGAGTGCCGACGATGACGGCAGAGTCCGCCTACAGGCCGACGGAAAGGCCCAAGTCGCCCATCAAATAATGAACCACCAGCCTGCCGCCAGTTCCGGGGCAGGAACCACAGCCACGTAAAGCCATGCGGAAATGAACCAAATATAAGGAAACACTCACCGGATAGCCGCACAACGCGCTGAAGCAGACATGGATAGAGAGCTGCAGATCATGCCAGCCCTGCTCCTTGCCATATACCTCCACGACGAGACCGCTAGCGAAGACGACGACGGTAAGTACCGCATTCTACGAAACAAGGGAGGAAAAGGCACAGTTACATACCCACCCTGCTACACCCCCCAACCCTTCACAGCAGCCCAAGGCATACACCCCACAGCAATAGGTACTTACCCGACACAAGGCCAATCCAACTTTACCATAGTACATACAAATTCCCCACACCCATAAACAATGAATCAAAAGACCAGGGTTCAACAGCATGCCGCCAAAACACAGGCGACACAGAAACTTCAATGTGAACCTCACAGAGCCAAACAGTCCAAACAGGGCCAGTGGCCAGTCCGTATGCCTACAATTGACATGGGCCACAACGGACCCAACCTGACTCCCACAAGTGCATGGTACTCCACCTAATGTGGCAACATATGGGCATCCAGGCACCTCACGGAATGGGGGCAGGGGGTGGTGGAGGTGGGGATTTGCGACGTGGTGGGCTTTGGACTTTCGTTTGGAAGGTGGAGGGTGTGGGTTTGTCCTTTGAAGGTGGTGGGGGTTGTTTAGATCGGGTGGAGCTAGATGGACTCGGCTCAGTCTGGGCCTTTTCTTTTATATGGGGTGAGGCATGGGAATGTGAAGGGCGGACAGGGGTGGGCTGTGATGTGGAAGGAGTGGAAAGGGCAAGGAGGTGAGAACTCTTGGGGACAAGATGGGGTGGGCCAGTGGGTTGGAAGAGGTCAGCACAGGAAAGGAAACGTTTCTTCAGAGCAATTGGGGTGGTCATGGAGGAAGGCGTGGGAGTGGAGGCAGAGGCAGTGGATGTATGTGGTGTAGAGGTGCGTGTAGTGGGTGCAGGTGACTGGACAGTATGCTGTGGTGTGGTGGATGTCTGATGGGTGGGTGTCTTGGTGCGTTTGTGTGTTTTTGGAGGAGGGGAGGTGGACACAGTGGGAGAAGACAGACAGCTAGGGTTGATGTATGTTGTGTGGGTGTCTGCAAGTCTGGTGAGTGTGCTGCATGTGTCAACTTTAGTTGTGGTGAGTGCAGGTGTGGTGTATGGGGTGCATGTATGGATGTCTACTATAGTGGTGAGTGCAGTAAGAGGAGCAGCAACAGTGACTGTAGGTGCAGTGCATGAGGGTGTGGATGTAGAGGGGACAGACAGGGAGGCGGAAGAGGTGGGCACACTGGGGGAGGTGGATGTTGTTGTGTGTGCATGTGTCTGTTGGCTGTGTGAATGCTTGTGGTGGGAGGTGTGGTGCTTGTGTTTTGAAGTGTGTTTCTTGTGTGTTGATGTGCTTGACTGCGTGTCTGAATGTGTGCCTTGGAAGGATGAAGGGAGTGGGGTGCTGGAAGGGGTAGAGGAGGCTGGAGGGGGGACGGACTGGTCAGGGAAACTGGCTGCCATCCGAGAGGAGGCCAGAGCCTGAAAAGATCTATGTAGGGCAGACACGGCACCATGAATGTCATCCAGATAGGCATTTGTCTGCTGCACCTCTGATGCTAGCCCCTGGATGGCATTGACAATGGTTTTCTGCCCTACAGAGAGGGTTCTCAGGAGGTCGATAGCCTCCTCTGTGAGGGCAGCAGGGCTGACTGGGGCAGGGGAGGAGGTGCCTGGGGCGAAGGAGACGCCCACCTTTCTGGGTGAGCGGGCACGGGTAACTCGGTGGGGGGCAGAAGGGAGGGCGGTGACGGAATGGGGGTGGCGGAAGATGTCACTGTAGTGGTGTGGCCACTAGGGTCCGCCACCGCCGGGGAGCCCCCATTGGAGGAGGTCTAGGAGTCACTACCTCCTCTGGTAGTTGCGTCCCCCATGGAACTCCCCTCACCCTCCCACCCACTGGTCCCCTGGGCGTCGGTTGTCTCTGCCTCCGAGGATCCGTGGGCCGCTGCTTCCCCACTTGCCGGTGCCTCAGCTCCCTCCCCAGATGTTGATGCTATACCAAACCAAGACAAGAGAACAGGGGTGGCGAGACAAAACAGGAGGGACAAATGTAAGTAGCTGAATGGAGGTACAAAACGGCCAGACATACACCCACCCACAAGACACATCCAACAGGCAGTACCGTTCTCTATGCCCATGGCCATGCCCCTGACTACTGACCAGAGTACTGCTCTACACCCATCCCCTGGACTACCTAAGGAGGCGACGTGTGGGAGACATGACAAAGACACCCCTAAACCTGTTGGGGACCATAAAGTAGATGGACACAAGTCAAAGTCCCTGCCTCTAAGCAGCATGAATCCTAATGCACACCCAGACATCCTTCCAGACTGAAGTATGTGAAATGAGTACTCACCCCCTTGTGACTGCTGTGCAGCCTTCAAGCGCCCATCCAGGTCTGGGTACGCCACCGCCAGGATCCATCACATGAGGGGGGTCTGTGCCCGACGGGCACCCCTTCCACATTGGGAGGACTTCCCCAGCTGGGCTTCACTGATCTTATGCGCCCAGCTCCGCAGGTCCTCCCACCTCTTTCTGCCGTGGGTGTTCCACCGGTTGTAGACCCCTAATGTCCGCACCTCCTTGGCGATGGCATGCCAAAGTGCCCTCTTCTGGTGGGCGCTGACCTAAAAGGGTGACACAGAAATGGAACACAGAGGTCAGGCACTTGCACGAAAGGTACAGCTGGCTTTTCGTCCACTATGGGACGGACAGTACTGTCAGACATACAGGCTATACGCAAGCAGCATGCCATGCAACATGGCCCATGCAGGCTCAGAGGTGCACACATATGTCCAATCAACACCATCCATTACACACACACAGTGCCCCCCAAACCCAGACTCACCTGTACCTCTTGCCGTCCGTACAGTTTTGCGTACAGGGGCAGGACCCCATCCACTAGCTTCTCCAGTTCCTCCTGGGTGAAGGTTGCAGCCCTTTCCCCTGCAACACGAGGCACATCCATAGCCATAGGCAGGCCGCAGAAGTACACACAGTGGAGTACATGTCCGCACGAGATCAGGGAGTCAAGTGAATAATCGATGACGAACTCGCGTACGTTCTGCGGCGGTGTGCACCGTCACCGCCGGCAGCGATCTTGATACACCAGGATTCCCCATTGGCATCCATGTTAACCAATGAGGGTGCGAACGGCGGTAAACACCGCCTTACGCTGTGACGTCAACCGCTAGCGGTATGAGGTCACTTCCACAACGAAAGGGCAGAATTACAGTGGGCAGACATTTTGCCATGACCTACGCATATAAAAAATAAACTTTTCACAATGCAGGCCCTACTAGCCACATGAAGCACTTAGGCCTCTGTCCATTCAGTATTCTACCACACATGAAATACTCTGTTTCCTCTTGGTGATGTACATGTTTATCTGTCGGGTAGCAGTTAATGTAGAGTCACTACAATGAACTATGCAGTGCACAAATGATGACAAGTGTGCCTATGTATGTATCTTCATCACACCTTTTTGAAACCCCTCGGACGTACTGACCCTTGTGGCGAGGAAGGGCACCATCGGTGAACAGACCATTTGTGGATATGAGGACCATGGTGGAGCGTCAGATCACAATCAATTACAGACTGACACGTCCAATAATTGAGGAACTTTGTGCTTTACTGGATCCTGCACTAACTCCGGGAAAGCGTAATCAGCATGCCATCTCAACTGTAGTGCAGGTGCTCTCCGCACTCCATTTCCTGGCCACGGGCTCATTTCAAGTGACAGTGGGCATGGGTGCTGTATTTTCACAGCCTATGTTCAGCATGGTACTGAAAAGATTTCTGAATGCATTTGTTACGACACCTGCAGTCCTATGTGAGGTTTTGTAGGAGGGTGGACTGGCTTGTAGTGAGTACCAAGGGGTACTTACACCTTGCACCAGGCCAAGGTATCCCTTATTAGTGTAGAGGGGTGTCTAGCAGCTTAGGCTGATAGAAAAGGTAGCTTAGCAGAGCAGCTTAGGCTGAACTAGGAGACGAGTGAAGCTCCTACAGAACCACCAGTGTCATATGCACAATATCATAAGAAAACACAATACACAGATATACTAAAAATAAAGGTACTTTATTTTTATGACAATATGCCAAAGTATCTCAGTGAGTACCCTCAGTATGAGGATAGCAAATATACACAAGATATATGTACACAATACCAAAATATGCAGTAATAGCAATAGAAAACAGTGCAAACAATGTATAGTCACAATAGAATGCAATGGGGGCACATAGGCATAGGGGCAACACAAACCATATACTCTAGAAGTGGAATGCGAACCACGAATGGACCCCAAACCTATGTGACCTCGTAGAGGGTCGCTGGGACTGTAAGAAAACAGTGAGGGTTAGAAAAATAGCCCACCCCAAGACCCTGAAAAGTGGGTGCCAAATGCACCTAAGTTCCCCAAAGAGCACAGAAGTTGTGATAGGGGAATTCTGCAGGAAAGACCAACACCAGCAATGCAACAACAATGGATTTCCAGACGAGAGTACCTGTGGAACAAGGGGACCAAGTCCAAAATTCACGATCAAGTCGGGAGTGGGTAGATGCCCAGGAAATGCCAGCTGTGGATGCAAAGAAGCTGCCACCGGATGGTAGAAGCTTTGGATTCTGCATGAACGACAAGGGCTAGAAACTTCCCCTTTGGAGGATGGATGTCCCACGTTGTGAAGAGTCGTGCAGAAGTGTTTTCCCAGAGAAAGACCGCAAACAAGCCTTGCTAGCTGCAAGTGTCGTGGATAGGGTTTGTGGATGCTGCTGTGGCCCAGGAGGGACCAGGATGTCACCAATTGCGTGAGGGGACAGAGGGAGCATCCAGCAAGAGAAGGAGCCCACTCAGAAGCAAGCAGCACCCGTAGAAGTGCCGGAACAGGCACTACGAAGTGGAGTGAATCGGTGCTCACCCGAAGTTGCACAAGAGAGTCTTGCGCCGCCGGAGGACAACTCAGGAGGTCGTACAATGCAGGTTAGAGTGCCGGGGACCCAGGCTTGGCTGTGCACGAAGGAAATCCTCTGTGAGTGCACAGGAGCCGGAGCAGCTGCAAAACACGCGGTTCCCAGCAATGCAGTCTGGCGTGGGGAGGCAAGGACTTACCTCCACCAAACTTGGACTGAAGAGTCACTGGACTGTGGAAGTCACTTGGACAGAGTTGCTGAGTTCAAGGGACCTCGCTCGTCGTGCTGAGAGGAGACTCAGAGGACCGGTGATGCAGTTCTTTGGTGCCTGCTGTTGCAGGGGGAAGATTCCGTCGACCCACGGGAGATTTCTTCAGAGCTTCTAGTGCAGAGAGGAGGCAGACTACCCCCACAGCATGCACCACCAGGAAAACAGTCAAGAAGGCGGCAGGATCAGCGTTACAATGTTGCAGTAGTCGTCTTTGCTACTTTGTTGCAGTTTTGCAGGCTTCCAGCGCGGTCAGCAGTCGATTCCTTGGCAGAAGGTGAAGAGAGAGATGCAGAGGAACTCTGATGAGCTCTTGCATTCGTTATCTAAGGAATTCCCCAAAGCAGCGACCCTAAATAGCCAGAAAAGGAGGTTTGGCTACTTAGGAGAGAGGATAGGCTAGCAACACCTGGAGGAGCCTATCAGAAGGAGTCTCTGACGTCACCTGCTGGCCCTGGCCACTCAGAGCAGTCCAGTGTGCCAGCAGCACCTCTGTTTCCAAGATGGCAGAGGTCTGGAGCACACTGGAGGAGCTCTGGGCACCTCCCAGGGGAGGTGCAGGTCAGGGAGTGGTCACTCCCCTTTCCTTTGTCCAGTTTCGCGTCAGAGCAGGGCTGAGGGATCCCTGAACCGGTGTAGACTGGCGTATGCAGAGATGGGCACCATCTGTGCCCATCAAAGCATTTCCAGAGGCTGGGGGAGGCTACTCCTCCCAGCCCTGACACCTTATTCCAAAGGGAGAGGGTGTAACACCCTCTCTCTGAGGAAGTCCTTTGTTCTGCCTTCCTGGGCCAAGCCTGGCTGGACCCCAGGAGGGCAGAAACCTGTCTGAGGGGTTGGCACCGAGTGAGACTCCCAAATTGGACAAAATAGAGAGATTGAAGCAGCTTAAAAAGAAAAACACTAGAACCCAATTACATGCACAGGTACTACTTGAACATCTAAAAAATAACACAATCCCATATGGGTTACAAGTGAAAAATATTCCTGTAATCTTTACAAGTGACCCTAAATATTTGACACAATTCAGCGGGGTAGGCACTAAGTGTTCCCGTGATTGGCTAGCGCTATCAGTTGAAACAGCGCTAAGGATCAGTGAATGTGAACTAAAAGAAATAGCCACCCTTGAACAAGAAATATCAACAGATGAGTCGATACAAAATGTCCAGCAATTGTTGGATACAGTCAATAAAATCATAACAGATTTCAAAACTAACACGATTAGCCAAAAAACAACTAAACTAGCTCGAGATATAAAGAATTTTGACATCTTACATACTTACCCTTACTTAAGAGAAGATTTCTACAAAAACAATAATCCAAATAATCTCAATTTGCAATCCCAAACAAGATCGCGGAAAAAATTCATTACTTTCTCAGATACATCCTCTGAATCCGAACCAGATACACAAGGGACTTATCCAGTGCCACAACCTTTTTTAGGCAGAGGTACTCGGAGAGGTTCAAGAGGAGGGGGAGGCAATTTCAGGGGCCAATTTCAAGATCACAATTTTTTCCGAACCAGAAGGAGGGCATACAGACGACAATAATGGAATCTGACAATTTAATTCCCATTTACAACTTATCAACACATTGTTTAACAGAAATTGAAAAACAGGTGTTAAGTAAAGGCTTATCCTTTGTCCCAATCAGAAGTCCAGATCCAGTGGAAAGCAAAACAGAAGTATTAAAATTTCTTCGTAAAGTAAGATTGAGAGCTTTCTTCAATGCATTTCCAATGCAAGATAGGACAGAGGATAGTGGCCTCAGACCTCGATCAAGTTTTTTACCAGATAAAAATGATCTACCAGAAGAAATTAAAATATTTGAAAATCTAGTTTTGAAAGAACTAGATGACCTTAATTCTAAAAAAAAAATTTTTTAATGACAATTGTTCTAAAATAGAGAAAGAAGCTATCCAAAAATTGGCTGATAACCAAGAAATCATTATAAAACCGGCTGATAAAGGTGGTGGGATTGTGATTTGGGGGCAAGAACATTACAACTCAGAAGCCATGCGCCAATTGAGTAATTTACACCATTATCGTGTAATACAAAGAGATATACCTAAACAGGTCAAGAACATAATTGAAACGCTTACTGCAAGAGCAAAAGAACAGGGTTGGATAAGTACAAAAGAACATGATTTTTTAAATCAGTCCGATGAAAGAATTCCCTGTTTTTATATTTTACCCAAAATACATAAAAATTTAGAACACCCACCAGGCAGACCAATAGTATCAGCCTGTGGATCTATTTTAGAACCCCTTGCCCAATTTGTTGATGTATTCATAAAACCAGCTGTAACTAAAACATCGGCTTATATAAGAGACTCCATGGATATTATCAACAAGCTGGAGGATTTAACATATGATAAAAATAACCAGTTTCTGGTGACTTTTGATATTGAATCATTATATACGAATATTCCCCAAGATGAAGCAATTGAAGTCATTCGACATACTTTGAACAACAATAGTCAATTGCATACCCCTCCGACAGAATTTTTAGTTGAATTGGCCACATTGTGTTTGAAACATAACTTTTTCATATATAATGATCAACTATATCGCCAAGTTAAAGGTGTGGCAATGGGCTGCAGTTTTGCCCCAGAGGTCGCAAACTTGGTAATGGATTTTTTCGAACAAAAATGGGTTTACCCACAAACTAACCCATTCAGAAAGCATATTAACCACTGGTTCCGCTATATTGATGACATTCTGATTATCTGGCAAGGGCCAGAAGAGACTTTAGATGCATTCCATGAATGGCTAAACCATCGCACAGTGGATTTCACTTTCACTATGAACAAGGATAAAGAAAAAATCTATTTCCTTGACCTATGGTTATGGAATAATGATGGCAATCTAGCCGTCAAGCTATATAAAAAACCCACTGATCGTAACACTCTCCTGCATTTCTCAAGTGGACATCCACGCTCACTTAAACAAAACCTACCTTTTGGACAATTCCTAAGGATTAGGAGAAACTGTACAGAAAAAACTGATTATTTGGAGAATGCAGATGAATTGATTAAGAAACTTATAGATAGGGGATACCCTAGGAAATTAGTCAAAAATGCAGCTAAAAGAGCTTGGTTTATACCGAGAGAAACATTGCTGGTCCCTAAAGAGAAATCAAAAAAGCTCCCGCTTACATGTGTGATCACATTTAGCCCTAAGGCAAATAAAATACGATCAATCATCGAACGTAATTGGAAAATTATTGGTGACTTGCGCATAGATCAACCACTGTTCTCATTCAAAAAGGCACGCAGTTTAAGAGATCAATGGGTCAAGGCAGAACAGCCTCAAACTGATAGAAAGAAAGATCTAAGGACGCTTTTACAACTGCCAGCGGTCCAAGGGCATTATAAATGTGGAAAATGTGTGGCTTGCCAGTTTACACAAGATACCAAAGAGGTTAAAATAAATGGAAAAACACATGTACAGAAAGATTTCACAAATTGCAATTCGAAAAATGTTATTTATTGCATTATGTGTCTATGTGAGAAAGCATATATTGGACAGACTTCACAAGTAGTTAAAACCAGAATTCTCCAACATCGGTCGAGAATCAAGTGTGGAGTCAAGGGAGCTCCTCTTGTTGAACACTTCCAAGAATGGTTGCATACAGCGGAAGACATCCGGTGGACAGTTTTACTGACAATACAACCCAACGGATCATTGACAACTAGGAACCTTCTACGAATGGAAGCAAGATTGATTGAAAAATTTCAAACTGCAAAAACAGGACTTAATGATGCTGATGAAATATGGGCTCTAATTAAGTAAAAATGGTATCTATTGACAGAAATTCGTAAATTACGTTGGGGTTACTGCTTTATTAAAGAATGCGCCAAATGTGATATGTGATATCAGAGATATAAGCAGGCTACATCGATGGGCATACAGTTTAGAGTTTGCCGATACAATTGGTTTAAGATTATGCTAGGTAGCCAGCTTGAAGAAGGACGAAATGCTCTTGTCTGACTAGAACATAAAAAGAGCAGTGTTAATCATATAAGTCCCCAATAATAGATAAGCTCAGACAACTTGGCAAATTCAGTCAATTACGACAAAATGAAACGCTTGGGCAGCCATATAGACAGTAAAGTAGTTTCCCCACCTTATATCACCCAAAGATGCATTTTAGTTACCCTATGGTAGTTATAATCATTAGAAGATTTATGAGTTTAACAGTGTTAAGATGGCCGCCGGGATTTAGATGTTTGTTAAGAAGGGTTAGAGTTCCCACAATTCGATGGGGTCGCCAAGGCAACCAGACAGTATTCGGAAAGACACCAGTTAAGGACGCGAGCAGCCTGCCGCCGAGTAGCGAGTGCTGTACGGAACACGGCTTCAAAATTGCACGTGTTCCTAAACGCGAGCGTTCCCAATTGAGACGCCGGTCACGGTAAGCCGAAAGTCTTACAAACGAAGTGGCTCTGATTTCGGTGACAGGTTTGAGATATAGCCATAGAAAGTATATACTGACGAGACCACTCGTTTTTTTGCTAGAGAAAGGCGACTAGAAGCATCTTCAGTCGGCTCTGAACAGGAATTGATTTTAAACAAGTGCGGTTCCCCAGATGCGGGCTATAAGAACTAAGGTAAATATGTGTTATATTTCATTGTGCAAACAAAGTAGAGATATATTTGAAATAAAGAAATTATCCAGCAGAGATAATGTTAATAATTAGGGCCCTAGAATTTTTTTCAAGAATTTTTTTCAAAAATTGTTTTCAATTTTTTTTTCTACAGTTAAGCCATTTAATTGATTCTCTGGATGTGGTAGGACACACAACAAATACCTGGGCACTATTGGTTGTAGATAGATCTTAAACAAGTTTTTAACACAAAATACAAACGTTTTGTAGATGTGTTGTATATATGTATGATACACTTGTGGTGATTGGGTTATAAATGATATGTGGTAGGCACATTTGTAAGAATTCTTTTTGGTTTTCTTTTTTAGAATTCCTTCTGCCCTTTTCCAGTCCTGATGAGGCCTTAAATTGAAAGGCCGAAACGCGTTGACTTTATAGAGTGCAAGAGCACTGGGTTCATTAAATAATTGATGAGAATATAAAGAGTGTAGGTGCACTAGAACACACTAGTGTGAAAGCAATATTTAACACTAGATTAGTAAGTGCACGCAGAAGCCCAGTACCTTAGCATGCAGAAGTGGATTACATGTGAAATGTTAACGGTGACCACTATTTAAATGTATAGGGCTTATGTTTGTGTTTCTGTCCTCCTGTAATACCATTAATTGTGATTGTATAAGTCCTGTGTTTGTGTAGGTCGATTGTTATACCTAGTAAAGTACAATTTGTTATGTGTTTTCAGTCATTGTATTGCATACAAGCTTTTTCACTTTTCTAATTTCCCTGTCGTTTTTTGACCACCATAATTGGTTTTGAAATAATTCTGAGTAAGAAATAAACTCAATAGTAACAGAATTCAAGACTGTGCTTATAACTTAGGTTAAATCTGTCTCTACCTGCCAATTCTTGTTTTGTGATGAGGGGTTGGCAGCAGCAGCAGCTGCAGTGAAACCCCGGGAAAGGCAGTTTGGCAGTACCCGGGTCTGTGCTAGAGACCCGGGGAATCATGGGATTGTCTCCACAATACCAGGATGGCATTGGTGGGGCAATTCCATGATCTTAGACATGTTACATGGCCATATTCGGAGTTACCATTGTGAAGCTATACATAGGTAGTGACCTATGTATAGTGCACGCGTGTAATGGTGTCCCCGCACTCACAAAGTCCGGGGAATTGGCCCTGAACAATGTGGGGGCACCTTGGCTAGTGCCAGGGTGCCCACACACTAAGTAACTTAGCACCCAACCTTTACCAGGTAAAGGTTAGACATATAGGTAACTTATAAGTTACTTAAGTGCAGTGTAAAATGGCTGTGAAATAACGTGGACGTAATTTCACTCAGGCTGCTGTGGCAGGCCTGTGTAAGAATTGTCAGAGCTCCCTATGGGTGGCAAAAGAAATGCTGCAGCCCATAGGGATCTCCTGGAACCCCAATACCCTGGGTACCTCAGTACCATATCTTAGGGAATTATAAGGGTGTTCCAGTATGCCAATGTAAATTGGTAAAGTTGGTCACTAGCCTGTTAGTGACAATTTGGAAAGAAATGAGAGAGCATAACCACTGAGGTTCTGATTAGTAGATCCTCAGTGAGACAGTTAGTCATAACACAGGTAACACATACAGGGCACACTTTTGAGCACTGGGGCCCTGGCTGGCAGGGTCCCAGTGACACATACAACTAAAACAACATATATACAGTGAAAAATGGGGGTAACATGCCAGGCAAGATGGTACTTTCCTACAGGTTTCCCCAAAGTACTGACCTCCCTGCCATCAAGTCTGAATTCTATGCCTTTGCCATCATACCCCATGTTATAGGTGCCATCAATGGCACCCACATACCGATCATCCCCCAAGAGTGAGTTAACAGGTGTACAGAAATAGAACATCCAATTGGTATGTTCTGCAGACCAGTACATCTCACATGTGAATGCCATGTTCCCAGGTTCAGTCCATGATTCCTTTGTGTTGAGGAACAGTAGTGTGCCACAGAAGATGGAACAACTCCAGGCGGATAGAGGGTGGATCATAGGTAAGTGTGCCTGTCACTAACTGACACATAGCAGACAGCCAGGCTGTCTGACTAAGGGGCATAACAATGATGACTCTGTATTGCACCTTTTTCTAGGTGATTCTGGCTATCCAAACTTGCGTTGGCCCCTGACACCAGTGAGGAATCCCAGGACGTATGCAGAGAGGAATTACAATGAGGCCCATGGACGTACTAGGAGGGTGATAGAGCAAACTATAGGTCTCCTGAAGGCTAGATTTCGTTGTGTACATATCTCTAGGGGGTCCCTGGCCTATGAGCCTGATAAGGTGTGTAGAATGGTGGTGGCCTGCTGCTTGCTGCACAATGTGGCAGTGAGACATTCTAGCCCCCTCTTGGAGGTGGAGGGTGCTGTATGTCCTGATCAGCTACCTCAGAGAGGTGAGGAGAGTGATGGTGAGGATGAGGAAGGGGAAGATGTCAATTCCAGGACCTAACTGATACAACTCTACTTCCAGTAAATGTGTGGGACTTGGGCCTGACATTGGGGTTTGTGAGAGATACTGTCAGTTTGCTCAGTCATACAGTGGGGGTTGGTAATGATAGGCGTAACATGGTCCACTTCTGCATGGTACAGATAGAAATTTTATGCATTTACTCATTGCCACCATTTAGGCACAAAGGACTCCCTTCATGCATAGATTTGACAATAGAGTAGTTCTCAGCCAGTTTCATCCATATTTCACTTTGTTCACAATTTAACACAGGGGACAGTGTTACAGGTGTGATATGTGTTTTATTGGTTGATGTGAGTGAATAGTGCTATTTACAGTGATGGCATGTCGTAAGGGGTGGGTGTCCTCAAGACCAACATGGTGGCAGCCTTGTTGGTACTAATGATGGGTTCATCTTGTCTTACAGTAGTTCACATTGCCTCTTAGCAATGTGTGGTGGCTGATTGGGTGGGATAGTTGCTGTGCAGATTGTTGCTGAGTTACTTTTTGAAGGGGGCCTTGTTCTTTGCTGGGGTTCCAGTGCCATATCTTGGCCTGAGGGTCCATTTGGGCGCCTGCTGTTGATCTTGAGGGGATGACATGGTAGGCCCTTCCTGTGAGGGTAGTTCCTGGGATGTTTCTGTTGATGGGGTAATCTGATGCTGGTTGTCCGGTGCTGTTGTGGGGGCCTCTTGTCCTGTGTGGGTGTCAGACTGGTTTTGGACCAGCTGCAGCAGTGCTCCTGCTATGGTGGCCATTGTGGCGTTGTGCTCGTTCCATTGCTCTATGGCCTGTTGGTGGTTTTCCTGCTGCATCCTCTGACTGAGGTTTTTCAGAGCTCTGCGCTCCATTCAGATTGTGGAGTGGGCAAAATTCCACAAACTCCACTGGTGGAGTGGAATTTATCACCCACCCCTACAGACTTTAAGGTAAATAAAAAGGAAGGATGTGTGAGACCCTTTCCATGCATTTAGTGTCTGAGAAAATCATGCAGATGTAAAGAATACTTATACATTTGGAGAGGAGAGGTTTGATCTATGTACAATATGAAAACAACATTGGCGCCCTACTAAAAAATGCCACCCATTAATGTTTACATTAGTGTAGGCATTTTTGAATATGCTTCACAAGCAGACACTGTTTGTCAAATATAAAAAAGTTACTTTGGAACTGAGATTATAATCCAGGGATGGTGGTCCAATGCTTGCATTGACGGCTCATTTAGGGGCATATTTATACTCTGTTTGCGGCGAAATAGCATTATTTTTTCTACGCTATTTCAGCGCAAACTTAACTCTATATTTATATATCTTGACGCTAAACCCGTCTAGCGTCAAAATATTGGAGTTAAAGTCATTTTTTGCCTGCAGAAAACTACCTTGCGTCAATGAGATGCAATGTAGGCATTCCCAGGCAAAAAATGACTCTAAGGCCCATGCGTCTTCTTTATCCTCCCGTGCATAAATGGTACAAGCTTGCTTAGCGTGATTATTTAACCTCTGGGTCAGGGCAGGTGTTAGGGGACCTGTGAGCCTTTTTCAATGGTGGAACACCATGGAAATAGCCCACAGGTGCCCTTCCCAGGCACCAGGACACCCCAACCCACACCAGAGGGACAGCGGAGGATGGGGAACCCCATCACAGGTAAGTATAGGTAATTAAAGGTAAGTATTTACCTTTTTCTTTAAAGTGCCCAAGGGGGCCCAGAAATGGGCCCCCCTACATGACACTGGATGTAATGGCCATGCCCAGGGGACCCTTGTCCACTGTGCTGGCCATTGGGGTGGTGGGCATGACTCCTGTCTTTTATAAGACAGGAGTCATGTGGTATGGTAGGTTTAGCGTCAATAACTGACACTAGGCTGGTTAGAGTCATCATTTTTTCGCTCTAACCAGCCCAACATAATTTTTTGTATGCTAATCCCCCTTCTCCCATATCTCCACCGCCACCCGGCTAACGTCATTCTCCATGACGTTAGCCCACCGTTTGCGCTGGATTGCACCATTCCATAAATAGATGCCCGGCCGGTGTTTTGGGATGGCGCTAACCCGCGGTATACTTTTTGGCGCTAAACTGCATTAGTATAAATCAGGGCCTTGGTGTGCCCATTAACGTCACAGAACAGGATCTGGATTTCACATTACCAAGGACGGGTCTAGGCCTCTCCAACTCCACACACACACAAACACACACACACACAAAGTCAGGATGATAGCTTACATGCAGTTTGGCACTCAGGGCCGAGGTACAAACCTGAACTCCATGCAGGTCGCATTCCTGTTGTCGTTGGTCCATTTTAGTTAGTCGCTTGGGCACAGTGATAGCTTAGCTTAGGTTTGTGGCCTGTGCCCTTTTACTTAGCCATCATGCTCTGTATTTCTTTAATCAATTTTATTCGTTTTATTATTGATTCTTTTATTGGCAGTGTTTTAATTTCACTATCAGTTGCTATTCTGCAAAAGTGTTATTATCTATGCTATGGATGACATATTTTGCATCATGCTCTTTTCCTTGGAATCCCAAGAAGAGAATGCAAGGCACACAGAATAATATTTTGCATTTTCGACCCCAAGACAGACAGATTTGGGTTACATCGCCATGCTCTCGCTTAGGGGCTAGAGATTGGGCTTTTAGGTTGGAATTGTAGACTCATGGTATAACAATCTGTTGGGGTTGTTTATTTTCGCATCTCTGATTTTCACAGTCCTAATTTCGTTGCTCCTCATTATCCTAATCTTTGCAGCTCATGCATTTAATTGTAGATTGCAGTCCTTTCGATGAATTTCAAATGGATATATTGAAAACAGTTCTGCATCTCTTTTTTTGCATATGCGTGTGTAAGAGACTAGCATGTGGAGAGAAAAGGGTAAGACTTGTTTCCACCACAATTTCCCTGAGGGGTCTTCAGAGTCAATGCAAGGCTGCCACAAATCACCTTTGCTGGTTGGATTTTGGTGAGGTACTGCTAGTGAGCCGGGAGGGTTGGGTTCACAGCTGCCATCTGATGTGGGAGTGACTCAGTCGCTTACAATGCAGCAGTGCTACACCCCCAAATCCCACAGGATTATCAGAGTAAGAGTCCTTATGATATGGCACCACCAACGATGATGCAGGCTCCAATTTTACGAGTCCCCTGAGTACCTGTGTCTCACACACACTGAAGGAAGATGTCCGTGGTCTTAGGGACGATCCCCCTGAGCTAAATAGGGACCACCTATCTAGGCTCTAGGCTAGCACTACCCTTATACAGATGGGGCACACCTTTATTAGCACACACAGCGTTATGAGTGCCACTGTCCCTATTATCAGTGCCTCTATCAACCATGACCCTCAAATGCTGAACCATGCTCTTAATTTTTTCCAAATTCCGCCAAGGTCTGTCGAGACAAATACTTCCTTTGCCTCCTTTTCTACTTTCCTTATATTTCATATTGCCCTATTTATCTTTCCACTATCATCTGGTATGAGCACGCAGCAGTCCTGATTGATCATGTGGCATTACCCATTATCCTTTGCTAGAATGATGTCTAATGCCATTCTGTTCTGAATCACAACAGCTCTTTGATCAGTGAGCTCCACTTTGATATTTCCCAGAGCTGTAGTTGTGGAGTCTGCCAATGTCTCCACCAGTCCGGGCAATTTCTGTATTTTATATTCTGAATGCATAACCCCAGGTGGTGGCACTACTACTCCCAGAAGTGCTAAGGCCTGATCTATCCAAGAAGGGGTCCTCTTTCTGCGTATTTTCCGGCGTGCTGGATCTGTTATCTGAGACAGACTTGTCACATGTGTTATGCATGGCAGCACTAATGCTGGATAACAGCTACCTCGCCATCCAGCCGGTAATCTGAAGTATGAGTAATTACCATGTACAAAGAAAAATCCCCTAGGCCCTGACAGGCCCAAGGACAAATGTTTGGGGCCAAACCTTATTTTATCTAAGTTGGTATAACTGAGGCAATCGCTGGTGCCTACATTTATGTTGATATTGGCATCAGTGGTACCCTCCGTACAGTGGGCGTCGGAGTGTTTAAGGAATTTCATCACAGGTACTTCGGATTCTCTTCAGGAATTATTCTCTAAACTGGGGCGCTACCCTTTGTGTACTTTAAGCACCATTGTGCTTTCTTCTGTCCACCAATTCATAGGCATGGGATGTCTATACTTTCTGTGGTCCTGTCACCGGGCGTCTGCCCCTCCTCCTGTACCATTTTGGTATGCTTGCCTGATTTGCTAGGTCCCTGAAGTTGGGCCAGAATCAGCTGGTCCTCTATCTGAGGGGTCAGTACCCTACATGCCGTACCATTTCAATGCCTGTCCCTTCCAAAAGCTCCCTTGCTCATCTTAACAGGGAACTGCTGCTTTATTAGCTCATTCACCATATCATATACTCTCTGGTTGCTCCTAACAGGTACCTTGAGCTGCGGCTATATGAGGCTGTTCACCGCGTTACATCCCACGTATTTGCTAAGTAGAATGGGTGTGTAGTTCATTGCATTTTGGAAGTGTGTGGGCAAGAGGGCGCATACATAACAGTCTGATACGTTTGCCGCCTCTACATACAGCTTAACCGTTTGTACAAACGTTTTGTCAGCGTATATTTCCTTGTTCTCACTCCATCACACCCTTCCCCATTTCCCTTGTCTACTGGTATCCCGGTCTCTCTATGTCCTGATGTGTTGGCGTGCAATCCTTTACTTCTATTGATATAGTTATGCTAATTGAGAAATGGTATGTATATCTCGTCTGCAAACAGTATTAACATAATTGTCAATGTTATCCCCGGGCCGGGGGTGCAGATGGCAGTCAGCACTGTGTACCATTTCCTTCCATTTCTCTTGTCTTTCAGCATTGTCCTTGCCACTGGTAGGACGATGGCAGAGACTGGAGTATTTTTTTCTTATCTATACTGTAGTCAATTGTTCCCGGTGCCTTCAAATCAATAAGTGGTGGTCTATTATTTCTCTATCAGTGGTACCCTTTAATGTGGCATCAGAGGTTATCTAGCACATAATGCCCATTCAGTTACGCCTGTAGACAAATCCAGACAGGAACCACTTGCACCCTGTGTTTTCGAAGGTGTGCAGCACGAGCAGTCCTATGAAGAGTCACTACAGGACCCGCTTGCACCCCTTGACATTTGCAAGGGAGCAGCACGAGCAGTCCTGTCAGTGTTCCCTTGCCATGTTCCTGGATTGGAGGTTCTTTCCCAGCAGTGGTGGCGGATCCCTTGTTGGCACCACAGGTGGTTGTTGCAGATCCATTAGTCCCGCTGCCTTTTCTGTGTGGGAGCTGTGGGTCCAGGACATTAGCCCTTCACACTTGACCGCTGTAGCTGTTGTGAGACGGACCTGGTACGGTCCCTTCCACCGGGGCTGTTGACAATGTCGTCTGATGTGGGCTTTGACCCACACCCAATCACCAGGCTGCAGTCCGTGTTCTGGTGGTGTCTCTTCTTCCGGTAAGGCCTGCAGCACCTGGCGGTGGAGATAACGTAGGGTCTTTGTTATTTTCTTGCAGTACTGTAACAATAGATCATCTGTTACTGATAGTTGGACCACAGACATGTGGCCAGGAATGTGCATGGGGGGACCAAACAGTAGTTCATGGGGGCTCAACTTTGTCACTCTGTCAGGGGTGCTTCTCATGGCGAGCAGTGCCAATGGCAGTGCATCGATCCAGGAGAGTTCAGTGTGTTCTTAAGTACCCCATTTTTCCTCTCAACGGCTCCTGCTGCGGGTGGGTGGTATGCACAGTGCAATTTCTGGGTGACCCCTAGCCCTTTGCAGAGCCCCTGTATTACTTGAGAGACGAACCCTGGTCCGTTTTTAGGGCTCAGGAGTGTTGGGACCCCAATCCATGGGATAGGTTCCTTCAACAGGCACTTAGCAACTGACTGTGCATCACAGTTCTGTCGTAGTTTGGACTCTTGCTCTGAGCCAGACTGCTGGTTTAGGGACGACAGTACTTTTGTTTGTAGGCGACCGCGTCTTTCCTACAACAAGTCGCAACTGTTATCCCAACCTTACCGGCTCACTAGCAGCACCACACCAGAAACACAATAGTAAAAGGTGATTTATGGCAGCCGTTTACGCATGGACTCAAAAATAAGACATCTCAGGGAGTGTCGTGGTTAAACGGAGATTACCCTTTTCTCACAGATATATTATGTCTCATACAAACACAGGCAATGACACAGATGCAGTAAAGTTATAATAGCTTTTTATTCAACATAACTGCAATTTGTGATACGTTGCATGGACTGCAATGATTAAGATAATGAATATAGCAAGTAACAGTATTGTGAAGACGAGAGTAATTGTTACGAAGACCCCCACCATTTTGCAATACATAGAAAAGATATGTAAGATGCCCTATTATCCTAATAAAAAAGCCTAACCTCCTACCTAAAGGAGAGATGGGTTCGTTAAACCTAATCTGCCAATGCCGTGTCCATGAAAGGAGCCCCCAACCCTTGTTACCTTGGAATGAGGTCTCTATCTCAGACTCCGCAGGGACACAAAGACTGGGTCAGCGTCAAGACGACTGCAGCATCGATATCAGCGATGGTGGCGATGCCCTCTGGTCGGAATCCCTCTGATTATCTATCTAAAGTGCGATATATTTATACAGATCTTCAAGGACTCCTGACGTAGGTGTGTTCCCAAACAATAGATGACAGACATGCTTGGGACGGCAATTAATATCAACAATCCCTCGAAAGTATAGAGAGGGAAAATCCCTAAGTGTGAACACCTACTGTTTGTTTGTCTTTGGTGCTTGATCTTGACGCCTTGGCACTGTGACACTGATAATTTAACTCATAACAAGTGGCTTAACTATAAACAAGGAAGCCATCTTAAAAGAAATAAATAATTAAATGGGCTAAGACAGAGCAAGATAAGTAGGTTAAAAGTCACTAAGTGACGGGGGCATGAGTCTACAAGCCAGAGGCTAAGCTAACTCCTGTTATCCAATTAAAACGAACTAGGATTCACTACACCCTCCCCATTGCCGTAACAGGTATGATGAAGGTACAGGAACCCAAATGCTAAAAGTTGCATCTGAACTAAAAGCGAAAGGCAAAAACAAGCTAAAAAAGCATTTGCATGTGTCAAAATATGTTAAAACAAATCTGTTTAAAATACATACAGAGATGTTAATGTCAACTATGACAAGTATAGCGTGCAACAGCAAATGTCAATTTAAATGCATAATTTGGAATCTGGAATGGCAAGTCAATTCATCAAATTATTTGTTATACGCATGATCTTGAAGAATGTCATCGAAGTCACCAGTCAATGATCTAAAAAATGAGTCAACATCGTCTGAAGTTAAGTCGAGTGCTGGGCGGACAAACGGATCCACAGAGCAGAAGAGAGCCGTATTTCCTGGTGAATCGATACTCGTTGCAGTGTCCTCATCCATGGTAGATCTCACAACGGAAGGCTCATAGGTGGCCTCGCGGAGCAACCTCAGTCTCAAGGGGCATGACCGTGTATGAACCCTCATCGGGGACATCAGCAGTTCGTGGTCCACAGGAGATGTCGGTGCAACAGCAAGACAGACCATTGGCAGATGTTCAAAGAGACACCATATGCAGCGGAAGACTGGTTGTACACACCAGAGAAGTGGCCGAAATCACAACAACCAGTCAAGCTCCAGTTCCACCAGCAAAGGTGCACCGAAGATACGAACCATGCACTCACGGCACAGTGAGTTGGTGGGAGCGGCTCCATTGCTGGAAAGAAACAACCACTGCGAATCAGAAGAAATAGCAGTAGTAGTCTGCCAATTAAAGCCAAAATAATTGGAAAGCCACCAAACACACTTGAAAAGAGCGAGTGGATGGCTGACGGGATGACTCAGAAGACAGTCTGGAAGATGGACACAAAACCAGACCCGACAGCCTTAAAGAAATGAACAATCCCAGTGGTGCTTGAAGCATTGATTATTCTGGATACCAGCTCTCCAAAGTGTTTGGGGAAATTGGTATTTAAAAGGGATTGTATCTCGGCTGATGATCTCGCAATCTGGAGAGCATACGTTTCTTTTGCGGATGTCAAGGCGACCTGTTTCTGAAACAAGAGCGCCTTTAGCCTACTCAGCTTGTCATAGTTCACATTAATAGTATCTATGTGGGGCCACATGTCAGATACTTTTATCTCTCGTGTGGGGGGAAACAAAACATGTCCACAACACGTAACGACCTTCGTGACTGAGATTGCGTAGGCAATTCCAGGTCGCATGCCGCAACAGCTTTGATCGTTCAGTACCACATAACTTCCATTGGAAAGTACATGAAACACTGGACGAATCAAGGGGACGGGAGTACCCTTCAGAAAACAGGCCAAATTTGCGACCCCCGCATTGCAAAGACCATGAAGAGACACCTGTTTGCATATCATAGAATGAAGAACAGCAGTCTCACATTCACTTCCGCTAAGAAAGACCTCTCTTTCACCGTTCAGACATCTATAGTCAAAGGGCAACTCCCACTCTTCCTTAATAAAGCTATCTCCTAGTTGCTCATATCGTCCCACTGCAAGATGTTTCAGGAAGCTTGAGAAACAAAAGGTCGAAATCGGTAAATTAGTAATGCTGTGTAAGAGCCAGATAGTTGAAGGACTCTCTGCTACCGTAAAGGGCAACTTATCTAATTTCTCTACTTGAAGCAGGGTGAAACTAGCCTCCCTTTTAGCCATTGTCTCTTGTTCCCTGGAAAAATTAAAAGCAGTGAAGAATTCACTCCCATTAAAATACCTCCATGGAATATGGCCACTTTTCAGTGTCTGCAATGTCCAACCCAGCTGCATGATGGAACGTAGCTGTGTTTGCCCATGATATAACTGGGACAAGTCTGTCTGAGTGATATCAATAGCAGACAACACTATATTTGATAGTGAATAAATCCTGTTGGACAGCATGTTCATGCCATTGTCGACAACAGCTAATGTTTTTTCCAAATTTTCCTTATCTAGTTGCCTTAAACGCGCAGCAGCCTCAATCTGGGAAAGTTTCCAAATTTCATTGTACATAGCATATAAAAACCATTTTGAGCGCTGTTTTCTAGGACCTAGCAGAAAATCGTGCAAGTCTATACTGTCAGAAAGAGTGTTCAGGTGTTTCTTAACCGCTGTTAATGTGTTTGTTTGCACCCATTGCTGGCACAGCTTACCCACACTGTATGTTGCAACTATACCTGTATGTTGACCTGATATAAAGCGAGGGTCAGGCCTGTTAATTGAAAAAAACCCTGAAGAGTTCAAGAAACGCCTTTGACACTCATTAGTGTCGGTGGGCCATACCAACCACCCGCCGGGAATGGAAAGTGAAGAATTATAGGTACCAGCCTTAACCATTGCATCTAGCCTGTCCTCTGTGATATTAAGGAAGTGTTGCCAATCTTTAAATTTTGCCGGAGTAGGGATACTGGGCGTGTTCAGATCTTTAATTTTTGCTAACCCCAGACAGGATGTCTGCTCAATAGTGTCATTTAAGAAAATCATTTGCACAGGAATCAGGCATGCTCGAAACAAAGCCTCCCTACCCTGTATCTGCCAATCTTGTGTTCCCCATACACTTTTCGAGTCAATAGTGCTCTTCCAATATTCGTAACCCTCAATCGAGAGCCGGGAAACAAAGGTATCTGAATAAATCAGTTTTGTATCTGTTAGCAAAATTTTCCTAATTTGTGCCGGAGGTATTTTAAAATAATACGACTCTGCTTTTTTTGTATCATGCCCAGAAAAGTATGTAAATTTATCGCTATAATACTTTGGACTCCCCACCTGTGGTGTCGAACAGTTTTCCCACTGTGTGTAGTTCAAGAGAGGCCTATATCTAGTGGCACGGTGTAGGTAGTGATGTTCCCAATTGTTATAGCAGAACATTTCCCCATAATTCATTGTATAATCATATACATCATCACTTTCAAACGCGGAATAGTCCTTCATTTCAGTTAGCATGGAATCAACTGTTTGGACATCCCAATCTTCAGAGACAACATTAGGTGTAATAACATCAGACATTGAAATTTTGAACACGTATGGTATTTGAACAATCTCTGTAGGCCCGTATATATCGAATGGAACTTTGTCCCACACAATCCCATCAGTAATTGGTATTGCTGTAATATTTACAGGGGACAAATCTCTTCGGACCTTATGTGAAGAATGATGTGGTGTTAAAATTTCATCAACCGGCTCCACTGAGGAGCGATCAGGAATATAGTGACCATTTATGAGCAAAAAGAAAACAGTCACAAAACCAATCCATAAAAATAATGCAATAAATGTCAAACAGAACCATAGATAGTTCCATGGTTAGATCAAATAGGTCTTTTTAAGCCATTGATACAGCTTACTACTTTTTGAAATATTGTCAATCACTGTAGAGGGTGAATACGAGGAAAAATCATCAATGTCAATGAAATAGCCTGAGGTAGTCTCTGCAAACACAGGAGCCGCTGTATTCTGATCCACCGCTCATGGAGGCTCTTGATAGACAACGTCATTAGTCGTGGAAGTGTTCGTGTAAAATACAGCCAAATCTTGAAGCGGGGTGGTCACTGAAGATGTGACTGGAACCAACAAAAGTTCATTTTCCGCCCTCCTCATGGTCGAGGAAGTGTCTGGAACAACAGTTGACATAGTTGCATAATCATTAGTAGTGATGTTCATCCTACTATGTAGATGGATGTCCTGTTGGGTAGTGAGAGGGGATCGGGAACCAACCAAGGGACCTCCTGGTCTACTGTGAAGGATCGGCCACATGGTGTAATTTGATGTCATCAATGGAGATGAATCTGTTCGACTTAGAACCAGACAGTGGTGGTAAGATGACAGTCCTGGTGCCTTTTATTCCCAAGACTGGTACAGGTGCTCTGTATGATGGACCGAACTCCTTTTTCACAGTGATCTTCTCACAAACCAGATCCCCAACGTTAGGAATCCAGCCAGTCGAAGTTTTCGCCAATTCCCTTATTCCTAAGGTGGCAGCACTTGCAGATGATTTATCATCACAAAATTGTTGAAGCTCCTGTAAAACAGTGAGACGTTCTTTTATTTCAAATGGTGTTTCTGCTGCCACCATACCAGGGGCATCAAGATCTGGGACATACATAGGTATGCCAAAGAGAACCTCATATGGAGAGCGTCCCCCCAAGGACCGTCTTGCAGGATTATTCAGTGCTCTCTGGACCCCATATAGGTGGTGTAACCAACTGCGGCCTGAACTTAATACTCGAGCTGTTAAGGACTGCTTTAGATCACAATTCCACCTCTCCACGACCGAATTTCCCTCGGGATGGTATGGTGAGGAGTAATGGAGTTCAAGACCCATTGTCCCCATGGTGTCCCTGAATGCTTTAGAGGCAAATGCAGGGCCCTGGTCCGAATGGAATGCTGCAACCGCATATGTACCGATAAAGATCAGCAAATCTTTTATAACAGTCCGGGCGTCAGCCGACCGCTGTGGCCATACCCACAGGAATCTAGAACAGGAATCCACAGCCACTAAAATGTATTTGTATGCACCATCAGGCTGTAAAGGACCACAATGTTCCAGGTACACACACTGAAGTGGCTTGTTTGACACTAAGAGGGATGTCTGCGGAGGGCGTTTGATATTAGAGCCCTTAATCTGCTGGCAAATGTCACAGCAAAGGACATACTGCTTAGTTCGTCTGCATAGACCAGGCCACCAGTATCGTTGCTGTAGAATTATTATCGTGGCCTGTATACCAGCATGTGCAGAAGCGACACCCTCATGTGCGGCTGTAATCAGCTGTAATCGCTGGTCTTCATTGGGGATCACTCGATCCCCAACCCCAGGAATCGTTGTGTAAGCAACATTCTGGGCACTGATATGGTAAGTATAGTTTGTAGGGTATCCTTTCAGAAGGGGATTGCCTACAGCCAAAGCTTTAACGGCAATCAGTATTTCATTATCCAATCTCGTCCGAGAACGAGTCACTGCAGCCACAGAAGCCGTAGCTACTGATGCTTTGGCTGCTTCATCAGCCAATGTATTACCGGCAAGGTGTATTCCTACACGTTGGTGTCCTAATGTATGAACTACATGGACACATGGTAGCTTATTCTTAAGATCAGCCACCCTTCCCCACAATATTTTGTGTTTAATGGTGTTCTCCTTAGAATCCCTAAACCCGTTCAGCTTCCAATGATTGAGATATTCATTGTATGACTGGACACAGTAATATGAATCACAGTCTATCAAAGTCTGGCTTCCTGTCTCAGTATGTTCGAGCGCTAGAATAAGAGCTTTCAGCTCAGCCAACTGGGCTGTGCAGTCCCCTAAGGTCTGCGTGTAGGTATTGTGACAGTGGAAAACTCCATCTTCCATCACTCCGCACACGGCTGCGCAAGCTGCCGAGAATTGATGTTTATTACCTACAGCCGGTTGTGCTGATCCGTCAGTATAAATGATAGTATTATAACTGTCTAGTGGTAAAGTATTTAGAGGAGCGGGGTACTCTTGTTCATACTGGAGAAATTCTTGTGTTTGAAGTCTTGGATCGAATATATAATCGACATCAGTTGCGGTCAGAGACGTTGCCCATTGAATCCAGCGTGGATGTAATGCCTTAGCATTCGGAACGCTCGCTTAAGTGACAGTCTCTAAGGCCGGTACCAGGGAAACAACAATAATGCGTTTCCCCTGGGCAAGTGGCCTCTCTTTTATGACGGCCATCTGAACTGCCATCAGAATCTTTTCTGTAGGTGCAAAACGTTGTTCAGTATTTGAATATAAATGTGATTTATATGCTATTGGCACCGTGTCATCCTCATTAAAGGTGATATAAGTAAATCCAAGGGCACCAGCAATTATTCTGATGACCAACTTTGTTTTATTGTCACATGTGTGTAAGTGTTTAGCTTCTAGCATGTCCCGTTGCATGTCCCTAAGGATGAGTGTGTGTTCAATCGTCCATCGTCTGCTAGAAAAATTGGGCTGAACTAAGTCATAAAGTGGCTTGATGCGTTCTGCATAATCTGGAATGTATGTTCTGCCAAAATTGAAGAAACCCAGTAATGACTGTAATAAGTGTGTTTGGAGGCTGTAGTTGAGCACACTTTTCTAGAAAGTGCGGGCCAGGCTCTTTCCCTCGTTTGATAGCTCATATCCCAGGAACAATACACTAAGAAAGGCTATCTTGCTTTTCTTAAAATTAAATTTATAACGAGGTCTGCAAATCCCAAAATGATCCGATCGACCCTCGCAAGATGAATGTCGAGGGCGTCGTTAGTGAGATAGATATCATCCACATAGGACAATGCATCGGAATCAATCTCGTGCAAAATTGATGTTACACGGGCTGAAAACAGGTCTGGGCTATTTTTATAGCCTTGAGGTAAACAACAAAAGCGTTTCTGAGAGCCAAATGAAAATGCACTTAGGTCCCTACTTTCATGTGCTAAATTCTGGCAGAAAAATCCATTAGATATATCCAATGTAGTTTTATATTTTTTACGCACTATATTGTTTATCAGTGCTGTGCTGTGTGAGTTTTGTATAGCATATGTGCGTGTATGACTATTTAAGTGTCTATAATCAACTACTATTCTATATGAATGATCTGGCTTTGCAACGGGTAATAATGGATTATTCATCACAGACGTACAGGGCTCAATTACTCCCTGGTACTCAAGTTGTGATAGGATCTCCTTTACTGGAGCTTTCGCTTCATGTTTAACAGGATATTGTGGCTGCGGTTGGGATGTAGACCGAACGGGAATAATATGAAAAGGAGACTCCTTGTCCCAACCTACATGATTACGGTATAGTGCAGGTGCCTGCGCTAAAGCCCATTCAGCAGCATAGGCTTATTTTGCTGCTTCCAGAACAAGATCGGAGAAAGAAGGCAAAATGACATCTTCCCCATGAAGAAGCTTGCGGACGTGTTCAGGTGGCCAGTCTCTCCCGGCCAATAGGATATCACTAGTAAGTTCATCCCAAAATATTACACTAATAGTGTGTTTCACGTCTCCCTCTATCTGAATTGTTAAATCATAAACCCTATCGGGGGAAGAATGCGGCCATCCGCTGTTTCAACCGCAATGTAATCGCTAGTTGCTGTCGCATCCAGATGATCTATCAGACTCCGGTGACATATCGTGACCTCTGCCGCGCTGTTCAACAGACTCACTGCCCACGTCTTGTTCCTCAACAGTGTTCTCAATACTACTGGCATTTTTAACTGTCAGTGCTGCCACCTTCTTCTTTTTAAACTGTGGCTTTTGCTGAGGAGTCTTTTCTTCTTTTTTAATGGTAGAATGTGGTGAGTCTTTCTTTTCTTTCACGTATTCCGTATGTCGATCTTGACGGCCCCCTCTCTCGCTACGTCTATCCGGTGCATCCTGAAAGGAACGAGAGGGACGTGAATCAGTATATCTGTCTGGAGTTCTAATGTGCTCCGTATTTCTGAGATTATACCTCCTTTCGGAGTTCTCCGGGTGTGGAGAATCAGCTCTCTTATTTCTTCTTTCTTTTAAATCTTTTTGTTTGTCCCAGCGCTTTTTAGAGCCCTCTTGGGCCTGCTTCGTACCCTCCTTATGGGCGGTACTTTGTAACTAAATTTTTTTAGGTTTGGCTCCCAAACTATCCCGTCCTATACTGGTATAGGTATCAGAAATTATTTTCGGTAGCTGTCTCTCCTGTTCCTGGTTTGGAGTTTCCCGGAGACGCTGGTGAATTGCCAGTGCTACCGCTTCCCCTTTAATATTACTCAGTATTATTGAGGAGACGGCGTCAAAGTTACGCATTAATTTTATCCCCAGATCCAGGGCTGGCGCAGCCCCATGTTCATTTTGTATTTGTTTTAACACTTCCGGTAAATTGGCAAGTGTCGGGGTACCATGTGTGGTAGTATATATGGCAGCGAAGACTGTACCCCATGTGGCACAGTCATCTACCGAGGGAATCATCCCAAACGGCAAGCACATAGTGAACAATCTATGTTTTTCCTGTGGTCCCGTATGGGGAAACACAGCTTCCAGATTTGTTTTCTGGGCTATCCAGAACGGTATTTTTTCCCATTCCGTGGACACTTTACCCATAATAGTATGCACTGTTTGTGGATTAATCCCAGTAGCCAATTGATAACCACCAGCTACTGGCGGTGCTGGATGCACTGGTGTTGTGTTCAATGTCCGCATTACGAACTGAACTAATCGTCTATATAATGCCACTAATTCATTATATAAAACTCGTAAATCTGCTATCGGCATATTCTGTATGCCTGGGTGAGGTGTATATGTGGCGAACATAGGCCAGGTAGGTCCCTCATTACTTAAGGGACCTAACCTCACTCTTCGGAGTACATGTGTTAGGGCGCCTTCAAACCAGTTCTGATGCTCTTGGTATGTGAGCGATATTTCATGATACTGGTATGCTTCGTACCGTACAGGTACGTTCGCAACTTCATATGTGTGAAATGTGTGCATTCTTTGGTCAACCTCAGGAAAGGTGACCCAACAGTAAAACGTTTCTGTTTGGTATGCTTCAGTTGCTTCTATTATCAGATTAACATCCCCGCCCTTGTCTGTAAGGCCATGCGCTAATAAATGTTGTGTTAGTGCATGTCTAGCATTTGCAGGAATGTCTATGGTATTAGCCATGGTTGTTTAGAGAAACGGAACACCAGATAGGGGAAGTATTTTCCTTTTTATGAGTTCGAGCTTGAACAACCTACAGCTTAATTAGGTGTTACCTTTTCAGCTGAGGAGGATTCTCCTAAAGACCACGGACGTCTCCGTATAATGGTACTCAGGGTACCTGTTGTCTGTGAGACAGTGATAGTCAGGGCATCCGTAATTTAGTGCCTAAACACCATCGTTGGTGGCGCCATGTCGTAGTTTGGACTCTTGCTCTGAGCAAGACTGTTGGTTAAAGGATGACAGTACTTTTGTTTGTAGGCGACTGCGTCTTTCCTACAACAAGTCGCAACTGTTATCCCAACCTTACCGGCTCACTAGCGGCACCTCACCAGAAACAGAATAGTAAAAGGTGATTTATGGCAGCAGTTTACACATGGACTCAAAAATAAGACATCTCAGGGAGTGTCGTGGTTAAACGGAGATTACCCTTTTCTCACAGATATATTATGTCTCATACAAAAACAGGCAATGACACAGATGCAGTAAAGTTATAATAGCTTTTTATTCAACATAACTGCAATTTGTGATAAGTTGCATGGACTGCAATGATTAGGATAATGAATATAGCAAGTAACAGTATTGTGAAGACGAGAGTCATTGTTACGAAGACCCCCACCATTTTGCAATACATAGAAAAGATATGTGAAATGTAAGATGCCCTATTATCCTAATAAAAAGGCCTAACCCACCTAAAGGAGAGCTGGGTTTGTTAAACCTAATCTGCCAATGCCGTGTCCATGAGAGGAGCCCCCAACCTTTCCATTACATTTGGACTCCCAGGGGCCTCTCCATGTCTCTTTGACCCTAGTTTTCTACAGGGATTCTGTCTTTTTCTTCTCAATAAAACTGTGTATTCTTTGTATTGTCAAAAGAGGGCACACCATTATTTATGATGGGCCCCAATGTACTGTTCAGTGTTGGGCCAAAATCTTTGCACTAACCCTGAACAGTACATCAATAGCATAGAAAATTATAGAACTATTGCCCCCTACCCTGCGCCATGGTGTGCTCTATCCTAGATATGGTGCACACATTTTGGCAGTAGGGAGGTGCTAAGGGGCGCACTGAGTGCAGCGCCACTCCCGTATCATCTGCCCCTAAGCTTCAGACAAATGTGTCCTGTCCCCCAGTAAGTGTGACTATGAATCTGAGACATGTATGTTTGTGTGAGTCACATTGCTATATATGTTTTTGGGTGCTACCTAGGTCTGTCTGACTGACATGTTGTAGATGACAGTGGGTCATTCCTAACACTAAGTTGACTAGGTCACTCAGCTAAACACATGCAATGTGTAACAGTTGTCAATGATAATCTTTGTTCACAAATCACAAAGCTATGTTTTCCTGTCATGTCTTGAAGGCAGATTGCCAAGCTACACCACTGGCAAGGTTTCCACTTTTGAAGACCCAAGTGTCACCTGTATGTCACATGTGTACCTACAGTGTGGTGTCTGAGGGGGTTTGATGTGTATTAAGCCATGTACAAATGGCATGTGTGTCAATTTAGACAGCATCCTTGGGTATCAACATCATGTCTGATGGTATGCTGAGGATGGGGAATAATTTGAACAATGCACAGGTATCAACGTGTGCTGCTATGCATTAGTGGGTCTGGAGAAATTTTATGTTTGCCTCAAAACACAGTGATGTCAGTCAGGATATGTGTCAGAGGTGCTGGTTTTCTGCAATGCATGGATGTTTCCAACATATTTGTCACAGCACCTTGTAGCAGAGCCGACGCTACTCCGCTACAAGCCGATCCCCCGGGAGTCATGGAACAGTGTCCCGGGGGCACTTTCCTAAACCCGGAAGCCACGTCATCAGACGTCCATCCAGACATCCGATTACAAATATCGGAAGCCCAAGACGCAGCGGAGTCGTCTTGAAACTGGAAGACAGAGGGAGATCCCGAACAACCAGGAAGACCGCGGACCAGAGGAAAGACGAACGGAGACGCAGGCGCCCGTGACGACTCCTGAGGAGGAATTGCCGCAGAATGACTCAACGTGTAACAGAGCCAGCCAAGTCCCTGGAGGGACGGGGCTCACGCAAGTACGTGCCTGCATGCTGAACCCTTCGGGGTATTACTGGTAGAAGGGCTTCATATGTCCTTTCCCACATACATTTTTTTCAGTTATTGTTTTTTTTTTCCCCCTTTCTTCCCTATCGCACAACTATTGGGCTAAGCACAACTATCGGGCTAAGCACAAACTGTTGGGCTGAAATTAAAAGAAAAGCACCGAAATGGAGTGCTAAAGAAATGCAAGCCTATGTCCAGGGTTGATGGTTCATTACCCCTGGTGACCCCGTTGTGTCCTCATTTAGAGAGGTTTGTTTTCCTTTTCATAGAAATATATATATATATATATATATATATATATATATATATATATATATATATATATATATATATATATATATATTTGTGTATATATACAGTATATATATATATATTTATATATTTTTCTTTTGGGGGGACACTATTCACTGGGCTCAATCTGTATTGGTTTTATGGTAGAATATCCCGCACCCCAACCCCTCAAAATATAAAGGTCTGAAAGAAAAAAACCATTACCATTATTATTATTATTATTTTTTTTCCTCCTCTTCTGGGATTTCACCAACGCCAAGCTTCTCCATCCATGAATCACTCTGTACCCTGAGAAATAAGGAAAGAAAAGAGAAATAAAGAAGACCCTTCAGAAAAGAGGAACACAGAAAAGACTTTAGAAGAACAGAGACAAAAAGACATACAGAAAATGTGCACATAAGACTATAATAACATATACATAATAAACTATCAAACCGTCCATTTCGTGTAAAGTGTGTTCCATTTTCACGCAGAAAGAACCCACCACACACCTGTTCCTGCACTGTGTGCCAGGACATGGTACAATATATGTACCTTTGTAGAGCTCTCCAAGGGCCTTACACAAGGAGACACTTCCACCACTGGTGCTTCACTGCTCTTCAGTGATGAAGTGAGGCACCGGACGTACAAGGAGCTTTTTGAGAAGGACAATAGTCAGTTGAGTACACATAGAGATTTGCGCTCTTTTCCAGATGGATGTGGAACAAGTCCATGAATTGTAGCAAATAAAACAGGTTTGAGCCATCATGAAAGTTGTGAGCAAGCATGATCATATCATGTGTGTATGAAGTGTGCATGAGGAGTGTTTTCCTGGTAGTTAGGAGGTGTATCAAGTTTGTGAACATAGAGGGGCAGATACAAGAAAACAGGTGATGCACCCAGTGTTGTACCACTTTTCTTATTGACCTGAGGTCCCCCCATCCGCCACCATGTGTATGCCGTATATGACATATGGCATACCATGGCGCAGGGTATGTGCCAATTGTGGTTAACGTCTTGACGAAAATGATGTACTGTTCATGGTTAGTGTAAGAGAATTTCATGCTAACCCTGGAATGTACATAGGGGCCCATTGTGACTAAGACTGTGCCCCCTTTCAATGCCAGTTCTGAGATGGCATTCAAACTAGCCAAAACAAAATGGCACAGCTGAATCTCTTAGATTGTAGTGCTCCATTTGGCAGTCACCCTACTGGGGGAACACCACCCTTGCACACATCGTGCCTGGCACAGGCCTAATGTGGCACAACGTGTTACCAAGTGGCACAATGCAGGGATTGCACCACTTTGTTGATATTCTGCTGACCATTTGGCCTTCTTGTGCCTTATTAGCGTCATATTGATTAGGCACTAATGCTGTGTAAGGAAGCCCTAGATCCTCTCAAATCTTGACCCTTGTGTGCAGTCTTGCCCTTGTTGTAGGCTTACTGGTTTACAACATGAGTCATCAGAAAATGTGTTGAATGGTTCAGACACATCTGCAAGGTCCAGGCTAGTTACCAAAAGATGTCTAGGAGGTACTGCACTGAGAAGTCATCGGAATCATGGAAGGCTTTCCTACACAGTGGACCAGCTCAACAGCCTGCAACCACTTAAAAAAAGGAGTGTTCTCTGCACCCAGAGTATGTGGTGCTATATCAGGTCCCATACCTTCAACATCCACATCTGACACCAAAAGCACTGCAACAGCCACCACCATCTGTTCAGTATTAATTCTGGCTCATGACAACAGCTATGTCAGCCAGGGACTTCTGGAGTCCACATAGTGGGGAGTGGGTGCCTCTGATGGCAGCTGAGTTGTCCTTATTCAGACTGAGGCCCCTCTGTTCTCCCTCTAGGCTGCCTACTATGGTCTCCTTCCCCACCCGCACCTGCTGTGCCAGCTCAAGGATAGACTCCTATCACTGTCCTCTGAAAGGTAATGTCTTGGTCCTCAGAGTCCAGGGCTGTGAGAGACTGGTTGCTAGTGTGTGCTGGTAGTTGGGTGGTTCATGTGGAGATCCCACAACACTATGGGGGTCATTACGACCCCGACGGTTGGCGTTAATATGGCAGTAATTACTGCCAACAGGCTGGCGATACTTACCGCCATATTATGAGATTGGCCGGTTGGCTGGAGCCAACCCTCCAATGTACCACTCCGACCGCCACGGCGGTAACAGCCACCAGGCTGGAGATATCCATCTCCAGCCCGGCGGCCGTCATTGTTCCACCTGCGGGATTTTGACCCCGCCTACCGCCATGGTTTTCGTGGCTTTCTTAATGCCACGAAAACAATGGCGGTAGGCACTATCAGTGACAGGGAATTCCCCCCTCCCTCTCCAGTTATCCCCCACCTCTCAAAGCCCCCCCACCCCTGCCTACACTCACTCCCCCGTCACACACACACACGTATACACACACCCATTCCCACATGCACCCATGCATGCATACATCCATTCACACACACATCCGCACACACTTTCATACATACACCCAGACACGCATTCACATAACACAACATAAACTCACTCACACCTCTATACATGCACACGTATTCAACACGCAACCAACACCCGCATCCATGCACACAAACATTCACACACCCTCACACACACAACACCCACCTCCCCTGTCGGAGACCCAACTTGCCTGTGTTCAGGGGGTGCTCCTGCAGGAGACGGGAAGGGGCACTGCTGCCACCAGCAGCGCCCACCAGCAGAACACTGCCGGGCTGTATTATTGGTCATAAGACGTCTGGCAGCGGCCTATTGGAGTGGCGCTGCTGGTGGCAGCAGCGCCACCTTACCGCCATCCACTGGCATGGCCACAGACAGATTTCCACCATTCTTGTGGCGGAAATCCGGCTGTGGTCATAATACGGCGGACGGTTGGTAGACTCAGCGGCGGTCTTTTGTCGGCCGTTGCCGCGGCAGTAGGCGTTTTTTATCACCAATCCCAAAATGAGGGGCTATTTGTCCTCCCTGTGACTGGAAGTGGTGCCTGGAAGGAACACAGGACATCCTGGAGAGTCTCTTCATTGATAGTCGGCAGCACGTCATCCATATCATCTGTAAAATCCAGGACAGGAAGCTCTGCAATGGGATACAGAAAGGTCAGTCTTTGACTGAAGTGACTGTTGACATGGCTCCTCATTTACTTGCTACTGGTGGCCAGTCCACAGTTCCCAGTGTGTTATACCCACCTGGATTTTTTAATCATGGTCTTCAACACATATACCCCTTTCGTTGACTACACTTTGCAAGCCATGGGTGTTGTTCCAGATTTGTGATCACTCCACAAGTGGAGATGTTCAGATATACTTGGAATTTGATCTTACAGATATTTGAGTTATTAGGTGACTCACCTGCCACCCTACGTGTGTTGTTGGAGTGACAGTAGGGAGTCAGCTGTCTACATGTATTATCCTAGACACTTTGAGTGAAGTGTCCAGCATCCTGCACCAAACATGTGGAGATTCAACCACATTGTGTGTATGTGAGCAGACACGATTTTCTCCCTTCCTGCAAGACAACACTCATGCGTGCATCTCAGGTTTCCTTGTTGCATTGCTGCAAGAATGGCTGCATTGCTGGACTGAGTGTTGTTTTGGTGGAAGGTATACCTTCCTGTTTGAACACATATACATGAGATGGTTCATTGTTATGTTGTGTGGTGTGGTATACATGAGCCTAGGGGCCAGAATTGCAAGGCCCTATCTCCACCAGAGCTTTGCTTTTAGCATTGCTCCAGTGGCACTTTTCAGTGCTCCATTTTTACAAGGAGGTGTAATACCATTGTTTGTGGCATTACACCTCCTTGTAAAACTTGGAACCTCCAACACAGTTTTCTGTGTCAGAGGGGCGTCTAATGGGTGTTGCAGTGGTCATTCCACCACAACCTCCATAATTTATCAATCTGCCCCAGATTTACAAGGAATCCAAAATTTGTGGGAGTGGCAATTACTGACACCAACCTAGGGTTGGCTTTAACATGGCAAAATGAGTAGGTATGCTTTTATTTTTCCTTGTTATTTGCTTTTTCCATGTGTGCAGCATTCTGCAGCACAGATAGGAGAAGCACAATGCCATGGATGTTTGTTCATGTACAGGAAGGAGACCCTTCCTGCACATAAACAATCAGTCTCCTCAACACAGACACCCTTGCACTATGATGCAAGGATGCCGGCATTGGTGCATGCAGCTTACTTCAGCGCCAGCACAGAGGGAACTGCAGGGGTGAGCCGTATTCCTGTAAAAGAGGAGCTTCCCTGCATTTCAAAAGTGGTGCAGCACTGCTATTTTTGATGCAGCAGTGCGTTGCACCACTTTGTCATGAATCTGGGCCTAAGTTGCTAGGAGGATGTATGTGGAAAGCCCACCCACTTCTATCACTCTGTGAACACACGTGTGGTGGGAGCCGGACCTGAAACATTTTGAGGATTTTTAATGTGTGGAGGCATCATGTTGGGATACCACATTAAGGTTGGCATTGTAGTGTGGTAGTGAGAACAGACATTATAGTAATCTTATTGTGGACTACTTTCAATGTGTGTTGCAATCATCGTCAAACATTGTAAGTGGCAGACGGCATTCCTGTTAGTAGATCTAGCAGGATGTGTTCCTTCCTGCACATGTGCATTAGGACAGACAAGAGGGATACCCCTACATCATGCAGGTTGTGTGGCAATGTTGTTAAGGTCCCTCATATATCTGGGAATTATCAAGGTTAATATAGGGATGCATTGACTACCTACGAGTAGCACACATCCCTGGACATTTGAATTGATGCGGCACAGGGGAACAAGCAGAGCTGTTGCACTGCGTGTTTCTTCATCAATGGGTATATATGTGTCAGACACAGACATCACAGTGCTGTACCCAAGCATCTAAAATTTCTGATTTGTACTTGAGTGGTGGATAGTGATAGGTCCTGCTTAACATGTCAAGGTGAAGCACCTTGCATTCCTTATCCTGGTGTATTTTCCATGTGCCCTTCTCACGCCTGACACTGTGTGTGATAGGCATTCCATGTGTATATTTGCGATCTTCCCATTCAACACGTGAGACCCACCCAACTTCTAAAGCCTTTGAAAAGGTCAGCACATCTGGATTAGGTTTAGTGTAGTCCAAGAATTAAGGGTAGTGTGGAAGTGACACGTGTGTGTGACAAACTTGTAATTCTACAGGTTGTAGCGGTTTATTATGTGTTGCATTGTGCATCACACATATTGCAACCTTTCAAGGTATTTGATGCATTGATCCCACACCACCATTTTCCTTGCAGGCCCCTAGCCCCAATCACTGACACCATTGAAGCACGTCATATACATTACTGTTCACCATGGTGGATGTTCCCACAGTAGTTTAATGCGTTTTGTCACTATTTTGGTACTTTACTGCATTGGCACCATGAATGATGGTACAAGTGCAGCAAAACACAGGGCGGTCCATTGCTTACAATGCTTGTGACACTTTGTCATCTGCAATTAGCAGGCCTCGCATATGAGGTACTTAGATGGCACAGTGCAACCTTTATGAATTGTCAGCCCCATTAGTTCTAACCTCCTTGAGTAAGGGATATTCCTTGCATACAGCATGTCTGCCGCAGGCACATAGTGGTGTAAGGATGTAAAAAGTGGATCAATGCATGCATTGTGTGACTTTGGAAATGTGGCACAAGGGCAATGGGGAGCTTGGATCCACACTGGCAACTATTTGTATGATTGTACTGTTGCAGTATGGGCTAATGACATTAGGCCCGTAGTGCAAAAAGTGGCTTAGCGCCACGTTGTGCATAGCACCACCAGAGTGAGGCTCCGGAGGCAATAGGGACTTTTTATTCTGGCACTATGGCCCTCATTACAACTTTGGCGGGCGGCGGAGGCCGCCCGCCAAAGTTGCGCGTCGTGAATACCGCACCGCGGTCG
Organism: Pleurodeles waltl; assembly: GCF_031143425.1. NCBI lineage: Eukaryota > Metazoa > Chordata > Amphibia > Caudata > Salamandridae > Pleurodeles > Pleurodeles waltl. The sequence goes on along the minus strand of NC_090449.1, from coordinate 1,075,515,496 downwards.
GAAGACCGCGGCGGGTATTCAGAGTTTTCCCCTGGGCTGGCGGGCGGCCGCCGAAAGGCCGCCCGCCAGCCCAGGGGAAAACGACCTTCCCACCATGAAGCCGGCTCGTAATCGAGCCGGCGGAGTGGGAAGGTGCGACGGGTGCTACTGCACCCGTCGCGTATTTCACTGTCTGCTATGCAGACAGTGAAATACTAGCGGGGCCCTCTTACGGGGGCCCCTGCAGTGCCCATGCCGTTGGCATGGGCACTGCAGGGGCCCCCAGGGGCCCCGCGACTCCCCCTCCCGCCATCCGGTTCCCGGCGGGAGAACCGCCAGGAACTGGATGGCGGGAGGGGGAGTCGGAATCCCCAAGCCGGCGCAGCAAGCTGCGCCGGCTTGGAGGATTCCTTGGGGGCAGCGGGAAACCGGCGGGAGACCGCCGGTTTCCCTTCTCTGACCGCGGCTAAGCCGCTGCGGTCAGAATGCCCCGCCGGGCACCGCTGGCCTGTCGGCGGTGCTCCCGCGTGCCGCGGCCCTGGCGGTTCTATACCGCCAGGGTCGTAATGAGGGCCTATGTGTCCTGATACAACCCTTTTGCTTAATTCAGTGTGTCCTTTGTGCTCACCCCTTTCTGCCATTTGTAAATTACCAGGTAGTCCCCCACTGCAACTTACGGCGCATTTGTGGTAGGTCTTGGTAGTCTGTCCTGTCCTGCAATTCCAGTGATCAGCTCCTCCGAGATGACTGCTGCCACCATCTCCTCCAGCCCATCCAGGTCCTCGTGGCGTGTGGGACTTCCACCTCCAGTCTGCAGTGCTGCCTTTGTGTTCCTGGCCAGTTTCTCTATAGCGCTGCGCTTGCAATCATGCCAGAGCATCTTACAATCAGTGCCAGTCCTCTTCACCTCTGCCACACTCTTGACTTTATTTGCTATTGCCTGCCATATAGCCTCTCTCCCACCTATTGTTAATTAGGAGGTGACGAAGAGCTGGTGTTGGTGTTAAGTCACCTCTCTGACTAAGATGTCATTCTCCTTTTCACTAAAGTGACACTTCCACTTCCTTTTCGCCTTCTCCTGGGACTTTGCTGGTCCATCCTGGCTTGTACTGGGCTGATTGAGATCTCTCTGGAGTCTCTCCTGGCCTGCATTTCTTGATCTTGTCTCCCCATTTTTTATTTTCTCGCTTTTACGCTTTTTTTTATGCTAATGCTGCTAAATATGGCGCTAACATGATTTGCGGCAGAAAACTTGCAGCAAAATGGTTTAACGCCACTTTTACAGCATTAGCGCCATTTTTCTTTCCGGCATGTCTCAATGGCTAGCATAATTTGTGTTACTCTGTCTTTTCCTTAGCGCCATGGTGCACCATTTAAAAAATATGGTGCATGGATGGCGCTAAGGAATGGCGTCAGCCGGCGGTAATTATTTTGATGCACGATTGCGCTAGTGCAGTTGTGCGTCATTTAGCGCAGTTGTCCGTCATTTTTCTTAAATCAGGGCCTTAGAGTTCACCAAAGTCACAAAACATACCTATAATTGACAGGAGATTGTGCTTCTTTCTATATCTTTGTGCAGTGTATGTGAGAATGATATCTACCTTTGAAGGCTCCCCGCTGGAACGCTCTGCTGCCAAAGATATCATTTGAGTGCGAAGCTGATAGAATGTATTTGTCCTCAGTGCTGCCGCTGCTGCTTCTGGGAAGTGATTTCAATATGAGCTTTATGTAAACAGACTCAGCTTCAGAGGAGATGTTGTTTCGAGATCTGTTAGAACACGCAATCCTACTTTGTGGTTACAGTAGATTTATGATCACATGCTTGACTGGCTGCAAATGAGGTGCTCCTCATGAATATAAAGCAGGCTCATTTTTGCTCTACCTGTCTAGCAACTGTTCCTACACAGGCTCTTGTCAATCAGAAAAGACCAAGTGCACTTCAGATGTGAAGCTACAAATAAGATGAGAAATCCCTCTTACCTCTCGAGAATGGAGTCAAATGCTTCATTCTACCGTCACTGTTTAAATACATACAGAAGGGAAAGTGTTTTTATTACACAATCTTTTGACAATTCCCTTTATTCACCGAAGTCAACGGCGCGCGCTTTACGAATAAAAATAAGAAAGGCACCTCGACTCTTTAGGAGTTAACATACATCTGTTCTGATTCTTCAGAAAAAAACACTGCATCACAAAGACACTCAAACTACTTTAAGCACATGAGGTATGCATTCCTAAATTGTGTCTGTATTTTTATTTTTTTTGCTTGGGAATACATTTATTTTATGTCTAGCTGCAGACAGTTTTAGCTCTGTGCCTGAGCTCATATAAACAAAAAAAACAATAGTGCAATTGTGTGCAGAGGCAGGATTTGTGTAGCCCCTTCGGCCATTGACTTGGTTGGATTAGTCCCCTTCAGCGATTGTATTCATGCTGAGCCCATCACGTCTTGAATCTGCCCCCAGTTTGCCAAGGGTCGTCATATTTTTCCTACTTTTGCTGATTAGCAAAGTAGTCCTTTTTCTACCTCCACTAACAAGTGTTATGTCCCCTGCTGCTCCCGCTCCCATCAGTTACTCTACTTTGTTAAAGCTTGACAATAGCTGCAGGTTCTGGTTCTGGTGATAGCCTCTAACCCAATTCTCCACCCAATATGTTTCACGCCCGACCTCCACCATTGTCACACAGTTTGGCAAAAGAAGGTGACATTCCTTTTAAAATAATTTAGCTCACCTAGGGGCACATATACGTATCATTTTTCCTATCGCAAATGAACCAATTCGCAGAATCGGACCGTTTGCGACAGGAAAAAAACATTTTGGTATGTACAAAGCCTATTTTTGTAATTCGGTAATCTATTTACCAAATCGCAAAATAGGTTTGCGAGCTGCAATTGGGTAGAGGCGTTCCCTTCCTAATCGCGAGTCGCAGCGCAATGTAGCATTGTTTTGTGACCGTGATGAGGTCACAAAGAATTCGCAGTCAGCACCAGTTTCAAATGGGTTCTAAGCCATTCGCAAACGGAAGGGGTCCCCAGGGGACCCCTTCCCCTTTGTGAATGGCAGCGAAAAAATTGTTTTCAGCAAGCTCTGAAAAAAAAAAAAAAAAACCATTTCATTTTTGTTTTTGAAATGCATCTCGTTTTCCTTTAAGGAATTTAAAAAAAGAAAAACTGCTTTATTTAAAAGCAGTCACAGACATGGTGGTCTGCTGTCTCCAGCAGGCCACCATCCCTGTGAGGGTGGCCATTCCCACTGGGGTCGCAAATTGCGACCTACCTCATGAATATTCATGAGGTAAGTCATGTGCGATCCCATTGGGAATTGTGAACAGGGTAAAGTACACTCTTGTACATCCGGTTTTGCGACTCGAAGTTTGCGAGTCGCAAAACCGGATCTTTGTACATGTGGCCCCAAATCTTATAAAATTATGGGGAAAAAAAGCATCCAACATAGGACCGTTCACCTGCATCCACTGCCACCCTAATGCCCACCACCACTACATAGAATGTCACTCCAACCCCAGATGACGACACCACTCCAGTCCAACTCCACTGCATCTTGGCCAACTCCAGATCAGTCTGAAAGCATGCCACCAAACTCTGCAACACCCTCTCCACCACTGCCCCGGACGTGACCTTCATTATGGAAACCTGTCTCACTCCCTCATCTGCCCCAGACATTGCCACAGCAACCCAGAGTGGCTACAAAATGAAGTACTGCAACTGCACCAACAAATGCAGAGGGGCATCATCATCATTCACTAAGAATCAATTACATGCACCATTACCAACGATGACGCAACATCAGTTATGGAACACATGAATTTCCAGCTCCAAGCCAGCGCCAATACTACCATCAAAGGCACTCTCGTGTACAGACCACCAGGACCTAGAACTGGTCTCAGCGACACCATCGCCAAATTCATCACCCCGCTCGCCATTGAATCTGGGTGATCTCAACTTCTATGAGGATGACTCCTCAGACATAGACACCACTAACCTCCTGGAAAGACTAGACAATGTCGGTCTCAAGCAGATAGTTACCAATCCAACACACAAAACAGGACATACGCTAGACCCATCTTCACATCCAGCAACAAAATCAGATACAGCCACACATCAGAACTCACATGGATGGATCACTCCATCATTCACTTCACCCTCACCGGCCCTCCACAAACATACCTCAGCTTGGTCCGTACCTCAGCTGGACCAAGATAAATCAGCAGTAATGAGCCAATGTCCTCAGCCCCCACCAGCCCAACATGATCACCAACATGGACCAAACAGTGGAGAATTTCAGCACCTAGATCACCAACACTGCAAACCAAGTTGGCCCCGCAAACCACCCAAGACACACAGATCCACCGAACGAGCCAGGTTGTAGACACCTGAACTCACCGAATCAAAACACAAATGCAAAAAGCTGGAAAGAAGGTGGCAAACCAGCAGAAACAACACTGACCGAGCCGTCTTCAAGTTAGCCCTCAAAGACTACCAGTGCCAACTGAAAGCTGAAAAAAAGGATGCCCTGACACGCCAGAACGAGAACAGCTCCAGCCAAACCAAGATACTCTTTACTATTGTCACCTGCCCGTTAGCCACACAGAACTCAATCCCACCCTCACCAGACCTCTGCAATGCCCTCGCTGACCACTTTCAAAACAAAATATCAGCCATCTACAGGAACTTCAATCCTCAACCCGCCAACCTTCTTAGAACGCCATCAAACGCAACCACCGATTCACCGGATGGGACCAACTAAGCTCACATACAACCCTGATGAACTCCATCCACTCAGGAGCACCCACCAGCCCATGTCCCCATTGGCTCTTCAACCTCGGAAGCACTGTGATTAGCCACCAGCTTACCGTCATCCTCACCGCGTCCATAACCACAGCTACCTTTCCCCCTCCTCAGGAAAGTCATAGAAAACACCATCAATCTTCAACTCATCGATCATCTGGAAAGAAATAAACTGCTGGACTCTTCCCAATCCGGCTTCAGAGCCAATCATAGCACAAGACTACCCTTATCGCTGCAACAGACAACATCTGAGCCCTACTTGACAGGGGAGAGTCAGCCGCCCTCATCCTCCTGGACCTCTTTGCAACTTTTGACACTATCTCTCACCACACACTCATCAATCAATTACGCCAGATTGGAATCACCAACAATGCACTCAGATGGATGGCATCCTTCCTCAAGGATGCACCCAGAGTCCGCCTCCCTCCCTTTTCCTCACAAGCCAAGCACACCATCTGCAGAATACCCCAAGGCTCATTTGTCAGCTCCACCCTCTGTAACATCTACATGACACTTTTTGCAGACATAATCAGATCACATCAACATTATCTCCTACGACGATGACACACAGCTCATTGTCTGCCTCTCAGAGGATCCCACATTAGCAAAAACCAACTTCCACAACGGCAAGTACTGATATTCGGCAGACACACAGCCCTCTGGAATGACTCCTGGTGGCCAACACAGCTTGGACCAACCCCCATGCCGAAAGAACACACCTGCAACTTCGAAAATCATCCTGGACAGTGAACTCTCCAAGAAACAACAGGTCAATGCCGTCTTCACAGCCTACTTTCACATGATTCGCATGCTCCAGAAAAGTTTCGGATGGCTCCCCATCAACACCAGGAAACCTGTAACACAGGCCCACATCACTAGCCGACTTGAGTACGGCAACACTCTTCATACTAGCACCACCACCAAACTCATGCAAAGACACCCAGAACACAGAGCCAGACTGATCCTAAACTTGCCCAAGAGAACACACATCACTTAGCACCTAAGAGGCCTCCACTGGCTCCCCGTCCAGGAAAGATGCCACTTCAAGCTCCTTACCCATGCCTACAAAGCCCTCCACAACCAAGGTCCAACCTACCTGAACCACTACTTAAACGTCCACCTATCGACCAGAAAACTCTGCTCCACCTAAACCATGCCCTCGCTCAAACACCACTCATCTGCGACAGCCACTTCAGAAGACACTCCTTCACCTACTGCGTAGCCAAGTCTGGAATGTCATGCCCCACCTACTCCGGACCGCAATCTCACTGGACCAATTCAGGAAGGGACTCAAGAGTTGGCTCTTTGACTGAAAACTGCTGCACAGTACAAGGATACCCCTCGGGGTGATTGGCTGCACTAAATATGTTTGAATTGATCTAATTTGATTTGATTTGAAAGAGTTACCCAAAACACTCAGTGCAGATCAATACCACCATGTTTGCTCGGAAACTCAAAACTGATCTTATCTTCTACACTCAAGATACATCAAAGTGGTCTGCTACTTTTAGCAGGAAATTTAATGTTTCTTCAGCCTGGAATATATCTTAGAGCAACAAACTAAAAATGTCTCCCTCGTCTTAATTCATTATAGTACCTCACTGTCTCCTTTCACAACACTGGGAGGTGTATGATTGAGCTTACGGATGTCAACCTGATTTCCTAACTCTTCTTCAGTCTGTAAATCTATTACCAACCTCTCCAGCTATATCTAAATATAAAACTTCTTGAACCAAGTATTCCCCATCTTCTGGCTGTTGCATTCTAACAGTGATTGCCAAGCATCCTCACAATACCTCTACTTCCAATGGTCACATTCCCACTGTAGGTCCTGAGCCTTCTGAACTGGCAGGCTTCTTCTTTGTCCCACGAGTCTCACCATTGCCAAATGTCAATTCTGTCCAGCCTAGGACAGCTCCTTCTTACTTCATCAAGGCTGCTCTCAAATTCAGTTGTGTGCAGATTTTACTGTGGGCTCTTCCTCTCACCTTCTTCCCCATCGTGTGTTAGCAGTTCATGTCCCTATTTATCAGGCTGTAGTTAGCACATATTTGATGACTCTCACACTTTATATTCCTCCACTTGATTTCTTAACTATCGCGCCACATTACCTGGGCCTATGCTACAGGCAGACTCCTTTTGTGTGCCACTAATCTAACCAGTGCCTAATGTTAATTCTCTCCTTTCGAGACCTGCTCCCCCTTTGTATCAATGCATTCGCTCTCAAGTTTTATTCACTCTTTCATTGCACTACTTTTTTGCCTTCCTCTATGTAACAGAGAGACTGCAGAATGGATGACAGAACCAAATGGACAATACCCCGGGGGCACTTTGGAAAACTTCAGAGATGAGCATACCAGTGGTCAGGACATGCCCTACAATGTGAAAGCACCCGCTCATAGGTGGAGTGAAAAGTGAAGAAGGAAGCTGAGGAGGTGATTGGGGGGGAGCAGGAGGAAGGTATGCATCAAGCAGGAGAAGCAGAAGAAGCCAGCCAGGATGATTCGGAGGACTCCAGGGACACCCAGCCAGAAGAAGGCACGAGCACCGGGAGACTGCAGAGCAGCATGTTTCAAGACCCCTGGGACCCGGGCACCCTGCCACCTTCCTAGAGGAGTGTGGTTTGTCAAGGTATGGACTCGCCTACGTGAGCATTGTGGTTGGAGGGAGGGGGAGTGAGATGGATATGGAAGACATCCCTTGATAAAGAGAAGGTTTTTACTACATGTGAGGTCAGGCTATGGTACAGTGAGAAGCTGGCACAAACCAAACAAGGTGACGTAACAGGTTTGTTAACCACTCCCTTAATTTTTTCCTTAAATGCTTCCATGCCCTCTGGCTCTAAAAGACTTACCCATGGTCTTGTTTTCTCTTTCTCTTGGTCTGTGGCAAACCCCGACAAGAAGGCACCGTGCGGGACTCAGAGTAGTGAACCTACAGGAAAAGAAAAGGACAAAACAGAAGAAGTTTGGATGAACTCAGTCCAAATTACATACAACAGTATGACATAGGGCAAAAACTGAGAAAACTACATCTATAAATAAAATAGAATAAAAAAGAAGACTTATCTGAGTCTGTCCTATCTTAAGTCATAAACAGAGCTACCCATTACTCTGACCCCAGCACAGAGGTATCAGAAGTGGGATCATGTAGCAACTGATGGGGTTAGAGATGGAAACAACAGTGACTCTTGATGATATGATCAAACAGAGGGCCAGAGGTATCTACAATTGGTAGTGGAAGGACAGGTCAAGGTGGCCCAACAGGATAAGGTGAATCTCTAGACTGGCCATAAGTCACAAGCCACAGTTCAGGCTAACAACCAACTAGTGCAGGAGGCGGCAATACAGAAATTGACTGAGACCATCGCTAGCTATTGTTAGTTCATCCTAATGTGCCTAGCTCAGTGCTGCAAAAATATCAATCAGTAGAAGACTCAAACACCTTCTTTACAAACTTTGAGAGGGTGGCCACTTCTACAACATGGCCGTAGGAATGGTGGAGTAGGTATGTGGCCCCACTGTTCACAGGAGATATTCAAACAGCCTATTAGGCAGCTAACCCCACTGGTACTACTCCTTATGCTAAAGTGAAAAAAGCAGTCCTGGATAATTTGGGTTATGACAGTGAACGTTGTCGCACCAAATTTAGAAAAGAGAAGTGGAATCACCAGGTCCCAGCACTCTGACTCAGTCACACTCTCCCTCTTATGAAAGTAAATTTTGTCTGTCTTTTGACAAATTCTCTTGGTCCATACTTGACTACTCTAATATTTTGTATTCATCCTCTGGACACCTTCACTGTTGCTCCACATTACTTACAGATGCTTAGCAACTCACTATATTGCCCCTATGCACCTAGACACTCCCTCATTGAAGACACAGATGTTAACTTATCTACTTCCTATAATTCTCCTGAGATTTCACATTTTATTCACTTGAAACCCCAATGCCACCCACCCCACCCAACTCTCCCTTCTCTCTTAATTCTCCATTCCAGACTGACTCTTCTTGTGTTTAATCCAAAACAGTTCCCTCCCACTAAATTCTCATGCGGTACTGCACCTGCATATTGTTTACTCCATAACAATTTTTGCTGACAACATTGCCATCAGCTTTCCTTATCTCTCCCTGGTTTCTCTCCCCTCCTGTCCTTCACTCTGCATAACACCTCAACTTTGCCAAAGCTGATGCTGCATTATCTCCCCCTCACATTCCTCTTCTTTCCTACTCTTGCCTTCTCTTTTCACATCTTTCCCATCATGTGAAGTTCAACTGTCATACAGATCTGAATTAAGAGGAATGTTCAGGTGATTTGAAAAATCCTGATTTATTCCCCAAATTATAACTATGTCTTGTTGAGCCCTTGAATCCCAATCTAGTCCTGACTGTGGATGTCAGAATAGGTCATCACAATAAACCTAAAAGTTTAGTGTTGCACTCTTGAAATAGTCTGAACCAGAAGAAATATGTGCCAGCTGCAGGATATTTACATACCTGTTGCCCTCATTTCAACCTGTTTGGGTACTTGAAGTTCTGATAATAAAAGCAGACAAACACTAAGAATACTTGGATTATTTTCTCTATATGGACTGCATATACTGAGCAGGGGTGCTCCGGTGTGATAGAAAGTTTATGTTTGGTTTGTGACTCATCTTGGAGTCTCAACATAACTGACACACCATTGACACCAGAGTGCAGGACACTAACAGCATCAAATGTTGTGTATTCTATTCAAGTGAGGTACTATATTGAATCCTTAATACATGGTACAGTGAAAATGTATGATTATTTTATAACCATTGCTACCTGTTGTTGCTTTTCATAAACTGAAACTTCCTGATGGTTTCAAGCTGCTCTGACAGGCTGCTCATTTAAAGAACTGAGCACCTACTGTCTCCCACAGCAGCACTGCTGTTGTGTACAGCACTTTACAGCAGCCCTGTAGAGGTCCTGAAGCTGCTTTGTCTGTGATGTGTCCATTCACCCACAAGACACCCCTCTTCTCTGGAGCCTCTCTGCATCCTTCTCCCTATTCAGCCAAATATGTGTACCATCCATCACTCTGCTTCATAGGCTCACGCGAGTCACTTGTGGCTGTGATTGGTGGAGGTGCAAGGGTGAATGCCTGAGGACACATGGCAGTTTCAGGATTTATTATTATTATATCCCCTCTCCTGAACCCTGCCAAGTGCTAATCAGATCTGCTGGATATGCCTCTTCCTGTGGCCCAATTACCATGTCTGTACCAAACCTCCATAGAATCATTCACTGATGCTGAGACCTTGCTGGTTCTCCCACATATTGACAAAGCTAACACATAATGTGCTGTTGAAGAGCAAGGATGTTACCCCCAGGCCTATATACAGTACTAATATCCATTTTTATGGTGAACAACAGATCCTGTGCCACTCTCAATACCATGCTGCTACCCTGCCGGCATTACCTTGATCTGTTCTTGATCTTGCACTGATCCCAGCCTAACCCATCCTTTTCCAATTTTGGTACTACACATTTGCTGATTCTGCATTAGTTACTACAAGGCAGTCTTCCATTACATCTATATTAATCCCTGTAACATAGTCATCTAGCACTGCTGTGTTTTGAGCTTTTTCTACCACGTTAGGACTGCACCATTCCCAACACCTAATACTCCACACTTGGTGAGATTTATGAAGAGTTTGAGCTGCTGAAAAGTCATACAATGTCACGTAAAGTGATGCAAGGAGGTGCAACCTTGATAAAGTATTTACTTTTCAACACAAAATGTTTCCTGTGCTGTAAATACGCCATTAAAGCAGAGCAATAGCACTTTGCCCTATGTTTCCCCACTTTCTGCTACATTGTGCCAATGAGCTTTTACATGGGTGGTACTTGTGGATTCCAACACTACCACCCATGGTTTTTTATGCAAATCCAGATCTACAAATATTGTCAGTTTTGGCTTTGAGTGAAAAAAATAGAATCTCCTTCAGGCAGACAAAAAGTGCAAACACTATTTTCTTTTCCCCAGAGATTTGGAAGATGCGCTGCACTACAGAGCAAGCATCACGTGTGGAGATTAAAGGCATGGCCTAAGGCAAGGACTCGTACTTGATGGATACTCTTCAAGTACAAAAGCTATGCCAGGCGTCACACATGTAACGCTCTATAGCAGCGGTTCCCAAACGTTTTAGAACCATGACTCACTTTTTACAGCAACAAACGTTCGCGACTCACCTACCTTTAATGGACGCGAGGAGGGCACATTTTGAAAGTAACTAGAGCATCATGTGGTAGTGCATTGTCCTTTACAAGCAGGACACGTTCCATTGAAATGTCCACTAACTTTGTACAGCCGCACAGTGTTACTGATAAAACTACACAGCAGGTAGCAGCCAAATGACAGTCTCTTCAAAGCGGCTTCCTGTCAATATTCATCATCACCAGGTAAAGTGTCTTATTTGTTCTGATCCTATTAAAGTCTCTCTTTCCAGCACACTTCAGAATTACAAAATATGTGCTTCATTTCTGCTTTACTAACTGTTGTTTACATACAGTTCATGTAGAAGTATTTATATTTTGCTGTGTGTTGCAGCCTTTCATTTCACACTTCCTGTACAACAGCAAGATTGTCTCATAATTTACTTTAAAACCTCCTCTCACTTTGCAGTCAGAGAAAGAAAAGACCAATCACATGTTCCAAGAATAAGCAGCAAGTTGTAGCCTGATATTTGACCTCTGGCTATGAAGCATCTGCAATCTTGACAAGATAAACACAGAATTTAAAGGCCTCTTTATTTCTTGCTTGGAATTTCCCGACCTACCAAGAATCGGTTTACAACCCACAACCCACAGTTTGGGAAACACTGCTCTATGGTGTAAAGGTGTGCGCATGGAGGTCAGTAGTTTTAAAGAGTACAACGCAGTGGAAGAGAGGAGCAGCAGGCAATTTTTAGTAAATATAAAGAATAATCAACATGGTTTTCTGCAACTACCCAATATAAAAATAGATATGATTGTGTGTGTACCAGGTAGACATAGGGGGTCATTCCGACCCTGGCGGTCTTCCGGGGACCACGGAAGCACCGCCAACAGGCTGGCGGTGCTTCCAGGGCCATTCTGACCACGGCGGTAAAGCCACGGTCAGAAAAGGGGATCCAGCGGTTTCCCGACGGATTTCCCCTGGCCCGGATAATCCTCCAAGCAGCGCCGCCATGGGGATTCCGACCCCCTTCCCGCCAGCCTGTTTCTGGCGTTTCTCACCGCCAGAACCAGGATGGCGGGAACGGGTGTCGTGGGGCCCCTGGGGGCCCCAAAAAGATTTTCACTGTCTGCTTTGCAGACAATGAAAATCGCGACGGGTGCTACTGCACCCGTCGCACCCCTGCAACTCCGCCGGCTCCATTTGGAGCCGGCTTCATTGTTGCAGGGTCTTTCCCGCTGGGCCGGCGGGCGCCCTTTTGGCGGTCGCCCGCCGGCCCAGCGGGAAAGTCGAAATGACCCCCGCGGTCTTTTGACCGCGGTGCGGTCTTTCGACGGGGGAACTTTGGCGGGCGGCCTCCGCCGCCCGTCAAAGTTGGAATGACCCCCATAGTACACAAGTATAGGTTTTAGTGCTTTTTCACTTCAGACTTTTTTGTGAAATGTGAGTCCGTTCTGCACATTCACATATTGAACTAACTTACCTTATACTCATGTTAATGCTCACACTTATGGCCTCATTACAAGGCTGGTGGTCTTCAGGCCACCAGCCTTGCAGTGGCGGTCAGGACCACCATTGTTGTGGTGGTCCGACCACCAAATAAAGACCCTGGTGGTCAGAGCACCAGGGTTCCGCAGCAGCGCCGGGATCCATGATCCCGATGGCCTGGCAGGGGCAGAGGTTGTAATCCACCAGGGCAGCGCTGCCCTCCAGATTACGACCTCATTCCTCACCAGCCTTTTCATGGTGGTTTTACCACCATGAAAAAGCTGGTGGACAACAGGTGCAGGGGGGCATGTGGGGACCTGCACTGCCCGTGCACTTGGCATGGGCATTGCAAGGGTCCCCTTTCCCACAGTGGCAGCCATGCTGTCGGGAGTTTGGCGGACAGGCTTTCCCATCCGCCAAGCTGAAAATGAGGGCCATAGTGTTATTTCATGTCTTTGATATTACCTCATGTGGTGCTAATGTTGTGAAACCATGTTGGTGCTCTGGACGCAGATTTCACCAAAGAAAAAAGTTGGCATTGCCGGGGTGTCCCTCTCATGTTTAATAGGCAAATAAATTGATGCTGTTAAAAAAAGAGGGACAGGTTATCACTCTTCTAGATATTTCTAATGGAGTGTGCAAGAGGGTAAATCGAAGTGCAAAGATTGTTCTCTTCCTCAACGATCAAACAACACAGGCAACTTATGTGAGGAAAGGTGATTCCCTATAAAATGCCATGGTTATCAGTTGTGCTTGAACATAAAATAAATATCTAATGGAGCGTATTCATCCAAAACATCATGGCATAATAGACTATGTCAGTAAAGCAGGGCAAATCATTGGCTGACTAGTCTTTGGCAGGTACTTTGAGGGACCTATGACATCAGAAAGCATCTGGTTACGTGGGTTTCACACATGTTCTAGCAGATGAAAGGTAGACTTCTTGACCATTTCCCACAGATCATGATTGTACTTAGAAAGAGTTCAGTCTGTATTTGCAGATGTCTAAATCAAGAACTTTCCAGCCTAATTTGTATACATTTTGTACATTAATGTCATGTGGAGTAATGATATAAATAGCGTGGGCAAGATGCTGCCACAAAGTTTTGTTTAAGCAACAAGAGGAATGGTGGCATACCAGTAATCTAAGAAGTTTTATGAACTGAAAATACAAATTGCAGTCAACAAAGCTGCAAGAACCAAGGCTGAGTTACAGACAACGCTGAAAGAATAGAACCCTATGGAAGAAGACTTTGGTGGTCATTACAACCCTGGCGCTCGGTGTTAAAACGGCGGTAAGACCGCCAACAGGCCGGCGGTAAAAAAATTGCAATTACAACCATGGCGGAATCCGCCAACAAAGACAGCCACTTTAACCAGTTCTGTGCCGCTGACGTAATGGTTACGTCCTCGGCACACAGCCCAGAGGGAGCGCTCTTGCTCCCTCTGTGTGCTTCCCCCCACCCCCCCAAAGTCAGGGATGGAAGGGGAAGCCCCACCCCCACCCCCCCTGTGACGTCAGCGGGCAAGCGCGCACTGATTAGTCACAGGGTCTCCCCCATCGTGCTGGAAGCTCTGCTTCCTGCGCGATTGAAAGAGAAATGCAAAGCATTTCTCTTTCAATCACTGGGGGAGGCCCGGAGAGGCTTCAAAGGGAAGGAAATGTATTTCCTTCCCTTTGAAGTCTCTCCCAGGGTTTCAAAAGCCGGATTGCTTGCAATCTGGCTTTTGAAACCCCACTAGACACCAGGGATCATTTTCTTTTTTTTTTCTTTTTGTTATGTTTTGGGTTTTTTTTTAGGTGGGGAGCGACCCCTTAGGCAAGGGTCGCTCCCCTATGGGGAAAATTATATTTAGGCCATTTCTGCTCCCCCTGGGGGGTAGATCAGTCTATTTTGGCACCAAGGATTTTTTTTTTTTTTTTTTTTTTACAGATGGGGAGCGACCCCTTGGACAAGGGTCGCTCCCCTGGGGGGCAAATTGTATGTAGACCATTTCTGACCCCCTTAGGGGCAGATTGGCTGATTTTAGGTCAATCTGCCCCCAAGGGGGCAGAAACCACAAGGCACCTGGGATTTATTTTTTGGCGCCAATGTCATGCAGGGGGAGCGACCCCATAGGCAAGGGTCGTTCCCGGGGGGGGGGGTTAGGGGGGGGAATTTATTTTAGGCCATTTCTGGCCCCCTGGGGGGCAGATCGGCCTATTGTTATTAGGCCGATCTGCCCCCGGGGGGCAGAAACCTCTAGGAGCCAGGGCAAATTGTTTTTTTGTGTTTTTGTTTGTTTGTTTTTTTAGAGATGGGGAGCTACCCATTAGGCAAGGGTCGCTCCCCTGGGGGGGAAATTGTATTTAGACCATTTCTGCCCCCCTTGGGGGCAGATTGGCCAATTTCAGGTCAATCTGCCGCCAAGGTGGCAGAAACCACTAGGCACGGCAGATTTTTTTTTTTTGGCGCCAATGTCACGTTGGGGGAGCGACCCCATAGGCATGGGTCGCTCCCGGGCGGGGTGGGTTTGGGGGGTGTGGGGGTCAAATTTATTTTAGGCCATTTCTGCCCCCCCTGGTGTCGGCTGAGCTAGAGGCAAAAATCCACAGGTAGACACTGTTTTCTATGAAAAAATGTGATGTGTCCACGTAGTGTTTTGGGCCATTTCCTGTCGTGGGCGCTAGGCCTACCCACACAAGTGAGGTATAATTTTTATCGGGAGACTTGGGGGAACGCTGAGTGGAAGGAAATTTGTGGCTCCTCTCAGATTCCAGAACTTTCTGTCACCGAAATGTGAGGAAAATGTGTTTTTTAGCCAAATTTTGAGGTTTGCAAAGTATCTGGGTAACAGAACCTGGTCAGAGCCCCACAAGTCACCCCATCTTGGATTCCCCTAGGTCTCTAGTTTTAAAAAATGCACAGGGTTAGTAGGTTTCCCTAGATGCCGGCTGAGCTAGAGGCCGAAATCCACAGGTAGGCACTGTTTTCTATGAAAAAATGTGATGTGTCTACGTTGTGTTTTGGGCCATTTCCTGTCGCGGGCGCTAGGCCTACGCACAAAAGTGAGGTATCATTTTTATCGGGAGACTTGGGGAACGCTGGGTGGAAGGAAGTTTGTGGCTCCTCCCAGATTCTAGAACTTTCTGTCACCGAAATGTGAGGAAAATGTGTTTTTTAGCCAAATTTTGAGGTTTGCAAAGGATTCTGGGTAACAGAACCTGGTCAGAGCCCCACAAGTCCCCCCATCTTGGATTCCCCTAGGTCTCTAGTTTTAAAAAATGCACAGGTTTGGTAGGTTTCCCTAGATGCCGGCTGAGCTAGAGGCCAAAATCTACAGGTAGGCACTTTGCAAAAAACACCTCTGTTTTCTTTAAAAAAATGTGATGTGTCCACGTTGTGTTTTAGGGCGTTTCCTGTCACGGGCGTAGGCCTACCCACACAAGTGAGGTATCATTTTTATCGGGAGACTTGGGGGAACGCTGAGTGGAAGGAACTTTGTGGCTCCTCTCAGATTCCAGAACTTTCTGTCACCGAAATGTAAGGAAAATGTGTTTTTTAGCCAAATTTTGAGGTTTGCAAAGGATTCTGGGTAACAGAACCTGGTCAGAGCCCCACAAGTCACCCCATCTTGGATTCCCCTGGGTTTCTAGTTTTCAAAAAGGTGCTGGTTTGCTAGGTTTCCCCAGGTGCCGGCTGAGCGAGAGGCCAAAATCCACAGGTAGGCACTGTTTTCTACGAAAAAATGTGATGTGTCTACGTTGTGTTTTGGGCCATTTCCTGTCGCGGGCGCTAGGCCTACCCACAAAAGTGAGGTATCATTTTTATCGGGAGACTTAGGGGAACGCTGGGTGGAAGGAAGTTTGTGACTCCTCCCAGATTCCAGAACTTTCTGTCACCGAAATGTGAGGAAAATGTGTTTTTAGCCAAATTTTGAGGTTTGCAAAGGATTCTGGGTAACAGAACCAGGTCAGAGCCCCACAAGTCCCCCCATCTTGGATTCCCCTAGGTCTCTAGTTTCAAAAAATGCACAGGTTTGGTAGGTTTCCCTAGATGCCGGCTGAGCTAGAGGCCAAAATCTACAGGTAGGCACTTTGCAAAAAACACCTCTGTTTTCTTTCAAAAAATGTGATGTGTCCACGTTGTGTTTTAGGGCGTTTCCTGTCACGGGCGTAGGCCTACCCACACAAGTGAGGTATCATTTTTATCGGGATACTTGGGGGAACGCTGGGTGGACAGAAATTTGTGGCTCCTCTCAGATTCCAGAACTTTCTGTCACCGAAATGTGAGGAAAACGTGTTTTTTTAGCCAAATTTTGAGGTTTGCAAAGGATTCTGGGTAACAGAACCTGGTCAGAGCCCCACAAGTCACCCCATCTTGGATTCCCCTAGGTCTCTGGTTTTCAGAAATGCACAGGTTTGGTAAGTTTCCCTAGGTGCCGGCTGAGCTGGAGGCCAAAATCTACAGGTAGGCACTTTGCAAAAAACACCTCTGTTTTCTTTAAAAAAATGTGATGTGTCCACGTTGTGTTTTGGGGCGTTTCCTGTCACGGGCGCTAGGCCTACCCACACAAGTGAGGTATCATTTTTATCTGGAGACTTGGGGGAACTCTGGGTGGAAGGAAATTTGTGGCTCCTCTCAGATTCCAGAACTTTCTGTCACCGAAATGTAAGGAAAACGTGTTTTTTTAGCCAAATTTTGAGGTTTGCAAAGGATTCTGGGTAACAGAACCTGGTCAGAGCCCCACAAGTCACCCCATCCTGGATTCCCCTAGGTCTCTAGTTTTCAAAAATGCACAGGTTTGGTAGGTTTCCCTAGGTGCCGGCTGTGCTAGAGGCCAAAATCTACAGGTAGGCATTGCAAAAAACACCTCTGTTTTCTTTAAAAAAATGTGATGTGTCCACGTTGTGTTTTGGGGCGTTTCCTGTCACGGGCGCTAGGCCTACCCACAGAAGTGAGGTATCATTGTTATCGGGAGACTTGGGGGAACGCTGGTTGGAAGGAAATTTGTGGCTCCTCTCAGATTCCAGAACTTTCTGTCACCGAAATGTGAGGAAAATTTGTTTTTTAGCCAAATTTTGAGGTTTGCAAAGGATTCTGGGTAACAGAACCTGGTCAGAGCCCCACAAGTCACCCCATCTTGGATTCCCCTGGGTTTCTAGTTTTCAAAAAGGCGCTGGTTTGCTACGTTTCCCCAGGTGCCGGCTGAGCTAGAGGCCGAAATCCACAGGTAGGCACTGTTTTCTACGAAAAAATGTGATGTGTCTACGTTGTGTTTTGGGCCATTTCCTGTCGCGGGCGCTAGGCCTACTCACAA
Organism: Pleurodeles waltl; assembly: GCF_031143425.1. Classification (NCBI taxonomy): domain Eukaryota; kingdom Metazoa; phylum Chordata; class Amphibia; order Caudata; family Salamandridae; genus Pleurodeles; species Pleurodeles waltl. The sequence continues at coordinate 1,075,497,738 of NC_090449.1, read as the reverse complement.
AAGTGAGGTATCATTTTTATCGGGAGACTTAGGGGAACGCTGGGTGGAAGGAAGTTTGTGGCTCCTCCCAGATTCCAGAACTTTCTGTCACCGAAATGTGAGGAAAATGTGTTTTTTAGCCAAATTTTGAGGTTTGCAAAGGATTCTGGGTAACAGAACCTGGTCAGAGCCCCACAAGTCCCCCCATCTTGGATTCCCCTAGGTCTCTAGTTTTAAAAAATGCACAGGTTTGGTAGGTTTCCCTAGATGCCGGCTGAGCTAGAGGCCAAAATCTACAGGTAGGCACTTTGCAAAAAACACCTCTGTTTTCTTTAAAAAAATGTGATGTGTCCACGTTCTGTTTTAGGGCGTTTCCTGTCACGGGCGTAGGCCTACCCACACAAGTGAGGTATCATTTTTATCGGGATACTTGGGGGAACGCTGGGTGGACGGAAATTTGTGGCTCCTCTCAGATTTCAGAACTTTCTGTCACCGAAATGTGAGGAAAACGTGTTTTTTTAGCCAAATTTTGAGGTTTGCAAAGGATTCTGGGTAACAGAACCTGGTCAGAGCCCCACAAGTCACCCCATCTTGGATTCCCCTAGGTCTCTAGTTTTCAGAAATGCACAGGTTTGGTAAGTTTCCCTAGGTGCCGGCTGAGCTGGAGGCCAAAATCTACAGGTAGGCACTTTGCAAAAAACACCTCTGTTTTCTTTAAAAAAATGTGATGTGTCCACGTTGTGTTTTGGGGCGTTTCCTGTCACGGGCGCTAGGCCTACCCACACAAGTGAGGTATCATTTTTATCTGGAGACTTGGGGGAACTCTGGGTGGAAGGAAATTTGTGGCTCCTCTCAGATTCCAGAACTTTCTGTCACCGAAATGTGAGGAAAACGTGTTTTTTTAGCCAAATTTTGAGGTTTGCAAAGGATTCTGGGTAACAGAACCTGGTCAGAGCCCAACAAGTCACCCCATCCTGGATTCCCCTAGGTCTCTAGTTTTCAAAAATGCACAGGTTTGGTAGGTTTCCCTAGGTGCCGGCTGTGCTAGAGGCCAAAATCTACAGGTAGGCATTGCAAAAAACACCTCTGTTTTCTTTAAAAAAATGTGATGTGTCCACGTTGTGTTTTGGGGCGTTTCCTGTCACGGGCGCTAGGCCTACCCACAGAAGTGAGGTATCATTGTTATCGGGAGACTTGGGGGAACGCTGGTTGGAAGGAAATTTGTGGCTCCTCTCAGATTCCAGAACTTTCTGTCACCGAAATGTAAGGAAAACGTGTTTTTTTAGCCAAATTTTGAGGTTTGCAAAGGATTCTGGGTAACAGAACCTGGTCAGAGCCCCACAAGTCACCCCATCCTGGATTCCCCTAGGTCTCTAGTTTTCAAAAATGCACAGGTTTGGTAGGTTTCCCTAGGTGCCGGCTGTGCTAGAGGCCAAAATCTACAGGTAGGCATTGCAAAAAACACCTCTGTTTTCTTTAAAAAAATGTGATGTGTCCACGTTGTGTTTTGGGGCGTTTCCTGTCACGGGCGCTAGGCCTACCCACAGAAGTGAGGTATCATTGTTATCGGGAGACTTGGGGGAACGCTGGTTGGAAGGAAATTTGTGGCTCCTCTCAGATTCCAGAACTTTCTGTCACCGAAATGTGAGGAAAATGTGTTTTTTAGCCAAATTTTGAGGTTTGCAAAGGATTCTGGGTAACAGAACCTGGTCAGAGCCCCACAAGTCACCCCATCTTGGATTCCCCTGGGTTTCTAGTTTTCAAAAAGGCGCTGGTTTGCTAGGTTTACCTAGGTGCCGGCTGAGCTAGAGGCCGAAATCCACAGGTAGGCACTGTTTTCTACGAAAAAATGTGATGTGTCTATGTTGTGTTTTGGGCCATTTCCTGTCGCGGGCGCTAGGCCTACCCACAAAAGTGAGGTATCATTTTTATCGGGAGACTTAGGGGAACGCTGGGTGGAAGGAAGTTTGTGGCTCCTTCCAGATTCCAGAACTTTCTGTCACCGAAATGTGAGGAAAATGTGTTTTTTAGCCAAATTTTGAGGTTTGCAAAGGATTATGGGTAACAGAACCTGGTCAGAGCCCCACAAGTCCCCCCATCTTGGATTCCCCTAGGCCTCTAGTTTTAAAAAATGCACAGGTTTGTTAGGTTTCCCTAGATGCCGGCTGAGCTAGAGGCCAAAATCTACAGGTAGGCACTTTGCAAAAAACACCTCTGTTTTCTTTAAAAAAATGTGATGTGTCCACGTTGTGTTTTAGGGCGTTTCCTGTCACGGGCATAGGCCTACCCACACAAGTGAGGTATCATTTTTATCTGGATACTTGGGGGAACGCTGGGTGGACGGAAGTTTGTGGCTCCTCCCAGATTCCAGAACTTTCTGTCACCGAAATGTGAGGAAAACGTGTTTTTTTAGCCAAATTTTGAGGTTTGCAAAGGATTCTGGGTAACAGAACCTGGTCAGAGCCCCACAAGTCACCCCATCTTGGATTCCCCAAGGTCTCTAGTTTTCAGAAATGCACAGGTTTGGTAAGTTTCCCTAGGTGCCGGCTGAGCTGGAGGCCAAAATCTACAGGTAGGCACTTTGCAAAAAACACCTCTGTTTTCTTTAAAAAAATGTGATGTGTCCACGTTGTGTTTTGGGGCGTTTCCTGTCACGGGCGCTAGGCCTACCCACACAAGTGAGGTATCATTTTTATCTGGAGACTTGGGGGAACTCTGGGTGGAAGGAAATTTGTGGCTCCTCTCAGTTTCCAGAACTTTCTGTCACCGAAATGTAAGGAAAACGTGTTTTTTTAGCCAAATTTTGAGGTTTGCAAAGGATTCTCTGTAACAGAACCTGGTCAGAGCCCCACAAGTCACCCCATCTTGGATTCCCCTGGGTTTCTAGTTTTCAAAAAGGCGCTGGTTTGCTAGGTTTCCCCAGGTGCCGGCTGAGCTAGAGGCCGAAATCCACAGGTAGGCACTGTTTTCTACGAAAAAATGTGATGTGTCTACGTTGTGTTTTGGGCCATTTCCTGTCGCGGGCGCTAGGCCTACCCACAAAAGTGAGGTATCATTTTTATCGGGAGACTTAGGGGAACGCTGGGTGGAAGGAAGTTTGTGGCTCCTCCCAGATTCCAGAACTTTCTGTCACCGAAATGTGAGGAAAATGTGTTTTTTAGCCAAATTTTGAGGTTTGCAAAGGATTCTGGGTAACAGAACCTGGTCAGAGCCCCACAAGTCCCCCCATCTTGGATTCCCCTAGGTCTCTAGTTTTAAAAAATGCACAGGTTTGGTAGGTTTTCCTAGATGCCGGCTGAGCTAGAGGCCAAAATCTACAGGTAGGCACTTTGCAAAAAACACCTGTTTTCTTTCAAAAAATGTGATGTGTCCACGTTGTGTTATAGGGCGTTTCCTGTCACGGGCGTAGGCCTACCCACACAAGTGAGGTATCATTTTTATCGGGATACGTAGGGGAACGCTGGGTGGACGGAAATTTGTGGCTCCTCTCAGATTCCAGAACTTTCTGTCACCGAAATGTGAGGAAAACGTGTTTTTTTAGCCAAATTTTGAGGTTTGCAAAGGATTCTGGGTAACAGAACCTGGTCAGAGCCCCACAAGTCACCCCATCTTGGATTCCCCTAGGTCTCTAGTTTTCAGAAATGCACAGGTTTGGTAACTTTCCCTCGGTGCCGGCTGAGCTGGAGGCCAAAATCTACAGGTAGGCACTTTGCAAAAAAACACCTCTGTTTTCTTTAAAAAAATGTGATGTGTCCACGTTGTGTTTTGGGGCGTTTCCTGTCACGGGCGCTAGGCCTACCCACACAAGTGAGGTATCATTTTTATCTGGAGACTTGGGGGAACTCTGGGTGGAAGGAAATTTGTGGCTCCTCTCAGATTCCAGAACTTTCTGTCACCGAAATGTGAGGAAAACGTGTTTTTTTAGCCAAATTTTGAGGTTTGCAAAGGATTCTGGGTAACAGAACCTGGTCAGAGCCCAACAAGTCACCCCATCCTGGATTCCCCTAGGTCTCTAGTTTTCAAAAATGCACAGGTTTGGTAGGTTTCCCTAGGTGCCGGCTGTGCTAGAGGCCAAGATCTACAGGTAGGCATTGCAAAAAACACCTCTGTTTTCTTTAAAAAAATGTGATGTGTCCACGTTGTGTTTTGGGGCGTTTCCTGTCACGGGCGCTATGCCTACCCACAGAAGTGAGGTATCATTGTTGTCGGGAGACTTGGGGGAACGCTGGTTGGAAGGAAATTTGTGGCACCTCTCAGATTCCAGAACTTTCTGTCACCGAAATGTGAGGAAAACGTGTTTTTTTAGCCAAATTTTGAGGTTTGCAAAGGATTCTGGGTAACAGAACCTGGTCAGAGCCCCACAAGTCACCCCATCTTGGATTCCCCTAGGTCTCTAGTTTTCAGAAATGCACAGGTTTGGTAAGTTTCCCTAGGTGCCGGCTGAGCTGGAGGCCAAAATCTACAGGTAGGCACTTTGCAAAAAACACCTCTGTTTTCTTTCAAAAAATGTGATGTGTCCACGTTGTGTTTTGGGGCGTTTCCTGTCACGGGCGCTAGGCCTACCCACACAAGTGAGGTATCATTTTTATTGGGAGACTTGGGGGAACTCTGGGTGGAAGGAAATTTGTGGCTCCTCTCAGATTCCAGAACTTTCTGTCACCGAAATGTAAGGAAAACGTGTTTTTTTAGCCAAATTTTGAGGTTTGCAAAGGATTCTGGGTAACAGAACCTGGTCAGAGCCCCACAAGTCACCCCATCTTGGATTCCCCTAGGTCTTTAGTTTTCAAAAATGCACAGGTTTGGTAGGTTTCTCTAGGTGCCGGCTGAGCTAGAGGCCAAAATCTACAGGTAGGCACTTTGCAAAAAACACCTCTGTTTTCTTTCAAAAAATGTGATGTGCCCACGTTGCGTTTTAGGGCGTTTCCTGTCGGGGGCGCTAGGCCTACCTACACAAGTGAGGTATCATTTTTATCGGGAGACTTTGGGGGAACATAGATTAGCAAAACAAGTGTTATTGCCCCTCGTCTTCCTCTACATTTTTCCTTCCAAATATAAGAGAGTGTGTAGAAAAGACATCTATTTGAGTAATGCCCTGTAATTCACATGCTAGTATGGTCACCCCGGAATTCAGAAATGTGCAAATAACCACTGCTCCTCAACACCTTATCTTGTGCCCTTTTTGGAAATACAAAGGTTTTCTTGATAGCTATTTTTCACTCTTTATATTTCAGCAAATGATTTGCTGTATACCCGGTATAGAATGAAAACCCACTGCAGGGTGCAGCTCATTTATTGGCTCTGGGTACCTAGGGTTCTTGATGAACCTACAAGCCCTATATATCCAGCAACCAGAGGAGTCCAGAAGACGTAACGGTATATTGCTTTTGAAAATCTGACATTGCAGGAAAAAGTTACAGAGTAAAACGTAAAGAAAAATTTATGTTTTTTTCACCTCAATTTCAATATTTTTCTTTTTCAGTTGTTATTTTCCGTAGGAAACCCTTGTAGGATCTTCACAAATTACCCCTTGCTGAATTCAGAATTTTGTCTACTTTTCAGAAATGTTGCGGTTTCTGGGATCCAGCATTGGTTTCATGCCCATTTCTGTCACTGACTGGAAGGAGGCTGAAAGCACACAAAATCATAAAAATGGGGTATGTCCCAGTAAAGTGCCAGAATTGTGTTGAAAAATTGGGTTTTCTGATTCAGGTCTGCCTGTTCCTGAAAGCTGGGAAGCTGGTGATTCTAGCACCGCAAACTCTTTGTTGATGCCATTTTCAGGGAAAAACCCACAAGCCTTCTTCTGCAGCCCTTTTTTCCCATTTTTTTGAAAAAAACAAAATTTTCACTGTATTTTGGCTAATTTCTTGGCCTCCTTCTGCGGAACCCACGAAGTCTGGGTACCTCTAGAATCCCTTGGATGTTGGAAAAAAAAGGACGCAAATTTGGCTTGGCTAGCCTATGTGGACAAAAAGTTATGAGGGCCTAAGCGCGAACTGCCCCAAATAGCCAAAAAAAGGCTCGGCACAGGAGGGGGAAAAGGCCTGGCAGCGAAGGGGTTAACACTCCGACCGCCAAGGCGGTACAAACAAACAGCGCGGCGGTCACCGCCAACAGACAGATGGGAGACAATGTACCGCCCACACTATTATGACAGGCCAATCCGCCACCTTTTCCGGGGCGGATTCACCGTGAATAAAAACACGGCGGAAACAGGAATTTCGAAGGGAAAACGCTCACCTCTACACACCCCACGAGGAACGAGGACACCGTGGACCCGGAACTCCAAATTCTACCTGCGATAGCCTTCCTGCTCCTCTACCAGGAGCACAAAGGCTGGCAGCGAAGACCACAGTGAGTACTGCACCTACGACACAGGGGAGGGAGGAGGCAAAAAACAGGGACACACACACACAACACCCCCACCCTCACCCACTACAACACACACACTAATGCATATCAATATATCACAGTTACACCCCCCAAGCCCCCCGGAAGAATGCAAAGTCAAAAGAAAATGAGTGTAACCATTGGAATGTATTAAAAACAAGTAGGCAGAAATATATATATATATACACCATGTACAAAATATATACCAAGCATAGTAGTCCAGGTAGTGCACTAAGAAAGTCCGTGGAACACTGGGACCACACGGTATGGGCAAGGCCCACACAAGATCCCCGACCATGATGGAGAGAACACTGCAGGGGCATCAGATACCAATAAAACAGGCACCTCAGGGGGAGGGAAAGGGGGGCACCTCAGCCGCTTGAGTGCATAATGCCAAATCCACGAGGGGGCCACATGCCCACTGTTCAGTCCTGGGGAGTGCAAAGCCACAGTCTCTCAAGTCTCTACAGTGGGTGGCTTGCCCACTGTTCAATCCTGGGGAGTGCAAAGCCACAGTCTCACAAGTCTATACAGTGGGTGGTTTGCCCACTGTTAAATCCTGGGGAGTGCAAAGCCACAGTCTCACAAGTCTCTGCAGTAGGTGGGTTGCCCACTGTTCCATCCTGGGGAGTGCAAAGCCACAGTCTCACAAGTGGATGCCAGTCTCCACTGGTTCTGGAGGGGGCATGGTGCCCAGAGTGCTTCATCCTGCAAAGGACAGAGGTAGTGGATGACAGTCTCCACTGGTTCTGGAGGGGGCACGGTGCCCAGATTGCTTCATCCTGCAATGGAGAGAGGTAGTGGAAGACATTCTCCACTGGTTCTGGAGGGGGCATGGTGCCCAGAGTGCTCCATCCTGCAAAGGACAGAGGTAGTGGATGACAGTCTCCACTGGTTCTGGAGGGGGCATGGTGCCCAGAGTGCTCCATCCTGCAAAGGACAGAGGTAGTGGATGACAGTCTCCACTGGTTCTGGAGGGGGCATGGTGCCCAGAGTGCTTCATCCTGCTAAGGACAGAGGTAGTAGATGACAGTCTCCACTGGTTCTGGAGAGGGCATGGTGCCCAGAGTGCTTCATCCTGCTAAGGACAGAGGTAGTGGATGACAGTCTCAACTGGTTCTGGAGGGGGCTTTGTGCCCAGAGTGCATCATTCACCCGTGACGGACTCAGTTGCATCAGTGCCCTTGCCGCTCATGGGCTAGCGGTGCTTGAGATGGCAGTACCCTGTGCAGCGGTGCTTGAGATGGCGGTGCCCTGTTCAGCGGTGCTTGAGATGGCGGTGGCCTGTGCAGCAGTGCTTGAGATGGCGGTGCCCTGTGCAGCGGTGTTTGAGATGGTGGTGCCCTGTTCAGCGGTGCTTGAGATGGCAGTGCCCTGTTCAGCGGTGCTTGAGATGGCGGTGCCCTGTGCAGCGGTGCTTGAGATGGCGGTCTCCATTGCAGGGTCTCAGCTGCTGGTGGTCCTTCATGGCCCAGCGGGCCTTTTGCTGGCAGTCCTTCATGGCCCAGCGGGGCTGGTGCTGGCGGTCCTTCATGGCCCAGCGGGGCTAGTGCTGGCGGTTCTGCATGGCCCAGCGGGGCTAGTGCTGGCGGTTCTGCATGGCCCAGCTGGGCTGGTGCTGGCGGTGGCCTCCTGGGCAGCTGGGCTGGTGCTGGCGGTGGCCTCCTGGGCATCGGGGATGATGGCGGTCTTCTCCGCTGTGCTGCTCTTCCCAGAATGTAAAATGTCATGCACACCACTGTTACACACAATCCACCGGTGGTTTTCAAAGACACCTGAAATGTATATACAACCAACAATAGTCAAGGATCCTAAAATCAAAATTTTCCTCCTGCCACCACACCCCTCATTTCTGGGGGTCAGACGGGTCCTCGGGAACAAACCAGAGGCCCCCCTCAGCGCACGGGCGTCTGGAAGGTGGGCAAAGTAGTAGAGCACCACCTGCCTGCTGAAGTGGGGCAGACCCCTACCACTCCTCTGGTCAAATCTTTCTCCCCAGCCCCTCCGGTTGAGGACACTGCCATCACAGCCCCTCCGGCTGAAACCCTGGACTCTTCCCAGCCCCTCTGGCTTAGGACACTACCGTCACAGCCCCTCCAGCTGAGACCATGGACAGCCACACCGGCTGTCTACCAAGACCGTTGCCCCAGCCCCACTGGCTGAGGACAGTACTGGCACGGCCCGCCGGCTGTGACCAAGGGCAACCCCACCGGTTGACCACACCTAAAACACAGCCCTGCCTGCTGCAACTATCACCCAAAGAGCACCGCTCGCTCATGAAATAAACACAGAGAAACACCACTATTAGCACAGGAGAAAAGGAGATAGTAAATGATATGTGAAGAGGGAGAGCAGCAAATTAGCACAAAATCCCAGAATCCGACGTATGGGGGATGGCCACCAATGCAAAATCAGGAGCGGCCACCAAAACGGCTGTGGCGTGACGGGAATGCCATCAAAGACAGAGGAGGAAGTGAACCAGAAAGAAGATGCCACTCAGGGGGAGGGAGATAGTGAAAATCTGAACAAAAACAGAATCCATGTAATCAACTTCACCCCTTAGCACGCCACTCCCCTCTTATCTAGACACAGCCAAAACATAAAAGAAAAGAAAATTGAGAGGCGATCAGGAGTTGACACCAAGGCACTGGCTCACCTTCCAGGGATGGCCACACTGAGCATGGCGGGAAAGCCACAGGAGCTTGAGGCCCACCCAAATAGCTGGGAGCCAGGCAGGGGAGACTGTCAATTCAAGCAGCACCGCATTCTCCCCCAAGATGTGGAAGCTTCCTTCAGATCAGGGTCAAAAACCAAAGACCAGCCAGCCCTTAGAGTATAAAGGAAGGCAATTTATTACGTGCACGGTAACTGATTGCTTGAGAGGCCAGGTCCAAGCAGTTCAAATTAATTAAGTTATACATGATCTTTTATTTTAACAAACCTCAAGACGTGTTCATGCATCTCATTAATTCTCAACATTAGCATGTAATCATTTCTCGAACAGTGCAGAAAGTATTAATGTGAATCCTATATATCGCACCAAATATGGTAATGTACACTACTGCAAGGAAGTTACAGAATATGGCCTAGGTGCCTCACAATTCAAGATGGAACTTTCCATCTAACAGGGACAACACGTACACCTGATAGTTCATTTCTTCATAAATATTGCTTCAGCTAGCGTGCAATGATATTTCATTAGGGCTGTCTTGATAGCAAGCCTTTGAGGAACCAGGAAAGATTAGACCCCCACCTGGGGTCTCCTTCCCAGCGTTGGAGGGACACCCTAGTCCTCAGGGTCCGTTTAACAGAGAGTACACAAATCAGGCGGAGTCACCAACTGGAGGAATAAAGAGAAGTTTATTACATGGATTATAGCTCGAACTAATACAGAGTCCCAGGACAGTCAAGTGACTATCCTACGGCGGCTGCCCCTTCACTCTGGGGCACCCAACCTTATATACACACAAAACTGCTTAGTCAGAGGACAACTCCACCCCTGGCGTATTCAAGGTCCTCTGCGTCCTTCAGAATATTATAGGGATACACGTGTGGTGGGGGAAGGTACAGATGCAGCTGGCAGGAGGTGGCAATGACCTGTACGAACCTGTTCTGGCAGTTACTGATTAAGCACGACAATTCTCGGAACTGTGATTGGAAAAAGTAAATGGCAGCGATAAGCAGATTGCAGCCCAAGGCTGCGAGCACAAGGTCAATCATCAAAGTTCAGAAGGTTTGCCGAGGACATGGCAACATAATAAAGAAAAACAGATGCCTAGCAGCTATGGTGTATGATTAAGTTTATGTACATTTTCTCACCTTGCATCATATTGCGTTCAGAGCAAACAGAAAAGAACAGAAAGTAAAATTCATCTTGGTCATGAGATGTTCAACAAACAGGCCTTGTTATCATTGAGTATCACATGGCTTAACAGGCCCAAAATGGAGTCATGGTAAAATGCAGTTCCTCAAACTTTCCTGAAGTGGATGCATTTGCAGATACATTTCATACACACAGAAAAGCAAACGTACCACAACAGTACCAAGTTTACCAATACTTAGAGATACTGCTCTCTTATCAAGAACATCAAAACCTGTTCAATGGCACCCTTCCCCATGTAACACCACCCGTGAGATTAGGTCCTTTAAGCAATGATGGACCAGAGTGGCCTGCACTGGGCACATATACACCACATCACAATGTGCATCCTATGACAGTAGCTGAAGTACGCACACTATACAATGAGCTAGTAGCAATATATAGACGAGTAGTACCACTTGATGTGAACTTTGAACACCGCCCTAGTGAGGGCTGCCCCACCTGTTCATCAATTGCCGGGAATTAATCCACAAGCAGTCAACTCAATAATGGGAAAAGCACCCACAAAGAGGGAGAAGGTTCCGTTCTGAATTGCACAAAAAACAAACCAGTTGGAAGCAGTGCTTCTCCATATGGGACCCCAAAACAAACATAGAATTCTCACCATGTGCTTGCCATTTGGCATGGTCCCCTCAATAGAGGACTGTAACATTTGGGGTCCACTCTTCACAGCAATCTACACTACCACGCATGGTACCTCAAAACTTGACACTGAACATGGGGCCGCCCCAGCTGTGGATTTGGGGATGAAACTGATGCACGATTTTGACACAGTGGCCTCAATTATTTTAAGTGGCATTACAAGTCAAGCAGCAGTGTTGCCTGTTCACCAACGGCTTCAAGAGGATCCGCAACAGGAACAGGAGTGCGAGCTGCCAAGGATTATCTCCCAAACCTTTACTAGTATAGGACAGGAAAGTTTAGGGGCCATACCAACTAAATCACAACTACAGTGTACCACACCTAAGGAAGGTACCAAACAAGCACAAGAGGACTCTAAAAACCGTGGGATAAACAAAAACAAAATAAAGACAGAAGAAGTCAGAGAGGAGAATCTCCTCTTACAGAAGATATTTTAAAAACTGCTCATTGATACCAATATACTGATATGCATCCCTCTTCTTTCTATGAGGACACACCAGATAAACAGAGTGAGAGAGTGGGACAGTCTGAAATGTAAAGTGACTACACAAAGCTGAAGAAGGACTTACAAGGTTCCTCAGAAGCTTACGTTGAAAAAAGGAGAAATATACTCACCACAAACCCCAATTTAAAAACGAAAAAGGTGGCTGCAATTTCAGTCAACAATGCCAGCCACGCTGAGAATATTGCTGAAGAACAGAACGTGAGCAGTGACTTTGCTAGACAGCGCAGCAGGAGTCACACTTTTTCACCAGAATCTTAAAGCTCATCTGGAAGTGACAGCAACAAATGACTTTTCCTAGAGCCAGCAGATATGCGCGCATCACCACCAGACAGGGTTTATGAATTAAATATCCAAATAGAAGGAGGCATAGACCACACCATATTTTGGAAAAAATGGAACTGTGATATTTTACTGACAGAAAAAGATTGGTCACTAGAGTTTGTCTGCAAGCTTCCACATGGGAAAGATGTCATTTTGCCTTCTTTCTCAGTCCTGGTTCCAGACGCAGTAAAGGAAGCCTGTGCCACTGATTGGGCTCTGACGCAGGCTCCCTTGCTGGTCTTCAACCATGTGAGATGGGACAAAGAATCCCCCCACCATGTAATAACAATTAGATCTTCACCACAGCCTCAACCTCAATATCCTATCAAACACAAGGCCAAAGCTCCAGTGAGAGAGATTCTCACACAACTTGAGTACCAGGGAATGATTGAACCCTGTGTCTGCAATAAATAACCCATTATTCCCCTTTTCCAAACCAGATCATTCATATAGAATAGTCTTAGAATATAGACATTTAAACGGTCACACATGCAATTATGCAATACAAATCGCACATACCACAGCATTAATTAACAATTTAGTACAGAAAAAATACAAAACAACCTTGGATTTTTCAACTCTTCTTCTGCCAAAATCTAGCACCTGAAAGTCAGGATCTAAATGTTTTTAGCTCATTAGCCTCCAGTGTCACTTTTGCCAATTACCTCAGGGGAATAAGAACAGTCCTGGGCTATTTTCAGCCAGAGTAACATGAGATTGGTCCTCTGGCATTGTCTTACATGGCTGATATTCATCTCACACATGACAACCTCAACATACATCTGGCCAGGGTGGATTGGATCATATTAGAATGTGCCACCAAGGGCTATAAATTCAATGTCAAGAAGACAAAAAGGCCCTCATTATGACATTGGTGGTAAATACCGCTTACCGCCGTGGTGACTACCGCCAACATACCACTGTGGTGGCGAATATCCGTTCGCCATATTATGACACACACATACCAATCCGACAGAATACAGCCACATACACAAATCCGCCAGCCCAAAGGTCAGTGATAAAGTGGCGGTCCCAACACCCATACCGTTATGCCAACAAAACAAAACCCATCACATTATGACCCATGAATCACCACGGCGGACATTCAATGACGTTAAACCATTGGCAGTACATACCGCTGCGCTCAGAATGGACACCCACATACAATACAACACTACATTGGCCAATACGAAAAACACACACCTGATACTCATACACACACCACACCCACAGCACTATAAAACACACACCCACATTACCCACAACCCTTTACGGATACAAATTATTGCCACCAGACTGACACCAAGACCACTGCGACAATTAGACATACACACCATTTACAACCATACATGAATGTATGTCAGAACAATGCATGCCGGAACAACACATGCCGGAACAATGACCGCATTGTTACCACTAATGCCTTTACCACGAATGCCTTAACAATGATTTTTTGTTGTAAAGGCATTCCTGGTAAAGGCATTAGTGATAGGCATGCATGGTTCCAGCATGAGTCCCCCCTGGCCCCCACCCCCCTAAAAATTACCGTGCCCCCCCACCCCCTCCCTTAAAACCAACCCCCACCTCGTCCCTAAAATCACCGCAACCCCCACCCTAGCCCCAAAACCTAAAACAACCCCAACCCCCACCCCATCCCTGAAACCTAAAGTACCCCAACCCCCACCCCTAAAACCTAAAACACCCCACCCCTAAAACTACTCTGAGCCCCCCACCCTGCCCCTAAAACCTAAACTCCCCCAACCCCCCCACCCCACCCCTAAAATTACCCGACCCCCCAACCCACCTCTAAAACCTAAAATCACCCCAGCCCCCACCCCTAAAACAACCCCAACCCCCACCCCATCCCTAAAACCTAAACTACCCCAACCCCCACCACTAAAACCACCCCAACACCCCACCCCTAAAACTATACTGAGCCCCCATCACACCCCTAAAACCTAACCACCCAACCCACCCACCCCGCCCCTAAAATTACTCGACCTACCAACCCACCCCTAAAATCTAAAACCACCCCAACCCCCACCCCTAAAACCTAAACCACCCCAATCCCCCACCCCACCCCTAAAAACCTAAGCCACCCTGAACCCCCACCCCAAATACTAAAAATACCCAACCCTCACCCCGAAAACTAAAAATACCCCAACCCCCACCCCCGCCCCTAAAACTAAAACCCCACCCCAACCCCCACCCCTAAAACTACAAATATCCCGACCCCACCCCTAAACCGCCCGACGCCCCTCCGCTAAAACTAAAACCCCAACCCCCGTCCCTAAAACTAAAAAAACCCCGGGTCCCACCCCTGCCCCTAAAACTAAAACCCCCAACCCCCCACTCCGCCCCTAAAACTAAAAATACCCCGACCCCCACCCCGCCCCGAAAACTAAAACCCCAATCCCCCACCCCGCCCCACTTACCTGACCTGACCCCCCACCCCTGCCCCTAAAACTAAAACCCCAAACCCCCTACCCCCACCCCTAAAACTAAAAATACCCCCACCCCGCCCCTAAAACTAAAACCCCAACCCCCCACCCCTAGTCCGCCCCAAAAACAAAAAATACCCTGACCCCCACCCCGCCCCTAAAACTAAAACTCCAAAACCCCACCCCCACCCCGCCCCTAAAACTAAAACCCCAAACCCCCACCCCGCCCCTAAAACTAAAAGTACCCCGACCCCCCACCCTGCCCCTAAAACTAAAACCCCGCCCCAGCCCCTAAAACTAAAAATACCCCAAACCCCCACCCCGCCCCTAAAACTAAAACCCATCACACCCCTAAAACCTAACCACCCAACCCACCCACCCCGCCCCTAAAATTACTCGACCTACCAACCCACCCCTAAAATCTAAAACCACCCCAACCCCCACCCCTAAAACCTAAACCACCCCAATCCCCCACCCCACCCCTAAAAACCTAAGCCACCCTGAACCCCCACCCCAAATACTAAAAATACCCAACCCCCACCCCGAAAACTAAAAATACCCCAACCCCCACCCCGCCCCTAAAACTAAAACCCCACCCCAACCCCCACCCCTAAAACTACAAATATCCCGACCCCACCCCTAAACCGCCCGACGCCCCTCCGCTAAAACTAAAACCCCAACCCCCGTCCCTAAAACTAAAAAAACCCCGGGTCCCACCCCTGCCCCTAAAACTAAAACCCCCAACCCCCCACTCCGCCCCTAAAACTAAAAATACCCCGACCCCCCACCCGCCCCTAAAACTAAAACACCAATCCCCCACCCGCCCCACTTACCTGACCTGACCCCCCACCCCTGCCCCTAAAACTAAAACCCCAAACCCCCTACCCCCACCCCTAAAACTAAAAATACCCCCACCCCCACCCCGCCCCTAAAACTAAAACCCCAACCCCCCACCCCTAGTCCGCCCCAAAAACAAAAAATACCCTGACCCCCACCCGCCCCTAAAACTAAAACTCCAAAACCCCACCCCCACCCCGCCCCTAAAACTAAAACCCCAAACCCCCACCCCGCCCCTAAAACTAAAAGTACCCCGACCCCCCACCCCCCACCCCGCCCCTAAAACTAAAACCCCACCCCGCCCCAGCCCCTAAAACTAAAAATACCCCGAACCCCCACCCCGCCCCTAAAACTAAAACCCAAACCCCCCACCCCGACCCTGCCCCTAAAACAAAAAATACCCCGAACCCCCACCGCGCCTCTAATACTAAAACCCCAACTCCCCACCCCGCCCCACTCAACTGACTCGTTGCATCGTCCTCCTCAGCCGACTCCCTTGTTTTGTGCCTCAACCACGCATGTGTGTTGTTCAGCACATGCGTGGTTAAGGCACAAAACAACAGAGTCATGGTTAATGAAAGCGTTGTTCCGCTTTCGTTGCCCACGACTTCGTTGTTCCAGAGAAGGCCTTGAGGGCGTTTCCCACCATACATCCCTCACTCACACCCCACATCACACACCCCACCACTTTACTCAATCCACTCTCACCAACACACACCACACAACACCCATGTCCCCACAAAGGCACCCCGGTTTCACTGATGAGGAGTTAAGGGTCATGGTGGAGGAAATTGTCAGGGTAGAGTCACAGCTGTTTGGAGCACAGGCACAGAAAATATCCATTGCAAGGAAGATGGTGCTATGGCAGAGAATCGTGGACAGGGTGAACGCCATGGGTCAGCACCCAAGAACAAGGGACAACATCAGGAAGAGATGGAACGACCTACGGGGGAAGGTACGTTCCATAGCAGCAAGGCACCAGGTCGTCATACAGAGGACGGGGGGTAGACCCCCACCTCCTCCCCCACAGCTCACAGCATGGGAGGAGCAAGTCTTGGTATTACTGCATCTTGAGGGACTCGCTGGAGTAGCTGGAGGACTGTACACTGGTGAGTCAGCATTTACTACTAATCACCCCCCATACCTGCATGCCATCTCACCCCCTCACCCTTACTCCCATCACACCACTTCTTCCTGCACACTGCACCTACACATATGACTAACCCCAATGCCAAGCCCTGCATGCTATACCAATGCATGCAGAGCCCTCCCAGCCCTGCATGGACACCCATCACCAAAGCATGCACAACATAGGGAAACTAACAAACACACAATACATCACCATACACAAACAAAAGGTGGCAGGGTAACACCAACGACAGAGGGTAAGATAGGGATGTACAATACATCACAGATATGAAGCATAATGCATCACTTACATCCCCACAGGTGTCCCAGCCAATGTCAGCGGAGAGGAGGTGCCACGACTATCCAGTCCCCCAACAGACGATGCCCCCAGTGATCCCTTCAGGATCTGGACCAACAACATGGCCCATCAGAAACCACTGGACAGCCGGTGACCCTAGCCCACTCACAGTCCACCACAGAGCCTGCCCCATCAGTATCCACCCACTCAGCGTACCCACACCTCTGTCTCCAGGACACAACAATCAGCAGTGTGCCCACCTGTACAGGGACCCCTGGCCACACCTCATACCCAAGACAATCAGGGACCTGGGGTCAATGGCAATGGGCACACCGTTCAGGGGACAGAGGCACAGTCCATAAGGGACACTGGGAGGACTGCTGTGTGCCAGGGGAGGACAGGACCAGGGAACAGACTCTCCAGGAGGCACTCTCCGAGATCCTGGGAGCCTTCCAACATTCCCAGGACACGATGGGCCAGATCCTTGATGACGTGCAGGAGAACAGGCGGCTGCAGGAGGGACAGTATCAGGGGATCAGGGAGGACTTGCAGGCCATTACCACCACCCTGATCTCCATAGCAGGGATGCTGGCAGACATGGCCAACATCTTGAGGGAGGCAACAGCACAGCAGCGGGTCCCTACCACTAGCCAGTCCATTGACCAGCCCTCCACTTCCACTGCAGCTAGTGGGCAGGAGGCCCACCACAGTACCCACAGGCCACCATCACCCCTCCCCCTGCAGAAGGTGAACCACCCTGCAAATGTTCCGTGCGAACCAGACAGAAACCAGAGACACTTGCCAAGACCATCGCCAGGAAATGAGACTCTCCTGATTGTCCCCCTTGTATCCCACACACTCACCTTGTCCACTTTGAACTGCCTTTGCTCCCCTTCCTATGACCACTTTGACACTGGACCTGTGTTACAAACAGACTGGAACAATACCCTGGACTTTCCTCCATCATCACCCCATTCCATTGCACTTTCCCCTCAGTTTCTTAGCACTACAATAAACACCCTTGAACACAACTTGACTACTAGTGTTTCATGTTTTCAAAATGTGCATTTATGGAAACAGTCACATCTAGTGCAAATGATCTGAATACTATGAGAGCATAGAAATAAGGACCTGTAGGTGTCTGTAGTCAGCACATCAGTAAATAGTTGTTATATCACCAACATCTGTAAAATGACAAGCCATATGTGACAGTAAGTTGAGATGCAAAGGAAGTTAATGCCATCATGCTAAAGCCACACAGAATACACCAATAGTCATAGGAATGGTCAGTTGCTCTGTCTCACCTATGTGTCATTGGAAGTATTGAATGATAACTGATGTTCTGTTGTCCTCATCCTCTGCCTGTTCATCCTCACTGTCCTCAGGGTCTACTGCTGCCATAGCAGCATCTCCAGTCTCCTCCTCCTGCAGAAAGGGTACATGCCGCCTGAGGGCCAGGTTGTGCAACATGCAGCATGCCACTACTATCTGACAGACCTTCTCGGGTAAGTAGCACAGGGATCCACCTGTAAGGGGGAGGCTCCTGAACCTGGCCTTCAGGAGCCCGAAGGTCCTCTTGATGATCCGTCTGGTTCGCCCATGTGCCTCATTATAACGTTCCTCTACCCCTCTCCAGACATTCCTCACAGGGGTCAGCAGCCACAATAGGTTTGGGTAACCTTATGATTCCTGAACACCTGTTCATTATGGCGGGGGCAAACGCAATATGTGTCACATCAACCGCCCCAATAATATTGGGGATATGTCCCGTTGCATGGAATACAGCCTTCACAGTGGCCAAATCGTCCACCTGGGGGAAAGAAATGTTGCTGCAAATGTGTTTTATCAGGGCAGACAAGACTTTTGCCAGCACGATTGAGAACATTGGTTGTGACATTCCTGCTGCCAAGCCCACTGTCACTTGGAAAGAACCAGTTGCCAGGAAATTGAGCACTGATAGCACTTGCACAAGAGGGGGGATCCCAGTCGGATGACGGATAGCAGATATCAGGTCAGGCTCCAATCGGGCACACAGCTCTGTGATTGTGGCCCTGTCCAGTCTATAGATGAGGATAATGTGCCTGTCCTCCAGTATAGCCAAGTCCACACGTCTGTACACGGGGTATGTCTCCACCTCCTATTCACCCGCAGCGGTAGGTATCTAAGGATACAAGAGTGAGTAGGCTGTCACAATTTGAACAATGGAACCACAACTTCAGTGTACATGGTACATTTATGTTATAGAACAGTGTTAATGGCGAGGTATCAAACAGTTAGGAGCACACCTGCCTAACATCCCAGCAAATAATCTGCCCCATTGCATCATGATAAATGTAGTTTCCTCAAAAAACGAACTCAGTTACTTTTAAATATTTCACCTCTAAATAGGTGCAGCCTTTGCTGTGCATCTCTGGACACATGTGTTTCTGGGTTAATCCCTTCTTCAGCAGAGAACAAGTTTGCGGGGTGCTGGAAATGCTGCCATTAATCATCCGGTTTCAATACCTCTTCACTGGCATGCTCCAGAGCTCGTCAGCCCAGTGGCTCAAGGGAGCCTTTTTAAAGTCACAAACAGTTAGGAGCACACCTGCCTAACATCCCAGCAAATAATCTGCCCCATTGCATCATGATAAATGTAGTTTCCTCAAAAAACGAACTCAGTTACTTTTAAATATTTCACCTCTAAATAGGTGCAGCCTTTGCTGTGCATCTCTGGACACATGAGTTTCTGGGTTAATCCCTTCTTCAGCAGAGAACAAGTTTGCGGGGTGCTGGAAATGCTGCCATTAATCATCCGGTTTCAATACCTCTTCACTGGCATGCTCCAGAGCTCGTCAGCCCAGTGGCTCAAGGGAGCCTTTTTAAAGTCACAAACAGTTAGGAGCACACCTGCCTAACATCCCAGCAAATAATCTGCCCCATTGCATCATGATTAATGTAGTTTCCTCAAAAAACGAACTCAGTTACTTTTAAATATTTCACCTCTAAATAGGTGCAGCCTTTGCTGTGCATCTCTGGACACATGTGTTTCTGGGTTAATCCCTTCTTCAGCAGAGAACAAGTTTGCGGGGTGCTGGAAATGCTGCCATTAATCATCCGGTTTCAATACCTCTTCACTGGCATGCTCCAGAGCTCGTCAGCCCAGTGGCTCAAGGGAGCCTTTTTAAAGTCACAAACAGTTAGGAGCACACCTGCCTAACATCCCAGCAAATAATCTGTCCCATTGCATCATGATAAATGTAGTTTCCTCAAAAAACGAACTCAGTTACTTTTAAATATTTCACCTCTAAATAGGTGCAGCCTTTGCTGTGCATCTCTGGACACATGTGTTTCTGGGTTAATCCCTTCTTCAGCAGAGAACAAGTTTGCGGGGTGCTGGAAATGCTGCCATTAATCATCCGGTTTCAATACCTCTTCACTGGCATGCTCCAGAGCTCGTCACCCCAGTGGCTCAAGGGAGCCTTTTTAAAGTCACAAACAGTTAGGAGCACACCTGCCTAACATCCCAGCAAATAATCTGCCCCATTGCATCATGATAAATGTAGTTTCCTCAAAAAACGAACTCAGTTACTTTTAAATATTTCACCTCTAAATAGATGCAGCCTTTTCTGTGCATCTCTGGACACATGTGTTTCTGGGTTAATCCCTTCTTCAGCAGAGAACAAGTTTGCGGGGTGCTGGAAATGCTGCCATTAATCATCCGGTTTCAATACCTCTTTCACTGGCATGCTCCAGAGCTCGTCAGCTGAAGAAGGGATTAACCCAGAAACACATGTGTCCAGAGATGCACAGAAAAGGCTGCACCTATTTAGAGGTGAAATATTTAAAAGTAACTGAGTTCGTTTTTTGAGGAAACTACATTTATCATGATGCAATGGGGCAGATTATTTGCTGGGATGTTAGGCAGGTGTGTTCCTAACTGTTTGTGACCTTAATGGCGAGGTATGTGCCACTCTAATCTGTGCAGCAGTTAATGTCGTTAGGACTGCTGTCCCCCCTGAAATGGTGACCGCCTGTCCTTTATGTAGGGACAGGTGGAAGTGAGGTAATTCTGCCAACTTTGGGTGTCATGGCGAAGGCGGTTTTGCACCGCCGTGCAATTGCTCATTGGATAATATGAAGTCTATGGAGAACAGTGGCCAATGGGGATCTCCGCTGGCAGTGACGGTGTACACCGCTGTGGACGTGACCGCCATTTTCTATCTGATTCCTCACTTGTTTCCTGACCTTCAACAGGAGAACACCTACACTGCGTGTGCTGCTGTGAACTGTGTCTGGAACCCACCATGGCCAGTGTGACTGGGGAAAGGGCCCCTGCCTTCACTTCTGAGGAGTTGGAGTGACTGGTGGATGTGGTCCTAGCCCAGTACGGACTGCTGTATGGGCCTCCAGACCAAAAGGTGAGTGCACATTGGGCACGATGCACGTGGGAGGGATGCATGGAGATGTGTGTGCAAGCATCGTGTCATCGGGGCAAAAGGGAATGTCTTATGGTGGTGCACATGGTGTGCGCTAGGCGATGTGTGTGCCAATGGTGATGGAAACAGGAATGGTGGGCCATTTGTGTGACAGCCTGGACTGTTTGTTTAATGGTGTTCTTCTCTCTGTATTGCCTCTGCGGGTCAGCACCCATCAAAGAAAGGGATTATGGCGTGCCATCGCCAAGGACGTGCAGACCCTTGGGGTCTATGGCAGGCAGAGCACCCACTGTCGGAAACGGTGGGAGGACCTGAGATGTTGGGCACGGAAGACTGCGGAGGCCCAGCAAGGAATGGCCTCCTAACGAGGAAGGGGTGTTCGTCGGAAACTGACCCCCCTGATGGCCCGCATACTGGCGGTGGCCTATCCAGAGCTGGATGGGCGCTTGAGGGAATCACAGCAGCCACAAGGGGGTGAGTACAGTGGGTAATATTCTAAAACTTGGTGGGTGGAATCCGGGTGGTGGATGTGAGTTAGTGGGCGCCCATAAGGCAAGGCCAGACATTGCAGCGTGGGTCAACTCTAGGGTAATGGGTGTATGCAAATGCAGGTAACCTAACTTGTTAGCATTCCATGTCAGGCATGGCTTTGTGGGTTCCAGGAGGGGTGCAGTTGGCGGTGTGTGGCACTCATCTTGCCTTAGCATCTAGCCATATCACTGGCAGTACAATGCATAATGCTTAAGCCTGATCCCTCTGTGTGACGGTGCTGTGTATGCCAACTGTGGTGTTGGTGCAGTGATTGACCCAGTGTTTCCTTTTTCTCTCTCCCCCTTTTTTTGTTCTGTCATCCTGTCCTTGTGTGCATTAGCATCATCTTGCGGAGGAGCAGGGGCACCAGCGACAGAGGGAGCTGCATCCCACAGGACCCTGGAGGCAGAGTCCTCTGACGCCGAGGGAACCAGTGAGATAGAGGGTGAGAGGAGCACCACGGCGGGGACAGGAGGTGAAAACACAGACTCAGATACCTCCTCTCCTCCTCTAATGTGAGCTCTCTGGTGGTGGCGGACACTTCTGTGACCACTACAGTTGCAGGTACAGCCACCACCCCCTGTATCAGCACCGCCCTCCCAGTAGCCCCTCAGCGAGTTGCTCGTGCCCTCTCACCCAGGAGGGTGGGCATCTCCTTCGCCCCAGGCATCTCAGGCCCTGCCCCAGTGAGCCTTGCTGCCCAGAGTGAAGAGGCTAATGACCTCCTGAGATCCATCTCTGTAGGGCAATCAACCATTATGAATGCCATCCAAAGGCTGGCATCCCAGATGCCATGCATTCCTGGAGGGCATCCACGGTGGCCCAACAGAGATCGATTCAGGCTCTAGCCTCCTCTCTGACGGCAGCCATTGTCCCTGTTTCTACAGTCCACCCTCCAACTACCACTTCCCAATCCCAGTCTCCTCAACCCCAACCCATCCCATGCACACATACTGATGAGCATGCACAAAAGACAACACCCAAGAGTGGCACAGGCAGACACAGGCATCACACTTAATCCCACAACCACTAATGCAAACACCAGACAGCTGCAAACACTGTAGGAGGCTGGCCTGGCTTGTAGTGAGTACCAAGGGGTACTTACACCTTGCACCAGGTCCAGGTATCCCTTATTAGTGTAGAGGGGTGTCTAGCAGCTTAGGCTGATAGAAAAGGTAGCTTAGCAGAGCAGCTTAGGCTGAACTAGGAGACGAGTGAAGCTCCTACAGTACCACTAGTGTCATATGCACAATATCATAAGAAAACACAATACACAGATATACTAAAAATAAAGGTACTTTATTTTTATGACAATATGCCAAAAGTATCTCAGTGAGTACTCTCAGTATGAGGATAGCAAATATACACAAGATATATGTACACAATACCAAAATATGCAGTAATAGCAATAGAAAACAGTGCAAACAATGTATAGTCGCAATAGAATGCAATGGGGGCACATAGGGAAATGGGCAACACAAACCATATACTCTAGAAGTGGAATGCGAACCACGAATGGACCCCAAACCTATGTGACCTTGTAGAGGGTCGCTGGGACTGTAAGGAAACAGTGAGGGTTAGAAAAATAGCCCACCCCAAGACCCTGAAAAGTGGGTGCAAAGTGCACCTAAGTTCCCCAAAGAGCACAGATGTAGTGATAGGGGAATTCTGCAAGGAAGACCAACACCAGCAATGCAACAACAATGGATTTCCTGACGAGAGTACCTGTGGAACAAGGGGACCAAGTCCAAGAGTCACAATCAAGTCGGGAGTGGGCAGATGCCCAGGAAATGCCAGCTGTGGGTGCAAAGAAGCTGCCAGTGGATGGTAGAAGCTGTGGATTCTGCAAGAACGACAAGGGCAAGAAACTTCCCCTTTGGAGGATGGATGTCCCACATCGTGAAGAGTCGTGCAGAGGTGTTTCCGTGCAGAAAGACTGCAAAAAAGCCTTGCTAGCTGCAAGGGTCGCGGTTAGGGTTTTTGGATGCTGCTGTGGCCCAGGAGGAACCAGGATGTCGCCAATTGTGTGAGGGGACAGAGGGGGCGTCCAGCAAGACAAGGAGCCCACTCAGAAGCAAGCAGCACCCGCAGCAGTGCCAGAACAGGCACTACGAAGGGGAGTGAACCAGAGCTCACCCAAAGTCACAAAAGAAGATCCCACGACGCCGGAGGACAACTCAGGAGGTTGTGCACTGCAGGTTAGAGTGCCGGGGACCCAGGCTTGGCTGTGCACGAAGGAAATCCTGGAAGAGTGCACAGGAGCCGAAGCAGCTGCAAAACACGTGGTTCCCAGCAATGCAGTCTAGCGTGGGGAGGCAAGGACTTACCTCCACCAAACTTGGACTGAAGAGTCACTGGACTGTGGGAGTCACTTGGACAGAGTTGCTGAGTTCAAGGGACCTCGCTCGTCGTGCTGAGAGGAGACCCAGAGGACCGGTGATGCAGTTCTTTGGTGCCTGCGGTTGCAGGGGGAAGATTCCGTCGACCCACTGGAGATTTCTTTGGAGCTTCTAGTGCAGAGAGGAGGCAGACTACCCCCACAGCATGCACCACCAGGAAAACAGTCGAGAAGGCGGCAGGATCAGCGTTACAAGGTCGCAGTAGTCGTCTTTGCTACTTTGTTGCAGTTTTGCAGGCTTCCAACGCGGTCAGCAGTCGATTCCTTGGCAGAAGGTGAAGAGAGAGATGCAGAGGAACTCTGATGAGCTCTTGCGTTCGTTATCTAAGGAATTCCCCAAAGCAGAGACCCTAAATAGCCAGAAAAGGAGGTTTGGCTACTTAGGAGAGAGGATAGGCTAGTAACATCTGAAGGAGCCTATCAGAAGGAGTCTCTGACGTCCCCTGCTGGCACTGGCCACTCAGAGTCCAGTGTGCCAGCAGCACCTCTGTTTCCAAGATGGCAGAAGTCTGGAGCACACTGGAGGAGCTCTGGGCACCTCCCAGGGGAGGTGCAGGTCAGGGGAGTGGTCACTCCCCTTTCCTTTGTCCAGTTTCGCGCCAGAGCAGGGCTGGGGGATCCCTGAACCAGTGTAGACTGGCTTATGCAGAAATGGGCACCATCTGTGCCCATGAAAGCATTTCCAGAGGCTGGGGGAGGCTACTCCTCCCCTGCCTTAACACCTTTTTCCAAAGAGAGAGGGTGTAACACCCTCTCTCTGAGGAAGTCCTTTGTTCTGCCTTCCTGGGCCAAGCCTGGCTGGACCCTAGGAGGGCAGAAACCTGTCTGAGGGGTTGGCAGCAGCAGCAGCTGCAGTGAAACCCCAGGAAAGGCAGTTTGGCAGTACCCGGGTCTGTGCTAGAGACCCGGGGAATCATGGGATTGTCTCCCCAATACCAGGATGGCATTGGGGGGGGGCAATTCCATGATCTTAGACATGTTACATGGCCATGTTCGGAGTTACCATTGTGAAGCTACACATAGGTAGTGACCTATGTGTAGTGCACGCGTGTAATGGTGTCCCCGCAAGGAATTTGCCCTGAACAATGTGGGGGCACCTTGGCTAGTGTCAGGGTGCCCACACACTAAGTAACTTAGCACCCAACCTTTACTAAGTAAAGGTTAGACATATAGGTGACTTATAAGTTACTTAAGTGCAGTGGTAAATGGCTGGGAAATAACGTGGACGTTATTTCACTCAGGCTGCAGTGGCAGGCCTGTGTAAGAATTGTCAGAGCTCCCTATGGGTGGCAAAAGAAATGCTGCAGCCCATAGGGATCTCCTGGAACCCCAATACCCTGGGTACCTCAGTACCATATACTAGGGAATTATGAGGGTGTTCCAGTATGGCAATGTAAATTGGTAAAATTGGTCACTAGCCTGTTAGTGACAATTTGGAAAGAAATGAGAGAGCATAACCACTGAGGTTCTGATTAGCAGAGCCTCAGTGAGACAGTTAGTCATAACACAGGTAACACATACAGGGCACACTTATGAGCACTGGGGCCCTGGCTGGCAGGGTCCCAGTGACACATACAACTAAAACAACATATATACAGTGAAATATGGGGGTAACATGCCAGGCAAGATGGTACTTTCCTACAAACACAACAACATCCACTGCCTCCACTGTCTCCCACTCCTCCTCCTCCACCTCCCTCCCAGTCACGTCCACACTCACACCTGCATGCACTGCACCAACATCCACCACCAGCATCACCACACCAAGCAGCACACACACTTCACTAGGAGACACCTCCACAACATCCATGCACGAATCCACTGTGTCCTCTCCCACCATGTCTGTCCCCGCTCCTAAAGGATACAAATGCAAGCACTCACACACCCAAAAGCCATCCACCTCACATCAGAATACTGGCCATGCACCTGCATCCAAATCCAGCAGACATACACTTCCTACAGCCACTCCCTCAACCTCCACTCCCATCCCTCCTCCCTCCCCCCCCCACCGTCCCTAAGAAGCTTTTCCTTGCCCAAACTGACCTCTTACCTACCCCTCCCACCCATCCCGCCCTTAAGAGCAGGGTCAGAACTACCCAGCCCAGCACCTCAGCCAAACACTCCAGGCGGACAGTGGTAGCACCACCATGTCATGGTGGAAAGTCAGTGAAGGATCCCACTCCACCAGCCAAGAAGGGGAAGGAGCCTGCACCTCCTGCTTTGAAGGGGAAGAAGCCCTCAACTCCTGCCCGGAAGGCTAAGGAATACGTACAACCTGCCATGAAGGGGAAGAAGCCATCAATCCCTGCCACAACCCATGTCATGGAGAGGATGAAGCCCTCTACTCCAACGAAGGCTGTCAGGGTGACACCTCCACCACCACCAGTGGTCACAGGGCCCCCACCTGCCAGCTGAGGAAGTGCAGCCATCACCACCTGCAGAGGCTGCCCAGAAGGCAACTCCATCTGCCACCAACGTGCAGCCATCACCACCTGCAGAGGCTGCCCAGGACGTACCTCCATCTTCCACTAACGTGCAGCCATCACCACCAGCAGAGGCTGCCCAGGAGGCACCTTTATCTGCCACCAACGTGCAGCCATCATCACCAGCGGAAGCCATGTAGGCAACCCTCCAGGGGCTTCTGTAAGAGGGGCCCCCTCCAGAACCAGTGGGCAAGTCACCCACCTGAGAGACTGTGGCCTTGCACTCCCCAGCAGAGAGAAATGGGCATGGAGCCCCCTCCTGACCCAGTGGGCTTGTTCCCGACTTCAGCTGAGGTGACCCCCACTCCCCATCCCCCTTAGGTGCCTGCCCACTTGCAAACTGATGCCCCTTTAGAGTTCTATCCAGAGGGAGTCAGGATTCAACTTGGGCCTTGGACTGTGCCCTGTGGCCATATGGGCCATTTGAACATTGGACTGGGCAGTGTCCCTTTGTGTACATTTGTACATATCTGTTTCACAGACAATTGCATTATAAATTTGCTGTTGATATCAATACATTCACCCTGGTGCATTCCTGTTGTCCTTACATTATTCTGCCATGTCTCAGGTGCAAATTGTTTTCCGTGTGCAGCTAGTTGTGTGTGTGGTGTGTGTGTCGGGTGTGTATCGTGCCTGTGTGTGTCACTCTTGTTTTCCTCAGTCCCTCCTTTGTCTGCTCGGAGGCTGCATTCACCGTCGTCGTCTTCGTTGGCATTGGTGTTCCAGGTGGAGCATAACGTAGAAGATCATCAGAAAAAATTGTGGTTCAGGTTCCATGGTGGCATTGTTTTTCCCTGTGTCTCCGATGGTGAGTCTTTTCTCTTCTGTGATGTAATTCCGCCAGGCTTTTGATGGCGTTGGTACCGCCCTGGAAAATGTGGTGGATTGTAGTGTCTTAATATGGTGGGCGGTACTTTGTCTTTCGCCTGGCTGTTGCCGGCTACCGCCGTGGTGAGTGTTGTTTCGGCCCTGGAGGTTGGTGTGGTATATTGGCTGTCTATGGGAATTATTTTACCGCCACTTAATCACTCACCGCCAGGGTCATAATGAGGGCCAAAGTGTCCTATTTCTGGGATACAAACTATCATATGAAGGCAAGAGCCCGGTCCCGTTCTTTTAAGAAAAATTTGCTCAAATACGACTTCCAGATACCATTACGAAACTGCAGTCAGTGCTGGGTGTCTTTAACTTTGGCAGAACATACATACCTGATTATGCTCAACGCATAAAACCACTTTACAATAAAATGTGTCCAGATTTTTCACGCACCACCTGAACAACAGAACACACATGCATTCTCAGAGAACTTCAGCAGAACATGCTTGGAGCAAAACATTTACACACATGTGACAAAAAAACAAATCTGGTCATCAGAAAAATTGCTGGTGTATCAGCTTCATTTACTTCTCATTTAATGAAGGTGATATGG
This sequence comes from Pleurodeles waltl, assembly GCF_031143425.1. Classification (NCBI taxonomy): domain Eukaryota; kingdom Metazoa; phylum Chordata; class Amphibia; order Caudata; family Salamandridae; genus Pleurodeles; species Pleurodeles waltl. The sequence goes on along the minus strand of NC_090449.1, from coordinate 1,075,470,058 downwards.
TACCCATAGCGTACAAATTACATTTGTATTCCAATGCATAACAAAGTTTTACACCAACAGAAAAATACTGACTACTGTTCAGATGGCTGTCATCAAGGACAGGTCAATTGCCCAAGGGAAACACATTATTGTTGTTTCCCCGGTGCCAGCCCCCGAGGCGGTCATCAAAGCCAGCTTTCTAAACAGCAAAGTACTACATCCATGTTGGATTCCATGGGCAACCTCCGTGACTGCCACTGATGATGATTAGGTCTTTGACCCAAAACCTCAGACCTAGATAACTCAAATATGAACAGGAGTACCCCGCACCTACTGATATATTACCATTATACCAATACCAAACTATCATTTATACTGATGGTTTAGTACAACCAGATGTAGGTACTAAACACCAATAATGATGAGGGATGGTACCTTCCACCCTCAAAATACCTACATGCAGATCCTAGGGGACAGCACAGCACAACTGGCAGAGCTTAAAGCTCTTGTCCTGGCACTGGAACATATGGATCCAGACTTTCCAACACTAATTGGGTGTGATTCGTTTTATTGTGTCCAGTCATATAATGATTACCTGAGTCACTGGTGCCTGAATGGCTTCAGGGATTCCAAAGGGAACACCATCAAACACAGAAACTTGAGGGGGAGGGTAGCTGACCTACAGGACAGACTAACCAAAGCCCATGCAGTACATGCATAGGGCCATCATTGTGAAGGAGAACACATAGTAGGACATACTTTGACTGATGAAGCTGCCAAATTTGCAGTAGCTATAGCTTCCGTTGCTGCAATAACTTTTTAAACGTAATGACGGCTTTCCCCATAATATGGCGATGACAGAACCCCACAGAGATCGGCACAAAGTTCTCTAGATGTGCTTTCTCCAGCATTGCTGACATCACGGCTAGGAAGTGGAAAAGGCAGTCATCAGGTGCATGCTGGTGTGGGCGTTACAGAAGTGGAGAGCACGGATAAGCTGCCAAGAAAGCGAATTGGACGAAGTACTGCGAGGAAGAAGGATGGATGTAGGGATGACCACAGAGGAGAAACACCAGAACAAATTGATTTCTCTATTAATTAAAGATATTGTTCCTCAATCCCCTTCTTTGTCCACAGGCAATGGGATCACCACTGCAATTTCAAGGCAGATTAACAAAGGGCCAAAACCTCCAAAATGCCTGGACCTATGCAGGAGAAGGGAATACGGAACAGGTAGGACCCCACTTTGTTGTTAAAAAGGGGCTCCTTTACAGATGTGTAAAGAAAGGGGGGAAATCCCACTCCCAACTAGTTTTCCCACTTCCCTTTACACAGCATGTCCTCCATCCGGCCCACAACCAGGTCGGGGGAGGGTATTACCATAACGATAAGACAGAAGAATATCTCCTGCACCGCTTTTATTGGCCAGGGATGTTCACAGATCTTTGGAAATATTGTGGGGAATGCCATCAGTGCCATCTAATAAATCAGAGAACTGACAATAAAGCACCCTTACAACCACTCCCAATAATAGATGTTCCCGTCAGCCAAGTGGTTTTTGATTTGGTCAGACCCCTAATACCATTTTCAAAGGGATACCAACACATCTTGGTTCTAGTTGACTAATTATGCAATGAGGTACCCCGAAGTGATACCCTTAACTATTACGACAACTCGCGTAATTGCCCAATTAGGGTAGGGTAGGGTTCCCAAAGGAAATTCTCACCAACCAAGGCACACCCTTTATGTCCCGCGTTACTGGCCAGGTCTTCCGGATACAACAGATCCATACCTCGGTTTACCACCCCAAAATTGATGGTTTGGTAGAGAGGTGTAGCCGCACCATCAAAACCATACTGAAAAAATGGGAAGGACTAGGATAAAAAGTTGCCCCTAGTGCTCTGTATGGTGCCATGAACAGGCTTCCACTGGTTTCTCACCGTTCAAACTACGTTTTGGTGGACAGCCAAGTACCCTTCTAGATATGGCAGCCGAACACTGGGAGGACAAGGAAGACGAAGACCATACCCTGCTAGAATATGCTTCTGGGCTAAAGGCTACAGTACAGACACTATGGGAGGAGATGTGTAAAAACCTGGAGAAAACCCAGACAGACCAAAAGCAGGAGTACGATAAGTCAGCTAAGACATGTTCACTTGTCCCTGGAGGGGAGGTCCTCATCGTGCTGCCCTCACCCGATAATAAGCTGTTAGCCCATTGACAGGGACCTTACACCGTCATGGATAAAGCCACCCCTGTGTCCTACAGGATAGCAGTTCCCCATAAAGGAAGTGAGGGGCAGATTTACCACATTAGCATGTTAAAGTCATGGAGGAAGGCAGAAACCCCAGCCCACCCTGTGCCTCAGACTAAACTAATAGCAAATTCCAACCCATTATCAATTGAGTATTATTCCACTACTGTCCATGAGCATCTTGCAGTTGTTATCATAGGGCCCAGCATTATCCAAAACCAGAAAGCACAGATGCACTGCCTTCTTCAACGTTTCTCTGGGTTGTTCTAAGGAAAGCCAGGGAAGACCAATTTAATCTAGCATGACATAATCACGGAAGGTAATAAGATGATTACATTAAAACCATATCTCATCCCAGAAGCTAGGAGAAAGATAAAGAGAAGTGGTTGTTATGCTACATGATGGTATAATTAAACACTCAACAGTGAATGGTGTTGCCCCATCGTACTAGTGCCAAAACCGGATGGTAGTCTACACTTCTTCATAGACTTCCTCCAATTAAACAGTAAATCCAAGTTTGACTCGTACCCCCATGCCCAGGGTGGATGAACTGATAGAAAAGCTAGGGAAAGCTACCTATCTATCGACATTGGGTTTGACCAAAGTCTACTGGCAAGTCTCTTTGATCGAGGAAGTGAAAGAAATTACAGCTTTTCGCACCCCCTTGGGTTTATATCAGTTCAGAGTTTTACCCTTTGGCCTACACAGGGCTCCCTCCATGTTCCAAAGGCTAATGGACAGACTGTTACGACCCCATAGGGACTATGGAGCAGCAGATTTGAATGATATTGTTGTGCTCAGTCCTTTCTGGACAGAACACTTAGAATACTTGACCCTAGTGTTCACAACCCTACAGGCAGCAGGACTTACTGCCAATCCAAAAGAATGCACTTTGGCCACTTATACTATCAGGTAGTTACTAAATTCAAGCAGGCACCATTCAGCCACAAGTCAAAGAGATATGAACAATTCAGGACATTCTCCTCCCTGTAACAAAAAAGGGGTTGCGTGCTTTCCTAGGTCTGGCGGTGTATTATAGATGTTTCATATCCCATTACTTAGACTTAGGTAGTCATTATGAACACAGCAGTAACAACCGCTGTGTTCATGCTGACGGTCAAAACACTTACCGCCAGCGACCCAGGAACCCCGCTGGCCAAATTATGAACATTTCTGTGGGCCGGCGGGCGGAAACATTGTTTCCGCCCGCTGGCTCACAGAAAGGCCAGGCCGGGACATTGATGGCGGCTCCACATGGAGCCACAGTCAATGCCTCTGTGCGGCAGGTGCAGCTGCACCCGTCGTGCAGATCGGGCAGTGACCTGCGCGACGGGGCACTGCACCGGGGCCCCTGCACTGCCCATGCAAAGTGCATGGGCTGTGAAGGGGCCCACAGGGGTACCCCGGGGCACCCCCTCCGCCAGCCTTTCCCTGGCAGGTGAACACTCCAGGAAAAGGCTGATGGAAATGGGAACATTATCCGCAGGGTAGCACAGCTACCCTGGCAGGTCGTGTTTCCACTCACCACCAGGCTGCCTGACGGCGGAAGCCTGGCGGTGAGTGAGGGCTGCCGATGGCGGCCCTCACTCGGTCCATTATGCGGCAGGTTGTCCCGCCATGCCGGCTGGCGGTTTCAGCCGCCAATGCCGACATGGCGGGACAACCCGCTATGTTCATAATGAGGGCCTTAGCCTCCTCTCTCACCAACCTCCCAAAGAACAGTCAACCAGCAAAGATACAGACATGGCTAGAACCCCAACTCAGAATCTTCAATACCTTAAAAACCATACTGTGTAAGGAGCCAGTGCTGTCCTGACTTCAACCAGTCCTTCTTGTTACAGACAGACACCTCTGGTCGTAGCTTTGGGGCTGTTTTATCACAAAATGATGGCAGTGGTGCACTCCACCAAGTTGTCTATATCAGTAGGAAGTTATTGGCTAAAGAACAAAGCTGATCATTGAAAAGGAATGTTTGGCTATTAAGTGGGATGTGGAGGCATTGGAATATTACTTACTTGGGCGTGCCTTTAAAATACTTACTGACCATGCCCATCAGGTGTGGCTTGCCCAAACGCTCAAATACTGCAATGGTTCCTTGCTTTACAACCTTTTTCATTACAGGTGGAATATGAGCCAGGCCGTTTGCAAAGTAATGTAGACAACCTGTCACAAGAGCCCCTTTATGCTTGGCCCAATTGGCCAATCTTGGAAAGTAGGTATTGTAATCAGAGTGATGGCTTTCCCCATAATATGGCCCATGATGGAACCCCACAGAGATTGACTCAAATCCCTCTAAACGCTCTTTCTTTGGCATTGCTAACATCACGGCTAGGAAGCATAAAAGGTAATCATCAGGTGCACGCCGGTGTGGGTGTTGCGGAAGCTGAGAGCACAGGCGAGCTGCCAAGAAAGGAAATTCAGATAGAGTACTGCGAGGAAGAAGGACAGAAGTCGGGAGCAGTTGGAGAAGTCCTGCCTTGGGGTTTGTGGGACTGGTGGAGTGTGAAAACGAGCACCTCCAAGGAACAAAGGGAGAATGATGCAATGCAAGCGTAACATAAAAGTGAGGGGGGATCACTTTTACATGATTTTTCTTCCACTCTGGTTTTTCTTTTCTTTTTTTTCCTGACACAAAGGCACCCACGGTGTTAGTGGTGGTAAAACAGCCTTATAAGAATTGAACCTCAGTGGGTCTTTTTGTTTGTATGTTTTCTTCCTGAGGCTATTTAATCTGGAGAGATAAAAAACACTTAAATCTGTGAAGACGAATAACAGTGTGTCAAAGTGTGCCAAGAACCAAGATGAGCACTCACGTCAGGAAAATGAATTGACAAACTGTACACAACCATTTTTCTGAGGTTCCCATACATTTGTTTTCTGCTATATCTATGCTCCCATAGGGAAGAGACTGCATTTAGCGCTACCTCAGTGTTAGACCCCATTTCTAACACTCAGAAAGTTGTGTCATTTTTTGCGCTTCCACAAACGCGTTTTCAGATGAGATTGGATACTGAGATGCTGGCTGCTATAAAAACTTCAGCTGATGGCAGGCTTTTACCAAAAACATTTTCTGCTAAATATTCCTACCAGTTCAATGCCCAGAACATTGCATTTGCAACCATTCCAGGGTGAGAGATTATGTGATCCCCAATCAAAAGCGGAGAACATATCTCATAAAAGCAGTGCATGAGGATGTTACTTCTGCTCATGCAGGTGTGGCGGTTACAATATCACTATTTATAAACAGACCAAGCAATATGTCATTTGCTGTGACATTTTCCATCAAATTAAAGGGTCCGCCATTAAATGCCCACCGCAGACATCTCTCCTAATTTCCAACAAACCACTACAATGTGTATATCTGGACCATTGTAGTCCCTTACAACCTGCTGGTGCATACAAATACATTTTAGTCACTTTGATTCCTGTTCTAGGTGTAGCCACAACGGCCAGCTGATGCTCAGACTGTTAATAAAGATTTGCTGGTCTTTATTGGTATATATGCGGTTGCAGCATTCCACTCAGACCAGGGCCCTGCCTTTGTCTCTAAGGCATTGAGGGACACCATGGGAATGATGGGTATTCAACTTCATTATTCCTCCCCCTATCCTCCTGAAGGAAACAGCGTAGTGGAGAGGAAGAATCAAGACCTAAATTAGTCCTTAACAGCAAGAGTTATAAGTTCAGGCCGTAGTTGGCTTTTTCACCTATATGGGGTCCAGAAGGCACATAATAATCTGCCCAGAAGTTCCTTGGGAGGTCGCACCCCCTATGAGGTCCTCTTCGGGATACCTATGTATGTCCCTGATCTTGATGGTTCTAGCGCGGTGGCGGCAGACACACAGTTTGACATAAATTAACGTGTTACTCTTTTACAGGAGCTACAGCAATTTTGTGATGAGAATTCATCAATCAATCAATCAATCAATCAAACATAGCATTTGTAAAAGCACACTACTCACCCGTGATGGTCTTAAGACGCTGAGGGGTGGGTGCTGCTACTCCTCGAACAGCTAGGTCTTGAGGTGTCTCCTGAAGGTTAGCAGGGCCTGTGTCTGTCGCAGGTGGATAGGAAGAGTGTTCCATGTCTTGGCGGTGAGGTGGGAGAACGATCTGCCTGTGCCGCCACCTTGGGAATAAGGGATTTGCAAACAACATCTACTAGCTTGATCCTTAAAGTGGGAGATCTAGTTTGTGAAAAGGTTGCTTTGAAAAAGGAGTTTGGCCCATCTTACAGAGCACCAGTTACAGACCTGGGAATACACAGTACCTGAACTGTCATCATACCACCACTGCCCGGTTCCAGAGAGAATATATTTGTTTCCATTAACAGCGTCAAATTGCACCATGTGGCTGATCCTACACAGTAGACCAAGGGGTCCTTCGGATAGCACCCCTCTCACTATCCGACAGGATATAACTCTAGAAGCAGAAAACAACATTTCTACCAGCACCAGTGAATACAGTTGACTCCTCGTGCATGGAGAGGGCAGAAAATGAGCTTCTGCTGATTCCTGTTAACACTGTCTGAGATGTAGAAGGCTCTTATTCCAACTCGATCCAGACAGATGACATTGTCTACTATGAACCACCACAAATGGCTCTATCCACCATCTCTGTAGTGGCTCCTGTGTTTGCACAGACTGCTTCTGGTTATTTAATCGACCTAGATGACTTTTCTTCTTTCTCATCTTCTTCTGTAACTGAGACTGTATCAAAGACACGTAAGCTGCACATTTGGCATGGGAACAATTGCTTAATTTGTCCATGGTACTATCTGTGGATACTGTTGACACTGCATGCCTTTCTGCTTTGGATTGGTTTCGTCATTGTTTTTAGCTTCTGATAAATGGTCATTATCTTCCTGAAAGCTCTGCCTTTGAACTGATGGATGAGGTTTTGATACGTTACCTATCTTCTTATAAGGTCCAAAGAGACTTGTCCTTTGTGAACTTTTCAGCAGTTCTGATTGCAGATGGGATTGTGTGGGACAAACTACCATATGACATATACAGTCCTACTGAGGTAATTCAAATTCCATATGTGTTTAAAGCTTCAATGACTGATGTATTTACACCTGGTATTGTTTCCGATGACTGGGATGTTAAAACAGTTGATTCTAGTCTGTCTGAAGTAGGATATTACACGATATTTGAAAGTGAAGATGTGTCTATGAACACAGCAAATTATGTGGAAATGTTTTGTTATCACCGTTACAGACATTCCTTTTTGCACTGAACCAGTGTTCCAAGATTGGTTTACAATTACACAGTGGGAACATTGTTCAGCAACTCCTGTGGGGCATTCCAATACATATACAGATAAGTTTGCATATTTTACTGGGCATGACACCAGCATTGCTGCCTTCCAGAATGAGAAAATTATTGCTATCCGACACAAAATGAATCTACTCAGATGCCTTTGTTTCCCATCTTTCTGTTAAAGGGTATGAATATCAGAGCACTATTGAAATGAAAAGTGTATAAGGGACACAAAAATGGCAAATACAGGGTAGGGAAGCTTTGATAAGAGCATGCTTTATTCCTTTCCAAATGAAATTTCTAAATGACACAGTCCAAAAAACATCCTGTTTAGGGTTAGCAAAAATAAAATAATTGAACATAGTTAGTATCCCTTCACATGCAAAATTTCACAATTGGCAAACATTTTTAAATATCACTTAATAATAACTCACTGTTTGGGTTTAGAATGGTATCTTTAATTCCTCACTTTTGAGTCCCAGCAGGTGGTCATTGCAGGCAACGGACACAAATGAGTGTAAGGCACATTTTGTTAATTCTCCTGGCGGTTTTAGAATACGCCAACCAAATCTTTGCTTTATCTCGGCTCAACACTCAGGTATTGTTACTACATACAGTGTGGGTAAACTGTGCCAACAATGGGTGCGTTCCCCTACTTTAAAATCAGTAAAAGAACACCTTAGTCTCCTTTTTGAGGATGTCAATCTGCAAGATTTCCTGCTAGGATCTAGGAAGCCAGGACTCAAAGCATTTCCTGTATGCCATATCTAATGAGAACTGCAAACTATCTCAGATGGAAGATGCTGCACGTTTAAGGTAGATTGATAAGGAAAACATGGCAAGGGCTTTAGCTGTGGTCGATAATGGCATGAACATTCTGTCCAACAGAATTTACAGCTTAAACAGTATTGTGTCATCTGCAATTGATATCATTCAGATTGGCGTGTCCTTTTTACAACATGGACAAAACTAGCTGGATTCTATCACTTAGTTAGGTTGGACATTGCAGGTTCTCAAAAGTGTCTGCATGCCCTGGAAACACGTTAAAGTTACTCAATTATTTTCCACTTTTAATTTGTCCAGACAACAGTTCATGGCTAAAAAAGAGGCGAGTTACATTATGCTTAACACTGAGAAATTAGAAAAGTTGCCTTTCACTGTAGCTGAAATACCCTCGCCAGTATGGCTGATGCATGAAGTAATAAATGTGCCCATTTCCACCTTTTGTATCGTGAAATGCTTATAACATTTTGCAGTAGGCAGGTCTGAGCGACAAGAAGGCAGCTACATGCTAGGGGTGTGTGGGGAGCTCCAATCTGCTGGCGGAGCTAACAGAGTTTTCAGAACTCCATTCTCCACTTAGAGCGTGGAGTTATCCCAAAAACTCCACGAGCCCCGCCAGAGTAGTGGAGCTCACCTGGTGCGTGCTGCAGCCCAGTATGTGCTGCACAGCGCAATTGCACACAGTCTTTGCTTGTTCTGTGCAGCACATGACTGGGGTGCAGCATGGACTGGAGCATGGACTGGAGCAGAGAGGGAGGCAGACACTGCGGAGAGAGACTTGTTGCTGTCAGACGAGGAGGAGAGGAGGACCCCCGGAAGACCCAGGTAAGTCCTCATTTCTTACTCTCTTTTCCTTGTTTGTGCACACTAGTACACAAACAAGGACTGAAATGGCAGCTTCCACTGCCTATGGCCCTGGCCTGAATTCAGGCCGGGGCCATAGGTAGTGAAAGAAAGCTGCCATTTCAGTCCTCTTGTGCCCCGTGTGCAGTGCACAAGGTGTGAGAGTTGCCTTTGGATTTCAAATGTATGAACGGTGAAACAGAGGTGTTTCTCAGGTGAAACAGAGGTCTTTCTCAGCGGAAGTGAATGTGAGACTTTTGTTAGTCTATGATTTGTAAGCAGGTGTCCTTGCACGTCCCTTGCAATGTGGAGTTCACACATTTGGCATGCTATATAAAGGGTACTCCCATCTCTTTGATCTGTCCAGTATTTTAGATACTTTCTAATAAAAGTTATATGGTTGTGAACAATCAAAGTTTGTTGTGGAATGAAGCTGGGAATCACTTACGGGATTTCAGTTACTCAAATGGTAACTTGTTGCGCCCATGTTTTATTCTCGCCCACATAAGAGATAAAAGTGGAAGACTTGTGGCCCCACATTGCTAGTTTTGATGTCAACTTTGACAAGCACACCACACCACGGGTGCTGTATTTCCAAAAACATGTGGCCCTGACATCGGCAAGAGAGATGTATAACCTCCAAATCATCAGCTGAGATACAATCCCTATTAAATATCAACTTCCAAAATCGTTTTGGAGAAGTTGTCAGCGGAATATTCCATGCATGGAATATTGCGGGGATTGCACACTTTTTTAAGGCTGTCAGTTCTGGATTTGCTAGCACCTTCCAGACTGCTTGGAGTAATACCTGCAGCCATACACTCACTCTTCTTGAGTGCCTTTGGTGGATTCCCTATAACTTTGGCATTAATTGGTGGAATTCTGCTGCTGCTATTTTTGATACGCAGTGGCTGTTTTCTCTCAGAAAAATGGAGTGATACAGCTACCACCACTCCAGCTGTGTCATGAAAGCATGATGCAGTATTTCAGAGCTTCCTTGCTTTGGGAGCTGGATCCTGATTGGTCTTTGCCATTAAGACCAGTCTTGACGTGTGTCCAGACAGTCTTCCACTGCATCTGGTGCCTCTTTGAATGTGCACCTCTGGTGTGCCTGCACCTCCTGTAGACAAGGATTTGCTAATGTTCTCAATGTGCTCATTCAGGGACGTGCCCCATGAGACGGCAGCTGATTTGTGAGGCATCCTATGAGCCACTGCTTGTGGATTTGCAGGCTCCGACGACATCTGACAGTATGGAAGGTGTTACCTACCCAGTTCAATCTGCGTCGGAGGCTTCTGCGCTCTTCTGCTCCGTGGATCCTTCTACCAATACCTTAGTCAACTTGCTGCCTGCTGAAGTGGAGTTCTTCCTGGTCTCAATCTCCCTTGATGACATTAGAGAATTTTTGCAAGAGCATAATTATTGTTAGAATTCGACCATTGGCTTTTTCTCACAAGTAAAATGTGACACCAATTTGCCTTTTAATTCGGTCTGTCTGTTGGCCTGCTTGGCTTGTCAACTTAGACATTTGTCTCTTATATATGTTTTTAGTCTTGATTTTAGAGTTTCTATGCTTTTATTATAGCATTTTTCGCATTAGGACTTGGACTTTGCACCCCTGTTCCAGCAATATGAAAGGGTGTTGTGGGTCCATTTTAGTTACTCCCTTGGGCACAGTGATAACTTAGCTTAGGCTTGCAGCCTGTGCCCTTTTAGCTAGTAATCATGCTCTGAATTTCTCTATTCAATTTTATTCATTCTATTATTGCTTCTTTTAGTGGCATTGTTTTAATTTCACTATCAGCTGCTATTCTGCGAAAGCGTCATTGTCAGTGCTAATGATGACATCTTGCATCATGTTCTTCTCCCCCGGAATCAGAAGAACAGAATGCGAGGCACTCAAAATAATATTTTGCATTGCTGGCGCCAAGACTGCATAACAGTCCAGCGCTTAGGTACATCCCCACACCAGCCTTCTGTGCATGAACATAAACATGTTGTAGAAAGATTGCTCGCTGTATACTATACCAAAGTAAGATATAGTATCACAGAGTCCAGTGAATCCCCAGAGGCTTTACAGAGGCTAAACTAGATAATACTAATGCTCTATCTTGTGGTAGTGTGGGAAACAGTTAGGCTTATCAAAGGGTAGTGCAAAGCATTTGTTGTACACACACAGTCAAAAAAAGAGGTACACACTCAATGACTAACTCCAGGCAAATGTTGTTTATTTAAAAGCAGATACTTTGTTACTTTTATTTTAGAGCCAAAATGAATCTTTGTTGCAGGTAAATATAGTTTCATGTTTGTAACACTTTCAGATATCAGTAGGACTTTTGATGAAAATCACCAGTGGAAATAATTTCAAACAGCAAAACTTTCCAATAGCAAAAGTAGACACAATGCAAAATCAGTGAATTGTAATGCAGTATTATGGGAGGAAAAACACAATCTACAGGTAAGTACTTGACTTTCTATCCCGGTCTTCAGGGTTTTAGGTCCCCATGGGGAAAGGTTGCACCACCAGGGGCACTCAGGCAGCTAGATGCAGAGGTCAAATTTGGTTTCGGGTGTCCTATCCAGTGGAAATCAAAGGAGACTGGGGGCAGTCGAAAAGGCAGTGTTTACAGGTAAGTACCTGTGGTTTCAAGACACAGGCCCTGAGGGTTGAGATCAACACAGGGGGAGGTCACAAGGTAGCCCCAAACATGCACCACCACAGTGGCGGCTGGGTGCACTGTGCAAACACAGCTTCGGGGACCCAATGTAAAGCAATGGTAATTGTCAGTTTCACAAAGATGCTGCAGACTTGGTCCAGGGAGCTGGGTGAAGAAGGGGTTCTTTTGGGCATTAGGAAATCTTAATCCTAGCCGGTTGTGGTCAGGGGCCCTTTGAGTTGAGGCTGCAGGCATTGTCTTGCTGGTCAGGCGGGCTCAGCCCATGGTGGATATGGGTTTGGAATTGCTCCTTTGGGGAGGGGGCACATCCTGTTCAAATGGGCTAACATCATCCAAGCCACTATAGAGGATTGTGAAGAGAGGGATTCACCTCAGATCTGGGAACCCTAGGGGTGGTCCCAGCTAAGGTTGGCACTCCTCTTCTGCTTACTAATTTTCACACCTGACCTGCTGCCAAAAAGTGGGGTTTGTTCAGGGGGGCAGGCATCTCAACTGGCTGGAGTGTCCTCAGTCATCATGACAAAGGGCAGGAGCCTTTGAGGCTCACTCCCGAGTACTGCTGTACCTGCTTGGAGGAGGTGTGAAGCACCTCCACCCAGAGCATGCCTTGTTTCTGACCTCTGAGAGAACAAAGACTTTCACGACAGGGGGTCAGAAACCTGCCTGTTGGTGGGAGGCTGGCAGAGACCTGTCAGCCACACACTAGAGAGTTGGGCAGTGTTCAGGGGGCATCTCAAAGATGCCCTCTGTGTACATTTTTTAATAAATCCAACACTGGAATCAGTGTGGTTTTATTAAGCTGGGACGTTTGATACAAAATTTCTTAGCATTCAATAAAGCCATCATGGTGCTGTGCAGTTCGTTGTGACAAACTCTAAGCCTATGTACTCAATATGGCTTCACTGCACTTGCAATGTCTAAGAATGGATTTAGACAATGTAGAGGCATGTTTTTCTTGCATCTATGCCCTTACCTGTGGTATAGTGCATCTTGATTTAGGACTGCAAAGCCTGCCAGAGGGGTGATTTACTTTTGCCACAGGCAGTGTTTGTAGGTATTGCATGCAGGAATGGGTGCCATGTCGACTTTACCTTTTTCTCTGCATCAAAACACACAGAGAAAAAGCAATGGCAGTGTTTATGAGTTTGGTGAGGGGTCTCTTAGGGTAGCAGAATACATGCTGCAGCCCTTAGAGACCCTCTCTGACCACAAGGCCCTTGGTATCACTGGTACCTTTTACAAGAGACTTAGCTGTGTGCCAGGGCTGTGCCAATTGTGGGAGCCATGGCACAGTTTAAGGAAAGAACACTGGTGATGGGGCCTAGTAGGGTCCCAGTCCACACTCAGTCAAGTTAGCTTCTGATATCAGGGGAAAAGTGGGGAGTAACCATGCCAAAAGGGTCACTTTCCTACACATGTCCAATATAAAAGCATCTTGTAGGACAAAGGACATTAGAGGGGATTCCAGCCAGACAGAACTTCCATCCATGCTGCATGCTGGTTTTCGATAGGGGTAGGTGGCGACCTTTGCTCCGCTGGCAGAGCTAACAGAGTTTTTAGCACTCTGTGCTCTGCTTGGAGTTCACCAAACAGCTCCACTAGCCCTGCCAGCGGAGCGGAACTCACCACAGCCCAGTTATGGGTCACACAGTGCAGCATCACTAAACAGCCATTTATTTCTGCACCTCTCATTGACAAGTCTTTTCCTTTTCCAGAAGATATTGACACCTCTGGGACAGGTGCTATTCTGTCCCAAAGAGAACCTGAAAAGAAAGTGTTTGCATCCAGCTGTCTTCTATTCATTTACTCAATCAAAAAAAAAAAAAAATCTATAATGGCAAAGTATTTGCCATAAAAGATCCTTTTTCCCACACAGTCAATACTTTGCTGATGATACTTTGATGTCATGAAAGAAGAAGCCATTTGGATGGATCACTAGAACTTAGGACCTAATTTAGAGTTTGATGGATGGGATACTCCATCACAAATGTGATTGATATCTCGTCCACGATTTTACAAATTGCATATGATATAATTATTTGTAATACAGCAGATGGGATGCCTGCCATGTCTGTGATGGAGTATGCCGTCAACCAAACTCTAAATCATGCCCTTAGTCGCTATGTGGAAAACCTAAGCATATATATGGATATTTTTTCAGTTCCATTTTAGAATCAGTTACAGTCCAGAAATATGACATGGGAAAGCTGACACATTTCCCAACATCCAGGAGGTAACTGAAGTGAATCACTCTGTGCCTCTGATCTTTTCTTTGGACGTGAACACACAAGGGAACATGATTTTTATACATTCTTGTTCACGAAGACTAAAATTCTTGAAATGTGTGACTGGATCTAACAGAAACCTACATTAAAGAACCAAGTACAAGATCGTTCATGACAAGATGAAATGTTCTACATACCTATTGAAGAGCTACAAACTAAGAAAATTGTGAAAGCGTGGAACTACTGGAATTTATCACAGCAGTCTAAAGATTGTTAGCACTTCTTTAGTACCTAACTGATGAGTGGGTGGTGGTGGCTGTGGCGTCTGTGTGAGGCAAGGCTTGTGGGATAATACAGTGGTGGTCGTCTGGTCCATGCCATTGGACAAGTACATATTGGAAAGAGGAAGGAATATGCAACTGTGAGCCTAATTTAAGATTGCATCTGTGAGTTTCAGGTGGTCTTAATAAAGTAACACTGCTTTTTTGTGTTAACACTGGCAAAAATAGCATAGGTAGGTATTGAGACATTATTACCTTTCCTGGCAACATTGCGATTTGGTGTTTTTTAGGCCTCGCCTACCAGACAGCACTTGGTGACCAAACCAAAAATGTACAGATGGCATAAAGCCTACCTTTTGAGTACTATTTGTTTTTTTTTTGTCTCTCTCACTTGCTTACTTTTTATTTGATGGCCTGCCTTCCACTTCTTAGGCCTGATTCACAACCTACACTTTGTAGTAAGTGTTGCAGTATTACAGTAGTGCTATAAAGGTTACTACAAGGTGTTATTCACAAAATGCACTTTTATAGTAACATACATTAAAAAAAATCTTCAGGTGGATTATTTTAGAAACTTCAGAAAAAGTATTTTAATTTAATTTAATATATTCCAATTAATTAAAGTTTTGATTTAAAATGAGTTTAACTGTGCTGTTACATTTGTTTAGGGTCACGCCTGCGAGAGTATGCACGAGCTCATACATCTTGCTTGAGAGATATTTATGTTAACAAAAAAAGGGACTGGAGCCCTCCCATTGCTTACAATTTGTTGGCCTGGCATTCTTCTTTACATCCTCGCAGTTCATCACTGCAGGTATGGCATCATTCCTGTTACTCTCTGTGGCGCAGGGACCAAGCACTAATTGATTCAACTTAATCAGTGCCCGTCTGCTGCTCCTAATGTGACTGAGGTACTATTTTGATCTTTTTAACTTCTAGTGCCTTGCAAACAGAAGGCATGTGACTCGCAAAAACATGCCCAGCAGGACAAAAAAAAAGTAAAAGTTGTATTTTTTCTAATTAACTTTCTTTTATTTTGCCAAGTCTTCTTTTCTCACTTTTCACTCGTGGTTTGTTTTTGCTTGTGGGTACTGTTCTCAAATGGTGACAATTATTTTGTTCTAAATAATGCAAAGCAACACTATTTATTTGCTATGTGTGATTTTCAAAGCTATGTTTTGACATATAATCGTGCACTACACTCAGTTTACCCCACTCCAGTCAAGCCAGTACACCCCACCTCAATCCACCCCACTGAATCCAATCCGCTCCAGATCAATCCAATCTAACCCACTAATCCCAGTCCAATCCACTCCAATCCTCTCAACCCACCTCACTCCAATCCAAAGCAATCTGACCCACTCCAATCCGAAACAATATGCCCACTCCAATCTGCCCCATTCCAATCCAAAACAATTTCCTCCACTCCAATCTGCCCCACTCCGATCCAAAACAATTCTCTCCACTCACATCTGCTCCAATCAAATCTAAAACAATCCACCCCACTCCAATGTGCAGCACTCAAATCCAGCCCACCAGTCCAGCCTAATCCAATCCACTCACTCACATCCATTCCGCTCACTCCAATCCAATGCATTGCAACCCAATCCACCCTCACTCTAAAAATTACAACCCACTCCATTTATACCATCCCACTCAACTTCAGTCCACCCAACCCGACTCTAGTCCCTAACCCAATCCAATCTACTTCAGTCTAATACGCATTACCCTAATCCAGTCCACCCCAGCCCAAACCAATCCACCCCAATCCGATCAACTCCAATCCACCCCACTCAATCCAATACACCTCACTCTAATCCAATCCAATTTACCCCTCTCCAATCCAATCCTCTCCCATACACCCTATCCACACCAATCCATTCTACCCCACCCCATTCCACCCCTCTCCAATCCAATCCACCCCAATCCATCCACCACACTTCAATCCACCACATTCCACACAATCCACCCCCTCTCCAGTCCATCCCATCCCAATCCAATTCCTCCATCCCATTTCAGTCCACCTGATTCCAATCTAACCTACCCTATCTAGTCCACCCCATTCCAATTCACCCAAGTCCAATCTACCCCACTCCAGTCAAATCCATCCCGCTCCACTCTACCCCACTCCAAACTACCCCACTCCAAGCCACCCCACTCTAATCCAAAACACCCTAATTCAGCCCACCCTCACCCCATTTTGACCCACCCCACTCAAATCCAATTCACCCCATCCAGTCCATGTACTCCATTCCACACCCCTCAATCCACCACACGCTACTCCAATCCAGTCCAACCCACTCTATTCGAATCCAATCCACTCCACTACTTCGATCCACTCCAAACCACTCCAGCTGACTTCACTCTATTCCACCCCTCCACTATATGCCAGTCCACTCTACAACACTCTACCACTGAGCCACTGACCTCTACAGACCTTTACTCACCTCTATAACACTCTACTCCCCCTACTCCACTCTGTGACTCTCTACGCCAACAAAATCCACTCTACAACAATCTGCTCAATGACACTCCACACCACCAACTTTTAGTCATGCTGAACAGCAACCACACTGCTGTAGAACATGACAAAAACACATTGCCTAAGCCAATAGCTTTGGTATAGACGAGGCTTATTGGCTTTGTCAATTCTTGTTCTATTGTTTCTACATTTAAAGTAAATATGTTTTATGTTATTTTATGCACATTTGTATCACCTGGGAGGGAGTCCTAGTGCTGAGCAGGTGTGAGACTAGCCAAACCTAAGGCCAAGTGGGACTACTAGAGAAACCAGGCCTTCAGCTTCTTGGAAATTCAAGAAGTGAGGAGGAGGCTGCTATGTGTAGAGGTAGGTCACTCCAGGCTTTAAGAGCTACAAAGGAGAAGGCTAGACCCTGGGATATCAGTTTGTCTACATGTGGGAGGTGTGTAAGTAGGATTACTGATGAGTGGATGTGTCTGGAAGAGTGGTGGACAAAGATCTGATTGTTGAGATATGCTGGGCCAGCGTTATGTAGTGCTTTGAAAGTGTGGGTGAGGAGTTTCAATGTTACTTCTTTGTGTATGGAAGCCAGTAGAGCTCCTTCTGGCATGGTGTAATGTGAGTGCAGCATGGTAAGTGGAAACGGATTCTGCCCACTGAGTTTTTTTTGGTGTGGTTTGCAGCCTTTTGGTACGCTTTTTGTTGATCCTGGAATAGAGGGTGTTTGTGTACTCCATCTTGCTTGTGACAAGA
This sequence comes from Pleurodeles waltl, assembly GCF_031143425.1. Taxonomy (NCBI): domain Eukaryota; kingdom Metazoa; phylum Chordata; class Amphibia; order Caudata; family Salamandridae; genus Pleurodeles; species Pleurodeles waltl. Next base: position 1,075,452,519 of record NC_090449.1, on the reverse strand, counting down.
GCATGTGTGACAGTTTTCCAGGCAGGCACTGTCTGGAAGCCATTTGAAAATATTCCTCCGTATTATGGGTTTGGAAGCATGAGGCTCTGATGGAGTTCGCTTGGACGTTCATGTCGAGAATGCTATTGATGACAATCCTGAGGTTCTTGGCATGGATGGTGGGAGTGGGTATTGGTCCTAGCTCTGCTGGCCACCAGGTGGAGTCCAATGGTGAAGTGCTTTTTCTGAAAATCACAATTTGGGTCTTGTCAGAGTTCAGCTTTAGACAGTTGGTATTCATCAAGTGGGTGATATCTGCTGTGCAGACATTTATTTAATTTGGATATAGGGTGCCTTGCCTATGAGGGAGACAGTGGGTTGCGTGCTGTTGCTGTAGGAAAGGACATTGATGTAGTGAGAGTGGATGATGCTGGCTAGAGGCATCAGAAATGCACTGAAGAGGGTTAGGCTCAGGGAGGATTCTTGTGGGACTCTGTAGGTGAGGTTCTGATTAAACGGGGTGTATGGTGCCAGGCTGACTGACTGGGACCTTCCAGTGAGGATGGAATAGATCCATCAGGCTGCATGTCCTTGGATTCCCAAGCATTGGATGAGAAATGGGTGGGAGACCATGTCAAATGCTGCAAAAAGGTCCAGGAGGATGGGGGTGCTGTCTCCTGTTTATAGAGTCATGCAGATATCATCTGTGACAGAAATGAGAGCAATTTCCATGCTGTGGTTGAATCTGAAGCCAGACTGAATGTTGTCAAGGAACTGATGATCATTGAGGTATTTAGTGAGACGTCTGCTTGTGATTTTGTCAAAGACATTGGCCAGGAATGATTGCAGAGATATTGGTCTGTAGTTGGTGAGCACTGAAAGGTTTGTAAACAGTTTCTTCAGCAATGGGAGAACAGTTGTATGTTTCCAAGCATTTGAGATAGTCGCAGAAGAAGTGGAGGCATTCAAAATGGGTGGGAGCATTATTCTGATGGGTTGCAGTCCTCTGAAGTAGGCGTGGTGGATGCACGCATCTGAAGGGGCCCCTGAGTGGATGGATGTCATGGTGGTGGAGGTGTCTTCTGGGGTGATTACGGACCACGTAGTAACGTATAAAATGAATGCAGATAATGCCGGTCCCCTTTGGTAAATGTAATTTTTTTTGCATTCACATTTACAAACTACAAGTTTAATTTTACTAATGATAATTTTACGATTGCTGAGATTCCATCCATAAAAAGATGTGCATGTCCTTTATTTTCATGTGTGGAGTTTTCCGCCCTGTCTACAGAATCACCGCAATCAAAAAGTTACTGTTATTAAAATTAAGCTTGTAGTTTGTGAATACCAAAACAATAATAAACTTGCACAAAAGTATACATTTACCTTTGTGAATCAGGCTCAAAGTTAAAACAAACATGTAGAACTACTACAAATGTATAAGCTACACATGAAGGGTACCACAATAGTGTAGGCTACTCCAAAAGGGTAAGTTACTACAAAAGTGCAGTTCGTGAATACCGAAAAGTAGTAAACTTACTCAAAAGTGTAAGTTATCTTTGTGAATCAGCCACTTATGTCTGCCCCTTTCTTGGAGCACAACTTTTTACCATAATTATTATTAGGTGACCTCTCTCCTTCCATTGCTCAGTTAGGGAACTGTTTTTTGATTACTCTATGAGGATGAATTAGTTTTCAGGACCTCTACCACGAGTGGTGCTTCTTCCAATACCACCAAATGCCCAGAACCCCTCATTCCTAAGTGCTCCCCGCCACTCCCTCTCTCACAGCCGTGCTCTCTTACTCATTTGCACCCATATTTCATCGTGCATGCTCGTGCTCAGTGAATGATGCGTCGCCATTGCTATGCGCGCAGCTTGAAATGATGCTTTTTTTGTGCTGATGGTGCACAGCATTATCAAAAAGCATTTTTTTTTGTACTGATGCTGTACAGCATCACCTAAAAGCATTTGTAGAGCCAAAAGGCCTGGCACTGGCTGCCAGATTTTGGTTTATTTACTGCTTGCTTTCTTATGTCATAGCTTTTGTAAAATGTTATTGTTGAAGGAGCTGTCAGACCTTAGCCAATAAAAAAAAAGGACCAAAAGCAAAATTATCTTTTTAATCCCACAAGAGAAAGAAATAAATAAAAAAATAGAAAGAGTATAAGTTAATGCAAAAGAGTTTCAAAAGAACAAAATCTGGCGGCTGTGAAAGAGCAGCAGTCAGAAAAGCAAAACACTTCAAACGAATTTACAACAGCATTGGCAGGAGATGGCATTTGAGGTAGATGAGCATTAGAAGCCTCCTGCTATCACATCAGGCTCTAAACACAAAGGCAACACTAAAATAATTATAAAGTCACAACAAAAACACTGGCGCTGGGGGGGAGCTGCCTTGTGTGCGGATGCGCTGCTTGGGAGATAGCACACTGCAGTCACTCAGTGTGGAGTTCACCAGTGGATGAAGGGGACTGACCCTCTGCCCATGCTGTACACTGTAGTGAGTGGAACTAACATATGAATAACACAACAAGGCACCAATGGATGCTGAACGACTCCCTATGGAAGAGTGCTATACACATTTTAGAAAAATCAAAAGGTCTTGGTAACGCGGCACGACAGACCTACTGAATAACGGAAGACTGCTGGTGACAAGCTCCTTCAGGTGGCGCTGGAGCGCTTCCAGGCGCTGCCGTGTTTGCTGTGCGCAGCCTTGCGCCGGGAGGCGTGGCCTGGGCTGGGTGCCAGCAGCAGGCAGAGTTCACCGCCCATGCTGTCAGTGCCCCTATAAGTGGCGCCCTGGGCGCCCTGTGCAGCAGTCCATCCCGGTCCAGGGCACAAGGAGCAGCGGCGGAGAGGCGAGGGCGCTCCGGTGAGGTCACTTGTGGGGGGCTGTTTCACCTTTTTATTTATTTGTTTCAGTTTTATAGGTGCTCTGGTTATTGTTTAATTTGAAAAGATGAAATGTTAGTCAAAACCTAGGGCGAGGGAAGGTTACTGTAGAAGACACTGGGGACTTGGGTTTCTAAAGCCCAATTGCCCCCCTGAAAGTTTGCAATGTCCAGGTGGCCACTCGTTTTCCAAGACTAACTGCCCTGGGGCGTTTCATTTCACCCGAATTTCTTTGCACAGTCCCCACCCTTACCGAGTCACCAGGTGACTGCGACGAGCAGGATGTGGTCTGGTGCCCACCCTTCCAACCTTGGGTGAAGCCCAGGCTTCCAGTCCCGGCGTCTACAGTTTACTGTGTGATCCTCAGCAAACGGATTCATCCCTCTTTCCTTGGATAGTGAGTCTTTACAACGCAATTGTGCAGTGCAATGTTTCAATTACCTGCTCCTATCCTTCCCTTCACATTCTGAGCACTGTGCTAGGCCTCGAGGGGGCACCGAGGCGTCCCATACCAAAGCGCCCAGTGTAAAGGGGGCTGCAGGACACATCTCGAATGACCCCTGGCAGGTACTACGTAAGAGTTGCGGGAGGCACATTGTGGGGTCAGCTGCCACCCTGAGGACCTTGAAAGAGGTGGCATCTCATCTGTCCATGTTGGTAGGAGAGGAAACTGAAGGCCATTATGCTGCTCACCTGAGATGCTGAGGTGTGTGGACAGAATATCAGAACCAAAAACATCAGGGACAAAACATTGGCCCGGATTTAGGAGGACCTAGCGCCTCCTTGCGCCACATTAGCGTCATTTTTTTTACGCTAATGTGGCCCAACGATGCCAATATCACCGTACCAGATTTACAAAGCGGTGCAATGCATGCATTGAGCCACTTTGTAAACCCTTGTGCCACTCGATGCCTGCGCCAGGCATAATGTATGGAAGGGGTGCATTCTCCGTTAGGGGGCTGAAAAAATGGCACAAAGAAATCTAACATTTATTTCTGCAATTTTAACGCCTGCTCAGAGCAGGTGTTAAAACGGGGCTTCCATTGGTTACAATGGGCCCCTATGTACTGTTCGGGGTTAGCACCAAACTTTTGGCGCTATTCCTGAACAGTACATCAATACCGTCAAAAACGTTGATGCTATTGCCCCCAACCTCGTGCCATGGTGACCCGTATTCTAAATACGGAGCACACGTGGTGACGTTAGGGGAGCGCTAAGGGGCGAAAGAAAAGTGCAGCTGCACTGGGTGTAGAGTCACTTCTCTTAACCCCTTCGCTGCCAGGCATTTTCCTCCTCAGATGCCAAGCATTTTTTCGGCTATTTGGGGCAGTTTGCGCTCAGGCCCTCATAACTTTTTCTCCACATAAGCTACCCACGCCAAATTTGCGTCCTTTTTTTCCAACATCCTAGGGATTCTAGAGGAACACAGACTTTGTGGGTTCCCTTGAAGGAGACCAAGAAATTAGCCAAAATAAAGAGAAAATTTTGTTTAAAAAAAAAAAAATGGGAAAAAAGGGTTGCAGAAGAAGGCTTCTGTTTTTTTTCCCTGAAAATGGCCTCAACAAAGTGTTTGTGGTGCTAAAATTACCATCTTCCCAGCTTTCAGGAACAGACAGAGTTGAATCAGAAAACCCAATTTTTCAACACCATTTTGGCATTTTACTTGGACATTCCCCATTTTTACTATTTTTTGCGCTTTCAGCCTCCTTTCAGTTAGTGACAGAAATGGGTGTGAAACCAATGCTGGATCCCAGAAAGCTAAACATTTCTGAAAAGTAGGCAGAATTCTAAATTCAGCAACAGGTAATTTGTGTAGATCCTACAATGTTTTTCTACAGAAAATAACAGTTGAAATAAAAATAAATATTGAAATTGAGGTGAAAAAAACAGCCATTTTTCTCCACTTTTACACTGTAACTTTTTCCTGCGATATCAGATTTTTTAAAGCAATATACCGTTATGTCTACTTGTCTCTTCTGGTTGTGGGGATATATAGGGGTTGTAGGTTCATCAAGAACCCTAGGTACCCAGAGACAGTAAATGAGCTGCACCTTGGAATGGGTTTTCATTCTATACCGGGTATACAACAATTAACTTGCTGAAATATAAAGATTGAAAAATAGGTATCAAGAAAACCTTTGTATTTTCAAAATAGGCACACGATAAGGTGTTGAGAAGCAGTGGTTATTTGCACATCTTTGAATTCCGGGGTGAATTGCAGGGCATGTCTCAAATAGACGTCTTTTTTTATACACTGTCTTACATTTGGAAGGAAAAAATGTAGAGAAAGACAAGGGGCAATAACATTTGTTTTACTATTCTGTGATCCCCCAAGTCTCCCGATAAAAATGGTACCTCACTTGCGGAGGCCGAATTCTCGCGACAGGAAACCCAACATGAACACGTCACATTTTTACATTGAAATCTGATGTGTTTTTTGCAAAGTGCCTAGCTGTAGATTTTGGCCTCCAGCTAACCCGGCACCTAGGGAAAACAACCAAACCTGTGCATTTTAAAAAAGTAGACACCTAGGGGAATCCAAGATGGGGTGACTTGTGGGGCTCTCGCCAGGTTCTGTTACCCAGGATCCTGAGCAAACCTCAAAATTTGTTTAAAAAAACACTTTTTCCTCACATTTCGGTGACAGAAAGCTCTGGAATATGGGAGGAGCCACACATTTCCTTTAACCCAGCGTTCCCCCAAGTCTCCTGATCGAAATGGTACCTCACTTGTGTTGGTAGGCCTAGTGCCCGTGACAGGAAATGCGCAAAACACAGCCTGGACACATCACATTTTCCCAAAGAAAACAGAGCTGTGTTTTGCAAAGTGCCTAGCTGTGGATTTTGACCTCTAGCTTAGCCGGCACCTAGGGAAACCTACCAAACCTGTGTATTTTTGAAAAGTAGACACCTAGGGGAATCCAAGGTGGGGCTCTAACTAGGTTATGTCACCCAGAATCCTTTGCAAACCTCAAAATATGGCCAAAAAAACCACTTTTTTCCTCACATTTCGGTGACAGAAAGTTCTGGAATCTGAGAGGAGCCACAAATTTCCTTCCACCCAGCGTTTCCCCAAGTCTCCCGATAAAAATGGTACCTCACTTGTGTGGGTGGCCCAGGTGCCTGCAACAGAAAAAGGGCAAAAATCTGTAGAGATTAAGGGAATAGCACAGTGAGTTGATAAGCACATATTTTTCTTTTATACATCTTTAGGCTGACTCTGCATTGGGGACCCACACAAGTGAGGTATCATTTTACTTGGGAGACTAAGGGGAATGCTGGGCGGGAGGAAATTTGTGCCAGAGCGGTGATCCTACAAAGAAAAGTGAGGAAAATATGCTTTTTTAAGCACATTTTGAGGTTTGCAGAGGGGAATGGGTAAGAAAATGTTGGGGGATCCATGCAAGCCACACATCCCTGGACTCCTTGTGGTGTCTCGTTTTAAAAAATGTCTGGGTTTGGTAGGTTTCCCTAGATGAAGGCCGCACCCGGGACCAAAAACATATGTTCCCCCCCAAACACAGGTAGTTTTGTCATAGATCATTTTGATGTGTCCACGTACGTCTGTGATGTTCCAAACACTAAAATTGTGAAAAGAAATACACTTAGGGTATGTTAAAAAGACCCATCACCAATCAACCAAGTTGGTGGCATGCTTCATCAATGGGGTCCCACCCGAGACACCTAGCTTGTAACGGGTGTGGTGCGACGACCAATTACAGCGGAGCAGGTTTTGTCATTTTTACCACACACACTGGTTGGATTTGGCACAAGGGTGAGTGATGGTTCAGTAGATAAAATTTTATTAACAGGAGATTTCACAAAAGTGAAATGCACTGTTAATAACTGAAAGACCAAAAAACTGAACCAATGACTCACAGCTCGTGAACTGTAAAGACTCGTCAAGGCACCAACCGCTTTACAGTTCATTCACACACCTTTCATACATAACATGCACAAGACCATTCACACTGCCAGCCGCGGCCCCAGCACATTACAACACTCGCATCAACAGACAGCGCCGTTCAAGAGCCCATCATTTTCATATGTCCACATACCTGATACAGCAATCACACCAGCTGATGGGAGTGTGTGCACTGGTGTTTTGCTGGTGCCGCCAGCCAAGCGTCACCCACGCACATGTCCAGCCAAGCCCCACCCCACACACAACGCCAGCTAAGTGCCACCCCACACACACCGCCAGCCAAGAGCCACTCCACACATACAGCCAGCCAAGTGCCACTCCATGCACACCGTCAGACAAGAGCCACTATCATTGTACATAAATCTAAGGACAATTTCACACACAATCCTGCATTTAGTACACCACCTACAAACATGTAATTAGTGACCTATGTATAGTGCATGCGTGTAATGGTGTCCCCGCACTCACAAAGTCCGGGGAATTTGCCCTGAACAATGTGGGGGCACCTTGGCTAGTGACAGGGTGCCCACACACTAAGTAACTTAGCACTCAACCTTTACTAGGTAAAGGTTAGACATATAGGTGACTTATAAGTTACTTAAGTGCAGTGGTAAATGGCTGTGAAATAACGTGGACGTTATTTCACTCAGGCTGCAGTGGCAGGCCTGTGTAAGATTTGTCAGAGCTCCCTATGGGTGGCAAAAGAAATGCTGCAGCCCATAGGGATCTCCTGGAACCCCAATACCCTGGGTACCTCAGTACCATATACTAGGGAATTATAAGGGTGTTCCAGTATGCCAATGTGAATTGGTGAAATTGGTCACTAGCCTGTTAGTGACAATTTGGAAAGCAAAGAGAGAGCATAACCACTGAGGTTCTGGTTAGCAGAGCCTCAGTGAGACAGTTAGTCATCACACAGGGAACACATACAGGGCACACTTATGAGCACTGGGGCCCTGGCTGGCAGGGTCCCAGTGACACATACAACTAAAACAACATATATACAGTGCAATATGGGGGTAACATGCCAGGCAAGATGGTACTTTCCTACACAACCCCCCCCAAACAAAGGACAATAAGACTAGCCATGGCCTGATGAGTCTTCATTGTCTAAGTGGAAATATCTGGAGAGTCCATCTGCATTGGAGTGGGTACTCCCAGGTCTATGTTCCACTGTATAGTCCATTCCCTGTAGAGATATGGACCACCTCAACAATTTAGGGTTTTCATCTTTCATTTGTTTTAGCCAAAGTAGAGGTTTGTGGTCTGTCTGAACAATGAAGTGAGTGCCAAACAGGTATGGCCTCAACTTCTTCAGTGCCCAGACCACAGCAAAGGCCTCCCTCTCTATGGCAGACCAACACTTTTCTCTAGGGGTCAACCTCCTGCTGATAAAAGCAACAGGTTGATCCTGGCCCTCTAAATTTAGTTGTGATAAGACTGCCCCTACCCCTAATTCAGATGCATCAGTTTGAACAATGAATTTCTTGGAGTAACATGGGCTTTTTAGGACAGATGCAGAGCACATGGCCTGTTTCTGCTCCTCAAAAGCTTTCTAACTGTTACCTGTCCACAATACCTTTTTAGGCATTTTCTTTGAAGTGAGGTCATTAAGAGGGGCTGCTATGGAGTCATAGTTCTTTATGAACCTCCTGAAATACCCAGTGAGGCCTAAGAAGGCTCTCACCTGTGTCTGAGTTGTAGGGGGAACCCAATCTATAATAGTTTGGATTTTCCCTTGAAGTGGTGCAATCTGTTCCCCACCTACAAGGTGTCCCAGATAAACCACCTTCCCCTGCTCTATCCGGCACTTTGAAGCCTTAATAGTGAGGCCTGCCTTTTGCAGGGCCTCCAAAACTTTCCATAGGTGGACCAGGTGATCATCCCAGGTAGAGCTAAAGACAGCTATATCATCTAGATATGCTACACTAAAAGCCTCCAACCCTTGCAGGACTGTATTCACCAACCTCTGAAAAGTGGCAGGTGCATTTTTCAAACCAAAGGGCATTACTGTGAATTGGAAGTGCCCTCCAATAGTCGAAAATGCAGTTTTTGCTTTAGCACCCTCTGATAACTTGATCTGCCAATACCCTGCAGTCAAATCAAAGGTGCTTAGATACTTGGCAGATGTCAGTGTATCTATTAGCTCATCTGCCCTGGGTATAGGGTGAGCATCAGTTTTAGTTACCTGGTTGAGACCTCTGTAATCCACACAAAATCTCATTTCCCTTTTCCCATCTTTGGAATGAGGTTTTGGTACAAGTACCACAGGAGTGGCCCATGGACTTTCAGAGTGCTCAACCACTACCAGGTCAAGCATTTTCTGAACTTCTTGTTTTATGCAGTCCCTGACATGGTCAGGCTGCCTATAGATCTTACTTTTGACAGGCAAGCTGTCTCCAGTATCTATAGTGTGCTCACACCAAGAAGTGGTGCCTGGCACAGTAGAAAAGAGTTCAGAAAACTGACCCAGGAGATTTATGCAGTGGTCTTTCTGCTCAGCAGTAAGACAATGCGCCCAAACTACACCTTCCACTAGAGCATCTTGTTCTGTGGAAGAGAAGAGATCAGGGAGAGGGTCACTCTCTTCTTCCTGTCCTCCATCTGTTGCCATGAGCAGGGTGAGATCAGCCCTGTCATAGTAGGGTTTTAGGCGATTGACATGGAGCACCCTAAGGGGACTCCTGGCAGTGCCCAAGTCAACCAAGTAGGTGACTTCTCCCTTTTTCTCAACAATAATGAGGGGACCACTCCATTTGTCTTGGAGTGCTCTTGGGGCCACAGGCTCCAAGACCCACACTTTCTGCCCTGGTTGGTACTGAATCAGAACAGCCTTCTGGTCATGCCATTGCTTTTGGAGCTCTTGGCTGGCCTGAAGGTTTTTACTGGCCTTTTTCATATACTCAGCCATTCTGGATCTTAGACCAAGTACATAGTCCACTATGTCTTGCTTAGGAGCTTTTAAAGGTTGTTCCCAACCCTCCTTTACAAGTGTTAGAGGACCTCTTACAGGGTGTCCAAATAGGAGTTCAAAGGGGCTGAAGCCCACTCCTTTTTGGGGTACCTCCCTGTATGCAAAAAGGAGGCAAGGTAACAGGACATCCCATCTCCTCCGGAGTTTTTCAGGGAGTCCCATTATAATTCCTTTGAGAGTTTTGTTAAACCTCTCAACCAGTCCATTTGTTTGTGGATAATAGGGTGTGGTGAATTTGTGTGTTACACCACATTCCTTCCACATGGCCTTTAAGTAAGCAGACATAACTTTGCTACCCCTGTCTGATACCACCTCTTTTGGGAAGCCCACCCTGGAAAAGATTCCCAGGAGGGCCTTTGCCACTGCAGGAGCTGTAGTGGTCCTTAGAGGAATTGCTTCAGGATATCTGGTGGCATGGTCCACTACCATCAAAATAAACTTATTGCCTGAAGCAGTAGGAGGGTCAAGGGGGCCAACTGTGTCAACCCCTACCCTTTCAAAGGGAACCCCAACCACAGGTAGTGGAATAAGGGGTGCCTTTGGGGTGCCTCCTGTTTTGCCACTGGCTTGACAGGTGACACAGGACTTTCAAAATTCCTTTGTGTCCTCTGACATTCTAGGCCAATGAAACAGGGGGACAAGCCTATCCCATGTTTTCATTTGCCCCAAATGTCCAGCCAAGGGAATGTCGTGGGCTAGAGTTAGGAGGAACTCTCTGTATTGCAGGGGAATAACCAATCTCCTGGGTGCTCCAGATTTTGCGTCTCTTGCCTCTGTATACAAGAGGTTGTCCTCCCAGTAAACTCTGTGAGAGTCACTGACATCCCCATTTTGCTGTTTGACAGCTTGCTGTCTTAGACCCTCTAATGTGGGACAGGTCTGCTGTGCCACACTCAGCTCCTCCCTGGCAGGCCCCCCTCCACCCAAAAGCTCAGCAGTGTCTGCTTCCAGCTCCTCTGGTGAAGGTTCTGCACAGGGTGGAAATTCTTCTTCCTCAGAAGTTGAATCCACTGTAGAGGGAGGGATAGTAGGTAGTGATTTACCTTTACTAACCCTAGCTTTAGGGAGCACTTGGTCCATTGTTCCAGGATCCAAGTCACCCTGTCCTTTTTGCTGTTTGGCCTAAGCCCTTGTCAAAGAAAAAATATGCACAGGAATGCCCAGCATTGCTGCATGAGCCTCCAACTCCACTTCTGCCCAAGCTGATGTCTCTAAATCGTTCCCTAGTAGACAGTCTACAGGTAAATCTGAGGCAACCACAACTTTCTTTGGACCAGTAACCCCCCCGCCCCCAGTTGAGATTCACAACAGCCATGGGGTGGCTAAGAGTGTTGTTATGAGCATCAGTCACTTGGTACTGGTGACCAAGTAGGTTTTGTTCAGGGTGGACCAGTTTCTCTATTACCATGGTAACACTGGCACCTGTGTCCCTGAAGGCCTGAACCTCAACACCATTTATTAGGGGAAGTTGCTTGTACTTATCCATATTAAGGGGACAAGCAACCAAGGTGGCCAAATCAATGGCACCTTCAGAGACTAACACAGCCTCTGTGGTCTCCCTAACAAGACCAACCCCAACTCAATTACCAAAAGTGAGCCCAGCTACTCCCTTGGATTGGCTATTAGTAGGTTTGCTCCCACCACCACTGCTATTACTAGGGGCACTAGGTGTTTCAGTAGGGGTTGTGGTAGTGGGAGGCTTGGTGCTTTTCTTTGGACAACTGGCATCAGTTGTCCAATGGCCTTTTACTTTACATAAATAGCACCATGGTTTTCTTCACTTGATTAGAAGAGGATTTGGACCCACCACCCACACCAGAGTGTTTTTGTGGGCCTGATTAAGACTCCTTTTTAGATTTGTCCCCACCCTTGTCTGAAGACTTACCATCCTTCTTCTTGCCATCCTTGTCACCCCCTGTATGAACTTTTCTGTTCACTCTTGTTCTGACCCATTTGTCTGCCTTTCCCAATTCTTGGGGAGAGGTCAGATCTGAGTCCACTAGATATTGGTGTAACAAGTCAGACACACAGTTATTAAGAATATGCTCTCTCAGGATTAAGTTATACAGGCTTTCATAGTCAGAAACTTTACTGCCATGTAACCACCCCTCCAAGGCCTTCACTGAATGGTCAACAAAGTCTACCCAGTTTTGTGAAGACTCATTTTTGGTTTTTCTGAACTTGATCCTGTTCTGTTCAGTGGTTAAGCCATAACCATCTAGGAGTGCATTCTTTAAAACTGTAAAATTATTGGCATCACTTTCCTTCACAGTAAGGAGTGTATCCCCACCCTTTCCACTGAAAGATAGCCATAGGATAGCAGCCCACTGCCTTTGAGGGACCCCCTGTACAACACAGGCCCTCTCAAGTGCAGCAAACCACTTTTTAATGTCATCCCCCTCCTTGTAAGGGGGATCAATCTTATGCAGATTCGTAGAATCATGCTCTTTTACAGGATTACTATCTGTTATACTGCTGCTGCCACCATGGGGTCCAAACCCCAACCTCTGCCTTTCTTTTTCTAAGTCAAATGCTTCCCTGTCTAGATCCAGCAGTTGCTTTTTAAGCTTCAGCCTCGACTCTTCCACTCTCAATCTATTGAGTTCACTTTCTAACACTCTGTCATCAGGGTGGGTGGGTTGGGCATGCTTAGACACAGAAGAATGGTGTGAATGAACAGAGGGAGACGTGTCCCTAACAGTTGGCACTCTAACAACCTGGCCTAAAGGAGTGATATCCCTACTGTGATGAGAGCTCACATTAGTACCAGCCATACTAGGTGGCCTGCTAAGGGGCAGGTTGGGAAGGATCCCATCTAACACTTTTGCTGGGGCTACCCCAGAATGAGAGTGTGAACCATCAGCTAATCTGTCACCTGATGTGCCAGCTATGGCCTTATCATTTTCAATGAGCATATTAACCAACAATTCTCTAGAGGGATTCTTCCCTACCCCTAAACCTCTATCAATGCAGAGACTCCTTACACCTTTCCTGTTAAGGTGCTCATAAGCTGTGCTGGCCAGATCCAGATTTTGACCTGTACCAGACACGATAGGAAAAGGTTTAAGGGACAGAAAAAGAAAGAAAAAGTTTCAGAACTTTTTAAGAAATAGAAAAAAACTTTTTCAACTTTTAAGAAACTGTTTTGAAAGTTTAGAGGTACTTTTCAGTACTTAGCAATAGAGTAAGAGAAGAAAAGCAAAACATTTTGGTTAGGTGTACATACACTGAACTTGTTTTGTATATTTTTCTCTTATGAAAAGTACAAAATGACAAAGTGGTAAGTAGTTGCAAGTACTTATCCCATCGCTGCACAACCAATGTAGGAAGCTGGCCTGGTTTGTAGTGAGTACCAAGGGGTACTTACACTCTGCACCAGGTCCAGGTATCCCGTATTAGTGTAGAAGAGGTGTCTAGCAGCTTAGGCTGATAGAAAAGGGTAGCTTAGCAGAGCAGCTTAGGCTGAACTAGGAGACATGCAAAGCTCCCACTATAACACTGGTGTCATATGCACAATATCATAAGAAAACACAATACACAGATATACTAAAAATAAAGGTACTTTATTTTTATGACAATATGCCAAAAGTATCTCAGTGAATACCCTCAGTATGAGGATAGCAAATATATACAAGATATATGTACACAATACCAAAAATATGCAGAAATAGCAAAAGGAAGTAATGCAAGCAATGTACAGTCACAATAGATTGCAATGAGAGCACATAGGTATAGGGGCAACACAAACCATATACTCCAAAAGTGGAATACGAACCACGAATGGACCCCAAACCTATGTGAGCTTGTAGAGGGTCACTGGGACTGTAAGAAAACAGTGAAGGTTAGAAAAATAGCCCAACCCAAGACCCTGAAAAGTAGGTGTAAAGTACACCTAAGTTCCCCAGAGAGCACAGAAGTCGTGATAGGGGAATTCTGCAAGAAAGACCAACACCAGCAAAGCAAAAACAATGGATTTCCAGACGAGAGTACCTGTGGAACAAGGGGACCAAGTCCAAGAGTCACACTCAAGTCGGGAGTGGGCAGATGCCCAGGAAATGCCAGCTGTGGATGCAAAGAAGCTGCCACCGGATGGTAGAAGCTGTGGATTCTGCAAGAACGAAGAGGACTAGGAACTTTCCCTTTGGAGGATGGATGTCTTACATCGTGAAAAAGCTTTCAGAGGTGTTCCCACGCAGAAAGACTGCAAACAAGCCTTGCTAGCTGCAAGGGTCGCAGTTAGGGTTTTTGGATGCTGCTGTGGCCCAGGAGGGACCAGGATGTCGCCAATTGTGTGAGGAGATAGAGGGGACACCCAGCAAGACAAGGAGCCCACTCAGAAGCAAGCAGCACCTGCAGAAGTGCAGGAACAGGCACTATGAAGAAGAGTGAACCGGAGCTCACCCGAAGTCACAAAAGAAGGTCCCACGATGCCGGAGGACAACTCAGGAGGTCGTGCAATGCAGGTTAGAGTGTCGGGGACCCAGGTTTGGCTGTGCACAAAGGGAATCCTGGAAAAGTGCACAGGAGCCGGAGCAGCTGCAAATCACGCGGTGCCCAGCAATGAAGTCTAGCGTGGGGAGGCAAGGACTTACCTCCACCAAACTTGGACTGAAGAGTCACTGGACTGTGGGAGTCACTTGGACAGAGTTGCTGAGTTCCAGGGATCACGCTCGTCGTGCTGAGAGGGGACCCAGAGGACCGGTGATGCAGTCTTTTGGTGCCTGCGGGTGCAGGGGGACGATTCCGTTGACCCACAGGAGATTTCTTCGGTGCTTCTAGTGCAGAGAGGAGGCAGATTACCCCCCACAGCATGCACCACCAGGAAAACAGTAGAGAAGGCGGCAGGATCAGCGATACAATTTTGCAGTAGTCGTCTTTGCTACTTTGTTGCGGTTTTGCAGGCGTCCAGAGCAGTCAGCGGTCGATTCCTTGGCAGAAGGTGAAGAGAGAGATGCAGAGGAACTCTGATGAGCTCTTTTATTCGTTATCTAAAGAATTCCCCAAAGCAGAGACCCTAAATAGCCAGAAAAGGAGGTTTGGCTACTTAGGAAGGAGGATAGGCTAGCAACACAGGTAAGAGCCTATCAGAAGGAGTCTCTGACGTCACCTGCTGGCACTGGCCACTCAGAGCAGTCCAGTGTGCCAGCAGCACCTCTGTTTCCAAGATGGCAGAGGTCTGGAGCACACTGGAGGAGCTCTGGGCACCTCCCCTGGGAGGTGCAGGTCAGGGGAGTGGTCACTCCCCTTTCCTTTGTCCAGTTTCGCGCCAGAGCAGGGCTGGGGGATCCCTGAACCGGTGTAGACTGGCTTATGCAGAGATGGGCACCATCTGTGCCCATCAAAGCATTTCCAGAGGCTGGGGGAGGCTACTCCTCCCCAGCCCTGACAACTTTTTCCAAAGGGAGAGGGTGTAACACCCTCTCTCTGAGGAAGTCCTTTGTTCTGCCTTCCTGGGCCAAGCCAGGCTGGACCCCAGAAGGGCAGAAAACTGTCTGAGGGGTTGGCAGCAGCAGCAGCTGCAGTGAAACCCCTGGAAAGGTAGTTTGGCAGTACCCAGGTCTGTGCTAGAGACTCGGGGGATCATGGAATTGTCTCCCCAATGCCAGGATGGCATTGGGGTGACAATTCCATGATGTTAGACATGTTACATGGCCATGTTCGGAGTTACCATTGTGACGCTATACATAGGTAGTGACCTATGTATAGTGCACGTGTGTAATGGTGTCCCCGCACTCACAAAGTCCGGGGAATTTGCCCTGAACAATGTGGGGGCACCTTGGCTAGTGCCAGGGTGCCCACACACTAAGTAACTTAGCACCCAACCTTTACCAGGTAAAGGTTAGACATATAGGTGACTTATAAGTTACTTCAGTGCAGTGGTAAATGGCTGTGAAATAACGTGGACGTTATTTCACTCAGGCTGCAGTGGCAGGCCTGTGCAAGAATTGTCAGAGCTCCCTATGGGTGGCAAAAGAAATGCTGCAGCCCATAGGGATCTCCTGGAACCCCAATACCCTGGGTACCTCAGTACCATATACTAAGGAATTATAAGGGTGTTCCAGTATGCCAATGTGAATTGGTGAAATTGGTCACTAGCCTGTTAGTGACAATTTGGAAAGCAAAGAGACAACATAACCACTGAGGTTCTGGTTAGCAGAGCCTCAGTGAGACAGTTAGTCATCACACAGGGAACACATATAGGGCACACTTATGAGCACTGGGGCCCTGGCTGGCAGGGTCCCAGTGACACATACAACTAAAACAACATATATATAGTGAAATATGGGGTAACATGCCAGGCAAGATGGTACTTTCCTACAGTCTGTACACGGGGTTATGTCTCCATCTCCTATTCATCCGCAGCAGTAGCAATCTATATGGCAAAAGAGTGAGGAGCCAGTCACAAACTGAACAATGGGGCTACAACAGAGGATTGCATGCTGTTAACTTGTAATGGGTTAGTGTGGATTGTCCAATATGTCCGAATTTAAACAGTGCTGCAGCAATTATCCAGGGCTTGACCCCCCCCACTGAAATGGCGTCTTCCTGTCCTGTGTGGAGGGACAGGTGGAAGTGAGTTAATTCCGCTGACGTTGTGCGCCATTGCAGGAGGCGGTCAGGAACTGCAGTGCAATGCCTCATTGGTTATATTTGGGCCCTATGGGTTACAGTGGGTAATAATGATCTACGCCGGCGGTGACTGTACGCACCGCTGCGGACGTGACCTCCATTTTATATCAGATTCCTTACTTGCTACCTGATCTTCAAAAGGAGAGGACCTACACTGCATGTGCTGCTGTGACCTGTGTCTGGAACCTACCATGGCCCGTGTGACTGGGGAAAGGGCCCCTGCCTTCACTTCGGCGGAGTTGGTGAGACTGGTAGATGGGGTCCTACCCCCAGTATGGACTGCTGTATTGGCCTCCAGACCAAGAGGTGAGTACGTTGTTGGCACGCTGCATGTGGCATGAATAGATGGAGTGGTGTGTGTGAAGGCCTCGTGTATGGGGGGTGGGTGGATGTCCTCTGGGTGGCGTATTGGTTGTGTGCTGGGCCATGTGTGTGGAAATGGTGATGTGAAGGGGAATGGTGGGCCATAAGTGTAACAGGCAGGACTGTCTGACTAATACTATTTTCCTGTGTGCATTTCCTCTGCAGGTCAGTTCCCCTCAAAAGAAGGGTACATGACATGTCATCACCAAGGACTGGCGAACCCTGTGGGTCTACAGCAGGTGGAGCACCCACTGTTGGAAACAGTGGTAGGACCCGAGATGCTGGGCACGGAAGTCGGCTGAGGCCCAGCTGGGGACAGCCTCCTAACAAGGAAGGGGTGCCCCGGTCCCACTGATGGCCCGCATACTTGCGGTGGCCTATCCAGAGCTGGATGGGCTTTTGAGGGCGTCACAGCAGCCACAAGGGGGTGAGTACAGTACCCATCATTACTACTAATGCCTGGTGGGGTGGTATCCGGGTGGTGGATGTGTGTCAGTGGGGGCCCCTAGGCCATGCCTGACACTGCAGGGTAGGTCCCCTGGTGGATAGGGTTTTGAAGGGATATTCCTGCTATCTAGGCATCCACTACTGGTCCGGGCTGCATGGGTCCCAGGTGTGCTGGATTTGCCGGTGTGTGCCCCTCCCCATGCCTTGGTGCCTAGCAATATCACTGGTAGTGCAATGCATAGTGCGTAGGCCTGTTCCCTGTGTGTAAGGGTGCTGTGTACGTCAACCGTAGTATTGGTGCACTCACTGACCAACTGTATCCTTTGTCTCACCCCCCCTTCTTTTTTTGCCACCTTGTTGTTATGTGCATTAGCATCATCTGGCGGAGGAGCAGAGGCACCGTCGACGGAGAGAGCTGCATACCACAGGACCCAGGAGGCCGACTCCTCTGATGGGGAGGGCACCAGAGAGATGGAGGGCGAGCACCACGGCAGAGACTGGAAGGGACAGTTCTGACACCGATACCTCCTCTGATGGAAGCTCCCTGGTGGTGGTGGACACCTCTGTGACCACCCCAGCTACAGGTACAGCTGCCACCCCCGTACCAGCACCGCCCTCCCAGCAGCCCCTCATCGAGTTGCCCGTGCCAACTCACCCAGGAGGGTGGGCATCACCTTTGCCCCAGTTGGTAGATAAGAACTGAAAATCTATGCACAGAATGCTGTACGGGGAAATGTTTGACGTAGCTTCCTCAACGCAGCTGATAAATGATGCGCCACCAACTTTGTGGCTAAAATCGACACTCCACCGCCATTGCGGCTGGTAGATCAATGCTGATAGGCTGGAGAAACGATGTGCAACACCCAAAGTGTCTGATGTTAACGATGCAAGCCCCCATGCAGTGTGGTTTCTTGACACCGTGCAACCGGATTTTAACACAACATCGCTGGGTGCGGAAAATCAACGCAAAGCCTGCCCGAACCTGAGGTGCCCATCCAGGATCAGCTAATCGCTGTCTTGTGGGATGGAAGAAACGACCCACGCCGACACGACTAGATGAGGAACAACGCATGGTCTTGCTTGCAGGTGAGAAATTGACGCATTGCTGGCCTTTTGCGACGCACACTCACCCGTGCGGTATTTTAGTGCAATAATAGCATTCTTACTGTTTTCCAAGGATTAAGCGGGCCATTATGACCCTGGCGTTGAGTGTTAACGTGGAGATATGACTGCCAACAGGCTGGTAGAACATTCCACCACATTATGAGAATGGTGGGTTGGCTGCAGCTAACCTGCCACCTCTCGAATCATACCGCCATGGCGGGTTCAGCCACCGGGCCGGAGATGTCAATCTCCAGCCCTGCGGCCGGCATAGTACTGCTGGAGGCATTATGAGCCTGCCATCCACCATGGTTTTTGTTAGCAATGCCACGAAAACCATGGCAGTAGACCCTACCAGTGACAGGGAATTCCTTCACTGTCACCGATAGGCTGCTCCCCCACCCTCCCCAACACTCACCAGATGACCCCCACCCCCTCCGTCCAAACTCCCCTCTTCACACCACATCCGATCCTCACACACACCACCCTCTCCGATCCTCACCCCCGATCCTCACACACCACGCACCACGCATTCATATACACATACTTCCAGACATGCTTGCACACATTTTTACACACAATCACACTGACATGCAGGCACGCACTCACTTCACCATTCTTACACGCATTCACTCACACGCATACAACCACGCAAACAACACAACACACACATGCATTCACACACACATTCATGGACACAACTAGACAAACACACACACAACACCCCCCACTAACCTACCCCCCACCCCCTCCCCTGTCGGAAGCCCGACTTACCTTTGTCGAGGAGGTCTTCCGGCAGGGAACGAGAAGGGGCGCTTCTACGGCCAGCAGCGCCCGCCAACAGAACACCGCCAGACCGTATCACAGGTCATGATACGGCCGGTGGCGTTCATCGGGCGTGACGGTGCTAGTGGTAGCAGTGCCAGCTTACCACCATCCACCAGTATGATCACTACCGGATTTCCACCCTTCTTTTGGCGGAAGTCCAGCAGTGATCATAATATGGCGGACGGATGGTAGCCGCGGTGACGGTATTTTGGAGGCCCTCACCATGGCGGTAGGCTGTTTTCACAGCTAATGTCAAAATGAGGGCCTAAGACTCTTATTATTTTTTAAATGTATATCTTGACTTGTGTATGTCAGATTTTCATCATTTTGGGCTTGTTTTGTTTAGATAAATATTACCTATTTTTCTAAACCTGTGTTGTGTCATTTTGTAGTGTTTTCACTGAGTTACTGTGTGTGCCAAGCTACCAAGTGGGTGAATGGGGGTTAACTAAGGGTGATTCACCTTTACCCTGACTACATTAAGGGTCCTTGCTTGGACAGTGGGTAACCTGACTGCAAACCAAAGACCCTCGCACAGGCCCATGTTCCATGCACCCACCGCGAACACTGCGGAGGTCGCTCTTTCTCCCAACTCGCCGCCAGATCCTGGAAATACCTCTCCATCCACATGCACACCTCCCCCTCCCTGGAAGATTTTAGAAAGCAGCTTAAAACTTGGCTTTTCGACTGCCAGCAACAGTCTGATTAGGCTAGCTGCACCTCCCCCCGAGTGCCTGGAGGACCCTTGGGGTGAAAGTTTGAGCTATACAAGAATACCTGATTGATTGATTAATTGATTGATTGATTGACTTGGGATCTGTTTTGAAGCTGGCTTCCCAGTCTTCCTGCCTTTTGTCTTGGGAGGCTGGTCCACTGTTTCAGGATCCAACTGTCCTTTTTCTCACAGAAATTTGCACTGGGCCCTAATCTTAACACAGGCCCATTCTGGGATACCAGTCATGGCTGTATGTTCTACATCAGCCCAGGGGGAATGCTCCAGGTCATTTACAAGCATACAATCTACTGGGATAGATGGGGACACAGCCACTTATGTTTGACCTATTACTCCCCCAATCAAATGTTACTATAGTCATGGGTTGGAACGTTGTCTCATTGTCAGCATTGGTGACAGGATAAGACTTTCCTGCCAGGAACTGACTGGAGTGGACCAAGTGCTGGGTCACCACTTGGACAATAGCTCCTGTGTCCAACAGGGCATCAACTTTTTCCCCAGTTATGAAAGGGTGCAGCATGTAGGCCAGGCAGTACAGGATAACTGTACCCCTCCCTCTGAGACTAGTGTTGCTTCGTGGGTACACTGACAAGTTAGGCCACAACTGTGATCTCATCTGGAGATTAGCAACTGCACTTACTGCAGGTTGTCGAGTAGCATTTTTCTTGTTTTTACAGCTAGGATCTCCAGTGTGGTGCCTCTATTCTTGTAATCATAGCATCAAGCCTTGTTGGGATCAAAGTTCTTTCCTTTGTACCCACCCCTAAATTGTGAGGAGTCTCTGGGCCTAATCTCTGGAGCAGGTTTTTGAGGACCTCTAGAAGACTCTTTATTTTTGTTTTGGCTCTTTTTAGACTCTTTCGTCTGGTCTCCCCCACCAGTGGTAGTCTTGGTCACCCTTGTCCTGACACAAAAGGTCTACCTTCTTCCCCAACTCTGGAGGAGAAAGCGCACCTATGTCTACCAGGCATTGTTGTAGCTTCTCATTGCAACAATTACTCTGCAGATGCTCTTTAATGAATAGGTTATACACCCCAACATAATCTTGTACCTTGTTACCAGCTAATCAACCACCCAGCATTTTTACTGAATAGTCCACAGACTCTAGCCCAAGTTTGGCTCTGTTTTTTTTTTAACTTCCCTGAATTGTATACAGTACTCTCCAGTTGTAAATTCAAAGCCCTCAATCATGGTACACTTCAGAAGTTCTTAGGATTTAGAATCTGCCTCATTCAGTGTCAGAAGCCTCTCACTGCACTTTCCTCAGAAGAACTCTCACAACAATGTGCCCCAGTGTTTTTCCTCAATTTCCCACCCAATACAGGCTCTTTTAAAGGCAGAAAACCATTTCCCTATATCATCCCCTTCTGAGAAGGGAGAGACAACTCCTTTTGGGAGTTTGAGGTTGAAGGGTCTTTCCTTCAACACATATATACTGCCACCAGAGATGGGTCCTAAGCCCAACTCTTTTATTTTTGCTTCTATTTCCGAAAGCCGGGTCTCTAAGACCAGTCAGCCTAGCTAAGGCCAGGTCTTCCTCTGTGGGTGCACTAATGCTAAAGGAAGAGGAGCTACCTTCACCCCCCTTGTCCACAGTGTAGTCTTCTGTTTTAGAAATGGGGTCTCTAGTTGGCAGTCACCCTCACTCTAGTCAGGGCAATGGAGATACACACTTAAGATAACCCCTGTTCACCCCCTTGGTAGCTTGGCACAAGCAACCAGGCTTATCTCAAAGGCAATGTGTAAAGTATTTGTACCAACACACACAGTAAGACAGTGAAAACACTACAAAATGGACACCACAACAGTTTAGAAAAATATGTAAAATGTATCTAAATCTAACAATACCAGAATGACAAAAATCGAATACACACAGTCCAAGATATGAATTGTCAAAGTAAAAAGAGTCTTACTCTATAGAAAACAATGAAAACATTGTTGCTACACAAAGTAGCTGGTTTGCATAAAAAATAAAGCCAACCGGTCCAGCGTGCGTCAAATAAGTCTGCAATGCATTGTTTTCTCACTCACAAGTGAGGCCGTGGTCATTTACTGAATGGCGCACCTCCAGTCTGCGGGTGTTTATGCACAGCCCATTCAGGTGAAAGTGACCACTCCTCCCTCAACTCTAGCTCAGATGGCTCATCAGGATATTCAGGCTACAGCTCCCTTTGTGTCACTGTCTAGAGGAGATTCACAAACAGCCTAAGTGTCAGTCTGACCCAGACAGGGAATTCAGAAACAGGCAGAGTCACAACTGTTTTAAGCAAAAAAATGCCTACTTTCTAAAGGTGGTACTTTCAAACTAGCAATCTAAAACCTAACTTCACTAAAAGATGTATTTTTAAATTGTGAATTCATAGACCCCAAACTCCATGTCTCTATCAGCTCTCAAAGGGAAACTCTGCACTTCAAGAATATTCAAAGGCAGCCCCTGATAGGCCTTGCAAGAGTGAAAAACAAATTTGGCAGTATTTCACTGTTAGGACATGTAAAACACATCAGTACATGTCCCAACCTTTAACATTCACTGCAGCCTGCCCATGGGGCTACATAGGGCCTACCTTAGGAGTGCCTTACATGTATAAAAAGGGAAGGTTTGGGCCTGGCAAGTGGGTACACTTGACAGTCAAATTGGCAGTTTAAAACTGCACACACAGACACTGCAGTGGCAGGTCTGAGCCATGTTTACAGGGCCACTCATGTGGGTGGCACATCAGTGTTGCAGGCCCACTAGTAGCATTTGATTTATAGGGCATGGACTCCTCTAGTGCACTTTATAGAACTTACTAGTAAATCAAATATGCCAATCATGGAAAAGCCAATTACACATGCAATTTACATAGGGAACACTGGTACTTTAGCACTGGTCAGCAGTGGTAAAGTGCCCAGAGTATCAAAAACAGCACAAACAGAGCCCAGCACACAGTCAAAACATGGGAAGCAGAAGCAAAAAGACAGGGGAGACCACACCAAGGATGCCAGGTCTAACAATCTACTAGTGGAAAGTTTTCCGGAGTGTATACAGCTTTATAAAATGTTACAAGTTCCTGAAAAATATAATTATCTTTAAATAAAAACAGGCCATCTTTATTTAGCAGAGACTCAAGTTTGACTTTTTTAAAATTATAAATAGTTATTCAATAACTTGCCTGACTTATTTTGTCATCCGTGATGTCTAGCATTGCCTTTCATTAAAATGGTAGAGGCATTGTCAATAGAAGTGTAATCACAAAGTAATATTGCTGGAATTAATGTATTTAATAACTCTCTAGATATAAGAATTATTATATAAGTATTCAAGTTCTTTTAATGCTGTCTAGAAGTGCAAGAGAATCTATTTCTGATTTTCACCTTTTAATAGAGGTATATTTGATTATAAATCCTCTTGGTGCTGCTTTAATGGGAATGGAGCACACTTAACAATTGTTCAACAAAACAAATCAGCAACCAATTTTTGCAATTCAATAGTAAAAGATGAATCACGGAACAATGAGGTATTACATCTCCATTTCTTTTAATCAGTCAAGAAGGGAATTAGGTTAAAATCTAAACCAACAGACAAATGATCCGATAAGCACTATTTTTGCATTTGATAACGTCTGTGAGGAACTGTTACTCATTTACATATAATTAATCATTTAACATTTCATGAGAAAATTCTGAACTAAAAGAAAATGAACGTGTATAATGATGATAAACAAGCCCGCAATTACTGGTGAAGAAAAATAAAATAACACGCAGGAACATATTCATAATATAATAGAGACAAGTAGAGTATGCAGGAGTTAGATAAAAATGTATCCTTAAGAAAGGGAGGGGTAGAAAAATGAGAACAGAGAAAATAAAATGTGGAAAATAGCAATCAGGACATCATGATGAATGAATAAAAGTGGTGAGGAAGATTACAACACAAACCAATAAGTGCTCAATATAAAACAAGTGAATTGTGCATAGACATTTTGAAAAATAGTAGGACATCATTTATAATTCTAATTTTTAGAGCTTTCTGTTTCATCTTCACTGCATTCATGCAGGATTCTTTTGAAAAGAAGATCAATTTTCATAAGTAATTGCTTCTTCTTCATATGTCACCTTGCAATGACAAGTAGGAATTAAGCTATATCTAGTACTGATGAATCTCAATGCAGCTCTAATTTCCAAGAAGTGCTTCAATTTCTTTACAGTCATCTTAGAAAAATCCTGAGAGAAGAAAGTTTGTGACTTGAGCAGGATGTTTGTTTTTTAGTATTTGCAGCATTACAATCTTTTAAAAAGGCATATTTCAAAGATAGGAGTATGACTCTCCCCGGCTTTGTAGACAATTCTTGACCCAGTCAATAAACTCTTTGTGTAATCAGTGAAGTAGAAGCAGGGAGATCAAGAACTTTAGGAGCAAAAGATTTAAAGAAGGTAGCATGTTTTATTCTGTCAATACTCTCTGGAATACCATTCAGGGATTATTTCCCTGATTCCTTTTTTCAAGGTCTTCAGCATAAGTTTTGAGGGACTCAATTTCGGCCTGAATTTAATCAGTTTTGACAGCTGTGTCCTGCAAGTCACTCACTCTTTGTACCTCCTCCATAACTCGTTTATCCATAAGAGACCACTTCTCATCCAACCTCTGTAATTGCTGATTAGTTTCTTCAAAGTAATTTTCAAGAGCTCTAATCTCATCAAATAGCAATTCCATGGAAATCAAAGTAGATGCCTTGATAGGTAAAGGTGAATCCTTTTTGGTGTTTAACTTGTGACCAATGTTGACAGTGTTTTAGTTACAGTTACAGAAGTACATTTTGGAATCCCTACAGGTGAAGAGTCAGCTTTCTGACAACCAACCTCTTTCATATTATTTCAGAAAGTATTGTTTTGCCTACATGCTCAAAAATCACTGATAGTATTTGGTTTGGTAAAAAGTCACTCCTATAGTAGATCAGAAAGGCATAAACTAGTTACAAGGAGCACATTGCATTGGTACAAAAAAAAAAAAAATCCAAACTGAAGCAATAGCTGTGACAAATCTGCTATGAAAAATCAGCAGTGAGGAATGAACTTAAGTATCAAAGAAGTAAAGAGGCAATTCTTGTCACCCTAGGATATCATACTTCTTGATAAATTAGTAAAAAAAATATATCATTTGTTGGACTTGGTCCTCTCTGCAGAGCCTTCACAAAACCTTTTGCTTTCACATTCCTGTTTTCTGAACCTATTTTGTTGGCTCCTGGCAATCAGGTCATGTGACTCTGTGCACTTTACCACTGCTAAGCAGTGCTAAAGTGCTTGCGCTCTCTCCTTTACAATTGATAAAACTGGCTTATACCCAATTGGCACATTCAATTTACTTTAAGACCTTAGTAAAGTGGTGCTACATGTTTTCAGTGCTAAAGTAAACCTGTTGCCAAGCCTAAACCTTCCTGTCTATTACATATAAGTCACCCTAAATGTAGGCCTGAAACACCATGTAGGGCAGGAAGAAGTGTATTTAAAAAGTTGGTCATGTACTTTTAAGTTTTAAATATCCTGGTAGTGAAAACTGCTTAATTTGTTTTCTACTACTGCAAGGCCTACCTCTCCCACAGTGTTAGAAATGGGGTCTTTGGTTGGCAGTCAGGTTACCCTCTGTCCAAGCAAGAACCCTCAATCTAGTCAGGGTAAGTCACACACAATCCAAATTATCCTGTGCCCACCCTCTGGTAGCTTGGCACTGAACAGTCAGGCTTAACTTAGAAGGCAATGTGTAAAGTTTTTGTGCAATAAATCATGCAATTACACAGTATAGCACCACAAAAATACATCACACAGTGTTTAGAAAAATATTTAATATTCATCTCATAAAATGCAGGTCAAAAATGATTAAGATGCAATAGGTATATGTCGAGATATCGCTGTAAAAATGATATAAAGTGTCTTTAGTCTTTTAAAAGCAATAAGTGTCTCTTTCAAATACAAAGTACCTGGTTTGCATTAAAAATCTCTGGAGAGAACCACAGAGGAGGTGATGCTTGGAAAACAGAGAGGTGTGCGTCACTTTCTCGGGCCGCACACAGCAATGCGTCATTTAGTTCTCACACAGGGACAGCTTTGCGTCAATTTCCGGGGCTCAGTTGTGGATCCTCTTCAGGTTGCGGGGTTTACGGATGCCCCAGGGAAGATGTGTGGATTTCTGGCACTGACAAGACGAAGTCACAGGGGCTGCATCGATCTGGTGGGCGTTGCATGGAAATTTCTACAGTACGGCAGGTGGTGCATCGATTCCTCTCTGGAAGTCAGGCTGCGTCATTCCGACTTGGCTGTGCATCGATCCAGTGGGCTGTGCACTGAATTTCCGGTTGCTAGGCTGGCGCTGCGTCAATCTTCTCATTGCGAAGTTAGGCTGCGTCGCTCCTGTTTGGCGTGCAGTGAATTTTTCACTGCGATGCAGGCTGTGCGTCATTTCTGGCAGGCTGTGCGTGGATATGCGCCGCACAAGGAGTCCTTCTTGTAGAGAATAAGCCAGGCGGGAAGCGCCATGTGGCCAAAATACCGCTTCCCGCATTCTGACATTCCCGCTGGGCCGGCGGGCGCTAAGCAAGTTAGCGCCCGCCGGCCCAGCGGGAATGAGGGCCGCAACACAGGAGCCGGCTCCGAATGGAGCCGGCGGTATTGCGGCGGTGCGACGGGTGCAGTTGCACCCGTCGCGCTTTTCACTGTCTGCTAAGCAGACAGTGAAAAGCAGCCCTGGGCACTGTTAGGGGACCCCTGCACTGCCCATGCCAGTGGCATGGGCAGTGCAGGGGCCCCCAGGGGCCCCAGGACACCCGTTCCCGCCAGCCTCTTCCTGGCGCTGAAAACCGCCAGAAACAGGCTGGCGGGAAGGGGGTCAGAATCCCCAAGGCAGCGCTGCTTGCAGCGCTGCCCTGGCGGATTCGCCCAGCCGGGGGTAAACCGGCGGGAAACCGCCGGTCCTGCTTTTCTGACCGCGGCTTTACCGCCGCGGTCAGAAGGGGCTAGGAAGCACCGCCAGCCTGTTGGCGGTGCTTCCGTCATTCGCGGCCCTGGCGGTCTTTGACCGCCAGGGTCGGAATGACCCCTTAAGTCTTTTTGGTCTTGAGACTTCAGGGAACAGGAGGCAAGCTCTATCCAAGCCCTTGGAGAGCACTTCTCAGCACAGCCAGAGAGCAGCAAGGCAGAAGGGTAACATCAAGGCAGCAATCCTTCACAGAAAGCAGTCAGGTGAGTCCTTTGGGCAGCCAAGCAGTTCTTCTTGGCAGGTTGCAGATTCTGGGTCAGGTTCTCTTCTCCAGGATGTGCCTTGTCAGGTAGAGTATCTATCTCAGAAGTGTCTGAGTTGGTAGGGGCAGAGGCCCGGTTTAAATACCCAAATGTGCCTTTGAAGTGGGGGAGACTTCAAAGAGTGGCTTAGAAGTGCACAAGATCACCTTTCAGTCCAATCCTGTCTGCCAGGGTCCCAGTAGGGTGTTTGGCAGTCCTTTGAGTGAGAGCAGGTGACTATCCTTTGACATGTAAGTGTCAAGCCCTCCACCCTTCCAGCCCAGGAAGACCCATTCAAAATGCAGGTGTATGTAAGTGAGGCTGAGTATCCTGTGTTTGGGGTGTGTCTGAGTGAATGCACAAGGGAGCTGCCAACTGAACCCAGCCAGACGTGGATTGTAAGGCACAGAAGGATTTAAGTACAGAGAAATGCTCACTTTCTAAAAGTGGTATTTCTAAAATAGTAATATTAAATCCGACTTCACCAGTCAGCAGGATTTTGTATCACCATTCTGACCATACTAAATATGACCTTACTACTCCTTTCAAATCAGCAGCTACCACTCAAACAGTATATGAGGGTAGTCCTAATGTTAGTCTATGAAAGGAGCAGGCCTCACAGCAGTGTAAAAACGAATTTAGGAGTTTTACACTACCAGACATGTGAGCTACACAGGTACATGTCCCGCCTTTTGCCTACACAGCACCCTGCCCTATGGGTTACCTAGGGAATACCTTAGGGGTGATTTATATGTAGGAAAAGGGGAGTTCTAGGCTTGGCAAGTACCTTTAAATGCCAAGTCGAATTGGCAGTGAAACTGCACACACAGACCTTGCAATGGCAGGCCTGAGAAAAGGTTAAGAGGCTACTTAAGTGGGTGGCACAATCAGTGCTGCAGGCCCACTAGTAGCATTTAATCTCCAGGCCCTGGGCACATATAGTGCACTTTACTAGGGACTCATAAGTAAAATAAATAATCCAATTGGGTATGATCCAATGTTATCATGTTTAAAAGGAGGGAGCATATGCACTTTGGCACTGGTTAGCAGTGGTAAAGTGTGCAGAGTCTTAAAACCAGCAAAAACAGTAACTAAAAAGTGGAGGGATGCAGGAACAAAGTTAGGGGTGACCACCCTAAGGCTGTCAGGTCTAGCAGACAGTATAGGATTGAGTTATTATATTACCATTAATAAGTGCTGATCTTTGATTAGCAACAGGTAGGAATGTCAAGTTTGGTTTCAAATGAATTATAATTTGAAATCCTTGCTAATAGTAAGGTCAGATTTTAATTCACAAATCTGAAAATGACATTTTTAGAAAGTTGGCATTTTCTTTCCTAACCATTCAGTGTTCAGAGTCTGTGACCTGAGTCATTTGACTGTGCGCAGTTGGCAGTTGGACTTTGTGCATTCCTCCCAGACAGTGAGACAAAGGGGTTCTGGATATTGGCAAGATGGGTGATCCTGCTAGGAAGGGAGGAAAGGAACTGTTTCCTGCCCCAGTTCAATTTCAAACGAGCTGTCTCAGAGTCAAAGAACTTGACAACAGCCTATTGTTGACCATGACAAGATGTCAGGGTTGGGCAGGGGAAGAAAGGAAATTCCAGAACCAGCTATGTAAGGAAGTCTAGACATTTTTCCCGCTTCAAAGCTAGCACCAAGTATAAATATTGGGCTCTCAGACCAACTCTTCAGTTCATTCCTGGACCTGTGAAGACTACATAAAAAGGAATGCTGTGCTGCTGGAGGACTGCCCGGCTGACTGAGGCCTGCCCTGGTCTCTAAGAAGGAAGACTGAACTTGCCCCCTTTATCCCAGGCAAGCTGACTAAAAAGGTCACCTCCTGCTCTGAGCTACAGAGACAGAAAAAAGGCTCCAGAGTTCCCTACAACTTCCCAGCAGACCTGCTGCACTGGTCCTGCAATTAGATGTACCAGAGCTCTGCTTATCCCTGCTGGAGTGAGTTCCTGATCTCCAAGAGGTGCCCCCCCAGGTTTGGACTCTTGGCTGTCATCATTTGAACTCATCATGTGAAAAAGGGAAAAATCGTGAACTTTTAGGCTCTTCGAGACTGCAAACTAGCCTGTTCGTGCCAAGATGTTATCACCCGCACTGACCACCAACAGAAAGCTCCAGTGGCCCCAACTCTTTGGGCTAAAGCAATTGAGAGCAATGGCTGGCAGTGCAAGATCTACATTACACGCTACAGCATTAACATTCCATGGTGACCACCAATGTGAAGCTCCAGCAACGACCGTCCTCAACACCCAAAAGAATCTTCTCCCTACAGCAATGACCGTCCGCAACATCCGGCCTGTTCTTCGTGCTACAGCAATGAACATCCACAACACTTTCTCTGCTCCTCATGGCCTCCTCCACCATGAACTAGACTAATTGAGCCTAACCTTTAGAAGTTAACTTTTTCAGTTGAGCCAACCGAGTTCTTGAATCCAGTCCATTGTCTTTCGCACTTGGACTGAACTCGTAACTTTCCCCTGATCTCATATGACAAGATGACCACAGGAGGCATTGTGCGCTCTTAGACTCCTTTTTCACCTAAATATTCAAAACTGCAGATCTCTGATTCTACTGGTTGAATTTTTGTCATGTTGGTCTTATTTTATTTATTAAATTGCACTGTGTTTTTCTTAATTAGTGTAATGTACGAATGTGCACTCATTTTGGCATGGTTACCTCCATTTTCTGCCTGATGTCAGTGTGTTTGACTGTGTTCACTGGGATCCTGCTAACCAGCACCCCAGTGATTATGCTCTCTCCCATCTAAATTTTGTCACTGCATACCGGTAACCCAGTATTTCACCCACAATTGGCATACTGGCTCCCCCCTTAAAAGTTCCAGGGCATTGAGGCTCCAGGGGATCCCCATGGGCTACAGCATTTCTTTTGCCACCTATAGGGAGCCCATGCAAAGGCTTCTACGGGACTGCCATTGCAGCCTGTGTGACAAGGTGCATGCACCCTTTCACTGCAACTTACAACTGCGCCAGGTCACTTATAAGTCACCCCTATTGTAGGCCTTCCAGCCCTGAAGGCAGGGTGCAGAGTACCTGTGTGTGCGGGGACTCCTGCACGAGTAGAGGGGCCCCCACAACCTCCAGGACCATTTTCACAGACTTTGTGAGTGCGGGGACACCATGTTACGTGTGCACTGGATATAGGTCACTACCTATATCCAGCTCCACAACGGTAACTCCGAATATCACCATGTTTGGTATCAAACATGTTGGAATCATACCCCAAGGCTTTTGAAAGCATTGGTTGTATGATTCCATGCACTCTGGGGGCTCCTTAGAGGACCCCCAGTATTGCCATTACAGCCTTTTGGGGTTTTCCAGTCAGCCCCAGCTGCTGCCACCTCTCAGACAGGTTTCTGCCCCCCTGTTGCTCAAGCAGCTCGAGCCCAGGAAGGCAGAACAAAGGATTTCCTTTGGCAGAGGGGTGTTACATCCAGGATACGTTTATCTTTAAACATAAATTATAGATTCACCACTTCCAGCATACACCTTTACCTCCCTTTCCTTGAAAAAGGTGTTCGGAAGAACAATGTCCTATCTTCCCTAGAAGCATTTTGCCAGAGCTTGATCAGTTTTTTCAAGGTTTGCTTTCACAACCAGGTGAACTTTGTTCAAAGCACCAGCACTAAATATGAAAGACAGGTTATTGTAGCCCGCAAAACCCCACCCAATACATTGTTGAAGTGGAATCATTTCTTTTGGGTTATTAGCAATCTGTAACCTGGGATCTGAGGCACTGTGGTATTGGAAACAAACATATTTTGCTCTTTTCAATATCACACACACAATGTTATTAAGAAAAATAAACACTTTAACCAAAAAGCATTTATTGCAACAGGGTGAACCTGTTTCTCAGCACATCTAAGATATCCACACAGAATATCATAAAAAGAACACATAATCATGTTGTGAACAAGAATAACATGAACATTTCTAAAATAGTTAAAATGTCATCTAAAATCTAACACCCTAAAACCTACTTCTATGCGCTACATCAGACAGCATGGAAAGTAGAACTCGGGTTCTAGACTTTCTTAGTGAGAAGCAACACACTGCATAACTTGTTGACAGCAGCAGATGTGGTTATCACAGGAGTATGAAGACAGAGTTCACCATGAAAGGAAAACACATGCTGTGGCAGCATCTTTCCAGCTGGGTTGGGCTCTCATCAGCATAAGATGCAATGTAGCATCTTCTTGGTGAGCTGGAAGTAGTCAAGACCATATCTGGCAGTATCTTGTGCAATAATCTGGGCATAAAAACTCTCCTGACAAGTGGTCAAGTGGTAGTCCTTCTATCCTAAATCTTAGAGAATGCACTATCTGGCATAGGTTTAGGGATGTTTGATAGAGATGATGTGCCTCAAGGTGTGCATGTCAGACATATTCTTATGAACATATACGGTAAGTGGACATCAATTCAAACTGCACTATTTTAGCTATATGTTTGTTCTTACTTAACCTGAACACAATTTCACAGTGTAATCTTGTCCCTGACTTGATGTTGCATCAGGTGTGATATCTATGTCATTGTCTGAATGCCTTGACACTTTCACAGTTCTGGGAATGATAAATTAAGGCAACATCTGCGTCAGTGGCAGGCATGACAATGATTCAGCATAAATTTGGGTTGAAATGGAGACTCCCACTACCTAAAATTGAGAAAATAGCAACTTCAGTTCTCTAAGATGGAGCCAGGCCTAATCACAATGAAGTCAGGAGTTAGGGGGCATGCGTCACAACTCTCCTCAATAGAGTCACATGCTTGAGCTAGATGCCTTTCTACCCATCCTGCAGTTAAATACGTCTGTAATTATGTCTGTACACTTAAGGCTGTACTACACACGTCAGAGATGACCCCCGGGGCTGCACTCTCCATGTCAGTCTGATCACATGGTGCAGTGCTCTGCATGCCAGCAACTACACACAGTGCTTTTGTCTACCTTTAATGTTGTACACAAAGTACTGCATTCAATCAATCGGTCATTGTGCACTTCTGTATTCTACCACCTGCACCGATTCCCCAAGTGCAGTTCAGGCTGGTGGCTGCATTTCCACTGCTTTCCAGAGTATAACATTGGTATCTGTGGGCGGGGATGAGGCTTCTTTAACTGTTGTGAACAAAATAACACTGGAGTTTGTCGGAAAGGGGAGTCTACTAACTGCTGTACACTGTATAACACTTGTCTTTGTAGGTGGCAGTAGTTCCCACCTCACTGTTGTAGATGCTAAACCATTGGTACCTGTAGGTAGCAAGAGGCCTCTCCTTCCTCCTTGCTGTATAAAATGCAATGCTGGGCTCTATAGGTGCAAGAGTCCTCACTACTGAACACAGTGTAACTCTGGACCCTGGGTAGCAAGAGGCCTCTCCCCCCTCACTACTGAACACAGTGTAACTCTGGACCCTGGGTAGCAAGAGGCCTCTCCCCCCTCACTACTGAACACAGTGTAACTCTGGACCCTGGGTAGCAAGAGGCCTCTCCCCCCTCACTACTGAACACAGTGTAACTCTGGACCCTGGGTAGCAAGAGGCCTCTCCCCCCTCACTACTGAACACAGTGTAACTCTGGACTCTGGGTAGCAAGAGGCTCTCCCCCCTCACTACTGAACACAGTGTAACTCTGGACCCTGGGTAGCAAGAGGCCTCTCCCCCCTCACTACTGAACACAGTGTAACTCTGGACCCTGGGTAGCAAGAGACCTCTCCTTCCTCCCTGCTGTATAAACTGCAATGCTGGGCTCTATGGGTGCAAGAGTCCTCTCCCCCCTCACTACTGAACCCAGTGTAACTCTGGACCCTGGGTAGCAAGAGTCCTCTCCCCCCTCACTACTGAACACAGTGTAACTCTGGACTCTGGGTAGCAAGAGGCCTCTCCCCCCTCACTACTGAACACAGTGTAACTCTGGACTCTGGGTAGCAAGAGGCCTCTCCCCCCTCACTACTGAACACAGTGTAACTCTGGACCCTGGGTAGCAAGAGTCCTCTCCCCCCTCACTACTGAACACAGTGTAACTCTGGACCCTGGGTAGCAAGAGGCCTCTCCCCCCTCACTACTGAACACAGTGTAACTCTGGACCCTGGGTAGCAAGAGGCCTCTCCCCCCTCACTACTGAACTCAGTGTAACTCTGGACTCTGGGTAGCAAGAGGCCTCTCCCCCCTCACTACTGAACACAGTGTAACTCTGGACCCTGGGTAGCAAGAGGCCTCTCCCCCCTCACTACTGAACACAGTGTAACTCTGGACCCTGGGTAGCAAGAGGCCTCTCCCCCCTCACTACTGAACACAGTGTAACTCTGGACCCTGGGTAGCAAGAGTCCTCTCCCCCCTCACTACTGAACACAGTGTAACTCTGGACTCTGGGTAGCAAGAGTCCTCTCCCCCCTCACTACTGAACACAGTGTAACTCTGGACCCTGGGTAGCAAGAGGCCTCTCCTTCCTCCCTGCTGTATAAACTGTAATGCTGGGCTCTATGGGTGCAAGAGTCCTCTCCCCCCTCACTACTGAACACAGTGTAACTCTGGACTCTGGGTAGCAAGAGGCCACTGCTCCCTCATTGGACTCTTTTTGTAGTGAAAGGCCTCTCCTCTCTCATTGCTGTACACAGTGTAACACTTAACTCTGTGGGTGGCAGGAGGCCCCACTGACCTCACTTTTGTACACAGTGTGACATTGGACTCTGAGAGTGTGAGTGTAGTACTGAACTCTGTGGGTGACAAGAGGCCTCTCGTATCTCACTGCTGTACACAGTGTAAAATTGGACTCTGTGGGTGCAAGTGTATTATTGAACTCTAGGGGTGTAAGAGTCCTCTCCTATCCCACTGCTCCACACAGTGTAACACTGGACGTTGTGAGTGGCGAGGGACCTCTCCTCCCTCACTTGTGTATGCAGTGTAAGACTGGACTCTGTGGGTGGCAAGAGGCTTCTTCTCCCTGATGTCTTTGCACAGTGTAGCACTGAACTCTGTGGTGGCGAGAGGCCTATCCTCCCTCTATTGTATACACAGTGTAGCACTGCACTCTGTGGGTGGTGCGACGCCTCTTCTCCCTTACTTGTGTATGTAGTGTAACATTGCTTTCTGTGGGTGGCAAGAGGCCTCTTCTCCCTCACTACTGTACACAGTGTAACACTGGACTCTGTGGGTGGTGCGACGCCTCTTTTCCCTCACTGCTTTACACAGCGTAACACTGGACTCTGTGGGTGGTGCAACGCCTCTTCTCCCTCACTGCTTTACACAGTGTAACATTGCACTCTGTGGGTGGCAAGAGGCCTCTTCTCCCTCACCACTGTACACAGTGTAACACTGGACTCTGTGGGTGGTGTGACGCCTCTTTTCCCTCACTGCTTTACACAGCGTAACACTGGACTCTGTGGGTGGTGCAATGCCTCTTCTCCCTCACTACTTTACACAGTGTAACATTGCACTCTGTGGGTGGCAAGAGGCCTCTTCTCCCTCACCACTGTACACAGTGTAACACTGGACTCTCTCATTGTTGAGAAACCACTTCTTACTTCTGTGGAAAGTAAAGCACTGGTGTCTGTGGGTGGAGAGGATCTCTAATTGCTGTAATTGGAAAAACATTGGTCTGTGCAGGTGGTATGAGGTCTCTGTGAGTGATGAGTGTTCTCTGTGAGTGGTGAGTGAACTCTGTGAGTTGTGAGCAGTCTTTGTGGGAAGTAAAAGGTCTCTGCTCACTGACGCCAGAGGACAGCATTGTCCTGTTCCCTCTTAAAGAATTCTCTCTTAACTTTGAAAGATTGAGCAGGTATGAAGAGTTGAGTTTATGTGGCAAAAGCTCTGCTTCAGAGGGCCCAGAGAAGATGGGGATAAGGGAGGGGATCAGATACCACCCACCTCACTTTTGATGGGTGGAGGCAGCTGAAGAAGAGAGGGTCCAGGATGCAAAGAGAGTGGGTAAAGAAACCTGCAATATTGTAGGGGTCCAACGGTGAAAAGAATCAAGACCCACAGGTTACCAACTACACAGGACAGGGAGTGATTGGGTGTTACACCATCTACACAGGATATTCACAAGATGAGAAGGCAGCAAGGACAGGGAGTGATTGAGAGTTACACCATCTACACAGGATATTCACAGGATGAGACAGCAGCAAGGAGAGGGAGAGCTAGGCTTATTTATTTTTTATACCGTTGCTTGGAAGCAAGAGGGGACTCTTTAAATGTAACTTTGGATGATCCCACTTCTCTTGTACAAAATTTGTTTTTCTGGACTTGAAACATGCCCTGAAGAAGTCCTAGCATCTTTGGGACAAAATGAGTTGGCTGTGTTCACGTTTTATTCAAACTTGTCTAAAGGAAAATCAAGGATGCAAGTTTTATCCTAGAAGAGGAGTTGTCTATCTTGAAGACCTAATTGACGGATGAATGTTCTTACATTTCTTTTGCTGAGAGAATTTCAAATGTTGTGATTTGACTTACTGAGTGCATTTTCCAACTTTGTCATGTTAATTTGTGATTCTGGTGTTTTTGAAATGGTCAACCCAGGGAGGACAGCGCCAGCATTCAGGAACGCCCTTGCGTGTGGTGACTTGTACCACAACTGTTCCTATCGAACATAGATTCCGTCACTTGAAAGGGACTACACCCCAACGCAGATGAAGGAACGCCCTCTCATGATGCACTGAGTTTACATGTGCACCAGCACTATCCGTATTACAGAAGGGAATGCACAAGTGTCACACAAGGCGGGTGCACACGTCGCTTCCGCCCGAAGGCACAATGTATACTATGGCTCTAGAGGGGTCTCCTCAGGCCTCCTGGACCCTTCACATGACTGTAGGGGGCAGGGTGTGGCTTATCATATTTGTTTTCAGGAGGCATGTATTGGTTACAACAACATATTTTCCATGCTGTGGCCAGCCAATCAGATTTCGCCAATCCACTTTGAATAGGCTAGTCAGAGCATATCTGGACACCAACAGTCAAATATATCTAACTTTTGGCCAGCATTAACACCTTTATGCCTAATCATCCATTTTTTTAAATACTAATTTCTCAAAAAACTTGAACGGATTTCCATCAAAAAGCAAAAACTCACTTGCTCAGTAAAATGTACACGTTTTGCCATATTGGTGTAATTTTAGCAGTTTTTTTCTGTACTGGAGAGAAAAGTTTCCTATGGGAACTCAAAATTTTGGCATTCTTGGACCCACTTGAAAAATCAGTGTAAAACTTTCCATGAAGGTGCTGAAGTGTAGGATTTTGCTTTTTAAAAGCTTGAGCAGACTTATCAAACGGCATCAAAGTTACTGAATAAACAAAAAATCCTTTCCTTTGAAAAGGGTGGCCTAACTTTAGTGAACTATGGCTATAGGGTGGTGACCGCCATTGTCTGTGTGCGTGTGCTTAAAACCCAGGGACAATAGACACACAACCTGTTGGTATTTTGCAAGAAGTTATAATTTATTATGTACTATCTAAAACACATAACCTCATGTATCAGGATGGTGGTAATTATAAAATTATTATAACTCGATTAACAGTCCTAAGTACAACAAATCAAAGACTGGGAACAAGAACAGCATTTTACCTCCCACCTGCCTCCTTCCCCTAATAGATGAGTCTGCTGGCTACCTAACCCCTACAGCTATTTAATCAGCCTCGTGGGCATTCCGCTGATTGAACTATTGAAAGGTCTTCACTGATTGATGCCAGGACATGTAACTATCCCCGCATCTCCCAGAAAGCCTCTGGTCTTGCAGTCGGATTCTGGCTCTAGTCATGTCCCCTGTAGCTTCTTGCATCTGCTGTCTAAAGCACAAGCAAGGAGAGCATCTCAAGGGTGAGCAGCTGCAACCAGTCCTGGGTCCTCCTTCCTTCCCAGAATGTCCAGTGGGAGGCCGCATGGCCTTGCAGTGCTGATCAAGCAAGCAGTTACCCGAGCACCAGAATGGAGAATTAGGCCAGGCTTGTATGTAACATGCATTAAATGCTAGGCAACCCCTGGAGCACAAGACATACCTGTACAGTATCAGGCAGAATAGTAATTGGGAGCAGCAGGAGGTGCTGGGTGCACCCAGACAGGGAAGTTACTGAGGACATCTGTAGGGGGGATGTATGAGCTTCACCATGCAGGAGAAGTAACAGGCAGACATCTTTTATAGCGCTATTTACTCACACAACAACAGAAAACCCTGCTAGAAGGCCTCACATTCCCATTAGCATAGAGTATAGTAATGGTGCTCAATACATTCTAAACATGCCTGTTGTCAAACATGTATTATGGAACAAGAAACCTTGTACCAACAAATTATAGCTCAGATTAAGAATGGAGCACACTTAGAAAAGTAAATGGAATTGCATTTTCTAGTTAAATCCATAGAATCCTAAATTCTGCTGAAAAGTTTAGTACATAGACATAATATAATCAAAAAGAAAAAAGAACATATGTGTATGGCAATGGTGTGTGATGTATCAGAAACTGTACTGTTACACGTTATACTATATCTTTTATAGCGTCTAGGTTTCTAAATAGCAGAGTGAGTCAGTGTGCCACTGTTATGCTTCTAACCCAATGTATTCTGTGTCTCCTCAGGACAAGATGTGGTGTGTCCGGATGGCACGTGTGTACGCTGGCACCCAGTGGATGCTGAAGAAGGGTGTTGGACCTCGAGCGCCATCCATCCGTACCCTCTCTATGTCTGCCCACCTACCCAGCACTGACCCGAAGCCTGTGCCCTGCACCTGGCATCTGCACGACAAACACTTTGGTAGGAAGCTTGCAAGTGCCATGGATGGTGTGACGTTGGTGCCAATGTCTGTTTGATGTGTGACATGTTTAATTCAGCTTCTCCATGAGGGTGTGGGCAGCGGTGAGCCAGTGCTTGAATGTGTTTACAGATGTAATGGTACCCAGAGGTACCTCTTGTGGCAGTTCATCAGTGCAAGAAGAGAATATGAGAATAAAAGATGAGATTTTACTCAAGGTTTAATAGTTGAATGGTTCAACTTCTTGTCAAGGTTAGGAGACAACTGAGTAGCACTGAACAGAAGATGAGAAGAGGGGGCTGAGGTGAGAGATTTAAAGGCTCTGAGTCATGGGACAAAAGCACTAGTCCTGGAGATGCCTTGTCCAGTGAACACAAATAGATGCTGCAAAAAGGCCTTAAGCTCAGATTTAAACTGTGCTTTATAGGAGTACCTTCTCACAACCTTGAATTCACAATACTTGTCTTGCTAAAATCTTCAGTTTAAAAAAATCTAAAGTTTGCAGATAGCTCGCAATAATTTTTTGGCCTAATGCACAAATCAGTGAGCAAAACAGCTAGGGCCTTATTTATTAAAAGTTAGCGCCGACTTCAAAAGCGGTGCAAACTTACAAAATATAATTAAATTTTGTAAGTTTGTGCCGCTTTTGAATCAAAAAATGACATTAGGGCGGCACTAACGTTTCATAAATCAGACCCCTAGGCCCAGATTTATACTTTTTTACGCAAACAAGCGCTGGCACTGGTTTGCATCAAAACATTTACCACCGGCTAATGCCATTCCTACGCGGCAGGTGGGCGCTATATTTAAGGATTGATGTTAGCCGGCGCTGCGGGCTGGTCAGAGTGAAAATAATGACTCAAACCAGGCAGCACCGGCGTAGGGGAAAATGGGGGTTGTGCATCAAAAAATGGTGCAAGTCAGGTTTAAGTAAAAAATCATGTCTCAAACTGGACTTGCGCCATTTTTTGACGCACAACCCCCATTGAAATGACTCCTGTCTTAGCAAAGACAGGAGTCATGCC
The DNA here is from genome assembly GCF_031143425.1 of Pleurodeles waltl. Taxonomy (NCBI): domain Eukaryota; kingdom Metazoa; phylum Chordata; class Amphibia; order Caudata; family Salamandridae; genus Pleurodeles; species Pleurodeles waltl. The sequence goes on along the minus strand of NC_090449.1, from coordinate 1,075,413,607 downwards.
TCCTTGCCAATGGCCATGCCCAGGAGACTTCTGTCCCATGGGCATGGCCATTGGGCACAGTGGCATGTAGGGAGCCCAAGTTAGGCCCCCCTATGGCACTTTAAAAAAATAAAAAAATTATACTTACCCCATCTTACCTGTACTTACCTGGGATGGGTCCCCCCATCCACGGGTGTCCTCCAGGGGTGGGCGAGGGTGGCAGGGGGTGTCCCTGGGGACAGGGAAGGGCACCTCTGCACTGCTTCCATGGTCAGAGACCATAGAAGTGGGCCCACATGTCCCTTAACGCCTGCACTCACCCAGGCATTAAAAAATGGCGCACATCAGGCTCTGCGCCGCTTTTTAAGACCCGCCCCCTCCTGTGCGTCAAAATGACGCAGGAGTATGAATAAGGCGCACAGGCCTTAAAGTCATTTTTGGGATGGGAATGCCTACCTTGCATGTCATTAATGCAAGGCGGTTTCCCGCAGCCAGAAAATGACGCACATGGAGGGATTTTGACGTTTGCGGGGTCGGGTGTCATTGTATAAATCTGGGGCAAGGTTTGTGCCGAATGTGCGTCAAAAGATTTGACACACATTCGGCGCAAACAGAGTATAAATAAGCCCCTTAGTGTCCATCCACACCTTGACCTGAAATTACATTCTATATATTATTTTTTTGCTATACTCAAGCGTTTCTACTAGTGCGCTGGGAAAGCTGCTCCAGTCACAGGTTTCCAGGTGCACTCCCAGAAAATTGACGTCACGTTTTAGATTACAGGTATTTTTCCAGGTGCAGAATTGTATGCACAGTTGAGTTCTGTGTTGGGGGACAAAAGTCCCAATTACAATTGCAAATGTATTATTTTTTCTCCTTGGGGGTAGTCCTACCACTACAGCCCCTACAAAGTTGGGAGCTGATTCCAATCTCCTTCCCAGATAGTAAAGACATTTTAGCTACTGGGTATCCATTTTAGCCACAAGTTTACAACAAAAAATGGGCTTTGTGAATCGAATCTTTTGTGGTGAACTATGTACACATTTACCCCTATTTTGTCCTCAAATAAATTATTTTCTTCTTTGAAACATCCACATTGCCAGGTCTATTGCAGATTGAGGGAGCCTGCACTATACATGCCAAAAAGGATTTTTGTTGTCCAGCAACACAGCCGTCTGAATGGGAGGAAGTTTCTTTACGTTGATATCATTATTCTCACTAAGAAAGTGCATGACCCAGTTGCTCAATTAGGGAACGTTCAGATTGGGATTCCTTTTGTCATGGTTTTTTGATGCCCTAAAATGCCCATACGTGTCTCCCGTGCTCAGCCTCACACTGGATTCATGCTAAACATGCCTGATGAGCCCATAAGTGTGAAACCAGACTTAGGTTGCTTGTGTTCCAGTTCAGGGATGTCCTGGCCTGGTAGTTCGGACTGGACTGTTCCCACGAGGAGCAGGGTCAAGGCTGATTTGCATATGGCTGGCTCCAAAGTGAGATTGCATCCAGTCACTTTGCTTTTTGATGTTTGAGCTGTGTTTAACACCATGCACCTGCCTGGGAAGCACATTAGTGAAGGATGGAACAGCTTTTTGAAGCTGCTGCTCCATCTTTCACAGTGCAGGCAGCTCCTGGCTCGTGGCTTGCAATAGAAACAGGGGCACAGATTCCCTTGCAGGGGATGCAGTGGGTTTTCTGGAGGGTGGGGAAGGTCCCTGGCACCCTATCCTCCCTTTTAGAGGGTGCGCAGGGGCACACTGACTATGCACAACCTCTTTTTGGTTACAGCTTCTTTGCCTCTGCACCCACACCATTAAGCTGGCTCAGGCACAGAGGTAAAGTGTTTCCCTAGTTTGCATAGGGATATGACCCCCCCTTCAACTTTTAAGCGTGAGTGTTGAGTCGAGTTACCTGAAATCTGCCCCCCCCCCCCGGGAGGTGGGGGCAGAAAGTCCTTCAAATATCATGGAATTTATTTTTTATTTTAAAAAAGGGTGTAGATGGCTTACCTGGCCATCGGGCTGAGACAACAGCCCCACATTATCACAACAGTCTTTGTATCACTGCCTGGTGGGGCAGAGAGGATGTTTTTACTTCCAATTCCCACCTCCCAGGGGGCAAAAAGCCCACTAGATTCTATGTAGGTTTTTTGGATGGGAGAGAATCCTCTATGGCAGTGGGCCAGTTCTCCCCCCCTTCCCCAGGGCAAACATGTTTTCTGCCCTTGGGGGCAGATAGGAGTTCATAACTTCCAACTTGCCTTCCCGAAGGTTGTCAGAAAGCATACTAAACCCCAGAAATAGAATTTTCTTATAATGAAAAAGGTGTGTGGGCAGCCCTAGTGGATCCCTGCTAGGTGATCACTGAAGGAAGGTGTGGGAGAGTCAGCTCCCTGGGAGCATGACCCCCGGGCAATGGGCTAGTATTTGCTGCCTCCTCTGTTGAGGATGTACTAGACTTGTGTCACCTGATATTCCAACAATTCAGGCTAAAGGGTGCTTAGACATAATTACCACTTTCACAAGCTCTGCAAAAAATGACAAATATGCTGAGTGTGAACTAAAGCTCAGACAGGTTAACTGAAATGGAAACTGCAGCTAAATTAGAGCCTGTTGTGTATGTGTTTAAGAATGTCAAACTTTCTACCAAAGCTAAAATACAGAAGCCAAAAGGCAATTGATTAAAATAAATGAATCAATAGAATTATGAAGGGGAATGGTCATGGTGTTTAAATCCTTCCAGGAATAGCTTCTAAGCTTAACAATCAATGAATGAGCTTGATTGCCATAACTTCATGACACAACTACACAACAAAAGATGATGCTAAAATGTGCTGTTGATGGATTTGCAGTTCCATCACTTGCCTTTGTTCACTGAAATGAAAGGGGTCTCTGCACTGGAAAACATGAGATTTACAACAGAAGTAATTTAAATATTTGTGGATGTTGTTCTTCCATACTGGCAGGCAGAGAGGGACTAAATCACGATATTGTCCCACGTGTCGAAGAGCTGCAAGTTTCAGGCTCAGTCGGCCGCCCCCTGCACAAACCTACCAAACCTAGACATTTTAGAAAACTTAACACCCAGGGGACTCGATGGTGGTGTGCCTTGCATGGATGCCATGACATTTCTTTACCCACAATTCCTTGCAAGCCTCAAAGTGTGGCTACAATTGTGCATTTGGTTGCATTTCTTCCAGAATCAGCAAGGACCAACAAAATTCCTTTTACCCTGCATTCTCTCACTTGTCTCTATAAAAATGCTACTCCATTTGTGTGGGTGGGCCTAGTGTCCATGACAAGAACAGATCAAACCAGGGTCAATGAGTGTGCCATTTTTATCAAAAGACATGGTGGAATACTGAATGCAAAAAATGTGTAGCTTGCCGCAGATTCCAGTACTTTCTGTAACAGAAATGTGAGGAAAATCTGTGTTTTTTGTTCCGCTGGGTGAAATATGATGTCTCCAGATTGTGCCTTGGGGTACTGTTTTCACTGGGAGATGTGTGAGAATACAGAAAAGTATTTATCTGCATTTCTGGCTTCCAAATAAATGTAAGCTGGTGTGCCAGAAAAAAATACATTTTGTAAAATGCCCTCTGAATCTCATGCTTAAATCGGTACTCATAAATTCGGATATGTACAAAAAATCACTGCTCCTAATCTCAGTGTCTGGTGCATATCTCAGATATGCAAAGCTTTCCTTGATATCCACTTTTCAATCTTTATATTTTACGATATGTTTCCCGATAAAAATGGTTCCTGACTTGTGTGGGCATCCCTGCAGGATTCCCATTGCATGTGGTTTGACCTTTTCCTCTGATGGGTACTGAGCCCAGCCACACGCGGGGTAGAGACAAGAGGAAGAACTCTGTGTGGTAGTAATTTTGAGGATCCCTGAGGATTCCGTAAATGTACATTATAGAAATGCAATGAAAATTCATAATTTCAGGCAAAGTTTGAGATTTGCTTGGCATTGTGTGTATGAAAATGTTGTGGGATCCAGCCGAGGCACACCACCCTAGACTCCCCCAGATGTCTAGTTTTGAGAAATGTCTGGGCATGGTAGGTTTGCCTGGGTGGCTGTCAATTCGGAGCCCAAAAATGGCAGCTACCCCAGTTGCCAAATCAGATCATTAATTTGATGGGAAATGCTAATGTTTTATCAACCCTATGTTTTGGACCCTTTCCTGTTGCAGGCACCAGGCCAACTCACACAAGTGAGGTACAATTTTTATCTCAAGGCCTGTGAGCAAAATGCATTATTTTGAGTAACGTTTATGGTTTGCAGAGCTGTTTGAGTAAGAAAATGCTGTGGCATCCACATGAGCTACACCACCCTGGATTATGTGAGTGTCTAGCTTTCAAAATATGTGGGTTTAGTAAGTTTCACTCAGTGTCATCTGAGCTAGAACTGAAAATTCACAGCTACACAAAGTGCGAGAAAGGTTGGTTTTGACTGGAAAAATTGTACCTGCTCATGTTGTGTTTTGGGCAATTTTTTGTTGCGGGTGCTAGGCCCATTCACACAAGCATGGTACTATTTTTAACAGGAGACAAAGTGGAATGCTAGGTGATTGGAAATTAGTGACTTCCTACCAATTACAGAACCTTCCCTCACAGAAATGTAAGAACAATTTGCATTTTTAGCCAAAGCTTTAGGTTTGCAAGGGGTTCTGGGTAAGAACATCTGGTAAGAGCCTGACAAGTCACACCAGTCCCTGTGTTTAGTTTTCAGAAAAATGCAGGTTTGGCAGGTTTCCATAGGTGCCAGCTGATCAAGGGCCCAAATGCACACTTAACCAAATTGCAAAGAAATAGATGGTTTTGAGTGGAAACGTTTGATATGTCTATGTTACATTTTGGGTCCTTTCCTGTCTCGAGTGCTCGACACCCACATAGTGAGGCACCATTATTATTGGGAGATGTGGGGAAATGCTGGGTGGTAGGATATTTGTGGCTCCCTGCAGATTCCAGAAACTTTCCTTGTACAAATGTAAGGAAAATGTGTGTTCTAGCCAATGTTTGAGATTTGCACGGGCTTCCGCCTAAAAGAACCTGATGACAGCCACACAAGAAATGCCACTCTGGATTCCCTGTGGTGTTCAGTTTTCAGAAATACATGGGTTTGGTTGGTTCCCGTGAGTGGAGGCTGAGCTAGGGCTCAAAATCCACAGCTACCCACATTTATTTATTTTCAAAACAACTTGGATTGTGCTGGCTGAAATATGATGCCCCCGATCATGATTTTGGATATTTTGTATTCTCTGCATTTATAGCTTCCAAATGAAAGGTGGTGTGCAAGAAAAAAGATGTTGGTGTGCAAGAAAAAAGACATTATGAAAATGTCCTTTGCATCACATGCTAGTATGGGTAACCATGAATTGAAACATATTCCAACAACTCAGTAACTGGTGCATATTTCAGAAATATAAAGATTTCCTTCACATCCATTTTTTACTCTTTATGTTTTACCATATTAATTGCTTTATACTCAATGAACAATAAAAAATAATTGCAGGGTGCAGCTCAGAGTAACTTGGTTTCTTGAAGAACCTACAAGCTCTAGGTAACCCCACCACGAAAAGGGCCTATTGGACTTAATGGTATTTTGCCTCTGTAAATCACCCATCCTGGCATGACGTTACAGACTAAGCTTTTGCCATAAATGGCTGCTTTGTTCCTACCCAATTTCAAAATTGTTTTAATCCAACAGTTAGTTTCTTTGGCAAACAAAAAAGATCCCTTGCTGAATTCAGAATTGTGTCTACTTTTCAGAAACCTATAGTTTCCCAGGATCACCTATGGGTTTTCAGCCAGATTCCACCATGTAAAGTACATAAATTAGGAAACATTGGCTACTTTTTAAACAAATGCGAAGCTGTGGTAAAAATAGTTTCGGCTCAACTTTGCTTGTTCCTCAAAGTTGGGAAAATAGTGATTCTAGCATTGATGGAATTTTCAAGGAAAAAAACAGGCACTTCATTGCACAACACTTTTTCCCCATTGTCCCTAAAACCCCCCATATTTAGATATATTTTGACTATTTTCTCTGTCTTCTCCAGGGGAATCGACATACCCCGGGAACCCTTGAAATCCCCATGACGTTGGCAAAAAAGGACACAACTATTGCATGGATATCATATGTGGGAAAAAAAATTATGGAGGCATAACCGTGAGGTAACCCAAGTAACCAAAAAGGGCTTAGCCCTGGGGTGAAAAAGACTCAGCAGTCTTACATTATTATTGAGGAACTTGGACTAGGGTTTTTAACTGATATTTTGCAGATGAAACCTTTGTTACTTTGGCTATCTGGCTGGTTACGTCCTGAAAAAAGCCTTAATCGTCCCATATTGAAGTATTGTTTGTACCTCAATGGTGTGTCTAGTATTGCTTGGTTAAATGATGTCAAAGATTGTTTTACTAAATGTTAGTATTCCAGACATAATAGTTAAGGGTGAGGTCTCCTGGACTAAGGTGGCATTTAAGGCCTGGAAAATAAAAGAGAGAGTTGTTAGAGCCTATGTCCCATTACAAACTACTTTTTCATAGAGCCCCATTTAACCTCTGACATGTCAAATCATTTTCTTGTGTTCCATGCAGCTGTGACCATGTTTCCAATGAGGACACTTTGCACTTTATTATGTTTTATCCTTTTTACTAAAAGTTATGGAATATTTTATTGTCGCTTTGTTGGTTGGTAAGCATTTTAAACAAGTTTGACCTGCTCTGTTTTATCTGTGGTTATTATCTGATGTGCAAACTTGCTTTTATTTGGCTTGTTTTTTTTATCAGGGGCAGTTCGATTATAGACATTTTTATCAAGTGTTTGATGTATTTGATTTTTATATTGCTGTTCCTTATGGTTTTATTTGTTAAAACCGAATAAAGCTTATATGAATAAATGAATGACTCAGTAGTTAAGTGGTTATGGTAGCACCTGCGTTATGTATGTAATGGTTCTATCTGTATTACAGAAGGGGTCGCACAAGTGACTGTGGCCCCTTGTATAGTAATAAACAGTCCTGGGGGTGGGGTATGGGTTACCAGCACACATTCCTGTTGTGCCCCCAGTACACAGTATGCAATACCACTCCTGGACTATAGTTTTTGATCAGCACCCTAGTGAGGCTACTTCCTTTTGGCTCACCATGTGCTGCATGTAAGTGGCATGTGTGAGATAGTGCTTGGAGACAGAGGTGCGTGGATACCTCACTTAGGTTCTGTTGTGTGTTGGTGGCTCCCAAGGTGGTAGGATGTTCATTAGGTGGTTGATGTTGTTTTACAGTGGGGACTTTCAGGTATCATCAGTGTACGGGTGAATCCTGATGACTTGGGTCATGAGAAGCAGTCAGAGTGCTGATATTAAAGACCACTGGGCAGATGATGGATTCTTGAGGGGCACCACAGGTCACCAGTAGCTGTTGCAAGAGAGGTATGGAGAGAACCAGTGAAGTATAGTGAGGACACAACCCATGCACATGGAGCGGAGGTTGTGGATACCTTTATGGTCAACTGTCTCAAACACCACTGATAAGTTGAGTCAGACGAGATGGCCATGATGACCTTTGTTCTATTGAGAAATGTTTTGTCCTGAACTTGGATGACAGCTGTGCTGGTGCTGCATTGTGGTCTGAAGCCTGAAGCCTGATTAGATGACATCTGTGCTGGTGCTGCATTGTGGTCTGAAGCCTGAAGCTATATTGGATGACAGCTGTGCAGGTGCTGCATAATAGTCTGATGCCTGAATCCTGAAGCCTGATTGGATGACAGCTGCACTGGCTCTGCATTGTGGCCTGAAACAAGACTGGATGACAGCTGTGCTGTGCTGTTGCTGCATTGTGGTCTGAAGCCTGAAGCCTGATTCAATGTCTACGGTGCTGAACTGTGGTCTGAAGCCTGATTGAATAACAGCTGTGTGGGTGCTGGATTGTGGTTTGAAGCCTGATTTGATGACAGCTGCACTGGTACTGCTTTGTGGTCTGAAGTCAGATTGGATGACGGCTGTGCTGGTGCTGCATTGTGGTCTGAAGTCTGAAGCCTGACTTGATGTCCGCTGTGCTGTTGCTGCATTGTGGTTTGGAGCCTGACTGGATGATAGGTATGCGGGTGCTGGTTTGTGGTCTGAAGCCTGAAGCCTGATTGGATGACCGCTGCACTGGTGCATCTCTTAGATCTGAAGCCTGCAGCCTGATTGGCTGACAGTTGTGCTGGGGCTGCATTGTGGTGTGAAGTCTGAAGTCTGATTAGATGACAGCTGTGCTGATGCTTCATTGTTGTCTGAAGCCTGATTGGATGGCAGCTGTGCTGGTGCTGCATTGTGGTCTGGAGCCTGCTTTGATGTCTGCTGTGCTGGTGCTGCATTGTGATCTGAAGTCTGATTGGATAACATCTCTGCTGATGCTGCATTGTGATCTGAAACCTGACTGGATGACAGCTGTGTTGGTGCTTCATAGTGGTCTAAACCGTGACTGAAAGTGGGAAGTGGGGGATGTGTGTTGATCTGTATTTTAGAATTGTGCAGCAACAGTTTTTTATTATTTCACTAAAAAAAGTGAAAGATTTGTTGGTGAGTCTGATAACTGCTAGATCATCAAGGACAGACAGACACTTTTCAGATGACGAAGGATTCGGTTTTGAAGATATTCAGAAGATTCTAGTGAGATGGGGGTGTGGGTTATGTTAAGCAGTGAATGCTTTCGAAGGGTTTCTGGAAGGTTACTGTGGCAATTTCACTTTCATAGGTGGTTGCTTTGAGAAAGGTGAAGATGGCTAGGAAATCTTCAGTAGAGAATGTCCTGATGATGTATTATGTGGTGGGTGGATCCAATGATTGTGTTTTGTTTTGCGGGACATATGTGCCATCCGAGTAGGTTGTACCAATTGGTTTCCAAGTTCAGACACATGCTTAATTTGTGCTTGTCAGGGATGGTGAAAATGGCAGATGGTTTATAGATGGCAGCGTGGTTAGTTCTCTGTGTAGTTGTGTGATGACAGTGTATCTTCTAAGAGAGACACTTGTAAGGGATTGAGTGTGGCAGCAGATACATAACTTCAACTGATGGAAAGAAGAGAAGCTTTAAACCCCCAAGTGGGGTCCTTCAGCAGCATAAAATGAGCAAGCTTTGGATATCATCGTTCCTATTCACCTCAGCAGAGTCCATGCCTTCACTCCGCTGGTGTGTGGGATAGAACTGTAGGTGCAAATGTCTCTTTCTCTTCTGTTCCTCAGAGCTCCAGTATGGGGACTCCTGCATGCGGTTTGATTTCGTGTGGCTGCGGGATAACTGCCGCTCAAACTCATGCCACGATTCAGAGATGAACCAGCGGATACTGGATACAGCCAGCGTGGACCTGAACATCAAGCCAACACATGTGCAAGTGGATGATTCCACACTTCACCTCACCTGTGAGTGCTAGCCTTGAAATTCATTTGTCCCCTTGGCTTACCCCTCCTACAGAGCTGGTAACAGCATACTTCTATTAGTTGGAGATTGTCAGAACTTAGTAGGCCGCTAGGGGATACACATGGGGTACTGGACCTAATGTTGTGGGCAGCAACTTGCTACGGTACACCAAACAGGGTCCCACCTAAACACTTTCTGCACTTTGACCTCTCAGATTATCGAGGGTGAGAGGTCAAAGGCTTCTCAGATAGATAACATAGGTAATAGAGTCCTATAAGTGAAACAGTTATTCAAGAGGGGCAATACATGCTAATCAATCCATTCCATTTTTAATAGAAAATAAGTAAGGAGCAGTTTTATTGTACAACAAAGGGAATCTCTACTTTAAAAATATTTAGACAGTCCCCATGTTAACCTATAAGAGAGATATGCCTTGCAACAGTGAAAACAGAATTTGGCAGTATTTCACTGTCGTAGCATGGCCAACACATCAGTACATGTCCTACCTTTAACATACACTGCACCCTGCCCATGGGGCTACCTGGGGCCTACCATAGGGGTGCTTTACAGGAAGATTTGGGCCTGGCAAGTGGGTACACTTGCCAGGTCGAATTGGCAGTTTGAAACTGCACACACACAGACACTGCAGTGGCAGGTCTGAGACATTTTTACAGGGCTACACATGTGGGTAGCACAACCAGTGCTGTGGGCCCACTAGTAGCATTTGATTTACAGTCCCTGAACACCTCTAGTGCACTTTATTAGGGACCTACTAGTAAATCAGATATGCCAATCATGGAAAAGCCTATTACACATACAATTTACATAGGGAACACTTGGACTTTAGCACTGATCAGCAGTGGTAAAGTTCCCAGAGTACCAAAACTAGCAAAAACAAGGTCCAGCACACAGTCAAAAACACAGGAAGCAGCGGCAAAAAGACAGGTGAAACCACCCCAAGGATGCCAGGTCTAACAACAAAAAAACTCAAAATACAATCCAACTAATCACCTAAAATCAACATAAACTCACAAATTAAAAAATGTAATCAAAACCAGAACAGATAATCCCTGCATTTCTGAACCGCTCTTTTTTATTCAATAACTCCTGCAAACTTGCATACCCTGACAGGGACATAAAGACATACCACCACCATCATCTCCCCTTTAGCGGGAGAAAGAAATATGGGCACTCTCTACACATTCTACTATTGACAATTATTAGAACTATGTACAACATTACCAAGCATTTCCATAACTTGGGTTCGATATCTGAATTTAGAAGACCCCTTTTTCAACAATAACAGATCATTAATACAGACCCAATGCCTCACACAAATTCTCCTTGATTCTTCATTCATCATTAATTTTCTTCTAACCTTGCACTCATTTTCAACACATATTTTACTGGCACCTTTAGCAGCAAACACTTAACCACATCCTTCCAAAGTAGTGAAAGACACAAACCATCCATCTTACCCCTCAACAGAATGCGGTGTCGTACGCCAAGCTCATAATAACTCTGATTCTTTCTACAGTGTCAATATGAGACTTTATTGATCTTTGGATGCACTCCAATAACACTTTGTTAAACCTTTCCACTCTTCCATTTAATTGTGGAAAATACAATGCAGTGTAAATATCTTTAATTTCACATGTGTTAAAGAAATCCTGCATAACAAAAGAAGTGAATTGATCTCCATTGTCAGATAATATTCCAAAGGCACTTCCTCGTTCGCAAAAACATCCTTGAAAAACCTTATGACACTGTCAGTTATGGCCTAAGCCACAGCCTTCACTTTCACCCTCGCGAAAGATGATCTATCATAAGAATACAATACCTCATATGGGGAGGTAGAACAGTAAATCCTCCAAAAAATCAACAGCAACCTTCCATCATACCTTCTCATGACAAGGCATCACCTTAGGACACCCGAAAACAGTAATAAGATGTTTGTCACTAAAAGAACACTGTGAACAAGAGCAAAACAGCTCTTCAACATCTCCATCCATGCCTGGCCACCAAAAACTACAACAAATTCTACCCTTGGTGGAACTTATGCCAAGATGTTCAGTATGAGCAGTTTCCACGATTCATTGCCTGAAATACACAGGGGAAATATGCTAGTTGTCTCTTACAAGTACATCATCTGCCACAGAAAACCCATCAGCAATCTTACAAAAGGGCTGCAAATTTACACTAACAGATTTCTCATAAGGCTATCCTTTTGTCACAAAACTGATAACCACCTCCAAAATGTTTTCCTCCTTATGCCATGCATCTATGCTCTCACACACGACACGTTCTTCAATTTTGGCAACTATACATTAAATCATCATCACGCTCCTCATTCAGTCAATCCACTGGTAACCTCGACAATAAGGTTTATGTCACCAGCAGTATGAATAATGCGAAAGCTGAATTCTAGCAGTTTAGCCTATAATCTTGCCAGCAGTGCAGTGGATTTCTTTATTTTTTTACCAGGCAAAATATTAACAATAGGTCGATGACCTATACATAACCAAATTGTCCTACCCCACAAATATGGCTTTAACTTCTCAACTCCCCATGTACAGGCAAGCATTTCCTTTCCAATCACAGATTATATCAATTCAGCTTCCTTTAAACATCTCAAAGCAAAGCCCACAGTAACTTCTTTGGTGCCATCCAACTGCTACCAAACAGCCCCAATACCATAAGCACTGGCATCCACTATGACAAAAGCTTTACACTTCTCAGAATAAGCTGGTGCCAATACAATGCTACATTTTATAAGTTCAAACTTTCTTGACACAATGGGGACTACACAAAATAGTATTAGAAAGGTCCTTCATGAATTTTTAATTAAACGTGCACGTTCCAAGGAAAGAGCGTAAATGTTCCTTATCACATGGGTGTGGCACTTTCACTATACTATCAACCAATCCCATTTTTGGGTTTAACTCCTTCAGCAGACAACACATGCCCTAGTTATTCAACTTTATCCACACAAAACACATTTATCCTTCCTCAACGGGGCCCCATTTTCCAATAATACACATGACACTTTTATCAAAACAGTGTCATGCTTCTTAATTGTATCTACAAAATATTATCCAAGAATACTACAACATTGTTAACACCATTCAACATTTCAGTCTTCACTTTATGAAAAACAGAAGCAGCTGATGCCAATCCAAATGACATCTTCCAAAACTGGAACATGCCATCAGGATTAACAAAAGTGGTAGAATGGCATGAGCTCTCATCGAACACCACCTGATGATGTGCCACTTTGAGATTTAATGTGGTGATCCATTTGGACGGACACAGCAGTTATGAGAACCTCGATACATAGTAGAGGAAAGTTCTCTACACATATAGCATTGTAAATGCATCTTAGATCAACACATAGACATATTTCACCATTTTTCTTGCCAGAACAACTGGAGATCCACATCGTGGCATCCATGGCCTCAATAATGCATCATCTTGCATTTTCTTCAGCATTTTCGTAGTTCATGCCTCACACTCAGAGGAAGATTGCATGACATGTTTGACAGGTGTGAACAAAACTTTTTATTTTACAAACTGTATTGCAAAAATTATTTCAAAACATTAAACCTTTGATGATTAAACAAAGCAGACCCTCCTCCTACACAGTGATTTTCTACTAGAGCCATGGAACATGGCTTACCTGGTCTGCTTATCTGCTTGATGCCACCACCAAAGCACAGTAACACCTTTGTCGCCACATATACTATACCTTTGATCATTCTGTCACAAAAACTAATATCCACCCAAAAGTACCCCAGTACACCATGGGGTAAATTCGGCTACCCTCGAAGGTAATGGCAATGACACCAGGTGGTAAGAGAGTTTTATCAGACCATTTATTTTTTTAATTATCCATGCAAATATTGTAATTCCTGAGCCAGATTCTAGTAAAAGAGAAATATGATTGGCAATTTCCAACATTTCTATAGATAGTACTAACTCACTTAACCTGTTCTCACTGTTATTAAATTCTTCCCTTGTTGGTTGTACATTTCCAACATTCTTGACCAATTGCAAGATAGTTTTTAAAATCAGAGACAGGAATAAGTGAACCGCATCTAAAACATTTTGTTTTAGAATTATTACACGCAGCTTTGCCTCTGCCAACATTTGAAAATAATCCACTGGATTGTTTTTTTGTCATTGCTTACAGCAGCTATTTGGTTGAAAATAGTATCTAGTCGTTTAGAGTATTCACATGAACACTGAATGCTTTTAACTATATCAACTGCTTCATCAAGACTGGGGTTTTGCTGGCTAACAACCTTTCTTGGATTTATTTTTTTAGAATTTTAGAATTACATTAGGGGCAATTTGATGATGAATTAACTATGAATTACAATGATCAAATTCCTAAAATGATGCCGGAACTTTCACTACAGTGACATATGTGTCGATTGACTCCAAAGGACCTTGAGTGCTGGTAAATAAAAGTGTCTACTTTCTGTCAAATTAACTTTACCCACAAATGAATCTCTAGTTGATTTGCTGCACTTTGAAACTCATCAATATCCGCATTTTACGCAGTTGTATACTCTGGCGAATGATCAAACACATTTTAACCCTCAACCCCAAATAACGATAGAACTAGTCTCTCTTTCGATCTGGTTTACATTTGATGCCATCAATAGCTCCTAAATAAGCTTTAAAAGACCAGAGACACAATCACCACTTCAGCAGAGGTTCCCCAGGATCCTGTAAAAAAGGAGCATCATTGCAAAAAAAACATAAACATACTAAATGACATGCACTACCACACTAATATGAGCAAAGAGAAAATCTAACCAGACTAAAACAAATAAATGTATAATGCCTGCACAGCATGTACGTCACTGAAAGAGTATTGCATGCACTTCGAACAGGCCTGCCATTCCCTGTTAGCAAACAGTAATTCAAACACAAAAATGGATCACTGACTGTAAAAGGTAAATGTGTACTTTTTATTAAACAAGCCAATCACGTTGGCTGTGAGGAATCCAGTTCCACAGAGACTTTCAAAAGTCTGCACAAGTGTGCAAATAAATCTTCGGCTGTAAAACATCCAGAGTAAACTTTGCCTAACACTGTAGAAATGATGTAGTGATGCTTAATGACCAGTAGATGGCGATGATTGAACACACAAGCCTCAAAGAACGTCGGTCTGGTTTATGAAGATACATAAGTAGAATAAAATAGTGAGGAATTAAGTAATTCAGCGTCCACCTTTCTGCTGGTGGAATTAAATCAGCACTGTAATGGTTTCTAAGCATGGCTGGAAGAGGGAGCAGTCCTTCTATGTTGAAAAAACACTGCAGATTAAACATGGTGGGACTGTTCCCATCCTCCAGCCCTGTTTAAAGTACTGCTGCAGTGCAGTGCATACCCTCGGCCACCTTACATAAGTATGTATGTAAGTGCCCTGAGTGGTATGCACTGGAGTGGATACCCCTCGGTGACCTTACATAAGTATGTACGGCCATCGAGGGGTATGTTGATGCACTGGAGTGGATACCCCTCAGTGACCTTACATAAGTATGTACGGCCATCGAGGGGTATGCAGTGAAGTTGATACCCATTGGTGACCTTACATAAGTATGTACGGCCATCGAGGGGTATGCAGTGGAGTTGATACCCATTGGTGACCTTACATAAGTATGTAAGTGCCCTGAGTGGTATGCACTGGAGTGGATACCCCTTGGTGACCTTACATAAGTATGTACGGGCATCGAGGGGTATGTTGATGCACTGGAGCTGATACCCCTCAGTGATCTTACAAAAGTGTGTACGGGCATCGAGGGGTATGCAGTGGAGTTGATACCCATTGGTAACCTTACATAAGTATATAAGGGAACGGAGGGGTATGCACTGGAGCTGATACCCCTCAGTGACCTTACATAAGTATGTACGGGCATCGAGGGGTATGCAGTGGAGTTGATACCCATTGGTGACCTTACATAAGTATGTAAGGGAACTGAGGGATATGCACTGGAGCCGATACCCCTCAGTGACTTTAAATATGTATGTACAGGCATTAAGGGGTATGCACTGGAGCCGATACCCCTTGGTGACCTTAGATAAGTAACTAAGGGCACTGAGTGGTATTCACTGGAGTGGATACCCTTCAGTGACCTTACAAAAGTGTGTACGGGCATCGAGGGGTATGCAGTGGAGTTGATACCCATTGGTGACCTTACATAAGTATATAAGGGAACGGAGGGGTATGCACTGGAGCTGATACCCCTCAGTGACCTTACATAAGTATGTACGGGCATCAAGGGGTATGCAGTGGAGTTGATACCCATTGGTGACCTTACATAAGTATATAAGGGAACGGAGGGGTATGCACTGGAGCTGATACCCCTCAGTGACCTTACATAAGTGTGTACGGGCATCGAGGGGTATGCAGTGGAGTTGATACCCATTGGTGACCTTACATAAGTATGTAAGGGAACTGAGGGATATGCACTGGAGCCGATACCCCTCAGTGACTTTAAATATGTATGTACAGGCATTAGGGGTATGCACTGGAGCCGATACCCCTTGGTGACCTTAGATAAGTAAGTAAGGGCACTGAGTGGTATTCACTGGAGTGGATACCCTTCAGTGACCTTACATAAGTATGTACGGGCCTCGAGGGGTATGCACTGGAGTTGATGCCCATCAGTGACCTTACATAAGTATGTAAGGGAACTGAGGGATATTCACTGGAGTTGATACACCTCAGTGACCTTACATAATTATGTACGGGCATCGAGGGGTAGGCACTGGAGTCGATACCCCTCGGTGACCTTACATAAGTAAGTAAGGGCACTGAGTGAAATGCACTGGAGTGGATACCCCTCAGTGACCTTACATAAGTATGTAAGGGCCCTGAGTGGTATGCACTGGAGTCGATACCCCTCAGTGACCTTACATAAGTATGTAAGGGCACAGAGGGGTATACACTGGAGTGGATACCCCTCAGTGACTTTATATACGTATGTAAGGGACCTGAGTGGCATGCACTGGAGTAGATACCCCTCAGTGACCTTCCATAAGTATGTAAGGGAACTGAGGGGTATGAACTGCACTGCAGTGCAGCATGTAAGAGTATCAAGGGGTATGCACTGGAAGGGATACACCTCAGTGACCTTACATAAGTATGTAAGAGCACTGAAGGGTATGCACTGGAGTCAATACCCCTCAGTGACCTTACATGAATATGTAAGGACACTGAGGGGTGTGCACTAGAGTGGATACCCTTCAGTGACCTTACATAAGTGTGTACGGGGATCGTAGGGTATGCACTGGAGTGGATACCCCTCAGTGACCTTACATAAGTATGTAAGGGCACTGATGGGTATGCACTGAACTGGATCCCCAGTGACCTTGCATAAGTATGTACAGGCACTGGAGGGTATGCACTTGAGTGGTTACCTTTCAGTGCCCTTACCTACTTTGTTCTTCTGTGTGTGCAGATGTAGATCCACTCACTGGAGGACATGTACTTTGAGACAGTGGATAGGATGAGTCATTATTCATTAATTTGAAGGTTGAGATGGGTGCATGGAATGACGCCAGTAGAGTCTGTACTGACCACTAGTGGCTGTGCCATGGAATGACACTGCAATGCTCTCTGCTGAGCCCTGGTGGCTGTGCCATGGAATAACTTCAAGGTGCTCTTTGCTGACCCCAATTTTTTGTAGCATGGAATGACATCACAGTGCTCTATATTGGCCCCTGCTGTCTGTAGCATTGAATGACATCACAGGCACTGTGCATGGAAGGATGTCACAGTGTTCTGTTCTGATACTTGGTCTCTGTAGCATGGAATAACTTCACAATGCTCTCTGCTGGCCCCTGGTGTTTGTAGCATGCAGTGACATGACAGTGTTCTGTGCTGATGTCTCTAACATGGAATAGCATCACAGTGCTCTGGTCTGACCTCCCTGGTGTCTGTTGCATTGAATGACGTCACAGTGCTCTGAGATGACCCCTGGTGCCTGTAGTATGGAATGACATCACATTGGTCTATGCTGACCCTTCATCCCATCTCTGTAATATTGAGTGACATCACAGTGCAGTTTGCTGATCTCTAGTGTCTGTAACATTGAATGAAATTACATTGGCTTCTGCTGATCTCCGTTAACTGTTTTGACTTTCTCCATTCCAGGGCCAGATGGTCACCTGACAGATTATAGCTTGTCCTGGCTAATGGAGAACAGCTATGAAGGACATCTGAAGAAACCACAACTCCAAGTGCTGTGGAATGCAGAGGTCTATCAGCGAGCCCAAGTGGCACCAGTGCCATGCCAGCGGGTCTTGGAGACTGATGAAGGCCTTCGTGAGCTGTTTGACAACTTCCTCCGCTATGGCTTTGCCTTGGTGGACGGGGTCCCACCCACCGAGGAGGACACAGAACACTTGGCACAGAGAGTCAGCTTAGTCAGGTATGAGAGCTCAAAATCAGGGTGTGTGCCAATGTCATATTACCATGAAATGCCAGCTCAAAGGAAGCTCTTAGTTCAGAAAATATGGGGGTATGATTATTGTGGTGTGGCGAAGCAGATTGATACTGAGTGAAGAGAATAGCAGTGTCTAATTGTAGGAAAGTACCATCTTGCCTGGCATGTTAACTCCATATTTCACTGTATGTATGTTGTTTAAGTGTAAGTGTCACTGGGACCCTGCCAGCCAGGGCCCCAGTGCTCATAAGTATGGGCCCTGTATGTGTTCCCTGTGTGATGCCTAACTGTCTCACTGAGGCTCTGCTATCCAGAACCTCAGTGGTTATGCTCTCTCTGCTTCCAAATTTGTCACTAACAGGCTAGTGACTAAATTTACCAATTCACATTGGCATACTGGTACACCCATATAATTCCCTAGTATATGGTACTGAGGTACCCAGGGTATTGGGGTTCCAGGAGACCCCTATGGGCTGCAGCATTTCTTTTGCCACCCATAGGGAGCTCTGACAATTCTTACACAGGCCTGCCAGTACAGCCTGAGTGAAATAACGTCCACGTTATTTCACAGCCATTTACCACTGCACTTAAGTAACTTATAAGTCACCTATATGTTTAACCTTCACCTGGTGAAGGTTGGGTGCAAAGTAACTTAGTGTGTGGCCACCCTGACACTAGCCAAGGTGCCCCGACATCGTTCAGGGCAAAATCCCCGGACTTTGCGAGTGCGGGGACACCATTACACGCGTGCACTGTACATAGGTCACCACCTATGTACAGCGTGTAGGAGGCTGGCATGGTTTGTAGTGGTACCAAGGGGTACTTACACTCTGCACCAGGTCCAGTTATCCCTTATTAGTGTAGAAGAGGTGTCTAGCAGCTTAGGCTGATAGTAAAGGTAGCTTAGCAGAGCAGCTTAGGCTGAACTAGGAGACGTGTGAAGCTCCTACTATACCACTGGTGTCATATACACAATATCATAAGAAAACACAATACACAGATATACTAAAAATAAAGGTACTTTATTTGTATGACAATATGCCAAAGTATCTCAGTGAGTACCCTCAGTATGAGGATAGCAAATATACACAAGATATATGTACACAATACCAAAATGTGCAGTAATAGCAATAGAAAACAGTGCAAACAATGTATAGTCACAATAGAATGCAATGGGAGCACATAGGGATAGGGGCAACACCAACCATATGCTCTAGAAGTGGAATGCGAACCACAAATGGACCCCAAACCTGTGTGAGCTCGTAGAGGGTCGCTGGGAGTGTAAGAAAACAGTGAGGGTTAGAAAAATAGCCCACCCCAAGACCCTGAAAAGTAGGTGCAAAGTGCACCTAAGTTCCCAAGAGAGCACAGAAGTCGTGATAGGGGAATTCTGCAAGGAAGACCAACACCAGCAATGCAACAACAATGGATTTCCAGACGAGAGTACCTGTGGAACAAGGGGACCAAGTCCAAGAGTCACACTCAAGTCGGGAGTGGGCAGATGCCCAGGAAATGCCAGCTGTGGGTGCAAAGAAGCTGCCACCAGATGGTAGAAGATGTGAATTCTGCAAGAACGAAGAGAGCTAGAAACTTCCCCTTTGGAAGATGGATGTCCCACGTCGTGAAGAAGCTTGCAGAGGTGTTTCCATGCAGAAAGACCGCAAACAAGCCTTGCTAGCTGCAAGGGTCACGGTTAGGGTTTTTGGATGCTGCTGTGGCCCAGGAGGGACCAGGATGTCGCCAATTGCGTGAGGAGACAGAGGAGGCATCCAGCAAGACAAAGAGCCCACTCAGAAGCAAGCAACACCCGCAGAAGTGCCGGAACAGGCACTACGAAGAAGAGTGAAACGGAGCTCACCCAAAGTCAAAAAAAGAAGGTCCCACGACGCCGGAGGACAACTCAGGAGGTCGTGCACTGCAGGTTAGAGTGTCGGGGACCCAGGCTTGGCTGTGCACAAAGGAAATCCTGGAAGAGTGCACAGGAGCCGGAGCAGCTGCAAATCACGCGGTACCCAGCAATGCAGTCTAGCGTGGGGAGGCAAGGACTTACCTCCACCAAACTTGGACTGAAGAGTCACTGGACTGTGGGAGTCACTTGGACAGAGTTGCTGAGTTCCAGGGACCACGCTCGTTGTGCTGAGAGGGGACCGAGAGGACCGGTGATGCAGTTCTTTGGTGCCTGCGGTTGCAGGGGGAAGATTCTGTCGACCCACGGGAGATTTCTTTGGAGCTTCTAGTGCATAGAGGAGGCAGACTACCCCCACAGCATGCATCACCAGGAAAACAGTTGAGAAGGCGGCAGGATCAGCGATACAAGGTTGCAGTAGTCGTCTTTGCTACTTTGTCGCGGTTTTGCAGGCTTCCAGCGGTCGATTCCTTGGCAGAAGGTGAAGAGAGAGATGCAGAGGAACTCTGATGAGCTCTTGCATTCATTATCTAAAGAATTCCCCAAAGCAGAGACCCTAAATAGCCAGAAAAGGAGGTTTGGCTACTTAGGAAGGAGGATAGGCTAGCAACACAGGTAAGAGCCTATCAGAAGGAGTCTCTGACGTTACCTGCTGGCCCTGGCCACTCAGAGCAGTCCAGTGTGCCAGCAGCACCTCTGTTTCCAAGATGGCAGAGGTCTGGAGCACACTGGGGGTGCAGGTCAGGGGAGTGGTCACTCCCCTTTTCTTTGTCCAGTTTCACGCCAGAGCAGGGCTGGGGGATCCCTGTAACCGGTTTAGACTGGCTTATGCAGAGATGGGCACCATCTGTGCCCATCAAAGCATTTCCAGAGGCTGGGGGAGGCTACTCCTCCCCAGCCCTGACACTTTTTTCCAAAGGGAGAGGGTGTAACACCCTCTCTCTGAGAAAGTCCTTTGTTCTGCCTTCCTGGGCCAAGCCTTGCTGGACCCTAGGAGGGCAGAAACCTGTCTGAGGGGTTAGCAGCAGCAGCAGCTGCAGTGAAACCCCGGGAAAGGCAGTATGGCAGTACCCGGGTCTGTGCTAGAGACCCGGGGGATCATGGGATTGTCTCCCCAATACCAGGATGGCATTGGGGGGGCAATTCCATGATCTTAGACATGTTACATGGCCATGTTCGGAGTTACCATTGTGAAGCTATACATAGGTAGTGACCTATGTATAGTGCACGCGTGTAATTGTGTCCCCGCACTCACAAAGTCCGCGGAATTTGCCCTGAACAATGTGGGGGCACCTTGGCTAGTGACAGGGTGCCCACACACTAAGTAACTTAGCACCCAACCTTTACCAGGTAAAGGTTAGACATATAGGTGACTTATAAGTTACTTAAGTGCAGTGGTAAATGGCTGTGAAATAACGTGGACGTTATTTCACTCAGGCTGCAGTGGCAGGCCTGTGTAAGAATTGTCAGAGCTCCCTATGGGTGGCAAAAGAAATGCTGCAGCCCATAGGGATCTCCTGGAACCCCAATACCCTGGGTACCTCAGTACCATATACTAGGGAATTATAAGGGTGTTCCAGTATGCCAATGTAAATTGGTGAAATTGGCCACTAGCCTGTTAGTGACAATTTGTAAAGAAATGAAAGAGCATAACCACTGAGGTTCTGGTTAGCAGGGCCTCAGTGAGACAGTTAGTCATCACACAGGGAACACATACAGGGCACACGTATGAGCACTGGGGCCCTGGCTGGCAAGGTCCCAGTGACACATACAACTAAAACAACATATATACAGTGAAATATGGGGGTAACATGCCAGGCAAGATGGTACTTTCCTACACAACCCTCCCCCCCCCAAACGAAGGACAATAAGACTAGCTATGATCTGATGAGTCTTCATTGTCTAAGTGGAAATATCTGGAGAGTCCATCTGCATTGGAGTGGGTACTCCTAGGTCTATGTTCCACTGTATAGTCCATTCCCTGTAGAGATATGGACCACCTCAACAATTTAGGGTTTTCACCTTTCATTTGTTTTAGCCAAAGTAGAGGTTTGTGGTCTGTATGAACAATGAAGTGAGTGCCAAACAGGTATGGCCTCAACTTCTTCAGTGCCCAGACCACAGCAAAGGCCTCCCTATCTATGGCAGACCAACGCTTTTCTCTAGGGGTCAACCTCCTGCTGATAAAAGCAACAGGTTGATCCTGGCCCTCAGAATTAAGTTGTGATAAGACTGTCCCTACCCCTAATTCAGATGCATCAGTTTGGACAATGAATTTTTTGGAGTAACAGGGGCTTTTCAGGACAGGTGCAGAGAACATGGCCTGCTTCAGCTCCTCGAAAGCTTTCTGACAGTCTGCTGTCCATAGTACCTTTTTAGGCATTTTCTTCGAAGTGAGGTAATTAAGAGGGGCTGCTATGGAGCCATATTTCTTTATGAACCTCCTGTAGTACCCAGTGAGGCCTAAAAAGGCTCTCACCTGAGTCTGAGTTGTAGGGGGAACCCAATCTATAATAGTTTGGATTTTCCCCTGAAGTGGTGCAATCTGTTCTCCACCCACAAGGTGTCCCAGATAAACCACTTTCCCCTGCCCTATCTGGCAATTGGAAGCCTTGATAGTGAGGCCTGCCTTTTGCAGGGCCTCCAAAACTTTCCATAGGTGGACCAGGTGATCATCCCAGCTGGAGCTAAAGACAGCTATGTCATCTAGATATGCTGCACTAAAAGCCTCCAGCCCTTGCAGGACTGTATTCACCAACCTCTGAAAAGTGGCAGGTGCATTTTTCAAACCAAATGGCATTACTGTGAATTGTAGTGCCCTCCAATGGTAGAAAATGCAGTTTTTGTTTTAGCATCCTCTGATAATTTGATCTGACAATACCCTGCAGTCAAATCAAAGGTGCCTAGATACTTGGCAGATGCCATTGTATCTATTAGCTCATCTGCCCTGGGTAAAGGGTGAGCATCAGTTTTAGTTACCTGGTTGAGACCTCTGTAGTCAACACAAAATCTCATTTCCCTTTTACCATCCTTGGAATGAGGTTTTGGTACAAGTACCACAGGAGAGGCCCATGGACTTTCAGAGTGCTCAACCACTCCCAGTTCAAGCATTTTCTGCACCTCTTGTTTTATGCAGTCTCTGACATGGTCAGGCTGCCTATAGATCTTACTTTTGACAGGCAAGCTGTCTCCAGTATCTATAGTGTGCTCACACCAAGAAGTGGTGCCTGGCACAGTAGAAAAGAGTTCAGAAAACTGACCCCAGAGATTTGTGCAGTGGTCTTTCTGCTCAGCAGTAAGACAATCTGCCAGAACTACACCTTCCACTAGAGCATCTTGTTCTGTGGAAGAGAAGAGATCAGGGAGAGGGTCACTCTCTTCTTCCTGTCCTTAGTCTGTTGCCATGAGCAGGGTGAGATCAGCCCTGTCATAGTAGGGTTTCAGGCGATTGACATGGAGCACCCTAAGGGGACTCCTGGCAGTGCCCAAGTCAACCAAGTAGGAGACTTCTCCCTTTTTCTCAGCAATAATGTGGGGACCACTCCATTTGTCTTGGAGTGCTCTTGGGGCTACAGGCTCCAAGACCCACACTTTCTGCCCTGGTTGGTACTGAATCAGAACAGCCTTCTGGTCATGCCATTGCTTTTGGAGCTCTTGGCTGGCCTGGAGGTTTTTACTAGCCTTTTTCATGTACTCAGCCATCCTAGATCTTAGGCCAAGTACATAGTCCACTATGTCTTGCTTAGGAGCTTTTAAAGGTTGTTCCCAACCCTCCTTCACAAGTGTTAGAGGACCTCTTACAGGGTGTCCAAATAGGATTTCAAAGGGGCTGAAGCCCACTCCTTTTTGGGGTACCTCCCTGTAAGCAAAAAGGAGGCAAGGTAACAGGACATCCCATCTCCTCCGGAGTTTTTCAGGGAGTCCCATTATCATTCCTTTGAGAGTTTTATTAAACCTCTCAACCAGTCCATTTGTTTGTGGATGATAGGGTGTTGTGAACTTGTATGTCACACCACATTCCTTCCACATGGCCTTTAAGTAAGCAGACATAAAATTGCTTCCCCTGTCTGATACCACCTCTTTTGGGAAGCCCACCCTGGAAAAGATTCCCAGGAGGGCCTTTGCCACTGCAGGAGCTGTAGTGGTCCTTAGAGGAATTGCTTCAGGATATCTGGTGGCATGGTCCACTACCACCAAGATAAACCTATTGCCTGAAGCAGTAGGAGGGTACAGGGGGCCAACTATGTCAACCCCTACCCTTTCAAAGGGAACCCCAAATCACAGGTAGTGGAATAAGGGGTGCCTTTGGGGTGCCACCTGTTTTGCCACTGGCTTGACAGGTTTCACAGGACTTACAAAATTCCTTTGTGTCCTCTGACATTCTAGGCCAATGAAACAAGGGGACAAGCCTGTCCCAAGTTTTCATTTGCCCTAAATGTCCAGCCAAGGGAATGTTGTGGGCTAGTGTTAGGAGGAACTCTCTGTATTGCTGAGGAATCACCAATCTCCTGGCTGCTCCAGGTTTTGGATCCCTTGCTTCAGTATACAAGAGGTTGTCCTCCCAGTAAACTCTGTGAGAGTCACTGACATCACCATTTTGCTGTTTGACAGCTTGCTGTCTTAGACCCTCTAGTGTGGGACAGGTCTGCTGTGCCACACTCATCTCCTCCCTGGCAGGCCCCCCTCCACCCAAAAGCTCAGCAGTGTCTGCTTCCAGCTCCTCTGGTGTAGGTTCTGCACAAGGTGGAAATTCTTCTTCCTCAGAAGTTGAATCCACTGTAGAGGGATAGTAGGTAGTGTTTTACCTTTACTAACCCTAGCTTTAGGGAGCACTTGGTCCATTCTTCCAGGATCAAAGTCACCCTGTCCTTTTTGCTTTTTGGCCTGAGCCCTTGGCAAAGCACAAATATGCCCAGGAATGCCCAGCATTGCTGCATGAGCCTCCAACTCCACTTCTGCCCAAGCTGATGTCTCTAAATCGTTCCCTAGTAGACAGTCTACAGGTAAATCTGAGGCAACCACAACTTTCTTTGGACCAGTAACCCCCCCCCCCCAGTTGAGATTCACAACAGCCATGCGGTGGCTAAGAGTGTTGTTATGAGCATCAGTCACTTGGTACTGGTGACCAAGTAGGTGTTGTTCAGGGTGGACCAGTTTCTCTATTACCATGGTAACACTGGCCCTTGTGTCCCTGTAGGCCTGAACCTCAACACCATTTATTAGGGGAAGTTGCTTGTACTTATCCATATTAAGGGGACAAGCAACCAAGGTGGCTAAATCAATGCCACCTTCAGAGACTAACACAGCCTCTGTGGTCTCCCTAACAAGACCAACCCCAACTAAATTACCAAAAGTGAGCCCAGCTACTCCCTTGGATTGGCTATTAGTAGGTTTGCTCCCACCACCACTGCTATTACTAGGGGCACTAGGTGCAGCAGCAGGGGTTGTAGTGGTGGGAGGCTTGGTGCTTTTCTTTGGACAACTGGCATCAGTTGTCCAATGGCCTTTTATTTTACATAAATAGCATCATGGTTTCTTTACTTGATTAGAAGAGGATTTGGACCCACCACCCCCACCAGAGTGTTTTTGTGGGCCTGATGAAGACTCATTATTAGATTTGTCCCCACCCTTGTCTGAAGACTTACCATCCTTCTTCTTGCCATCCTTGCCACCCCCTGTATGAACTTTTCTGTTCACTCTTGTTCTGACCCATTTGTCTGCCTTCTTTCCCAATTCTTGGGGAGAGGTCAGATATGAGTCCACTAGATATTGGTGTAACAAGTCAGACACACAGTTATTCAGAATATGCTCTCTCAGAATAAGATTATACAGGCTTTCATAGTCAGAAACTTTACTGCCATGTAACCACCCCTCCAAGGCCTTCACTGAACAGTCAACAAAGTCTATCCAGTCTTGTGAGGACTCTTTTCTGGTGTCTCTGAACTTAATCCTGTATTGTTCAGTGGTTAAGCCATGTAACATGTCTAAGATCATGGAATTGTCACCCCAATGCCATTCTGGCATTGAGGGGACAATTCCATGATCCCTCTGGCCTCTAGCACAGAACCCGAGTACTGCCAAACTGCCTTTCCGGGGTCTCCACTGCAGCTGCTGCCAACCCCTCAGACAGGTTTCTGCCCTCCTGGGGTCCAGGCAGCCCTGGCCCAGGAAGGCAGAACAAAGGACTTCCTCTGAGAGAGGGTGCAACACCCTCTCCCTTTGGAAATAGGTGTGAAGGCTGGGGAGGTGTAGCCTCCCCCAGCCTCTGGAAATGCTTTGATGGGCACAGATGGTCCCATCTCTGCATAAGCCAGTCTACACCAGTTCAAGGATCCCCCAGCCCTGCTCTGGCGCGAAACTGGACAAAGGAAAGGGGAGTGACCACTCCCCTGACCTGCACCTCCCAGGGGAGGTGCCCAGAGCTCCTCCAGTGTGCCCCAGACCTCTGCCATCTTGGAAACAGAGGTGTCTGTGGCACACTGGACTGCTCTGAGTGGCCAGTGCCAGCAGGTGATGTCAGAGGCTCCTTCTGATAAGCTCTTACCTCTCTTGGTACCCAATCCTCCTTCCTAGGTAGCCAGACCTCCTTTTCTGGCTATTTAGGGTCTCTGCTTTAGGGATCTCACCAGATAACGAATGCAAGAGCTCAGCAGAGTTCCTCTGCATCTCCCTCTTCACCTTCTGCCAAAGGATCGACCGCTGACTGCTCAGGACGCCTGCAAAACCGCTACAAAGTAGCAAGACGACTAATAGCAACCTTGCATCGCTTCATCCTGCCGGCTTTCTCAACTGTTTCCAGGTGGTGCATGCTCGAGGGGTAGCCTACCTCCTTTCTGCAGCAGGAGCTCTGAAGAAATCTCCCGTGGGTTGACGGAATCTTACCCCTGCAACCGCAGGCAACAAAAGACTGCATCACCGGTCCTCTGGGTCTCCTCTCAGCACGACGAGCGTGGTCCCTGGAACTCAGCAACTCTGTCCAAGTGACTCCCACCGACCAGTGACTCTTCAGTCCAAGTTTGGTGGAGGTAAGTCCTTGCCTCCCCACGCTAGACTGCATTGCTGGGTACTGCGTGATTTGCAGCTGCTCCAGCTCCTGTGCACTCTTCCAGGATTTCCTTCGTGCACAGCCAAGTCTGGGTCCCGACACTCTAACCTGCAGTGCACAACCTTCTGAGTTGTCCTCCGGTGTCGTGGGACTCCCTTTTGTGACTTCGGGTGGACTCCGGTTCACTTTTCTTCTAAGTGCCTTTTCAGGTACTTCTGCAGGTGCTGCCTGCTTCTGTGAGGGCTTCCTGACTTGCTGGGTGCCCCCTCTTTCTCCTCATCCAAGTGGTGACATCCTGGTCCCTCCTGGGCCACAGCAGCATCCAAAAACCCTAACCACGACCCTTGCAGCTAGCAAGGCTTGTTTGCAGTCTTTCTGCGTCTGCGTGGGAACACATCTGCAAGCTTCTTCACGACGTGGGACATCCATCCTCCAAAAGGGAAGTTCCTAGTCCTCTTCGTTCTTACAGAACACCAAGCTTCTTCCAACAGGTGTCAGCTTCCTTGCACCCTCAGCTGGCATTTCCTGGGCTCCTGCCCACTCTCGACACTGTCGCAACTCTTAGACTTGGTCCCCTTGTCTTACAGGTACTCAGGTCCGGAAATCCACTGTTGTTGCATTCTGGTGTTTGTTCTTCCTGCAGAATCCCCCTATCACAACTTCTGTGCTCTCTGGGGGTAGTAGGTGCACTTTACACCTACTTTTCAGGGTCTCGGGTGGGCTATTTTTCTAACCCTCACTGTTTTCTTACAGTCCCAGCGACCGTCTACAAGCTCACGTAGGTTTGGGGTCCATTATTGGTTTGCATTCCACTTTTGGAGTATATGGTTTTTGTTGCCCCTATACCTATGTGCTCCTATTGCAATCTACTGTAACTTTACATTATTTGCATTACTTCCTTTTGCTATTATCTGCATAATTTGGTTTGTGTACATATATCTTGTGTATATTTCTCATCCTCATACTGAGGGTACTCACGAAGATACTTTTGGCATATTGTCATAAAAATAAAGTACCTTTATTTTTAGTATATTTGTGTATTGTGTTTTCTTATGATATTGTGCATATGACACCAGTGGTATAGTAGGAGCTTTACATGTCTCCTAGTTCAGTCTAAGCTGCTTTGCCATAGCTACCATCTATCAGCCTAAGCTGCTAGAAACACCTCTTCTACACTAATAAGGGATAACTGGACCTGGCACAAGGTTTAAGTACCTCTGGTACCCACTACAAGCCAGGCCAGCCTCCTACATTGGTTGTGCAGCGGTGGGATAAGTACTTGTAACTACTTACCACTTTGTCATTGTGTACTTTTCATAAGAGAATAATATACAAAACAAGTTCAGTTTATGTACACTTAACCAAAACGTTTTGCTTTTCTCCTCTGACACTTTCTACTAAGTGCTGAAAAGTACTCTAAAACTTCTAAAAAGTTTCTAAAAGTTCGAAAAAGTTTTTTTCTCTGTTCTTTAAAAAGTTCTGAAACTTGTTCTTTCTTCTCTCTGTCTCTAAACCTTCTTCTATCATGTCTGATGTAGGGGCTGCTCTTAAAATGGTCAATACTACCTATGACAATTTAAATTTCAAGAGCTTAAGGAGTCTCGCCCAGATAGAGGGTTAGTGATAGGAAAGAACCCTACAAGAGAGTTTCTATATAACATGCTCATTGTGAATGATGAGTCCCTAGCAGGCACTTCAAATGAGAAGTTAATAGATAGCTCCCATTCTGACTCAGGGGAACTCCTTGAGGGAGGTGGGGAGGGTTCTGTTCCAAATCTGCCCCTTGGCAGGCCACCTAGCAATGCTGGTAGTAATAGGAGCTCTGATCATAGTGGGGATGTTTTTATTCCTGGAGGCCAGGTTGTTAGAGTCCAAGCAGTTAGGGACAGATCTCCCTCTGTTGTTTCCGATTTATCCTCTGTGTCCAAGCATTCCCAAACCACCCACCCTAAAGACAACATGTTAGAAAGGGAACTCAAAAGGTTGAGAGTGGAAGAGACCATACTGAAGCTTAAACAGCAACAGCTGGCTGTAGACAGGGTATCCCTAGACCTGGAGAAGGAGAGACAGAGATTGGGGTTTGGACCCCATGGTGGCAGCAATAGCAGTGTTCCTGATAGTAATCCTGTTAGAAAGCATGATACCAGGAATCTGCACAAGATAGTTCCCCCTTGCAAGGAGGGGGGTGACATCAACAAGTGGTTTGCTACACTTGAGAGGGCCTGTATGGTACAGGGGGTCCCTCAAAGGCAGTGGGCTGCTTTATTGTGGCTATCTTTCAATAGAAAGGGTAGGGATAGGCTCCTTACTGTTAGAGAAAGTGATGCTAACAATTTTGCAGTTTTGAAGGATGCACTCTTGGATGGATTTGGCTTAACCACTGAACAATACAGGATTAAGTTCAGAGACACCAGAAAAGAGTCCTCACAAGACTGGATAGACTTTGTTGACTGTTCAGTGAAGGCCTTGGAGGGGTGGTTATATGGCAGTAAATTTTCTGACTATGAAAGCCTGTATAATCTTATTCTGAGAGAGCATATTCTGAATAACTGCGTGTTTGACTTGTTACACCAATATCTAGTGAAGTCAGATATGACCTCTCCCCAAGAATTGGGAAAGAAGACAGACAAATGGGTCAGAACAAGAGTGAACAGAAAAGTTCATACAGGGGGTGACAAGGATGGCAAGAAGAAGGATGGTAAGTCTTCTGACAAGGGTGGGGACAAAAGTAAAACTGAGTCTTCATCAGGCCCACAAAAATCCTCTGGTGGGGGTGGTGGGTCCAAATCCTCTTCAAATCAAGTTAAAAAGCCTTGGTGTTATTTGTGTAAAGTCAAAGGCCATTGGACAACTGATGCCAGTTGTCCAAAGAAAAACACGAAACCTCCCACTACCACAACCTCTACTGCAACTTCTAGTGCCCCTAGTAATAGCAGTGGTGGTGGGATCAAACCTACTAATAGCCAATCCAAGTGAGTAGCTGGGCTCACTTTTAGTAATTTAGTTGGGGTTGGTCTTGTTAGGGAGACCACAGAGGCTGTGTTAGTCTCTGAAGGTGCCATTGATTTGGCCACCTTGGTTGCTTGTCCCCTTAATATGGATAAGTACAAGCAACTTCCCCTAATAAATGGTGTTGAGGTTCAGGCCTACAGGGACACAGGTGCCAGTGTTACCATGGTGATAGAGAAACTGGTACACCCAGAACAACACCTACTTGGTCACCAGTACCAAGTGACAGACGCTCATAACAACACTCTTAGTCACCCCATGGCTGTTTTGAATCTCAACTGGGGGGGGGGGGCTACTGGTCCAAAGAAAGTTGTGGTTGCTTCAGATTTACCTGTAGACTGTCTACTAGGAAATTATTTAGAGACATCAGCTTGGGCAGAAGTGGAGTTGGACGCTCATGCAGCAATGCTGGGCATTCCTGTGCATATTTTTGCTTTAACAAGGGCTCAGGCCAAAAAGCAAAAAGGACAGTGTAACTTGGAACCTGGAACAATGGACCAAGTGCTCCCTTTAGCTAGGGGTAGCAAGGGTAAATTCCTACCCACTACCCCTCCCTCTACAGATGATTCTTCTTCTGAGGAAGAGGAATTTCCTCCCTGTTCAGAACCTTCACCAGATGAGCTGGCAGTAGACACTGCTGAGCTTTTGGGTGGAGGGGGGCCTGCCAGGGAAGAGCTGAGTGTGGCACAGCAATCCTGTCCTACATTAGAGGGTCTCAGACAGCAAGCTGTCAAGCAGCAAAATGGGGATGTCAGTGACTCACATAGAGTTTACTGGGAGGACAACCTCTTGTACACAGAGGCAAGGGACCCAAAACCTGGAGCAGCCAGGAGATTGGTCATTCCCCTGCAGTACAGAGAGTTCCTCCTAACTCTGGCACATGACATTCCTTTGGCTGGGCACTTGGGCTAGATCAAAACATGGGAAAGGCTTGTCCCCCTGTTTCACTGGCCTAGGATGTCAGAGGACACAAAAGATTTTTGTAAGTCTTGTGTTACCTGCCAAGCCAGTGGCAATACAGGTGGCACACCAAAGGGTCCCCTTATTCCACTACCTGTGGTTGGGGTCCCCTTTGAAAGGGTAGGGGTTGACATAGTTGGTCCCTTGACCCTCCTACTGCTTCAGGCAATAGGTTTATCTTGGAGGTTGTGGACCATGCCACAAGATATCCTGAAGCAATTCCTCTAAGGACCACTACAGCACCTGCAGTGGCAAACGCCCTCCTGGGAATCTTTTCCAGGGTGGGTTTCCCAAAAGAGCTTGTATCAGACAGGGGAAGCAACTTTATGTCTGCATACTTGAATGCTATGTGGAAGGAATGTGGTGTAACATACAAATTCACCACACCTAATCATCCACAGACTAATGGACTGGTAGAGAGGTTTAATAAAACTCTCAAAGGAATGATAATGGGAGTCCCTAAAAAACTCTGGAGGAGATGGGATGTCCTGTTACCTTGCCTCCTTTTTGCTTACAGGGAGGTACACCAGAAAGGAGTGGGCTTCAGCCCCTTTGAACTCCTCTTTGGAAACCCTGTAAGAGGTCCACTAACACTTGTGAAGGAGGGTTGGGAACAACCTTTAAAAGCTCCCAAACAGGACATAGTGGACTATGTACTTGGCCTAAGATCCAGAATGGCTGAGTACATGAAAAAGGCCAGTAAAAACCTTCAGGCCAGCCAAGAGCT
The DNA here is from genome assembly GCF_031143425.1 of Pleurodeles waltl. Classification (NCBI taxonomy): domain Eukaryota; kingdom Metazoa; phylum Chordata; class Amphibia; order Caudata; family Salamandridae; genus Pleurodeles; species Pleurodeles waltl. Next base: position 1,075,382,116 of record NC_090449.1, on the reverse strand, counting down.
CCAGAAGCAATGGCATGACCAGAAGGCTGTTCTGATCCAGTACCAACCAGGACAGAAGGTGTTGGTATTGGAGCCTGTGGCCCCAAGAGCACTCCAGGACAAATGGAGTGGACCCCATCGAATTGTTGAAAAAAAGGGCAAGGTCACCTACTTGGTTGACCTGGGCACTGCCAGGAGTCCCCTTAGGGTGATTCATGTCAACCGCCTAAAACCCTACTATGACAGGGCTGATCTCACCCTGCTCATGGCAACAGATGAAGGACAGGAAGAAGAGAGTGTCCCTCTCCCTGATCTCTTCTCCTCCACTGAAGAGGATGCTCTTGTGGAGGGAGTAGTTTTAGCAGATTGTCTGACTGCAGAACAGACGGGCAACTGCATACATCTCCTTGGACAATTTTCTGAACTCTTTTCAACTGTGCCAGGCACCACATCTTGGTGTGAACACACATTGATACTGGAGACAGCATGCCTGTCAAAAGTAAAAATCTATAGGCAGCCTGACCATGTCAGGGACTGCATAAAACAAGAGGTTCAGTAAATGCTTGATCTAGGAGTGGTTGGACCTTCTGAAAGCCCATGGGCGAGTCCCGTGGTGCTCGTACCAAAGCCTCACTCAAAAGATGGAAAAAGGGAGATGAGGTTTTCTGTTGATTACAGAGGTCTCAACCAGGTAACAAAAACTGATGCTCACCCTATACCCAGGGCAGATGAGCTCATAGATACACTGGCATCTGCCAAGTATCTAAGCACCTTTGATTTGACTGCAGGGTATTGGCAGATCAAATTGGCTGAGAATGCTAAACCTAAAACTGCATTTTCAACTATAGGAGGGCACTACCAATTTACAGTGATGCCCTGTGGTTTGAAGAATGCACCTGCCACTTATCAGAGGTTGGTGAACACAGTCCAGCAAGGGTTGGAGGCTTTTAGTGCAGCATATCTAGATGATATAGCTGTCTTTAGCTCCACCTGGGATGAGCACCTGGTACACCTTTGGAAAGTTTTGGAGGCCCTGCAAAAGGCAGGCCTCACTATCAAGGCTTCAAAGTGCCAGAGAGTGCAGGGAAAGGTGGTTTATCTGGGACACCTGGTAGGAGGAGAACAGATTGCACCACTTCAGGGGAAAATCCAAACAATCATGGATTGGGTTCCCCCTACAACTCAGACCCAGGTGAGAGCCTTCCTAGGCCTCACTGGGTATTACAGGAGATTCATTAAAAACTATGGCTCCATAACAGCCCCACTTAATGATCTCACCAGTAAAAAGATGCCTAAAAAGGTATTGTGGACAGCTAGCTGTCAGAAAGCTTTTGAGGAGCTCAAACAGGCCATGTGCCCTGCACCTGTCCTAAAAAGCCCATGTTACTCCAAGAAATTCATTGTTCAAACTGATGCATCTGAATTAGGGGTAGGGGCAGTCTTATCACAACTAAATTCTGAGGGCCAGGATCAACCAGTTGCTTTTATCAGCAAAAGGGTGACCCCTAGAGAAAAGCGTTGGTCTGCCATAGAGAGGGAGGCCTTTGCTGTGGTCTGGGCACTGAAAAAGTTGAGGCCATACCTGTTTGGCACTCACTTTATTGTTCAGACAGACCACAAACCTCTACTTTGGCTAAAACAAATGAAAGGTGAAAATCCTAAATTGTTGAGGTGGTCCATATCCCTACAGGGAATGGACTATACTTTGGAACATAGACCTGGGAGTACCCACTCCAATGCAGATGGACTCTCCAGATATTTCCACTTAAACAATGAAGACTCATCAGGTCATTGCTAGTCTTATTGTCCTTCGTTTGGGGGGGGGGTTATGTAGGAAAGTACCATCTTGCCTGGCATGTTACCCCCATATTTCACTGTATATATGTTGTTTTGGTCTATGTATCACTGGGACCCTGCCAGGCAGGGACCCAGTGCTCATAAGTATATGCCCTGTATGTGTTCCCTGTGCGATGCCTAACTGTCTCACTGAGGCTCTGCTAACCCGAACCTCAGTGGTTATGCTCTCTCTGCTTTCCAAATTTGTCACTAACAGGCTAGTGACTAAATCTACCAATTCACATTGGCATACTGGTACACGCATTTAATTCCCTAGTATATGGTACTGAGGTACCCAGGGTATTGGGGTTCCAGGAGACCCCTATGGGCTGCAGCATTTATTTTGCCACCCATAGGGAGCTCTGACAATTCTTACACAGGCCTGCCAGTGCAGCCAGAGTGAAATAACGTCCACGTTATTTCACAGCCATTTACCACTGCACTTAAGTAACTTATAAGTTTATAAGTACCTATATGTTTAACCTTCACCTGGTGAAGGTTGGGTGCAAAGTTACTTAGTGTGTGGGCACCCTGGCACTAGCCAAGGTGCCCCCACATCCTTCAGGGCAAATTCCTCTCACTTTGTGAGTGCGGGAACACCATTACACGCGTGCACTGTATATACGTCACTACCTATGTACAACGTCACAATGGTAACTCCGAACATGGCCATATAACATGTCTAAGATCATGGAATTGTCCCCCCAATGCCATTCTGGCATTGGGGGGACAATTCCATGATCCCCCGGGTCTCTAGCACAGAACCCGGGTACTGCCAAACTGCCTTTCCTGGGTCTCCACTGCAGCTGCTGCCAACCCCTCAGACAGGTTTCTGCCCTCTTGGGGTCCAGGCAGCCCTGGCCCAGGAAGGCAGAACAAAGGACTTCCTCTGAGAGAGGGTGTAACACCCTCTCCCTTTGGAAATAGGTGTGAAGGCTGGGGAGGAGTAGCCTCCCCAGCCTCAGGAAATGCTTTAATGGGCACAGATGGTGCTCATCTCTGCATAAGCCAGTCTACACCGGTTCAGGGATCCCCCAGCCCTGCTCTGGTGCGAAACTGGCCAAGGAAAGTGGATTGACCACTCCCCTGACCTGCACCTCCCAGGGGAGGTGCCCAGAGCTCCTCCAGTGTGTCCCAGACCTCTGCCATCTTGGAAACAGAGGTGTCTATGGCACACTGGACTGCTCTGAGTGGCCAGTGCCAGCAGGTGACGTCAGAGGCTCCTTCCTATAGGCTCTTACCTCTCTTGGTAGCCAATCCTCCTTCCTAGGTAGTCAAACCTCCTTTTCTGGCTCTTTAGGGTCTCTGCTTTGGGGATCTCACCAGATAACGAATGCAAGAGCTCACCAGAGTTCCACTGCATCTCCCTCTTCACCTTCTGCCAAAGGATTGACCGCTGACTGCTCAGGACGCCTGCAAAACCGCAACAAAGTAGCAAGAAGACTACTAGCAACCTTGTATTGCTTCATCCTGCCGGCTTTCTCAACTGTTTCCAGGTGGTGCATGCTCTGGGGGTAGCCTGCCTCCTTTCTGCACCTGAAGCTCTGAAGAAATCTCCAGTGGGTCGACGGAATCATCCCCCTGCAACCGCAGGCAACAAAATACTGCATCACCGGTCCACTGCGTCCCCTCTCAGCAGGACGAGCGTGGTCCCTGGAACTCAGCAACTCTGTCCAAGTGACTCCCACAGTCCAGTGACTCTTCAGTCCAAGTTTGGTGGAGGTAAGTCCTTGCCTCCCAACGCTAGACTGCAGTGCTGGGTACCGCTTGATTTGCAGCTGCTCCAGCTCCTGTGCATTGTTCCAGGATTTCCTTCGTGCACAGCCAAGCCTGGGTCCCCGACACTCAAACCTGCAGTGCACAACCTTCTGAGTTGTCCTCCGGCTTCGTGGGACTCCCTTTTGTGACTTTGGGTGGACTCTGGCTCGCTTTTCTTCTAAGTCCCTTTTCAGGTACTTCTGCGGGTGCTGCCTGCTTATGTGAGGGCTCCCTGACTTGCTGGGAACCCCCTCTGTCTCCTCATCCAAGCAGCGACATCCTGGTTCCTCCTGGGCCACAGCAGCATCCAAAAACCCTAACTGCAACCTTTGCAGCTAGCAAGGCTTGTTTGCAGTCTTTCTGCGTGGGAACACCTCTGCAAGCTTCTTCACGAAGTGCGACATCCATCCTCCAAAGAGGAAGTTCCTAGTCCTCTTCGTTCTTGCAGAACACCAAGCTTCTTCCAACAGGGGGCAGCTTCCTTGCACCCTCAGCTGGCATTTCCTGGGCTCCTGCCCACTCACTGTCGCAACTCTTGGACTTGGTCCCCTTGTCTTACAGGTACTCAGGTCCGGAAATCCACTGTTGTTGCATTGCTGGTGTTTGTTCTTCCTGCAGAATCCCCCTATCATGACTTCTGTGCTCTCTGGGGGTAGTAGGTGCACTTTACACCTACTTTTAAGGGTTTTGGGGTGGGCTATTTTTCTAACCCTCACTGTTTTCTTACAGTCCCAGCGACCCTCTACAAGCTCACATAGGTTTGGGGTCCATTCGTGGTTCGCATTCCACTTTTGGAGTATATGGTTTGTGTTGCCCCTATACCTATGTGCTCCGATTGCAATCTACTGTAACTTTACATTGCTTGCATTACTTCCTTTTGCTATTATCTGCATAATTTTGGTTTGTGCACATATATCTTGTGTATATTTCTCATCCTCATACTGAGGGTACTCACTGAGATACTTTTGGCATTTTGTCATAAAAATAAAATACCTTTATTGTTAGTATATCTGTGTGTTGTGTTTTCTTATGATATTGTGCATATAACACCAGTGGTATAGTAGGAGCTTTACATGTCTCCTAGTTCACCCTAAGCTGCTTTACCATAGCTACCTTCTATCAGCCTAAGCTGCTAGAAACACCTCTTCTACACTAATAAGAGATAACTGGACCTGGCACAAGGTGTAAGTATATCTGGTACCCACTACAAGCCAGGCCAGCCTCCTACACTAATAAGTAGCAAGGCTCGTTGTATGTAGATGCAGTGGTTTATTGAATACAGGAAATGAAGACAACATCACCCCAAACTGCTCCAGTGAAGTCCCAGTTCCAACTGTCACCAAACACCCTAGATCCCCGCATTCCACAGAACCTCATGGAATCTACACTCTAATTAGAATCCAGAACAAGAACTGTGAGCACGGGGATGCTTGCACAATGAGAGCAGGGTTTAACTAGATACTCGATATGACATAGAGTTTTCTCTCTTTTTTTCTGTGACTATAACTCATACACCATATCCCCATCTAAGAAAATAAGATAAATACCTAACAGTTACAAAATACAACGCCCACAACCCTCAAATACAAAACAAAAAACATCCCCCAAAGTTGGAACGGTAAACATAAATACACATTTACTGTAAGTCCTTTTCAACTATAATCAGATACCAAAATGGAGACATATCTAGTGAAATCCTAATTACATGCCCTAACTGAATCTCCATGGTACCCTGTGAGTTCTGGCACTTTATGAAAAAGATAATTTTGACCACTGTTTGTTATGTCAGAACGATTACCTGTTTGGTTTACCATTGGACTCCCCCACTGCCTCTCTCAGGAATGGGAAACAAACGGAAGAACGAGTTCGGAACCACGAGATTGTGAAAAACGAAAGCGAAACAACGCTTTCGTTTTCTACGACTTCCTGGTTTTGGTACCTTAACCACCCATGTCTGAACAACGTACATGCGTGGTTAAGGTACAGAAGAGAGTCAGAGTGGACGCGGTGAAGGAGGAGGTAAGTTGGGCTGGGACTGGGGCTGTTTTGGGGGGCCTGGGGATGATTAGTGTTTAGGGGGCAGGGTTTAGGTTTTAGGGGCGGGGTGGGGACTCAGGGTATTTTTAGTTTTTGGAGTGGGTTGGGGGGTTGGGGTGATTAGGGTTTAGGGGTAGGAGAGGGGGGTCAGGGTTTAGGTTTAACGGGTTGGGTGGGGGGCCGGGGTGGAAGCATGCTGGGTTGTGCATGCTGATTGCTAATGCCTTTTCCAGGAATGCGTTTACAATGGTAAAATTGTTGTAAACGCATTTGTGGTAAAGGCATTAGTGGTTAGAATGAGGTTGTTGTTCCGACCTCGTTGTTGAGCCACGGGTGGTTTAGGCTCCCGTGGTTCCGAGATATAACCCTCAGGAACTTTTACCACTTTGGATACATTTCAGCAATTACGTCCCAACACTCTTCCAGCATAGCCACACACTCCGGGGGTCACTACAACCCCGGCGGTTGGCGTTAATGTGGCGGTAGTATCGCCAACAGGCTGGGGGTACTTACCGCCACATTATGACATTGGCGGGGTGGCTGAAGCCAACCCACCAATGTACCATTCCGACCGCCATGGTGGTAGCAGACGGCGGGCTGGAGATAATCATCTCCAGCCCGGCGCCCGCCATTGTGTCGCCGGCGGGACTATCACCCTGCCTACCGCCATGGTTTTCATGGCGTTCATAACACCATGAAAACCATGGCGGTTGGCCCTATCAGTGACAGGGAATTGCTTTCCTGTCACTGATAGGAGGCCCCCAACCACTCCATACACCGCCATCTACATCCACGCCCCCCCAATCACACACACACCCACGCAGACACACACTAATTCACACATACACACACGCACGCATCCTTCCATTCACACACACATCTGCACACACTTCAAACCATGCACGCAGACATGCATTCCTATTTCCATACATACATGCACTCACACTTCCATACATTCACGCATGCAATCAACACTACACCTACACACCAGCATTCACGCACACACTCACACACACATACAACACCCTTCACCCCCCTCCCCAGTCGGAGATCCGACTTACCTGGATCCAGGGGGTCAAAATGAGAGCGTCTGTCTATAACTACAGATTCAGAGAACTTTATGTCACCTTTCTTCAAAAATCCAGATGTTTTACAAGTGGAATATCTTTTACACCTTTTTTGACATCATAATACATCTATTCCTTCAAATGAGCCTTCTCAACATTGTGGTGAATAATGGCATCACGTTCTTCAATGGCTAATTGATTTTTTTAAGACCTTAGTCATCCAAGCTGGCCTAAAATAGGTAGAAAGTTTTCTGGCTGTATGGGGAAATTCCTGTAGTAGTGTGTAGAGTGGTGCTATAGAACTACAACATAGTTTGAACAGCAAACAGAACAACACACTTGTTTACCAATGCCCTCCATATATATTCGCCTAGCACACAATTAAAGCGTTCCACACGGCCATTTGTCTGGGCTTGATAAAGTGAACTCTTCAAGTGCTTAATAGAACTTTCTTGAAAACAAAACAGCTCAACTTCCTCTGAAGTTTTCTGACTCCTCTGTTCGCTTCTTCTGACTCCTCTCTTCCTTTCTTCTGACTCCTCTGTTCTCTTCTTCTGACTCCTCTCTTCTTCTGACTCCTCTCTTCTCTTCTTCTGACTCCTCTCTTCTTTTCTTCTGACTCCTCTGTTCGCTTCTTCTGACTCCTCTCTTCTCTTCTTCTGATTCCTCTCTTCTTCTGCAATCCATCTCTTCCCTTCCCCTCTATCTGACGCCCCCGCCCTCTGCTCTCCCGCCACCACCACCCGTTCGGCCCGCCCCCCCCCTGCTCCCATTCGTCGCCCCCCCTCCCGCCTCCCGCCCCCAGCTGACCCCTCCTCCCCCCATCTCCCTCTTATGGCAGTGGCCCTTGACCCTAGGGTAGGTCGCTTCTCCCGCCGTTGCAGCTCCACCTGCCCAGACTCCTGCCACCTCCCAGCAAAACCGTAAGTACTCCCTGCGCTCCCCCGTCCAGCCCCTCGTTACTCACTTCTGTCTTCTGAACTCTCTCTCTTCCAACCCTTTCTTCATACCTCTGCTGTCCTCTCTCTGTCCATTTTTCTTCGTCTTCTGCCCTTCCTCTGGCATCCATTTTCTTTGTGTTCTGCACCTCGTCCTCACCCCATTTTCTTTGTGTTCTTCTCCTTCTGCACTCCGTTTCCTGTGTGTTCTTCTCTTCTTCTGTGTTCTTCTGCTCCTGCACGCCATTTCCTTCGTGTTATTTTTCTTCTTCTGTGTTCTTCTGCTCCTGAACTCCATTTCCTTCGTGTTCTCTTCCTCTTCTGTGTTCTTCTGCTCCTGCACTCCATCTCCTTCGTGTTCTTCTGCTCCCGCACTCCATTTCCTTTGTGTTCTTCTCTCCTTCGGTGTTCTTCTGCTCCAGCACTCCATTTCCTGCGTGTTCTTTTTTCTTCTTCTGTGTTCTTCTGCTCCTGTACTCCATTTCCTTCGTGTTCTTCTCTTCTTCTGTGTTCTTCTCCTCTCTTCTTCTGACTCCTCTCTTCTTTTCTTCTGACTCCTCTGTTCGCTTCTTCTGACTCCTCTCTTCTTCTGACTCCTCTCTTCCTTTCTTCTGACTCCTCTGTTCTCTTCTTCCGACTCCTCTCTTCTTCTGACTCCTCTCTTCTCTTCTTCTGACTCCTCTCTTCTATTCTTCTGACTCCTCTGTTCGCTTCTTCTGACTCCTCTCTTCTCTTCTTCTGATTCCTCTCTTCTTCTGTAATCCATCTCTTCCCTATCTTCTTTCCCTTCCCCTCTATCTGCCCCCCCACCCTCTGCCCTCTGCTTTCCCACCACCACCACCCGTTCGGCCCGCCCCCTGCTCCCATTCATCGTCCCCCCTCCCGCCCCCAGCTGACCCCTCCTCCCTCTTATGGTGGCCGGGGCGTGCCAATGGCAAGCCCGTCTGCTCCCGTCCGCACCTGGACCGCGCCCAGCGCCACGACCCCTGGCCCCCAGCACTCCCAAACCCCGCAGCACCGCTATGACCCTACCTTCCTCCACTCACTCAACCCGGGACACTCTAGAACCTGCTTCCTAGCCAACCCGAAATGCACCCATGGACCCTTCGCATGCCTTACCTGCAAGCACACCTTCCACCGCGACTGCACCCCGCCCTCCAGCCCACGCGCCAATAACCACCTCAAATGCATCCTCATCAACGAACGCTCCGTCCACAAGCACGGCAGTGAACTATGGGACCTCCTGGACTCCACCGGACGTCGCCTTTATCACTGAGACCTGAATGAACGCCTCCTCGGCCCCCGACATCGCCATAGCCATCCCCGACGGCTAGAAGATCGCCAGGAGAGACCGCACCAACCAAGTCGGAGGAGGAATCGCCATCATATTCAAGGACTCCATCAACGTCACCACCTCCACCGAAGACACCCCCCTCGCCGCCAAACACATGCACTTCCAGATCCACACCGACCCCAGGACCTCCCTCAGAGGAACTCTCATCTACAAACCCCCTGGACCACGCGCCCTCTTCAGTGAATCCATCGCGGACTTCATCTCCCCGCACGCCCTAGCCTCGCGGGACTACATCCTCCTCGGAGACCTCAACTTCCACTTAGAGCAGAACAACGACACCAACACCACCACCCTGCTCGCCAACCTCGCCAACCTCGGTCTCAAGCAACTAGTGAACACCCCCACCCACATCGCCAGACACAGGCTCGACCCCATCTTCTCCGCCAGCAACCACGTATCCTACAGCCACTCCTCCATAATACACTGGACCGACCACAGATGCGTCCACTTCACCTTCAGACGCAATACTCTCCACCTCCGCACACAACCCATCCCACGCAGACATTGGAACAAAATCTCCACGGAACAGCTACTCTCCACTCTCAGCCACAACCAACCTACCATCTCCACCGACGCCAACAACGCAGCCCTCAGCCTCACACAATGGATCACCAACTGCGCCGACAACCTCGCACCCCTCAGACGCCTCCCAAGACAGACCATCGCCAAGAAACCTCAGTGGTTCACAGACACACTCAAGGAATCCGAAAAACCTGCCGTACCCTCGAGAAAGCATGGCGCAAAGACCACACCGCAGAAAACATGTCTGCCCTCAAAAACACCACCCGCGAACACCATCAGCTGATCCGCGCCACCAAGAGAACATCCTTCAAAGACAAACTGGACAAGAACACTCACAACAGCAAAGAACTCTTTAACATTGTCAAAGAGCTCTCCATTCCCAACGCCAACTCCAACTCCATCACGCCCTCACAAGATCTCTGCAACTCCCTCGCTACCTTCTTCCATCGAAAGATCACCAACCTTCACGACAGCTTCGGCCCTCAGACCCAGCCTACCACCACGGAACCCACAGCCTCAGCCGTCACCCTCAACACCTGGACCCACATCAGCGCGGAAGAGACCAAAGCTACCAAGAAAACCATCCACTCCGGTGCCCCCTCGGACCCCTGCCCCCACTTCATCTTCAAAAAAGCCGACGACATCATAGCACCCCACCTCCAGACCATCATCAACAGCTCATTTGCATCTGCCACCTTCCCCGAGAGCTGGAAACACGCGGAAGTCAACGCTCTCCTGAAGAAACCTACGGTGGATCCGAACGACCTGAAGAACTTCCGCCCCATCTCGCTCCTCCCCTTCCCGGCCAAAGTCATTGAGAAGACCGTCAACAAGCAGCTGACCAAATTCCTTGAAGACAACAACCTACTCGACCCCTCCCTGTCCGGATTCCGAGCCAACCACAGCACTGAAACCGCCCTCATCGCAGTCACCAATGACCTCAGAACTCTGATGGACAACGGAGAAACAGCCGCCCTCATCCTCCTCGACCCCTCGGCCGCCTTCGACACCGTCTGCCACCGAACCCTAATATCCCGCCTCCACTCCACCAGTATCCAAGGACAGGCCCTGGACTGGATCACCTCTTTCCTCTCTAACCGCTCCCAAAGAGTCTACCTCCCGCCGTTCCGCTCGGACCCCACCGAGATCATCTGCGGCGTCCCACAGGGATCCTCGCTCAGCCCGACTCTCTTCAATGTCTACATGAGCCCCCTAGCCGACATCGCACACAAACACAACATCAACATCATCTCCTACGCCGACGACACCCAGCTGATACTTTCCCTCACCAAGGACCCTACCATCGCCAAAACCAATCTGCAGGACGGAATGAAAGACGTCGCAGAATGGATGAAACTCAGCCGTCTGAAACTGAACTCAGACAAAACGGAAGTCCTCATCCTTGGAAACACCCCGTCAGCCTGGGACAACTCTTGGTGGCCCACGGCCCTGGGCACCACACCTACCCCCTCAGACCACGCACGCAACCTCGGACTCATCCTGGACTCACTTCTCACCATGACCAAACAAGTCAACGCCGTATCGTCTTCCTGCTTCCTCACTCTCTGCATGCTCCGAAAGATCTTCCGCTGGATCCCCGCCGACACCAGAAAAACTGTAACCCACGCCCTCGTCACAAGCCGCCTGGACTACGGAAACACCCTATACGCAGGAACCACCACAAAACTCCAGAAACGTCTTCAACGAATACAAAACGCCTCCGCTCGCCTCATCCTCGACATACCCCGCAACAGCCACATCACCGCCCACCTGAGACACCTGCATTGGCTACCCGTCAACAAAAGGATCACCTTCAGGCTCCTCACCCATGCACACAAAGCCCTCCACAACAAGGGACCCGAATACCTCAACCGTCGCCTCAGTTTCTACACGCCCACCCGTCAACTTCGCTCCGCCAACCTCGCACTCGCCGCCGTCCCTCGCATCCGCCGCACAATGGCAGGTGGGAAATCCTTCTCCTACCTGGCGGCCAAGATTTGGAACTCCCTCCCCGCCAACCTCAGGACCACCCAGGACCACCACACATTCCGGAGGCAGCTCAAGACCTGGCTCTTTGAGCAGCAGTAACCCCCTCCCCTAGCGCCTTGAGACCCTCACGGGTGAGTAGCGCGCTTTATAAATATTATTGATTGATTGATACAAATAGTAGCCCATTGTCAGAAATTAATTATTCTGGAAAACCTACATACATAAAAAATGTGTTTTAGAAACCCTACTACAGACTTGGAGTTAGGTTTGTTTATGAATGTGACAAAAGGTCATTTAGAGTAATCATCCAGAAGGACCAAAGCCTAATGTGAATGATATGGAATCATATTGAATGGACCTACTAAGTCGATTCCCAGTTTCTTCCAGGGTCCCGATGGACATTGTATAGGTAACAAAGGTGGAGTAGATGTTGTAAGTATTTTTTCACATGTGGAACATAAAGGACACTCTTTAACTAGTAAATCAATGTCACCATCCATTTGTGGCCACAAATATGAAATGCATACCCTCCTTTTTATTTGATGTAGCACCTAACTGACCATCATGAGCTTCTTTTAGAATCAAGTGTCTAAGATTCACAGGAGGTATCAGTTTGCCAACTCTCAAAAGTAAACCATTTTCAATGGTTCATTCATCTGAAATTTTGCTGAATGGTTAAATATTAAGATCCAACAATTTCTCTCCAGTCTGTAGCAACCCTCTAGACTAACCCTTCCTGATGAACTTCGTGACTGAACACAATTCCATGTCGTTAGACCTGACAGCCTTCGGGTGGTCACCGCCCAACTTTTTGCCTGCCTCCCTCCACTTTTTGAACCTGTTTTTGCTGTTTTTTAGGACTCTGCACACTTTACCACTGCTAACCAGTGCTAAAGTGCATATGCTCTCTCCCTTAAAACATGGTCACATTGGCTCATACCCAATTGGCATATTTAATTTACTTGTAAGTCCCTAGTAAAGTGCACTGCATGTGCCCAGGGCCTGTAAAATAAATGCTACTAGTGGGCCTGCAGCACTGATTGTGCCACCCACATAAGTATCCCCTTAACCATGTCTCAGGCCTGCCAGTGCAAGGCGTGTGTGTGCAATTTCACAGTCACTTCAACTTGGCATTTAAAAATACATGCCAAGCCTTAAACTCCCCTTTTTCTACACATAAGTTACCCCTAAGGTAGGCCCTAGGGCAGGGTTTTGTGTAGGCCAAAGGCAGGACATATACCTGTGTGTTTTTTATGTCCTGTGAGTGGTAGATTCTGATCAGAAAGGAGTAGGCAGGTCATATTTAGTATGGCCAAAATGGTAATACAAAATCCTGCTGACTGGTGAGGTTGGAACAAATATTACTATTTTAGAAATGCCACCTTTAGAAAGTGAGCATTTCTCTGCACTTAAAATTCTTCTGTGCCTCACAGCCTGTCTCTAACCAACGTCTGGGCTAGGCTTGTTGCCAACTGCTTTGTGCATTTCACCGAAACAGCCACAAACACAGAATGCTCAGTCACACCTGTTCACATCTGCATACTGAACAGGTCTTCCTGGGCTGGAAGGGTGGAGGGCCTGACACTAACATTTCAAGGGACAGTGGCCTGCCCTCACACAATGGACTGCCAAACCCCCTACTTGGGCCCTGGCAGACACGGTTGTACTGAAAGGGGACCTTGTGCACTTCAAAACTACTCTTTGAAGTCTTCCCCCACTTCAAAGGCACTTTTGGGTATATAAACTGGGTCCCTGACCCTACCAGCTTAGACACTTACTGGGACAGATACTCTGAACCAGACCCTGCAACTTGCCAAGAGGAGCTGCCTGGCTGCCCAAAGGACTCACCTGGACTGCTTTTCTGTGAAGGACTGCTGCTGTGCTGTTGCCCTGCTGCCTTGCTGGCCTCTGGCTCTGCTGAGAAGTGCTCACCAAGGGCTTGGATTCAGCTTGCCTCTTGTTTCCTGAAGTTTCAGGGCCAAAAAGACTTCAACTCTGCAAAGGAACTCCTTGTGCAGTGAAAATCGATGCACAGCCTACCAGAATCGACGCACAGCCTGCTTAGCGGTGAAAGAATCACTGCATCACTGAACAATAATGACGCAGCCCGATTCCCCGAGTGGAGATAGAACCAGCGCCAGCGCCAGCGTTGTGACTGGAACTTCGACGCAAAGCACACTGAGATTGACACATCGCTAAACCGGAACGATGCCGCCCGACTTCCTGCGTGAGGAATCGACGCAGAGCCTACAGTGTGACAGAAACTCTGCTGCATCACCCACTGGATCGACGCAGCACCTGTGACTTCATCCAGTACATGCAGGATTTCCACGCATCATTCCTGGGGATCAAAAGACCCTGCATCGCAAAGATTCAAGCCTGTGTGCCAGAATTCGACGCAAAGTCCTTCCTGTGTGGAAAAGAATTGACGCATCATCTGTGTGCGCCCGAAAATCTGACGCACACCCTCCGTTTTCCATGCATCTCCTCCTCTGTGGTCTCTGTGTGTGTAATTTTGACACATACCAGGTACTTTGTGCACACAAGAGACAATTGTTGCTTTTCAAAGACTTAAGACTCCTCTTATCATTGCAAAAGTGATATATCAACTTGTACTTATCAAATCTTGATCATTTTGAACTTGAATTCATTCAGACAAATATCTTATATTTTTCTAATCCTGTGTGGTGTACACTACCTACCCACAGTTCAACTTGATTTATTTTTGTTTTTCTGCAATTTCGTTTTTCTGCTTGACATTTTAACCTAATCCTCAAACAACATGTCTCTGGCTGGGTCTCAAGGAGGAGCTGGAGAGTTGGACCTCGCCAAGCTGGAGACATACACTGTCAGACAGCTAAAGGGTTCTGCAAGGGGATGGGAGTACCTACCTGGGGTGCCTGCAGGAAGGAGGAGTACCAAAAGGCGCTGTGTCCCTGGGCAGAAGTCCATTCATAAGAGGATGTTGAGGTGGAGGAGCCATAGAGGGGCCCCTCAGAGGATTTGTCACCAGCAGTGGGGGATGTTACCCCTGGAATTGTGGCACCTGCTAAGCCAGGGAGCAGTGTCTCTAGCCATGGCCTGACAGCAGAGGAAAGGAGGGAGGAGAGAGAATTTCAATTGCAAATGGCAAGGTTAAACATGAAGGCAGAGGAAAGAAAAGCTCAGAGAGAGGCAGAGGAGAGGAAAGCTGAGGCTGCAGCTGAGAGAGCTTTGGCTGAAAATAAACTTCTTCTGGCTCACAAACTGAGTGTCAAAGAGCTGGACCTCAAGTCTAGGCAGTCTGAGTCCAGCAGTGATGGTGGCAGCATACATGCAGTACCTGCTGGGAAAGGAAGGTACGTATGCCCAAAGATGTGGTGCCAAGTTATGTGGTGGGAGATGACATTGACAAACGGTTTAATGTGCATGAAGTTGCACTAAAGGCCCATGGGGTTTTGCACTAAAGGCCCATGGGGTTTCTGATGATCAATTGGGAGCGGTCTGTGGAAATATGTTCCAGTCATTGGGAGGGACACACTCCTCACATTAGCACCAGAGGACTGCAACACATACACACTCATGAAGACCATTTTAATTGCCAAGTATGGGCTGACCCCTGAGAAAAACCGTCAGAGGTTCAGGGACAGCACCAATCTCTCCTCACAATCCTGGGTAGACTTCTTTGATTTTTCCAGTAAGGCACTGAATGGATGGGTGCGAGCAGTAAAGTAAATGATTATGTGGGATTGTATAATTTGATCCTGAGAGAGCATATGCTCAGAGTTTACTTTACAGAGTTGCACCAGCACTTGATTGACAGAAAGCTGACTGACCAAGGGAAGCTTGCTGAGGAGGCGGGCCTCTGGGCTAGCACCAGAGTGTCCAAAAAGGTATCTGGGGGGGACACCCACAAAGGTGGTCAGGGTTTCAATCAGAAGAAAGGGGGGCATTGGGGGTAACCCATCCTAGCCTGATTCTGAAAGAAGCCAGGGTTCTTTGACAAGAAGAGAGGGAAGTCTTTACCCAAATGCTCAGAGTGCACCAAGCATGGTCACTACAAGGACGACTCCAAGTGTCCAATGCAGGCACAGCCCCTCACTGGAGGGCAGACACCTGGGTTGGCTAGCGTAGCGCTCGGGATGTGGTAGTCCCAGATAGCTTTGGGGAACAGATAAAGGTAACTCTACCGTCCCTGGGAGATGAGGAATTGATGCCAAAAGCCCACATGCCTGTAAATACTTCCGGGTATAGGCAGGTGGTTGCCATTAATGGGCAAAGGGTGGAGACTCTGCATGACAAGAGAGCCAGCATGACTACTGTCATTGGTCAGCTGGAGTCAGCAGAATAGGTAATCCCCAATACATTCCACCAGGTCATAGTTGCTGACAATCGTGAGAGTCACCTACCGGTGGCTCTCATTCCATTTGAGTGGGGGGGGGGGTTCGCTTGGCAACAACCCTGAGCATACTGCCTGGAAAGAGGTAGAGCTCAGGTCTCACTTTAGGAGGCTGGCCTGGTTTCTAGTGGGTACCTATGGTACTTACACCTTATACCAGGTCTAGTTATCCCTTATTAGTGAAATGCAGGCAGTGTCTAGAAGCCAGGCTCTCTAGAGGTAGCTGTAGCTGAGCAGCCAAGGCTTATCTAGGAGACATACAATACCACTGTAGTCACACAGTACTCACACACATGAAAGATAATATCCAGTGTTACAAAAATAAAGGTACTTTATTTTAGTGACACAAATGCCAAAAATACCATAGAGACTACACTTCCATAGAAGGTAAGTAATACACAAATTATATACACTAGTATGCAAAAACAGGTGTAAAAACAGTTAGAAAACAGTGCAATTAGTGAAAATCACAATAGTTAGAAATGGGCCTAGTGGGGACACAAACTGTTATACTTGGCGTCCTTGGCATTGTCCCCCCTAATGTTTTGCCTCTGTTTCCAGGATGCTGATGTTTGCTGGACTCTGTTTTACTGTTTTTGTTACTCTGGGCACTTTGCCCCTGCTATCCAGTGCTAAAGTGCAAGTGCTCCCATGTAAAATATATGTGTAATTGGATTTCCATGATTGGCATATTTTATTTATTGGTAAGTCCCTGGTACAGTGCACTAGAGGTGCCTAGGGCCTGTAAATCAAATGCTACTAGTGGGCCTGCAGCACTGGTTGTCTCACCCACATTAGTAGCTCTGTAAACATGGCTCAGACCTGCCACTGCAGTGTCTATGTGCGCAGTTTTAAACTGACAATTTCAACTTGGCAAGTGTACTCACTTGCCAGGCCTTAACCTTCCCTTTTCTTACATGTTTTATATGTCCTGACAGTGAAATACTGTCAAATTCGTTTTTCACTGTTGCAAGGCCTATCTCTCTCATAGGTTAACATGGGGGCGCCTTTAAATATGATTAAAGTGTAGATTCCCTTTGGGTGCAGATAGACATTTGGAGTTTAGGGTCTCTAAAGTTGGTTTTCAGATTGTGTGTTTGAAAATGCCACTTTTAGAAAGTAGGCATTTTCTTGCTTAAACCATTCTGTGACTCTGCCTGTTTATGGATTACCTGTCTGGGTTAGTTTGACAGTTGGGCTGTTTGCACCTCTCTCTAGACAGTGACACAAAGGGAGCTGGGGTGTAGCCTGCATATCCTGATGAGCCATCTGTGCTAGGAGGGAGGGGAGGAGTGGTCACTCACACCTGAAAGGGCTGTGTCTGCCCTCACACAATGCAGTCTCCAACCCCCTGGTGTGTGTCTGGGGCCTAGCCTGGGCAAGGCAGGATCTCACAAACAAGAGAGACTTTCCTTTGAAGTAGGCCTACTTCAAAGGCAGAAAGGGGTATAAGAAGAGCACCCAAACCCCTGAAAATTAGATCTCTTCTGGAATCAATAGGAATCTCTGCCGGCGAAAAGAGCTAAAGAGCTGAGGAGAAGTGCTGCCCTGCCTGTGACTGTGCTTTGTGGAGCTATCCTGCGGTTGCTGCCTGTGAAAGGGGACAAAAACTGGACTTTGTTGTGCATTCCTGCTTGTGAAGAATCTCCAAGGGCTTCAACTGAGCTTGCCTCCTGTTGTTGAAGTCTCAGGGCCATCAAAGACTTCCCCTGCCAGCACCTGGACTCTCTGCTGAGACTCCTGCCCTGCCAAGTGGTGCCCTATCCAGTTCCTGGGCCCTTGAAAGTTGAAGCTGCCAGACAAAGACTGAAAATCAACGCACAGACCGCCGTGCGGAGAAATTTTCGATGCACCTTCCGTGACACAGCTGATAAACGACACGCCGCCGGCTTCGTGGCTGAAATCAACGCTCCACCTGCATCGCGGCTGGAAGATCGACACAATGTGGCTGGAGAGACGACACACAACACCCGCTAACGCAGCGTGGTTTTGTGATACAGTGCGAATGGATTTTCAGTGCAACATTGCTGGGTGTGGAAAAACAACGCAAAGCCTGCCTGGACCCGAGGTGACTGTCCGGATCGATGCATCGCTTTCTTGCGGGAGAGAGGAATCGGCGTCCGCCGACCCGATGGGAGGAGGTACGACGCACGGTCTCGCTTGCGAGTGAGAAATCGATGCTTCGCAGGCCTTTTCCAACACACACTTGCCCGTGTGGTGTTATTTTGACGCTATCCAGGTACTTTTGTACCCTAACCGCGTTCTCACTGTTTTCTGAAGGATTTAAGACTCTTTTGCTTTTTAAATTCATACCTTGACTTCTGTATGTTGGAATTTTGTCATTTTGGTCTTGTTTTGTCAAGATAAACATTCTCTTAATTTCTAAACCAGTGTTGTGTCATTTTGTGGTGTTTTCACTGAGTTACTGTGTGTTTTGGTAAAAATACTTTACACATTGCTTTTGAAGTTAAGCCTGCCTGCTCGTGCCAAGCTACCAAGGGAGTGATCGGGTGGTTAACTGAGTGTGATTCTCCTTTACCCTGACTAGACTGAGGATCCTTGCTTGGACAGGGGGTAACCTGACTGCCAACCAAAGACCCCATTTCTAACATTGGTGATCAGCGGATGGGATTAGACTTGTATTTGTACTTGACATACAGTGATTAAGTGTACACTACTGTTTTCAGTGCAGTCCACTACGTGACCACATACTTCTTGTTTTGCCTTTTCTCTTTTGGACTCTTTTATTGTTCAACTTCCATATTGTTTCTGAACCCCTGATTGACTTTTTCAACTTCATTTGGGAACTCGTTTTTCTGCCTTTGGAACTTTGCGCTTTTAACTTTTCATCATGTCTCAGTCTGGAGATGCATTGGCTGGAGCTGCTTTTGATTTAGGGAAACTGGAGAGCTATACAGTTGCCTAGTTAAAGCAGTTCTGCAAAAACCTTGCTTGTCCCATTAAAGGCTCCACCAGGAAGGAGGAGCTGTAGAAGGCACTGAGGGCCTGGCTAACAGCCAAGGAAGCCGAGGGGCACACAGAGGAGGAGGAGGCACAATCCGTTCACAATGGTATAGTGGGTGGGCCTGTTATGTCCTGGGACAGAGTCTCCAGTGCAGGTAGCAGTGTGTCCTCCAAGGGTCTGACCCCTGAAGAGTTACAGGACAGACAGGCAAAGAGGGAACATCAATTGGAGCTGGAGATGCTCAAGCTCAAGATGGAGAGGGAGAGGGAAGAGAGAAAGATGGCCATTGAGGAAAAGAAGATACTGCTGGCTAATGAGCTTAGCCTGAGGGAGCTAGATCAAAGGACCCAGTCTAGTAGAGATGGTGGCAGCAATATCACAGTGCAGCCTGAGAGGAGGGTGCACATTCCTCAAGTTCTTGTGGAGGATTACAAAAGGTAGGATGACATATTCTTGTGGTTCAAGGGGTATGAGTCTGCTCTCCATATGAATCTGGTCCCTGAAGCTCATTGAGGGGCGGGTCTGAGGAAGCACTTTGAGGTATAAGGGAGGGATACTCTGACATCCTTAGGGGATCCTCAGGGGCTCACCTACTCTATCATGAAGGATGCCCTACTCACAAGGTATGGTCTCACCCCTGAGCAGTATAAGGAAAAGTTCAGGTCCTGTAAGAGGAAGGAATCCCAAACATGGTTGGAATGTGTTGATTCGTTCTGCAGGTCACTGGATGGTTGGGTGAAGGGCAGTAAGGGGACAACTTACAAGGGGCTTTACAATGTAATTGTTTGGGAGCACTTGGACAGTTTCTGTTTTCCAGAGCTGCACCAGCACCTAATTGACAGCAAGCTAACTGACCCCAAGAAGCTTGGGCAGGAAGTGGACTACTGGGAGAGCACCAGGGTCCAGAAGAGGTATGGGGGAGACCACGCCAAGGGTGGGCAGGATCCCTCTCAGAAAGAAGTGGGGGGTGAGGGTAAACAGGGGAGTTCTCTAAAGGGCCCCAACCTATTTCCCGGAGTAAGGATTCCCAGCCCCCAGTGAAAACAAAGCATGGGTCATGTGAGGGGGGACCTGGACTTTGTCCAGTTTCGTGCCAGAGCAGGGACTGGGGTCCCTGAACTGGTGTAGACTGGATTATACAAGGAGGGCACCAAATGTGCCTTTCAAAGCATTTTCAGTGGCTTGGGGAGGCTACCCCTCCTTTGTCTGTAACACCTATTTCCAAAGGGAGAGGGTGTAACACCCCTCTCCCAAAGGAAATCCTTTGTTCTGCCTTCCTGGGCTTGAGCTTTTCAAGCAACAAGAGGGCAGAAACCTGTCTATGAGGTGGCAGCAGCTGGGGCTGCCTTGAAAACCTCAGAAGTCTGTAATGGGAGTACTGGGGGTCCTCTAAGGAGCTGCCAGACTGCCTGGGATAATACAAGCAATGCTTTCAAAAGCATGGTAGCATGAGTCCTACATGTTTGATACCAAACATGCCTATTTATGGAGTTACCATTATGTAGCTGGACATAGGTAGTGGCCTATGTCCAGTACACATGTAAAATGGTGTGTCCCCCACTCACGAAGTCCGGGAAAATGGTCCTGGAGATCATGGGGGCACCTCTGCTAGTGCAGGGGTGCCCTCACACACAGGTACTTTACAGCCTGCCCTCAGGGCTGGAGGGCCTGCTACAGGGGTGACTTATAAGTGACCTGGTGCAGTGTAAATGTCAGTGAAAGGGTGCATGCACCTTTTCATGCAGGCTGCAATGACAGTCCTGCAGAAGCCTTTGCATGGGCTCCCAATGGGTGGGAAAAGATATGCTGCAGCCCATAGGGATCCCCTGGAACCCCAATGCCATCCCCTTCAACCCCAAACTTTGGGTACCTACGTACCATATACTAGGAACTTATAATGGGGCACCAGTATGCCACTTGTATGCCTCTCAACCTCACAAACTGGATCTCCAACTGCGCTGACAACCTTGCTCCCCTCAAACGCACGCATCGACAGACCAACACCAAAAAACCTCTCTGGTTCTCTGACACCCTCAAAGAATCAAAGAAAACTTGTCGTGCCCTTGAGAAGGCCTGGCGCAAGGACCACACCGCTGACAACATGACCGCCCTCAAGAACGCTACACGCGAACACCACCACCTGATCCGCACTGCCAAAAGGAACTTTTTCACCGACAGACTAGACAAAAACAGCCACAACAGCAGAGAACTCTTCAGCATCGTCAAAGAGTTCTCCAACCCCAGCGCCAGCGCCAACGCCGTCACGCCCTCACAGGATTTGTGCGAATCCCTCGCCACTTTCTTCCATCGCAAGGTCAGCGACCTCCACGACAGCTTCGGACACCAGACCCAACCATACACCACTGAACCCGCTTCCCCGGACATCACCCTCAACAACTGGACCCACATCAACACGGAAGAAACCAAATCCATCATGAACTCTATCCACTCCGGCGCCCCTTCGGACCCCTGCCCGCACTTCATCTTTAACAAAGCCGACGACATCATCGCCCCGCACCTCCAGACCGTCATCAACTCTTCTTTTTCTTCTGCTACCTTCCCCGAATGCTGGAAGCACGCTGAAGTCAACGCCCTACTAAAGAAACCTACGGCTGACCCAAGCGACCTGAAAAACTTCCGCCCCATCTCTCTTCTACCTTTCCCAGCCAAGGTAATAGAAAAGACCGTCAACAAACAGCTGACCACCTTCCTGGAAGACAACAACCTGCTCCACCCCTCACAAACCGGATTCCGAACCAACCACAGCACGGAAACCGCCCTCATCTCAGTCACAGACGACATCAGAACCCTGATGGACAACGGTGAAACAGTCGCCCTCATTCTCCTCGACCTCTCGGCTGCCTTTGACACCGTCTGTCACCGCACCCTAATCACCCGCCTACGCTCCACTGGGATCCAAGGCCAGGCCCTGGACTGGATCGCCTCCTTCCTCGCTAACCGCTCCCAAAGAGTTTACCTCCCTCCGTTTCGCTCAGAACCCACCAAGATCATCTGCGGCGTACCTCAAGGCTCATCGCTCAGCCCGACACTCTTCAATGTCTACATGAGCCCCCTCGCCGACATCGTACGCAAACACAACATCATCATCACCTCCTACGCCGACGACACCCAACTTGTACTCTCCCTCACCAAGGACCCCGCCAGCGCCAAGACCAACCTACAAGAGGGTATGAAGGACGTCGCAGATTGGATGAGGCTCAGCCGCCTAAAGCTGAACTCCGAAAAAACGGAAGTCCTCATCCTCGTCAACACCCCGTCCGCCTGGGACGACTCCTGGTGGCCCACGGCCCTCGGCACCGCACCGACCCCCGCAGACCACGCCCGCAACCTCGGCTTCATCTTGGACCCTCTTCTCACCATGACCAAGCAAGTCAACGCCGTGTCCTCCGCCTGCTTCCTCACTCTCCGCATGCTCCGCAAGATCTTCCGCTGGATCCCCGCCGACACCAGAAAAACCGTGACCCACGCCCTTGTCACGAGTCGCCTGGACTACGGCAACACCCTCTACGCCGGGACCACCGCCAAACTCCAAAACCGCCTGCAACGCATCCAAAACGCCTCGGCCCGCCTCATCCTCGACGTACCCCGCAACAGCCACATCTCCGCACACCTGAGACACCTGCATTGGCTCCCAGTCAGCAAAAGGATCACCTTCCGTCTTCTCACCCACGCACACAAAGCCCTCCACAACAAGGGACCGGAATACCTCAACAGACGCCTCAGCTTCTACGTCCCCACCCGCCCCCTCCGCTCCGCTGGCCTCGCACTTGCTGCCGTCCCTCGCACCCGCCGCTCCACGGCGGGTGGGAGATCCTTCTCCTTCCTGGCGGCCAAGACCTGGAACTCCCTCCCCACCAGCCTCAGGACCACCCAGGACCACTCCGCTTTCCGGAGACTCCTAAAGACTTGGCTGTTCGAGCAGCGATAACCCCCCCTTTCCCCCCTAGCGCCTTGAGACCCGCACGGGTGAGTAGCGCGCTTTATAAATGTTAATGATTTGATTTGATTTGACTTGTGGGGGAAATACTGGGTTACCAGTATGCAACAACTAAATTTAGAGGAGAGAAAGCATAATCACTGGGGTCATGGTCAGCAGGATCCCAGTGAACACAGTGAAGCACACCAACATCAGTCAGAAAGTGGGGGTAACCATGGAAAAAGAGGGAACTTTCCTCCACTCACCTGGAGATGTTAGGTTTGCCTGAGTGGGTCTGCATGACCACATGGTCCATGGCTGCCCGGGAAGGGAGTCAAGGGCGTCTGGAGCCTAGAACATTGTCCTAGACAGCTGCAAAGAAGAAGGGCAAGGGATGCGGGAAACTGGCCCCAGAAGTTCCCCCGGTGGTTGACCCAGAGGAGGAGGCCCCTGAGCCAAATGGGGAGGACATTGCCACCCTAGGTAACCTGCCTGAGTTTGCAAGCTGGCAAGTTGAGGGTGGGCCAACCAGGGAGGAGTTCTTCAACACGCAGAAAGAGTGCTGCACTCTTGAGCGTTTGAGGCGACAGGCTGCAGTCCAGGCAGCAGGTGAAGCCATGGCGATCACCATATCTATTGGGAGAATGGTCTCCTTTATAGTGTTCCCCCAGTGCTACTGGGCCTTCCCACTGGGTTTGGCTCACGACATCCCCCTGCCGTGACATTTGGGGCAAGACAAGACCTTCGCCAGGCTTGTCACCCACTTTTATTGGCCCCAATTGCGGGTGGCCTCAGATGCTTTCTGTAGGTCATTCCGAACCTGCCATGCTAGTGGAGGACAGGGAAAAGGCTCAATGCCCACTGGTCCCACTCCCCGCCGTTGGCAGCCCCTTTGAAAGGGTGGGCATTGACTTCATTGGTCCCTTGGACCCCAAAACTGCCCTAGGCAACAGGTGTATCCTGGTTTTGATGGACCATGCCACCCACTCTCCAGAGGGGATCCCTCTAAGGACAGTGACTGCACAGGTGGTGACCAGAGCTCTGATGGAGATACTTACCCGTGTGGATTAAAAAAGGAGATTGTGTCTGACAGAGGCACAAACTTAATGTCTGCGTACATGAAGTCCATGTGGGATGCGTGTGGGGTGACCTACCGGTTCACCACCCCTTACCATCCTCAATCCAATGGGCATCTGGAAA
Source organism: Pleurodeles waltl (assembly GCF_031143425.1). Lineage (NCBI taxonomy): Eukaryota > Metazoa > Chordata > Amphibia > Caudata > Salamandridae > Pleurodeles > Pleurodeles waltl. The sequence goes on along the minus strand of NC_090449.1, from coordinate 1,075,358,156 downwards.
GGTTCAACAAGACCCTAAAAGGCATGATCACAGGCCTGCCTGAGGCCATGAGGAGTAAGTGGGACAACCTCTTGCCATGCCGTCTCTTTGCTTATGGAGAGGTGCCCCAGAAAGGGGCGGGGTTCAGCCGCTTTGAACTTCTCTATTTGTACCCTGTCAGGGGACCCCTAAGCATAGTGAAAGAGGGGTGGGAGAAAGCTCCCAGGAAACCCTCCTAGGAGGTGGTCCGTGACATGCTGGCCCTCCTCAACCAGATGCAACGTTTCTGGAAACTGGCTAAGAGCAACCTCGAGGCCAGTCAAGAGGTGATGAAACAATGGTACGCCCAGAAGGCCACCCTGGTAGAATTCTTACCTGGAGACAAAGTATGGGTAATGGAACCAGTAGAGTCTAGAGCTCTCCAGGACCGCTGGATTGGCCCATTCAAAATCAAGTAGTGAAAGGGGGATGCCACTTAATTAGTGGACCTCAAGACTCCTAGAAACCCCTAAGGGTGCTCCATCAGAACGGACTGAAGCCTCATTTTGAGAGGTCTGAAGTCAGCATGCTTCTGGTGACAGATGAGGGTATGGAAGAGGAGAGTGAGCCTCTTCCCAACTTCCTCTCTGCCAAGGATGGTGATGGGTCAGTGGAGGGTGTCAATCTCTCTGACTCCCTGATCCTCCATCAGAGAGGAGACTGCTACGAATTGTTGGAGCAGTTCTCTTCCCTGTTTTCCCTTACCCCTGGACTCACATACTTGTGTGTCTATGATATTGACACAGGAGACAGTCCGTCCGTAAAGAATAACATTTTTAAAGTGTCAGATAAGGTGAGGTCCAGCATCAAGGAGGAAGTTGCCAAGATGCTGCCTCCTGGGGTGATTGAGACATCCGGCTGTCCCTGGTACAGCCCAGTGGTGTTGGCTCCCAAGGCTGCCACCCCCGGTGTCAAGCCAGAGCTTAGGTTCTGCGTGGACTACCAGGGTCTCAACTCTGTCACAAAGACAGATGCTCACCCTATCCCCCTGGCTATTGAGCTCGTAGACAGGCTAGGTGCTGCAAAATTCCTAAGTACCTTTGACCTTACATCAGGGTACTCTCAGATTGACTGAGGGAACAAAAGAGAGATCTGCTTTTTCTACTCCTGAGGGTCATTACCAGTTCCGGGTCATGCCCTTTGGACTGAAAAATGCCCCCACTCCCTTCCAATGGTTGGTTAATGGGGTCCTATCTGGCAAGGATGCCTTCTGCACAGCCTGTCTAGACAACATCGCTGTCTATAGTTCCAGCTGGGAGGAACACCTGCTCCACCGCAAGGAGGTGATTCAGGCCCTGCAACAGGCAAGCCTGACCATCAAGGACAGTAAGTGCCAGATTGGGCAGGGTTCCGTGGTGTACTTGGGACACCTAGTAGGTGGTGGCAAAGTGTAGCCCTTCCAGGCCAAGATTGAAACAATCAAGGCCTGGCAGCCACCTAGAACCCAGACAGAGGTGAGAGCCTTTTTAGGTCTCACCGGATACTACCGAAGATTTGTTAAGGGTTATGGCACCATAGTGACCCTCTTAACAGAACCCACATCCAAAAAGCAACCTAGGTTGGTGAATTGGAAAGAGGCTTGTCAGAAAGCCTTTGACTCCCTTAAGGAAGCCATGTGCACGGCTCCCCTGCTCAAGGCTCCTGACTACTCCAAAGAATTCATCGAGCAGACAGATGCTTCAGAGCATTGCATAGGGGCAGTCCTAGCACAGCTGAATGAGGAGGGCGTAGACCAACCAGTAGTCTTTATTAGCAGAAGACTATTAGAACGGGAACAGAGGTGGAGTGCTATTGAAAGAGAAGCATTTGCTGTGGTCAGGGCACTAAAGAAGCTAAGACCATACCTGTTTGGGATTCACTTCAGGGTTCAGACAGACCACAGGCCCCTCAGGTGGCTCATGCAGATGAGGGGTGAAAATCCTAAACTCTTGAGGTGGCCCATTTCCCTACAGGGGATGGAATTTACGGTGGAGGATCGCCCGGGGACTAACCACGCCAATACTGATGGTCTCTCCAGATACTTCCGCCTTAGCGATGAGAGCTCCCAAGGGGTTGGGTAGCTCTCCCCACTTTCAGCTGGGAAGGACACATGTTAGACCTGACAGCCTTAGGGTGGTCAGTCTCCAACTTTTTGCCTGCCTCCCTCCACTTTTTGACACTGTTTTTGCTGGTTTTTAGGACTTTTAGGACTTTGCGCACTTTACCACTGCTAACCAGTGCTAAAGTGCATATGCTTTCTCCCTTAAAACATGGTAACATTGGCTCATACCCAATTGGCATATTTAATTTACTTGTAAGTCCCTAGAATATTGCACTGCATGTGCCCAGAACATGTAAATTAAATGCTACTAGTGGGTCTGCAGCACTGATTGTGCCACCCACATAAGTAGCACCTTAACCATGTCTCAGGCCTGCCTTTGCAAGGCCTGTGTGTGCAGTTTTACTGCCACTTCGACTTGGCATTTACAAATACTTGCCAAGCCTTAAACTCCCCTTTTTCTATACATATGTCACCCCTAAGGTAGGCCCTAGGTAACCCATAGGGCAGGGTGCTGTGTAGGCAAAAGGCAGCACATATACCTGTGTGTTTTATATGTCCTGGTGGTGGAAAATGCCTAAATTCATTTTCCACTGCTGTGAAGCCTGCTCCTTTCATAGGCTAACATTAGTCCTGCCCTCATATACTGTTTGAGTGGTAGATTCTGAACAGAAAGAAGTAGACAGGTCATATTTTCTATGGCCAGAATGGTAATACTAAATCCTGCTGACTGGTGAAGTTGGATTTTATATTACTATTTTAGAAATGCCACCTTTAGAAAGTGAGCATTTCTCTGCACTTAAAATCCTTCTGTGCCTTACAACCTGCATCTAATCCACGTATGGGCTGTGCTGGTTGACAACTCCCTTGAGCATTTCACCCAGACAGCCACAAATACAGGATGCTCAGTCACACCAGCACACATCTGCATACTGAATGGGTCTTCCTGGGCTGGAAGGGTGGAGGACCTGACACTTACATTTCGAAGGATAGTAGCCTGCCCTAACACAATGGACTGCCAAACCCCCTACTGGAACCCTGGCAGACAGGATTGACCTGAAAGGGGACCTTGTGCTCTTCAAAACCACTCTTTGAAGACTTCCCCCACTTAAAAGGCACCTTTGGGTATATAAACTGGGTCCCTGACCCTACCAGCTTAGACACTTCCTGGGACAGATACTCTGAACCAGACCCTGCAACTTGCCAAGAGGAGCTGCCTGGCTGCCCAAAGGACTCACCTGGACTGCTTTTCTGTGAAGGACTGCTGCCTTGCAGTTGTCCTGCTGACTTGCAGTTGTCCTGCTGCCTTGCTAGCCTCTGGCTCTGCTGAGAAGTGCTCTCCAAGGGCTTGGATTGAGCTTGCCTTTTGTTTCCTGAACTCTCAGGGCCAAAAAGACTTCATCTCTGCAAAGGAACTCCTAGTGCAGTGAAAATCGATGCACAGCCTGTCAGAATCGACGCACAGCCTGCCTAGTGGTAAAGGAATCACCTCATTGCCGTACCGTAACAATGCAGCCCGACTCCCCAAGTGGAGATCGATGCAGCCCCAGCGTTGTGACCAGAACTTCAATGCACAGCCCACCGGATCAACACATCGCTGAACTGGAATAACGCAGCCCAACTTCCTGTGTGAAGAACGGACGCAGTGCCTGCTGTGTGACAGAAACTCCGCTGCATCACCCACCGGATCAACGCAGCACCTGTGACTTCGTCCAGCACACCCAGGATTTCCACGCTTCATTCCTGGGCGTCAAAAGATCCCGCATCACAAAGAAGATTCAAGCCTGCATGCCGGAATTCAACACAAAGTCCTTGCTGCGTGGAAAAGAATTGACGCATCGTCTGTGTGCACCCGAAAATCCGACACCCACCCTTCGTTTTCCATGCATCTCCTTCTCTGCTGTCTCCATGCGTGTAATTTTGATGCATTCTAGGTACTTTGCACACACAAGAGACAATTATTGCATTTTAAAGACTTAATACTTTTATCATTGCAAAAGTGATATTTCAACTTGTATTTATTAAATCTTGATCATTTTGACCTTAAATTCATTCAGCTAAATATCTTATAGTTTTCGAATCCTGTGTGGTGCATTTTTGTGGTGTTTTCACTGTGTTATTGCATAATTTATTGCACAAATACTTTACACATTGCCTTCTAAATTAAGCCTGACTACTCAGTGCCAAGCTACCAGAGGATGGGCACAGGATAATTTGGATTGTGTGTGACTTACCCCAACTAGGATTGTGGCCCCTACTTGGACAAGGGTGTATACCTCTGCCAACTAGACACCCCATTTCTAACCCATGTAATTCGTTAAAGCATTTCTCCACTCTAGTTCAGAGAATGGACTTGCATTGTTTACTTTATTCGCTGTAATTAAACAACATTCATCTTCATGATTATCACACTCATCATCATTTCCCAAGATTGGGTTTCTTGATAGATAATCAGCTCTAGTGTTCTTCCCCCAGAAATGTGTACAACTTCAAAGTCAATTGGAGCAATCTAGCTGCAAACTCTACAATTCTTGGAGTGTTGCTTTTAATCTTGGTACCATTTAAGATAGCAACTAGTGCTTCGTGATAAATTTTTAACTGAAAATGTCTGCCTGCAGGTAACATTTAAACTTTTCAATGGCCCACCAGCAGGCTAGAAGATATTTTTCTGTTACAGAATAATTAATTTCTGCCTCCCTGGGAACTCTAGACGCAAAACCATTAATTTACTCCTGGTCATCATATTTCTGCATCAAAACTGCCCCAACACCAAATTTGCTCACATCAACTGTCAAACAACACTTCAAGTTATGATCATATGACTTAGAGTACTTGCATTTGTCAACTGATGCTTGATATCTGCAAAACCAGCTGCACATTGTGAATCCCACTTGAATTCAGTTTTGTCTTTTAATAAGTTAGAAATTGGTCTGATTATAGAAGCAAAATCTGGTGTAAATCCCAAATAGAATTCACAGAAACCAAAGAAAGATTTGACACCTACTTTACCTCAAGGAGGAAGTGCTTCCACAATTGCCTCTACCAATCTTGGTTTGGGACGCACACTCTCCTCTAAATGGTTTGTCCCAGATAATCCACAGAAGGTTTAAAAACTTACATTTCTGTCTCCTTAAGACAACTCTTGCTTTATCAAAGTTAATGACAACCTGTCTCAAAATATTGTCATGTTCGCTTTGTTCACTTGCATGAATTAATACATCATCTTGCAAGATTGAAACCTTTTCTATACCCTTGAGTAGGGTGCTCATCAGTCCCTCGAAGACCAACACTGCTGTTGCAAGTCCAAACGGCATACTACAATACTGATGCATTCGCCATTGGGATACAAATTCGGTCAGATGTTGTGACTAATGCTACTAATTCTAAGCTGCAGCTGAGTCAAGTTTCCTGAAAAATTTCACTCCAATGTGATACCTAACATTTCACTAATTTTTGGCAGTGGATGTGAGTCCACCCAAATTTCTGAATTGAGAGCCCTCAGATCTATACATACTATTGAATCTTTATTTACTCGCTGTGACACAGTGTATGTTAAATGATGGGGCCTCCGGGGAAGAGGAGATTGAGATGGATCAAATGCTAGAGTGCCCTGATTTGGTGAGCACATAATCCCTTCACCATCAGGACAGGAGTCAAAAGTCAAACAGAACAGAATAGGGTCTGACAGAAACACTTGTAAAACACAAGGACCTACACAACTAACAAACACATACTGAAAACATATATACTAATCCTCCTGATTCAGGTGGGAGACTACTGATTTCGAGGCTAGTCTTATACCACCTGATTCCTTCATGCAGAACCCTGATTCAGATTGCTGAATCATAATCTCATTGAAACAAGGCAGCTTGAGCTCAATATATATCCTGAACCAGAACACTTTGCCCCTAATTCTTGGACGGGAAGATGACTTTGACATTTAGGGGGTCATTATGAGTTTGGCGGGCAGAAAAGACCGCCCACCTGCCAAATTCCTGTGGTCAGGTTGCCGCCAGTGCTACTGCATTCCCCCAGGCCCCATTACAAGTTCCTCGCTGGGTCAGCATGTGATAACGGTGTTTCTGCCCGCAGGCCCAGTGGAGAACAGCCCATAACATTTACGCTGACTCATAATTGAGCCGGCGGCCTTGTTGTTGTGTGTACGGTGCAACAGCACCCATGTGACGAGGCTGTCCATGGGGGCCCCTGCACTGCCCATTCCAAGTGCATGAGCAGTGCAGGAGCCCCATGGGTTCACCCCATCTCCACCAGCTTTTACATGGCAGTGCAACCGCCTTCTAAAATCTGGCGAAGAGTGGGGTCGTTATTCCCCGGGTGATGCTGCATGCAGCGCTGTCCTGGCGGATTAGAACTGCCAGCACTGGCAGTCCCTCCAGTGGAGGGAAACTGGCAGTGCTGGCAGTCTGACCGTGGCCCAACCGCAACTGTCATAATGTGACGCTCTGACCACCGCCAAAGCGGTCCGACCACCGCTTTGGCGGCCGTCAGACCACCACTGCACTCTGAAGACCGCCAGGGTCGTAATGAGGGGCTTAATGTTTGGCAATTTAATATAGCACATACAAAAGATATGAGTTTAGAACTCTGATTATGTTTGTGCTATGTTATTAAACTACAAAAAATAGAAGGGTGTCTGTATATTACCATAGATGCCAATGGATGGATTTGAGTCAATGGTGAAAGACTATTTTTTTAATCTCCCACTTGGCTGTTTTAAAATGTTGGCATGTCTGTGAAAGAGCTAAATTGGATCATCAGGAAATACAGGTTAAACATGGTACATTTGACTGTCAGGAAATTAATAGAGTTTACCTGTTCCATATTTATGCATGCCAGTATACGTTTGGGAACTGTTATGCAATGCATCGGTTGAGACATGCATGAGGTACTGTTTAAATTGGGTATGCATGCATTGTTGTCTTCGATCTACCGTGCTCATGGCAGATTTGCACTGAAGCGTGCATTTCATTCTTGGATTTATTAGTGGCTTGACACGTGTGGCTGACCTCGTCAAACAGGTTATGTTACCTGACCCAGCGTGTTCTCTTTTTGGGAGCTGCCAGTTACTGAAATGCTGTACACAAATCCTTACACTTCAACGAGCATTTAACACTAACATTTGAAGTGCATTATCAAGTGCAGCACTGACTAACATTTCAACGCTTTATCTATTACAGCAGTTTTTTTTTAAGGTACAGTTTTTATTTTAGGTGTGTGCGGCTACACCTTAGGGCAAATTGCATGCCATGTTCTCTTTCAAATCATCCCATATGTATGGCATGCAGTGTGGAGTACCAGGCTAAAATATGGTCTACCAACATAGCAAGTATTGATAGAAAATTGATTATGAATATGAATAAGGATACATTTCAAACTAAACCAGAGTGTTGGATGATGATTGGGGGGTGTTTTTGTAGATATTTACAGATTATGGCTCACCAAATACCATCATCAATGAAGAACTTTAGAGAGAAAGATTTGTACCAATGGTAATGGACAGATTATTGGACTATGTCTTTCATCCTGATGGTCAAAGTAGTGAATATAATGACTTGGTAGGTTTCGGGTGGCTTGTTTTTAAGTGTAATAATTGATGTTCTTGGGTGAAACTGTATGCTGCTAAAAAAGGAGCCCCTGTTTTGTGTTGGTTTGATGAAAAAGAAAGTACTTATAATACTGGACCCGAATAGTGAGAAACAAAATTTGGTGATTATTGGTGGGAACAGGTAATGACATCCTGTGCATGTTTCCTATGGTCTGTAGTAAGATATTGAGAAACTTTAAAGGATTTGAATTTGAATATAGGATTCTGAAAGCTGATGCAACTACCAAGGTACAAAAAGTGAGGAGCATGCCTATGATGGTGAGAGATAAAGTTTCTAGAGAGTTGAAGAAATTGGCTGCATTGGAAGTAATTGAACCTGTTGAAGCATGAGACTTTTCCTCTGGTAGTAGCCAGATGGAGCAATTGTAAAATCAGACAATGTGCTGATTGAAACACACCTCAACAACATTGTTGTTGAGAGATTTTCATTACCAAACATAAATGAAACGGTGATACACATTAAGGGAACAAAGTGGTTTTCCACCTTTGACTTACCATAGGCATATCATCAAATCTCTTTGAATTCTGATTCAATGAAACTCAAAGCATTTATTCCACCTTAGAATTGTTTTCAATGTAAGCATATGGTGTTCGGCGTAGCATTGGCGGCATCTGTTTTCAACACTTTGTCTAAGTTGTTCAGAAAACTGGAGGGCAAAACGTTCTTCCGAGATGACATCTTAGTATTTGACAAAATAAAAAAATATGTTGACATGTTGTTGAGGGTACTAAGCATATTGGCATCAAAAAGATTGAATGTTGAATAGTCCAAGTGCAGATTTGCTGAGAGAAGTCTTATGTAGGTCACGTAATTGACCTAAGATGCTACTAAACGACATCTTGGTTATTGCTATTGACGGTGCATCAGAACCCACAAGCAAAGACAATGTCAGAGCATTCCTGGGACTAGCAGAATATTGGGCAAAATATACATACACCAAGGTTTGTTTTGAAGTCTTATCACGTTAGACAGCTAATAATACCAAAGAACCACTTTATGTGGCCTAGGAGGTGTGAGGAAGGATTTTGTAGCATAATGCATTATAATAAATTGGGTTATTGGTTGAGGGGGCTGGAAGTTCACTCAGGCAACAGCCATAATCCTTGTCCTGGTGAATCACAAAAGTCACTAAATTAACGTGTACTTCACCTTTGGTAGCTAAGCACAAAAGCAATCCGGCTTAACTTGGATGCACCTCATTAAAGAACTTACGCAGCACAGAAACAGCAATAAGGTGGAAACGCGACACAAGAAAAATTCGAAACCAATTTAGAAAAATAGAGATATTTCATTAAATAAAATAATACAACATAAAATTAAATCCAATTAGTAGAAACAAAGTTGTGAATTTTTAAAGTTCATAGTTAAATCTAAAATCTAAAATATTAAAGTGCTAACAGTGTGCATCTGGTTTTGTGAGCCCGAAGAAAAGTCAAAAGTTTAATGCCAACTGCAATGGAATGCAGGTCAGATAAGGAGGTGAATTAGGCCTGGTCATGGCTTACCTTCAGACTTAGAAAGATTTTTGAAGAAAAGCCTAGAAGAAGGTAAAATTCAGAGGGGCAAAACTGCAGGCTGCATCCGAGGAAGATTCTTCATCACCGAGGAGCCACTGGATGAAGTCTTGGTGAAGCCATTGATGATGGCAAGAAAATGCTCAGAGACGGAATAGATGGATTAACAGGCTGGGGAGGTCATTTTATCAATCAAGAGCTGTGGCGATCGAGTCCAGTGAAGATTTCAGAGTTTGACAACATTTTGGAAGTCGAAAACCTCCAGTGGGATGCAACTGCAGACTGTAGGTGAAGGGGGCTTCAGGAGGCTGAATACCATCACTAAAAGGTCCTGCTGAGCAGGATTTGCTGCTGTTGAGAAGAACGTAGCGAGACTACTGCAAAGTCAGACCACCAGAGATACACCTTGGGAAGATCGGCTGGCAGGTAGGTCTTAGTCTTCTGTCAATTCTCCAGGATGTTTTTGATTAAATATTCTCTACGCTCCAGGTTTTATGGTTAGGCAGGAAAAGTACCACCAACACCAGTATCACCAGTCTAGGACTTTGAGGCACCACGCGGGGGCTAGGACTTACTCCAGCAGAGGCCAGGTGTAAGTTTCAAGGCCTCATGGTCTTAGTAGGTCTCTGTATATCAGAAAGGAGGCCAGCTAACAAGCCTCAAGAGTCACTTCAGATGTCCCTGGGCTCAAGGCCATAGCCCAGTTCTCCTTCAAGTATCAGGGCAGTTCTTCAAACTGCAGAGCAGTCCTTAAGTAGGAGCAGGGCAGTCCTCTGGGGATTAAGGCAGTCCTTCTGAAGTCTTCCACAGGCACAGGAGTGTGGTGAAGAGTTTGTTTTCTGAGGGTAAAATATGTATACCTGCTGCAAGCTATTGTTTGAGAGGGGACATGCTGTCCTGTTCCCACATCTGATTCTGGAAAGGTCTTTCCTTACTCTGCTCTGGCTTCAAGCAGTCTGGTGTGAGAAACAACTAGCATCAAGTTCTTTTGATTGTTAAGGAGGCTAGTCCTTTGAAGTGTGAGTGGGGTAGTGAACAGCTCCGCCCCAGCCATCCTGGCAGGATGGCCCATCCTGCCCACACCTAATACCTTTTGTTGTCAATGTCTTTGTGGAACACACAAAGCCCAAAAGCAGAGCCAATTGCAGCCATGTGACCCAGGACACTGACAGAAGGCACAACAGCTTAGGAAAAGAAAATGCCAATTTTCTAACAGTGACACTTTCAGAATTGTGAGTTAAAATCCGATTTTACCATGAAAGTAAATTACAATTCATGTGAGGGTAAACATAACATCTCTACCTACTCCCAATCCAAAGTTATCACTTATTAAATGTAATGAGGTAACCTAATGCTATTCCATGGCAAAGATACCCCTTAAAATAGTGAAAACAAGTTTGAGAGTTTTTTACTACCAGAACATGCAAAACCTACACCCTCATATCCTATTTTTTTAAATACAAAACACCCTTCCCTATGAGCCTTTAGACTCTACCTTAGGGATGACTTATATGTATTAAAATGTAAAGTTCAGGTCTGAAAAAAGTGGTATTGTGCAAGATTGAAATGGTAGTTTACAACTACACTATAGGCTGTAATAGCAGGCCTAAGAAGTTTTACACTACTATTTTTGTGGTTAGTACAATGAGTGCTGCAGGAGTGCCTACTTGTGCCATTTAATTTACAGTCCCTGGGTACATATAGTACAATATATTACTTATAAGTAAATTAAATGTGCCAATGAGGTGCAGGCCAGTTTTACCACATTTTAGGAAGTGAGCACAAGCACTATAGTACTGGTTAGCAATGCCAAACAAAAATGAATTCAGAAAAACTGGTGGCATTAAGGCAAGATGTTTGGGAAACTACCACACAAAGGATGCCAGGTCAAACAAGCAGATGTTGCAAATGTGCCAGCTGTGAATTGTTTTGACCCATATGCAGAATCATCACCATGGCTGTTAGCAATAAAAGTCTAGGATCTGTTTTGTCCCAGACTAGTGTGAATGGCAAAAATTGCATTATTGCTTATGCTTTAAGATTATTTTCCCCCAAAAAAGTAAAACATTCCATTACTGAGTGGGACACATTTGTGCATGGACTTTAGATCATTTTAGGTCCTTTATTAGCAATAAGGTTTCAGAGCTGTTTGTCCCCGACTAGTGTGAATAGCAAAGAATGCACTATTGATTATGCTTCAAGATTATTTTCCTCCACAAAATAAAAATATTCCATTATTGAGCGGCAGACATTATCTCATGCATGGGTTTTGGACCATTTTAGACCCTTTATTTGGAGAAAGCAATTTACTATCCGCTGTGATCACAAACCCTTAATTAAAATGTTAACATCAGAAGGCATTGTAAATGCTTCGGCTAGGATAGCCAGGATGTCAGTGAAAAAGCAAGAATAGGAATGCGAAATAATTTATGCTCCAGGTAAAGTTAATTCAATAGCAGATTCCTTTATCAGGAATCCCAGCAGAGTTGGGGGAGTGTGAGGATGACGGGAGGATGAATTGCAAGTAGCTTTGGTACATAATTCAGGTATGCTTGCCATCAAGGGTGAAGAAAGGAAGGCTGACTGCAGTAAGGATAAGACCTTTTTGGATGTTGTGACGTATGTCTGTAGTGGATGGCCTAAACAAATGGATGGATGGATTAATTAAATGTTTTCGGCAAGTTAGATCCAAATTGACACTCTTGACAATGGCACTTTTGAAGAGATGATAGCACATTACCCCCACACACCCTGAGAAATATGATCATTAGTTTAAGACATGCAGGATATTTTACTATTGCTAAAATGAAATCAGTAATAAAGAAACTTTTCAGGGGGCCTGGAATAGATTTGGCCTTTGAAAGGTTTGCAAGAGAATGCTCTAATTGTTCCATGGCTGACAAATCTTTTTTGACATTGAGAACTCTCATGGCTCAACGTCTTACTCCTATAAATCATTGGGAATCTATTTCTGGTTACGTTGTTGGTCCTGTGGATCTTCATCAGAAATATACACTTGTTCTAATACATTTGTTTTCACACTGGCCAGTGGTAAAGGTAGATTACAGGGCTGATACTGACTCGGTTGTGGAGATTTTGTATCAAGGTTTTGTTTATGAAGGAATTCCTGTGAATATGTTGAGTGACAATGAGGCACAATTTGTATCTCCTAAGGCTAAACAATGTTTTGACAGGATTGGGGCGAGACACAAAATTACTCCCTCATATAATCCCAGCGGAAATGGCCTGTTTGAGAGACTCAACCATGGATTGAAGGAGCTATGCAGTTGGCCATTTCTAGTAATGCTGAAAAGGAGATACAACTGGGAAATCAGTTTGGGCTTACAGGATCACCAATAAGTAATGCACTGGTGTGTCTCCTTTTGCTGTGATGAGAGGTAGGAATTCTAAAACTAAGTACAGTACAGTTGGTTATTCTGACAGTTGAAGCTGTCTGGGATAAAATAAGTGAGAATCATAGGAAGAGAAAAGTTTATTTTTGCTTAAGTATGGGTACCAAAGATGTAGCTATCAGGGTCAGTGACTGGCTACAAATTAAATGCCAGTATTTGTAACTAGAGGTGAAAATAGATTTTATGACCTTGAGGAAGTAGTGGACATTTTACAGACTGCAGATACATTGAACAATGGCAATGTTTGGAACTTTATATAGAGTTGCTCTAGCTTCGAATGAGTTATGAAGTAAGAATCGGGAGGACCCATGAAAATTTGAGTATGATCCTGTCGAAGAAGAATTTATGGAAAGTGGTGATTATCTGATGAATAGTTATGGTGCAAAAGAGGCTGAGCTTATTCATGTTGAATTAAATGATGAGAAAAGAACTGAGTATTTTGGAAAGAGTAAAGATGCTGATGACGAAGTGGAGATGAATACCAGTTCAGTGAATGATGCAAGTGTTGGTAGGGTTTGGAAGTTGACCTTGGTGATATTGGTCACACTCAAAGTTTGGAGGTTTAAAATGATGGGGCCAATTATAAGAGAATTAAAGGACCTCCAAAGTGTCTGGAATATTATGTCATAGGTTGTGATTTTATATGGCTGGCACTTTTATTGTTATAGTCTAGGCAAAGTTTGTTTTAGATTATTAATTAATTTATTAACGTATATTTTGTATGTTTTTAATGAAATGTGTATGGTTTGTGTCTGTCCCTAGTCTTATGTAGTAGCTAGGAACTATAATAGGCTGTTTTGAAAAAGAAGGTACAAATGTTGTGGGTTTCATTTTCTGATTCTAAGTTGGAACAAATTGATACGTAATTAGATTCCAGAGAGTGATGTAAAGGAATGATAGGCCAAAAGGAGTTCACTGGAGTGGTATGGGTTAAGTCTGCATGGTGCTTTTGCATTACTCCTTTGGTGGAATATAATACTTCTTCTTGGCATTGTGGGGTGTATATTGAATGCCTCACAGCAGAAGGTAGACCTTGTGCTTGCATGGCAAAGACATGTCCCCTGGGTCAACAAATGTGCCTGTCCTTTACATCCCGGCTACCAGCGTGACTGTGACACTGGTGTACCAAAGTTGCACCAAAGGCAAGTCAATCTACACATGTCCATGCTCCACTCATATTCAAAGCTTGAAATATGCCTGTCTCCATGTGGGAATGAAGGAAGTACCTGAAAGGATCACATGCTTTTGTTTGAAATCGATCGTCCGGAATGTGTCCCCTCTTTCAGAGCCTTGCCCTGTCTGTACTCCCTATCACTGTTCGCCATCTTAGCAACTGACAAATCCTCTGGTCATCTTTGTATTTTTTGCTCTCCCTCAAGTTAGCTTCATTGCTCACTTACCACTGCAAGGTCTGTCTGCAAACACAACACCCAACTCTCCACCTTCACCTTGTGTTTGCACCCACGTGGTATCTTTTCTCGACTTTGCCCTGGCCTCTCCTTCGGGATTCAAAGCCCTACACCACCCTTGATGCTCAGACCTGGTTTTGGCTTAGTGGTCATATTTAGAGGCACTTTATCTATCTTGTGTTGAGTTTGATCCCTTCACCATGTTTGAAGTTTTCAATCCTAAATCTATGATATCACCCTCCTACACCTTATCAGCTGTTTTCGTCTATCACCCTAGTGCAACTAGTTCCTTTTGCAGTTCTCTTTGCAATTTTCTCTCAACTATTGTCTTTTACTCCAACAGCTGTTTCATCATTGGCAATTCAGTAGCTGGGTTGACCAGAGCACCCTCACATAGAGCAACTCAGATCCTTGTGGCTTGATTGGGCTTTTACTGCATGGCACTGACCTCACTCATGTGGTTGGTCATACGCTTGATCTCTTATTTTCTTACTCTCTTCCTTTTTCCTGTTCTCATCTGAAGCAACTACTCTGAACTAACCACTTCCTGCTGCCATTCAACCAGTTTCTTCCCAGTTTCATACCTACTTTCACCATGCATCTCTCCACAAATCCCATATGTGCCTGAAACAACTCTCCTGTGGAGAAGCTTATATACTCTCTTAGTATGACCACTTTCCCCACCCCATCCCTGCCTCATTCAAGATTTTCAGCAGCAGGATCCCCTCTACGCCTAGTGAGGTGGCTTCATCTAAAGCCATTGGGATGTCACAGATGCATTCCACTTGTGCCCTGATACAACTCAAAACCGCCACACTCACCTATAAAGAACTTTACCAAGAAAATTGTTCAGAATACAACATTGCAAGGAGAGTAGCTTATCAAAAGGCTCTTGAGACAACAAATACTGTTGTATAACTTTAATATGCATGCATTTACTACGTATGCCTTCACAACACAGTCTTTACCACACATACACCAGCACCATGCATGTCTTTACAACTGCAACTTGAGAGATGTCTACAACTTGGATTTCTTTCCTCAAGAGGGGTAGGTTTGGAACCACAACTGTTCTCACAGTAAATAGGGTATCTCTAGTATCAGTCAAAAAAATGATGTGGGATAGCCAATCACCTCTCAATTTACATATGTCCCAGTCTCCTCTACCTCTAGAACTGCAGCAAGTATCTAATCCTTCCCCTGCCCCAGACACCATCATTGTGAGTAACCAGGGTGCAGTCTAAAGACACTGTCAAAAACCAGGAATTTTTGAGGATTATCTATAGTCATGAAAGAGATCTTCTGAACCTTTGAGTTTGGATTAGAATTGTATCTTTGATTGGCCATGTTTTGTTGTACCATTGGGGCTTGGGGTATATTAGCATTATATGACTTCTAAACTTGCATATTATGCATTGGCATTGCGTTTATATTTGACTTGGGAACATCATTTTGCAATCTATTTGGTTTTTGTCTACATTCTTGTTTCCGGTGGCCCACCTTATTACAAATATGACAAGCAGTGGTTTTCTTCAACATGTTTATATCCATCCCTTAATTTGATTCTGAAGTCATAGCTTGGCCTATGCCTTGTGGACCAAAACTCTGTGTCTGTGCCATCTGACCACCACCTTGAGAACACACCCCCTGCATTCCTGCACTGACAGTAGAAACAAAATTATACCCTGAATCCGCAATATATTTTTACTTGAACTTTTTCTGCTTAGCTTTTAGATTGTCACTACAATTCTTTGCACAACACAGAATCTCATTGAGGGACTTTGACTTCCAACAAATCACATTCTGTTGTATATGAAAACAAATTTCTGGATTCAAACCAAAAAATGAACTGAGACAGGAACTCATTAGGATGCTTCCTTTCAGGATTATTAAGAACACTGTGCTGTCGAAAACTTCCATTTAACTCCCATAAGAAGAATGCACAGACTCTTTGAACTCTTGGATTGATCTGGTTCATTTCAGCAATTTAACCTCCTTCTGCTGGACCTTTGTTTTCAAATGAGCAATCACCTGATAAAACTTGTCAATAACAGTAGGAGACTGTGCATGTATCCTCGTGTCTCTCTGTGGCTCAGCATGTGGCAAGCCCATGACTAGTTACACAGTGCCCACAAATCGCTAAGGACCACACTGTCAAAAAAGTATTCAAGTCTTTCAAAATCTTCACAATCCCATCCATCACAATATACGATTGATTGGGATTCTCCGGAAACTTTGAGAAATTATTTGTGAATGTAAAAAAACCTCGACTCCAGCACCCAAGAACATACGCATCTACATAAACCTCTCTCAACGAGTACTCCCAACACCAGCACAACTCACACCAGCTTTTCCTTCTACCTCTGCCTCCTACTTTGCACACTGGTCCTTGAACTTCTATATCACCAGTCTCTCATTTGGGTGAAAGGACATTACCCAGAAGTTCCAGTATCTGCCTATCTGCTGGAACCAGAGGACACTATGAGAAGGAGAAGAGTGCCTGGAGAGGGCGATATCCAGTGAGGATCCTGTCAAACAGACCCTTGAAGTACGCTGTGAGGTTTATGGTCCAGAGAAGGACTGGCACACCGACTGGGCCTTCTGCCCATGTGCTGAGAAAAGTTGAAGGTCTCTTATGCCATAGGGGACCTCTGTGAAAAGATAATCACTGGTGTACTGATTGAAGTGCCTGCCTGTGTGCTGAGGAAAACTAGGAACCCCCATATGACAGAGGAGGCCAACGTGAAGAGATAATCACTACTGCACTGATCCCGCCATCTGCTCTTGTGTTGAGGGAAATCGGCAACCTGGTACCCTAATGGGGACTGCCATGAAGAAATAATCACTACTGCACCGACTGGGCTGAAGCATGTGTGGAAAAACAATTGGTCACTCAGTATGCCTAAGGAGACCTCCATGAAGATATGACTGCTGCTACTTCCATCAGGCTTTTGGCTCATGTGTTGACTGAAGTCAGCAATGAAATATGCCCGATTGGAGCCGTCATGAAGATATTTGCTGCTGTGCCTGTGCTGTGCCTACAGGGCTGTTCGCCCGTGTGCTTGTGTAGGAAAGTGGGTTATTAGTAAGTGGGGTTATTCATCCAAAGATAGCAATAACCCCACAATCACTAATAGGTCTAGTCAAGTCTCAGTAAACCAATCCTGGCACAATCTTTAGTAGGTTAGCAAATGAGCAGTCAGGCTTAATAGGAGACAGGTATGTGTAAAGCTTTTAATACCACCAAAAGAGTAAATAAGTAAAGGACATAGGGGGTCATTCTGACCCTGGCGGCCGGTGACCGCCAGGGTCACCGACCACGGGAGCACCGCCAACAGGCTGGCGGTGCTCCCAAGGGCATTCTGACCGCGGCGGTTCAGCCGCGGTCAGAAAGGGTAAACCGGCGGTCTCCCGCCGGTTTACCGCTGCCCCATTGAATCCTCCATGGCGGCGGAGCGCGCTCCGCCGCCATGGGGATTCAGACACCCCCTACCGCCATCCTGTTCATGGTGGGAAACCCGCCATGAACAGGATGGCGGTAGGGGGTGCCGCGGGGCCCCTGGGGGCCCCTGCAGTGCCCATGCCAATGGCATGGGCACTGCAGGGGCCCCCGTAAGAGGGCCCCACAAAGTATTTCAGTGTCTGCTTTGCAGACACTGAAATACGCGACGGGTGCAACTGCACCCGTCGCACCCCTGCAACTACGCCGGCTCAATTCTGAGCCGGCGTCCTCGTTGCAGGGGCATTTCCGCTGGGCCGGCGGGCGCTCTTTTGGAGAGCGCCCGCCGGCCCAGCGGAAATGTTTGAATGGCCGCCGCGGTCTTTTGACCGCGGTGCGGTCATTTGTCGGCGGTAACTTGGCGGACGGCCTCCGCCGTCCGCCAAGGTCTGAATGACCCCCATAATGTAATAAACATCCAACACCAATTTATAAAAATAGGACATATATTTATCTTTAAAGCAATACCAAAACAACAAAAATCCAATGTAGGAATTTTTGAAAAATGGATCAAAAATTTTGTGTTTTAGCACAAAGAGCTTAAAGCACCTCTCGCAGCTATCTGGTCATGCTGGACCAGGACAAAATTAAAGTTTTAGGCTGACCACAATGGAACGCGGGGTGGATAAGAAGAAGGCATGGTTCTAGTCAAAAGTTTACCTTCAAACTTAGGGCCTGATTTAGAGTTTAGAGGATATCCCGCCCACAGTATTCTGATTCCATTATGGCCTATGAAAATTCCAAACTGTAAATCAGGCCCTTAGTCTTCTCTTGGAGCTTCTCTTTTGACGATAGGCTTACCTACACATCCACAGGTTTCTCTGATCCGAAGTTCGAGTTGACTATGGCATCCTGCTGCAGCTTAGCGAAAAGACGGACATGAAATCCTTGGCGTCAATGGAGAGGAGAATCTCAAAGTGTCTCTACTCTCAACGTCAAACTTTTCTCCTTCTGGGGTTTTTCCACAAAACTTTAGAGAAAGTTTCCAAACTTTTAAATCTTGTAGTTTCTTAGTTCCTGTGGGGAAAACAAGGGTCTAATAGCCCCAGCCCAGGGATCAGAGACTCTGGACCACCTCTTTGGGGCTACAACTACATTTCCCACAATGCACCTGCACAGCCCAGGAAATATCCAGTTGCAACTGGTCAGTTGGGGTGATTTTCTCTTTGGCTTGGCAGGTGACTTCTTACAGCTCTTTTGTACCTATTGGTGATCAGGGGGTTCACTCCTTTTCCTTTGAGTCAGGCACAGACCTTTCTTTGTGGAGCCTTTTGCATGCCACAGGTAGTCCTGAGTGCAAGCCTCCTGTGGTGCAGTCCATTGGTCTTGCAGGCCATTCTTTCCTCTTCTGATGGTCCAGGCGGTGATCTGAGGAGCCCCTGCAGCTCTGCCATATTTATCTTCCATTCTGGGATGGCAGGAGAGAGGGACACCCAAACCAATGGGGGTTAAAGCTATCTCCCTGTGCTATGACCACTTCTGCAAAGTGGCATAATTTTGACCCAGACTCCACAGTTCTCCCAAAAATCAAAATGGAGAAATTCTCTCCTTGATGTGTGTGTCTGTGTAACTTAACCTAGAGGTGCGGCTAACAACTAACTACACTCCCCGGGGCTCCCATCTGGCTGGAGACCAAGGAAGTGGGGGTGGTCTGGGTCTGATGGCATCTGTTTTCCGCAGAGGCTGCTGCTTTTCAAGTCTAGCTTATCTACCCAACTCCCTTCCTCTACCTTGCTTCTCTAGGAAGCAATCTCCTCCCACCAAATAGATGCATTGCTGAAGCCCCAGGCCTCTTCACACCTACTCAGGGAGCAACTTGGCTCAGGGTATCAAAGGCTGAGCATTCAGAAGAGGCTGCTACAAGGCTGCTTTACGTAACTTCAGGTAAAAAAGTTCTAAGACTACTTTTCTGCAGTAGATATAATGAATCCAACCTCAGTAAGTTCTTGGATTTATTGTAGCCATTATTTTGATACTTTGAATGATATGCATACTAAGTTACAATCTAAGGTCATACTTTATTAAGTTTAATAAAGTTTTTCTATGTGAGCCTGTGAGGCTAGCAGCACTACAATTGGGAAATTACTTTGGATGTTTTTCCTTTCCAGGGCATACATAACATTTTACATTGTCCCTGCTTTTTATAACAATGCATCCTATCCTTGTGGCACCTAGGGCAGACCATAGGGGTTACTTATGTGTAATAAAAAGGTAATTTTGGACTTTGGAAGCACTTTTAATTCCGAAGTCAAATTTGGATATTGTTTTTTTTTTTTAAATAGCGTGCCAGAGGGGTGACCGTATGCCAAGACAAAGGGCCTTCAATGTCTACAGTGTTTGACCTCAAGGAGCAATGGGTGCTGTCTTTGTGCTCATTGCCCCAACTGATGCATTTGAAGTGAGTGACAGTCTCCAACCTGCCAGTGGGATCAGAGGAACTTACTGCATCCTAGAAGGAGTGTTGTGGATGACCAGCCACCTTGCCTACTGAGATGAGACTACTGCTCCTTACCTGCATCAAATCCAGTCCACTGTGACTCTGGAGTGCTGTCCCAGGGTATTCTGTATTGCAACAGCAGGAGTAGCGGGTAAGACTCATCACTAGGCCACAGAGCCCAGGAGGACCTGCTCTGCCACATAGCGCTATGGCACTACAACACTTTGACATCTATAGGACCACAGCAGAACCTTTAAGACTTGAACTCATAGCTGTGCAGAGCCTGAATATAACCTATCGTCAATGGGGAATAACCACTGCCAGTAGACAGGGAAGAGGAACCCAGGGCCCTCCACCGGTAACTCTAAAGTGCTGACCTAATAAGGGCTGTGTATATTGTTTGTGTATCTCACATTTGGCTTTGTGTTCACATATACATACTATTTCTGTCAAAAAAGTGAGCATCTGTTTGGGCATTCCCTGCTACTTTCAGTGTCACTGTTACCCTTGCACAAGGGTGGTTTGCTATGGGGCATTGATGCATAGGGGCAATGCCCTTTAGCAGCCATCCTCTATCATAGCTGCTGAAAGCATGAAGAATTACTGTTTCACCGTAGTCTTCTCTCAATGGCTGTCTATCATAGGACAGATGAGGGAGATGTGTATTCTGTCATGTCATATTACATCACTGATGTATGCAACTGCTCTCCATTCCTCTACTGAATTTTAATAGAATAAATAAGTACATCATGGTAGAACAGACACCTTGGTAGCGGTGAGCTGCATTGTGTTCCTCGCTGCCTTGTGGAGTTAACAATTGGCATGTCGTGAGCTCACTATCAGAGTGACTAGTCTTATCACTTACCAGTAGATGCTGCTGCAGCAAAACTGTCGCCTGATTGCTGCCCCTGCAGACACTGTCTGCACTGATGTCATGTCGGGTGGTGCCAGAGGGTTCTGCAGTAGCTCTAGCTCATCAGCTGCTGTCCGTGAAGTGACTATGCCGGTGCTGCCACATCATTCACCAGTAGACGGTGCTGCATGCAGCAACACTATTTCCTCAGCTGCTGAGCTCAAAGTGCTCACACCACTGCTGTTAATTTAGTGAAACTGAATGAGTTGTTATATTAAATGTTTTTGCATGAGATTGACAGTTACAGTTAAACATGCAAAATGTTAAAACTGTGGCCCTCATTATGACCTTGTGGTCTGAAGACCGTGAGGGCTGGGGTGGCAGTCTCACCACCAACAGGTCGGCGGTGAAGACCTCCAAATTACAAGGTTGGCCGAAGCCAAACTACCGATACTCCGCCCATCCCACCACTTTTCTGTGGTCCGTCGGGCTGGAGGTGAGCATCCCCAGCACGGCGGGTGCCATAATACCATTAGTGGTATTGCACACACTTCCACATACCTGCACGCATGCACTCACACACTTCTACACACAAACAAACACCCCCCCATTCACCCACGCAAATGCAACATACACACCCATTCACACTGACATACATACACAAACACCATTGACACGCACACATTCAGTCCATCCTCCAGTGCATACCCACGTTCATGTCCCTTCCCCCACCTCACCCGCATGCATCCATTCACATCCTCCCTCCCTCTCACCCGTCCACTTACATACACATGCATACACGCACTCACCACTTCCATCCGCTCAATCGCACTCATGCACTCAATCGCTCACACCAACAAACGCACTAACGCACTCACCCCACCTGCATCCACAAACACACACACCCCACCCCCAATCTACTTACACACATGCACCCCCACCCCAATCAACTTGCACACACTCAACCCTCACCCCAATCCACAAACACTCACATACACCCCTCATCCCATCCACAAACAATCACACATAGACACGCCCCCACAAACACCCCCTCTTCCCCCTGCAGTCACAACATTCACACACGCACTCACACATGCACACCCCCTCCCCTGTTGGAGGATCCACTTATCTGGTCCATCGAGGAGGTCGTCTGGAAGGGGAGGGATCCCAGCACTTCCACCGCCGGCAGCACCTCTCCAGCAGGACACCGCGTGCGGCGTCCTTTTGGCATGGTGGTGCTGGCAGTAGAACCGCCTCTTCACCGCCGACTGCCAGCATGACTGGTGTCGGAATTCCACCCCATTTTGGGCCGAATTCAGTCATAATAGGGCAGTCTTAAGACCGCCAGCATTCTTTCGGCAGTCTTATGAAAAGACCACCAAAATCGCAATGAGGGCCTGAGTATTCTTTATCTTCAGAGTGACCATAGCTAAAAAGCATTTTTAAAAGACTGCTGTAGTTTGCCATCTTGCTTTGTGACACATCAACATTTAAATTCTAGGTGAAACTGAAATACTACTCAACAACGACAATGCTCTTTTGCTCTAACATGTGAAATGTTTCCTTTTACGCTGTTTATCATGGAATGTTATAATTGGTCAAATAGTCACAAAAACACCTGCTGAGTACAGGGGGCTCCACGTACCTCATCTTGTTACAGATAATGTAAGTTTAAAGGATGCTGAGAGAAAGCTGTACTGTGAATGTCCCTAGAAACCTACAAATAAAACATTATGGGCCAGATGTATCAAGCTTTTTTGCATTCGCAAACGGTGCGAATTGCAAAATTCGGACGTTTGCGAATGCAAAAATGCCTTTCACAATGAATGAAAGGCATTCGCGGTGCAATTTTAAGGAATCGCTAAAATAGAGATTCCTTAAAATTGCGACCCCATTTAGAGACTCGCAAATTGCAGTTCTCTAAATAGGAAATCGCAAATAAAGAATTCTTATTTGCGATTTCCAAAGCACGTGTATCAAGAATTTCCTAAATGTGAATTTGGCATTTAGGAAATACAATTACCACAAATTAAAGTTTGGTGGTAACCATGTGCATTATAAATGCATTTTTTAAATTGACATGTTGCTCACACATACCTCTAAGGCATGTGTGTGCTTCACATGTCCGTAAAAACATTTTTGGGGTGCAGCAGAGGGGACCTTAGGCCCCCAGCACCCTGGGATTTGCATTTCCTAATTTGCGAATTCCTAACTGGAATTCGCAATTTGGGAAATGCAAAAACATTCGCAACTATGGGCCTACAGGCCCATAGGTGTGAATGGGGTCTGATTCCCTATTTGCGATTCGGTAATAGCATTTGAGAATTTTAAGAAATCGCTATTACCGAATCGCAAAATTTATACATACCATTTTGCATTTCTTAAATAGTGATTTCTTTAAATTCGCTATTTAAGAAATGCAGTTCGTTTTTTTGATACATCTGGCCCTATATCATTTCACTGTAACCTGATTGGATACTTTAATGAGAACTGTGTGTAGTAGTAGCCAATGTTAGAATTGTGTAATCTGAGCTAGTGCAGAGTAAACCACAGTTCAGAATGCTTCTGTCTGCCTTAGAGTAAGTGTTTTAGAGTATTCCTTTTATGGGAGAACTTTCTTTTCTTAACTCTTTACTTTGAGATGACTCCATCTTTTTTTATGACTTTGATTTGATTTAAAGTACACATTATTTGATGCTTTCAACTGTGCTTTATCAATGCTAACAGTCCCCAGTCCAGTTCACAAACAAGCAGACGTCCTGCTGAGCTTCGCCACGTCGATGTACAGCAAAAGTTGTTTTTTTGATGGCTGACAATTTAGGAGACTCAAGCGCCCATTTTTATAATCCATTTCCTGGCACAAATGTGATTGAGTGTTTCATGCTTTGAAGTTCATGTTATAGGAGTGCCTCCTTATACGTACCCTCTCCTCTGTCAGAGCAGGAGTGATTCCAAGTACGATAGCCCCCAACACAGGCCATGGGAGTTACTTGTTGATCAAACCTAAATGTCTGCATCACTGATGAATGCCTAACAAACGTTTACAAAGGCTAAACCAAATAACAGTACAATTTGCGCAGAGAGCATATGCACTTTAGCACTGGTTAGCAGTGGTAAAGTGCTCAGAGTTCAAAAGCCAACAAAAACAAGTCAGGAAATATAGGAGGGAGGAGGCAAAAAGTTTGGGAAGGACCCTGTAAAAAGGACCATGTCCAACACCCCAGACTTACTCTTTATGATTCCCCTGTCAACTTCATCTCCTTCCTGAGAAAAGCAAAGACCCCTGTTAAAGTGCACAAGAGAGCCTGGGTTTTTCTTCCTCCAATGTGTGTCCCATCCAGCTCTCAAGAATATGGTGATTCACAAATCTATCTGGGGGCTTCTCCACTCCACACGCCTCCGCGAGACCCTGGGCTTCCAATATTGAACCCACAGGCCTGCATGTATTGTACCATTCACACGAACACATGCAGCATAGAACACACGCACAGCGCTACATGATATCGTGATGCAGGCCAAGGGTGAGCACACTTCACATGACTGTGTCAGTAGGCCCCATTCTGGAGACACGTTGAAAAAGGCATGTTCACACTACTGATCATCGTTACTAAAACACAGCAAGCTGCCACCACTACGCTCATGGTACTTTTCTCCTGGTTAAGGCTGTAGTGATTTATCAGTGTGATTGTTGCACTTTGGGCACCCCTCCTGGTCTAACAAGACTGCACCTGTGAGACAGGCCTAGGTAACAGCACACACATGTGATCCGTGTTCACCCATGACCATGAATTGGCACAAGGGATCCCAATATGGTTGCAGGTGGGGATTGGGCACTCAGGGTAATGGTGCACCTCTGTCACCATGGGAAGGGACATCTCCATCGCAACAGCAGCTTCTTTGACCTTGGCTGGATTTAATTTCTGCTTATTCCTTTTGTGTTAATCCAATTGGGTAAAGCGTAATTTACAGATCCTTACTATGAGGTATGGATCCATTGTGTAACAGATCTGAAAAATTGTAAACTTTGAGAAAGGAGTTGTGGTGAGAGATAGACAACAGCAAGAGATGTTGGACAGTGAGAGGTTAAGCAAAGAAAAGATTATAACATAGTTATCAGTGAGGCAGTCTCATACAGCATGCGATGGCCACTTGTGGTGGGACCACAGCAAATTGAGATGGAAGTGAGTTTAGGGTAGAGAGGAGAGAAAAGGAGAGTGTCTGTGAAGTGCAGCCGGCTGAGTGGATGGTGAGTGCCAAGAAAAAAGGACAGCAGCAATGGAGCTAGGCAGTCTATACGATTCCCTTTTGCCTCCAATGTCATTCACTATTGTGACATTCTTCATTTCATGTCTTTTCTTGTGACAGGGAAGCTTTCCTCGGCAGATGTTGGTCAGTCACAAGTGATTTCGCTGGCGAAGACGTTGATCTCACCACTGACTCTATGGACTCACACACTGGTGGCTCCAGCATGCATGAACCCTTCAGGTATTATCAGAGTTTTAATTTTTGCATGAACCAGGCCCCCGGAAGCATCAAAGTGGTGAAAATATGTACAGAAAGTGCTTGGACATCGAGACTATGGGGGTTATTCCAACTTTGGAGGAGGTGTTAGTCCGTCCCAAAAGTGACGGTAAAGTGACGGATATACCACCAGCCGTATTACGAGTTCCATAGGATATAATGGACTCGTAATACGGCTGGTGGTAAATCCGTCACTTTTCCGTCACTTTTGGGACGGATTAACACCTCCTCCAAAGTTGGAATAACCCCCTATGTGCAGACGTAAACATTTGGATTGTGGTAGAATGAAAGCATGAAGTCTAACTGTGAAAAACTGGATTAAAACTGGATTAATGTTTTGTATGGGAGGTCGCGCACTTCAAGGAATAGCACATTAACTTGTCAGAGTGGCGCCGAAAGTCAGTAAATTGACTATGGCATAGAGCAGGCAGGCTTAACTTGGGGCAATGTTTAAAGTATTTATGCAGTCCCAAAAAAATAATAGATTCAAAACACCAAACAGTAAAAATCTCCAGACACATTAGAAGTGTAGAATAAAACTGAATAAATAAAATGGCACCAAACAGATAATAATTTAATAAAAGGAAAGAGAGGAATGAATGTTTAACCCCTTCGCTGCCAGGCCTTTTCTCCCTCAGGTACCAGGCCTTTTTTTGGCTATTTGGAGCAGTTCGCGCTTAGGCCCTCATAACTTTTTGTCCACATAAGCTACCCACGCCAAATTTGTGTCCTTTTTTCCAACATCCTAGGGATTCTAGAGGTACCCAGAGTTTGTGGGTTCCCCCAGAGGAGACCAATAAATTAGCCAAAATACAGCAAAAATGTTGTTTTTTAGAAAAAAATGTGGAAAAGGGCTGCCGAAGAAGGCTTGTGTTTTTCCCCTGAAAATGGCATCAACAAAGGGTTTCCAATGCTAAAATCACCATCTTCCCAGCTTTCAGGAAGAGGCAAACTTGAATAAAAAGAACACATTTTTCAACACGATTTTGGCATTTTACTGGGACATACCCCATTTTTAATATTTGTTGTGCTTTTAGCCTCCTTCCACTTAGTGATGGAAATGAGTATGAAACCAATGCTGTATCTTAGAAAGCTAAACATTTCTGAAAAGTAGACAACATTCTGAATTCAGCAAGTGGTCATTTGTGTAGATCCAACAAGGTTTTCCTACAGAAAATAACAGCTAAAATAACAAAATATTGAAATTGAAGTGAAAAAACAGCCATTTCTCTCCACGTTTTACTCTGTAACTTTTTCCTGCAATGTCAGATTTTTTAAAGCAATATACCGTTATGTCTGCTGGACTCTTCTGGTTGCGGGGATATATAGAGCTTGTAGGTTCATCAAGAACCCTAGGTACCCAAAGCCAATAAATGAGCTGCATCTTGTAATGGGTTTTAATTCTATACCGAGTATACAGCAATTCATTTGCTGAAATATAAAGAGTGAAAAATAGGTATCAAGGAAACCTTTATATTTCCAAAATGGGCAAAAGATGAGTGTTGAGAAGCAGTGGTTATTTGCACATCTCTCAATTCCAGGGTCCCTACACTAGCATGTGAATTACAGTGCATTTCTCAATTTCTCAAATAGATGTCTTTTTTACACACTGTCTTACATTTGGAAGGAAAACATGTAGGGAAAGACAAGGGGCAATATAACTTTTTCTTCTATTCTGTATTCCCTCATGTCTCCTGATAAAAATGGTACATCCCTTGTGTGGGTAGGCCTAGTGCCTGCAATAGGAAACGCAACATAGACACATCACATTTTTACATTGAAATCTGACGTGTTTTTTGCAAAGTGCCTACCTGTGGATTTTGCCCGTTAGCTCAGCAAACCTTGGCATTTTTGAAAACTAGATACCCAGGGGAATCCAAGATGGGGTGACTTGTGGGGCTCTAACTAGGTTCTGTCACCCAGAATCCTTTGCACATCTCAAAATATGGCCAGAAAACACTTTTTCCTCACATTTCGGTGACAGAAAGTTCTGGAATCTAAGAGGAGCCACAAAGTTCCTTCCACCCAGCGTTCCCCCAAGTCTCCTGATATAAATGGTACCTCACGTGTAAAAGCGATGCATGGAATTCCTGAATTATTCTCAGGCACTAGTAATTACTTGGCCACATCATCATGTTTTGTTTCTCATGCCCCCTCGGAGAGGAACCAGCCATGGTCCAGCTCCAATAGGAGCAGTCAGGCCCGAACTGGCAGGCCAGGTTCCTTCCATATATGCAAGCGAGGCTTGCAGTGCTGCTGCTCTTGGTTACCAGCTCACTGTGACTGCAGTTTGCACAATATGACTGCCAACACCATGTCTCTTCTCTCTAGGTGAGGGAAGCACACTGTGGGGCTGACCACACTACACCTGTTGCATTTGTGAGTGAAGCTTATATTGCTGATGCCTGCACTATGCTTCTCAAACATGTGAGAGTGGCTTGCAGTACTCATGTTTTTGCCATGCCTCTGCTGTGTGAGTGGAGTTTGCAGTCCTGCAGATGATGCTGTACCTTGTATATGCACTCAAGAAGCTTTCATTCAAGTGTTACACCTGATTTGTTTATCAGTGAAGCTTGCATTGCTGTCTTCTTTACTGTATCTGTTACGTGTATGAGTGAAGCTTGCATCTCTTCCTCTGTTGGCCATCCTGTACCATTTGTCTTTGTAGAGGAAGCTTGCGCTCAGGTGCTGTAAATGCGTTGTTTATGAGTGGAGGTTGAATTGCTGACTTATTTACTTTGTCTGTGATGTGTGTGAGGGAAGCTTACACCTCTGCTGCTCTGGCTGTACGTTTTGCCTTTATTGAGGTCACTTACACTCAGGTGCTGTACCTCCAGTGTTCGTGAGTGAAGCTTGAATTGCTGTCTTTACTGTATATTTTCAGTGTGTGAGGGAAGCTTGAACTCTCAGTGCTCACGCTGTACCTTTTATCTGTGTTGTGGAAGTTTGCACTCAGGTACTTTACCTTCAGTGTTTGTGAGTGAAGCTTGCATTGCTGTTTTTACTGTGTCTGCTCTATGTGTAAGGGAAGTTTGCATTGCTGTCTTCTTTACTGCCTCTGTTCTTTGTGTGAGGGAAGCCTGCATCTCTGCTGCTCTGGCTGTAGGTTTTGCCTTTATTGAGGTCACTTATACTCAGGTGCTGTACCTGCAGTGTTCGTGCGTGAAGCTTGCATTGCTGTCTTTGCTGTGTCTGTTTTATGTGTGAGGGAAGCTTGCATTGCTGTTTTCCTTACGGTATTGGTTATGTGTGAGGGAAGCTTGCATTGCTGTTTTCCTTATGGTATTGGTTATGTGTTAGGGAAGCTTGCACCTCCAGTGCTCACGCTGTACCTTTTGTCTGTGTTGAGGAACCTTGTGCTTAGGTCGTTTTCTTGCAGTGTTTGTGAGGGAAGCTTGCATTGCTGTCTTTGCTGTGCCTGTTTTCTGTGCGAGGGAAGCTTGCATTGCTGTTTTCCTTACGGTATTGGTTATGTGTGAGGGAAGCTTGCACCTCGAGTGCTCACGCTGTACCTTTTGTCTGTGTTGAGGAACCTTGTTCTTAGGTCGTTTTCTTGCAGTGTTTGTGAGGGAAGCTTGCATTGCTGTCTTTGCTGTGCCTGTTTTCTGTGCGAGGGAAGCTTGCATTGCTGTTTTCCTTTCGGTATTGGTTATGTGTGAGGGAAGCTTGCACCTCCAGTGCTCACGCTGTACCTTTTGTCTGTGTTGAGGAACCTTGTTCTTAGGTCGTTTTCTTGCAGTGTTTGTGAGGGAAGCTTGCATTGATGTCTTTGCTGTGCCTGTTTTCTGCACGAGGGAAGCTTGCATTGCTGTTTTCCTTACGGTATTGGTTATGTGTGAGGGAAGCTTGCACCTCCAGTGCTCATGCTGTACCTTTTGTCTGTGTTGAGGAACCTTGTGCTTAGGTCGTTTTCTTGCAGTGTTTGTGAGGGAAGCTTGCATTGCTGTCTTTGCTGTGCCTGTTTTCTGCGCGAGGGAAGCTTGCATTGCTGTTTTCCTTACGGAATTGGTTATGTGTGAGGGAAGCTTGCACCTCCAGTGCTCACGCTGTACCTTTTGTCTGTGTTGAGGAACCTTGGGCTTAGGTCGTTTTCTTGCAGTGTTTGTGAGGGAAGCTTGCATTGCTGTCTTTGCTGTGCCTGTTTTCTGTGCGAGGGAAGCTTGCATTGCTGTTTTCCTTACGGTATTGGTTATGTGTGAGGGAAGCTTGCACCTCCAGTGCTCACGCTGTAACTTTTGTCTGTGTTGAGGAACCTTGTGCTTAGGTCGTTTTCTTGCAGTGTTTGTGAGGGAAGCTTGCATTGCTGTCTTTGCTGTGCCTGTTTTCTGTGCGAGGGAAGCTTGCATTGCTGCTGGCCCTGCTCTTCCTGCTGTTTTATCTTATCATTATAATTTTTCCTGGGATCACAGGAGACACATCGGAAGTGACGACCTTGGGCTCCAAGTTAAAGCTCCACTCATGCGATTTCCCCCACACAGCTAACGCCCATTGCATCCCATTTCCATTTCACCAGTTCTGCTGCAGTCATGCAGGGGAGTGAAGGGCAAGTATCATTCCAAGCACAACAATGGCCAGTGGTCAGTAGGGACCGCCATAGCAGTGAAAGTGCAGTGAGCTGCTGTACATTTCAGGTGGTCACTGGATAGTGGGGGTCCTCTTTAAATTTCCAGATCTTGCACTTTGACACATCTGCAGTGGAGCTTCAGCACCTCTCAGTCATGTGTGGTGTCTGTCCAGATGTGGATGCACTGAAACAGTCTGAAGCTCACTCCCAGAAAGAGGGAGGCACTGACTCTAGACAGGGCAGTCTGTGGAAGAACGCCCTGTGACCGGAGAGGTGGGCACTTCCGGTGTTGCCGTTGCTCCAGTGGGGTCTACTCAAGGTGCAGCTGTCTCAATGCTGATAAATACCAGGTGGCAGCCACACTTAATCACTCACTCACTTACTAGCCCAGTCACTCACTCACTCACACTCTCACTTACTGATTCACCTTCACATTCACTCACTTCTCTCTCGGTCGCTCAGTCACTCACTCTGCATTCCCTCAGTCACACTGACTCACCTACACACTGCCTAGCCCACTCACTTGCTCACTCTGTTGCTTTTACTCACACTCACTCTCTTACTCAGTCAATGGCTCATTCACTCTCGCCTCACTCCTCACTTGGAGTGTGAGGAAGCTCACTCACTGACTCCCTCACACTCACTCACATACTCAGCCCTGTGCTCACACACTCACTGATTTGCCTCCTCACTCACTCATTTCTTTCTCAGTCACTCAGTCACTTACTCGCACACTTAGTCACACTCACTCAGCTACACACTTCCTAGCCCAGTCACTTTTTCACTCACTCACCAGCTCACTTGCACACTCACTCAATCACTGATATGCTAGCTTGTCCAGTGACTCACTTGCCCACTCTCTCACTCATTCACTCACACTCTGTTACTCACTCACACAAGCACTCATTCACACTCACTCACCTACAAACGTCTTAACCCACCTGTTCACTTGCTTGCTCACTCGATCACGCACTGACTCACCAGCTCACTCACTTAAACATTCACTTATGTCCTAGCCTACTTACTGACTTACTTGCCCATTCACTCACTCGAAGATTTGATGGCACAGGGCAGGGGTTTTGATGGTTTTCTTTTCTCTCAGTACAGCCCCTGTATCCAAGGCCCCCTTTTTAATCGCAGTCTTCTCTTTAGGGTGGAAAGTGTAAACAGAAAGTTTCCACTTGTGCCCTCTGTGTGACCCTTTGGGCAAACGTTTAATCTATTTTATTCCCCAGTTTCCTGTTGCAGGGTGGATACATATTTAGTGCCCTTTCGGGCTCCAAGAATGCACCAATCTCAGCTCCAGAGTAGCTTGTTAGATGCTGATCTGTGCAGAAGCCACAAAACACTTCTTACTCTCAAGTGTTCAAACTACAGCAGAGGATGGACATGTTCCTGCTGTGGTGGGGGCCCTGGTAGCTAACTAGATCCTGTAAGGTATCTGTCCATTATTGCTGTCACTGGTCGGGGGTAGGCGCT
This sequence comes from Pleurodeles waltl, assembly GCF_031143425.1. Taxonomy (NCBI): domain Eukaryota; kingdom Metazoa; phylum Chordata; class Amphibia; order Caudata; family Salamandridae; genus Pleurodeles; species Pleurodeles waltl. Next base: position 1,075,326,784 of record NC_090449.1, on the reverse strand, counting down.
ATCCTATATTCATTCACAGTATCTATTCTGATTGCTGCAAATCTTTCAGGGTCCAGTGTTGTGACTTCTTCCATTTCCTCTGAAGTCTGGAGGGAGGCCAGGCCTAATTAATATTGATGAATAGTCTGGTAAGGGTATTTCCCTTCTGCACTCCCTTACCTTCTTCTGGCTTAGTGATAGGGCAGAAGGCAAGGAAATAGTTATCAGTAGTGCAGCAGGTGCAGTGGCACCAAGGCACAGTGGTGCGATGGACTCAGTTTCCTTCCTTGCTTTAGGGCGCATGGAACCCTTGCTACACCACTAGAAGAAGGCTCCTTGTTTGCATTTTGTGTTGTTAAGATGAGTTTGGAGACACCCCTGCAAAGAATAGGAAGTCTTGACACTGAAAAATATAAATCTGTTTAGTTAGAATATTCTTTTTATTCTGCTGACCCAGGGCAGTGTCAGCAACTTAATCTGGAACTGTGTAGTCTACTAAAATATAATCTTTTTCAAAGCTGGCATATAGTTTATGTCTAATAACTAGTCCAACGTCAGAGTGACATTCAGTAAATGTTTAACTAGTACTTACTTTTAGTTAACATTGCCTTGATATGAAATCTGGGAGACCCTGTGATGCAGGGGTTGGACTCCAACCCTCTAATGCAAGGACTGCAGCCCTAGCACAAACCCACTGAGCAATCCTACTCAGGGGTATTCTCTGGTTACTACCAGCCACATCTAGATGACTTCATGGACACAGAGGCAAGCTAAACAATCTTTGGTTTATGAATAACATGCTCAAAGATAGCAGGGACATGTAGTTAAAATATCCATTTTAAAATCCTCATTCTGGAGCACTGCCTGATTGTAACCACACAGAATGCAAAAAATAAAAGCAGTTAGGCAGGTAAAAAGAGAAAACAAGATACACGTTTCTAAAATTTTAGTGAATTTGTCACATCCAAATACCCTAAGCTATTTCTAAGCACTATCCTAAATCTTTATCTAAAGCACTGAATAGTAAAACCTACCTTACAAGTTTCTAAGGATGAATCACACCACACACCTTTTGAATAGCTAACTGCAGCTATTGCTTATCAGAATCTTGGTTGGGAAAGCAAAAATATGTGCTTTTGTTGGATGACACTTTCTGCACGGCATCTAGAATGAACTCTCACAAAGAGCAGGGGGCTTTGCAACCTGACATGGCATCTTGCAATAATTCTGGCACGAAGACCTCTCCTAATCAATGGTTAAATTCAGTTTTTTTTATACCATTAGACCACTGATTTTATGTTATATTTACAAAATACTACATAGGTTAGAGACACTAAGGGCCAAATTACGAGTTTGGCAGTCTGAGGACAGCCAACCCCATGGTTGCAGTTGGACCGCTGCACTCCTGGCAGTCTGACCTCCAGATTACAACCCAGGCAGGAGGCCCACCTCCAGCACCAGCATCATGGATCCTGACGGGGTGGCGGTGGTCGGAGTCATGGTCAGCACAGTGGTGCTGAGTTCAGCACCACTGTGCTGATCACGAGTCCTCCTTCCACCAGGTTTTTCATGGCGGACCCTCCTCATGAAAAGGCTGGCAGATAGCCAGTGCTGGGGGCCTGACTGCAGTGCAGACAGTGTGCATTCAGAAGGTGCTGTTTTGCCACCGCATTGGCCCCGACTCTCGTAAGGGAGTCGCGGCCAGTGCTGTGGCACTGTTTCTCTTTGACTGACTGGCAGAAACATTGAAATACAATGTTTACGCCGGTCAGCCTGGTGGAAACATCACAATACGACTGGAGGGGAAGCTGCCAATACGTTGGCAGCCTCTACCCGCAGCTTTGGTGCTCGAATCATTCTGACTGACGAAATCGTAATAAGGCCCAAAGACTGCTGTCAGACTAAACTAAAATATGTCACCTCCTTCCACATGTTGGTATCAGGCATCCATCTTTGGAAACAATAAACTCACAATGTAAGGGGCCGTCTTGTAATGGCTGCACCAATTAAGACAAACAAAAATGTGTCAGCCAACAGTTACCATCCATGAAATCAGCATTCTTGCAAACCTCTTGTTACGAATTGTAAGAACTTCTCACTGGCGGCTGCACAGGTCTGACTCTGAATTCAAACTCTCTTTTAAGGCTCTGACATTAGTCTTCATGTTTGTAGACTCTGGAGTGCGTCTTGATTGGCTAAGGCATTGGTCACTAAGCATATGAACTCCAGAGTGTGCCTTGGCTGACTCTGATACTCTTGGTCAATAGGCACCTGGACCCAAGCGTGTGCATTTTTTGACTGTACCCTAGCATGCATCTTCATTGACTCTGGCAGACCATAGCATGCATTTTCATGGACTCTGATTTGTCATTATTTATGTGGATTCAGGATTTCACCTTGGTTGAGTATAGGAGGCCAATTTAATTGTTGGTGGAGAGGGAACTCCATCATAATGCCAACAGAGTTCCCTCCCACCAACACAGTGGTCCTCCCAGCTGATTTATATGAAGGCGGACCATAGGTTTGGCTACGGAGGTGACACATCTGTCACTGCTGTAGCCAAATTTCTCAGATGGCCCAATGGCGTAAGGGCCATTGCAGAATAGGATATATGTCTGTCCACCCAGTTAGGATAGGCGGACATATAGCCACATTTTACTGACTGTAACTCCCAGTATACCTTGGTGATAGAGAACAGTAAAAAACAAACAAAAGAATGCCCTTTCTCCATGTGAGATGACGTCCATGGCAAAGGGAACATTATTTATTTATTTTCAAGAAGAAAACAATTTCATGCAAGGCTCCATCAGGATGTTGGAGCCTTGCACCAAACTGTAAAAAGCATTGACAGGCACTGTTGCGACTGCGGATCCTGGCAATGCTTGAAGGTAATTTCTACAATCGGGGACTGCATCTCCATTAGGGCAACAAAGTAATTTGCACCATCACCCTGAGAGCAAAACAGTCTTTCTGATGAAATGTAAATTGGCCCTGCATCTGACATACACATGCACTTCATAGTGTGCTTTGATTGCCTCTGGCATTATTAATTGACATGTTTGTAGACTCTTGATCATATCCCGATTGACTCAAGCATTATTGGTCACTATGGGGCCTAACCTCAAGCTGTATTTTGTAGCACATTTTTAGGACTTGATTAATACTACTAAAATACTACAAAACAGTATCCACTAACCTACATGTGAAAGTTCCACCACTGTGTCTGCTATCTTTTTCTGTGAGGAGATCTCCATCCCGACTGCAAAGCGTCTACATACGTAAGGACACATAAGTATACATTTTAGGAGCTCGGGCACTTCCAGACCAGGCTTGGACTAACCAATAGGGCAATCAGGTAGTCTGTCAGGTAAGAGTGTCAGCTGGATTTTTGGCTATTTGTGGTCCTGTTTTGTGGTCTGCTGTCTGTTTTGTACTGTTGTATTTTCCTGATATTACCACAAACGTTACCTGCAGCAAGGCCAAATCCATGCAATCTCCCGTACCTTGCAAAACACATTTACAGTTTGCCTTTAGCGGTTCAAAACTGCCCCTATTTGCAAATGTTGGCCACTTTTTTAGCTATCTGATTCACTAATGGGAACCACTTTTATTTTGATGCTTAGGCGTATTTTCTGTCTCAGTCAGACCTTCGTCCCTTTGTGTGGTTCCTATTATGTAATAAAACTGCATGTTTATGTTTTAAGGCAGCAGCACTACTGCATGGAGATGACTGAGCCAGCTCCACACCGTCTGGAAACTCTCTGCCTGATTCCTGGCTAGCCCGCAGTGCTAGTCAGGAGTCAGTCTCACCCAAACCTAGAAAGTAAAGGTGGTTTGTGGCAACCTAAACATGACACTCTGACTCCTCAGAAAAGTTGTGGTGAACAGATCATACCCCTTTCACTCAGCTACAAAAGGACTCACACAGGCCAAGGCAGAATAAAAGATGCAAGATGGATTTCAATGCATTTATTGAAGCAACTGCATCCTATTATAAAAAGCATGGGATATGATAATTAGACAGATGAAATTATAATACAGTGATCACCATTAGTGTAAAGAATATAAACAGCCCCACCATCTTTGTACGATCCTAAAAGCCTAAATGATTCCTACCTACATTCTATGCCTAAAATCTGAGAGCATAGCAGTAGTAACCCTTCTGTCTATCTCGGTCTAAGAGAAGGACTCTGTCTTATCCAGGTGACTGGTTGACACCTGTTCGGTATAAGTCAATAAGGACACTCAATGAAGGACCACACGCCAATTATAAATACAATTTAGCTTTACTAGAATTGCAGGTAAAATGTAGCCATTTAGCACATTAACAATAGTAGAATAAGAATAGCAATGAAAAGCATCTATTTATTTATATATATACGTACACTACAAGTAGCATCTATTTATATATATTCACTGACATATATAAGTTTTGATTAACTGTATACTAAAATGCATAATATGAATGAGTTGAATACTTCAGATAAGCTTTGATTTACTGCACACCAAAATGCATGTTTCAATTACTGCAGCAGGCTCTCACTAGGATGTTCAGGAGGCAAAATATAAACAAACTGAATATATCAGATAAGCGTTGATTTTCTGCACACCAAAATGCATGTTTCAATTACTGCAGCAGGCTCTCACTACAATGTTCAGGAGGCAAAATATAAACAAACTGAATATTTCAGATAAGCTTTGATTTACTGCACACCAAAATGCATGTTTCAGTTATTGTAGCAGTTCACACTAAGAGGTTTAGAAAGCAAAATATAAACAAGCTGAATACTTCAGGTTATAAACACAGTGCAAGCATAAATAATCAGTCATAATAATAGAACAGAGAAACAAAGGCCTTTCATCCCTGTGTGGAAACTTAACTTAGTCCACATGCTGGGAAGCCCTCTACCACCCGCTTGGACCTCTCTCCCCCTCAAGCACCACGAGCAAACAGGGAGGCTGCGCTGGGCCATGGCAGCTTCCATAGTTCCATCTGCGAGCTTCCAAATCCCTCACCCACACTTCACTGCTTAAATAACTCGAAGCTTGGATTCTAACTCATTCTGGCATTTTCTGGCTATGTTATCCGTACTTGGCTGCTCTGCCCTTCTCCAGCCTTTGTTTTCATTCCATCTTCTCCCTGTACTCTCGTTCTCAAGGTTGAGACGGAGTCTTCTACACAAACAAGCTTGAAAATAATAACATGAACTTTTCCACGATGTTTGGGAGGAGGTTTCAACAGGCATTACACTCATATACACTGCTCAAGCTAATTAACCCTTCGCGTTACAATGTCTTCCGCATCTTTCCCTATACTGAATAGACCCCAACCCCATACCAGAGATGGCTGGCAAGTATCTGCCTGTTGTCTGGATGGCAATCTTCTTAGTTGGCTGAAAATTTGCTCCAGGATCAGCGAAGATGTCAATGGATTGGTGTGCATCGAAGGACTGCCATGATTGGAATGCCCTGTGCCCCGCTTAGGCCTATGTGGTGTTTATATAATAAATCCTGCAGTGTTCTAAGAACAGGCCTGATGTGATAATATGTCTAAGAATTGGGGCCTGGCTCTTGAGCCCCCAAGGAGTGTCAAAATGAGTTAGAATATCATGTACCGATAATGACAGCCTTGAACAGGGCACAAAGTGAAATGTGTGCAAAGGGCTGAAAAAATGTGCAGGGCAAACAACCATGGTGGTCATTACAACATTGGTGGTAAAAGCCGCTTACCGCCGTGCGGAAGATCGCCAACACACCGCCGTGGCCGCGGAATTCCGCCACAGCTATTATGACCCACATCTCGGAATCCGCCAAAATTCAGACACCCACACAAGTCTGGCACACCAAAGGTCAGTGATAAACTGGCGAAAACAAATCCACCACTGTCACGCCAACAGAAATACGCCCACACTATCACGACACACGAATCCACGCGGCGGTCTTTCATCCGCGGTATTCCATTGGCGTTACACACAGCCGTGCTCAAAATACACACACTCTTACAAAACATCCCCACATTGGACAATTCAAAATACACACACCTGAGACACATACACACACCACTCCCACACACCCATTACAGTATAAAACACACACCCACATCACCCACAAACCCCCACGACAAAAAATTCCGAAAGAAGGCCAGAGAGAGACACCACTAGCAAGAACAACAGCATCCACAGGCACACAACACCATCACCCACACAACTTCCACGCACCTCACACAACACACCACTGCATATCACCACACACTCCACCCCACACATCACCTACACCACCCCATGGCACGGCAAAGACACCCCAGGTTCTCAGAAGAGGAGCTCAGGGTCATGGTGGAGGAAATCGTCCGGGTAGAGCCACAGCTATTCGGAGCACAGGTGCAGCACACCTCCATAGCTAGGAAGATGGAGCTATGGCGCAGAATAGTGGACAGGGTCAACGCAGTGGGACAACACCCAAGAAATCAGGAGGACATCAGGAAGAGGTGGAACGACCTACGGGGGAAGGTGCATTCCGTGGACTCAAGACACCACCGGGCGGTTCAGCGGACTGGCGGAGGACCCCCACCTCCTCCCCCACAACTAACAACATGGGAGGAGCAAGTCTTGGCGATTCTGCATCCTGAGGGCCTCGCAGGAGTAGGTGGAGGAATGGACTCTGGTAAGTCAAATCTTTACTATTACATCCCCCACCAAAACTGCATGCTATCACATACCCCCACCCTCACCCCCAGCACCCCAACTCCTCACAAATGTCCCAACATCACAAACCACACATCCCAACACCAAGCCCTGCATGCAACTACAAAGCATGGACACCCATCACCAAAGCATGCCCACTGCACATACCCATACACCCCCCTAAACCACCATCACATAAGCTCCCACACAGGAATGCTAGCACTGGGGTACACGGTCACCCACCCATTGCACACCATTAAACACACAGATTTAACAAACATCCTTTTATACCCCTGCAGGACCCCTACCCAACATCACCGGACAGGAGGGTCCACGCATGTCCACTCCACCAACAGAAAAGGCCCAAAGTGATGACAGCACCTCTGTCCAACTGGATCAAGATGACCAGCCCGGACCTTCGGGGACCTCTGGACAGTTGGTTCCCTTCACACAGACACAGGCCACCACAGACCTTCCCCCCTCTGGAAATACCAGCACAGCACCCACCCAGCGGGCCCATACCTCCGTCCCCAGGACACGTCAATCAGCTGTGTGTCCACCACTACAGGGAACCCAGGATAACCCACCACCCCAACAACAACAGAGACCTGGGGGCAATGGCAGTGGGCACATGGTCCAGGGGTCGGAGACACTGAAACACAGGGGAACTGGGAGGGCTGCCGTGTGACAGGGGGCGGACAGGCCAAGGGAACCCACTCTCCACGAGGCCCTCTCCTCCATCATGGGATCATACCACCACTCCCAGGACACGATGGCAACGGACCTGGCCAAGTTTCAGGAGACCCAGCGCATGCAGGAGGAACAGTATATGGGCTTCAGGGAGGAACTCAGAACCATCAGCTCCACCCTGGGCACCATCGTAGGGGTGCTGAAGGAAGTACTCAACACCAGGAGGGACAATGTGGTACTACAAGGGGCCCCCGACACTAGCATGGATGATGAACTGCCCACCACCTCCGCTGGCGCTAGTGGACAGGATGCCCCGCCAAAGGACCACCACACCAGCACCCCACCCCCTGCAGACGGAGAACCACCCCGCAAACGGTCCCTGAGATCCAGGAACAAGACAGAGAACGATGCCAAGACCCCTGCCAAAAAATGAGACCACCCTGATTGTCATCCTACTGTCCCACTTTGTCACCCTGTCCATAATTAAACTGCCCCAGCTCCACTTCCTATGCCCATATGGGCAATGCACCTGTGAGACTAATAGACTGGACTCTGCCATGGACACTCCTCCGCCATCACCCCTCACCATTTCACTACCCCCTCCAATATTTTGCATTCAAATAAACACACCTAAAGCACAAAATGATCTGGAGTCTGTCTGTGATTTTGAAATAGTGTATTAGCAATTACATTGACAAAATGTTTTTGAAATAGTAATGTCAACATACCTATGTCACACAGCTCTAGTCCATGAGGAATTTAAGCAGCTGTCACACAGTGGGACCCACATCTGTGAAACCGTAAGGGAAAGTGACAACTCAGTGACCATACACTGGGTGAAAACGACAGACAGGAGAGAGGTAGTAGTGTAAAAGTACATGTAGTAGGCAGGATTGTATTCTTACCTGTGTTTCACTGGAAATATTGCTGGATCACTGAGTCCCTGTTGTGCATGTCTTCTTCCTTTGCTTCCTCCTCATCACTGTCCACAGGCTCCACAGCTGCCACAACACCGCCATCTGGACCATGGCGGCTGCCTGACCTGTAAAGTGGGACAATGGGATGTGAGGTGAAGGGGAGGAGCCAAAATGGCGGCCGGGATGGTCGCTTGAATCGAGCGCTCCGTCCCGGGCTCGACCAAAACATCCCGAAGGGCGCCCCTTGGAACTCCGCAGCCACACTCGAGGCGGTGGTTTGCCTGGGGCGGATCGGAGCACTCGCTGGGGGCCGGTCGCGGCTCAAATTGTGCAGGTGGGCTGAGATCCGGCCGCGAGGGACTCGCCCCGGACGAGGCGACCGGCGCGGGGAGCTGCTTCGGCAGTTCTGACCGCGCCATCGCTCGGCATAGCCGGCGCCCGCTTGCCTTCCTTGCGGCCGTGGGTGGTGGTGCACTACGAGCGTGCCCACTGACCTTGGGCCACCGACTGGGGTCAGGTCGGAGTGGGCCGGGACCCGGGAGCGGCGTCCTGCACCCTCACGGCGCGGCAGGCAGCCGACGCGAGGCTGGTGCGAGGATCCGGGACTGGGCCAAGACGCTGAGGCGCCATTTTGTGCAGTGCCGCGGCGGCGCTGAAAAGATTCATCCTGCTCTGCAGAAAGGGCACTCCTGCCCAGGATTAAAGAACACTGCAGCTGGTGGCCTGAAAGGGAGCACATGCAAAAGCCAGCACATCGAGGTAAGGGGGGCGACCTGGAGGGGATAGCTCGAACTACGTGGATGGGACACTTCTGGACCTCTGGCCCCTCCTTCCCCCCACTGCCTCATTATTTTCACAACAGACCTGCGTCCCTCAAAATGGAGGCAAGCAGCGCTTGAACCTGGAGGGGGGCTCAAGCTCAGAACGTGCCGCAGGCCCCTACAGGCTTCGCCTTGACAGCCCGCACAGCCCCGACGGCTGGCACGAGCCGTGAACGCTCAGACCGCGCCTGGGCCCCACGGACTGTATATGTGTAGCAAGCAACTAACTGTCCTGTGCCAATGCGGAGCCTGCCCGCAGCCCCGGACATCCGCTCCCTTTCTCGAACCCCTTAGGCTGCGCTACCCACCTCGGCCATCAGCTGCGCCCCCTCTTTCCACCGGAGGCGCTCCTAGCACCGGGCCCTGCTGTCACCCCTGAGGGCGAGAGCACTTTATTCCAGCTGACACGATCCACATCCCCCTCTGGGGGCACCACGTAGAGCCTCATGGGGACTCAATGTTGGACCGTCGCGGGGCTCGGTGGCCGTCGCATCTACCAGTGCACACACTGCCACAGGCACCGGTCACTCAACGATAAGAAAAAGCTTTTCCTTGGCACTGCTAGCCAATCTCACACCCCCAGTGCCAAACGCGCACACCATATTGAGGACATAAAGCAAAAGGACAATTTGCCGAATCGAAAGCGCCAAATAGTGTGAAATAACTGCATGCAAGGTAACCCAGGGACAGTCACAATGGCCGGCAGAGCCAAGTCAGCCAAGAACCTGGACTGTAGCACCCATGGATCAACACCCATTGACCAGCAATCCAACCAGTCCCTACAGTCACTGGAAAACACTCTCATGTCGCACTCTGCTCAGTTTGAGAAAGTATTTTCGGACGATTTTGGACACTAAATCATCTCTAGAAAACAGAATCGATGCAGTTGCACAAGACTTGAATCTCCTGCGCGTGGACCACCGAAATCTAGCTGAAAGAGTGAAAATGGCCGAATATGAAATATCCTACTTAACCCCAATGGCTCAAGGTAACCAAAAACAGATCCAGCGCATGGACACAGAGCTGAAGGTGCTCTGGAGGAGATCAGAAGAAATTGAGAGCAGGGCGTGCCGCAATAACGTACGATTCCTGGGTTTTCCAGAAAGCATGTGGCAAACAGAATCAGAAATCCCCCTGGAGCAATGGCTAATCAAGGAGGTGTTAAATGGGGCTCCATCCAAGTTTTTCTCCGTGGAAAGGGCATATAGAATACCGGGCAGAGCCCCGGCCCCTGGTCAGCCACCTAGACCACTGATCGCCAGATTCCTGAACCATAGAGACCGAGATGCAATATTACAACAATTTCGCAACAAAGGCCCATTTAAGTATGAGGACTCGACTATTAACGCATACCCAGACTTTACACAGGAGGTGCAAAATCAACGCAACTCCTACATTAAAATTAAACAGCGCCTGCGAAAGCATAACATAAAATACGCCTTGCTCTTCCCCGCGAAACTAAGGGTAGTAGCGGAGGACCGCACCCACATATTCAATAATCCCGAGGATGCTTGGACATGGCTGCATGCCAAGGGCCTAGCTCGCCCGCTGGAAGATGTGGAGGGGATAAGGAATGGCAAACTTCTGCTTCAAGGAAGCGATCCAAGAGACGCACTAGGGGCCAGCCCAATAACTGGCAGGCGGCAGAAGAAAGAGCAAGAGTGCTGAAAGAGAAGCCTTTACACATGCAAAGCAACTTTGCAACTGCCAGGAAACCCCCAGAGCTGGGATCGGACTCCGACACGGCCAGTTTCACATCTACAATAACTGGAGAGCTGGGTGGGCCAAAGGTCACCCCCAGGTCCGCAGACGAACTTTAAGTTGGATACATCTACTCCGTTGGTCCGCCGGTCTTAATGATGTTTGAAATCCGAAAACCTCCAGGGACTCTGCGGCGCCATCGAGGACCGGGGCCAATGCGCCTCCAGCAATGTGTATCTTTGATATAATTGTAAAGCTAATTTATAGGGGGTGCGCGGGGCGGATTATGGGTGGCAGAGAGGTGCTGGAAGGAATAGCCTCACGTCCCAAGGGGCGCCCAATGGTATTAGCAGACTAAGGCCCTGATTCTAACCCCGGCGGTCTTCGACCGCCGGGGCGAGGGTCGGCGGGAGCACTGCCACAGACCGGCGGTGCCCCGCAGGGCATTCTGACCGCGGCGCTTTGGCCGCGGTCAGAAAGGGTAAACCGGCGGTCTCCCGCCGGTTTACCGCTGCCCTCAGAATCCCCCATGGCGGCGCAGCTTGCTGCGCCGCCATGGGGGATTCTGACCCCCCCTACCGCCATCCTGTTCATGGCGGGAAAGCCCCCATGAACAGGATGGCGGTAGGGGGGGTCGCGGGGCCCCTGGGGGCCCCTGCTGTGCCCATGCCAATGGCATGGGCACGGCAGGGGCCCCCGTAAGAGGGCCCCGCAAGGTATTTCAGTGTCTGCCTTGCAGGCACTGAAATACGCGACGGGTGCTACTGCACCCGTCGCACCTTCCCACTCCGCCGGCTCGATTACGAGCCGGCATCCTCGTGGGAAGGGAGTTTTTCCCTGGGCTGGCGGGCGGTCTTTTGGAGACCGCCCGCCAGCCCAGGGAAAAACTCATAATACCCTCCGCGGTCTTCTGACCGCGGAGCGGTATTATGGGGGCGGAATTCTGGCGGGCGGCCTCCGCCGCCCGCCAGAATTAGAATGACCCCCTAAGTCTGCGGAAAGATGTGAGCCCCTTATAAGAGCCACATCTGGAAGATATGAGAACCCCAATATGCAAATCCAACCGGATACGGGTTAGTTCACGTGTTTTCAAGTTCAGTAGTTTCACACCAGTTGTAAGTAGTAATAGGGATTCATTAAGGGGGGTTGTGGTTAGTAGTTTAGCAGAAATGCACGTATCGGAATCACTCAAAACACAAAATAAACAGCTGCACTCGCCACATTTAACAAATAGCAGCTATAGAAGGGTAGTGACCAGGTGGGCCAATACCAAAGCTCAGATCTTAAGCACAGAGACTTATCCCCAAAGCTCCGTATGACGCCTTCCGGCAAAAATAACAAAAAACAGTATATTATAGTAACATGTAGAATGTTAGGGGCATGGGGGCGCTGAGCAAGCGGACCAGAGTACACGCACGGCTTAAACGACTAGGAGTGCATATTGCCATCCTACAAGAGACACACATGCTAGAAGGGGACTTACGCGACCTGCGCACAAAATGGGGAGGCCTGCTGATAGGCACAACGTACTCAGCCTTCGCAAGGGGGGTGCTGGTCTGGATAGCGGCGGGAGTCCCATTCCTCTTATTGACACATAAAATAGGCCAAGGAGGAAGATACGTGGTAGTGGAGGGCAGACTAGACAGCAAACAAATAGCAGTGGTCGGTATATACGCTCCAAACAGTGGGACTATGGGATTTCTCACCACCCTCACTCCAGCATTACTGTCCCACCCCATGGCCCTGGCCCTCTGGGGCGGTGACTTCAACAGCACGCCATCTGCAACATTGGATAGATCTAGTGCCCAAGCGAGCTCGCTAGCAAACAGGAAACCCACAGGTCCCCTGCAGGACTGGGCAAGCGTTATGAGACTACACGACATATGGCGACTAGGTCACCCAAAACAAAGAGAATACTCATTCTACTCAGCACCACACAACACCCATATCAGAATAGATATAATATGGGGCACCCGAGATATAGGGGCACTGGTCAGCGAGTCGTAATATTTAGCGAAGACACTGTCGGATCACGCGCCACTGAGAGTAACACTGAATTGGGGTAGGTCACGACAGGCGGTTCCCACCTGGCGGTTCCAGGCGGAAGCACTACAGGACCAGGCATTCGCTGAAACATTGAAAGAATCTATAAGACGGTACTGGGATATAAATGCCATGTCCGCAACAACACGAGCGACAGAGTGGGATGCCCATAAAGTAGTAGTACGTGGAGTATGCATATCCTCCACGTGGGGAGTGAGACGCTCTTTGCAGGCGGAGATTGGCAAACTAGAGAAGGAGCTCAGAGCAGCAGAAATAGCGGTAGCACTAGGGGAAATCCCTCACACTTTCCTAAAAGAAAGGCGCTTAAAATATAATGACGCTGACAGCAAACTTCGTTGTCACGATTACAACTATCACCTAATAAGGTTGCAAACAGAAGGGGATAGATCAAGCAGAATGTTAGTGTGGCTGCTCCGTGAGGATAGACAGCAATCTCCAATTGGGGCCATACGCGTGGGCGCACATGCTATGGCTACCACACAAGCAGAGATAAACGAGACGTTTAGAAAATACTACTCAAACTTATACACTAAACGCACCTCATGCACTGCTCCACAACTCAAGGCTTTTCTCGCTGACTCCCTCCTGCCGCAATTATCACAAACTGATAGAGAAAAAATCGAAGCTCCCATGACAATGGATGAGATAGAATTAGCCCTTGCACAGCTGCCTAGAAATAAAGCGCCTGGTGCAGATGGCCTCCTGTCGGAATACTACAAAGCCCATTTATCTTGCCTGAAACCTCACCTTCTAAGAGTGTTCGTAGAAGCGTGGACTAACAAATGCCTGCCCACATCCCAAAGAGAAGCTATGATAGTGGTACTCCCCAAACAGGGCCGCGATCCCACAGATGTCAAATCCTATAGACCACTATCACTTCTAAATTTAGACTGTAAAATACTAGGCAAAATACTAGCTAACAGATTAGCCCCCCTCATGCACTCATTGGTACACGCAGACCAAAATGGCTTCATTCCAAGGCGTAACACCTTCCTAAATATCCGCAGACTACTGAGCATAATGGGGGATACTCCCCGAGACACACAAGAAGAAATGGTGCTCTCACTGGATATCGAAAAGGCCTTCGACACGGTCGAGTGGGACTTCCTTTTGGTCACAATGGCGCGCATGGGAATAGGCCCCAACTATATTCGCTGGGTCCGGACACTGTATTCCAACCCAAGTGCAAGGGTGAAGACGGGTGAGGTGATCTCCGACAGCTTTTCGATCTCCCGGGGCACAAGGCAGGGCTACCCCCTATCCCCGCTACTGTTTGCTATAGCAATGGAACCATTCGCGGCAAGAGTACGTCTCATGGAACACGAATGGGGAATAATCAGGAACGGGCTCCATCACACGATCTCACTATACGCAGACGATGCCTTAATATACACCCGGAACGGCCGCGCAGTTGTTCCCTTAGTAATATCCTTATTGGCTGACTTTGGAGACCTGTCAGGCCTAGTGGTAAACTGGGAAAAGTCTTGTGCGTTTCCTCTGGCAAAGCCGTCACCCGATAGTCAGGGTGCTCCTCAGATAGGGCGTCTAAAGTGGTGTCTGGAAACGTTCAAATACCTGGGGATAAACATATACCACGACACAGAAGATCTAAGAGATGGGAACTTGGGAGGGCGCTGACCTCCATAAAAGGCTCATTGCAGTTTTGGAACAAGCTCCTGCTCTCGCCGCCTGGCAAGGTGGCGATCGCAAACATGTTGATCCTACCTAGGCTGCTATACTACTTCGGGGCCTTACCGATAACTATTCCCAAAAGCTTCTTTAGCAACTTAAACACAGCCCTGCTGCTGCTCATCTGGGGCGGTGGCAGAGCGCGTGTGGCCCTAGCCACGCTACAACGGCCGGTGGATGTGGGCGGTCTGGGAGCCCCCAACTTCGAACGCTATTATGCAGCCGCACAGCTACAGTGGGTTCAGAATTGGATCCACAGACCAGCGCAGGTAGAATCCACGTGCTTGGAGTCCTGGTTGAAGGGGACCCCCCTGATAAGGTGGTTGACATCTAAACACCCCAAGGCGGAACATGTCAACCCACTGCTCGCGGTGGCGCACGCGTGCTGGGCTAAATTCGTACAAAACTGAGCGGACAAGCTACCCTATTCCCCACATATACCACTAGACTACCTACTGGTGGGGATCGAAGCTGGAACGCGGGCGTCGCGGACATGGATGGAAGCAGGAGTACAGACAGTGGGCGACTACTTCGAAGATGGCAAGCTAATGTCATTCGAGGCCCTACAGGCCCTCACTGAGATAAGCCCCGGCCAGTTCCTGACATACCACGCTATATGCCACGCAATAAGAAAAACGTGGGGGGCGGGCATCTCGGAACCGGCGGTCTCCCCTGTGATTCATCATCTCTTACAATACAATGACCAAATAAAAATAATATCCAGTCTGTACAACATCCTCAACAAATCTCCCAAACCACAGGCGGAGAAAGCCCGGGAGAGATGGAACGCTGTACTTCCCGCCCCGATCCCACAGGTGGACTTGCCAAAAGCCTTGTATCATGCCTGCGGCATGTCAAGGAATCCCAGATTCAGGTACACTCAATTTAACTTCACGCACCAAACATATTTATCCCCTGCCAGGATAAAGCGAATGTTCCCTGACTCTGAGCCAGTATGTCCCAGATGCAAAGCATCGCCAGCATCCTTCTACCACATGGTATGGGACTGCCCTAACGTACAAACAGCCTGGTTGGAGGTGGTACGGGAGATTTCCGAGTTAACGGGGCCTGTGTTGATAGCAGACCCCGGGTCTTGACTTCTGGGATTGAGAGAGAGACCTAAAAAACAAAGATACCTGCACAAATTCATAGATCTAGCCTGTTTAATGTATAAAAGATTGATAGCGATGCACTGGAAAGCCCCCAATGCTCCTGATCGTAAATCTTGGTACACTCTAATACTATGCTGGGCTCGCACTGAATACCAGGTACTAAAAAAACTGGCACGGGAGTGGCGACATCATACAGGGTGTACCACCTGGGAAACTCTGGTAACCAAACTCGAGGCCAAAAACGATGAGATGCCCCCATGAGCCAGGGAATACATACCTGTAACAAGCGCAATATAAATCTTTCCGCATTTCCCACCACAGAGGTATAACCCGCAGGGCGGCCCGACATAACAGCACAAACACCTCCCCCCCCTTCCTCCTGTATTCATAACTCACCAGCTCTCCAACGCAAGAACATCAATAATGAATAGGGCGTAGTGCCACCCGGGTAGCCATCCGCGCTTACCAACCCAAACGGGGCCTCCACCAGGCGGCTAGTGATGTAGGTCCAGCAGAATAGGGTCCACCCTGGTCACACGCGAGCACCCCCAATAATAGCCAACACACAATAAACCTCCGGCAATTTCAGCAAGAAATGATACTGTAGGATTGGTAGTGTTCTGTGACGTGTTTAAAGGGTGGGGTTTGTGGTTGTTAAATGGTTTTAATATAGGATAATGCTCTAGGTGATCCTGTTGCCGATAATTGAACAGTTTGTATTGCATATTTGTAACATAAAACCAATAAAAATATTTTTTTTTTAAATAAAATGGGATGTGAGGTAAAGTGCTGGCGTTGGACACCGTCGCGGTAGGCGGTCGGAGACCGCGGCGCAATGCTGCATTGGTTAACATTGGACCCTATGGGTCCCAGGAGCCAATGACGATGTACGCCGGCGGTGACGTTACGCACCGCTGCGGACGTGACCGCCATGGACGTGACCGCCATTTTCTATCTGTTGAATCACTCGATACCTGATCTTCGACAGGAGAGGACCTACAGTGCAAGTGCTGCTGTGACCTCGGTCTGGAAGAGACAATGGCTCGTGCGTCTGGGGAAAGGGCCCCTGCCTTCACTGCAGAGGAGTTGGAGAAGCTCCTGGATGGGGTCCTCCCCCAGTACACGCTACTCTACGGTCCTCCAGACAAACAGGTAAGTACACAGGGAGCATGTTGTATAGGCTATGCCTGTGTGGAGAGGGCTGGTTGTAAGAAGGAAGGGGGCACAGTTCTGCGTGCATGAAGGACTGTGAATGCATGTGCCACATGGCAAGGGTAGGGATGTGGGCCACTCACTTAGACGGTGCAGTTGGTAATGACTTCTCTTCTTCCCCTGTACATGTCATGTAGGTCAGCGCCCACCAGAAGAAGGATATTTGGTTTGCCATCACCAAGGACGTCCGGACCCTGGGGGTTCACCACAGACGGAGCACCCACTGCCTTAAAAGATGGGAGGACATTCGCCGCTGGAGCAAGAAGACGGCGGAGGCTCAGCTGGGGATGGCCTCCCAACGTGGGAGGGGTGCCCGTCGAACCATGACCCCCCTGATGTTCCGGATCCTGGCGGTGGCCTACCTGGAGTTGGATGGGCGCTTGAGGGCATCACAGCAGACACAAGGGGGTGAGTACACTATTATTCAGCGGACTTTGCGCACAGTGAAGGTGTCTGGGTGGGGGGGGAGGGCTGTGGGTTTCCCTAGGCCAGGGCGAGTTCCGTAGGCTAGGCCCCTCTGTAAGGCAGGCCATGTGGCACCCCACCCCACCTCTGTAGAGTGCCAAGTACAGGTATTCATGCCCCTGTGTCATCTATGTGTGCAGATGTCGTCCATAGCCTTGTAGGACATTTCCCAGGAATTGCATCTGTAGAGCCCAACAGCGCGACGTAGTGCAGGGGGCTGCTGTGTCTGTATTGTCCGCCAACGGTAGCAGTAAGCCATGCACTAAACCTGTCTTTCTTCTATCGCCCACCCCCCCCCTTTTTGTGGTCTCCCTGTTCTTGTGTGCATTAGCATCATCAGGCAGAGGTACAGTGGCACCGGAGCACGAGAGAGCTGCATCCCACATGGCCATGGAGGGCCACACTACGGACTCAGAATACACCAGTGGGACGGAGGGCGAGTGGAGCACCACGGCGGTCACAGGATCTGCAACCAGCGACACAGACTCATCCTCCAATGGGAGCTCCCTTGTGGTGGTGGCAACATCTGTGCCCCCCACTTCTACAGGTACAGCCGCCACCCCCCGTACCAGCACCGCCCTCCCAGCAGCCCCTCAGCCTTTGCCCCGTGCCCGCTTACCCAGGAGGGTGGGCATCACCTTCGCTCCAGGCACCTCAGCCCCTGTCACCTCTGCTGCCCTCAGTGAGGAGGCCATTGACCTCCTCAGGTCACTCACTGTTGGGCAGTCTACCATATTGGATGCCATCCAGGGTGTAGAAAGGGAGGTGCAACACACAAATACATTCCTGGAGGGCATTCATTCTGGTCAGGCTGCCCTTCATCGAACCCTTCAAACTCTGGCCTCAGCACTGAAGGCAGCCATTGTCCCTGTGTCTAGCCTCCCCCCTCCAACTTCCTCCAACCAGACCCAATCCCCTGTACCTCTGACTATCGCAAGCACACCATCAGACCAGCCTGCACACACCTCACCACACAAGGGAAGCTCAGGCAAACATAAGCACCACACATCCCACAGGCACTCACGCAAGCATCACACACATACAGACACACCAACATCCACTGCCTCCACTGTGTCCCCCTCCTCCTCGTCTCCCTCCTCCCTCCCAGTCTCGCCTACACTCACACCTGCATGAACTACCACTACAGCCACTACGTCTCGCACCAGCACACCCACCACCACACCCCGCTCACGTGCACTCACCACCCCCACTACAATTTCCACATCCCCTGTGTCCTCTCCCAGTGTGTCTGTGACGCCCCCTCTGAAGATACACAAACGCAGGCACACACCCACCCAACAGCCATCCACCTAACGACAGCCTCCAGCCCATGCACCTGCACCCAAATCCACAAAAGTTACATCTCCTACAACCACCACCTCTTCCTCCACTCCCAAACCCCCTCCAGCTACCCGTCCCAGTGTCTCCAAAAAACTTCTTCTGTCCACCCTTAACCTATTCCCCCTGTCCAACTCATAGGTCCCGTACTAGCACCTCAGCCAAAAAATCTCCGGGACCAGTGGTGCCTGTTGTTACAGGTATGTGGAGTGCACCGGCCACCAGGCCAGCCAGTGTGGCACGGAGCCACAGCACAGCCAGTCCCCCCCCTGTGAAGCACCAGACGTTGGACAGTGCCTGGCGGGAGAGGGGGAAGACTTCAGCCAGCAAAGCAGCTCACAGGGGTCCCGGGGGGAGTGTCGACTCAGCTGTGACTCCTCCCAAGGTGGGGAAGGGGCAGAAGAAATCTCCAAAGTCTGGGAGGAGCAGCACGGCCCATCATCCCCGCTGGCCAGGATGCCACTGCCAGCCTCATCATCACTGCCCAGGAGGCCACCGCCAGCCCCATCGTCACTGCCCAGGAGGCCACTGCCAGCCTCATCGTCACTGCCCAGGAGGCCACCGCCAGAGTCACTGCCTAGGAGGCCACCGCCAGAGTCACTGCCCAGGAGGCCTCCACCAGCCCCATCGTCACTGCCCAGGAGTCCACCGCCAGCCCCATCGTCACTGCCCAGGAGGCCACCGCCAGCCTCATCGTCACTGCCCAGGAGGCCACCGCCAGAGTCACTGCCCAGGAAGCCACCGCCAGCCCCATCGTCACTGCCCAGGAGGCCACTGCCAGCCACAGCCCAGCTGGCCAGGAGGGCCCCGCAAGCCACAGCCCAGCTGACCCATGATGACCGCCAGCCACAGCCCTGCTGGGCAATGAAGGACCGCCTTGGCAAGGACCGCTGAACAGGGCAAAGTCCGCCATGGAAAGCACAGCTGAACAGGTCTAACACTGGCAACACAAGCACCGCTGAACAGGCCAAGCACCGCTGAACAGGGCAAAGACCGCCATGGAAAGCACCACTGAACATGTCTGACACTGGCAACTCAAGCACCGCTGAACAGGCCAAGGACCGCTGAACAGGGCAAAGACCGCCATGGAAAGCACCGCTGAACATATCTGACACTGGCAACTCAAGCACCGCTGAACAGGCCAAGGACCGCTGAACAGGGCAAAGACCGCCATGGAAAGCACCGCTGAACATGTCTGACACTGGCAACTCAAGCACCGCTGAACAGGCCAAGAACCGCTGAACAGGGCAAAGACCGCCATGGAAAGCACCACTAGCCCATTTGCGGCAGGGCCAGTGACGCAACTGGGATTGTCACGGGGTGTGTGCTGCACTCTGGGCACCAGTCCCCCTCCAGAACCAGTGGAGAACAGCATCCACTCCGTTTGTCCTGCACAGGATGAAGCACTCTGGGCACCAGCCACCCCAGAACCAGTGGAGAACAGCATCCACTCCGTCTGTCCTGCACAGGATGAAGCACTCTGGGCACCATGCCCCCTCCAGAACCAGTGGAGACCTGCATCCACTTGAGAGACTGTGGCTTTGCACTCCCCAGGATGGTACAGTGGGCAACCCACCCACTGTAGAGACTTGTGAGACTGTGGCTTTGCACTCCCCAGGATTGAACAGTGGGCAAGCCACCCACTGTAGAGACTTGAGAGACTGTGGCTTTGCACTCCCCAGGATTGAACAGTGGGCAAGCCACCCACTGTAGAGACTTGAGACACTGTGGCTTTGCACTCCCCAGGATACATCAATGGGCATGGAGCCCCCTTGTGGATCTGGCGTGGTGCACTCATCCGGCTGAGGTGCCCCCCTTCCCTTCCCCCTGAAGTGCCTGTTGTATTTCGATCTGATGCCCCTGCAGTGTTCTCTCCGTTTGGATAGGGTATCTTGTGTGGGCCTCGCCCATGCATTTTGGGCCCAGTGGTCCACGGACTATGAATGGTGCAATACCTGCACTACTAATCGTGGTGTATATTTTGTTTATTGTGTATTGTGTGGTGGTGTTACTGTAATGTATAGATATGCATTGGTGTGTGTGTTGTAGTGGGTGAGGGTCGGGTGGGGGTTGGGGTGTTGAGTGTGTGTGTCCCTGTATTTTTGCCTCCCCCCTCCCCTATGTCGTAGGTGCAGTACTCGCCATGGTCTTCACCGCCGGCGTTGATGATCCTCGTAGAGGAGCAGGAAGACTAGCGCTGGCAGGATGTGGAGTTCCGGCTCCATGGTGCCCTCCTTCCTTCTGGAGTGTGTAGAGGTGAGCGTTTTCCCTTTGAAATGGCTGTTTCCACCGTGTTTTTATCCGCTGTGAATCCGCCCCGGAAAAGGTGGCGGATTGGTAGGTTGTGATACTGTGGGCGGTACATTGTCTTCCGCCTGTCTATTGGCTGTGACCGCCGCGCTGTTTGTTTAAACCGCTGTGGCGGTCGGAGTGTTAAAGTGGCTGCCTTTGTTGGCAGTTTCCGCCACGGTTATAATTGCAATTTTTTTTACCACCGGCCTGTTGGCGGTCTTACCACCGCTTTAACTCCGTCCGCCAGGGTTGTAATGACCACCTCTATGTTTTCCCAATGAAATAAGTGTACCCTAGCACTACCCCCTGGGAAGAATGAACAGGGGGTGAGTACCACCACCAGCCATCACTTTCTCCATCAGAGCAATTGTGATGTATTAGATGCAAAGAATGATCTGCGCGAAACAAAACTTGGGGAGCTGAAAGGCATATAATCTGGGCGAGCAAGAGAAGGCAGAACAAGCAGGGCACCAACCGGAGCCTCCGACCAGACCCGCTTATGACTGAAAACTGAAAATATAACTGACCCCTTTCGATCACAGGACTTCTACTACCAGCCTGAGAAGTTTGATGACACACCATTGTGCCGAAGAAAGGCCAAACTGTAGCATCTGGAATTTGTATATTTGATACTTCAATGCAAACTGAAGGAAGCATTTTTGTGGTGAAAAAAATGGGGACTGTGAGGTACGCATCCTTGAGGCCCAGCTGGACCAGTCAGTCGTCCTGCATGAGAAGATCCCTCAATAGGTGTACCCCCTTCATTTTGAAGTGGCAGTTTATCAACTACTCATTGAACTGGTTCAGATTTATGAATGGTCAATAACCCTGGTCCTTTTTTTCTATAAGAAAAAGGTTACTGAGAAAACCATGAGGGTGAAGTACTGACCTGCAAATTGCCTCTTTTCGTAATAGTTCTTGGTCTTCTGAGTTGGTGAGATTGGTCTCCTCTTCAAAGAAGTACAATGGGGAAGGTCTTACTACCTGCACTAGAGTCCTGTAGAACTCTGTGGCACCCTTCTATTGTTTCCATTACCCACGGATGTCCTGTAATCTCTTCCCATTTGTGAACAAAATAGTGCAGTCTCCTCCCTAGAATTTGAGGGAAAGAAAGGGTATTTCTTTCCATTAAAGCCTCTGGGGAAATGACCCCTCCTCTTGCTGCTCATTTGGCTCTACCTCCACCTTGGTTGGGGAAGAAGAACCGTTGACGGACATCATGCCATCCATTATGACTCTTGGGTTGTCCTCTGTAGGATCCATGTTGGTCTGTGCGGCCAAAGAAGCGGCCCCTTCCTCTTCCGCCCCTGGTGAAAACCTTACTTGTGAAAATCTTTTTGATGGAGGCCTGGGCTTTGTCCAGAGCTGAGAAGGTGGCAACAAATTTCTCCAGTTCTTTCGCACACGGGTCTCTAGTAATGTGCTCTTGCACCACTGTGCCAGCCTCTGATGTGGTGAGCTCACCAAGTTTGGGGTAGATTTGTAATAACAAAGTTCACCTTCACTCAGTGGACAGGTCACAGTTGACATTACCTAGAAGGCACACTGCCCTCTGCACCCATCCTGCGACTATGTCAGTCGGGAGCGCCTTAACCATTTGTTTAGATAATTCCGCCAACTCAATGATCTTGGTCAGTGGCCCCAAGACATTTAGGAGTTTGTCTTGGCATGCCTGTCAAGATTGATCATTCCCCTTCCTAGGGTCTCTTATACATTTAGGAAAAAATAACCACATTTTGGGGTCAATGTCTGGGGTTAGAGCTTCCCTCCCACCAAGAGAGGGTCATGGGCAATCCACTCTCATGCAAGTGCATATCTCCTTGTCTCAGGGATGCCTTACTTTTGCTGACCCAATAATCTGCCACTTTGGGTTCCAGGAGCCATTGTGAAGACCTGGGGTGGAATATTCCCCTGGGACAAGCATATCAGTTGAGCCTGTCTCCCCTTCCAATGAATCGCAAGTGGCAGATCTGGGACTCCCAGGGAATTCAGAGTCCTGGTCTTTGTTGGAAGAGCCACCATTGACAGTCTTACCCTCTCTTTCTTTGGGTGACCCTTTACTTGGGTCAAACTTTGGAATGACTAAGTTGCGGTTTTCTGCAGGTACATCTTTCCCCCGGAAGGGTGCATTTTTTAATGTGGGTCCACTCTTGGAGAAAGCTTCCCGAAATTGGTTGAAGCCCTCAAGGTGCCCCGCACCAAGTTCCTGGGCTCTAGGCGTGCTCCTTAAGGGTTGTTTGCTGGGCTCCTGACCTGGGTCAATCTGAGGTTCCGCTCCCCCAGACACCTGCTTACCCACACTCTCCTGCAGAGGTGCAAGCGCTCTGGAAATAGCCACTGAAAGAAGCTTGACCACCTTTGCAGGGAGTTGATGTTGGGGTGGCCACTCCTCCTCAGATGAAAAACCAGGGTTGTACTGGTGGTCTTTGAAAGTCTCCCTCAAATATGAGGATGTGAGCACCAATGCAAATATATATAATAAAATATATACAAATATATATATATATATTCAGACAAGCATCGCCTTCGCACCAGCCACTTACTAACGGTGAGCCACAGGCAGGGCGGCGACCCCTCGTAAATCCTTAAACGTTGTCCAAACATCCCAAGATCAGAATCCCGCAATGAAAAACAACAAGCCGTGGCTCCATGCAAAAGCGTGTTTTTACCTAAACAAACAAGCAAAAGAAATCCTAACGCTTTTTGGAGCAGTGGCTCCTTGTTCACAGGTCAAAGCAAATGTTCAGTCGTGCATACATTTAAACTACAAAGAAAAACATCGAAAAGGGACTTATGCTGATCAAAATATTTATAAATGCATACATGTACCTCTTGCATCCCGAGTCTCTCAAAACACTATGTTATCATTTCTAAAACAGTATTAAATGGATATTTTGATACTCATTTAATATGCAGAATGGACTCGTCGAGAATTAGACACCCTATTGCAGATATAATAGCTCTTTGCATTTCACCAACACAAATCAGCAATTTCTTTATACCTAGCGACAAAATATGACATAAAAAAAATAATTACTAATAATAACAATAAAATTAAAATTAAATCACATTCCCTTATTTTACTAACAGTAAACATTACTAACCACGACTAATCTAAGTAGAACTGAGATGAACCGAAATTTCCTCATCCTGATTAAACCCATGTGGACAAATGGTAGAATATTCTAACAGGAATGCTATCTAGCACACAGAATTTCAATAAATCCCTATTTCTCTGATGAGCAATAGCAAAATGTCTTGCAACGGATATGATTTGTCTTCGTTGGTTATAGCTCTCACATGTTCTAATACTCTTTTCTTCATTTTATGGATCGTACTACCAATGTAATACTTATTACACAGCCAACTAAGAGCATAGACACAATATTCAGTATTGCAATTAAAGTACCCTCTGATAACAAAGGGGTGTGTATTCTTAGATAACTGAATCTTACGACAATTATTACTCCCCTTACATGCTTTACATTTGCCACATGCGAAGAAACCCTTGAACTGTAAATTCCTTATTAACCTGGGATGATAGAAAGGCGTTTGCATAAATGATCTTTTAAAGATGCACATCTTCTGAACATTACCTGCGGTTCCTGGCCAATTGAGCCTGCTAAATGTTCATCAGTTTAAGAATATTCCAATATTTCATTAAAATGCGTTTGATTTTTTGCATTTGGAGTGGTAGTGAAGATCAGGCTGTAGAATTTGTGAAACAGTTAAATATGAATGAGATGAATTTGAAGTTCACTGTGAACAAGACCGGGAGGTAGCAACGCATTGGTTATGGTTGGTGAAGTTTATGACTGCAATTAAAAAGAATAAAAACTCTCCTGGAGTGCAGCAGTACAATTGGTAACAGTTGTATTGTTTCAAATATAGTTCAGAGGAAAAGGTCCATTCCTCATGTCTGCACCAGCATGAAATGTGCGCCACAATGTGGACTGTCTTGTTTGTATGATGTGTTAAAAAACAAAAACAAAGTGAAATATGCTTTATACGTCTGCAACTGCCATGCACACAAGTATGAGGAGGCTTGGTGGCCTTTATTTAGAGATGACTGCACTCGCTGTGTAGGGCTAGAACACGCCGCGTTTGCGGCATCAGGCGAGAGTTGGTAGGGCTTGTGGCACTGGAGAGGTCTTCAGTGTAGACTCTCTAGAATAAGCCCTAACACACATCAACAGGACTGAGTAGCGCAACAGAAGCTGCTCCTTCAGACAGCAATGCACTCAAGGAATGCTAGTGTGGCGAAAGAGCACCCTCTAGTGGACCCTCTTTGAATCAAAGTGAAGCACACTCGGTCCAGAGCCTACCTCGCTGCGCAAGTGCACAACAAACAGTGGCGGAATAACAGTGGCACAATATTAGCAAATAAAAACAGCAGCTTTTAAAATCCTGTTAGGACCACCACCCACTAGAGAGAATTAAGGAACGTAGGAAAAACTTAACTGACAGAGCAGTGAAGAAGACGGAAGAGGAAACAATGTCATGGACATTAATACTCTGGACAATACATTATGATTAGTAATTGGTTGTTATGGATACCTGGACTATGTGCTTTTGGGAAGTGTAGTAAATGTTTTTCTTGACTTTGAACGTGTGGTTTATTAAACTGAAGAAGAGAATAAAAAATCCTTGCCTCAGTTTCTGACATAGAACCAACTGCCAGACTGCTTCAGTGGGAAGTATGTGTTTTCCTGAGGATGTCAGACTTCATTCTCATATGGCTTAGAAAGATAATGTGAATTTACAGAAAATATGCTCTCATTTTAGCTGCTGGAGCACCTTCAATACCCTCTATGGAAAAATCATGAGAAAGAAATTCTCTCTCATACAGGATTCATGAAATACCAGCAGGGGGATAAAACCACCATAGAACACACCACAGTTCCTAAGATTGGCATCGTACCATCAACAAATGGTTTATATTGTAACTAAAATCTGGTGTCACCCTTAATTTGTTTCCCTTTTTGTGACCCTCAAAACCTGCCATTCACTACAAAGCATGTTATGTATATTGGTCCCAACATGGCTGCCATCAATTCCTGGTTGAACTGCCGACAGCCAATCAGATCTCACCATGCGATATGTGCTTAGGCTCCACCCAGATATACCGATTTTTTTTCCTTGAATATCTTGAAAACTACGGAACAAATTTATATTAAATAACAAAAGCACAATCTGCAAAACAAAATCTAGCTTTCTGCCAGATTTGGTGTAATTCTGTCCAGCGGTTCGGGCTGTAGTCATGCTCAAAACTCCTATGGGAATTAACATGGGACACGCACTTTTTTTACCCTCTCCCCTTGTATCGGCCTCTGCTTGACACTGTCTTTGGAAAATATTGTGTGTTTTCATGTATGTGTGTGTGTGTATATATATGTCATAAACATTATCTACAAAAAAGCTATGCCTAGGAATATCTACATTTATTATTTAATTTGAAAAATTGCAATACCATTTTAAATTTAAAAATGAATGTAGCAATATTTTTATCAACATATAATATTTGTTTTATTTAATTCTAATTCATCACTTTTCATAATTATTAAAACATGTTAAAATATAATTTTGCTCTTTAGGTGTACTTTTTTAAAAATAAACATTTCAAAAATATTTGTATTTAACTTAGTATATTTACATTATTTACATGTTCACAATTATGTTCATAGCGCTTCAGCATTTCTTGTCTTTTGTTCCACTTTTAAAAATAAATATTTAAATTATTTACATTAATATTTAACATAAAAAATATTTATATTATGTTTTTCATACTGTGAATCTCACTATGGTAAAGTACAGGGAAGCTTCAAAAAAATGTATTGAATATTAAGAAAATTAGTGAAAATAAATAATTACAATATTTATTAAAAGTGATGTACAAAAATACTTAAAACTAATTTAAGCATATTTTAAAAAAACAATGTTAAGTTCATTTCTAAGTTCAAAACATTATTAAAATATTTCTAAATTAAATAAAAAATTTGCTACTTTTAGATAAGTTTTCTACCATTCAAATTAAGTCTATATATAGTCAAAGAAATTATGTTAATGTAACAAGTTTTCCTATGGGTTCTATTTTAAGTCCCTACCTCCATCATTTTCTATTGGAGTGTGCTACAGTATCAGTGGCAGGCGTTGTACGGTTCTTACCACTGCTCCTTTTTGGCTGTCCTAGTTTCCTCTCGTACAATTGGCTCACCCCCTGTTTCAGGAAGGGTAAACATATATGTCTACCTTTTTGAGTACCTTTGCACTTGAAAATAATGAATAGTGAAAAGTGTAGTAAACGTATACATGTTAATTACTCACAAGCATATGTTACATTTGTGAATGCCAAGCTTGTTCGTACACCATAGAGTGAGCCTCAAATGACTTAATTTGCCCACACTTGTGGAAACAGGAGGGTATCTTTATTAATGATGACTTGTTCGTAACTATGTTCATAGCCCCAGTATTGTGCATCAATTGGAACTCAAATTGTGTTTTGTCCACCTCAGTATCATTGTCTTCCACTGCCAGAAGCACGATGGAGTTGGAGGCCGTACGGTGCTCGTAGATGGGTTTTACGCTGCTAAGCAGATTCAGCAACGAAATCCAGAGGATTGGGACATCCTCCAAACAGTCCCTGTGAGGCATGAGTACATTGGGACAGAGCAAGGGATCCGGACCCACATGACAACAGAAGCACCTCTACTGAGTGTTCACCCTGGCACTCAGGAACTACGAATGGTCAGGTAAGAACCAGAAGGCCTGCCTCCTGGGGGCGTTAAGGAAAGACAAGCTCTCAAACCCATACAGCTCTTAGTAAGATATGTCAGACAGGCACAAGAGCATGAGAGAGGGCCTTCCACACAGCTTAGCATGGCACATGCCATACAGGCACATGGCACGAGGAAGGGCTCAATACATGGCTTACAGTGGCATATGATACAAGTTCATGACACGAGAGAGGGGACTCACTACACAGCTTACATTGGCATCTGTCATACAGGCACATGGCATGACAGGGTACCCACTACATAGTTTGCAGTGGCATGGGCTAGCCATGCATATGGCATGAGAAAGGGCTTCATGGGAAACTTCATTATTTATTTAAAGGGTGACAGGATGAGCAGTGGTGAAAGGGGTACAAAATGAGTTGGAAGAATCCATGGACTTATGAGTAGCTACAAGAGTATCTTGCTTGTCATTGAACACAGAGAATTATTTTTTTCAGGTGAACCACATCCTGCTCTTGGCAGAAACACCTTTTCTTTTTTCACCAGTAGCCTGAGGACACTTGTTTAAGGGACTGATTTAGATCTTGGCGGAGGGGAATACTCCATCACAAATGTGACAGGTATCTCATCCACAATAATATGATTCCATTATATCCACGTTTGTGACAGAGCACTCCATCCGCCATGATCTAGATCATCCTGGTAAACAAATATTCTGGAAATAAAGTCAAATGCAGATATTTGACACTTGATTGCCACTCATTGTCTCTACCTCTTCCCATGACAATCTTTATAAAACACACCTCCTCTAACATCTTTTTGCTAATGTGCCCCAAATGGCTTGTAAAGGTGTCCACCCTGGTCTAGCTTGGTCGCTATTGTTGTGGGAGCATCTGCAAGAATGTGTTGGAAACAGTGCACCACTCGCCTTGCTGGTGTCATCCATTCAAACAAAAAACTCTATGTCCAATCATTCCTATCCATGGATTGGACGTACCCCATTTTCAATCAAAATACTTCTACAATTAGGATCTGCGTTAAGCTCTCAAAGCAGTAACTCCTGTTCTGCAGCCAGGTATTTCAACATTGTAAGTACTTTTCAGAGATTGTTCAGACAAGCCATTATTCCTCAGGCTCTATCCCTACAGATCTGCTGCAATTCTTTTCAACAATTTTATAGCAAAGTAGCCCTATTAATTACTGACGATGAAGCAACAACAGCTAATGCCACCAGATGCCACCTGAAGCTGCTTCTGCCATGCTTTCACTTTCCCTAAAAAAAAATAAAAAAAAATCACTTTGAAAATCCTGCTTCAGGTTGTTGACTTGGAAAAGCCAGCACTTCTGATATGCCTGCCTCCGGGCTCCTGGCAGGAAAACCATTTACCTTCACCTTCGGGAATCTCCTGGTGGGTACCATTATGGCCATCTCTTGTTTTCTCATCCTTGGCTGACATGGGCATCTATAATTTGCTTAATCTGCCTGTTTTCCTTGTTTTCTACTTCTCTCCAGGAGTCAAGTCTTTTCTGTCTCTTTCTATGGTAAGCCAACCCACCCAGCTCCTAAAATGGTTCTCCTGGCAGTGGCTTTGCTAGTTGCCTCTTCGTGTCCCTTTAAACATTTACCACATTGAGCTGCCATCACTGCCCTGTGGTTGCAGAAGTCGACTTCTGCCTGTCATGTGTCTCCAGGGGTTTGGTGCCCAGTGCTTCTCCCCTGAGTTTTATGTTAGACCCTTTTTAATTATAATTCACAGTAACTCCTTAAATGTTAGAATGTTTTCCACAAGTTTCCCATGATGTCTGTTCTAAACTTGTTTCAGTTTATAGATGGAGCCTGGAGCCATCACCGGAGAGGTGTTGTTTGTTGTATCCTCCTGAGAAATTAATAAATCCTTTATTCACCATTTTAAAGGAGGTGAGTTTCAACTTTGACGCCCCGCTCAAGAGTTCGCGAGCCTGAGCGCCTGTTGCAGGAGTGCAACTTAAGACCAGTGTTCTTCTGAAGAGCCTACTGAGCGTGTGTTCGGTGGTTGGCACCAGCTTCATTGCAAATCAATTTGCACTTACCATGTGAGGAAACACGGAGCAGTGCCTTTTGTACAGCGTGGCAGTTCCTCCGTGTCCACTGCCATTTTGATAGCTGTGCTCTATTTGCTGACCTACTTGCTTCTGATTGGCTGACATTTTCTTCAGTCTTATTGGTCATTCATTGGAAACTACTTGCAACTAACATAGATGAGCATCTTTTGTAGTTCAAATTAAGTATGTTATTCATGGTTAACAATGCCTCTGCTTCCGATAGAGAGAAGTAGCTACTTGCTACTACCATACAGTTCTTCGCATTCGTGAAAGTTCATCATAACATAATTAAGCATTCATGAAAGTTCATTACACCAACATTAAAAAAATAACTTAGACATGCAAAACACAAACATTTCAAATTTCATTTTACCAAAACCCTGGAAATCCAGGGTTAAAATGGAGATATTGGTATAAATCTTTCAACAGTTACTTGATTACTGTACATGGTACTAAGTTTGATCCAGCGCCTTGAGACACTCACGGGTGAGTAGCGCGCTCTACAAATTTCTTTGATTGATTGATTGATTGATCCTCTGGAAAAAAATATTTTGTATAATTGTTTAGGTTCTGAAGGGCAGAGGACTTTTGATCACCTACCTCTCAAGATACCGCCAGTACATTTTATTTGGGATGATTTTACAGAACCTGTGAAAAGATAAGAGTCAAACATTAAAGATGACTTGAGCATTATTGTTGAAAGGTATGGATTTTTCACTCACTCGTTATCAACAACAGAATTAATCAAGTGATTATTTCGTAGCAGAACTAAGAATACTTGCTTCAACCTATGAATGTAATGGTGTCCTGGATAACTATCTTAGAGATTAGTTGTTGGTAATTTGTTGTGACAGGAGAACACAAAACAGACTACTCTATTGTGTAAAATCCAGTTTCTAATAAAGAGACTTTAGAAACTGCCAGGGGCACAGAAATATCAATTTTGCCTCCAATGAGTTAGGCAAATTAAAGCAGTCAAGTAACGCAGAAAACAGTTATTCTGTTCTTGCCCAGCCACAATTACCTACATCTACATCCAAGACAAAATTGGATAAGCGCAATTTGACAGTTAAAGGGTCCTCTTATAGATGTAGGTCGAAGAATCACTGAAAATTCCAAAACATGCCCAGCTCTAGGAAAACATGCATGAAAGTTTGAACTTTTTGCAAAAGCATGTAGGAACACCCAGAAACTTGTTCTGGTCAACAAATATCAACCTGATGAATTGAAATCGGAGATTAGCAATTTTTTCTTGTTGTTTCTATTAAGATGGTTGAGACAAGAAATCTGTTTGGCAGAAAGGAGATCCAATCTGTTATGTGAAAATTAAAGATGTGAAAGTTGATGTTGCAGTGGATTCAGGATCTCCAATCACATCATTACAGATTTGCTATGCTGCAAAGGATGGGGCAGTGTCAGTTTGATTCCTACAGATATATTTAATGTTTCATTTGGTGGTTTTGAAATAAATCTGATGGGCTGCATTTGTGAAAATATGTGTTACAAGGGTAGATAAATTAACATAGAAATGTATATCAATAAGCTAGGATGCAATGTCTTGGTTGGAGGGACCAATTTGCTTTTGTGATGGTGCTCAGGCCAGGAACGGACCACCCAATTTCTCTGGTTGATATTGTAGACACTAAAAAGCATTAATTGGGAGGACTATTGGATAAACAGTTATTTCTTAGAACTGTTTAGGGGGTAACTAAAAGGTATAAACACAAAATAGAATTGAAACCTGGCACAATTCCTGTGGTACACAAAGTGCACATTGTTAGAAAAGGCTGGCCAAAAATTAATGATGTATGTGAAGAAGTCAAATTGTTTGACAGGGTCAAGGATGAATTAACAATTGAGGGTGATCTGATTCTGTGTGGGAACCTGCCCTTACTTCTGATGAAGTTGAGGATAAAATTGTCTCAACATGGACATGTACATTTCACTGGATATTGCTGATAACTAGGGATAGATGTGGAAGTAAAGATATGTTGGTTGGTTGTGATGGATGCAGAATGGCTGAAAACTCATTGTGCTCTCATAATAAATCTTCATCAGCAGTGGGGGTTCCTGACTCCCCCTGGGAAAAATTAGGAATGTATTTTATAAGACAAATGTATGTACTTAATGGGAATTTGAGATATGCTGTAATTATTTTGGATTATCATTCCAAATTGGTATATCATAGATTTGTTAGAGCACCAAATACTAAGGTAGTGATCAATGGACCTTAGAGACTTTTTCATAGAGAAGGGATCCCTGAGGTCTTAATGACTTACAATGGAGTGTAGTTCAGATCACAGATGATGGAGTTCTTTCATATTCTTTAGGTATTACACATTTAACTATTACACTTTATAGCTCACAGGCCAGGTATGATGGGTCTAAGGAGAACAGAGATTTGAGGACTCAGGCCTAGGCACAGATAAAAGGGGCTGTAGGGACCATACAGTTGATAACAGATGCTCCAGAGGCAGATGTGAGGAGGCCAGGTGGAATAGAGAACTGTGGCCGGGAACAAGAAGGGCTGGCTGGTTGGCTTGTTATGGCCTTCCCCAGTGGTTGATGACTATATGATAAAGGTGCCCATGCATGGGGATTTCGTCCTTTACAAGTGTTTTCTGATCCACAACAGAGTCTAGAAAGGGTGTTACATTGTATGACCAGCAGGTCAGACCTTGGTTTTGCCCTGATGAGGTGACATGCCTCTACTGTCTAGTCTCACATGCCTAATAGTGTATAGGCACTAGTGTATTTATGGTGTGTAGGGGTGAGCTGCTGACTCAGAACAGAGGCACCAACAGACGCCCTAAAGAAACAACATTTCCACTACTGACCAGTCTGCTGGTACAGGGCATGAAGTGCATTGAGTGTCTTGGCTTGTTGAGAGGGAGCTCCTCCTCACACTTAACTTATTTGAGTGAAGTTACATAGTCCTCATTCTCTGGCTCACTGGCTAAGTCTCTTTCTTCTCTTTAAAGGTACAAAAATATATACCGCTGTCCCATCGTTTCAGTGCCTCATGATGTGGTCCATCGCTGGTATCAAGCCCACAGGAGCTTCACCAACGAGGTCAGGAAGCCTGAGAACCAGCTTCTTATCGAACTGAATCCAGGAATGGTAAGATCAGGACACCACCACACTGTATCCCCACCCTCACCAAACACTTTATGAAACTGAGCCCAGGAATGGTAAGATCAGGGCAGAACCCCATAATACCCCCTACCCTGAATACTACAATGTACCCCTTCCCTCACACAAGCTCTTTGTAAAACTGAACCCAGGAACAGTAAAGTCAGCAGAGCCCCATAAAGTACCCTCTACCCAGAACAAGCATTTGGTGAAATGGAACACAGGAATGTTAATATCAGAACAACACACCACTGTACCTCACATCCTCTCTCCTGCCTCTGGTTGCGATTGGCACTACACATTGCAAACTGTGAGGTTCTCACATTTGGCATGACACTCAGGAGGTATTCTTTTTGACCCCCTCTGTGGCAGAGCTCTTCTATGACTCCCTGGCCTCATAGAGTAAAAGCAAGATATCCGAGTCTCAGGGTGAGAGGGGACAAACCTTAGGGGCTCTCAATGAACACATTTCAAAGCACTTCAGAATGTCAACTTTCAGTACTCACTGAGCTAATGAGTGGTCTAGAACTGTTAAGTCCCCTGAAAGTTCTGAAACAGCAAACTTCTACGCTGACGTTAGCAAGCGAGAGCGCACACCAGGGGAACAGCTTCAGTGAAACTAAAACAAGCATTGAATTAAACAGTCAAGTGAAATGAAACCCCAAAATATGATAAAAACAGAGATGGTATGAAACAATTGAATGCAGTGTGTGGCAGTTTACATTTTGGTGAGACAGCTTTGACCTCAGCACGTAGAGGTACAGGTCAGAGGGCACTGCTCTTTTGGGAACAGTCTAGCCCAAACTACCAGGCCAGGACTTCCCTAAAGAGAAACTCAAGCAACCCAAGACTGCTTTCATTTGGAGCTCTTCAGTACTGTGTAGCTTGGTGCCAGTAGCAGTGCAAGATTTTCGACATACCCGTTGCAATGAGGGCATTGCACTGAAGTGTAAAAGTGAGTGATGGGTGAATGCTTGAATTACTCCGAGCCACTTGAGTAATTGCACAGATCTTATGGTGGTCCATTGTTTCTTGCCCACCAAGCCACTTCTGACAGAAACCAGCCATCAGCACCAATAGGAACATTCCAGCCTGAACTTCCAGGACAAGTATCCTCTGAACTGCAACAGAAGCAACCATAGGCCTGTTTCAGTTTATTTTTGGCCTGCAACATCAGGTGCATCTCGGTTCCAGTGGCACAATAAGCATGGGACTCACATCTGGGTATACCTGTTGTACTTAGGGTGATGAACTGAGGAGCACAAAATAGTAGTGCATGGAAGGGTGGTTTATTCTCAGGCACTATTACATCCTGAGGCCACATTCTAGTCCATAATGTTTTTGATCACTATGTCAGCTCAGACAGGAACCAGCCATTTATAAATCAGGCTTCTCTTCGTCCAATAGCAATAATCCAACCCTAACTGGTAGGACAGGTCCTCACTGAGTCGGGACACAGGCAATCCAAGATCACTTTCTGCCTTGTCAGTAGGTTGCAGCTTGGTTCCAGCGGTGCAGTGGGCCCTGGACCTGCATCTGGGCATACCAGTCACAGTTCATGTGTCACACTGAAGAAAAGAGAAAAGTAATGGATTGAATGTATGAAGTACTCCCAGCCACTGGTAATTACATGGGGACAGCATTCCAGTTCCTTGTATTGATGCCCATTATACTATCTCAGAACCAGCCTGTAGTTCTAGTGTGCAAGTACCTTGTGATTCATTTCCATCCTTACCCTACTGCTGTTGTTTTCCCGTATACTAGGTCTCTGGCAAGGCAAGAACTGCACTCTTTTATGGCATTTCACTCTTGTTCTTATTCTTGTAAGTTGTCTCTCAGGGTTCTGGTACTTTTCTTATCTCACAAATATTTAACAAAGTGCGCAATATTTGTTGCTGTTTTCAAAGATTTTCCACCTTACTCATCTGCGGTTTCTGATACCTTGTACTACCTAGGAACACTGCCAGGCAGTTGGTGCTGTATCTATGTTCTGACCCATGTTTTCTCCCACTGTTACAGGAGCATCAGCCATCTTAGGTGAGGACTGGTAAAAGTTCCGGCAAGAAGCACACTAGACATTCATGTGCTACAATACCTGTCCTTAGTGCAGAGGGTGTGGTGGTGGCAAGGCAAAGGCATGCCAAAGGCGAAGCCATCAGTGCCTATCCCACACATGGTCACCTCCAGCCACTGGCTACTATAGTAATGTTTAGACCCTTTAAAAACATAGCATGATTTGACTGATAAATCATCCCTCTGTTGCCTTCCTATAGCCTTTCTGACTTAATTATGGTCTCTGCATCGTCTTCTGGTACTTTTTTCTTAATCATGTTTGTTGTTTTTGTTTCTTAGTCTTTTTTCATTGTCTTTGTTCTTAGTTGTTTCTTTAGCCATCAGACACAATTGATTTTTCTACTTCCTAGGTATCAGCCTGAAGGCAGATTATTATTTTCCTGGGAAAAATCTTATAAATGTGAAATATATGTGTCCTGAGGAAGGTGTGTGACCCTTGGGTGGTTCACGTTTCACTGAAACGTGCGTCGTCATGTGTTGACCTAGACCAAGACATAGTTTTATTTGGACAAGCTGGCAATTAAGACATCATGGCTGTACCAGCCAGTCACCCTGTTACAATGAGGTTCAGACTGTTATAATCAATTGATGGAAAAAGTAAAAGAATTATTTTCACCAGACACCATTAAATTAATTAGGTATATAGAGATATTAAACAAGATATTATATGGACATCATTTGGCGGATCCTCACTGTTATTTTGTACTGTTATAGTGTGTTTATATAGGGAGTGACTTGTTATTTAGGCTATTCAGCCCTTACTTTGTCCTTTGTCTTTGTTGTATATTTCATTGTCTGGGCTATATTATTGTTGTTTTAGGTGTGATTGTTGAGCGTGAGTGGTTTATACTTCTTTTTATGTTTTGTTTCCCAGGATTTATATTTACAATTTTCACATCAATTCTATATATTATATTGTATTTTTGTATATAATTGCATTTTTTGGGAATAAAAATATGTAAAAGTATATATTATTGGGTGGTGCCTTTGGAATTGGTGTCTGTTGGCTGATTGTTTTCTGTTTTGTTTGTTTCTTTTCATGTTAGTTGTTTTTTTGTTTTGTAATGTCATTTTCTTTGTTGATTCTCGATTGTTTTCTTTTCTCTTTTCTGTTCCTCTTTTTTTGCATCCATTTTATTACGTATCAACAGGATTCCTCATGGTAGGAACCTTTTTTCTGGAGTAGGATTTCTCTCAGTTTTATCTGGTTTAGGGGGATGGGGGTCATGGTAGTTTTAGGGGCGAGGGTCAGAGTATTTTTAGTTTTTAGGGGGGTGGAGGGTCGCAGTAGTTTTAGGGGTGGGGTAGTTTACGTTTTAGGGGTGGGGTCGGGTAGTGGAGTAGGGGTAGAATTGTTTTTAGGGGCGGGGTCAGGGCTCGGGGTATTTTTAGTTTTTAGGGGTGGGGGATCGGGTTAGTTTAAGTTTTAGAGGGGTGGGGGCTGTGTTGGGGGTAGTTTTAGGGGCGGGGTACTTTTAGCTTTTTAGGGACGGGTGGGGGACTAGGTAGATCTAGAGGTGGGGTGGGAGTAGTTTAGGTTTTAGGGGGTGGGGTGTTGTGGTAAGTTTAGGGGTCGGGTGGGTGTATCAGGGTATTTTTAGTTTTTAGGGGCAGAGTGGAGGGTCGGGGTAGTTTAGGTTTTAGAGGGTGGGGAGTCGCTGTAGCTTCAGGGGAGGGGTGGGTGGTCGGGTATTTTTTGTTTTTATGGGGGGGATTTTGGGTAGTTTAGCTTTTAGGGGATGGGGGTCATGGTTGTTTTAGGGGTGGGTGGAGGATCTGGGTATTTTTAGTTTTTAGGGGTGGAGGGTCGCTGTAGTTTTATGGGCGGGGTAGTTTAAGTTTTTTTGGGGGTTGGGGTAGTGGTAGAATTTTTTTTAGGGGTGGGGCGTTGGGGTATGATTTTTTTAGGGGTGGGGGAGTTGCATGCTGGATCCACGCATGCTGTTCCATGCATGCCTTTACAATGAAAAATCATTGTTAAGGCATTCGTGGTAAAGTCATTTGTGGTAACAATGCGGTTGTTGTTCTAACCGCCTTGTTTAGGCATTCGTGGTTCCAGCATTCGTTGTTCTGCCTTGTATTCATTTGAACCTTCAGCCTGTTGGGTGACATTCCAAGAGCTTTACCATTAGGCCAGAAGTGACCATGGTGTGCTGTCCCTCAAATCATAACTATAACATTCTTACCAGACATCTTGCTAGTCTGTCTCTTTGAAGTCATTGTCTGGAGAGACCATTGCAATAATGATCTCTCTCTCTTTTGCATCCTATTATGGGAGGGAATAGTGAGAGAGAGAGTGACAGGAATGTGGGGGAAGCCTGTAGACCCTGCGGTCCTAGCCAACTAGACCAAGAGCAAGCTTTCTGCTAAATTAGGTGTAATTTTATTCAGCAGTTTGGACGTTTGTCGTTTTCAGAAATTTGAAAAAACCCATTGACATAAAATGGGAGAAAAGTGTTTTGGGACTCCCCCTTTATCTTGGGCACTTAACGGATCACCCCGAAAATTTCAACACAGCAGCTGAACTGACCAAAGTATATGTTTTCAAAATGACCTGAAGATTCATCAAGTGGCACCAAAGTTATTGGCAAAACAAAAAACACTCTGGGCCTAATTACGAGTCTGTCAGTCACAAGGCTGCCAGACTCGCGGTAGCGGTCGGACCACCGTGGCTGTGGCAGTCTGACCACCACATTATGAGTTTTACGGGCAGAAACATCAACTGACTGCCATCTCCACCAGGATCTCTGATCCTGATGGGCTAACTGCGATCTTGGTTGTGATCAGCCAGGGTGGCGTTGAAGTCAGCTCTGCCTGGCTGATTGCAACCATGTTCTCTGCCAGCCTTTTCATGTAAGTTCAATTGCCATGAAAAAGCTGGTGAAGAACAAGTGCAGTGGGCCACCGGGGGGCGTGGCAGGGGAGTGCAGGTCCCCCCTTCCCGCCCAGCACCTTTGAAATGCGCACTGCCTGCTGTACAGAGTGTGCATTTCAAGGGTGCTGTTTGCACCCTTCGTGCGGCAGCATAGCCGCCGGCTCAATTATGAGCCAGGAACAATGCTGCCACACCTTTGCCACTGAGCTTTTGTTTTGCCAATAACTTAGGTTACGCTTGACGAATCTTCACGAAATGTTCAAAACTTATACTTTGGTTGGTTCAGCGGCTTTGTTGAAAGTTTCAGAGTGATCCGTTTGATGTTTTGCGAGATCCACGGATTCACATAGTGGGGCTGTGCAGAGTCCCGCAGATGGATCCAAACAAAGTATTATGCATTTTCTAGGAATTATATATAACTTCACTACATTCATACGATCCACCTGGGGTCAGGGAAGCTCTATCCTGCCTGTTTTAGATTCATTGCAACCTCCCTCCATTTTAGACTCGGGAGCAGTGCTCCTGCCATTTTGTTTTTTTGAGAATGGCCCCTGGGGCTGAAATGTGGGAGAAGTGGAGCTAAAAGTGATGTTGTACAGGTTCCCTGACCCCGAAGGGAATAAATGAATGTGGTGAAGCTGTAAATAATGAGTAGAAAATGCATAAATACTATTTCTTTTTTTTTACGTTAAATCCATGGATTCAATCACGGAGCTCAGCACTGCCCTCTGTGTGAATCCATGGGTGGATTCACAGATCTTAGAAAAAAATATATATGTAAAATACTAGCGCACTGTTAGAAATGGGGTTTTTGGTTGGCAGTCAGGTTGCCCTCTGTTCAAGCAAGAACCCTCACTCTAGTCAGGGTAAGTCACACACAATCAAAAATCAGCCTGTGCTCACCCTCCGGTAGCTTGGCACGAGCAGTCAGGCTTAACCTAGAAGGCAATGTGTAAAGTATATGTGCAATAAATCATACAATACCACCATATAGCACCACAGAAATACACCACACAGTGTTTAGAAAAATATATAATATTTATCAGGATAATTGTAGGTCAAAAAGAATAAAGTTGCAATGGAAAATTGTAGAAATATCACAGGACAGTGATATAAAGTGTCTTAAGTCTTTAGAATATAAACAAAGTCTCTTTCAAGCACAAGTACCTGGTTGGGAGTGGAAAAATCTCCTCAGAGGGCCACA
Organism: Pleurodeles waltl; assembly: GCF_031143425.1. Lineage (NCBI taxonomy): Eukaryota > Metazoa > Chordata > Amphibia > Caudata > Salamandridae > Pleurodeles > Pleurodeles waltl. The sequence goes on along the minus strand of NC_090449.1, from coordinate 1,075,287,724 downwards.
AGAGAAGAGGTGCGTGGAAAAAGGATGTGTGTGTCGATTTCTCCCCAGCACACACGGACTTGCGTCGTTATTTTCCACGCGGGGAAGTCGGCGTCGTTTTCCGGCGCGTAGACAGTCTCTTTCTGTGGATCGCGGGGATTACCAGATGTCCCGGGTCTGTGCGTGGATTTTCCTGCTTGTTCTCCGGCTGCGCGTCGGTCTGTGGGGCTGCGCGTCGAAATTACGATCTCACGGCAGGCGTCGCGCCGATTTCTCCTCTAGACTTCGATCTGCGGGGCTGCGCGTTGAAATTACGATCTCACGGCAGGCGTCGCGTCGATTTCTCCTCTAGAGGTCGGGCGGCGTTGTCCTTGCGAGGCCGTGCGTCGGATCTTCGATCGTCCCCAGAGCGTCGCGTCGATCAGCGTCGGAGTGCGGCGTTTTTCTCGCCGCGAGACAAGCTGTGCGTCGAAATTTTCGCCGCACGGAGCGTCCAAGTAAAAGAGAGAAGTCTTTTTGGTCCTGAGACTTCAAGGAACAGGAGGCAAGCTCTATCCAAGCCCTTGGAGAGCACTTTCACAGCCAGACAAGAGTTCAGCAAGGCAGCAGGGCAACAGCAAGGCAGCAGTCCTTTGTAGAAAGCAGACAGGTGAGTCCTTTGAGCAGCCAGGCAGGTCTTCTTGGCAGGATGTAGTTTCTGGTTCAGGTTTCTTCTCCAGCAAGTGTCTGATGAGGTAGGGCAGAGGCCCTGTTTTATACCCAAATGTGCCTTTGAAGTGGGGGAGACTTCAAAGAGTGGCTAAGAAGTGCACCAGGTCCACTTTCAGTTCAATCCTGTCTGCCAGGGTCCCAGTAGGGGGTGTGGCAGTCCTTTGTGTGAGAGCAGGCCCTCCACCCTCCCAGCCCAGGAAGACCCATTCAAAATGCAGATGTATGCAAGTGAGGCTGAGTACCCTGTGTTTGGGGTGTGTCTGAGTGAATGCACAAGGAGCTGTCAACCAAGCCCAGCCAGACGTGGATTGTAAGGCACAGAAAGATTTAAGTGCAAAGAAATGCTCACTTTCTAAAAGTGGCATTTCTAGAATAGTAATATTAAATCCGACTTCACCAGTCAGCAGGACTTTGTATTACCATTCTGGCCATACTAAATATGACCTTCCTGCTCCTTTCTGATCAGCAGCTGCCACTTCAACAATGTATGAGGGCAGCCCCAATGTTAGCCTATTAAGGGAGCAGGCCTCACAGTAGTGTAAAAACTAATTTAGGAGTTTTACACTACCAGGACATATAACTACACAAGTACATGTCCTGCCTTTTATCTACACAGCACCCTGCCCTAGGGGTTACCTAGGGCCCACAGCAAGGGTGACTTATATGTAGAAAAAGGGGAGTTCTAGGCTTGGCAAGTACTTTTAAATGCCAAGTCGAGGTGGCAGTGAAACTGCACACACAGGCCTTGCAATGGCAAGCCTGAGACAAGGTTAAGGAGGCTACTTAAGTGGGTGGCACAACCAGTGCTGCAGGTCCACTAGTAGCATTTAATCTACAGGCCCTAGGCACATGTAGTGCACATTACTAGGGACTTATAAGTAGATTAAATAGTCCAATCAGGTATGAGCCAGGGTTACCATCTTTAAAAAGGAAGAGAGCATATGCACTTTAGCACTGGTTAGCAGTGGTAAAGTGCGCAGAGTCTAAAAGCCAGCAAAACAGCGTCCAAAAAGTGGAGGGAGGCAGGCAAAAAGTTAGGGGTGACCACCCTAAGGCATGTCAGGTCTAACATGTGTCCCCCCCAGCTGAAAGTGGGGAGAGCTACCCGACCTCCTGGGAGCTCTCATCGCTAAGGCGGAAGTATCTGGAGAGACCATCAGCATTGTTGTGGTCAGCCCCTGGGCAATGCTCCACCGTAAAGTCCATCCCCTGTAGGGAAATGGACCATCTCAAGAGTTTTGAATTCTCACCCCTCATCTGCATGAGCCATCTGAGGGGCCTGTGGTCTGTCTGAACCCGGAAGTGAGTCCCAAACAGGTAGGGTCTTAGCTTCTTCAGTGCCCAGACCACAGCAAATGCTTCTCTCTCAATAGCACTCCACCTTTGTTCCCGTGGTAATAGTCTTCTGCTAATAAAGACCACTGGTAGGTCTGAGCCCTCCTCATTCAGCTGTGCTAGAACAGCCCCTATGCCATGCTCTGAAGCGTCTGTCTGAACAATAAATTCCTGGGAGTAGTCAGGGGCCCTGAGCACGGGGGCCGTGCACATGGCTTCCTTCAGAGAATCAAAGGCTTTCTGACAGGCCTCTGTCCAATTCACCAACCTAGGTTGTTTCTTGGAAGTGAGTTCAGTCAAGGGTGTCACAATGGTGCCATAGCCCTTGACGAACCTGCGGTAGTATCCAGTGAGGCCCAAAAAGGCTCTCACCTCAGTCTGTGTTCTAGGTGGTTGCCAGGCCTTGATAGTTTCAATCTTGGCCTGGAGCGGCTGCACCCTTCCACCACCTACGAGGTGTCCCAAGTACACCACAGAACCCTGCCCAATCTGGCACTTACTAGCCTTGATAGTCAGGCCTGCCTGTTGCAGGGCCTGAAGCATCTCCTTGAGGTGGAGCAGGTGTTCCTCCCAGCTGGAACTGTAGACAGCTATGTCGTCTAGGTAAGCTGCACAGAAGGCATCTTTACCAGCTAGGACCCCGTTAACCAACCGTTGGAAGGTAGCGGGGGCATTTTTCAGCGCAAATGGCATCACCCGGAATTGGTAATGGCCATCAGGGGTGGAAAAAGCAGATCTTTCTTTAGCCCCCTCAGTCAGGCCAATCTGCCAGTATCTGGAAGTAAGATCGAACGTACTCAGGAACTTGGCAGCGCCCAGCCTGTCAACGAGCTCATCAGCTCGGGGGATGGGGTGAGCATCAGTCCGGGTGACTGAATTGAGACCCCAGTAGTCCACACAGAACCGGAGTTCTGGTTTCGCACCTGGGGCAGTAGCCTTGGGAACCAATGCCACAGGGCTGGCCCAGGGACTACTGGATTTCTCAATAACCCCCAAAGTCAACATCTTGGAGACCTCCTCCTTGATGCTGGCCTTCACTTTATCTGACAACCTGTAAATGTTGTTCTTTACAGGAGCACTGTCACCTGTGTCAATGTCATGCACACAGAGGTGGGTTAGTCCAGGTGTAAGGGAGAACAGGGGGGAGAACTGCTCTAGCAACTCATAGCAGTCCGCCTCTCTGTGTTGGAGTCAGGGAGTCAGAGAGAATGACACCACCTACTGACCCATCCCCTTCTTTGACAGCGAGGAGGTCGGGGAGAGGCTCACTCTCTTCTTCCATGCCCTCATCGGTGACTAGGAGCATACTGACCTCAGACCTCTCAAAGTGAGGTTTGAGCCGGTTGTGATGGAGGACCCTTAGGGGTTGCCTGGGGGTCTTGAGGTCCACTAAGTAAGTGGCCTCCCCTTTACGCTCCTTGATCTCAAAGGGGCCAGTCCAGCGATCCTGGTGAGCCCTGTGCTCTACTGGCTCCATCACCCAAACTTTGTCTCCAAGTGAGAACTCAACTAGAGTGGCCTTTTGGTCGTACCACTCCTTCATCACCTCTTGACTGGCCTCGAGGTTACTCTGGGCCTCCTTCCAGAAGCGTTGGGTTTGTTTGCGGAGGGCCAGCATGTAGCTGACCACATCCTGGGGAGGGGCCTGGGGAGCTCTCTCCCAGCCCTCCTTAACGATGCTTAGGGGTCCCCTGACAGGGGGACCATAGAGAAGCTCAAAGGGGCTGAACCCCACCCCTTTCTGGGGCACCTCTCTATAAGCAAACAACAGGCAAGGTAAGAGAACGTCCCACTTACGCCTCATGGCCTCAGTCAGGCCACCAATCATGCCTTTCAGGGTCTGGTTGAATCTCTCAACCAGCCCGTTGGTTTGAGGATGATAAGGGGTGGTAAACCGGTAGGTCACCCCACACTCATCCCACAGGGTCTTCATGTATGCAGACATGAAGTTTGTGCCCCTGTCAGACACGACCTCCTTAGGGAATCCCACACGGGTAAATATTCCCATCAGGGCTCTGGTCACCACCTTTGCAGTCACTGTTCTCAGAGGGATTGCCTCTGGATAGCGGGTGGCATGGTCCACCAAAACCAGGATAAATCTGTTGCCCAGGGCAGTTTTGGGGTCCAAGGGACCAACAATGTCGATGCTCACCCTTTCAAAGGGGGTGCCAACGACTGGGAGTGGGATCAGGGGAGCTTTAAGCCGTTTCCCTGCCTTCCCACTAGCCTGGCAGGTGGGGCAAGCTCTGCAGAAGTTATCTGAGGCTTTCCTCATTCTGGGCCAATGAAAGTGGGTGTTAAGCCTGTCAAAGGTCTTGTCTTGGCCCAGGTGTCCTGCCAGGGGAATGTCGTGAGTCAGGCCTAGTAGGAATTTCCGGTAACACTGGGGGACCACCAGCACACGGTGTGGCCCAGGACCTGGAATTCTACGCTCACTGTAAAGGAGATCATTCTCCCAGTAAATATGGTGAGCACCAGAGGCGTCACCTGCTGCGTGGTCTGTGGCCTGCTTTCTCAGACCCTCAAGGGTGGGGCATTCTCTCTGCGCCTTGCAGAATGCTTCCCTGGTTGGCCCCCCCTCTACTTGCCAGCCAGCAAGTTCAGGTAAGTTACCCAGGGCAGCTATGTCCTCCCTGGTTGGCTCGGGGGCCTCCTCTTCCTCAGGGACCTCTTCTACCACCGTGGGAACATTGGAGGCGGGTTTCCCGCGCCCCTGGCCCCTCTCTTGGGCGGCTGTCTGGGCCATTTTTCCAGGCTCCAGACGCCCTTGACTCCCTTCCCGGGCAGCCATGGACCTGGTGGTCATGCAGACCCACTCAGGTAACCCTAACATCTCCAGGTGAGATCTGAGCTCTACTTCTTTCCAAGCAGTGTGCTCAAGATCATTGCCCAACAGACAATCTACAGGCATGGCAGGACTCACAGCTACTTTCAGAGTACCAGAGACCCCCCCCCACTCAAAGGGAACCAGAGCCACCGGTAGGTGACTCTCACGATTGTCAGCGACTATGACCTGGTGGAATGTATTAGGGACTATCTGCTCTGGGGACACCAGCTGACTCTGGATAGTAGTCATACTGGCTCCTGTGTCACGCAGAGCCTCCACCTTCTGCCCATTAATGGTGACCCACTGCCTGTACTTGGAAGTATTTCGGGGCATGTGGGCTTTGGGCACCATTTCTCTTTCTCCCAGGGACACTAGGGAAATCTCTACTTGCTCCCCAAAGCTATCTGGGTCCATCTCCCCTCCAAGCGCTACACTAGTTATCCCAGGTGTCTGTCCGGTAGTGGACGGTGCCCTTTTGGAGCCTTGGGGGTCGCCTTTATAGTGACCATACTGGTAACACTCCATATATTTGGGGTTGGATTTCCCTGACTTATCAAATGTCCCTGGCTTCTTCCCAAATCTAGAGAAGGAATGGTTGCCACCCCCTCCCTAGGAATTCTTTTGGGGGCCTTTTGAGAGTTCCTTATCTGTAAGTTTATCTCCCCCCTCTTTCTTCTGTTGGGAACCCTGACCACCTTTTTGTGAGTCCCCCCAGGTACCTTTTTGGACACTCTGGTGCTAACCCAGAGGTCCGCCTCCTCAGCAAGCTTCCTGGGATCAGTCAGCTTACTATCTACCAAGTGCTGGCGCAACTCTGTAAAAGTAGTATTAAGCATATGCTATCTCAGAATCAAGTCATATAACCCTTTATAGTCATTTACTTTGTTGCCCCGCACCCATCCATTCAGTGCCTTACTGGAAAAGTCAAAGAAATCAACCCATGTTTGTGTGTGTTGTTTGGTGCTGTCCCTGAACCTCTGACGGTATCCCTCAGGGGTCAACCCAAACTTGGCAAGTAAAGTATCTTTCTGAAGTGGGTATGTGTTTTGATCAGGTTGATCCAGTGTGAGAAGTGTGTCCCTCCCCAAAGGTGGCACATAACCCCACATAGCTACCCCCCATTGCCCTTCAGGAACCTCATGAGCCCTTAGTGCAACTTCATAAGCAGCTAACCATTTATCTATGTCATCTCCCACCACAAAACTGGGCACCACATTTTTGGGTATACAAACCTTCTTTTCTCCAGCAGGTCCTGTCTGCATGCTGCCACCATTATTGCTGGATTCAGACTGTCTCGCCTTGATCTCCAGCTCCTTGAGACTCAGTTCATGAGCCAACAATAGTTTCTTTTCAGCCAAAGCTCTTTCAGCTTCCACCTGTTGGGCTGCTCTTTCAGCTTCTGCTTGTTTGGCTGCTCTTTCAGCTTCTGCTTGCTTGGCTGTTCTTTCAGCTTCAATCTGTTTGGCTGCTCTTTCAGCCTCAGCTTGTTTGGCTTCTCTCTCTGCCCTTCTCTCCTCCTGTTGAGCCTCAATTTTCAGTTTTGCCATTTGCAATTGGAACTCCCTTTCCTCTCTCCTTTCCTCTGCGGTCGGGCTTTGCATAGAGACACTGCTCCCTGGTCTGGAAGGGGGCACAATTGCAGTGGTAACAACATCCACAGATAGTGAAAATTCCTCTGAGGTGCCATTTTCTGGCTCCTCTTCCTCATCATCCTCTAAATGGGCTTCTGCCCAGGCCCTCAGCGCCACTTGAAAGTCCTCCTTTCTGGAGGCCCCTTGGGTGGGTACCCTCAGTGCCCTGCAGAATCCTCTTAGTTGTTTGACCGTATATGTATCCAACTGGACTAGGTCAAAGTCCCCTGTCTGAGACCCAGTCAGAGACATGTTGAGTGAGGATTTAGTTTTTTGAAAATTGTCAGGAAAAAAATCAGGTTTTCAAAAAGAGATAAAAACCAAGTTGACCTTCAACTGTGGGTAGGTAGTGAAATACTTAGCTACTGTATGTCACTGCACAAATACAAGTCCTATCCTCACCGCTGATCACCAATGTTAGAAATGGGGTTTTTGGTTGGCCGTCAGGTTGCCCTCTGTCCAAGCAAGAACCCTCACTCTAGTCAGGGTAAGTCACACACAATCAAAAATCAGCCTGTGCTCACCCTCCGGTAGCTTGGCACGAGCAGTCAGGCTTAACCTAGAAGGCAATGTGTAAAGTATTTGTGCAATAAATCATACAATACCACCATATAGCACCACAGAAATACACCACACAGTGTTTAGGAAAATATATAATATTTATCAGGATAATTGTAGGTCAAAAAGAATAAATTTGCAATGGAAAATTGTAGAAATATCACAGGACAGTGATATAAAGTGTCTTAAGTCTTTAGAATATAAACAAAGTCTCTTTCAAGCACAAGTACCTGGTTGGGAGTGGAAAAATCTCCTCAGAGGGCCACAAGAGAAGAGGTGCGTGGAAAAAGGATGTGTGCGTCGATTTCTCCCCAGCACACACGGACTTGCGTCGTTATTTTCCACGCGGGGAAGTCGGCGTCGTTTTCCGGCGCGTAGACAGTCTCTTTCTGTGGATCGCGGGGATTACCAGATGTCCCGGGTCTGTGCGTGGATTTTCCTGCTTGTTCTCCGGCTGCGCGTCGAAATTACGATCTCACGGCAGGCGTCGCGTCGATTTCTCCTCTAGACTTCGATCTGCGGGGCTGCGCGTTGAAATTACGATCTCACGGCAGGCGTCGCGTCGATTTCTCCTCTAGAGGTCGGGCGGCGTTGTCCTTGCGAGGCCGTGTGTCGGATCTTCGATCGTCCCCAGAGCGTCGCGTCGATCAGCGTCGGAGTGCAGCGTTTTTCTCGCCGCGAGACAAGCTGTGCGTCTAAATTTTCGCCGCACGGAGCGTCCAAGTAAAAGAGAGAAGTCTTTTTGGTCCTGAGACTTCAAGGAACAGGAGGCAAGCTCTATCCAAGCCCTTGGAGAGCACTTTCACAGCCAGACAAGAGTTCAGCAAGGCAGCAGGGCAACAGCAAGGCAGCAGTCCTTTGTAGAAAGCAGACAGGTGAGTACTTTGAGCAGCCAGGCAGGTCTTCTTGGAAGGATGTAGTTTCTGGTTCAGGTTTCTTCTCCAGCAAGTGTCTGATGAGGTAGGGCAGAGGCCCTGTTTTATACCCAAATGTGCCTTTGAAGTGGGGGAGACTTCAAAGAGTGGCTAAGAAGTGCACCAGGTCCCCTTTCAGTTCAATCCTGTCTGCCAGGGTCCCAGTAGGGGGTGTGGCAGTCCTTTGTGTGAGAGCAGGCCCTCCACCCTCCCAGCCCAGGAAGACCCATTCAAAATGCAGATGTATGCAAGTGAGGCTGAGTACCCTGTGTTTGGGGGGTGTCTGAGTGAATGCACAAGTAGCTGTCAACCAAGCCCAGCCAGACGTGGATTGTAAGGCACAGAAAGATTTAAGTGCAAAGAAATGCTCACTTTCTAAAAGTGGCATTTCTAGAATAGTAATATTAAATCCGACTTCACCAGTCAGCAGGACTTTGTATTACCATTCTGGCCATACTAAATATGACCTTCCTGTTCCTTTCTGATCAGCAGCTGCCACTTCAACAGTGTAAGGGCAGCCCCAATGTTAGCCTATGAAGGGAGCAGGCCTCACAGTAGTGTAAAAACTAATTTAGGAGTTTTACATTACCAGGACATATAACTACACAAGTACATGTCCTGCCTTTTATCTACACAGCACCCTGCCCTAGGGGTTACCTAGGGCCCACAGCAAGGGTGACTTATATGTAGAAAAAGGGGAGTTCTAGGCTTGGCAAGTACTTTTAAATGCCAAGTCGAGGTGGCAGTGAAACTGCACACACAGGCCTTGCAATGGCAAGCCTGAGACAAGGTTAAGGAGGCTACTTAAGTGGGTGGCACAACCAGTGCTGCAGGTCCACTAGTAGCATTTAATCTACAGGCCCTAGGCACATGTAGTGCACATTACTAGGGACTTATAAGTAGATTAAATAGTCCAATCAGGTATGAGCCAGGGTTACCATCTTTAAAAAGGAAGAGAGCATATGCACTTTAGCACTGGTTAGCAGTGGTAAAGTGCGCAGAGTCTAAAAGCCAGCAAAACAGCATCCAAAAAGTGGAGGGAGGCAGGCAAAAAGTTAGGGGTGACCACCCTAAGGCATGTCAGGTCTAACATGTGTCCCCCCCAGCTGAAAGTGGGGAGAGCTACCCGACCTCCTGGGAGCTCTCATCGCTAAGGCGGAAGTATCTGGAGAGACCATCAGCATTGTTGTGGTCAGCCCCTGGGCAATGCTCCACCGTAAAGTCCATCTCCTGTAGGGAAATGGACCATCTCAAGAGTTTTGGATTCTCACCCCTCATCTGCATGAGCCATCTGAGGGGCCTGTGGTCTGTCTGAACCCGGAAGTGAGTCCCAAACAGGTAGGGTCTTAGCTTCTTCAGTGCCCAGACCACAGCAAATGCTTCTCTCTCAATAGCACTCCACCTTTGTTCCCGTGGTAATAGTCTTCTGCTAATAAAGACCACTGGTAGGTCTGAGCCCTCCTCATTCAGCTGTGCTAGAACAGCCCCTATGCCATGCTCTGAAGCGTCTGTCTGAACAATAAATTCCTGGGAGTAGTCAGGGGCCCTGAGCACGGGGGCCGTGCACATGGCTTCCTTCAGAGAATCAAAGGCTTTCTGACAGGCCTCTGTCCAATTCACCAACCTAGGTTGTTTCTTGGAAGTGAGTTCAGTCAAGGGTGTCACAATGGTGCCATAGCCCTTGACGAACCTGCAGTAGTATCCAGTGAGGCCCAAAAAGGCTCTCACCTCAGTCTGTGTTCTAGGTGGTTGCCAGGCCTTGATAGTTTCAATCTTGGCCTGGAGCGGCTGCACCCTTCCACCACCTACGAGGTGTCCCAAGTACACCACCGAACCCTGCCCAATCTGGCACTTACTAGCCTTGATAGTCAGGCCTGCCTGTTGCAGGGCCTGAAGCATCTCCTTGAGGTGGAGCAGGTGTTCCTCCCAGCTGGAACTGTAGACAGCTATGTCGTCTAGGTAAGCTGCACAGAAGGCATCTTTACCAGCTAGGACCCCGTTAACCAACCGTTGGAAGGTAGCGGGGGCATTTTTCAGCCCAAATGGCATCACCCGGAATTGGTAATGGCCATCAGGGGTGGAAAAAGCAGATCTTTCTTTAGCCCCCTCAGTCAGGCCAATCTGCCAGTATCCGGAAGTAAGATCGAACGTACTCAGGAACTTGGCAGCGCCCAGCCTGTCAACGAGCTCATCAGCTCGGGGGATGGGGTGAGCATCAGTCCGGGTGACTGAATTGAGACCCCGGTAGTCCACACAGAACCGGAGTTCTGGTTTCGCACCTGGGGCAGTAGCCTTGGGAACCAATACCACAGGGCTGGCCCAGGGACTACTGGATTTCTCAATAACCCCCAAAGTCAACATCTTGGAGACCTCCTCCTTGATGCTGGCCTTCACTTTATCTGACAACCTGTAAATGTTGTTCTTTACAGGAGCACTGTCACCTGTGTCAATGTCATGCACACAGAGGTGGGTTAGTCCAGGTGTAAGGGAGAACAGGGGGGAGAACTGCTCTAGCAACTCATAGCAGTCCCCTCTCTGTGTTGGAGTCAGGGAGTCAGAGAGAATGACACCACCTACTGACCCATCCCCTTCTTTGACAGCGAGGAGGTCGGGGAGAGGCTCACTCTCTTCTTCCATGCCCTCATCGGTGACTAGGAGCATACTGACCTCAGACCTCTCAAAGTGAGGTTTGATCCGGTTGTGATGGAGGACCCTTAGGGGTTGCCTGGGGGTCTTGAGGTCCACTAAGTAAGTGGCCTCCCCTTTACGCTCCTTGATCTCAAAGGGGCCAGTCCAGCGATCCTGGTGAGCCCTGTGCTCTACTGGCTCCATCACCCAAACTTTGTCTCCAGGTGAGAACTCAACTAGAGTGGCCTTTTGGTCGTACCACTCCTTCATCACCTCTTGACTGGCCTCGAGGTTACTCTGGGCCTCCTTCCAGAAGCTTTGGGTTTGTTTGCGGAGGGCCAGCATGTAGCTGACCACATCCTGGGGAGGGGCCTGGGGAGCTCTCTCCCAGCCCTCCTTAACGATGCTTAGGGATCCCCTGACAGGGTGACCATAGAGAAGCTCAAAGGGGCTGAACCCCACCCCTTTCTGGGGCACCTCTCTATAAGCAAACAACAGGCAAGGTAAGAGAACGTCCCACTTACGCCTCATGGCCTCAGTCAGGCCACCAATCATGCCTTTCAGGGTCTGTTTGAATCTCTCAACCAGCCCGTTGGTTTGAGGATGATAAGGGGTGGTAAACCGGTAGGTCACCCCACACTTATCCCACAGGGTCTTCATGTATGCAGACATGAAGTTAGTGCCCCTGTCAGACACGACCTCCTTAGGGAATCCCACACGGGTAAATATTCCCATCAGGGCTCTGGTCACCACCTTTGCAGTCACTGTTCTCAGAGGGATTGCCTCTGGATAGCGGGTGGCATGGTCCACCAAAACCAGGATAAACCTGTTGCCCAGGGCAGTTTTGGGGTCCAAGGGACCAACAATGTCGATGCCCACCCTTTCAAAGGGGGTGCCAACGACTGGGAGTGGGATCAGGGGAGCTTTAAGCCGTTTCCCTGCCTTCCCACTAGCCTGGCAGGTGGGGCAAGCTCTGCAGAAGTTATCTGAGGCTTTCCTCATTCTGGGCCAATGAAAGTGGGTGTTAAGCCTGTCAAAGGTCTTGTCTTGGCCCAGGTGTCCTGCCAGGGGAATGTCGTGAGCCAGGCCTAGTAGGAATTTCCGGTAACACTGGGGGACCACCAGCACACGGTGTGGCCCAGGACCTGGAATTCTACGCTCACTGTAAAGGAGATCATTCTCCCAGTAAATATGGTGAGCGCCAGAGGCGTCACCTGCTGCGTGGTCTGTGGCCTGCTTTTTCAGACCCTCAAGGGTGGGGCATTCTCTCTGCGCCTTGCAGAATGCTTCCCTGGTTGGCCCCCCCTCTACTTGCCAGCCAGCAAGTTCAGGTAAGTTACCCAGGGCAGCTATGTCCTCCCCGGTTGGCTCGGGGGCCTCCTCTTCCTCAGGGACCTCGTCTACCACCGTGGGAACATTGGAGGCGGGTTTCCCGCGCCCTTGACCCCCCTCTTGGGCGGCTGTCTGGGCCATTTTTCCAGGCTCCAGACGCCCTTGACTCCCTTCCCGGGCAGCCATGGACCTGGTGGTCATGCAGACCCACTCAGGTAACCCTAACATCTCCAGGTGAGATCTGAGCTCTACTTCTTTCCAAGCAGTGTGCTCAAGATCATTGCCCAACAGACAATCTACAGGCATGGCAGGACTCACAGCTACTTTCAGAGTACCAGAGACCCCCCCCCCACTCAAAGGGAACCAGAGGCACCGGTAGGTGACTCTCACGATTGTCAGCGACTATGACCTGGTGGAATGTATTAGGGACTATCTGCTCTGGGGACACCAGCTGACTCTGGATAGTAGTCATACTGGCTCCTGTGTCACGCAGAGCCTCCACCTTCTGCCCATTAATGGTGACCCACTGCCTGTACTTGGAAGTATTTCGGGGCATGTGGGCTTTGGGCACCATTTCTCTTTCTCCCAGGGACACTAGGGAAATCTCTACTTGCTCCCCAAAGCTATCTGGGTCCATCTCCCCTCCAAGCGCTACACTAGTTATCCCAGGTGTCTGTCCGGTAGTGGACGGTGCCCTTTTGGAGCACTGGGGGTCGCCTTTATAGTGACCATACTGGTAACACTCCATACATTTGGGGTTGGATTTCCCTGACTTATCAAATGTCCCTGGCTTCTTCCCAAATCTAGAGAAGGAATGGTTGCCACCCCCTCACTGGGAATTCTTTTGGGGGCCTTTTGAGAGTTCCTTATCTGTAAGTTTATCTCCCCCCTCTTTCTTCTGTTGGGAACCCTGACCACCTTTGTGTGAGTCCCCCCAGGTACCTTTTTGGACACTCTGGTGCTAACCCAGAGGTCCGCCTCCTCAGCAAGCTTCCTGGGATCAGTCAGCTTACTATCTACCAAGTGCTGGCGCAACTCTGTAAAAGTAGTATTAAGCATATGCTCTCTCAGAATCAAGTCATATAACCCTTTATAGTCATTTACTTTGTTGCCCCGCACCCATCCATTCAGTGCCTTACTGGAAAAGTCATAGAAATCTACCCATGTTTGTGTGTGTTGTTTGGTGCTGTCCCTGAACCTCTGACGGTATCCCTCAGGGGTCAGCCCAAACTTGGCAAGTAAAGTGTCTTTCTGAAGTGGGTATGTGTTTTGATCAGGTTGATCCAGTGTGAGAAGTGTGTCCCTCCCCAAAGGTGGCACATAACCCCACATAGCTACCCCCCATTGCCCTTCAGGAACCTCATGAGCCCTTAGTGCACCTTCATAAGCAGCTAACCATTTATCTATGTCATCTCCCACCACAAAACTGGGCACCACATTTTTGGGTATACAAACCTTCTTTTCTCCAGCAGGTCCTGTCTGTATGCTGCCACCATTATTGCTGGATTCAGACTGTCTCGCCTTGATCTCCAGCTCCTTGAGACTCAGTTCATGAGCCAACAATAGTTTCTTTTCAGCCAAAGCTCTTTCAGCTTCCACCTGTTGGGCTGCTCTTTCAGCTTCTGCTTGTTTGGCTGCTCTTTCAGCTTCTGCTTGCTTGGCTGTTCTTTCAGCTTCAATCTGTTTGGCTGCTCTTTCAGCCTCAGCTTGTTTGGCTTCTCTCTCTGCCCTTCTCTCCTCCTATTGAGCCTCAATTTTCAGTTTTGCCATTTGCAATTGGAACTCCCTTTCCTCTCTCCTTTCCTCTGCGGTCAGGCTTTGCATAGAGACACTGCTCCCTGGTCTGGAAGGGGGCACAATTGCAGTGGTAACACCATCCACAGATAGTGAAAATTCCTCTGAGGTGCCATTTTCTGGCTCCTCTTCCTCATCATCCTCTAAATGGGCTTCTGCCCAGGCCCTCAGCGCCACTTGAAAGTCCTCCTTTCTGGAGGCCCCTTGGGTGGGTACCCTCAGTGCCCTGCAGAATCCTCTTAGTTGTTTGACCGTATATGTATCCAACTGGACTAGGTCAAAGTCCCCTGTCTGAGACCCAGTCAGAGACATGTTGAGTGAGGATTTAGTTTTTTGAAAATTGTCAGGAAAAAAATCAGGTTTTCAAAAAGAGATAAAAACCAAGTTGACCTTCAACTGTGGGTAGGTAGTGAAATACTTAGCTACTGTATGTCACTGCACAAATACAAGTCCTATCCTCACCGCTGATCACCAATGTTAGAAATGTGGTTTTTGGTTGGCCGTCAGGTTGCCCTCTGTCCAAGCAAGAACCCTCACTCTAGTCAGGGTAAGTCACACACAATCAAAAATCAGCCTGTGCTCACCCTCCGGTAGCTTGGCACGAGCAGTCAGGCTTAACCTAGAAGGCAATGTGTAAAGTATTTGTGCAATAAATCATACAATACCACCATATAGCACCACAGAAATACACCACACAGTGTTTAGAAAAATATATAATATTTATCAGGATAATTGTAGGTCAAAAAGAATAAAGTTGCAATGGAAAATTGTAGAAATATCACAGGACAGTGATATAAAGTGTCTTAAGTCTTTAGAATATAAACAAAGTCTCTTTTAAGCACAAGTACCTGGTTGGGAGTGGAAAAATCTCCTCAGAGGGCCACAAGAGAAGAGGTGCGTGGAAAAAGGATGTGTGCGTCGATTTCTCCCCAGCACACACGGACTTGCGTCGTTATTTTCCACGCGGGGAAATCGGCGTCGTTTTCCGGCGCGTAGACAGTCTCTTTCTGTGGATCGCGGGGATTACCAGATGTCCCGGGTCTGTGCGTGGATTTTCCTACTTGTTCTCCGGCTGCGCGTCGGTCTGCGTGTCGAAATTACGATCTCACGGCAGGCGTCGCGTCGATTTCTCCTCTAGACTTCGATCTGCGGGGCTGCGCGTTGAAATTACGATCTCACGGCAGGCGTCGCGTCGATTTCTCCTCTAGAGGTCGGGCGGCGTTGTCCTTGCGAGGCCGTATGTCGGATCTTCGATCGTCCCCAGAGCGTCGCGTCGATCAGCATCGGAGTGCGGCGTTTTTCTCGCCGCGAGACAATCTGTGCGTCGAAATTTTCGGTCACGGAGCGTCCAAGTAAAAGAGAGAAGTCTTTTTGGTCCTGAGACTTCAAGGAACAGGAGGCAAGCTCTATCCAAGCCCTTGGAGAGCACTTTCACAGCCAGACAAGAGTTCAGCAAGGCAGCAGGGCAACAGCAAGGCAGCAGTCCTTTGTAGAAAGCAGACAGGTGAGTCCTTTGAGCAGCCAGGCAGGTCTTCTTGGCAGGATGTAGTTTCTGGTTCAGGTTTCTTCTCCAGCAAGTGTCTGATGAGGTAGGGCAGAGGCCCTGTTTTATACCCAAATGTGCCTTTGAAGTGGGGGAGACTTCAAAGAGTGGCTAAGAAGTGCACCAGGTCCACTTTCAGTTCAATCCTGTCTGCCAGGGTCCCAGTAGGGGGTGTGGCAGTCCTTTGTGTGAGAGCAGGCCCTCCACCCTCCCAGCCCAGGAAGACCCATTCAAAATGCAGATGTATGCAAGTGAGGCTGAGTACCCTGTGTTTGGGGTGTGTCTGAGTGAATGCACAAGGAGCTGTCAACCAAGCCCAGCCAGACGTGGATTGTGAGGCACAGAAAGATTTAAGTGCAAAGAAATGCTCACTTTCTAAAAGTGGCATTTCTAGAATAGTAATATTAAATCCGACTTCACCAGTCAGCAGGACTTTGTATTACCATTCTGGCCATACTAAAAATGACCTTCCTGCTCCTTTCTGATCAGCAGCTGCCACTTCAACCGTGTATGAGGGCAGCCCCAATGTTAGCCTATGAAGGGAGCAGGCCTCACAGTAGTGTAAAAACGAATTTAGGAGTTTTACACTACCAGGACATATAACTACACAAGTACATGTCCTGCCTTTTATCTACACAGCACCCTGCCCTAGGGGTTACCTAGGGCCCACATTAAGGGTGACTTATATGTAGAAAAAGGGGAGTTCTAGGCTTGGCAAGTACTTTTAAATGCCAAGTCGAGGTGGCAGTGAAACTGCACACACAGGCCTTGCAATGGCAAGCCTGAGACAAGGTAAAGGAGGCTACTTAAGTGGGTGGCACAACCAGTGCTGCAGGTCCACTAGTAGCATTTAATCTACAGGCCCTAGGCACATGTAGTGCACATTACTAGGGACTTATAAGTAGATTAAATAGTCCAATCAGGTATGAGCCAGGGTTACCATGTTTAAAAAGGAAGAGAGCATATGCACTTTAGCACTGGTTAGCAGTGGTAAAGTGCGCAGATTCTAAAAGCCAGCAAAACAGCATCCAAAAAGTGGAGGGAGGCAGGCAAAAAGTTAGGGGTGACCACCCTAAGGCATGTCAGGTCTAACACGCACCCTCTCAAGCATCCATAGAGACACTCTCACAGCAAGACATATCCTGTCACACCCACTCTCACACCCAGACAGACACTCTCACACCCACTCTCACACCAAGACATACCCTTTCACACACACAGTCAAACCCAGACCGACACTCACATACAGACAGACACTCTGACACTCTCACACCTACAGTCACACCAACAGAGACACTCTCACATTCACTCTCACAGTCAGACATACCCTCTCACATCACCTCTCACACCCAGACACACTCATACCCACTCTTACATCCAGGCAGACATTCTCACACCCACTTTCACACCAACAGAGACACATTCACATCCACTCTCACATCCAGACAGGCACTCTCACATCCACTGTCAGACCAAGACCGACACTCTCACATCCACTCTCACATCTAGACAGACACTATCAAACCTACTCACACACTCGGACAGACACTCTCATACCCACACCAAGTCTCACACATACAGAAAGCCTCATACCCACAGTCAGACCCAGAGGGACACTCTCACATGCAGTCTGATGCTCAGACTCAAGCTGTCACACCCACTGTTACACTCAGGCACAGCCTGTCACACCTACTCTTACAGATAACAGATAGACACGCTCATAGTCACTGTCATATACAGAAACTCTCACACTTTCACTCAGACTCAGAGACACTCTCTCACAACTCTTTCACACACTCTAAAAGTTAGATACATACTCATACATCCACTCTGACATTAGAGAAATACTCTCACACCCGCTACATACCTAGATACTCATAGAGCCACTCTGATATCCAGTCACACACTCTCATGCACACTCATTCTCAGAGAGATACTCATTCAGAGTAGGGTGGCTGTGACCTAAGATGCAGCGATGTGGCTACCATTTTATTGTAACGGGAAAGGGTCTTAGGGCAAAAATGTGGGGAGTAATACATATGAAGGTATAATGATAGGAGGTCCCTGACCATAGTGGTTCGGATAAATGTGGCCCATTAGGAGTAATTGGGAAGCGAATGCAAACATTTTTTTATTTCTTTTTGTTTTTGCGATCCGCGAATGGAACCGTGGCTCCAGATGAGTTTTAATTTTTTTTTTATTTAAACCTAAATTAAAATGTGTGTGGTACAATGATTGGCTCTGAAAAGAGCCTTTGTTTTTATGATGTGTAGGTGATCACTACACACGAAACAGATGCAGTCTCTCAAGTTCTACAGGAACACCCTGTTGCCTTTCTCTGCCAGGAGAACTTCGTTGTTTCTATATATACCTTCCATATCAAATTGTAAATCATTGTGATATATATATGTGTGTATATAGGCCATGTTATGGTCTCTGAGGAACTCAGAAACAGTTTTATTACCATGTGTCCTGGATTTGTCTATTTTTGGACAAAATTAATTTCACTACTTCCACCTCTGACTTTTGCAAATGTAGGAAAAAACCAAGGCAGTGTGTGAGAAAAGGGCCATTAATTTTCCAAAGGTATTCTTCATTAGGATTTCCAATCCTACTCCTGTAACTGTGCCCAGGTCATTGCCACCACAGTGCACAATCATAAGGTCTGTAAGTTGGCAATCCATAATGCTTTAAACCAAGTGGAGCAATTGATACCGCTTTAACCCTCTCTGACCAACCCAAGTAATGCCAACATTAGATAAACCTAGGTCCCTGGCAATGCCCCTTTTTCTTTCACTCTCTCTTGCCCAAAAAACATATCTCTGTCCCACGAGCCACACTCTGAGCATTCTGGAGTGGCACTGGAATACCACAGAAGGTGAGGCTACAGCTGAATGAGAGAGCGTTGAAATGAAATGCGGAAATGTAGTTTGAAATGGAGGGTACTAGTTAAAACTTGAAACAACCGTTTTTATTGTTTGTTCTAAATATGTTTGTGCATAAAGGTAGGTAGTGATATTGTGAGAAAAGAAAATAGATATGGGATTGGCTTTTAAGAAAGCAGGAAAAGTGCTGTCGTTAGTGATATGTGTATTATTTGAAAACTTCAACCACACCTGCTATTTTTCATTTAAAAATAAGCATGGTGCTTGCAGAAACTGTTATGAACTTGTGACCTACTGTTGCAATAGAATGCTACAAACTACATTGCCATGGTAGCACAGCTAGAGCAGCATGGGGGGAAAGCTATAGGAAAAGGCTAGGCTGTGATTTGGTAGTTACAACTTCACTGGGAAAAGTGTTTAAAAGTATGCTTAGATGACAATACATTTGTATATTCAAAGAGGAATATTTATACCATTATTTTAGAATATATACTTTAAAAAAAAGTTTGTCCTCCCGCAGGGATCTGCAGATCCTCCCACTGAGCTGCACGGGGCTGCGACAAAAACTGGTATGGAATTGGGCTATCTTTTGAGGAGTATTGGAAAGGGTTAACTATGATATCCAGTCAGATGTATAGAATAACTTACATGTGAAAGAGAGGTTCTAATTGACTTTGTGATTAAGTAACATTGAGAGCAAAGTTGAAAAGGTAACCATTAATGGTTTACTTGCTTGAGAGGGGTGTAGCACTCTTCTGCTTGTTTTTTGCATATTTTAAGTGAGAAGAAATTCAAACAGAGCAAGAAACATACCTCACAGGTATGTGAAGTATGATATATTTTAACTTAAAATTTGCTAATACAGGGATAACTGTGTATTAGATGAATGAGAGTGACTAGCATGTTGATAAACACCAAAAAGGAATAAAAATAACATCTATGTGATAGCAATAAAACAGTTATAATAATCAGGAAAGACAGATTACAGTTCCTTTTTACAACACAAGGTTCAACCGTCAGTAGACTATAGGTAGGCCATGGAGCAGGGAGGTTTGTTATTAAGAGAAGAAGCATGTTGGTTAACTCAGTTATATGTGGTCTTGCAGAGCATTATGCTCACATATGTATTAACTGTGACGTAGATTCTGCAACTCATATTGCTGTAAATAGAGGTATAGAGCCACTGATATAACACTTAGATACATCGAGGGCTGCTTACAAATTCATGCGTACAACCATCCAGAAGTTATGTTTACTTAAACCTCTGATGGGACACTCATAGAGCTAATGATACAGTCAGACAGATATGTAGCTAAATCGTGACATAGCCTGCTCACCTATGCACGCAAGTACTACTTTAAACATAGTTGAGACCTACCGCTCTAGACTGTAAGAGTGCCCTTTTATTGTCAGCTTGAAAACCCATTACAAAGTCTGCTTGAGAATTCACAAACTATGGTTTTACTACAGTGAATTCAGCAGTCAGCTAATCTGAAGGTAGGTGAGAGAGGACAGTGCTTTGTGGTTAAAATATTAAACATGAACTTTAAAGTTTTACTGAGTTGAAGATGCACTTCCACACTCTTATTCTCACTTATATAAGAGGTGTCACACATCGAGGCACAGATACATACATCTGTACTCACCATATTTATTTAGACATTTGGTGGGGCACTCATAGAGGTACTGATACACTCATTCAGATATGTACCAAATACTGACATAATCTGCTTATCCATCCAGAGAAATATTACTTTAAACATGGCTCAGGCCTACTACTGTAGACCCTGAGTATGCAGTGTTTCTGTCAATAGAACTTGCCCTTACAAAGGCTGCTTTTTTAATCCTTAAAATATAATTTTACTTGCATGCAGGTAGGTTGTAGGTAGCCCAAACAGTATGGAGCTTTGTAGTTAAAAGATAAAACATATCCTTTTAACTTTCACTGAGTTAGACATGCAGTTGTAGACTCCTATGCTCTCATATATGTAGTGTCCAAGTCATAATGCAACTCATATAGATAATAAGGACAGGATAAAACCATGGACACAGCCAGTGTGAGAGTGAGATGCCTGCTTATAAGCTCATACACATACACATACAGTAGTTATGAAGCCTACACTATCACATCCACTTGCACACACAGTTACATACTATTGTAGGCACCAACACAGTCAGTTAGCTACAGACACATTTACAGACCAATAGACTCAGTAGAAGAGCCAGTGATATACTGCCATATTTACTTAAACATATACTAGCACACTCATAGAGGTGCTGATACAGTCACACACATATGTAGTGAGCTACTGACACAAACTAGTAACCAATACATACATGTACTCCTTTAAAGATGGCTTGAGCCTCCTACTGTCTGAGTGTGCAGTTCTACTGCTATCTCAAGTTGACATTAAAATCCACTTGTCAAGCTTTGAAGTGTACTTTTAGTACAAACAACACACCGTTCATTTAGAGAATCAGTGACAGACAGACAGTCAGAAGGTTAAAGTCCGAATTATATATTCATGTATACACCAAGATAGCAGTTATGTATCCAGCAGTATTGGCAGCAGTTGCACACTCAGTTAGATATCCCTTTACTCACCAACTCACCATATGTACTTAAATATCTGGCAGGATAGTCATATAGATACTGATACACTCAGTCAGCTTCCAAATATATTAATTATTATAATCCTGTCATTCTGAAATACTGAATGCAAATATGGACATACAATTTGTTGCTGACAATTCCATTGCTCGTTATGTCACTTCATACATCACAAAGTCAGAGAAAACAGAGATGAAGGAAATGTGATTTCTACAGAAATATTTCTCCCAAAAAATAATTGTAGTTTCAGCTTTAAAATGCTGTTGCATAGGAAGATAAGTTCTTTTGAACGTTGTGACAGATCAAGTTCGGCTAGCTTGTTCTCAAAATCTAGGGGAATTGTTAGGGTTAGTCTAGGCCTTGCTAACTCTCGAAGCAGAGTATTGTAATGTTTTGCAGAAATTCGGTACCTAGCAGAGTTCGTTTCAGAGAGTACAGCTATTTTAAAAACAAATATGTTACATATCTACTCCTAGAAAATGTGTCTATGAAATTCTGCAGCACTTTAGGTACAGAAATAATGTGTCGGAAATCATTGATGGAGACAAATATGGTGTAGTTGGTTGCAATGTTTGTTTAGTTTGGCATGCAAAAATTATCTTAATCAACCACAGAAAACTTTCTTGTCAAACTACTGAGAAAAAATAATTTTTCTACTTAGCACTTTTCCAGCAATTCAAACCTTGGCGTTGTGAAACAGAGTTATTTGGACAAGATGACTGCTGTGAAAATTCTGTCAATGCTGTAAAAGACTGTATTGAGTGTCCAATATCTCCCAACTACCTGAAAAGGTTAACTGAATAAATTGAACAAGAAGAAACAATTGCCAGTGAGATAGCAAAGGAAAGTTCACAAAACAGCCAGAGTTCTGCACCTCTCAGTCAAGATCCTCTTGGACAGCCAATAGTTGAAAATGAAGCTGCCATAGCAATGAGTGAAGTGGAGACAGCAATGCAAGAAGCAAGAGAAGAAAATGATGACTTGGAACAGTTATTAAAAACATCAATAATGAGCAGAAAGAAATATACTTGGAAGTCAAAGAAAACATAGTGCATGAATTCCTTAATGAAATCCTTCAATGTAAGTGTTCAACGTTTAAACCAATTCTTTTGAATATCAGTGGACAAGCTGGAACTGGAAAAAGCTTTTTAATCCAAGTCCTGACCACCTATCTATAGAGGACTACAGATTTCATGTTATTGTGTACATTAACAGCCCCTACTGGATTAGCTGTATACAACATCAAAGGAATTATCTTACATCATCTACTTATGCTCCCTGTTGAACACAACAATAAACTGGAGTACAAAACGTAATCTGGAGAAGCTTGTCATCAAGTTTCCAGAGTTTTGCAGAAATTGTAACTTTTAATCATTGATGAGGTGAGCATGATCTCAAACTTAATGCTTGCCTTTGTACATTTAAGAATGCAACTGATATTGAAGACAGAGTATGATGTCCTTTTTTGTAGGAAAACATCTAATTGTTGTGGTGGTTTGTTACAACTTACGCCAGTGAAAGGACAGCCTGTCTTTAAGACGCTCTTACATGAAGACATTCATAATTCTTTCGGAAGCTTTGGAAGTGTCAACATTTGATTGAATTTCCAGTACAAAGAACGAATCAGAAATATGCGTCAAGCATCTGATATTCAATATGCAAATATTCTAAAGGATATTAGAGTATGGCTACTCTAAAAAAAAGCTAAATATTGCTTGGAAACCCACCTTATCAAGAACATGTTTCCTTCCAAATCATTTGTAGCACAGGTAATGTTTTAGTGTATCCAACAATAACAATCAATTGTGTGTCTAATGCCTACGATTCAAGAATGTACATCTTTTAATGAACAATTACTACAACTGGAAAAAGAACAAATATTAGAATAATATCAATTGATAAAGTGGAACACCAACCAGTAACAATACTGTTGAGTGCAAAATTACAATCAAAACAGATTTCTTTGGAAAAGTCTGTTTCCAAAACTGCAGGATTAGAAAAGTGTGTATGTGTTTGTAAGAACTCTATGGTAATTTTACGGCATAATTTAAATGTTGATGAAGGATTAGTTAATGGAACCATGGGTAAAAAAATTGATTTTATTTTGTATCAAAGCTATGGGTGGGCGGAGCTCAGGGAGTTCAACTATGTAGAATTCAGCAGAGTTGGTTTATAACTCAGTGGAATTCGTTAGAGTTCCGCGAGCGGCGGAGTGCCATCTGCCCTGGTCTGAATGCACCTGATCTCAGAAGGGCTAAGCAGGGTTGTCCCTGCTTAGCACTTCTGAGATTGGGTGCATTTTAGGGCTCTTGTGCACGGGCCTGCCTTTTGTGCAGTCAGTGAGTAAACATGAGGCAGGCCGGTACACAGCCCTGGCCTGAATTCAGTGTGGAGTGCCTAAAACTCCATTAGCTCCGCTAGCTGAGCAGAGCTCGCCGCCCACCCCTAATCCAAACGGAAATGAAGTTGGATATCTAGCATTTTAATTTGATGATTTTGAAGGTGTAAAACAGCAAGTTCTGTTGCACATTTCTTGCTTGTAAAAAGCTTGTATTTTTGCAGTAAGTAGTTTCCAATATCCCTAGCATATGCTGTAACACTCCATAATTCTCAAGGTTTAAGTATAGATGTACCATTTATTATGGTAGCACTGTATTCAAGGAAGGTATGCCTGATGTAGCTTTAGAACTTTGTCTTGTTTGTGCCTGATAGAGTTTGATGACAGTAAAGTAAATGCTGACCCGAGGTATGTAGTGGAGTACAACCATTTGAGAAGCCTGTATACTCCACATCTAGGGCAGTACCCAGTTTAAGAAAAGCCTACAATCTTACCGAAACTAAAGATTTCAAAGGATCAGAGTGATGCTCCTGACAAAAGGAAGAAAAAAGAAAAGAAAGAAGTATTAGAAAAAAAGAATACTAACAATGATGCTGCAATTGTAGTTTACCAGTTGCCAAATATCCCTGGAGTCAACTGCTATGCTAAAGTAGTTCTCAATTCACTATTCTGTTTACCTACTCTGGTTCATGAAGTTAAACAGAAAAATGAAAAAAGATTATGCTCTGCACTTTTTAGCTTGTTAGAATGCTTGTGCAGTGATGAAAAAAATATATTCTGCATCTTGTATTAGAGATCTTGCAGATCTATGCAGTAGATCAGTACAGTTCACTCAAAACACTCCAGAAGATTCACAGGAATTCTTGATGATCCTAGGAGGTATTTTAGAAGAAGAGATGGTGCCTATTGATGAACAATTTGGACTAAGTTATTCATGGAGCATTATTATGAAAATTGTCCCTGTGCTTCAAAAACAAAAATAGATTCAGAACAATTTATCAACCTAACTGCACCAGACTGTAAAACTGTCAGTTTTTAACAATTATTTAAGGATGCATCAAAAAATGATTCGTGCACAAAATGTAACTCAGACCTATCAACTTTGAATATAAGAAGAACTGGAAAGTTTATCATCTTAATGCCACAGCGGTGCAATGCAGATGAAGCTAAACTGGAAATGCAAATTACACATTTTAAAGCTGGACAAATCTCTATTTCTAATAAGACATATAACTGTACAGCCATTATTTTCCATGAAAGAGTAAGTGTTACATCTGCACACTACACCATCTGTATAAAAAAATACAACTGGATGGATGGAGTGTAATGATAACATCCTTATATTCAAGCTTCTGTTTCTTGAACCAAAGTTCTAAGGAGGATTACTACTGGAGGAACTGAATACTACATATCTGGGACTTTTAATACAACAACATGAGACATCATACGGCCTAACAAGGGTGATGTCTTTATAAGGGATTGTAAATCTTCAAATCTTCTTAGTCTTGGAAGGAAACCACAGACATATTACTGAACTGGAAATAGAGATCAGAAAGTTTGAACCAGGAAAACATCAACAGAGCATAAAAAGGAAGACTGCTAAACTTCTGTTTGAAGAACAGCTGGAAAACAATAAAAATGATAACACCACTGATATACTCTATTCCTCTTCAATGGATTACCAGACTTAATGACTTAATGCAGCCTAGCAAGGGTGAAATCTATAAACACAGTTTTACCTACTACTGTGATTCATACACATTAATTATATTATAAAGCTATAATATACTTTATAGCATTTATTTAACAAGTATAGGTAAAGCAGTTTGGTAAATATTTGCAGTGAGTGTCATGTGTAGCAATGTTAATTTGAAATTACATGCTTTGTAGTTATGGGATTTTTTTCCAGTCCAATGACTAAGGATGAATATCCATATACACTTCATTTGCAGTGCAAAAACGTAGGAGCTGAGGACAGTGGACAAGATGCTTACATAATATTTGTAATTGCTATACAGCAATATAACTTTCTTATGCCTTGTAATTAACAATATCTTTGTTATTAAAGATTGTGAAGTTATAATGGATAAGTTAATAATCTAAAACTTTAACTTCTATTTATATTTTCTCTCTTTTTACACAGATTAAAGAAACTATTTATTGTGGTAATGTAGGTAACTGATTATATCTTTCTTCATTGATATACCATCCATCAATATACACAAGTACATATAGTTCACTATACTGATGCACCAATACACACTAAAATACACCTATGTATTTGCATATGCATGCACTAACACGTCTAGGAAACACTCATACATAATCGTATATACCCAGGCAAACACTAATGCATGCACTTACATACCAAAGCAAACACTGGTATTTACCCTGACACATCCAGTGATTCACACATCTGTACACTGATACACGCAGGTAGATAGTAATTCGGACACTGACACACCCTGATAGACACTAATCCATGCACTAACATACCCAGGGAAACATTAATGCATACACTAACATAGCCAGGTGCACACATAAATATCCTGGCACACCCAGGGAGTCACAAAGATATATGCATTGATACATATAGGTAAATGCTAATCGCCACAAAATTATCCATACCCAGACACACCCAAGCACACACTGATATATATCCTGACACACCCGGAGACTGACTCATGTATGCACTCATACATACAGGCATGCACAATTGAGACGCTGATACATCCAGATAGACACTGATGCATACACTGACACACACAGACAAACACTAATACATACACTGAGATAGCCAGGTACACACTCATCCATACACTCATATACCCAAGCACACACTGACATACAGACAAACACATCCAGGCAGACACTAATGCATACACTGACACACCCAGGCACACACTGATATATAGCCTGACATACCAAGGGACTCACTCATGTATATCTGCAGACGCAGGCTAATATAGACACTGAGACACCCAAACAAACACTGATCCATACACTGAAATACACAAGTAAACAGTAATTTATACACTCACACACCCAGACAAACACTTATACATACACTAACACACCTAGGGAAACAGTGATGCATACAGTAACAGACTCAGGCACACACTGATGTATATACTAACACACTGATATACTTTCAGACATACCGAGGCACACACTGGTACATACACTAGCACACCAATGTACACTTGGGTACATGCAGTAACACACACAGGTAAACAGTGATGCATCTACATTTACACACCCTGACATACATTAAGACATACATTAACATTAACATTACATACAGACAGGAGCTATGGATGCAGTAGTATCAGATCTAGTTGTCAAGTAATACAGTAAATGCAATATGTAGTCACGTTCTCTTATAACCTTGTCACTCATTCAAACAATCAGCCATTTAAACATGGGTTTGGCCGAATACTGGTGAGACTGATTGTATAGTTTTACCATCAGCTTAACTTCACATTACAAAAGCTGCTTAACAAGTGTTATTCTTCCATTTTACTACGCAAAAACATACTGCTTAAATAGGCTGTAGGTAGGCATAGAATAGGGGAAGTTTGAATTAAAGGTGAAAATTATCCTTTTAACTTTAACTCATAATGACATGCCCAGGTATATATATGCACTCTGCCAACCATACTGGTAGTACTATACGTATTAACAAAAGTATAGAGCACTCACACTCTTATTGATACACTGAAAAAGGGATTTATGCATTCAATAATACATCCATATAGCACCTCGATATGTTGTAGTATCGGACTGATTTGGTAACTGATACAGTCACTCCAATATGTGGTGAAGTACTGTGATAACCTAGACACTCATTCAGACTAGGAGTAATTTAAAGATGGTTTGGTTCTACTAATGGTGATCATGAGCATGTAGTAGTGGAGCCAGTTGCACCCACAGTTACATATCACTTATGGGAAAGTCCTCTTTTTTGCCGTGGTCCCCCCCCCCAAACATTTTGGGCAGATACTGGTGGTTACTGACTCTTGGCTGTGCCCTGGGTACTGCTAACTAGTAGCAGGACCAGTGTTCTGTGGAAAATGGATTATGCAAATTAGGCTTATTATAATTTGCTGTATCAACCTACCTATAAGTCCCTAGTATAAGGTAGGGCATGTAGGTTCAGAGATCCCAGCTGAGGTGCCCAGAGCCATTTTTAAGGCAGGCCTGCCTTGCTGGCTGCTTGTAAATTACAGTTAATCACAAATTCAACTTTGGAATTAAAAGTACTTCCAAAGTCTCAAACTACCATATTTTTATATATGTCACCCCTAAGGTGTGCCCTATGTTCCCCCAGGGTTGGGTGCAGTGTAACTATAAGTAGGGACATTACAAAAATATGTTTCATAAGCCTTGGTGCGGGAAAAATAGCTACATTTGTATTCCCTCATTGTAGTGAATGGGTTCCATAGGCTAACATGGAGAGACTTTATTTTAAAATAATAAAGTTGTCTTTTCCATAGGAAGGAACAAAATATGGCATGTCTAGTATCAAATTAAAAGTTAGATTAACTCATACAACTTGCCACTGTTGAATTGAATATAACTTGCTCCTAGAAAGATTTTTAGAACTCTTTCTAAAAGTTACGACTTTCAGCCCCGTAGTGCCCTTCTCTGATTGGGCAGCCTCTGGCCAGGCTGCCTTGATGAGGTGTGAAGTGGCCTGGGGTGAACACAAAAGAAGTGCCTGCCTGGGGAAGGAGAGCTGCCTGAAGGGAGAGCAGCCAAACTGTACTTCAAAGGAGGGAAGAACATTGTGTCCAGAAAGTGGACCTCACCCATTTCCTGCAAAACCAGACAGCCAGGTGTCCCCTGATTAGATTAAGAGATGGCTGGAAAGGGGTGTGTTAAGGGAAACTTAGCCTCACCAGTGGGTGGGCTCAGCCAGACCTAACCTCTGGGATTGAATTTTTGCCATCTTGGAGTTTTGGAGAATGATGCTCCCTAGGATTGATTTTTGCCACACCTTCCAGGAATTGATCACTCAATAGGGTAGTGGCCTACCCATGATTGGACAGAGTCCCCTCCTGATTTCCACCCCCAGGAGCAAGGATAAAACTGGCAGAGCTGTACCCCACCTCAGATCCCTACAAGGAACAATACAAAGAAGAAGGACTGCCCTGCTAGACCCCTGACCTGCACCTGGACACTGCACTCTGAAGGGGTGCACAAGTTGCACACTTAGGTTTCACCACTAAAAGGACTATCTTAAACTGCTTCAAGAAGGGACTCTCTGTTTGCTACAGATAGAAAATAACTGACCAGAGTCCCCTCCATCAAGCACTGAAGAAGCCGACCAGCTGACCAGTAGTCATTTTTGGATTTCAGCCAGGTGCATTCTGGGAGTTGGAGTGCTAACCCTCAAGAAGCAACTCAGAGCTTCTGGAACCTTGAGGTGAGTTGTGGACTCCTAAAGGACCTTCAAATAGCTTCTGGAAGAAGATTCAGAAGTTTGGAGATGTTTGGAGCACATTTGGAAAAAAGCTCCATATGTGGACCGGCCCGACATCGAGAGTCAAGCCAGCCTACATTAACCGTGACTCTGCCTGATTTGCAGGTTCGTCCCGCTGAAAAGCTCCAGAGCCCCAGACTTCCAGGATTTCACCGGAGGCTCGTGGAAAGGCAGTCCTATGATATCAGCTCGAGTTCAGCTTGCTGTGGCAAGTCATCCAACGTCTGGGAGAAAAAGCTCCAAAAAAGTTCCTAAGTCCGAATGTAAACATTTGACTGAGGGTTCCCGCACAGCGTGTCCGAAGAGGGCTCCAGGTAGGTCAGATTCAATTTCAGGTTTGGCACAGACAAAGATTTCTGTTAAAATAAATCATTTAAGTCCTAAGGTAGAATTCTTCATCAAGGTCTTCTGTGACGCGTATCCGAAGAGGGCTCCAGGGAGCTCGGATCCGACTTTCGACTAAGGGCCTCATTTTGAGTTTGGTAGACAGGAAAGCCCATCTGCCAAACTCCCTACAGGGTGTCCGCTGCCATAGTGGCAACCACCCGCCAGACCTGTTAGATGTTTCCCGCTAGGATGACGTCAGGAAACCAAGGTCAGCCTAGCGGGAAACAGGCATCAGCATTGTCTCTGGCTCAAAATTGAGCTAGCGGCAATGCTGTCACCTGCAGGGTGCACCAGCACCTTCGCAATGTTCACAGCAGACAGTCAACATTGCGATGGTGGTGGGTAGGGGGACTGTGAATGGGCAGTGCATGGCCCCCGCGAGGCCCCCTGCACCTGTTCTCCACCAGCCTTTTCATGGTAGTAAAACCACCATGAAAAGGCTGATGGAGAATTAGGTCGTAATCCTCCACCAGCCGTCAACCTGTCGGGATCACCGAGACTGGCAGAAATGGTGGAACCCTGGTGGTCTGGCCACCAGAGCCTTAATGTGGCGGTCAGACTGCCACAGCAGCAGCAGTCCTGACCGCCCCCGCAAATCTGGTGGTCTTACAACCGCAAGCCTTGTAATGAGGCCCTAAGTCAGAAGGTAAAACTTTGACCGAGGCTTCATGCTCACTGCAGCCAAGCAGGGTTCCATTGCAGTCGATCTCAGATTTTGACTTTTCCCCGGTCAAATGCGACCAGATGTCCAAATTGGCACTCTTAGGTTCTGTGTTCTAAAAAAACCATTTAGGCCCTCATTACAACCCTGGCGGTAAATCCCGCTTTCTGCCGTGCAGAAGACCGCCAACATAGCACTACGGCCGTGGAATTACGCTACAGGTTTACGACCCACAGCTCGGAATCCGCCACAATACAGACACCCACACAAGTCCCCCACACCAAAGGTCAGTGATAAACTGGCGATAACAAAACCGACACCGTCACGCCAACAAGAATACGTCCACACTATCACGACCCATGAATCAACGCGGCAGTCTTTCAACCTCGGTAAACCATTGGCGGTACACACCACCGCACTCAAAATACACACACATTTACAAAGCACAACCACATTGGACAATTTTAAATACACACACCTGATACACATACACACAGCACACCCACACACCCACACCACTATAAAACACACACCCACATTACCCACAAACCCTTACTACCAGAATTTTGAAAGAAGGCCAGAGAGAGAGACTACCTAAAACAACACCAGCATCCACAGACACATAAGACCATCACTTACACAACATCCACGCACCTCAAACAACACACACCAACACATCCCCTCACACATCACAACAGACACCACCTCACACATCACCCATACCACATCATGGCACCTCAAAGACACCCCAGGTTCTCTGAGGAGGAGCTCAGGGTCATGGTGGAGGAAATCGTCCGAGTAGAGCCACAGCTATTCGGATCACAGGTGCAGCAGACCTCCATTGCTAGGAAGATGGAGCTATGGCGCAGAATTGTCGACAGAGGTGGAACGAACTACGGCGGAAGGTGCGTTCCGTGTTATCCAGATGCCAGATTGCTGTACAGAGGACTGGCGGTGGACCCCCACCTCCTCCCCACAACTAACAACATGGGAGGAGCAAGTCTTGGCAATCATGCATCCTGAGGGCCTCGCAGGAGTAGCAGGAGGAATGGACTCTGGTAAGTCAAATCTTCACTACTTTATCCCCACACCCCACCTGCATGCCATCACATACTCCCACCCTTACCCTCACACCCATCACCCCAACAACCCACAGATACCCCACCAACACAACCCACACATCGCAAAAACAAGCCCTGCATGTAACACCAATGCATGGGCACCCATCACCAAAGCATGTCCAGTACAGAGACTCACTCATGCCCCAAAATCACCAATCACACAAGGACCAAGCCAATAATGCAAGCACAGGAGTAGAGGGTCACTCACCCATTGCACAAGATGGCACACACAGATACAATAACTATGCATTTACACCCCAACAGGACCCATACCCAACGTCACCGGACAGGAGGTGCCAGACATGTCCAGTCCCCCCACAGAAGAGACCCACAGTGATGACAGCAGCTCTTCACACCTGGATCAAGATGACCAGCCCGGCCCATCAGAGACCTTGGGACGGTCGGTTCCCCTGACACAGTCACAAACCACCACAGAGCCTCCCCCCTCAGGAAACACCACCACAGCACCCACCCAGCCGGCCCATCCCTCTGTCCCCAGGACACGTCAATCAGCAGTGTGTCTACCACTACATGGAACCCAGGAAAACCCACTAACACAGGACGATCAGTGACCTGGGGGCAGTGGCAGTGGGCACACGGTTCAGGGGACAGAGGCACAGGATAACAGGGAAACTGGGAGGACTGCTGTGCGACGGGGGAGGACAGGCTCAGGGAACCGACACTCCACGAGGCACTCTCCAACATCATGGGAGCTTACCATCATTCCAAGGAGACCATGGCAACGGTACTGGCCAAGTTTCAGGAGACCCAGTGGCTGTAGGAGGAAAACTACCTGGGGATCAGGGAGGACTTGAAGTCCATTAACACCACTCTGGTCACCATTGCAGGGGTGCTGGCAGACCTTCTTAACACCAGGAGAGACACAGTGGCACACCAACGGGCCCCTGACATTAGCCTGGACGATGAAAAGCCCTCCACCTCCACCAGAGCTAGTGCACAGGAGGCACCGCCACAGGACCAACAGGCCACCAGCACCCCACCCTCCGCAAACGGTCCCTGACATCCAGGAACAAGACAGAGAACATTGCCAAGACCCCCGCAAGGAAATGAGACCCCCCTTAATGTCACCCTTCTGTCCCACTATGTCACCCTGTCTATCCTTAAACTGCCATTGCTCTACTTCCTATGCCCCTTTGGACAATGCACCTGTGAAACAAATAGACTGGACTCTGCCATGGAAGTACCTCCACCATCACCCCAGCCCATTTTACAACCCCCTCTACTTATTTGCACAGGAATAAACACACTGCAATCACAAAACAATCTTGAGCCAGTCTGTGCTTTCACAAATGTGTAATTGCAATATCTATGGAATATAGCAATGTCAATTTACTTGTTCACATACCAATGTAACACAGGTGTAGGTCAGGAGTAAACATAGCAGAGTACACAAAGTGGGACCCAGATCTCTGAAATGGAAAGTCAAAGTTACAAGTCAGGGTCCATACACTGAGTGAAAATGACAGACTTATGCTAGCTCCAACAATAGTATGAGATGTGGGAAGCAGTGGCATCTTCTTACCTGTGTCTAACTGGAAGTATTGCATGATGATGTTGTTTCGGTTGTCGATATCCTCTTCTTCTGCCTCCTCTTCATCGCTGTCACAAGACCACCATCTGGCCCATTCTCCTGCAGAAAAGGCACCTGGCGTCGCAAAGCCAGGTTGTGCAGCATGCAGCAGGCCACGATTATCTGGCACACCTTCTTCGGTGAGTAGTATAGGGAACTACCTGTCAGATGGAGGCACCGGATTCTGGCCTTCAGGAGGCCGAAGGTGCGTTCGATCATCCTCCTAGTTCACCCATGTGCCTCATTGTAGCGTTCCTCTGCCCTTGTCCTGGGATTCTTCACTAGGGTCAGTAGCCATGACAGGTTGGGGTAACCAGAGTCACCTGCAAATGTTGAGGGACAACTGTTAGACACACACCAACCATTAGGGACAACCCCATACCCAGACACCTATGTCAACTGTATTGGGTCCTTTGCCTCACTTATTAGCCACACACAGTGCCTCTGGAATTGGCCCATCACGTAAGGGATGCTGCTATTCCTCAAAATGTAAGCGTCATGCACAGAGTCAGGATACTTGGCATTCACATGGGAGATGTACTGGTCTGGCAAACACACCATCTGCATATTCATCGAATGGTAGCTCTTCCGGTTTCTGTACACCTGTTCATTCCTGCGGATGGTACAAATGCCACATGTGTACCATCAATGGCACCAATGATGTTGGGGATATGTCCCAGGGCATAGAATCACCTTTCACTGAGGGCAAATCCTCCACCTGAGGGAAAAATATGTAGCTGCGCATGTGTTTCAGCAGGGCACAAAACACTCTGGACAACATGTTAGAGAACATTGGCTGTGACATCCCTGATGCCATGGTCACTGTTGTTTGAAAAGACCCACTGGGCAGGAAATGGAGTACAGACAGGACCTGCACTAGAGGGGGTATCCCTTTGGGATGGTGGATAGCTGACATCAGGTCTGGCTCCAACTGGGCACACAGATCCAGGATTGTTGCATGATCAAGTCTGTAGGTGATTAGGATGTGTCTCTCTTCCATTGTCAACAGGTTCACCAGGGGTCTGTACACCGGAGGATGCTGCCATCTCATCACCTGCCCCAGCAGATGTGCCTTATGGGGAAGGACAGCGAGCAGAGAGTCATCCAACAATGAGGTATTACAATGTGTTATTTGCAGAAACGATATTAATCCACAATGTGCCGGTATCTGTCTGTATCCCCAGCCTAGATAGGTGTGACTCAGTTATTATCCATCCCATGTGGCCCCCTGAAATGGCGGCTGCCTGACCTGTAATGTGGGACAAGGGGATATAAGGTAACTGCGCTGGGGTTGTACGCCGTCGCGGTGGGCGGTCGAAGACGGTGGTGCAATTCTGCATTGGTTTACATTGGGCCCTATGGGTCCCAGGAGCCAATGACGATGTACGCCGGCGGTGACCGTACGCACCGCCGCGGACTTGACTGCCTTTTTCTGTCTGTTCACTCACTTGATACCTGACCTTCAACAAGAGAGGACCTACACTGCAAGTGCTGCTGTGACCTGTGTCTGGAAGCGACGATGGCAACAGTGTCTGGGGAAAGGGCCCCTGCCTTCACTTCAGAGGAGTTGGAGAACATAGTGGATGGGGTCCTCCCCCAGTACACGCAACTGTACAGTCCTCCAGACAAACAGGTGAGTACACTGTGAGCATGCTGCATGGGCAATGCCTGCTTTGAGTGGTGTGGCTGGAAGATACATGGGGGGCTGGGGCCTGCATGTGCGGATGCCGACTGTATGTGCGTCAGGGCATGGGTGGGAACTGGTGGGCAATGAGTATGACGGTCCGGATGGGTAAGTAATTTCCTTTCCCCCTGTACCATTCCTCTAGGTCAGCGCCCACCAGAAGAAGGGTATTTGGCGTGCCATCGCCAAGGAAGTACGGACCCTGGGTGTCTACCACAGACGGAGCACCCACTACCGTAAAAGATGGGAGGACCTGCGCCACTGGAGCAAGAAGACGGCGGAGGCCCAGCTGGGGATGGCCTCCCAACGTGGAAGGGGTGCCCGTCACACCATGACCCCCCTGATGTTCCGGATCCTGGCGGTGGCCTATCCGGATTTGGATGGGTGCTTGAGGGCATCACAGCAGCCACAAGGGGGTGAGCACACTCTCATTCAGCTGACTCTGCGCGCATTATGAGGTGTCTGGGTGGGGGAGGTGGGCAGTGGGTTCCCCTAGGCCAGGGCGAACTTGTTAGGCAAGGTCCCTTGTGAGGCAGGCTATGTGGCACCCCAACCCCACTAGTGGTAAAAGCCATCTACACCTAGACAGGCTCCTGTGACTTCCAGGTGTGCAGCAATTGGGCTTAGGCCTCGTACCCCATGGTCAGGTAAAATTTCTAGGAACTGTTAGTGCATGGCGTAGTGCAGAGGGCTACTCCATGTGTGTTGTATGCACTGAACATGTTTTTCTTCTGTCTTCCCCATCCCCTTTTTGTGGTCTCCCTGTTCTTGTGTGCAATAGCATCATCAGGTGGAGGAGCATTGGCACCGGAGCAGGAGGGAGCTGCAACCCACTTGGCCCTGGAGGGTGAAGCAACGGAGTCTGAAGCCACCAGTGGGACGGAGGGCGAGGGGAGCTCCACGGCGGGGACAGGAGCAGACACCAGTGACAGTGACTCATACTCTGATGGGAGCTCCCTTGCGGTGGCGGGCCCCTCTGTGCCCACCTCATCAACAGGTACAGCCGCCACCCCCCTACCAGCACCGCCCTCACAGCAGCCCCTCAGCATGTGTCCAGTGCCCGCTCACACAGGAGGGTGGGCATTTCCTTCACCCCAGGCAGCTCAGGCCCTGCCCCAGTCAGCCCTGCTGCCCTCAGTGAGGAGGCTATTGACTTCCTGAGATCCCTCACTGTTGGGCAATCTACCATTGTGAATGCCATCCAGGGTGTCGAGAGGCATTTGCAACTAACAAATGCATACCTGGAGGGCATTCATTCTGGCCAGGCAGCCCAACAGAGAACATTTCAGGCTCTGGCCTCAGCACTGATAGCAGCCATTGTCCCTGTGTCCAGCCTCCCCCCTCCAACTTCCTCCACCCAGACCCAATCCCCTGTACCTCAGCCTATCCCAAGCCCACCATCACACCAGCATGCACACACATCAACACACAAGAGTGGCTCAGGCAAACATAAGCACCACACATCCCACAGGCACTCACACAAGCACCATCCCAATGCAGACACACCAACATCCACTGCCTCCACTGTGTCCCCCTCCTCAATGTCTCCCTCCTCCCTCCCTGTCTCGTCTCCACTCACACCTGCATGCACTACATCTTCAGCCACTACCTCCATCACCAGCACACCCATCACCACACACCGCTCACGTGCAATCACCACCCCCACTACCATTCACACATCCCCTGTGTCCTCTCGCAGTGTGTCTGTGAGCCCTCCTCCCAAAGTACACAAACGTAGGTACACACCCACCCAACAGCCATCCACCCCACAACAGCCTCCGGCCCATGAACCTTCGCCCAAATTCAGCAGACGTACACCTCCTACAACAACTACCTCTTCCTCCACTCCCAAACCCCCTCCATCTTCCCGTCCCAGTGTGTCTAAAAAACCTTTCCTCGCTAACTTTGACCTCTTCCCTTCCCCGAGGCCAGGCTTTCCAGGTCCCAGCCCAGCACCTCAGCCACCTAAACCCCAGGCACAGTGGTGTCAGCAACTGTGGGGTCATCGAGTGCGCCACCCATCAAGGCTGCCAGTGTGCCACGTAGCGAGGCCAAGGACATTCCACCACCTGCCAAGGTGAAAAAGGTGCCCACATACCAGAGGGAGAAGACGAAACTACCAGCCACCAGGGGCTCTGCAAAAACAAAAGGGGATAGTGGCAAGACAACTGCGGCACCATCAAAGGTGGGGAAGGGCCAAAAGCAGAAGAGCAGGTCGGAGAGTGCATGGTGGCACCGACTGAGGGACCAGTGTCACACCTTCTGTCCACGACCACACCAACCTGTACGGCTGCGAACACCGCTAGCTGCTCCGCCACAACAACCACTACCTGCACCGCCACCTGCACCACCACCTGCACCACCTCCAGCATGTCTACAGCCTCAGCGACAGTCCCCAGCCTCTTCCCCAGTGGGCAGCTGTCCGAGGCTGCAGGAGACGTCCTGTTTTGTCCCTCAGCAGGTGCTGACCCATGCACCGCCGCCAGCAACGCCGCCACAGACACCGCCGCTAGCACCGCCACCACGGACAACGCCACAAGCACCTCCACCAGCCCCGCGACGTGCTCGGACAGTGGCACCACCGCTGACATGGCTACCATCCCCAGTGGTCAGTCGTCCGAGGCTGGAGGAGAGTTCCTGGACCCTGGGCAGCTTCCATGAGCCATGACTTCCATCACTGTTTGCACCTGCAGGTGGCACCAATCTCGTGGCACGCACACCCAGGTGAGAGAATTGTACCGCCACACTACACGTGGAGCACTCTGGGCACCATGCCCCCTCCAGAACCAGTGGAGTATCACATCCACTACCTCAGTCCTTGGCAGGATGAAGCACTCTGGGCACCAGGCCCCCTCCAGAACCAGTGGAGTATCACATCGACTACCTCAGTCCTTGGCAGGATAAAGCACTCTGGGCACAAAGCCCCCTCCAGAACCAGTGGAGTATCACATCCACTACCTCAGTCCTTGGCAGGATAAAGCACTCTGGGCTCCATGCCCTCTCCAGAACCAGTGGAGTATCACATCCACTACCTCAGTCCTTGGCAGGATGAAGCACTCTGGGCACCATGCCCCCTCCAGAACCAGTGGAGTATCACATCCACTACCTCAGTCCTTGGCAGGATGAAGCACTCTGGGCACAAGGCCCCCTCCAAAACCAGTGGAGAATGACATCCACTTGAGAGACTGTGGCTTTGCACTCTCCAGGATAAAGCAGTGGGCAACCCACCCACTGGAGAGACTTGGGAGACTGTGGCTTTGCACTCCCCAGGATAAAGCAGTGGGCAAACCACCCACTGGAGAGACTTGAGAGACTGTGCCTTTGCACTCCCCAGGATACAGCAATGGACATGAAGCCCCCTTGTGCAGCAGTGGCGTCGTGCGTTCATCTGGCTGAGGTGCCACCCCCTCCCCCTGAGGTGCCTGTATATTTTTGATCTGATGTCCCAGCAGTGTTCTCTCCTTTTCCAGTCAGGTATCATGTGTGGGCTTCGCCCATGCATTTTGGGTCCAGTGGTCTACGGACAATGATTTGTACACTATCCGGACTTGTGTAGTTGGTGTACATATTTGTATATACTGTATATACTGAATTTTGATTTTTGACTATTATATTTTTCATGATTACAATTGTTACAATCATTTCCTTTTGTCCTTACATTCTTCCAGTGGGTGGGGGGGTGTATATGTTATGTTGCTGCATGTATTTGTGTGTGTGTTGTTGTGGGTGAGGGTGGGGGTGTTGCGTGTTGCATGTGTGTGTCACTCTCTTTCCTCCCCCCCCTGTGTTGTAGGTGCAGTACTCACTGTGATCGCCGCTGCCACCGTTCGTACTCCTGGTAGAAGAGGAGGTACACCAACATTGGTAACACCTGTAGTTTGGGCTCCATGGCGTCCTGGTTCCTCGTTGGGTGTTGAGAGGTGAGTGGTTTCCCTTCTGTGCACTGTTTCTGCCGTGCTTTTGATCGCATTGATTCCGCCCCGGAAACGGTGGCGGATAGGCGTCTTGAAATACAGTGGGCGGTACTTTGTCCCCCTCCTGTCTGTTGGCGGTTACCGCCACGGTGTTTGTTTGTACCGCCGTGGTGGTTGGAGTGTTAAAGTGGCACAGGGCAACCCTACTAGGGCTTTCAGAGGCCCCAGGGACTGCTACCTGCCAGGGGCACAAGTGTTGAAAACTGTGCTGGGGGCCATGCAGCAACTCAAAGCCCTGGGGACTACGACCTCCCTGGGGCACAAGTGTTGTAAACTGTGCAGGGAGCAGCGCTACCTCCCAGCAGCTCCAGGGACTTCAACCTCCACAGGGCACAATGTAGGAGGCTGGCCTGGCTTGTAGTGGGTACCAAGGGGTACTTACACTCTGTACCAGGTCCAGTTATCCCTTATTAGTGTAGAAGAGGTGTTTCTAGCAGCTTAGGCTGATAGAAGGTAGCTATAGCAGAGCAGCTTAGGCTGAACTAGGAGACATGCAAAGCTCCTACTATACCACTGGTGTCATATGCACAATATCATAAGAAAACACAATACACAGATATACTAAAAATAAAGGTACTTTATTTTTATGAAAATATGCCAAAAGTATCTCAGTGAGTACCCTCAATATAAGGATAGCAAATATACACAAGATATATGTACACAATACCAAAAATATGCAATAATAGCAAAAGGAAGTAATGCAAGCAGTGTAAAATTACAATGTATTGCAATAGGATCACATAGGTATAGGGGCAACACAAACCACATACTCCAAAAGTGGAATGCGAATAACGTATGGACCCCAAACCTATGTGAGCTTGTAGAGGGTCGCTGGAACTGTAAGAAAACAGTGAGGGTTAGAAAAATAGCCCACCCCAAGACCCTGAAAAGTAGGTGTAAAGTGCACCTATATTCCCCAGAGAGCACAGAAGTCGTGATAGGGGAATTCTGCAAGAAAGAACAACACCAGCAATGCAACCAAAGTGGATTTCCAGACGAGAGTACCTGTGGAACAAGGGGACCAAGTCCAAGAGTCGCGACAAAGTCGAGATTGGGCAGATGCCCAGGAAATGCCAGCTGAGGGTGCAAAGAAGCTGCCACTGGATGGTAGAAGCTGTGGATTCTGCAAGAACGAAGAGGGCTAGAAACTTCCCCTTTGGAGGATGGACGTCCCACGTCGTGAAGAAGCTTGCAGAGGTGTTCCCACGCAGAAAGACGGCAAACAAGCCTTGCTAGCTGCAAGG
Source organism: Pleurodeles waltl (assembly GCF_031143425.1). NCBI lineage: Eukaryota > Metazoa > Chordata > Amphibia > Caudata > Salamandridae > Pleurodeles > Pleurodeles waltl. The sequence continues at coordinate 1,075,248,491 of NC_090449.1, read as the reverse complement.
GTCGTGGTTAGGGTTTTTGGATGCTGCTGTGGCCCAGCAGGGACCAGGATGTCACCAATTGTGTGAGGAGACAGAGGGGGCGCCCAGAAAGATAGGGAGCCCTCACAGAAGCAGGCAGCACCCGCAGAAGTGCCGGAACAGGCACTACAAAGAGGAGTGAACCGGAGCTCACCCGAAGTCACAAAAGAAGATCCCACGACGCCGGAGGACAACTCAGGAGGTTGTGCACTGCAGGTTAGAGTGTCGGGACCCAGGCTTGGCTGTGCACAAAGGAGATCCTGGAAGAGTGCACAGGAGCCGGAGCAGCTGCAAATCACGTGGTACTCAGCAATGCAGTCTAGCGTGGTGCCCATCTTTGCATAAGCCAGTCTACACTGGTTCAGGGATCCCCCAGCCCTGCTCTGGCGCGAAACTGGACAAAGGAAAGGGGAGTGACCACTCCCCTGACCTGCACCTCCCATGGGAGGTGCCCAGAGCTCCTCCAGTGTGCTCCAGACCTCTGCCATCTTGGAAACAGAGGTGCTGCTGGCACACTGGACTGCTCTGAGTGGCCAGTGCCAGCAGGTGATGTCAGAGACTCCTTCTGATAGGCTCTTACCTGTGTTGCTAGCCTATCCTCCTTCCTAGGGAGCCAAACCTCCTTTTCTGGCTATTTAGGGTCTCTGCTTTGGGGAATTCTTTAGATAACGAATGCAAGAGCTCATCAGAGTTCCTCTGCATCTCTCTCTTCACCTTCTGCCAAGGAATCGACCGCTGACTACTCAGGACGCCTGCAAAACCGCAACAAAGTAGCAAAGATGACTACTGCAACCTTGTATCGCTGATCCTGCCGCCTTCTCGACTGTTTTCCTGGCGGTGCATGCTGTGGGGGTAGTCTGCCTCCTCTCTGCACTAGAAGCTCAGAAGAAATCTCCCGTGGGTCGACGGAATCTTCCCCCTGCAACCACAGGCAACAAAAGACTGCATCACCGGTCCTCTGGGTCCCCTCTCAGCACAACGAGCGTGGTCCCTGGAACTCAGCAACTCTGTCCAAGTGACTCCCACAGTCCAGTGACTCTTCAGTCCAAGTTTGGTGGAGGTAAGTCCTTGCCTCCCCATGCTAGACTGCATTGCTGGGTACTGCGTGATTTGCAGCTTCTCCGGCTCCTGTGCACTCTTCCAGGATCTCCTTTCTGCACAGCCAAGCCTGGGTCCCCGACACTCTAACCTGCAGTGTACAATCTCCTGAGTTGTCCTCCGGCGTCGTGGGATCTTCTTTTGTGACTTCGGGTGAGCTCCGGTTCACTCCTCTTTGTAGTGCCTGTTCCGGCACTTCTGCGGGTACTGCCTGCTTCTGTGAGGGCTCCCTATCTTGCTGGGTACCCCCTCTGTCTCCTCACACAATTGGCGACATCCTGGTCCCTCCTAGGCCACAGCAGCATCCAAAAACCCTAACCGTGACCCTTGCAGCTAGCAAGGCTTTTTTGCAGTCTTTCTGCGTGGGAACATGTCTTCAAGCTTCTTCATGACGTGGGACATCCATCCTCCAAAGGGGAAGTTTCTAGCCCTCTTCGTTCTTGCAGAATCCACAGCTTCTACCATCCGGTGGCAGCTTCTTTGCACCCTCAGCTGGCATTTCCTGGGCATCTGCCCAATCTCGACTTTGTTGCGACTCTTGGACTTGGTCCCCTTGTTCCACAGGTTCTCTCATCCGGAAATCCACTTTGGTTGCATTGCTGTTCTTTCTTGCAGAATTCCCCCATCACGAGCTCTGTGCTCTCTTGGAAATATAGGTGCACTTTACACATACTTTTCAGGTTCTTGGGGTGGGCTATTTTTCTAACCCTCACTGTTTTCTTACAGTCCCAGCGACCCTCTACAAGCTCACATAGGTTTGGGGTCCATACGTTATTCGCATTCCACTTTTGGAGTATATGGTTTGTGTTGCCCCTATACCTATGTGCTCCTATTGCAATCTATTGTAACTATACACTGCTTGCATTACTTCCTTTTGCTATTACTGCATATTTTTGGTATTGTGTACATATATCTTGTGTATATTTGCTATCCTCATACTGAGGGTACTCACTGAGATACTTTTGGCATATTGTCATAAAAATAAAGTACCTTTATTTTCAGTATATCTGTGTATTGTGTTTTCTTATGATATTGTGCATATGACACCAGTGGTATAGTAGGAGCTTTGCATGTCTCTTAGTTCAGCCTAAGCTGCTCTGCTATAGCTACCTTCTATCAGCCTAAGCTGCTAGAAACACCTCTTCAACACTAGTAAGGGATAACTGGACCTGGGACAGAGTGTAAGTACCCCTTGGTACCCACTACATGCCAGGCCAGCCTCCTATAACCCCCCCCCAAAAAAAGAGGGACAATAAGACTAGCCATGACCTGATGAGTCTTCATTGTCTAAGTGGAAATATCTGGAGAGTCCATCTGCATTGGAGTGGGTTCTCCCAGGTCTATGTTCCACTGTATAGTCCATTCCCTGTAGAGATATGGACCACCTCAACCATTTAGGGTTTTCACCTTTCATTTGTTTTAGCCAAAGTAGAGGTTTGTGGTCTGTCTGAACAATGAAGTGAGTGCCAAACTTGTGTGGCCTCAACTTCTTCAGTGCCCAGACCACAGCAAAGGCCTCCCTCTCTATGGCAGACCAACGCTTTTCTCTAGGGGTCAACCTCCTGCTGATAAAAGCAACAGGTTGATCCTGGCCCTCAGAATTGAGTTGTGATAAGACTGCCCCTACCCCTAATTCAGATGCATCAGTTTGGACAATGAATTTCTTGGAGTAACATGGGCGTTTTACGACAGGTGCAGTGCACATGGCCTGTTTCAGCTCCTCAAAAGCTTTCTGACAGCTAGCTGGCCTCAATACCTTTTTAGGCATTTTCTTTGAAGTGAGGTCATTGAGAGGGGCTACTATGGAGCCATAGTTCTTTATGAACCTCCTGTAATACCCAGTGAGGCCTAAGAAGACTCTCACTTGGGTCTGAGTTGTAGGGGGAATCCAATCTATGATAGTTTGGATTTTCCCCTTAAGTGGTGCAATCTGTTCTCCACCTACAAGGTGTCCCAGATAAACCACTTTCCCCTGCCCTATCTGGCACTTTGAAGCCTTGATAGTGAGGCCTGCCTTTTGCAGGGCCTCCAAACCTTTCCATAGGTGGACTAGGTGATCATCCCAGGTGGATCTAAAGACAGCTATATCATCTAGATATGCTGCACTAAAAGCCTCCAACCCTTGCAGGACTGTATTCACCAACCTCTGAAAAGTGGCAGGTGCATTTTTCAAACCAAAGGGCAATACTGTGAATTGGTAGTGCCCTCCAATAGTCGAAAATGCAGTTTTTGCTTTAGCATCCTTTGATAACTTGATCTGCCAATACCCTGCAGTCAAATCAAAGGTGCTTAGATACTTGGCGGCAGATGCCAGTGTATCTATGAGCTCATCTGCCCTGGGTATAGGGTGAGCATCAGTTTTTGTTACTTGGTTGAGACCTCTGTAATGTACACAAAACCTAATTTCTCTTTTCCCATCTTTAGAGTGAGGCTTTGGTACCAGCACCACAGGAGAGGCCCATGGGCTTTCAGAGTGCTCAACCACTCCCACTTCAAGCATTTTCTGAACCTCTTGTTTTATGCAGTTTCTGACATGGTCAGGCTGCCTATAGATCTTACTTTTGACAGGCATGCTGTCTCCAGTATCTATAGTGTGCTCACACCAAGAAGTGGTGCCTGGCACAGTAGAAAAGAGTTCAGAAAACTGACCCAGGAGATTTATGCAGTGCTCTTTCTGCTCAGCAGTAAGACAGTCTGCCAAAACTACACCTTCCACCAGATCATCTTGTTCTGTGGAAGAAAAGAGATCAGGAAGAGGGTCACTCTCTTCTTCCTGTCCCTCATCTGTTGCCATGAGCAGGGTGAGATCTGCCCTGTCATAGTAGGGTTTCAGGCGATTGACATGGTGCACCTTCAGGGGACTCCTGGCAGTGCCCAAGTTAACCAAGTAGGTGACTTCTCCCTTCTTTTCAACAATAATGTGGGGTCCACTCCATTTGTCTTGGAGTGCTCATGGGGCCACAGGCTCCAAGACCACACTTTCTGCCCTGGTTGGTACTGAATCAGAACAGCCTTCTGGTCATGCCATTGATTTTGGAGCTCTTGGCTGGCCTGAAGGTTTTTACTGGCCTTTTTCATGTACTCAGCCATTCTAGATCTTAGGCCAAGTACATAGTCCACTATGCCTTGCTTAGGAGCTTTTAAAGCTTGTTCCCAACCCTCCTTTATAAGTGTTAGAGGACCTCTTACAGGGTGCCCAAATAGGAGTTCAAAGGGGCTGAAGCCCACTCCTTTCTGGGGTACCTCCCTGTAAGCAAAAAGGAGGCAAGGCAACAGGACATTCCATCTCCTTCTGAGTTTTTCAGGGAGTCCCATTATCATTCCTTTGAGAGTTTTATTAAACCTCTCTACCAGTCCATTTGTTTGTGGATGATAAGGTGTGGTGGATTTGTATGTTACACCACATTCCTTCCACATGGCCTTCAAGTATGCAGACATAAAGTTGCTACCCCTGTCTGATACCACCTCTTTTGGGAAACCCACCCTGGAAAAGATTCCCAGGAGGGCTTTTGCCACTGCAGGAGCTGTAGTGGTCCTTAGAGGAATTGCTTCAGGATATCTTGTGGCATGGTCCACTACCATCAAGATAAACCTATTGCCTGAAGCAGTAGGAGGGTCAAGGGGGCCAACTATGTCAACCCCTACCCTTTCAAAGGGAACCCCAACCACAGGCAGCGGAATAAGGGGAGCCTTTGGGGTGCCACCAGTCTTGCCACTGGCTTGACAGGTGACACAGGACTTGCAAAAATTTTTTGTGTCCTCTGACATTCTAGGCCAATGAAACAGGGGGACAAGCCTTTCCCATGTTTTAATTTGCAATAAATGTCCAGCCAAGGGAATGTCGTGGGCTAGAGTTAGGAGGAACTCTATGTATTGCAGGGGAATGACCAATCTCCTGGCTGCTCCAGGTTTAGAGTCCCTTGCCTCTGTATACTTGAGGTTGTCCTCCCAGTAAACTCTATGTGAGTCACTGACATCCCCATTTTGCTGTTTGACAGCTTGCTGTCTTAGACCCTCTAATGTGGGACAGGTTTGCTGTGCCACACTCAGCTCCTCCCTGGCAGGCCCCCCTCCACCCAAAAGCTCAGCAGTGTCCGCTTCCAGCTCCTCTGGTGATGGTTCTGCACAGGGGGGAAATTCTTCTTCCTCAGAAGTTGAATCATCTGTAGAGGGAGGGATAGTGGGTAGAGATTTACCCTTACTAACCCTAGCTTTAGGGAGCACTTGGTCCATTGTTCCAGGATCCAAGTCACCCTGTCCTTTTTGCTTTTTGGCCTGAGCCCTTGTCAAAGCAAAAATATGCCCAGGAATGCCCAGCATTGCTGCATGAGCCTCCAACTCCACTTCTGCCCAAGCTGATGTCTCTAAATCGTTCCCTAGTAGACAATCTACAGGTAAATCTGAGGCAACCACAACTTTCTTTGGACCAGTAACCCCCCCAGTTGAGATTTACAACAGCCATGGGGTGGCTAAGAGTGTTGTTATGAGCATCAGTCACTTGGTACTGGTGACCAAGTAGGTGTTGTTCAGGGTGTTCCAGTTTCTCTATTACCATGGTAACACTGGCACCTGTGTCCCTGTAGGCCTGAACCTCAACACCATTTATTAGGGGAAGTTGCTTGTACTTATCCATGTTAAGGGGACAAGCAACCAAGGTGGCCAAATCAATGGCACCTTCAGAGACTAACACAGCCTCTGTGGTCTCCCTAACAAGACCAACCCCAACTAAATTACCAAAAGTGAGCCCAGCTACTCCCTTGGATTGGCTATTAGTAGGTTTGCTCCCACCACCACTGCTATTACTAGGGGCACTAGGTGTAGCAGTAGGGGTTGCGGTAGGTGGAGGCTTGGTGCTTTTCTTTGGACAACTGGCATCAGTTGTCCAATGGCCTTTTACTTTACATAAATAGCACCATGGTTTCTTTACTTGATTAGAAGAGGATTTGGGCCCCCACCAGAGTGTTTTTGTGGGCCTGATGAAGACTCATTTTTAGATTTGTCCCCACCCTTGTCTGAAGACTTACCATCCTTATTCTTGCCATCCTTGTCACCCCCTGTATGAACTTTTCTCTTCACTCTTGTTCTGACCCATTTGTCTGCCTTCTTTCCCAATTCTTGGGGAGAGGTCAGATCTGAGTCCACTAGATATTGGTGTAACAAATCAGACACACAGTTATTCAGAATATGCTCTCTCAAGATTAGATTGTACAGGCTTTCATAGTCAGAAACTTTACTGCCATGTAACCACCCCTCCAAGGCCTTCACTGAATAGTCAACAAAGTCTACCCATTCTTGTGAGGACTCTTTTCTGGTTTCTCTGAACTTAATCCAGTATTGTTCAGTGGTTAAGCCAAATCCATCCAAGAGTGCATTCTTCAAAACTGTAACATTATTGGCATCACTTTCCTTCACAGTAAGGAGCCTATCCCTACCCTTTCCACTGAAAGATAGCCATAGGATAGCAGCCCACTGCCTTTCAGGGATCTCCTGTACAACACAGGCCCTCTCAAGTGCAACAAACCACTTGTTAATGTCATCCCCCTCCTTGTAAGGGGGAACTATCTTATGCAGATTCCTAGAATCATGCTCTTTCACAGGATTACTATCTGTTATACTGCTGCTGCCACCATGGGGTCCTAACCCCAACCTCTGTCTTTCTTTTTCTAAGTCTAAAGATTCCCTGTCTAGAGCCAGCTGTTGCCGTTTAAGCTTCAGCCTGGACTCTTCCACTCTCAATCTATTGAGATCCCTTTCTAACATTCTGTCATCAGGGTGGGTGGGTTGGGCATGCTTTGACACAGAAGAATGATGTGAATGAACAGAGGGAGACCTGTCCCTAACAGTTGGCACCCTAACAACCTGGCCTGCAGGAATGACATCCCTACTGTGATGAGAGCTCACATTAGTACCAGTTATGCTAGGTGGTCTGCTAAGGGGCAGGTTGGGAAGGATACCATCTAACACTCTCCCTAGGGGTTCCCCAGAGTCAGAGTGTGAACCATCTCCTAACTTCTCAACTGATGTGCCAGCTAAGGCCTTATCATTTTCAATGAGCATGTTAATTAACAATTCTCTAGAGGGATTCTTCCCTACCCCTAAACCTCTATCAATGCAGAGACTCCTCAACCCTTTCCAGCTAAGGTTATCATGAGCAGAGCTGACCAGATCAAGAGCTGTCCAGTTTTGCGCCAGAGCAGGGCTGGGGGATCCCTGAACCGGTGTAGACTGGCTTATGCAGAGACTGTGCCCATCAAAGCATTTCCAGAGGCTGGGGGAGGCTACTCCTCCCCAGCCCTGACACCTTTTTCCAAAGGGAGAGGGTGTCCTTTGTTCTGCCTTCCTGGGCCAATCCTGGCTGGACCCCAGGACGGCAGAAACCTGTCTGAGGGGTTGGCAGCAGCAGCTGCAGTGAAACCCCGGGAAAGGCAGTTTGGCAGTACCTGGGTCTGTGCTAGAGACTCGGGGATCATGGAATTGTCTCCCCAATGCCAGAATGGCATTGGGGTGACAATTCCATGATCTTAGACATGTTACATGGCCATGTTCGGGGTTACCATTGTGACGCTATACATAGGTAGTGACCTATGTATAGTGCACGCGTGTAAGGGTGTCCCTGCACTCACAAAGTCCGGGGAATTTGCCCTGAACGATGTGGGGGCACCTTGGCTAGTGCCAGGGAGCCCACACACTAAGTAACTTAGCACCCAACCTTTACCAGGTAAAGGTTAGACATATAGGTGACTTATAAGTTACTTAAGTGCAGTAGTAAATGGCTGTGAAATAACGTGGACGTTATTTCACTCAGGCTGCAGTGGCAGGCCTGTGTAAGAATTGTCAGAGCTCCCTATGGGTGGCAAAAGAAATGCTGCAGCCCATAGGGATCTCCTGGAACCCCAATACCCTGGGTACCTTAGTACCATATACTAGGGAATTATATGGGTGTTCCAGTGTGCCAATGTGAATTGGTGAAATTGGTCACTAGCCTGTTAGTGACAATTTGGAAAGCAGAGAGAGCATAACCACTGAGGTTCTGGTTAGCAGAGCCTCAGTGAGACAGTTAGTCATCACACAGGGAACACATACAGGGCACACTTATGAGCACTGGAGCCCTGGCTGGCAGGGTTCCAGTGACACATACACTAAAACAACATATATACAGTGAAATATGGGGGTAACATGCCAGGCAAGATGGTACTTTCCTACACACAAGTGTTGTGAAGTGTGTGGGGGCCATGCAACACCCCCTGCAACTCCAGGGACCACCACCTTCCTTGGGCAAAGTAGATGTTTAAGTATGTCTGCCTGCTCCTCCTTCTCACCACTTTATCCTTCCTCTCATCCCCATTATCTCCTTGCCTGCTGTCTGACTTCCTTCTCACTGCTTCCTCATTCCTCTCAGCCCTGTGGTCTGCTACCTACCTGTCCTTCCTTCTCACTGCTTTCTTCTTCCTCTCAGCCCTGTTTTGTGCATACCTGCTGCCTGCCTGTCCCTCCTTCTCAAAGCTTTCTCCAGGCCATTAACCGCAGCGTCTGTCTGCATGATGCCTGCCTTCCCCTCCTTCTCACAGCTTTCTCTGGGCTCTCAGCCCTGTGGTCTGTGTGCCTGCTGTCTGCCTGTCCTTCCTTCTCATCGCTTTCCGCTTCCTCTCAGCTCTGTGGTCTGAATGCCTGCGGTCTGCCTGTTCTGCCTTCTCACAACTTTCTTCTTCCTCTCTGCCAGGTGGTCTTCATACCTGCTGCCCATCCCTTCTTATAAATACTTTCTCCTTCCTCTCAGCCCCGTGGTCTGTGTGCCTGCTGCAGGCCTCTCCTTCCTTCTCACTTCTCTCATACTTCATTTAATTCATAGGTAGTACCCTTGTTTGGTGGACATTCACCTCTTTGTAGTCTTGCCGCCAATCTTTATTTAAGGATTCATTTTAGCACAGATCGCAGTATGAAGATGCTTGTGGCACATCTCATTGTCAAAATTACACCACACATGGTCACTGGAGACATCAATGGTAGTCCTTTGCACATCGGTAGTGTAGAATGTGCACTATACATTTACCTAATAAGGTAGCACTTACTAATTAGCCAGTAGAAAGTACTCCAGTTGGGTAGACATTTTGCACCAAACTGTGAACTCTTTTTGGATAAATATGCAGGTGAAGATCCATTCTGCCACGATCTTTGTTTCACAGAAATTAATCCTCAAGGGAATGCCCTTAGACTTATAAACAAAGCAGGTGGCCCGGGGTTGGGTGGCTACAGGGGGGTTGGCCGATGGGCCGCTGGGCCGTGTGTGGCATGGGATTGGGTGGTTATGGGGGGATTGGCCGAAGGGCCTGACCACAGCTCCCACCAAGTAAAAGCAAACAAATTCCTCTTTCTGACAGTGTGACCTGTCAAACAACTCCCACTGGCAGTAAGCAGAGTTTTCATATGCTTCCCTGCACGCAAAAATGAATGCAGGTAAACAGATGAAAAGACTGCTCCCACAAGCAGGGAGCTGCTATTTAAAAAAGTTCCCTCCTTGTGGGAGCAATGCTGGCACTGGCAGGACATTTGGAGCTAGCTAGGACCGCGGGGCTTTGAGTCTCCCCGTGCGGTTGTGTCACTCTCTCTCTGGTCCATCCCATTACTGGGACAGAGAGATTGTCACAGACCCTCACACTTTTTCTCCAGGTGTGTCTTTGGTCTTTTCTCTTCTTTAATTTATTTCAAACATCAAAAGTTAAAGGTTCATACTGAAAGATGATCTCACTCGTTCTAAATGACAAATTTACTTTTCTTTTTAATTTGTCCTAAAATATTTCATTCAAAATATATCATTCGTCAAAGCCTAAATCGCTCTCTCTCTCAATCTCTCAATTTCTCTCTCTCTCAGGGCTGGGCGGTTAGGGGGTTTGGCTGCAGGGACTGGCCGCAGGCCGTGCTCTGCAGTGGTTGGAATAACGTATAGTACTGAAAATTACTTTACGTTAAAAAAAATAGAAATTCACTAACAAAGCCAAAGCTTACAGGGACGCTATAGTTAGGAAATATAATTTTAAAAAACATAAAAATTCACTTAAAAAACAAAGGTTATAGAGATGTTATAGTTAGGTTCTGAATTTACTTGTACAAATCTTGGAAATCCACCAGTTATAGTTATAGTTTTAGTTATAGTTATAGTTATTTCAAGTAACTATAAGTCAAGCCCAAAGGAAACTATAACTCATGCCCTTGCCATGCACTGCTAATTACCCCAGATATACCAGCACTCATGACATATTTTGTAACATCATTGATAATATCACTGTAACATATGTTGTAAAATTATTCGTAAATAAACTGTGCATGGCGGGGGGGGGAGTTATAGCTACCATGGGGCACGAAGGATATGATCTATATATATATATATATATATATATATATATATATATATATATATATATATACATATATATATATATAAATATATATATATATATGTAAATATAAATATAGTTATATAAATATATTTATATATATGCCTATACACATACATACATATTTATATATAAACACACACACACATATATATACATATAAATATATATATATATATATATGTCACGATGTGACATGCCCAGGATATGCTCCATATATATGGAGCATATCCTGGGCATGTCACATCGTGAACAGGGTCAGTGATAGACGCAGCAGAATAGATTAATTCCATCAGCGCGTCCAATGGACTGGAAGAGTAGATTCTCCAAGGTGTTGCTGCCCTCCCTGCCTGACACTTTAAGCGCAGCCTACAGAATTCAGTAGATTTTAGTACTATGGGACCTATTCACAAAGGTAAATTTACATGTGAGTAAACCTCCGTATGCATATTTACTCTCAGTCTCTGGAGTAGATTCACTACGTTTGGCTCTTCATCAGTTCTGAGTGTAAGTTTACTGGAAGTGTAAGATTAAATTTACTTGTAGTAAATCTACATGTGTAAATGTACCTTTGTGATAAGGCGCATAGTAGAATGGGAGGTGGAGAAGGAGAGTTCTACTGGTAGGTTTGTGAATTGTATTTTGAAGTAAGTAGTGTGACTGTGGTACTACGTTGTGCACTACAAAATACATTTGTGAATCAGGCCCTGAGTTCACAGACCATAGTCCTTCTCCCAATTTGGTGGAATCTGCTGCTCTCATGTGCATGAGCACCTCCAAGGCCTTGGTGAACTACCGGGGCACCTCCCCCACCAACCACACCTTGTCCTCTCCTGCAACGTTCTGATGACCAAGGCCTGCTCTCAACTTTTCCCCTTAGGAAGTTTCACTACTGTTTCTTTTCTGCTCCCTCAGGTGCTGTTTGTAGACAACTGGCGTCTTCTGCATGGCCGCGAGACCTTCACTGGCTACCGCCGGGTTATCGGCTACTTCCTCTTTCGGGATGATCTGCTGGGAAAGGCTCGACTCCTGGGGATGAAGGTGTGAAGACTCCTGCATGCTCATGTGGAACCTAATGAGCTGCATATTCCAGATTTTAAATTAGGGTGTCTCCATCAAAAGCCCGGATCCCCCCTCGAGCCAATCACAACTCACAAAATTGCACTGTTGGAATTGAGAGACTCAACCACACAGGCCAGGTGTCTGGAGGACTCCCTATATCCTAGTAGAAGGCCATGTTTCCAGCTTTTTGCTGCTTGTGGATGCTGTTATTCTATTGCTGCCTTCAACACTCAGATTCTTTTCTCCAAGTTCTGGAAACTTCTAAACTACAGATGAAGGTGATCGGGTTGGTTCTGGTTCTGCAGGGGTCAAGAGGGAAGGAGAGAGGGCTGGTTAATAAAAATGAATAAGCAGTGGTCTTGGCTTCAGATCCTATTGGCTTTGCAAACCAATGGTAAGAAATGGGTGATCTCCATGCCCCTATCTGTTCTTGGTAAGCCCAAAATATGTCTTGCAACAGACTCCGTATAAGCTCTCTAGTAGGTGAGACATAGTGATGATAAAATAACAGGTGACATTCAGAATGTTCGATGACTGTATTTAGATTTCATGCCATACAATGTCATCAATTATGCATAATATTTTGGTGTTTATTTCACTATTTGTGGGACGACATTGCACTATGCTGGGGGTGCACATCTTGTGATTCTAGGAAAAGACGTAACTGCAGTTTTTGTTGCTTTATGAAGAATATAAAAACATGTATTCTATTTTATAACAATTTCATTGTTTGTCATCAGCATTAGTTTGAGCACGAACAACTATATATGGTGTTGTTCTCATGTATTATTAAAAGTCAACAATAAATATTTATTTAGACCACAAGTCTTTAAACAACATAAAACCCCACTTTGAGACAACTTCTACATAAATACAATCAAATTCCCCCAATAAAACATTTAAAAGGAGCATTAAAATCTTTACAATCTTCCTCATATAACCACATGGTAAAAATGACTATTCAGATGCGCCTAAAAAACCTTTTACTGCAACCAAAAACCTGCCAATGGCACATGCAACATCCAAGAGTCGCATACCCGACAAGAATGAAACTGCTTGTTCGTGATATCTACTGCCATATTTTATAAAGATTGGCTGTAAAAATGTTCTCCGTAATGGCAGGAAAGTCCAACAATCCATTAGAATGTGCAAAATATTGCATTTAGTTCCCAGGCCACATGTGCATTTGCCCACGGGGTCCAATAAAGCCAATTTTATCTCTGATGAGCAATAACCAGTGTTAATTCCCACCCTTGCCCTTAATAATTCATATTCTATCCTACGATTTGGTAAGAGGTCCAAATAAGAGAACCAATCTTCCTTTCCCCATGAATTTAGCATAAACTGGCCGGAATATTTGCCCTCTGAATAGTTTCAATCACGTCCTCTAGACCAGTGATGCTCAGAGTTCGGCCTGGGGACCACATGCGGCCCTCCGGACCTTTGCTTGCGGCCTCCTGGTCAACAGCAGCGCTGGGCTGCTGTTTACTCGACTTAGCACTATGATGAAAAAAAGATGTTAAATGAACAGTCAAGCTTTCACTCAAATGTTAATTGAAGTTAAAGAAAGAAAGTAACTAGACTGTCATGCACCTTTAACTTTGGGAACACCGTTTTTAAAGATATACTGCAGCAAAAGTGTAAAATATGATGAGGTCTTTACAAAAAAAAAAAAAAAAAAGTAGACACGTTTCACCTTAATACATTGCAATATATCAGTGCATTAAGAGACATTTTCTTTTTAAGTGATAGTTTGCAGACAAATTCAGAAACAATCATTCTTCCCCTCTTCCTGAAAAAAAAGACAATAGTGAACTAAGAAGGAAGTCCATTGTTATGCGCACTCTTTGGTTGGCCTAAGTTTCTATTATACACAAACAGCATTATAGTTTATTAAAACGAAAACCGGAAAAGGTTTTGTACTTTGATATTTTATATGAAATAATGAAGAAAAGAAGGGAAAGTGAAAAAACATTTGCCTAGAACCACACAATTTGGTGAAGTGGGGAAGCCATGATTAATCCCAGGTGTTCTGGTTTCACATTGTGCAGTTCAGACGCTAAATGTACATGATTTGCTTTCCCTACACCCACCATACTGCACTCTTCCCCCTACCCCTGCACTCTCAGGTTTGGGCGGTTAGGGGGCTTGGCTGCAGGGACTGGCGGCAGGCCGTGCTCTGCAGTGGTTGGAATAACGTATAGTATTGAAAATTACTTTGCGTTAAAAAAAATAGAAATTCCCTGACAAAGCCAAAGGTTACAGGGACGTTATAGTTAGGAACCAATGCAGCCCTACAGTGCATCAATGCGGCCCTTGGTCACATCACTAACCAAACTTCCTGGCCCTTGGGAAAATGCTTGCGAGTACCCATGCTCTAGACAAGTCCTTGCTGTATATTTTCATATCCTTCTCAGAAACTTCCAGATCATGATTCTCCAGGCCCAACTTTACCTTTATGGTCCTACAAATATCCACCAACCTCTTCCTAACGCCCTTTGTCCATTTCATTGCACTTTTCACAATCTCATGCTTGCACATAATGCGACCTCAAGCTCTTCACCTGCCTTCAGCCGACCACAAAATCTAATCAGAGTTAATACACTCCAAGATACCACTCCCGTTTCCAATCTCACAGCCTGAATCATTCTTGATGCTGGTAGGGACATTATATTTTTTAAACATATTATTAAAAGGTGTCAGCACAGAAATCAAGTTCACTGGTTCTTAATTTAATTTTGAAACAAATTTCCAGAAGGCAGCCTTCCCTATTGGTCTTCAGAGTTTAAAAAAAATGTACTTGTGAAAGTGAATAATGGAGGGCACTGAGCTGTTTTTAGTGCTGTTTTTAGTGCTGCATGAAATGCACTACCCAATCTTGTATTCCGAGTTGTGCAGAATTATGTTCCCCTTTTTTCGGTACACAAATTCCTTCTGGTATAACCTGGTTTAGAATGGAGGAATCTAAGCCAGGAAATAGCTCATGATAAAATGTGCTGAATTTTGGTGTGGTAAAACCAGTTCAACACATTATCCCTCATTCTGACATGGGAAATGTGGAATCATATGGAAATATCTCCCATACTTCCCAAAGGAATAAAAACAAATTTTGGCAACACATTTTCCCTGCATGATCTTGGCATTGGCACTGATTGTGAGTTACGTGTAATTCAATGCAGAGATTCCCAGTGGCTGGAATTGCTGTTAACAGGAGACATTGTCACATACAAATATACCTACTATAGCCTTATAGCCCCCCATAGCAGGCTATACCAGCCAATAAAGGCCTGCTCCAGTGTTGAAGGCCAGAGCTGAAGGTGAGGGCATTTAACAAGGGAGTGGGACTTTCATGCCGGTATAGCCCAGCTACGGAGGGCTATAAGGCTGTTAGAACATTCTGCCACTAGAAGACAGAATGGTGTAATAAATAAAACAAAGGCCTCAGGTAGCTCAAGAGGATTTGAATCCCCTCGGGCTCCATGAAGCCTTTGTTCACAGCTACAGCTGTAAACAAAAACATTGCAATGTTGGTCTTCCGGGCTTCTACCAGCCATTAGAAGCTCTGAGCCACTCCATTGTCTCCAATGGAGCTCCCAATATTCCAATGTTCTAATATGAGTTAAATCTCTCTGAATCAAGAATAACTGTGTGGAGTTTAAATTACTTTCGTAATTCTGCAAAAAAATCTCTATTCTGAGGGGCTCTGAGCAGATGTGCAGGAGCTTGTGTGCAGGAAGTGGGGGTGTGGGAACATCACGCCTGTTATCATTGATCCACCCCAGGGGGTAGCGGTCACCTTGACTCCTAATCAGGGCCATGTTTTCAAGCAACACACAGAAAGGCAACAAGGTTTTGCATTTTTTGAATTTAGGGCCTTATTACAACCTTGACGGAGGGGTTTACTCCATCACAAATCTGACGGATATCCCGTCCCCTGTATTATGATCCCATTATATTCTATGGAGATCGTAATACCGAAAATTGTGCTCCTTGTGAGTTACTTTCCTTGCTGTCGTTTTGTAAATTCCAGACCAACAGCTGAGCTGAGAGACAACCTGGGGAATTGGAAATCATGAGGAAATTACCTTAAGTAAATGAACCTTAAATATGTGAACATATATTTGTAATATATTGATACCTGTGGGTGTAGTGCTTTGTTATAGTTGGCTTCTTACTGTGCTAAAATGTGAAAGGTTACAAAGTATGAATACATGTTTAGCAGTTAAATAAATGTGGAAATCTACCATTTTATGACACCGTTTACTCTCAAATGCAAAATAAAGATGGGTAAGTGCAAATAAGATGATAAAAAATAAATTTTGATAAATACAGATGGAAATGTTACACAAATAAATACCATAAACCAGGAGCCCTACTTATGATGTCTCCTACAGAGTCCGGACCCATTGGGACCGACATTGACAGCCAGGATGAAAGTGAGGCAGTTATTCCTCATGCGCAACATTACTCTGGATGCCTTCGAGGCAGCTTTCATTCTTCAGACTCACCATCTGCCCTGATGGGTCTGAGCAGTGGCGGTGGAACAGTTGTCAGAGTGTGGTGAGGAGGAGGGGGTGATGCCATCAATTCTACAGCACCCAAGACATAGTGATTGTGAAAAGTCCAAACATCACACAAAAAAGCAGGTGTAGCAAATAATCCACTTCCACTCCACAGGAGAGTTGTAAGGGTGTGGTATGTAGCCGGTGGTACATTTTGGATCACACTTTCACAAATATATATCATATAATGGTGTGGTAGTGTACGGAGATTTACAGATAGCACATTGTAAGGAAATGCCTCCTTGGCATGGTTACCCCCTGTCTTTTTGCCTTTGCTGATGCCAAGTTATGATTTGAAAGTGTGCTGAGGCCTGCTAACCAGGCCCCAGCACCAGTGTTCTTTCCCTAACCTGTACCTTTGTTTCCACAATTGGCACACCCTGGCCTCCAGGTAAGTCCCTTGTAACTGGTACCCCTGGTACCAAGGGCCCTGATGCCAGGGAAGGTCTCTAAGGGCTGCAGCACGTCTTATGCCACCCTGGAGACCCCTCACTCAGCACAGACACACTGCTGCCCAGCTTGTGTGTGCTGGTGGGGAGAAAATGTCTAAGTCGGCATGGCACTCCCCTCAGGGTGCCATGCCAACCTCACACTGCCTATGGCATAGATAAGTCACCCCTCTAGCAGGCCTTACAGCCCTAAGGCAGGGTGCACTATACCATAGGTGAGGGCATAGGTGCATGAGCTCTATGCCCCTACAGTGTCTAAACAAAACCTTAGACATTGTAAGTGCAGGGTAGCCATAAGAGTATATGATCTGGGAGTCTGTCATACACGAACTCCACAGCACCATAATGGCTACACTGAAAACTGGGAAGTTTGGTATCAAACTTCTCAGCACAATAAATGCACACTGATGCCAGTGTACATTTTATTGTGAAATACACCCCAGAGGGCATCTTAGAGATGCCTCCTGAAAACATACCCGACTTCCAGTGTGGGCTGACTAGTTTTACCAGCCTGCCACACACCAGACATGTTGCTGGCCACATGGGGAGAGTGCCTTTGTCACTCTGTGGCTAGTAACAAAGCCTGTACTGGGTGGAGGTGCTTCTCACCTCCCCCTGCAGGAACTGTAACACCTGGCGGTGAGCCTCAAAGGCTCACCCCCTTTGTTACAGTGCCCCAGGGCACTCCAGCTAGTGGAGATGCCCGCTCCCTCAGGCCACTGACCCACTTTTGGCGGCAAGGCCGGAGGAGATAATGAGAAAATCAAGGAGGAGTCACTGGTCAGTCAGGACAACCCCTAAGGTGTCCTGAGCTGAGGTGACTCTGACTTTTAGAAATCCTCCATCTTGCAGATGAAGGATTCCCCCAATAGGATTAGGGATGTGCCCCCCTCCCCTCAGGGAGGAGGCACAACGAGGGTGTAGCCACCTTCAGGGCTAGTAGCCATTGGCTACTAACCCCCCAGACCTAAACACACCCCTAAATTGAGTATTTAGGGGCTCCCAGAACCTAGCAAGATAGATTCTTGCAACCGGAAGATGAAGAAGGACTGCTGACCTGAAGCCCTGCAGAGAAGACGGAGACACCAACTGCTTTGGCCCCAGCCCTACCGGCCTGTCTCCCCACTTCGAAAAAAACTGCAACAGTGACGCGTTCCACAGAGTCCAGCGACCTCTGAAGCCTCAGAGGACTACCCTGCATCTAAAAGGACCAAGAACTCCAGAGGACAGCGGCTCTGCTCCAAAGAAGAAACATCTTTGCAACAAAGAAGCAACTTTTAAAGACAACACGTTTCCCGCCGGAAGCGTGAGACTTTGCACTCTGCACCCGACGCCCCCGGCTCGACCTGCGGAGAAACAACACTACAGGGAGGACTCCCTGGCGACTGCAACCCTGTGAGTAGCCAGAGTTGACCCCCTGAGCCCCCCCAGCGACGCCTGCAGAGGGAATCCAGAGGCTCCCCCTGACCGCGACTGCCTGCTTCTAAGAACCCGACGCCTGGTAAAGACACTGCACCCGCAGCCCCCTGGACCTGAAGGATCTGACCTCCAGTGCAGAAGCGACCCCCAGGTGGCCCTCTCCCTTGCCCAGGTGGTGGCTACCCCGAGGAGCCCCCCCCCTTGCCTGCCTGCTTCGCTGAAGAGACCCCTGGGTCTCCCATTGAAACCTATTGCAAACCTGACGCCTGTTTGCACTCTGCACCCGGCCGCCCCGTGCCGCTGAGGGTGTACTTTTTGTGCTGAATTGTGTCCTCCCCGGTGCCCTACAAAACCCCCCTGGTCTGCCCCCTGAAGACACGGGTACTTACCTGCTGGAAGACTGGAACCGGGGCACCCCCTTCTCCATTGAAGCCTATGTGTTTTGGGCACAGCTTTGACCTCTGCACCTGACTGGCCCTGAGCTGCTGGTGTGGTAACTTTGGGGTTGCCCTGAACCCCCAACGGTGGGCTACCTTGGACCCAACTTTGAACCCTGTAGGTGGTTTACTTACCTGCAAAACTAACAAACAATTGCCTCCCCCAGGAGCTGTTGAAAATTGCACTGCGTCTAGTTTTAATATAGCTTATTGCCATTTTTGTGAAAACTGTACATGCTATTTTACTGATTCAAAGTTCCTAAGTTACCTAAGTGAAATACCTTTCATTTGAAGAATTACTTGTAAATCTTGAACCTATGGTTCTTAAAATAAACTAAGAAAATATATTTTTCTATACAAAAACCTATTGGCCTGGAATTGTCTTTGAGTGTGTGTTCCTCATTTATTGCCTCTATGTGTACAACAATTGCTTAACACTACCCTCTGATAAGCCTACTTCTCAACCACACTACCACAAAATAGGGCATAAGAATTATCTCTTTTTGCCACTCTCTTACCTCTAAGGGGAACCCTTGGACTCTGTGCATGCTATTTCTTACTTTGAAATAGTACATACAGAGCCAACTTCTTACACACATTTTTCATGGAAATGGCTAGTAAACTTGCACAGAACTGCAGTTTTACTGATGAAACGTCAATGTGTGAAAATCAGGTTTCAGTGAATAATTATCATTCGCACATAGCATCCTGCAGCCTTTCCTTTCACACTCCCTGTTCTGCAGCAAGATTGCCAATTTGCTCCCTTCATAAAGTCCTCTCACTTTGTAGTCAGAGAATGAAAAGTAAACACCATTCTCCATGTAGAAGAAATCAGCAGCAGCTTGACAGGGGATTGATTCCTTTGAAAGCACAGAAAAAGTGACAAGATAAAGACAAAAGGCATGTTTATTGTTAATTCACCCTCTGAACCCCAGCATGGTTATGTTTAGGGTGTTGCAGCACCCGCTCTCCCCTACTTCCAGCGCATACGGCTTTGAAGTTCTTGAGGCATCAGAAGCAGTCCCTTCCATCACTAGAACTAGTCATTACATTTCCTGTTTCTATTGTGATTGGATTGATCACTTCCACTTGTGTTAAGTTGCATTCGCTCCACTGAGAAAAAGAATAAGAAGAATCAAACTTCCTGAGTGTGGAACTCATATCTGTCTGGATTTAGAGAGAGACTACTGCTCTTTGTAGCTCTGCAGACTTCTGGGAGGACTCAATCATCTTATTCCATCCTCTACAAATAACAAGATGTTAAAGTTTTTTTGCTCATGAGTTACCATAAATCTTTACAAAATCCTTGTATTAACATTTGATACCTTAGCTTTTTTTCTAGTTTATTTACCTGCTTATTTGTGAATACCAGCTTCTAAGCATCGGATGTATCAAATCTGGAGTCACAAAAATGGTTGTAAATTGCACACTGAGGCCCTCATTACGACTTCTGCGATCTTTTTAAAAGATCACGAAGCGGCTGCAGCCAACATACCGCCAGTGCTGACGGTATGCTGGCCACCCTTTTGGGAGTTTTCCGCTGGGCCAGCGGGCAAAAACAGCATTTCCGCACGCTGGCCCTGCAGAAAACTCACCACAACATTGAAGCTGGCTCCTAATCAAGCCGGCAGCAATGTTGCGGTGCGTGTAGTGCGACAGCACCCGTCGTGCATTTCACTGCCCGTAATTCAGGCAGTAAAAAGCGTGATGTGGCTGTCCATGGGAGCCCCTGCAGTGCCCATGCCAAGTGCCTGGGCAATGCAGGGGCCCCCATGGGGCCCCCAACAACCCCTTTCCGCCAGCCTTTGCATGGCGGTGAGGCTGCCATGCAAAGGTTGTCGGCTGATGGCAACCTAGCGGTGCCGGCAGTTGGACCAAGGTGCACCACGGTCATTATATGGTGGTTGGACCGCCCTGTCTGTGGTGGTTGGACCACCATCGTGAGTGTGGCGGTCTTGAGACTGCCACACTCATAATGAGGACCTGACAATTTTGCAAATCCAATTAGATTTTTGTGAACTAACCCATTGTAGTAATAAATCAATTTACAAAATTCCTACTCGGTGTGGGTCATAGCCCGATCCCCAAATTTTAATGATGTAGGCCGCAGAATTAAATTCACTCCGATTGAATGGCATCACAATGATGGAGGAAACCATTATTATCAGTGTCAAATGCATACCTGTAAGTCTCTTCACCTATAATTGCAGGTCAAGTAAAGTCTTTCAGAAGGTAATCCCATCAAGGATGAATAGAAAATTGTAAAGAAGTGTATTGTTTTGAATTAATTCAAGCACAAAAACCTTATGGGGTGCTGTCACAATGACAGGAAGATGTCAATCAATTATGTTATATATGTATAAAAGTAAAAAAAGTCCGCTCTCTGTGACCATGATGCTTTTCAAATAAAAAGAAGTGAAGTGTGAGATTGAGTTTTTGCCAATCACATTGAGAAAGGCAGTGCTTGCTGAAACGCGTCTGTCAACGAAATTAAATGGATCTAACTTACCCGTGAGTGCTCCCAAAACTTTGCTGGCATATTATTATTGGGATTCCACCAACATGTATGGGTAGCACCCATTCGTCAGAGTTCAGCATTTTCTTTGGTGGCTTTGTTGGTATTGATATTAATTAAAATGCTGGAACCACTGCTTGCCGTGGAAATGTGATGCCTGTTTGACACAAGTTCAAGACATTACTAAATGAGGAGTTTCCAGTACTTACTCGGGGCTTCACAGACATGATGTTGACAAATTGGCAGTTACAGCAGAATGAGGGAAGAGGTATTTATTGACAATTCTGAATGAAAAGCATTCCGCTGGAAAAAAGATTATATATGGTGATTGTGCCACATATGTAAAGAAAGTATTTGAGAAGTTAATATCTTGGGACTCTGAATGAAACTATTAACGTTGCAATAATGTAGGCACTTTGAATCCAAGTCCGCTCTCTGTGACCATGATGCTTTTCAAATAAAAAGAAGTGAAGTGTGAGATCGAGTTTTTGCCAATCACATTGAGAGAGGCAGTGCTTGCTGAAACGCGTCTGTCAGCGAAATTAAATGGATCTAACTTACCTGTGAGTGCTCCCAAAACTTTGCTGGTATATATATATATATATATATAACCTAGAGGCTGTGACCACTAGGTAGTTATAGTTAGGACCCAGATTCGATAGGAAAAGTGTTCTTTGACTTGCCTATATCTTTGGCACAGTTTGACAAATATTCATTACATTTTCTCAAAAAAGTGTTAAGGTGATTCTTGTTATGCATGGATAGTTTCCGGGTGATCTGTCAAGTGGGGGCCGAGAAAAAAGGGGCTGAAAAAGGGGGTGTTTGCCATGTTAATTTTCTTAGGGTTTTTTAGACACAACTACACGACGAACCGATGAACGGAATTACACCAAATTTGGCAGAAAGCTAGCTGTCGGTACACAGATGACGCTTTTGGTTATTTGGAGTAAATCTTTTCAGTAGAGTTTGAGAAATTTAGGGAAATGCAAATTTGTATATCTTTGGCTGGGAGGAATTTGCACATAAAGACAAGCTCGTGCAGGGAAATTCACAGCTCTGATTTGCTGCCGACTCTTCAAACCAGGAAGTGTTGGCAGCCATCTTAGGATTTGGCTTGACCCAAGTCACAGTAAAAAAGTAAAAATAAAATAAAAGGGGCCAGGGTAGGAACATTTTTTTACAAAAAACAAGCACAGGCTACTGTGCATTTTTTTTCTATAGGCTCTTGGATGGGCCAGGTCCTGGGAGCAATAAAAATTTAGTGTGGGGGGCTGGGAGGCCCCCCACAGCTCCAAGAACCACCACCTCCCTAGAGCTTTTCTTTTTTTTATATGCAGGGAGCCCATGGCCCCTGCGCTGCCCTGGGGACCGCCACCTCCCCAGGGCTTTCAATTTAATATATATTGGGGAGCCTGTGATCCACCACGCGCTGGGGACCACCACCCCCAGGGCAAAGTGGAAAAAAATGAAAGGGGGTCCCTATGGGAACCCCACGCCCTAGCCTCCTTGGGGCTATGTAAATGTTGGAGGGGGACGTGTGGCCCCCCTTGTGGAGCCACTGAGGGCCATGGGGACCGCAACTCACCATGGCCTGCTCCTGCTATGTCCCGGGAGTGCCCACCCCAGGACATAGCTGTTTGCTGTGGCTTGACTGCAGATGCAGCCAAGCCACAGCAAACACTTTGGGTGTTGGCAGTTGGACCTTTAAAGCAGGTCCCACTGTCAAAATTCACCTCTGACTTCTGCACGTGTGCAGGGGACAGAGATTAAATGAGTCAACAAGCACGGAGCTGCTGTCAAAGCAGCTTCCGTGCTTGCTGAAGCAATGGCACTGCAGTGTCAGGTAGCCCATAAGGGCTTTTTAATAAAAAATGTTTAAAAAATGTAAAAAGTAGGGGCAGCGGGGGAGCCCTTCAGGTCTCCCTCACTGTCCCACATAGCCTGTAAAGGACGTTTTATTTTAAAAAAATAAGAAAAATAAATAAATAATTAAAAATTTATATACTGACCGCGGGGAGCCCTTAAGGCTTTCTCTGTGGTGCCAGATAGCCTGTAAGGGGCTTTTAAATATTTGTAAAAAAAATTTTTACAAAAATAATATGAAAGCCTATTAAGGGCAAGAAAAAAAAATCTCCATTGCTCAGTGTGAACGTCTCAAACCTTCACACTGAGCTACGGGGGTACGAGTCCAGCCGGCCTCATTTCAATTATTTATTTATTTTTTAGTAAAAACGATTATTATATTTTTTTAAACACAAATACATTTTTTTTTTTAATTGGAGACAAATACCTCTTTCTAACAACATCAGACATCAAAGCCTTAGAAAGTCTATCTCCCTCCCTCTCACTTTCTCTCTCACTCTCCCTATCAATCAATTCTCCCACTGACACACCCACTCAAACACTTACGCACCTACTCACAGACCCACTCAGACCCTTCTGCACTCACTCACAGCCCCAGTCAGACCCTCATGCACCCACTCAGACCCACTCAGATAGTTATGCACTCACTCACACACCCACTCACACCATCACACACCCACTGATACCCTGATGCACCCACTCACAGACCCGCGCACATACTGACCCATCCACTAAAACACTAATGTAAGCACTCCCACACCGAGACAGACACTCTGACAGCCCCTCTTACCACCAGATACAGCTGTGTCACACCCACAGAGGCCACAGCTAACATCTGCTGTGCATGTGCAAAGGGCCAAGCACAACTTCGGGTTGAGTGATTAGGGGGGGTTTAGGCCCAGGCACTGGCTGCTGGCCAGTCCTTGCGGGCAACCTCTACTGCACATGGTAGAAGGCCGTGCATGGTGCAAGGTTGGGTGCTTATACAGGGTTGGCCTCAGGCACAGTGGCCAACCGCTGCCGGCCATGTGCAGTGGTGGTTGGATTGACATATATAATTAAAATTACTACACATTAAAACAAATAAACATAGAAATTAACTGAAAAAAAACAAAGTTTACAGGGTCATTATAGTTAGGAAATACAATTTAAAAAAACCTTAGAAATTCACTGAAAAAACCAAAGCTTTCAGGGACATTATAGTTAGGTTCTGAATTTTTCTCGTACAAGACTACAAGACTATATAAATTCAGCAATTTAGATACCTGAGCTAACTATAACTTGCGCTCCCATAAGGGACTGCTTATGACCCCACATATTTTATGTATATATATATATCTATATGTATATATACCCACACACACCTATATGTATCCAAGAAAGAAGTGACTCAAACAGATGATCTCCCCAAAGAACAAAAATATATTTCTACTACAACGTTTCAGCCTCTGCCTTCCTCAGTTAGTACAATATGGTTTGCCGAATGTCATCAACATAAACAAGGGGCTCACACCTAGCTCTGTATAGTCGACATAGACAAAGGACTAAGTTCATGAATAACTATGTTAACACTGTTCCGTGGGCTCCATCTTGGAACGTTTTTATAACCATACATTGTATACCAGATCTCAACAACATGAATGTTGGAATATCTTACATGATTAGTAATGTAACCCGTTCTTGAATATGAACACTTGTAACTATAGATACATCCTAATACAACATTGCAAGGCATAAGTTTATACTAGTACAAGTTGAGGCAATTTTCACTGCTCTGCACAATTATTCTGCCTGCAAATTTAAGATATATCAAAAAACTACTTACACATTGCTACACTTAAAATTAAACAAACTAAATATATAAGGCACGGATATGTAAGTGATGTCGATACCCTTAACTGTATTGAAGTTGCCTTTTACATGTGCCTAATCTCCATCAACATCAGCCAGATCAATGAAAATATAGCCTAATTGGGCATTCACTACTAGAATGAACGGTGTCACAATTCATGCATTCCAGAGTGCACCAATTGCAATCATTCCTTGTCAGAGTAAGCAAGCTGGTAAAAGTGAGTGCTTGCCCCCACACCTCGTGCAAAACCTGTGAAAGTACAAAAATGTATAATGAAAAGAAGTTAACAATACAGCCAAAAATAAAACAAGATAAACTACAGATCCAAAAGAGGCATAGATTAAAGACTCATCTAACCATATAAATGACTAGCCATTTCTTCATTGCAGTTCAACCCATAAGGGGCTAGAGTATCAAATTCCAGTTTCCTTAAGCTCTTCACTCTATTACCTCCTCGTGTGTTAACTGGTATTCTGTCAATCACAAGGATGCTGAGAATTACTATGCACTATAGCCCTCAGATGTTCAAGCACTCTCTTCTTCGCTTTGTGAATGGTGCCATCCATGTACAATTGCTTGCATGTACATATCAAGCAGTACACACAATAATCAGTATTACAAGACATAGATTTTCTGGTGGTAAACAATATTTTCCTGTTAGAAATACAGAATGTAGTTACATCAATGCTATTCCTGCACGCTTTGCAATTTCTACAACAGGCAAAACCCTGCCGTGTTACCATAGAGGGTCTCACTGATGACAGCATTCCAACTCAGAGTGTCTCTTAAAGATGGGATTCTTCTGAAAGCTATTTGTGGACTATCTTTGAGATGCTTACTCAATACCTCATTGGTTTGAGGGGTGTGCTAATGTTTACAAAGTATATTTCTCATTTTACTGGCTTGTGCTGAAAATATGGTAATGAATCTAACACCCTCCTCTGCATTGTCCTTAATTTCTCTCTCACTTCAAAGCAGATTATGTTGAGATATAGTTTTAACCCTCTTTACTGACTTATTGATGGTACAAAATGAATATTCCCCTCTCTATAAATTTTGTTATCATGACCCGTTGTTCATCTCTAAAGGCCTCTAATGTGCTACAGTTTCTTTTAGCTCTCAGAAGCTCACAATATGGGATACTTTGCATTAAGCTGGCTGGGTGGGCAGTTTTAGCAGATAATACACTGTTGCCCGCTGTCGGTTTTCTAAACAGTTTTGTCTCTAATTTCTTTCTTGCTACTTTGACTTCTACATCAAGACATTCAACCATATTCTTCTTCATCTGCCCAGTGAAATGCAAATTCAACTGATTATCCTTTGCTTTGGTCACAAACCCAGTCACAGATCTCATGTCCCCTTTCCATAGGAAGAAGATAGAAGATACCATCTATGTATCTGACCCACAATATCACATGTTCAGTGTACTGAGCACCTCGCCGCACACTGATAATTACCTACATATTACAGCACTCATGACATCTTTGATTACAACATTGATAATATCAATGTACTATTTGCAGTAAAATATTTTATGAAAAAACTGTGCATGGCGGGGATGTGAGTTATAGTTATCTTAGGCTACGAGTTATAGTTACTTGAGGTAACTCTAACTATAACTTGCAAATTTCTAAGGTTTTGTATGTTTAAAATGTGAGCCTAACTATAACGTCCCTGTAACCTTTGTTTTTATGTGAATTTCTATGGTTGTTGCAATTCTATTTACTAACTATAATGTCCCTGTAACCTTTGGTTTTTCACTGAATATATATATATATATATATATATATATATATATATATATATATATATATATATATATATTCTACTAGGTAGTTATAGTCAGGACCATGTTTCTAAAGAAAAAGGGTTTTTGACTTGCCTCTGTTATTTAGCACCGTTTGACGAATCTTCACTAAATTTTCCAAAAAAATTGCCCCAGTGATTCTTGTTGAGCATGAAAAGTTTTGGGGTGATTCGTCAAGCAGGGGCCAAGAAAAATGGAGGGTCAAAAAAGTTGCATTTCCCATGTTAATTACCACAGGACTTTTAGACACGACTAAAGCCCGAACCACTGGACGGAATTACACCAAATTTGGCAGAAAGCTGGCTTTTCGTATGCAGATTAGGCTTTTGCTTATTTAATGTAAATCCGTTCAGTAGTTTTTTAGATATTAAAGGGAAAATAAATTTGTATATCTATGGCCGTGGATCTATTGCTAGTATTTTGCGAAAAGTAAGAGCTTTTGCAGGGAAATTCACAGCTCTTATTTGCTGCCAACACTTCAACCTGGAAGTGTTGGCAGCCATCTCTGGACTCAGCTTGAGCTGAGTCCCTTAACAAAAAGTGTAAAAAAAGAAAGGGGGCCAGGGTTGAGTCACCCTGACCCATTAGCTGTGGTGTTGGGGTCCCAGAAGGACCCCGTCAGGCCAACAAATCATTAAAAAAACATTTTTTGCTGCAAATACAAGGAATTTGTGAGTTTGTGGCAAAAAAATTAAAAAACAAGCGTGGACTCCTGTGCTTGTTTTTTTCAAGCCCTTGGGTCGTGCCCTCTCCATGCACTGCTAATTACCTCTGTTATTACAGCAGTTCTGACAACTTCTATAACATCCTTAAAAGTATAAATGAAACAATAGCAGTCAAATTTTTTAAGAAAAAGCTGTGCATGGTGAGGGAGCAAGTTAGAGTGACCTTAGGGCGCAAGTTGTAGTTAGTTGAAAGAGCTCTAACTACAACTGTGTAATGTGCTCTGCTGCGACAACCAGACAGTCAATAACAAAGTGCGCATGTCCGGTTGGACTGGTGACTTTCCCTGGCCAGGTGCACGTGCGCACTCTGGAGGATTCTTATCCGCACAGTTAGAGAGCCCAGGGGATCAAAGCCATAGTCCCCTGGTCTCCTGAGTGGTGAGGTGGGCTGCCCAGGCCAGTCTTGAGCTGCTCTCCTGCTGTGTTGACAGCAAGGGAGTAGCGTCGGGATTGGCTCAAAGGCTCGCGTTTCTATACCAGCAATGAAAGCCAGGTTCCTTCGCATGAAGATATTCTTCACAATGTCCGTCCCAGGGAGACCGGGCGCCTCACCTGACACACACCCGGGCTGCGCCTCAGCAGTATGGGGAAGGTGGTGCCCTGCCTCAGCCTGCTCTGGGCTTCCGAGTAAGTAAAGAGTCTTCGCCGTGGCTGCTAAGAACTCTTGACTGTAAATGGAGGGGGTGATGGAATCAGTATGATAGCTTAGTGGGTCAATGTATGTGCAGCTAAGGTCTATCGCAGTTTGGAATCAGGGAAGGATGCATGCAACTAAATGTTTTGTTTTATTTTTTCGGGGGCTCTAAACCCAGCACCCCAGAATGCTAATAAATCCTGTGATTGCAGAGCTCTCCTGTTGCCCAGTTCCCTGCACTCATTAGGGATCCAAACTATTTTTTTTGCATTCTGTCATTTGTTCTTCTGAGTTGCAATGACAACAAAGACTTCAAACACCCGAATGCAAAGAAAACAAAATCTACTCTCGGTCACGCAGTCACATATGGAACTGGGGAACACGTGGATTATTTTATATTTGACCTTTCCCACTAATTGACATGCATGAAGCACTACTCAACAGATAAGATAGCTCGGGAGACTAATGTACTTGCTGCATACAAATTGTGCTCAGGCGCTCTTGGATACCATGGATGTTGGACCGCTGTTCTAGGAACAGCGCATTTAGGGCCAGATGTAGGTAGGAAAAAAATAGCGAGTCGGAAATTGCAATTCAATACGAATCGCAATTTCCGACTCGCAAAATGGGATCCAAGAAAAAAGTGCGACACCAATTTGCGACTCGCAAATGATGTCGCACTGCATTTTGCGAGTTCGCTTCTAGGGAGCTCGCAATTTGTGAGTAGGGTGTTGCAAATTGCGACTGGCCCGCCAAATTGCCTGCAGGTGCAGCACAACAGTTTGGAAATTCGCTTCCTGGCTCTTAGTGATGACATCAGAACCAGGAAGTCATCAAATACACCTGGGAGGAGGGAGGACCACACCCTTTCCAAACTGCTGTGCAACACCCAGGAGAGAGGACCTGCTGCTACAATGGAGGAAACAGGCAGTGCTGGGAGAAGAAGAAAACTGAAGTAATCTGACAAAGAACTGGAGGTACTCACAGAGGAATGCTGCCAGCACCACAACCAACTGTTTGGGAAGGCAGCCCTGAGTGTCCCAGGCACAGAAAAAAAGAAGATTTGGCAGCAAATCCAGGACCGGATTAAAGCCATAGGGGTGAGCCACCGCACCCTGGAGGAAATCAAGAAAAGGTGGTATGACCAGCACTCCAGGACAAAGGAGAGGGTAGCAGAGCGGCTCAGAGAAATGAGGGGCACCGGAGGAGGCCCATCCACCGTCCCACCACCGCAGCCACGGAAGCAATGGTGGAGCAGACCCTGGAGCCTGAGGCCG
Source organism: Pleurodeles waltl (assembly GCF_031143425.1). Lineage (NCBI taxonomy): Eukaryota > Metazoa > Chordata > Amphibia > Caudata > Salamandridae > Pleurodeles > Pleurodeles waltl. Next base: position 1,075,219,381 of record NC_090449.1, on the reverse strand, counting down.
TACGTGGAATGGGAGAAGTGGACAGTTCTGCGCCAGGGACATCCAAAAGTGAGTACCATGAGATATGCATTCACACATACAAATGCAGTATCCACACTCTCCCAGTACACAGCAGCAGGCACAACCAGACTAACTCCATTCCAGTCTAGCAACCACAAGAATAGTGCATTATGGGCAATGTAGTACAGTAGTCAACAGATAGGCAAATGTTTATTATGAGGCATAAAACAGATGTGAGAGACTGACAGTGTATTCCCTATGTCCCACAGGTCTCCCACAAGACACCCCCAGCAGCAACAACAGGCAGGGAGGAGACAACGGGCCAGAGACAGTGCAGGAGGCTGCAGCAGAAATTCCTGGGCCCAGCAGGACACCACCAGAGTCCTCTCAGGAACAAGAGCTGGAAATGGGGGAAGCTCACATGACCCCTGGCCCCAGCCCCGCAGCAAGTCGTCCAGAGCCAGCAGCACGACAAAGGCGCAGACACAGACGCCGAGTTCTGGTGGTGCCCCAGGAGATAGGGGAGGCAGCAATTTCAGGAACAGAGGCATCCCTCCTTAACAGTCAGCGCCTGCAAGAAATTGCGGTCAATATCAAGTACATTGAACAGAATGGAGAGCAACATGACCACTGGCCTGGCTGAAGTGAACACGCAGTTCACTAGACTGAATGAAAATGTGGGAGATCTCACCCAGGCCATCCACTAACTTGTGATGGAACTGGTGGCAGACAGACAGAGCGCAAGGCGCAGGGAGCGCACACAGTGGCACGCTTCGACCGCATGGCAGCTTCAATTGGGCGTCTTGCAACAAACACTACTGGCCTGTCTGGACGGACAGTGGGTTTACAGGTGGAACTTGGCCACTTTGCGGGGGATGTGGCACGTGGACTTGGCCGCATCAGCCACGCAGTGGACTTGATGGAAGCTAGGCAGGTGGCAAGGGGCACAGGTGAGACCCCTCAGGACAGTGAGGAGGGGTCCACAATAAGTAGTGTGTCTGCAAGTGACTCCCGTGTGCTAAGGAGTGCAAGTGCACGGCAGGGGTAAGCTGGCCCACCTGGGATGAGCCATGCTGGGCGCACAAGGAGGAGGGTGTAAGCCATCAGACAGCATGAGTCATGAGGCACATGATGTCGATGTGTCCTCATTACATTTGGACATGTACAGACCTTAACGGACAGCACTTTTCTTTCATCATTTAGTTTACAAATAAAAATGTTTTGTTAGTTCCACTACACAACTGGGCTCTGTTTGTCTGACATTAGTGAGTGTGGTGACAGTTGCCACGTACCTGCTAAAGTATTGGGTTGCAATGTGGTCCCGTCTCTGTCTGCCTTGACTTGCAATGCTTCTATTCCCAGGCTGTCAGTGTGGTAGCTCTTGCTCCTCATCCTCCGAATCTGCGTCTTCAGGGGTGAGATGTAGCCCACGTCTGGTGGCAATGTTGTGTAGGATTGCACATGCGCCAACAATCTTGAATGCTGTTACTGGGGCATACTGGAGCGCACCTCCACTTTTGTGGAGGCATCTGAATCTTGACTTTAACAGTCCAAAGGTCCTCTCGATGGCAGTTCTGGTCCACCGATGGGCACTGTTATATCGCCTCTCGTTCTCATTGCCAGGTGTTAGATACGGGGTAAGTATCCATGGTCTTAGAGCATATGCAATGTCACTTGTTTGGCAAAAATAAGCAATGTTAGCAGGGCATGGATGGTTTCTACAGTGACTTGTATGTATGGCTTCAGGGTGTATTCACCAATACCTAATAGATATCCGTCTCCAAACTCTCCACATTCTAGGCGTTGGTGTATTCCACTGTGCCTGAATATGTATGAGTCATGTGTACTCCCTGGAAATTTGGCTACAATGTCAGTAATGTCATTATGGGCATCGCATACCACCTGGATGTTTAGTGAGTGGGTACATTTCCTATTGCGGAACACATATTGCAGATTTGCAGGAGGGCAGATTTGTATATGTGTCCCGTCCACACATCCTATTACATGTGGGAAGTTGCCAATTCTGTAGAAGTCCAACTTGGTGCTGTTAATTTCTGCCTCATTCCTGGGAAGGTAGATGTATCTGGACATGTGTGTGAGTATGGCATCTAGGAAAGATCTGAAGAATCGTGAGAGTGCACTTTGGGATACCCCACCTGCCACAGCAATCACCCCCTGATAGCTACCCGAGGCCAAGAGGTGCAGTGAGCATAGCACTTGCACATGTGTGGGGATGGCGCTGCCGCGCATTGTCTGTTGCTGAAGCTGCGGATTGAGTAGTTCAATTAATTCTAATATTGCTGCACTGCTCAGTCTATATTTGTCATAAATCTCCTCCTCAGTTTGTTGGAAAAGTGTCTGCCTTGTTTGGTATATCCTCTCCTGTCTCTGGCTCCTCCTCCTCCTCTGCTGGGCGGCCTGGGCTCTCCTCCTCCATGCTATCATATACAGTTCAGCCATTTTGAATCCCCCAGATGCCTTCTGGGTCTCCTTTTATACTTTGGTTCTGGTTACCACCTTGCTCTGACTTCGTGGTAATTTGGGTGTGCAAATTGGGCTTTTTGCAACTAGTCGCAATTTGCGAGTGGCTTTGTCATATGGTTTGCGACTCGCAAATTGCGACTTCCTCTTTGCGGGTCTCACAATGAGGTCGCTATTTTTGCGAGTCGTTAATGGCTCGCATCGGAATTTGCACTACAGAAATGGGATTTTTGCATCCCATTTAGGATTTTGCGAGGTCGCAAATTGCGAATCGGGCCATTTGCGACTCGCAAAACTTTGCTACATCTGGCCCTAAGTTTGCCCAGCAACACCACGTATTGCATCTTTTGATAGTTGGTATTTTTTTTTGCACGAGTAACTAGAGGCCACAAGTCCAAAATGTGACAGGGGGACGCATCCTTCTGTCATAAAATAACAGTAAGTACAGGAGACACCACAAACCCATACGCATTTTGTGAAGTGTGTAAACAAGGTGTGAGAGTGTAAGCATATCCACGATTTTCAGTGTGACGTGTATCTCTGCACACATTCTTTTCTTATTTCTAAGTACATTCACTGTTTACTTATGTATTTTTCTGCCAGTATCTCCCAGAATAGTATCTTTATAATAGTGAGCTGCTCTATCCAGCCAGGAGTTTTTTTCTGGGGTCTCCCACATTCACCTCTGGGGTGTCACTCATTGCTAGCAAACCTCAGGGAGTTTCCAATCTGGAAAGCAGTGTGACAATGTTTATTATGGCTCACTAAGAGATGTCAAATGAAGAATATGTGAACAAGTACCTATAGTATTAAAAACTAAGCTCCAGTCATGGCTCCCCTACTTAATACTTGTCATTCTAGGCAAACAATTTCTTCCCGATTCAGATCAAAGCTAGGCCCAGTTACAAACCGAATATGTGCTACTATTAAATACTATGGGCCTGATTACAACCTTGGAGGATGGGATACTCCATCACAAACGTGACTGATACCCCGTACGCCAAATTACAAGTTCCATTATATCCTATGGTTTTTGCAAAGTGTCAGGCAGAATATCCGTGACATTTGTTGCGGAGTATCCCATCCACCAAGGTCGTAATCAGGCCCTATACATTTCATATTCCATCATAATTGTTGCCTCCCTACTTCATCTAACTTTACAGCGGGATGTTCCCAGAGTGTGCTACAGGCAGAGCTGGACATTGGGTGCACTGCAAATGCCCCTGATGTAGCGCATAACAAAAGGTGATCCGCAGAATTGGAGTGGTTTTTGGAGACAGACGATTTGGCGTTCGCACCACAGATAGACCTTATGGCCCTCATTACGACTTTGGCGGTCTTCCATGAAGACCGCCAAAGCCACGAGCAGCAGAAGACCGCCAGTGCTGGCGGTCTTCCGCCCACCATATCATGGGTACTGCTGGATTTCCGCCAGACTTTGGGCAGAAATCCAGCAGTAGTCGTGCCTTATTATGGGCCATAATACAGCCTGGCGGTGTCCTGGCAGTGGAAGTGCCCTTTCTTTTCCCTGCCAGAGGACCTTCTCCCCAGAACAGGTAAACTAATCGTCTGACAGGCGAGGGGGATGGGAGGATGGGGGGTGTTGTATGTGCGTGTATGAATGTGTGGTGTCTGAGTGTGTGCATGAATGTGTGAATGCGTGGTTGTATGCATGTCTGAATGTTGAAATGAGTGCGTGCCCGAATGTAAGTGTGTATGCATGTGAGTATGCGTGTTTGGATGGGTGTGAGTATGCATGATTGAATGTGTGCATGAATGCTGTTGTGAATGCGTGTGAGTGAATGCATGTATGTAAGTGTAGGTGAATGGTGAACGAGTGGTGAGTGTGGGTGTCTGTGTGCATGTATGTAGGGAAAGGGTGTGGGGTGATGTGGCTGAAGGGGGGTGGGGTGCTGTGGCTGAAGAGGGGTGGAGGGAGGGTGGTGCTGTGACTGAAGGGGGAGGGTGGGCCTAGTGCTTGCTGGGGGGGTGCGGGAGACATCTACCGGTGACAGGGAAGAAATTCTCTGTCACCGGTAGCCTTTCCGCCATGGTTTTCGCGGCGGAAAGCAATGGCGGAAAGCCAGCTCCTAATACTGCAGGTAGTCTTCTGTGGACTGCCGGGTCAGAGACGATTATCTCCAGCCCGGCTGCTCCGACCGCCATGGCGGTATGAGTGGAGATGTGGCAGTCTGCACCGCTAGTCTGTTGATGGTGGAACTGCAACATTTACTCTGGCGGTCAAAAAAGCCTATTTAGACCTTTTCTTTATCTACATTTTACTGGCAGTCACCTCACTCCTGTGTTGCACCGCCTGAACACCTATTGGGTTCCAGCAGGATTCTTCATTGGTTGTTCCCTAAGCTTCCTGCCACATGCACAGCTTTGGCACATCATTCTAGTGGCCAGTGATTTCTCTTACAATTGTCTAGGCATTTGTCTTTCTCCATAGATATCAAGCGCTCTGAGGTTGTTTACAGTGCCATACAGGCACTACAATAAATTGTAAATAAATGTGCATGGACAGGCTGGTCATTTAAAAATATAATAAGCTCTAAGCAAAGCTAATCTTTCTGAAATTACAGTGACATACAGTGCAGAAACACGCATATACACAATTTTACAATTTTTTGGTTATACTGAATAAGCAGCTACCTATGTCATTGCCATATGAAACCTTTTTCTTGATGTCATAACTATAACTTTACAATTGCTTTATTAACCCTTTTGCTTTCTCAATTTTCCTTGCAAATGCACTATTTGACCACCCTTTTTAATAATCTTCCTGGGGGGAGAACCAACCCCCTTTCCCAAACCCTACTTATGACAGCCGGACTCGATCGCTAAGCTCAAACACCACAGGGCACTCGTCCTGAACTTTTATGTCCCACCACTTTCAAATGTCACCAGCCACCACTGTCTTATAGACAATGTTTGTATGAAGGTAAAGTTTACAAACAAAATAGCCACTGAATTCACCAGTTGCAGTTTAGTGAGCTAACTATAACTTGCGCCTTTGCCATGCATTGCTTATGACCTCACATATTACATCACGCAAGACATGTTCCATGACATTAGTGATCACATCACTAATGACACCACAATGAGATAATTGATGATAACCCTGTGCATGGTGAGGGTGTCAGTTATAGTTACTTCAGCTCCCCCCCCCACCCACAAAGACTGCGTGGCAGGGTATCCCTATCCTACCATCGTAAACAGGGCAGGGAACACAACCCTGTGTCTCGTAATGGCTGCCGAAACAGTTTTTTTCATGTCACAGCCAGGCAATCAGAACGCAGTCTCACAAGAGCCCACATTCCCACAAGAATGAAGTGGTCAAATGGGCAAAAAAGCTCCCTCGACCAATCAGAAAATTGAGGGATTGAGGGACTCTCATGAGAGTATTCAGAAATACAAAGGTTTTCAACCATCATTTTTTAATGAATTTACACCAAATCACAAATAAATGCTTTCTGGTTTAAGATCAAACTTTCTGCCAAATTTGATGTAATCCCATTTTGCCATTTTCACAGTATTGCTGTTCAAAGTTCCTCTATAAAATTGCATGGGGAAATCATTTGTTTTTCTGAGAACTTTGGCATAGTTTGGTGAATCTGCATGAAACGTTGCAAGAAATAAAGTTCATCCACCTCCACTCCTTAATGCAAAGGCTTAGGGTGATCCATCAAGTGGGGCTGACAAAAAGGGAGGTTTTCAAAACCTTTTCCCCATGCAATTTGAATAGGGAATTTTAGACAGTGACACACAAAAAACAGCGGGACAGAATTCCACTAAATTTAATGACAGCTGTTCAGCTGTTGTTGAGAAATTAAGGTTCAAAAATAGAGTTGACAGTTGACCCTGCAAAAGTTCGGCAGGAGTCCTGAAGGTCTACATATTAACAAAATAGAGCAAACTGATTGGTCACAAAGATTTTTTCTCCCATCAGCCATCTCTGAATCACGGGATCCAGTGGTTCTGCAGCTATGAGGAATCTGACTTGAAGAAAAATGTTGCGGCTGCCACTGCTGGACACGAGGATTAGAGTGGAGTAGAGTGTCCTAAAGTGGGCTGCCATAGAGTAAAGTGTTGCATAGGGGAGTGTTGTACTATCATATAATGTAATGCATAGAGTTGAAAAGAGTCTTGCACAGTAGAGTGGCGAGAGTGGATTAGAGTGTGGTAGAGTGGAGTGACATAGGGTGCTGTACAGTTAAGTGGCATTGAGTAGAGTGGAGAGGTGTGACATTAGCATAGGGTATCAGACAGTGGAGTGGCATAGAGTGGCAGAGAGAGGAGAAAAGCAGTGTGGAGTGACATAAAAGGAGCTTAGTAGACCATCATCGAGTGGGGTAGAGTGGAGTAGAATGGCATAGAGTGGAGCAAATAGTTGTAGGGTGGCATTGAGTAGAGAAGAAAATCAGACAGTCGAGGAGTGTAGAGTGTTGTAAAGTGGAGTAGAGTGTCCTAGAGCTGAGTAGAGTGGAGGGGTATAGAGTGGAGTGGTGTATGGTAGAGTGGCATAGAGTTTTGTGGCGTAGAGTGGTGTGCCACAGAGTGGCATGGCATACAGTGGAGTGGAACAGAGTGCAGTACCGTGTTGTAGACTGGAGTGACATAGAGTGGAGTGGCATGTCATAGAGTACGGAGTACGGCACAGTGGTACATCATAGAGTTGCATGTTGTAGTGTCTTAGAGTGGAGTGTGTAGAGTGGAGAGGCATGGAGAGGCATGTTATAGAGTGGAGTGGAGTGTCATAGAGTGGAGTGGAGGAAGTGGTGTAGAGTGGAGGGGCACATAGTGGAGTACAGTGTTGTAGAGTGGAGCACCGTAGAGTGGATTGGTGTGTCATAGAGTAGAACTGAGTGGCTAAGAGTAGAGTGGCATGACACAGAGTCCCGCGGTGTGTCTTAGAGTGGAGGGGCATACAGTAGAGTGGCATTGAGTTAAGTGACATGTTGCAGAGTGGAGTAGCATATCATGAGTGGAGTGGTGTGTCATACAGCAGAGTCGCATGAAATGTAGTAGAATGGAGTGGAGTGCTGTAGATTGGAGTGAAGTGCAATAGAGTGGAGTGACTTGTAGAGTGGCGTGGCATGTCATAGAATGGAGTGGTATCTAATACAGTGCAAGGGATGTCATAAAGTGAAGTGGCGTGTCGTAGAGTACAGTAGAGTTGCATGTCCAAGAGCGGCATGTCATAAAGTGTCGTAGAGTGAAGGAGTGTAGAGTGGAGTGGCGTAAGTGGAGTAGCATCTTGTAGAGTGAAAAGGTGTGTCATAGCATGGAGTGGCGTGTTGTTAGAGTGGAGTGGTGTGGAGTGTAAAAGAGTGGAGTAGCGCGTCTATAGTTGAGTGGCATGTCATGGAGTGGAGCAGAGTTGCGTGTATCAAACTGGGGAACATACAATGGAGTGGCATAGAGTGGAGTGGCATGTTGTAGAGTGGAATGGCCTGTCGTAAAGTGAAGTGGCATTTCGTAGAGTGGAGCGGCATATTGAAGAGTGGAGTGGTGTGCCATATAGTGGAGTGGCATGGAGTGTCATAGAGTGGAATGATGTGTCGCACAGTGGAAGGACATGTTGCAGAGTGGAGGGCCATGTTGTACAATAATGTGGAGTAGCATAAAGTGGAGTGTCATAAAGTGGCATAGAGTGGAGAGGTGTGTTGTAGAGTTGAGTGGCGCTGAGTGGAGCAACAAACCATAGAGTTTAGGGGAGTGGCGTGCCAAAGAGTGCCATCATGTAAAGTGTCTTGGAGTTGGCTGTTGTGGGTATACTAGCACATTCAAGAGCTTGATTACAGTAAGATGCTGTTGCTTGCAACATTCAGACTTATTTGGGTATATTCATTACAACCTTGAATATTAAGGGGATCATTCTGACCCTGGCGGCCGGTGACCGCCAGGGTCACCGACCACAGGAGCACCGCCAACAGGTTGGCGGTGCTCCCAAGGGCATTCTGACCGCGGCGGTTCAGCCGCGGCCAGAAAGGGTAAACCGCCGGTCTCCCGCCGGTTTACCACTGCCCTACAGAATCCTCCATGGCGGCGGAGCGCGCTCCGCCGCCATGGGGATTCTGACACCCCCTACCGCCATCCTGTTCCTGGCGGGTCTCCCGCCAGGAACAGGATGGCGGTAGGGGGTGCGGTAGGGGGATGGCGGTAGGGGGTGCCGCGGGGCCCAGTGCCCATAGGCATGGGCACTGCAGGGGCCCCCGTAAGAGGGCCCCACAAAGTATTTCAGTATCTGCCATGCAGACACTGAAATACACGACGGGTGCCACTGCACCCGTCGCACCCCTGCAACTCCGCCGTCTCCATTCGGAGCCGGCATCCTCGTTGCAGGGGCATTTCCGCTGGGCCGGCGGGCGCTCTTTTGGAGAGCGCCCGCCGGCCCAGCGGAAATGTAAGAATGGCCGCCGCGGTCTTTTGACCGCGGTGCGGTCATTTGTCGGCGGGACTATGGCGGGCGGCCTCCGCCGCCCGCCATAGTCTGAATCAGGGCCTAAGTTTGCAATAACCAATGCTTGTTAAATGTCTCATTTATTATAACTAATGCTTATTGATTATGCACATTGTATTCCACCTGCTCGAACTGTAACTGACAAAACATGTGCTCTTCAAAATTTTATGTGTATTGAGCATGTGCCACAATCAGGAGGATAATTGCTCATTTTCTTAGCAAGCAATCAACTGCCAAAAGGCACATGTACACTTTAGATTATTTAAGGAGGCTTGTGAGTTTGAGGTCTTGCTTGGTTTCATAACTATTGCTCTGCTCACCTGTTTCCAGTCAAGTCAAGTTCCTTATCCTCCAGCCAAGTTCCTTTTTCTCCAGCCTACCTCCAGTCGAGTTACAGTGTTCCTCCTTTGCCAACCAGCTTCCAGTCAAGTTCCAGCATTTCTTGTCCTCAGGTCGGCTTCCTGAGGAATCCCAGCTCTCCTCTTCTATCTACTGCCGACAATCCCGTATCTCCTGTAAAAGAGAGAAAATAAGAAAGGTGAAAAAATCCAGTTTGTGTTCTTCTGAAATTTTCAAGCAAGTAACTTAATTTCAAGGTAGAGAAAGAATAATCGCTTAAATGAAATAAAACAGAGCTCTGTCTTTTAAATAATTTATGACAATAAGAACTAGCGTGATTTATCATTTGGGTGGGAATCCAAGATACCGCTAACCAGACATTAAGGAAAGATGTATTTCTTGTAACAAGCGATCCCCTGTGAACTAGGAGATTGGAACTAAATCAAGTTTAACAAAACTATTATTGGCAAGAGATTATGCAGGAACACAAAGAAGTCCTTTAGTTAAGTTGATTGTTTTTAAGTTTGGACATTGCTTCAGAGACTCTGAAAGTATTGTAAAAAGAGGAACAGACTTGCGCATTATAGAAACGTATGCACAATGTGTCAACAATAACTGACATTAAGCAATGTACAATAGTTTATGCAAGTTCAGTTAATTAATGAAGTAATTCTTTTGAAGCCCAGAATCCTAAAAACCAAGAACCCAGTATTTTGAGAAAGCTGACGTACTCACGCCCAACACAACACGCAATCCAGGGTCCCGCAGTCCGATTTGGCAGTCGATGAAGCAGAAGCTGGTATTTTCTCTTTTTCTCTTCCCAAAACCCACTTCCCCTTGTGGACTTGCAAGAGGGCAACGTACCTTTTATCACAGTTACATTGGTCCTCACTGGGAATGTAGAATTGTCATCACCCTATCGGAACACCTGGAATTCAGGTGAGTGGCTCGAATAGAACATGGAGAGACCTAAAGTAGAGGGACATAGAGTATAGTGGTATGTCTTAGAGCATAGTGGAGTGGCGTGTGATTGACTGGAGTGATGTGTCATAGAATAGAGTGAGGGGAATGTCAGAGAATGGAGTGTAGTGCTGTGGAGTGAGTAGAATGTCATAGACTGAAGTGGCATGCCGCTGTGTGGAGTGGAGTGGCATGTCATACAGTCTCTTCAAGTGGAGGGGCGTACTTTCTAGAAAATTTCACAAAACTTCTGCTGTACATCAGAACCTTTTTAAAATATATATAAATCAATATAAGTACTTTTCTAAAACTACACAGATTTTCCTAAAGTGCCTCATTTCTTCCTATGCATCACACAAAAAGCACTGAGCTATATTTTACGTAAAAACAAAGAACAGATAGAATGTGCAGTCTAAACAAAATGGCTGCCTTTTCATTTTGCAAGGAATTTGATCGACCAATAATATTGTGTTTCGTCATCGCCATGCACTGTGGTATGCCGCAAAGGTACCACAATATACCACTGCACAATATAGCACTAAGAGACTCATTACGAGTTTGGTGGTCACAGTACTGCCATGTTGGCGGTGGTGGTCATACCACCAACAGCCTGGTGGAGAAGACCCCGCCCCCAAATATGACGTTGGTGGTATTCCCAGCAGAACACAGCTAAAGCACCACCAGCACCACCACTGCTGACAGACCGCAACGGAAGAAGAAAGGCACCTGCAGGCCGGTGGATACCCTGTTTCCTCCGGACAGATTAAGAGGCAGAACACCGCAAAGGTTTTCACCGCGGTCACACCACCACGTAAACTCAGGTGGAAATGAACTCTGTAAGAGGAGACACTCACCTTCAGGAAGCAATATTCGCCCGGAGCTGCCATGGAACTAGAACCACACGACATCACGCTGCTCCTGCTAGCACAAAGACAATGGAATCTTCACCGACTATGACAACAGCAACCCTAAGTACACACACTTACCTGCTACTGTTATATATTGCCAATTTATGTACACTCACACAACATACTATCAGGAAGGGGTTGTGAGATCGACAACCACACAGTACTACACACTGACACGCACATCCCTATACAGTCACACACACACACATACACAGTACACACTCACTACGGCCAACACACACACACACATCAAAAACACACACTTACGCACAGTAACACAGCACAGGCCCAGTCACACACAATAACACACAACACCACAACATATCACAACAACACCACAACCATTGTCAATATGGTGGCAAGCACTCACAATACACACTATCCTGTGACACATCATACATACAACATGACCTACAACCAACATGCAATGAGCACACACATACATACAACCATACAATTTACCAAATGACATATACATCACACACAGCATATCTTATCTATCATACCATGCACTAAACACCCAAACGCACACTGTCAAACACACCAAGCCACACAACACAGCAACAAACACATGTTAACACAAACACCACTAAATATCATGACAACAAAATGTGTTGAACAGACACATGCCCATCACACAAGACACACCCTATCACTGTGGGATAAAAGCACTGTACACAACCTCACACACTGCCCAAACAATAAAGGAAGCACATGCACACAAAAATGCAGACACACAACCCATGTCAGCCAGGAACAACTCCACACTACGAAAAGAAATACATGTCAAGATGTAACCACTAAACCAACAACAGGTTGGTTTTAAATATATTAAAATGTATTAGATTTGTCAAAATCAAAGGCCATAGGCCAGCCCAAATAGAATAGTCTATATGCACACAGTGCACATATGTGTGCCCCAAACTTGACTCTTGACTGCCATGTAACCTCCACAGGTAGGGGCATCAAGGGGGCCGGCAGGCACCTCAGGGGTTATCTGGGATGGGTGGGGGGGTGTTGGGCTTAGGTTTGGGAGGGTGTCCTTTGGATGTTGCTTGGGAGGAGGGGTTTAGGCTTAGGAGAGGGTTGGCATTTTTTGCGAAGGGTAGACTTCTTGGCAGGGGGGGGCATGGGTACTTGCGGGGGCCAGTGGAGGCCTTGGAGGTAAAAGGGACAGACTTGGGGAGGAAAACAGAATGTTTAGAGATCTCACGGGGGAGTTGAGTAGGGAGAAAGGCAAACTCCGAAAGGAAGGATTTTTTTGACACACATGGACAGTCACAGCAAAAGGGTTTGCGTATGGAGGGAGAGAGAGTAGTTGTAAGAGGTGAGGTGTAGGTGTGGATGTCTTGGGTGCATTTCTGTGTGAGGTATGCTTGTGTGTGCTGGGTGTCTGTTGGATGGGTGAGTGATGGCATTTATTTGTCTTGGAATGAGGAGGGTGCAGGTGCTGGGGATGCTGTGGTGGGTGGGTGACTGTTGGGGTGGTGACTGCAGGTATTGTAGATGTGCTGCATGTACGAGTGTCAGTGATGTGGTGTCTGCTGGTGTGGTGATTGGGGTGGATGTCTGTGGGTCTGCTGTGGTGCTGTCTGTGGGTATGATCGGTGTAGTGGCTGGATCTGTGAATGTTAGTGTGGTGTCTGTAGGTGTGTCTGGTGTGCTGTCTGTGATGCTGGGGGTGGTAGAGGTGCCAGGGCAGGTTGTGGCTGTTGCTTTGTGTGCAGGTGTATGTTGCTTGTGTGCATGCCTGCGGTGTGTCTTGAGGTGCTTGTGTTTGTCTGAGCTATACTTGGATGTTGATGTGGATGCATGCCTGTCTGTTTGTGTGCTTTGGCTGAGGTTGGGAAGAGGGGTTTGGGAAGAGGAAGATGGAGGGGGACTGGAGACAAAGGGTGACTGGTTGCCATCAGTGTGGAGGCCAGAGGCTGAAAGAATCTCTGTAGGTCAGCCAGTGCACTGTGGATTCCCTCTAGGAATGCATTACTCTGTTGGATTTGAGTTGCCAGTCCCTGGATGGCATTCACGATGGTTGACTGACCCACAGAGATGGACCTCAGGAGGTCAATAGCCTCCTCACTGAGGGCAGCAGAGCTAACAGGGACTGGGGCAGAGGTGCATGCAGCAAAGGAGATGCTCACCCTTTTGGGTGAACAGGCGTGGCCAACTGGGTGGGAAGCTACAGGGAGGGCGGTGGTAGAAAGGGGAGTGGCAGACAGAGATGGTGCTGGGGCAGTCCCACATGGGTCTGCCACCACCAGGGAGTGTCCACTGGAGGAGGATTTTGAAGATGTTGGCGTGAATCCTGTCTCCCCTGTGGCAATCCCTCTCACTCTGGGCCACTGGGTCCCTCGGTGTGGATGGCATCATGACTTGAGGTTCCGTGGCCAGCAGCTTCCCCACTTGGCTTGGCCCCATCTCCTTCGCCTGATGATGCTGATGCTAGAAAACAGAAACAGAGGTATGGTCATCATATTCTTTTGAGACATTAACATCACACTGTACACATCAATCACATTACAACCACTTGTACTACACCCCAGGTAGAACCAGGTTAGTGCCAACATCATGTCACAACTAGAAACCATCTATACCCCTACATCACAACAATGTCACACACCAGCTAAATGACCTATTGCACACCTACTATACCATCATATCAGTAGAGCTATCATAATAAGCATTCCATGACAACCTGACTTGCTAACATGAATACGAGTCCTTATCCACAGCAAGATAGTCAACTAACAACCAAGCAATTGGAAATAGTGGTAACATTAATTTCAACATACCACATACACAGAATCTAATGTAATGTACCAGGAATGGAACCTCATCATATGCCAAACACAAGACAGCATTTTGCATACAAGACAATACCATTTCATGTCACAGAGTTCACAACCTTCACAAGTGACATTTGCAAACATGCAACAACTATATTTACCATTCCACAAATTGGAGTATGAAAGAGTCAAAACACGTCACCAACACATGTTCCAATAGTCATGTAGGAAAGGATGATACATACTTTGTGGAGCTACTCATCTCAGTCATTCTCCACCTGTAAACAAAGTCATGTTCACTTATAGAAGCCAACTAAGCCCACAGGATTTACCCTCAGGCAACCCCAGGTACCATACCAACAACTTAAATAGAATGTACACCTGTCATGTGCATGAAGGCCACATACAGTACAAATAATCATGATGAGTGGCAACAACAACAGCCCATCATACAGATGGCAACATCACTTTCCACACTTCAGACATGAGCAATCTTACATCTGTATGTGAACATCACAATGCCACAACACACTTCTAAGATGAACATGATAGAGACATACACCTTGAGGCAAGCCAAATTATTGACTACATATACCATTCCAACAACATGTGAAGGTGAACTACCACACCTGCTACACAATTAAATCAGTACAAACAAAAGGATCCCATACCAAAAGCCAAATATACCCTTCCTCACATGTCAAACCCTTTTTCAAGCCACCCTCTGTATTCAGGCCATGTGTGAAGTGGAGTCAGGCATACAACATGCATACCCAGTACCATGTTTTGGGTAGGAACATATGACCAGGCAACAAGTATGTCCTTAAAATGGTACATCTCTACAACTAATTGTCGCACCAACATAGATGTTGATGCTGTAATGTACATTTGTGGATCAGGATACATATTTCACACACTACCAACTATGTATCAGGGGTAACATTCTTTCTATGCACATGTGCACATAACCATCTACCCACACAATAGCCAATCCTTCATTCCTGCACATTTCATCTATATCATCATGCACTCTACTTTTCACCCATTGGTATTGTATATGACTCACCTGCTCCTCTGGTGCACCACATAGTTGGTCATACAGGGGTGGGACCTCCTCCACAAGCTTGTCCAGCTCTTCCGGAGTGAAGGTAGGGGCCCACTCACCTGCAGTACGTGGCATGTTTGCTCACAGAGGCAGTACACAGCAGCTCAGGTCAAGGAGGTCTTGCTGGCAGTAGTGTCAGGAGTCAAGTGAGGGATTGTACAGAAGATCGAGGTCACACCCACTACATACAAGACCCTCACTGCCGGTGGACGACACCATTGGCCCAAGTCTGCCAAAGCCAGCAATGTGTTCCAATTGCAATGTCCACTGCGGTTGTGACCACCTACCGCCATGACGACATACACCGGAGGAGTCAGGTCTCTTCCTGCTGTCCTGTACAGTAGATCAGGCATCTGCCATTTTAGGGCTCATATATGCATGATGACGTTATGAAAGTTGCATCATATACAGAAAACGTGTATCGATGACAATGTGGTAAGTGCTGGATTACTGTTTACAAATATCAGTGGGTATGTCATTAGTAGAGGTTGTGAAATGAGGTATTTTGGGTTATGTACATGAACCAGTGTTGTCACCATACAAATGAAAAAAAAGAAGATTGTATAGGTGCAACACATATGAGCTACATGTAAGCAAGGTTGATGTAACTTTCACTGTCAGTGACATGTATCTGCATTTAAAGAACATGCAAGGGTTTAGGGGATTTGAAGCTGGTACACTTTCATATTTTGCCTCGCTATGCGCTGAATCCCACATTTACACAGTTTCATGTGACATAATTTAGGTATATGTGTGACGTTGTTGTGATCATACTTATGATGTATAAATTGAGTCATTCACATACATTCTGATGCTGTCCCACACAGTTACGCTGGCCTGAGAAGAGAAAAACAACTTCCAGTGTACCGTCCACTAACAGACCTGCAGACCATGGAGGCACGACATGTAATTCAAATATATTGCCTGGAGAGGCATACAATTATGGATCTATGTTGTCAGTTGGAGCCAGATCTAATGCCTGCCATTCGCAATCCCAATAGCATACATCCCATCATTCATGTCATGTCAGTGCTGTACTTCCCGGCCACTGGGTCCTTTCAGAATACAGTGGCCCAAACAGCAGGGATGTTCAGTCTGGTTTTGAAGGCTGTACTGTCTGTATTGTTAAAACACCTGGAGAGCTACATCTGATTCCCCAGTGAGAGGATTTCTATGATTTGGGACACATTCCACATGTGGTTGGAGCCATAGATGGCACCTGTTAGACTTGGCATCCTTGGTGTGGTCTCCCCGAATGTTTTGATCTGTGTTTCCCAGGTTGTTGATGTGTGCTGGACTCTGTTTTTGCTGTTTTTGTTACTCTGGGCACTTTACCACTGCTATCCAGTGCTAAAGTGCAAGTGCTCCTATGTAAAATATATGTGTAATTGGATTTCCATGATTGGATTTACTTGTAAATCCAGGGCCTGTAAATAAAATGGTACTAGTGGACCTGCAGCACTGGCTGTGCCACCCACATGAGTAGCCCTGTAAACATGCTCAGACCTGCCACTGCAGTGTCTATGTGTGCAGTTTTAAACTGCCAATTCAACTTGCCAGGCCTAAACCTTCCCTTTTCTTACATGTAAGGCACCCCTATTTAGGCCTTAGGTAGCCCCATGGGCAGGGTGCAGTGTATGGTTAAGGAAGGACATATATATTAATGTGTTTTATATGTCCTGACAGTGAAATACTGCCAAATTCGGTGTTCACAGTGCAAGGCCTAGCTCTCTCATAGGTTAACATGGGGGCTGCCTTTAAATATTATTAAAGTTCAGATTCTCTTTGGGAGAAGATAGAAATGTGGTGTTTAGGGTCTCTGAACTCACAATTTTAAAATGCATCTTTTAGTAAAGTTTGTTTTTAGATTGTGTGTTTGAAAATGCCACTTTTAGAAAGTAGGCATTTTCTTGCTTAAACCATTCTGTGACTCTGCCTGTTTGTGGATTCCCTGTCTGGGTCAGGTTGACATTTGGGCTGTTTGCACCTCTCCTCTAGACAGTGACACAAAGGGAGCTGGAGTGTAGCCTGCATATCCTGATGAGCCATCTGTGCTGCGACGGAGGGGAGGAGTGGTCACTCACCCCTGAAAGGGCTGTGCCTGCCCTCACACAATTCAGTCTCTAACCCCGTGGTGTATGTCTGGGGCCTGGCCTGGGCAAAGCAGGATCTTACAAACAAGAGAGACTTTCCTTTGAAATTTGTGTACTTCAAAGGCAGAAAGGGGTATGAGTAGTGGACCCGAAACCACAGACTTTAGATTTCTTCAAGATCACTTCTGGAATCAAGAGGAACCTCTGCCAAGGAGAAGAGCTAAATAACTGAAGAGAAGTGCTGCCCCTGCCTGTGACTGTGCTTTGCTGGGCTATCCTGCAGTTGCCACTTCTGCCTGTGAAAGGGGACAAAGACTGGACTTTGTTGTGCATTCCTGCTTGAGAAGAATCTCCATGGGCTTAAACTGAGCTTGCCTCTTGGAAATTTATGATGCACCTTCCTCCACGCGAGTGATAAACGGCGTGCCACCAGCTTCCCGGCTGAAATCGAAGGTCCACCTGCATCGCAGCTGGATGATCGACACAACACGGCTGGAGAAACGACATGCAGCATCCGCTTACGGAGGCTGATAACGACGTAAACCCCATGCACTGTGGTTTTCTAACACCGTGGAACAGGATTTTCCACACATCGTCCCTGGGCATCCATGTCAACCTGCGGATCTGAGGTGCCCGGTCCAGAAATCAACACATCGGTCTCTTGCCAAGGGGGAAAAACAACGCATCGCCGACCCGACCGGAGAAGGAAACGACACACGGCTTCCCTTGCGCTTAAGGATTTGAAGCATCGCTACCCTTTTCCGGTGCACGCTCGCCTGTGTAGTCTTTATTTTTTACGCTAACCAGGTACTTTGTGTGACAACAGCATTCTCACCGTTTTCTATGGATTAAGACTCTTAGACCCTCATCGTGACAATGGCGGCAAATGCCGCCTACCACCACGGCGATGGCTGCCAAGATACCGTCGCCATGGCAACCGACCATTCACCTAATTATGACCGTAGGCGGAATTCCGCCAGAAGGCTGGTGGAATTCCATCAACGGTCATGGCGGCAGATGGCGGTAAGGTGGCGCTGCTGCAAGCAGCAGCGCCACACCTGCAGAATGCAGCCGACCATATCATGAGCCTTGATACGGCCTGGCGGTGTTTTGCTGGTGGACGCTGCTGCTGGCAGCAGCGCCGCGTCCTGTCTCCTGCCGGAGGACTCCCTGCAAGCAGGTAAGTCGGTTTCTCCGACAGGAGAGGGGGCTGGAGGTGTAGTGTGTGGGGATGTGTGTGTGACTGTGCTTGTATCCGTGCATGCGTGTGCTATGCATGTGTTCATGAATGCGTGTGTGTGTATGTGCATGGTGTGTCGTGTGATTGCGTGTGTGCCTGGATGTATGTTAGTGAGTGTTGCTGTGAGTGTGTATAAATGTATGCATGCGTGGGTGAATGTAGGAATGTGTGTGTGTACGTATGTGAGTGTATATATGTCGGGGTGGTTGGCAGGGGGATGGGGAGGGTGGGGAGGACTCTTTGGAGGGTGAGGGGGGTTGAGGAGACCCCTATCAGTGCCAGGGAAGGACTTCCCTGGCACTAATAGTGCCTACCGCCTTGGTTTTCATGCTGGTACAGAAACCACAGAAACCATGGAATTGGGCAGGGTCAAAATGCCATGGGCGGCCTAGTGACGGCCGCCAGGCTGGAGACTGTAGTCTCCAGCCAGGCGGTCGTTACCACTGTGGCGGTCGGTGTGTTATCTTGGTTGTTTGGCTTTGGTTAAACCGCCAATGTCATAATAGTGGTGGTATGTACCGCCAGCCTGTTGGCGGTACTACTGCCACTATTACACCAACCGCCGGAGTAATTATGACTCCCTTCATATCTTGACTTGTGTATGTTACACTTTTGGCGTTTTGGTCTTATTTAGATAAATATTACCTATTTTTCTAAACCTGTGTTGTGTCATTTTGTAGTGGTTCACCGTATTACTGTGTGTGTTGGTACAAATACTTTGCTTCTGAAGTTAAGCCTGCCTGCTTGTGCCAAGCTACCAAGGGGGTGTGCGGGGGTTAAATGATAGTGATTCTCCTTTACCCTGACTAGAGTGAGTGTCCTTGCTTGGAAAGGGACTAACCTGTCTGCCAACCAAAGACCCATTTCTAACAGCACCCATGTACCTTTGGTCCCCCAAGTACTAATAAACAGGTATTTAGGAACAGAAAAAAACTGTTATATGTCGAAACAACGAGTGCTTCAACCACCCATGCCTGAACAACGAGGTCGGAACAATGACCTCGTTGTTATCACTAATGCCTTTACCACGAATGCCTTAACAGCGATTTTTCGTTGTAAAGGCATTCCTAGTAAAGGCATTAGTGATCAGCATGCATGGTTCCAGCATGCTTCTCCCCTGCCCTTCCTCCCCTAAAAATTACCGCGACCCCCCACCCCCAAAATTACCACAACCCCAACCCCCCTCCCCTAAAACCTAAAGCACCCCAATCCCCCACCCCACCCCACCCCTACAACCTAAACCCTGACCCCCCTCCCCCACCCCTAAAGCCTAATCACCCCAAGCCCCCAACCCCACCCCCAAAAACTAAAAATACCCCGACTCCCCACCCCTGCCCCTAAAACCTAAAACTCCCCAACCCCCAACCCCACCCCTAAAACCTAAACACTGACCGCCCCTCCCCGCCCCTAAACCTTACTCATCCCGAGCCCCCCACCCCACCCCCAAAAATACAGCCCCAGTCCCAGCCCAACTTACCTCCTCCATGATCGCGTCGACTCCCTTCTTCTATGCCTTAACCACGCATGTATGTGGTTCACACATGCATGGTTAAGGCCCTAAAACAAGCAAGTCGCAGAAAACTAAAGCGTTGTTTCGCTTTTGTTTTCCATGACTTCGTGGTTCACGACTTGTTGTTCGGGATGCTTCCTGAAAAAAACTACCACTCCATAAACCGTCCAAGTGGTCTGTTTGGCTTACCTATACATTTCACAAGTTTGTGCTAGGTATCCAGGATGGGAAACATCCTGAACAACGAGGACTAAACCACTACTTGCCTGAACAACGACCCCTAAACAACTAATTTTAAGGTAAGGTTTTCTTTGTTTTAATGGAATATTAGTTGTTTAGAATACATATATATATATATATATATATATATATATATATATATATATATATATATATATATATATTTATATTTTTTTTAATTAAATGCACTTTTTTATGGACAGAATGTTAGGGATACAGGGGTAATGGGTGGTGGAGAGAATTAATAGTATAGTATCAATTGTATTATTGGAGTATTTTAGTTTACTAGTTTAGTATTAAATGTATAATTGGAATATTTATTTCTTTATTGTTTTTAAAACTTATAAAATGGAATACTATTCTTAATTTTACAAGAAAATATATTTTTCTTATATGTTCAATTTAATATTTACATTATTTTTTCTTAATTTTTTATTTTTAAACTTTGTAAATAGTTTTTTGATAAATTTAAACACTTTTTAAATGTGTTTTTATAAACTTAAAAATGGTAAAAAATGTATGGTAATTTAAATATTTATATGTGTGTATTATGTATTTTATAATGCTATTTTTAAATATATAATCACAATAACAGATTTGTTTTAAACATATTAATATCTTTTTACTAATTGCATTATTACATTAAAAAATCCGAAAAATTACTTTTTGCAAAAAAAATTATTTAATTCACATATATTTGAAAACAATTTTTACACCAATAATAACAATTATTTCCTGCAAAATTAGTCTTTAAAAATTAAAAACACATTTTTCAGATTTTTAAAAAATGTTTATTATTATTAAAAATAGTTTAAAAAATGCAAAAAAATATTTGTATTCTTAATTTATTATTTACATATTTCTACAATTTTTTTACAAATTTATTTACATTTTCTTAACCCTTTTCAGTGGTATTTACGTGGTTTGACGTCTGTTTCTTCAGTTGGTGGAGCGTCGCGGTCAACATTGGATGCAAGCAGAAACCTCGGTCGAGTAAGTTAAATTAAAAATGTTTTTAGAGTATGTTTATGGATATATTTATTGAAGAGCTAAAGACAGGAGCTAGTTCTAAAGTAGGGAGTAGCTTTTGGAAGTTTTGATTGTTTGTAATGTTCATTTTTTGTTCCCGTACAGGTTTGCCTAGATATGGTATTGGTTTTTAAAAAAATTATGTTTAGCAGTGTTTGCGTTTTTTAAACAATTGTACTGCTTTTAAAAAAATATATATAGTGTGCTATTTTCAACCGTAATCCTTTTCTTTTTGTACTTGACGGTTTTTCAAATTGTATGGTTTAAAAAAAAAACGTATTTACCATATCCTACAAACCTTCATGTTTACTTATGTTTTTATTAATATTGTTTCATTTTTTTTTCGGGTCTTTTTACAGATTTGTTTTAATATTGTAATTTTGGCTATTATGTAAAATGTTTTACTTTCTTTTTTGTAAAGTTTTTTTCTTATATAAGGTTTTTTTCCTTCATCCATTTTGTATGACCAATTTGAATTATTTTCAGGATGAATATTTTTAATTTTGCAGTGTAAAATGCTTCTTCTACATCAACATGGAAGAAGAACTCTACAGTGACAGATGCAGAGACGCTGCCATTATTGCATAAAGACATGACAACTGCCAAAGGTAGGGATTTTATTTTTGGGGGAATAATTTAGTGTCAAAATTATTTCACAAATTTCAATTTAATTCATGTTGTTTTCAAAACTTGCAAGTACGGTGATATAGGTTAGTAGTTGTTAGAAATTTAGTGTATATGCTAGACTGTCAAGGTAGTCTGAAGCCACCATTAAAGAAAATTCTTGTATGTTAGATAACATTTTTTCTGACATTTCTTTACTTTTTTGGGATGTGAGTGGGTTCAGGCTACCTGACAGTGACTGAGCAAGCCTCATATCTTGGAAAGTTTGCTCCTTCTTCAAAATTTCCATGAAATGATATAGGTTTGGATGGGTTTTTTCCAATTGCTTTGTTGAAGGAGTTGTGCCATCCCTCAATGGCATTCAGTCTTTGCACCACCTTCTAAGCAGGTCATGTAGCTGTTCCACTACTCTATTGGAAATCTTGTCTCCTGCAACCTGATCTGCTTAGGTGTCCAATCCAGGTTTCTTCGAAGTAATTTAGTAATGGTGCCAATTTGTCTTCATTTGCCGTAAAATAGTTTGAATCTGTGATACATATGTAATATTTATATATTTTGTCAGGTGGTACAAAGCATAAAGCAGTTAGTTTTCTTAATTCAAATTGCAGTATGCAGTTTGAGAAATAAAATATACTCAAGGATGACTTTTGAATTATAGGCCAATATGTCTGTGAAAAATGGAAAAAGCATCCTTGTATTTCTGCTTTTGGATATAATTGTATTGTTGTGTTTATCTTTGACAATTCAAAATCTATTATTACTTTTCTAGGTCTTTCACTGATTGTTTTGTTTTTGATTACTGGTACAAATTCAGTGAAAGTAGAGGAATGTTTGTCAGGTAACAATGCATACACTAGGGGGACTGTTGTGTTATTTTTTGTTGCACGAATAGTGTACATTTGGGTGAATGGTTGGGGTGTAGATTTAAATATTCCATCCATCATCTAAGTTTCACTATTCTCTGGGATGACTAAGTTACGGGTTGGGCTAAAATATTAAAATTCTCTTATGAGGGTTTTCATTGTCATGCATGAAAAAAGTTTCATTCGAGAAGGTAAGTTTTAATTCTGGGGGGATGTTAATATCTTCATAGGATCGTGGTGTTACATGTTGGGGATTACTTGCCAGTTTTTCACATTGAAACATTCGTCTAAGATTCAGAATTGAAGGCATGCTACCTGCGACCTGTACGGGAATTCTTCACGCTACTTCCCTTAGTATCTGCCCGCAGGAATCATTGGAGGTGTTTGCAAAATGTTTAATTTTCTGTACATTTCCTCTCACTTCTATTTCCATTGCAGAGGCAGAGTGGTTATGTTCTGTTGTCCTAACCACGGTATCTTCCAGAGTAACAGCTCTCCCTCTGCAATGTAAAGAGAAGTACTGTACACATCTCCAATGGCTCCAGAGTTCAACAAATATATCTCTGCAATAAAGATACCCTTCAAATTTCAGAAGATGGTGTCCTGTGCGTGAGGTGACATAATTTGCTTCACCCTGGGACGCCATTCTTTCAAAATCTGTAAAAAATACAAAAAGAAATGTCTTAAATATATGTAGAGTTTGAATTGTAATTATTTGGTGGAGTTGGATAGTAAAATTGCCACTTAGTCACAGTCCAGCACATGCCCTGTGTAAGTGCCCAATGGATTTGGATTAATACATTTGTCCCCATTAACTGTGCTGCACCTGCCCTGAGGTAAGTACCTGGTGTAATTGGAGTAGTAATTTTGACCCTAATCACTGTCCATCACCTACCCTAACGTAGGTACTTGGTGGAGTTGAAATAGTAATTATCCCCCTAGTCACTGTCCATCACCTGCTCTCAGGTAAGAACTCGGTGGAGATGGAATAGTAATTTTGCTTTTAAGTCACTGAACAGCACCTGCACTGAGGGAACTACCGGGTGGACTTGGTATGGTAAACTTGCCCCTAGTCACTATCCATCACCTGCCCTGAGATAAGTATTTGGTGGGCTTGGAATAGTAAATTTGCCTCTTACTCACTGTCTAGCACGTGCCCTGAGGTAAGTACCCAGTGGAGTTATAATAGTAATTTTGCTTTTTATCACTGTCCAGCACCTACCCAGACGTAAGTACCCTATGGAGTTGGAATAGTAGATTTGCCATTTATTCACTGTCGAGCACCTGCCCTGAGGTAAGTTCCTGGTGGAGTTAGAGTTGTAATTATGTTCCCAGTCACTGTCCATCACCTGCCCTGAGGTAGGTACTTGGTGGAGTTGCAATAGTAGTTTTGCCTCTAATCACTGTCCAGCACCTACCCCGTGGAGTTGAAATAGTAATTTTGCCCCTAGTCACTGTCCATCACCTACCCTGAGGTAAGCACTCAGTGAAGTGGGAATAGTAAATTTGACCCTAATCACTGTCCAGCACCTTCCTTAAAGTAAGTGCCCGGTGGAGTTGGAATAGTAATTTTGCCACTAGTCACTGTCCATTACCTGCCCTGAGGTAAGTACACAGTGGTGTTGGAATAGCAAATTTGCCCCTAATAACTGTCCAGCACCTATCCTAACGTAAGTACACAGTGGAGTTGGAATATTAATTTTGCTCCTAGTCACTGTCAATCACATACCCTGAGGTACGTACTTGTTGGAGTTGGAATAGTAATTTTGCCTCCAGGCAATGTCCATCACCTACTCTGAGGTAAGTACCCTGTATATTTGTAATGGTAAATTTGCCCATTACTCGCTATCCAGCACCTGCCCTGAGGTAAGTTCCTGGTGAAATTAGAGTAGTAATTTTGCCCCCAGTCACTGTCCATCACCTGCCCTGAGGTAAGTACTTGGTGGAGATGGATGAGTAATTTAGCCTTTAATCACTGTCCAGCACCTACCCTGAAGTAAGTACCCAGTAAAATTGGATTAGTAATTTTGCCCTTTACTCACTGTCCAGCACCAGCCCAGAGGTACGTACTCGGTGGAGTTGAAATAGTAAATTTGCCCCTAATCACTGTCCAGCACCTGCTGTAACGTAAGTACCCGATGGAGTTGGAATAGTTATTTTGCCCCTAGTCACTGTCCATCACCTGCCCTGAGGTAAGTACTTGGTGGAGTTGGAATAATAATGTTGCCTTTAATCACTGTCCAGCACATAACCTGACGTAAGTACCTAGTGGAGTTTGAATAGTAAATTTACCCCTAATCACTGTCCAGCACCCACCCTGAGGTAAGTACCCGGTGGAGTTAGAATTGTAATTTTGCCCCTAGTCACTGTCCATCACCTACCCTGAGGTAAGTACTTGGTGGAGTTGAAATTGTAATTTTTGCCTCTAATCACTATCCATTACCTACCCTCACGTAAGCACCCGGTGGGGTTGGTATAGTAAATTTGCCCTTTACTCACTGTCCAGCACCTTCCCTGAGGTAAGTATTCAGTGGAGTTTGAGTAGAAATTTTGCCCCTAGTGACTGTCCATCACCTGCCCTGAGGTAAGTACTTGGTGGAGTTGGAATAGTAATTTTGCCTCTAATCACTGTCCATCACCTACCCTGAGTTAAGTTCCCAGTGGAGTTGGAATAGTAATTTTGCCCTTTATTCACTGTCCAGCACCTGCCCTGAGGTAAGTTCCTGAGGGAGATTGAGTAGTAATTTTGCACCCAGTCACCGTCCATCACCTACCACGAGGTAAGTACTTGGTGGAGTTTCAATAGTTATTTTTCCTTTAATCACTGTCCAGCACCTACCCTGATGTAAGTGCCCAGTGGAGTTGAAATAGTAATTTTGCCCTTTACTCACTGTCCAGCACCTGACCTGAGGTAAATATTCAGTGGAGTTTGAGTAGAAATGTTGCCCCTGGCCACTGTCCATCACCTGCCATGAGGAAAGTACTTGGTGGACTTGCAATAGTAATTTTTGCCTCTAATCACTGTCCAGCACCTACCCTGACGTCAGTACCCGGTGGAGTTGGAATAGTAAATTTGCCCTTTATTCACTGTCCAGCACCTGCCCTGAGGTAAGTTCCTGGTGGAGTTGGAAAAGTAATGTTGCCTTTAATCACTGTCCAGCACATAACCTGACATAAGAACCTAGTGGAGTTGGAATAGAAATGTTGCCCTTTACTCACTGTCCAGCACCTGCCCTGCAGTAAGTACTCAGTGTAGTTGTAATAGTAAATTTACCCCTAATCACTGTCCAGCACCCACCCTGAGGTAAGCACCTGGTGGAGTTAGAATAGTAATTTTTCCCCTAGTCACTGTCCATCACCTGCCCTGAGGTAAGTACTTGATGGAATTGAAATAGTAATTTTGCCTCTAATCACTATCCAGCACCTACCCTCACGTAAGTATCCAGTGGGGTTGGTGTAGTAAATTTACCCTTTACTCACTGTCCAGCACCTTCCCTGAGGTAAGTATTCAGTGTAGTTTGAGTAGTAATTTTGCTCCTAGTCACTGTCCATCACCTGCCGTGAGGTAAGTACTTGGTGGAGCTGGAATAGTAATTTTGCTTTTAATCACTGTCCAGCACCTACCCTGAGGTAAGTTCCCAGTGGAGTTGGAATAGTCATTTTGCCCTTTACTCACTGTCCAGCACCTGCCCTGAGGTAAGTACTCGGTGGAGTTTGAGTAGAAATGTTTCCTTTAATCACTGTCCAGCACCTACCCCGAGGTAAGTACACAGTGGAGTTGAAATAGTAATTTTGCCCTTTACTCATTTCCAGCACCTGACCTGAGGTACGTACTCAGTGGAGTTTGAGTAGAAATTTTGCCCCTGGCCACTGTCCATCACCTGCCATGAGAAACGTACTTGGTGGACTTGCAATAGTCATTTTTGCCTCTAATCACTGTCCAGCACCTACCCTGACGTCAGTACCCGGTGGAGTTGGAATAGTACATTTGCCCTTTACTCACTGTCCATCATCTGCCCTGACGTAAGTACTTGGTTGAGTTGGAATAGTAATTTTGTCTTTAATCACTGTCCAGCACCTACCTTGAGGTAAGTACCCAGTGGAACTGGAATGATAATTTTGCCCTTTATTCACTGCCCAGCACCTGCCCTGAGGTAAGTAATCGTGGAGTTTGAGTAGTAATTTTGCACCCAGTCACTTTCCATCACCTGCCCTGAGGTAAGTACTTGGTGGAGTTGGAATAGTAATTTTGCCTTTAATCACTGTTCAGCACCTACCCTGACTTAAGTACCCGGTGAAGTTGGAATAGTAAATTTGCCCTTTACTCACTGTCAAGCACCTGCCCTGAGGTAAGTACTCGGTGGAGTTTGAGTAGTAATTTTGCCCCTGGCCACTGTCCATAATCTGCCCTGAGGTAAGTACTTAGTGGACTTGCAATAGTTATTTTTACCTCTAATCACTTTCCAGCATCTACCATGACGTAGATACCCGGTGGAGTTGGAATAGTAATTTTGTCCTTTACTCACTGTCTAGCACCTTCCCTGAGGTGAGTACTCGGTGGAGTTTGAGTAGTAATTTTGCACCGGCCACTGTCCATCACCTGCCCTGGGGTCAATACTCGGTGGACTTGCAATAGTCATTTTTGCCTCTAATCACTGTCCAGCACCTGCCCGCAGGTAAGTTCCTGGTGGAGTTGGAATAGTAATTTTGCTACTGTCCAGCACCTACCCTGAGGTAAGTACCCGGTGGAGTTTCATTAGTAAATTTGCTCTTTACTCACTGTCCAGCACATGCCCTGAGGTAAGTTCCTGGTGGAGTTTGAGTAGTAATTTTGTCTGCAGTCACTGTCCATCACCTGCCCTAAGGTAAGTACACAGGGGAGTTTGAGTAGTAAATTTGCCCCTAATCACTGTCCAGCACCTACTGTAATGTAAGTACCCGGTGGAGTTGGAATATTAATTTTTACCCTGATCACTGTCCATAACCTGCACTGAGGTAAGTTCCTGGTGGAGTTTGAGTAGTAATTTTGTCTGCAATCACTGTTCATCACCTGCGCTGAGGTAAGTACTTGGTGGAGTTGGAATAGTAATTTTGCCTTTAATCACTGTCCAACACCTAAACAGAAGTACGTATCCAGTGGGGTTGGAATAGTAATTGTGCCCTTTACTCACAGTCCAGCACCTGCCTTGAGGTAAGTACCCAGAGGAGTTGGAATAGTAAATTTGCCCCTAATCACTGTCCAGCACCTACCCTAACGTAAGTACCTGGTGGAGATGAAATGGTAATTTTTCCCCTACTCACTGTCCATCACCTGCCTTGAGGTAAGTACTTTGGTGGAGTTGGAATAGTAATTTTGCCTCTAATCACTGTCCAGTACCTGCCCTAGGTGAGCTGCTGGTGGAGTTTGAGTAGTCATTTTGTCCGCAGTCACTGTCTATCACCTTCCCTGAGGTAAGTACTTGGTGAAGTTGGAAAAGTAATTTTGCTTTTAATCACTGTCCAGCACCTACCCTGACGTAAGTACCCAGTGGAGTTGGAATAGTAATTTTGCTCTTTATTCACTGTCCATCACCTGCCCTGAGGTAAGTACTTGGTGGAGTTGCAATAGTAATTTTGCCTCTAATCACTGTCCAACACCTACCTTGATGTAAGTACCCGGTGGAGTTGGAATAATAATTTTGCCATTTACTCACTGTCCAGCACCTGCCCTGAGGTAAGGTCCTGGTGGAGTTTGAGAAGTAAATTTGTCCGCTGTCACTGTCCAGCACCTGCCCTGAGGTAAGAACTTGGTGGAATGGAATAGTAATTTTGCCTTTAATCATTGTGCAGCACCTACCCTGATGTAAGTACCCAGTGGAGTTGGAATAATAATTTTGCCCTTTACTCACTGTCCAGCACCTACCCTGAGGTAAGCACTCGGTGGTGTTGGAATTGTAAATTTGCCCCTAAACACTGTCCAGCACCTACCCTAACGTAAGTACCTGGTCCAGTTGGAATAGTAATGATGCCCCTAGTCACTGTCCATCACCTGTCCGGAGATAAGTACTTGGTGGAGTTGGAATAGTAATTTTGCCTCTATTCACTGTCTGGCACATACCCTAATGTAAGTACCCAGTGAAGTTGGAATGGCTAATCTTGCCTTCACTCACTGTCCAGTACCTGCCATGAGGTAAGTACTCGGTGGAGTTGAAATAGTAAATTTGCCCCTAATCACTGTCCAGCACCTACACTAATGTAAGTACCTGGTAGAGTTGAAATAGTAATTTTGCCCCTCGTCACTGTCCATCACCTGCCCTGAGGTAAGTACTTGGTGGAGTTGTAATAGTAATTTTTGCCTCTAATCATTGTCCAGCACCTACCCTTACGTAAGTACCCGGTGGAGTTGGAATAGTAAATTTGCCCTTTACTCACTGTCTAGCACCGGCCCTGAGGTAAGTACTCATTGGAGTTTGAGTAGTAATTTTGCCCCTAGTCACTGTCAATCACCTGCCCTGGGGTAGGTACTTGTTGGAGTTGGAATAGTAATTTTTGCCTCTAATCAATGTCCGGCACCTATCCTTACGTAGGTACCCGGTGGAGTTGAAATAGTAAATTTGCCCTTTACTCACTGTCTAGCACCTGCCCTGAGGTAAGTTCCTGGTGGAGTTTGAGAAGTAATTTTGTCTCCAGTCACTGTCCATCACCTGCCCTGACGTAAGTATTTGGTGGAGTTGGAATAGTAATTTTGCCGCTAATCACTGTCCAGCACCTACCCTGAGGTAAGTACCCAATGGAGTTGGAATAGTAATTTTGCCCTTTTTCTCACTGTTCTGCACCTGCCCTGAGGTAAGTTCCTGGTGGAGTTTGAGTAGTAATAATGCCGCCAGTCACTGTCCATCACCTGCAATGATGTAAGTACTTGGCGGAGTAGGAATAGTAATTTTGCCTTTAATCACTGTCCAGCATTTACCCTGAAGTAAGTACCCAGTGGAGTTGGAACAATAATTTTGCACTTTACTCACTGTCCAGTACCTGCCCTTACGTAAGTACATAGTGCAGTTTGAGTAGTAATTTTGCCCTAGTCACTGTCCATCACCTGCCCTGAGGTAAGTACTTGGTGGAGTTGGAATAGTAATTTTGCCTCTAATCACTGTCCAGCACGTACCCTAATGTAAGTACCCAGTGGAGTTGGAATGGCTAATCTTCCCTTTACTCACTGTCCAGTACCTGCCGTGAGGTAAGTACTCAGTGGATTTGAAATAGTAAATTTGCCCCTAATCACTGTCCAGCACCTACCCTAACGTAAGTACCTGGTGGAGTTGAAATAGTAATTTTGCCCCTAGTCACTGTCCATCTCCTGCCCCGAGGTAAGTACTTGGTGGAGTTGGAATAGTAATTTTGTGTCTAATCACTGTCCAGCACCTACCCTCACGTAAGTACCCAGTGGAGTTGGAATAGTAAATTTGCCCTTTACTCACTGTCCAGCACCTTCCCTGAGGTAAGTACTTATTGGAGTTTGAGTAATAATTTTGCCCCTAGTCACTGTCAATCACCTGCCCTGGGGTAAGTACTTGCTGGAGTTGTAATAGTAATTTTTGCCTCTAATCACTGTCCAGTACCTACCCTTACATAAGTACCCGGTGGAGATGGAATAGCAAATTTGCCCTTTACTCACTGTCTAGCACCTGCCCTGAGGTAAGTTCCTGGTGGAGTTTGAGAAGTAATTTTGTCCCTAATCACTGTCCATCACCTGTCCTGAGGTAAGTATTTGTTGGAGTTGGAATAGTAATTTTGCCGCTAATCACTGTCCAGCACCTACCCTAAGGTAAGTAGCCAATGGAGTTGGAATAGTAATTTTGCCCTTTACACACTGTTCAGCACCTGCCCTGAGGTAAGTTCCTGGTGGAGTTTGAGTAGTAATGTTGCCACCAGTCACTGTCCATCACCTGCCCTGAGGTAAGTATTTGGTGAAGTTGGAATAGTAATTTTGCCGCTAATCACTGTCCAGCACCTACCCTGAGGTAAGTACCCAATGGAGTTGGAATAGTAATTTTCCCCTTTAATCACTGTCCAGCACCTACCCTGAGGTAAGTACCCAGTGGAGTTGGAATAATAATTTTGCACTTTACTCACTGTCCAGCACCTGCCCTTAGGTAAGTACTTGGTGGAGTTTGAGTAGTAATTTTGCCCCTAGTTACAGTCCATCACCTGCCCTGAGGTAAGTACTTGGTGGAGTTGCAATAGTAATTTTGCCTCTAATCACTGTCCAGCACCTACCTGATGTAAGTACCCAGTGGAGTTGGAATAGTAAATTTATCCTTTACTCACTGTCCAGCACTTCCCTGATGTAAGATCTTGGTGGAGTTTGAATAGTCATTTTGTCCATAATCACTGTCAATCACCTGCCCTGAGGTAAGTACTTGGTGGAGTTGGAATAGTAATTTTGCCTCTAATCACTTTCCAGCACATACCCTAATGTAAGTACCCAGTGGAGTTGGAATGGTACATTTTCCCTTCACTCACTGTCCAGTACCTGCTGTGAGGTAAGTACTCGTGGAGTTGGAATAGTTAATTTGCCCCTAATCACTGTCCAGCACTTACCCTAATGTAAGTACCTGGTGGAGTTGAAATAGTAATTTTGCCCCTAGTCACTGTCCATCACCTGCCCTGAGGTAAGTACTTGGTTGAGTTGGAATAGTATGTTTGCCTTTAATCACTGTCCAGCACCTACCCTGAGGTAAGTATCCAGTGGAGTTGGAATAGTAATTTTGCCATTTACTCACTGTCCAGCACCTGCCCTTAGGTAAGTACTTGGTGGAGTTTGAGTAGTAATTTTGCCCCTAGTCACTGTCCATCACGTACTTGGTGGAGTTGCAATATTAATTTTGTCTCTAATCACTCTCCAGCACCTACCCTGACGTAAGTACCCAGTGGAGTTGGAATAGTAATTTTGTCATTTACTCACTGTCCAGCACCTACCATAACGTAAGTACCCGGTGGAGTTGGAATAGTAATTTTGCTCCTAGTCACTGTCCATCACCTGCCCTGAGGTAAGTACTTGGTGGAGTTGCAATAGTAATTTTGCCTCTAATCACTGTCCAGCACCTACCCTGACATAAGTACCTGGTGGAGTTGGAATAGTAAATGTGCCCTTTACTCACTGTCCAGCACCTGCCCTGAGGTAAGCTCCTGTTGGAGTTTGAATTGTCATTTTGTCCGCAGTCACTGTCCATCACCTGCCCTGAGGTAAGTACTTGGTGGTGTTGGAATAGTAATGTTGCCCCTATTCACTGTCCAGCACCTGCCCTGACGTAAGTACTTGGTGGAGTTGGAATAGTAATTTTGCCTGTAATCCCTGTCCAGCACCTAACGTTACATAAGTACCCCGTGGAGTTGGAATAGTAAATTTGGCCGTAGTCACTGTCCATCACCTGTCCTGAGGTAAGTACTTGGTAGAATTGCAATAGCAATTTTGTCTCTAATCACTGTCCAACACCTACCTTGATGTAAGTACCCGGTGGAGTTGCAATAGTAAATTTGCCATTTACTCACTGTCCAGCACCTGCCCTGAGGTAAGGTCCTCGTGGAGTTTGAGTAATAATTTTATCCGCAGTCACTGTCCAATACCTGCCCTGGGGTAAGTACTTGTTGGAGTTGGAATAGTAATTTTTGCCTCTAATCAATGTCCGACATCTACCCTTACGTAAGTACCCGGTGGAGTTGAAATAGTAAATTTGCCCTTTACTCACTGTCTAGCACCTGCCCTGAGGTAAGTTCCTGGTGGAGTTTGAGAAGTAATTTTGTCTCCAGTCACTGTCCATCACCTGCCCTGACGTAAGTATTTGGTGGAGTTGGAATAGTAATTTTGCCGCTAATCACTGTCCAGCACCTACCCTGAGGTAAGTACCCAATGGAGTTGGAATAGTAATTTTGCCCTTTTTCTCACTGTTCTGCACCTGCCCTGAGGTAAGTTCCTGGTGGAGTTTGAGTAGTAATAATGCCCCCAGTCACTGTCCATCACCTGCAATGATGTAAGTACTTGGCGGAGTAGGAATAGTAATTTTGCCTTTAATCACTGTCCAGCATTTACCCTGAGGTAAGTACCCAGTGGAGTTGGAACAATAATTTTGCACTTTACTCACTGTCCAGTACCTGCCCTTACGTAAGTACTTGGTGCAGTTTGAGTAGTAATTTTGCCCCTAGTCACTGTCCATCACCTGCCCTGAGGTAAGTACTTGGTGGAGTTGGAATAGTAATTTTGCCTCTAATCACTGTCCAGCACGTACCCTAATGTAAGTACCCAGTGGAGTTGGAATGGCTAATCTTCCCTTTACTCACTGTCCAGTACCTGCCGTGAGGTAAGTACTCAGTGGATTTGAAATAGTAAATTTGCCCCTAATCACTGTCCAGCACCTACCCTAATGTAAGTACCTGGTGGAGTTGAAATAGTAATTTTGCCCCTAGTCACTGTCCATCTCCTGCCCCGAGGTAAGTACTTGGTGGAGTTGGAATAGTAATTTTGTGTCTAATCACTGTCCAGCACCTACCCTCACGTAAGTACCCGGTGGAGTTGGAATAGTAAATTTGCCCTTTACTCACTGTCCAGCACCTTCCCTGAGGTAAGTACTTATTGGAGTTTGAGTAATAATTTTGCCCCTAGTCACTGTCAATCACCTGCCCTGGGGTAAGTACTTGCTGGAGTTGTAATAGTAATTTTTGCCTCTAATCACTGTCCAGCACCTACCCTTACGTAAGTACCCGGTGGAGTTGGAATAGCAAATTTGCCCTTTACTCACTGTCTAGCACCTGCCCTGAGGTAAGTTCCTGGTGGAGTTTGAGAAGTAATTTTGTCCCTAATCACTGTCCATCACCTGTCCTGAGGTAAGTATTTGTTGGAGTTGGAATAGTAATTTTGCCGCTAATCACTGTCCAGCACCTACCCTAAGGTAAGTAGCCAATGGAGTTGGAATAGTAATTTTGCCCTTTACACACTGTTCAGCACCTGCCCTGAGGTAAGTTCCTGGTGGAGTTTGAGTAGTAATGTTGCCACCAGTCACTGTCCATCACCTGCCCTGAGGTAAGTATTTGTTGAAGTTGGAATAGTAATTTTGCCGCTAATCACTGTCCAGCACCTACCCTGAGGTAAGTACCCAATGGAGTTGGAATAGTAATTTTCCCCTTTAATCACTGTCCAGCACCTACTCTGAGGTAAGTACCCAGTGGAGTTGGAATAATAATTTTGCACTTTACTCACTGTCCAGCACCTGCCCTTAGGTAAGTACTTGGTGGAGTTTGAGTAGTAATTTTGCCCCTAGTTACAGTCCATCACCTGCCCTAAGGTAAGTACCTGGTGGAGTTGCAATAGTAATTTTGCCTCTAATCACTGTCCAGCACCTACCTGATGTAAGTACCCAGTGGATTTGGAATAGTAAATTTATCCTTTACTTACTGTCCAGCACTTCCCTGATGTAAGATCTTGGTGGAGTTTGAATAGTCATTTTGTCCATAATCACTGTCAATCACCTGCCCTGAGGTAAGTACTTGGTGGAGTTGGAATAGTAATTTTGCCTCTAATCACTTTCCAGCACATACCCTAATGTAAGTACCCAGTGGAGTTGGAATGGTACATTTTCCCTTCACTCACTGTCCAGTACCTGCTGTGAGGTAAGTACTCGTGGAGTTGGAATAGTTAATTTGCCCCTAATCACTGTCCAGCACTTACCCTAATGTAAGTACCTGGTGGAGTTGAAATAGTAATTTTGCCCCTAGTCACTGTCCATCACCTGCCCTGAGGTAAGTACTTGGTTGAGTTGGAATAGTATTTTTGCCTTTAATCAATGTCCGACATCTACCCTTACGTAAGTACCCGGTGGAGTTGAAATAGTAAATTTGCCCTTTACTCACTGTCTAGCACCTGCCCTGAGGTAAGTTCCTGGTGGAGTTTGAGAAGTAATTTTGTCTCCAGTCACTGTCCATCACCTGCCCTGACGTAAGTATTTGGTGGAGTTGGAATAGTAATTTTGCCGCTAATCACTGTCCAGCACCTACCCTGAGGTAAGTACCCAATGGAGTTGGAATAGTAATTTTGCCCTTTTTCTCACTGTTCTGCACCTGCCCTGAGGTAAGTTCCTGGTGGAGTTTGAGTAGTAATAATGCCCCCAGTCACTGTCCATCACCTGCAATGATGTAAGTACTTGGCGGAGTAGGAATAGTAATTTTGCCTTTAATCACTGTCCAGCATTTACCCTGAGGTAAGTACCCAGTGGAGTTGGAACAATAATTTTGCACTTTACTCACTGTCCAGTACCTGCCCTTACGTAAGTACTTGGTGCAGTTTGAGTAGTAATTTTGCCCCTAGTCACTGTCCATCACCTGCCCTGAGGTAAGTACTTGGTGGAGTTGGAATAGTAATTTTGCCTCTAATCACTGTCCAGCACGTACCCTAATGTAAGTACCCAGTGGAGTTGGAATGGCTAATCTTCCCTTTACTCACTGTCCAGTACCTGCCGTGAGGTAAGTACTCAGTGGATTTGAAATAGTAAATTTGCCCCTAATCACTGTCCAGCACCTACCCTAATGTAAGTACCTGGTGGAGTTGAAATAGTAATTTTGCCCCTAGTCACTGTCCATCTCCTGCCCCGAGGTAAGTACTTGGTGGAGTTGGAATAGTAATTTTGTGTCTAATCACTGTCCAGCACCTACCCTCACGTAAGTACCCGGTGGAGTTGGAATAGTAAATTTGCCCTTTACTCACTGTCCAGCACCTTCCCTGAGGTAAGTACTTATTGGAGTTTGAGTAATAATTTTGCCCCTAGTCACTGTCAATCACCTGCCCTGGGGTAAGTACTTGCTGGAGTTGTAATAGTAATTTTTGCCTCTAATCACTGTCCAGCACCTACCCTTACGTAAGTACCCGGTGGAGTTGGAATAGCAAATTTGCCCTTTACTCACTGTCTAGCACCTGCCCTGAGGTAAGTTCCTGGTGGAGTTTGAGAAGTAATTTTGTCCCTAATCACTGTCCATCACCTGTCCTGAGGTAAGTATTTGTTGGAGTTGGAATAGTAATTTTGCCGCTAATCACTGTCCAGCACCTACCCTAAGGTAAGTAGCCAATGGAGTTGGAATAGTAATTTTGCCCTTTACACACTGTTCAGCACCTGCCCTGAGGTAAGTTCCTGGTGGAGTTTGAGTAGTAATGTTGCCACCAGTCACTGTCCATCACCTGCCCTGAGGTAAGTATTTGTTGAAGTTGGAATAGTAATTTTGCCGCTAATCACTGTCCAGCACCTACCCTGAGGTAAGTACCCAATGGAGTTGGAATAGTAATTTTCCCCTTTAATCACTGTCCAGCACCTACTCTGAGGTAAGTACCCAGTGGAGTTGGAATAATAATTTTGCACTTTACTCACTGTCCAGCACCTGCCCTTAGGTAAGTACTTGGTGGAGTTTGAGTAGTAATTTTGCCCCTAGTTACAGTCCATCACCTGCCCTAAGGTAAGTACCTGGTGGAGTTGCAATAGTAATTTTGCCTCTAATCACTGTCCAGCACCTACCTGATGTAAGTACCCAGTGGATTTGGAATAGTAAATTTATCCTTTACTCACTGTCCAGCACTTCCCTGATGTAAGATCTTGGTGGAGTTTGAATAGTCATTTTGTCCATAATCACTGTCAATCACCTGCCCTGAGGTAAGTACTTGGTGGAGTTGGAATAGTAATTTTGCCTCTAATCACTTTCCAGCACATACCCTAATGTAAGTACCCAGTGGAGTTGGAATGGTACATTTTCCCTTCACTCACTGTCCAGTACCTGCTGTGAGGTAAGTACTCGTGGAGTTGGAATAGTTAATTTGCCCCTAATCACTGTCCAGCACTTACCCTAATGTAAGTACCTGGTGGAGTTGAAATAGTAATTTTGCCCCTAGTCACTGTCCATCACCTGCCCTGAGGTAAGTACTTGGTTGAGTTGGAATAGTATTTTTGCCTTTAATCACTGTCCAGCACCTACCCTGAGGTAAGTATCCAGTGGAGTTGGAATAGTAATTTTGCCATTTACTCACTGTCCAGCACCTGCCCTTAGGTAAGTACTTGGTGGAGTTTGAGTAGTAATTTTGCCCCTAGTCACTGTCCATCACGTACTTGGTGGAGTTGCAATATTAATTTTGTCTCTAATCACTCTCCAGCACCTACCCTGACGTAAGTACCCAGTGGAGTTGGAATAGTAATTTTGTCATTTACTCACTGTCCAGCACCTACCATAATGTAAGTACCCGGTGGAGTTGGAATAGTAATTTTGCTCCTAGTCACTGTCCATCACCTGCCCTGAGGTAAGTACTTGGTGGAGTTGCAATAGTAATTTTGCCTCTAATCACTGTCCAGCACCTACCCTGACATAAGTACCTGGTGGAGTTGGAATAGTAAATTTGCCCTTTACTCACTGTCCAGCACCTCCCCTGAGGTAAGCTCCTGTTGGAGTTTGAGTTGTCATTTTGTCCGCAGTCACTGTCCATCACCTGCCCTGAGGTAAGTACTTGGTGGTGTTGGAATAGTAATGTTGCTCCTATTCACTGTCCAGCACCTGCCCTGAGGTAAGTACTTGGTGGAGTTGGAATAGTAATTTTGCCTCTAATCACTTTCCAGCACATACCCTAATGTAAGTACCCAGTGGAGTTGGAATGGTACATTTTCCCTTCACTCACTGTCCAGTACCTGCTGTGAGGTAAGTACTCGTGGAGTTGGAATAGTTAATTTGCCCCTAATCACTGTCCAGCACTTACCCTAATGTAAGTACCTGGTGGAGTTGAAATAGTAATTTTGCCCCTAGTCACTGTCCATCACCTGCCCTGAGGTAAGTACTTGGTTGAGTTGGAATAGTATTTTTGCCTTTAATCAATGTCCGACATCTACCCTTACGTAAGTACCCGGTGGAGTTGAAATAGTAAATTTGCCCTTTACTCACTGTCTAGCACCTGCCCTGAGGTAAGTTCCTGGTGGAGTTTGAGAAGTAATTTTGTCTCCAGTCACTGTCCATCACCTGCCCTGACGTAAGTATTTGGTGGAGTTGGAATAGTAATTTTGCCGCTAATCACTGTCCAGCACCTACCCTGAGGTAAGTACCCAATGGAGTTGGAATAGTAATTTTGCCCTTTTTCTCACTGTTCTGCACCTGCCCTGAGGTAAGTTCCTGGTGGAGTTTGAGTAGTAATAATGCCCCCAGTCACTGTCCATCACCTGCAATGATGTAAGTACTTGGCGGAGTAGGAATAGTAATTTTGCCTTTAATCACTGTCCAGCATTTACCCTGAGGTAAGTACCCAGTGGAGTTGGAACAATAATTTTGCACTTTACTCACTGTCCAGTACCTGCCCTTACGTAAGTACTTGGTGCAGTTTGAGTAGTAATTTTGCCCCTAGTCACTGTCCATCACCTGCCCTGAGGTAAGTACTTGGTGGAGTTGGAATAGTAATTTTGCCTCTAATCACTGTCCAGCACGTACCCTAATGTAAGTACCCAGTGGAGTTGGAATGGCTAATCTTCCCTTTACTCACTGTCCAGTACCTGCCGTGAGGTAAGTACTCAGTGGATTTGAAATAGTAAATTTGCCCCTAATCACTGTCCAGCACCTACCCTAATGTAAGTACCTGGTGGAGTTGAAATAGTAATTTTGCCCCTAGTCACTGTCCATCTCCTGCCCCGAGGTAAGTACTTGGTGGAGTTGGAATAGTAATTTTGTGTCTAATCACTGTCCAGCACCTACCCTCACGTAAGTACCCGGTGGAGTTGGAATAGTAAATTTGCCCTTTACTCACTGTCCAGCACCTTCCCTGAGGTAAGTACTTATTGGAGTTTGAGTAATAATTTTGCCCCTAGTCACTGTCAATCACCTGCCCTGGGGTAAGTACTTGCTGGAGTTGTAATAGTAATTTTTGCCTCTAATCACTGTCCAGCACCTACCCTTACGTAAGTACCCGGTGGAGTTGGAATAGCAAATTTGCCCTTTACTCACTGTCTAGCACCTGCCCTGAGGTAAGTTCCTGGTGGAGTTTGAGAAGTAATTTTGTCCCTAATCACTGTCCATCACCTGTCCTGAGGTAAGTATTTGTTGGAGTTGGAATAGTAATTTTGCCGCTAATCACTGTCCAGCACCTACCCTAAGGTAAGTAGCCAATGGAGTTGGAATAGTAATTTTGCCCTTTACACACTGTTCAGCACCTGCCCTGAGGTAAGTTCCTGGTGGAGTTTGAGTAGTAATGTTGCCACCAGTCACTGTCCATCACCTGCCCTGAGGTAAGTATTTGTTGAAGTTGGAATAGTAATTTTGCCGCTAATCACTGTCCAGCACCTACCCTGAGGTAAGTACCCAATGGAGTTGGAATAGTAATTTTCCCCTTTAATCACTGTCCAGCACCTACTCTGAGGTAAGTACCCAGTGGAGTTGGAATAATAATTTTGCACTTTACTCACTGTCCAGCACCTGCCCTTAGGTAAGTACTTGGTGGAGTTTGAGTAGTAATTTTGCCCCTAGTTACAGTCCATCACCTGCCCTAAGGTAAGTACCTGGTGGAGTTGCAATAGTAATTTTGCCTCTAATCACTGTCCAGCACCTACCTGATGTAAGTACCCAGTGGATTTGGAATAGTAAATTTATCCTTTACTTACTGTCCAGCACTTCCCTGATGTAAGATCTTGGTGGAGTTTGAATAGTCATTTTGTCCATAATCACTGTCAATCACCTGCCCTGAGGTAAGTACTTGGTGGAGTTGGAATAGTAATTTTGCCTCTAATCACTTTCCAGCACATACCCTAATGTAAGTACCCAGTGGAGTTGGAATGGTACATTTTCCCTTCACTCACTGTCCAGTACCTGCTGTGAGGTAAGTACTCGTGGAGTTGGAATAGTTAATTTGCCCCTAATCACTGTCCAGCACTTACCCTAATGTAAGTACCTGGTGGAGTTGAAATAGTAATTTTGCCCCTAGTCACTGTCCATCACCTGCCCTGAGGTAAGTACTTGGTTGAGTTGGAATAGTATTTTTGCCTTTAATCAATGTCCGACATCTACCCTTACGTAAGTACCCGGTGGAGTTGAAATAGTAAATTTGCCCTTTACTCACTGTCTAGCACCTGCCCTGAGGTAAGTTCCTGGTGGAGTTTGAGAAGTAATTTTGTCTCCAGTCACTGTCCATCACCTGCCCTGACGTAAGTATTTGGTGGAGTTGGAATAGTAATTTTGCCGCTAATCACTGTCCAGCACCTACCCTGAGGTAAGTACCCAATGGAGTTGGAATAGTAATTTTGCCCTTTTTCTCACTGTTCTGCACCTGCCCTGAGGTAAGTTCCTGGTGGAGTTTGAGTAGTAATAATGCCCCCAGTCACTGTCCATCACCTGCAATGATGTAAGTACTTGGCGGAGTAGGAATAGTAATTTTGCCTTTAATCACTGTCCAGCATTTACCCTGAGGTAAGTACCCAGTGGAGTTGGAACAATAATTTTGCACTTTACTCACTGTCCAGTACCTGCCCTTACGTAAGTACTTGGTGCAGTTTGAGTAGTAATTTTGCCCCTAGTCACTGTCCATCACCTGCCCTGAGGTAAGTACTTGGTGGAGTTGGAATAGTAATTTTGCCTCTAATCACTGTCCAGCACGTACCCTAATGTAAGTACCCAGTGGAGTTGGAATGGCTAATCTTCCCTTTACTCACTGTCCAGTACCTGCCGTGAGGTAAGTACTCAGTGGATTTGAAATAGTAAATTTGCCCCTAATCACTGTCCAGCACCTACCCTAATGTAAGTACCTGGTGGAGTTGAAATAGTAATTTTGCCCCTAGTCACTGTCCATCTCCTGCCCCGAGGTAAGTACTTGGTGGAGTTGGAATAGTAATTTTGTGTCTAATCACTGTCCAGCACCTACCCTCACGTAAGTACCCGGTGGAGTTGGAATAGTAAATTTGCCCTTTACTCACTGTCCAGCACCTTCCCTGAGGTAAGTACTTATTGGAGTTTGAGTAATAATTTTGCCCCTAGTCACTGTCAATCACCTGCCCTGGGGTAAGTACTTGCTGGAGTTGTAATAGTAATTTTTGCCTCTAATCACTGTCCAGCACCTACCCTTACGTAAGTACCCGGTGGAGTTGGAATAGCAAATTTGCCCTTTACTCACTGTCTAGCACCTGCCCTGAGGTAAGTTCCTGGTGGAGTTTGAGAAGTAATTTTGTCCCTAATCACTGTCCATCACCTGTCCTGAGGTAAGTATTTGTTGGAGTTGGAATAGTAATTTTGCCGCTAATCACTGTCCAGCACCTACCCTAAGGTAAGTAGCCAATGGAGTTGGAATAGTAATTTTGCCCTTTACACACTGTTCAGCACCTGCCCTGAGGTAAGTTCCTGGTGGAGTTTGAGTAGTAATGTTGCCACCAGTCACTGTCCATCACCTGCCCTGAGGTAAGTATTTGTTGAAGTTGGAATAGTAATTTTGCCGCTAATCACTGTCCAGCACCTACCCTGAGGTAAGTACCCAATGGAGTTGGAATAGTAATTTTCCCCTTTAATCACTGTCCAGCACCTACTCTGAGGTAAGTACCCAGTGGAGTTGGAATAATAATTTTGCACTTTACTCACTGTCCAGCACCTGCCCTTAGGTAAGTACTTGGTGGAGTTTGAGTAGTAATTTTGCCCCTAGTTACAGTCCATCACCTGCCCTAAGGTAAGTACCTGGTGGAGTTGCAATAGTAATTTTGCCTCTAATCACTGTCCAGCACCTACCTGATGTAAGTACCCAGTGGATTTGGAATAGTAAATTTATCCTTTACTCACTGTCCAGCACTTCCCTGATGTAAGATCTTGGTGGAGTTTGAATAGTCATTTTGTCCATAATCACTGTCAATCACCTGCCCTGAGGTAAGTACTTGGTGGAGTTGGAATAGTAATTTTGCCTCTAATCACTTTCCAGCACATACCCTAATGTAAGTACCCAGTGGAGTTGGAATGGTACATTTTCCCTTCACTCACTGTCCAGTACCTGCTGTGAGGTAAGTACTCGTGGAGTTGGAATAGTTAATTTGCCCCTAATCACTGTCCAGCACTTACCCTAATGTAAGTACCTGGTGGAGTTGAAATAGTAATTTTGCCCCTAGTCACTGTCCATCACCTGCCCTGAGGTAAGTACTTGGTTGAGTTGGAATAGTATTTTTGCCTTTAATCACTGTCCAGCACCTACCCTGAGGTAAGTATCCAGTGGAGTTGGAATAGTAATTTTGCCATTTACTCACTGTCCAGCACCTGCCCTTAGGTAAGTACTTGGTGGAGTTTGAGTAGTAATTTTGCCCCTAGTCACTGTCCATCACGTACTTGGTGGAGTTGCAATATTAATTTTGTCTCTAATCACTCTCCAGCACCTACCCTGACGTAAGTACCCAGTGGAGTTGGAATAGTAATTTTGTCATTTACTCACTGTCCAGCACCTACCATAATGTAAGTACCCGGTGGAGTTGGAATAGTAATTTTGCTCCTAGTCACTGTCCATCACCTGCCCTGAGGTAAGTACTTGGTGGAGTTGCAATAGTAATTTTGCCTCTAATCACTGTCCAGCACCTACCCTGACATAAGTACCTGGTGGAGTTGGAATAGTAAATTT
The DNA here is from genome assembly GCF_031143425.1 of Pleurodeles waltl. Taxonomy (NCBI): domain Eukaryota; kingdom Metazoa; phylum Chordata; class Amphibia; order Caudata; family Salamandridae; genus Pleurodeles; species Pleurodeles waltl. Next base: position 1,075,177,125 of record NC_090449.1, on the reverse strand, counting down.
GCCCTTTACTCACTGTCCAGCACCTCCCCTGAGGTAAGCTCCTGTTGGAGTTTGAGTTGTCATTTTGTCCGCAGTCACTGTCCATCACCTGCCCTGAGGTAAGTACTTGGTGGTGTTGGAATAGTAATGTTGCTCCTATTCACTGTCCAGCACCTGCCCTGAGGTAAGTACTTGGTGGAGTTGGAATAGTAATTTTGCCTCTAATCACTGTCCAGCACCTACCGTTACATAAGTACCCCGTGGAGTTGGAATAGTAATTTTGGCCGTAGTCACTGTCCATCACCTGTCCTGAGGTAAGTACTTGGTAGAATTGCAATAGCAATTTTGTCTCTAATCACTGTCCAACACCTACCTTGATGTAAGTACCCGGTGGAGTTGCAATAGTAAATTTGCCATTTACTCACTGTCCAGCACCTGCCCTGAGGTAAGGTCCTCGTGGAGTTTGAGTAATAATTTTATCCGCAGTCACTGTCCAATACCTGCCCTGGGGTAAGTACTTGATGGAGTTGGAATTGTAATTTTGTCTTTAATCACTGTCCAGCACCTACCCTGGTGTAAGTACCCAGTGGAGTTGGAATAGTAATTTTGCCTTTTACTGACTGTCCAGCACCTATCCTGCGGTAAGCACTTGGTGGAGTTGGAATAGGACATTTGCCCCTAATCACTGTCCAGCAACTACCCTAACATAAGTATCTGGTGAAGTTGGAATAGTAATGTTACCTCTAGTCACTGTCCATCACCTGCCCTGAGGTAAGTAGTTGGTGGATATGGAATTGTAATTTTGCCTCTAATCACTGTCCAGCACCTACCCTCACGTAAGTACCCGGTGAATGTGGAACAGTAAATTTTCCCTTTACTCACTCTCCAGTACCTGCCCTGAGGTAAGTTCCTGGTCAAGTTTGAGTAGTAATTTTGTCCCCAGTCACTGTCCTTCACCTGCCTTGAAGTCAGGATTTGGTGGAGTTGGAATAGTAATTTTGCCCCTTACTCACTGTCCAGCACATGCCCTGAGGTAAGTTCCTGGTGGAGTTTGAGTAGTAATTTTGTCCGCTGTCACTGTCCATCACCTGCCCTGAGGTAAGTAGTTGGTTGAGTTGGAATAGTAATTTTGTCTTTAATCACTGTCCAGCACCTACCCTGAGGTAAGTACCCAGTGAAACTGGAAAGATAATTTTGCCCTTTATTTACTGTCCAGCACCTGCCCTGAGGTAAGTACTCGGTGGAGTTTAAGTAGTAATTTTTCACCCAGTCACTGTTCATCACCGGCCCTGAAGTAAGTACTTGGTGGAGTTCGAATAGTAATTTTGCCTTCAATCACTGTTCAGCACCCACCCTGACGTAAGTACCCGGTGGAGTTGGAATAGTAAATTTGCCCTTTACTCACTGTCCAGCACCTGCCCTGAGGTAAGTTCCTGGTGGAGTCTGAATAGTAATTTTGCCCTTAGTCACTCTCTTTCACCTGCCCTGAGGTGGAGTTGGAATAGTAATTTTATCTCTCCTCAGTGTCCACAACCTGCTTGGAGGAAACTACCCGGTGGACTTAGCATGGTAAATTTGCCTCTTACTCACTGTCCAGCACCTTCCCTGAGGTAAGTACCAGGTTGAGTTTTAATAGTAAACTTGGCCTTTACTTACTGTCCACACCTGCCCTGTGGTAAGTTGTACAGCTATGTTTACATTAGAGCTACCATTGAAATTGTTTTTTTTAATATTATACTTACTTCATTTTATTTTTTGGTTTGTGAGGTCCTTACTTTTCAAGATGTTGTTTTTAAAACTTTTGATGTCCTCTTGTGGTTATTTTGTTATTTGGAATCTTTAAAAAAAGTAAACAGTGCACTATTTAGTGTTTCATTTTTTATTAATAGTTTGGCTTCTGTCCAGCACTTGTCATGAGGTAAGTACCCGGTGGAGTTAGACTACTGTTTTTCTTTCCTGTTTATTGTTCTACACCTGCCCTGAGGTATGCACCCTGTTAAGTTACAATACTCATTTTGTTACCTGTTTACTGTTTAGCATCTAGTATGTGGTAAGTACCTTGCGGAGTTAGAATAGCAATTTTGGTTCTTGGTTACTGTCCTCCACTTGCCCTGAGGTAAGTACCTAGTGGGGTTACACTAGCATTTTTCTCCCATGGTCACTGTTTTGCACCCGCTCTGAGGTGAGTACTCAGCTGAGTTAGATTTGTCATTTTACCTCATGGTTGTTCTCCTGCACCTGCCCTTGGGTAAGTACTCAGTGAAGTTAAAATAGTAATTTTGCCACCTGGTTGCTATCTTGCAGCTGCTCTGAGGAAAGTACGCAGTGGAGGTAGAATTGTAATTGTTTCTCTGGTTCTTGTGCAGCACCTGTCCTGAGGAAAGTACCCAGTGGAGTTAGAATAGCACATTTTTTCCCTGTTCCTTCTCCAGCACCTGCCCTCTGGTAAGTACCTAGTGGAGTTAGATTCTTTTTTTTGCCATCTTAGTACTGTCCAGCACCTGCCCTCACATACGTACCTAGTAGAGTTAGAATACTATTTCTTTCTCCTAAGTCCTGTTCAGTACCTTCCCTGAGGTAAGTACTGAGCAGACTTTGAATACTTATTTTCCCCTCTGGTTATTCTCCTACACCTTTGTTGAGGTAAGTAACTTGCAAAGTCAAAATACTTTTTTGCCCTCTGTTTACTGTTCTGCATCTTTCTTGAGGTAAGTAACCTGCAAAGTTAAAATACTTACTTTGCTGTCCAGTAAATGTGAGGTATAGATCTATTATAATTAGAAAAATAATTTTACCATATGATCACTGTCCAGCTGTTGCCCTCCGTTTTGTGTACATTACACATGGCATTGAAATTTTTCTTTTTTGGTATTATACTTACTTTTCTTTTCTTTGGGAGGGTGGTCTTTAATTGATTTTTGCAAGACATTGTTTTTCAAATTCTTGATATCCTTCTGTGGTTATTTTTTTTTAATTTTGAATCTATAAAAATAAACAGAAAACAGTGTAATATTTTTTTTTTTCATTTTCTTTTATTGTTTGGTTGCTGTGCACCATCCACTCTGATGTATGTATCCAGTAGATTTTTTTATTTAATTTTACCCCCGGCTACTGTCCATTACCTTGAATGAGGTAAGTACCCAGTAGAGTTGAAAGACTAATTTTCCCCTCGGTTGCCATCCTGAACATGCACTAAGGTAAGTACTCAGCAGAATTTCTGTAGTAATTTCCCCCCCCGTTGCTATCCCACACATGCTCTGAGGTAAGTACCCAGCGGAATAAGAGTAGTAATATCTCCCCCAGTTGGTATCCTGTACCTGTTTCAGGTATGTACCCAGTGGAATATGTAAACAATTTTTTTCCCCAGGTCTCTGTTCAGCACCTGCCTTGAGGTAAATAGTAATCAGACTTTGAATTTTATTTAGTAGTAAATTTTATTTTTGCTCACCTACACATGAATTAAATACCATTGCAATTCTAATACTAATCTTCATATATTCATTTTTTTTACACGTTTTTCAACTTTTTATTCAAACTTTTTTTTTAAAAAGAAATCATTTACCTTTTATTGTTAAGGTGTTCTATTTTTTACTGTTAACACTCTTCAAAGAGATCTCTGTAATTTTAAAGAAATAAAACCACCGTGATTACCGTGATCAAGACCTTGGTGGTTGAAACGCGTTGGTGGTGTTTGGGTTACTCGTTTCTGTTGTTAGAATCAACAGCAAACATAAGGATTCCTGTGTGTGCCGTGTATGACTTTATGGCATTTGGTGGAGAATATATATACAGATGTGTATATATATATATATATATATATATATATATATATATATATATATATATATATACATATATATATATATGTTTTTGGGTAATATTATCATTTAAGATAAAATGAGTTTTGGGTATTTATATTTGTTCTAATTCTATCTCTGACTGAACTTATATTTATTTTTTAAATTTAGTATGTTTGCATTTTTTATATGCTTTTCCTTGTTGACATCGTTTGTGAACGGAAGAAATACTTCCATGCTGGTGTAGAAAGTGTTGTAGGACTACGTTTTCATGCACTATTGACATTGTTTTTATTGTCAATTTCATTTTACTGCTTAAAACTCTTTCATTTATATTTTTTTAAATGTTGTATTTAGCAAAGCTGTTTTCAATGTATGCTACTTTTTTAAATGTTTTTTTAACTCATTCATCATTTTTTTTATTTTCTCTGTCTTTTGTAGCTATTAATGTAGTGGTTTTGGTTTGCCGGGCAATTGTTGTTGTTTAGGTATACTCTTTTAATTGTATTTTTTCGTTGTTTAGACGTCGTTGTTGAAAAAGTCGTTGTTCAGGCTTTGTCGTTGTTTAGCAGTAGTGGTTTAGGCTATCATTGTTTAGGACCTAGTCGTTCCGTCACATATTCATCCAGGATCAGTCCATGATTCCTTCATCATGTGGAACAGCAAAGTCCCACTGCTGATGACATGACTATACACAGAGAGGGCCTGGCTGGTTGGTAAGTCATTCATGTCATGTGTGTCTGCAACTATTTTCTAGCTTCCATATGTGTGGATGTCCAAGATTAATGTTTGGATTGGTATTACTATACCTTACAGGGAACTCTGGCTACCCAAACCGTTCTTGGTTATTGACACCAGTGAGGTACCCAACCACGCCAGGGAAAGTCCACTTCAATGAGGCCCATGGAAGGACAAGCCATGTCGTGGAGCGTTCTTTTGGGCTCCTGAAGGCAAGATTTTGCAGGACAGACAAAACTGAAGGAGCCCTTCTCTACTCACCCTACAAGGTATGTCAAATAATTGTTGCCTGCTGCATGTCCCACAACCTTGACCTGAGACGTCGGATACCATTTATACCAGATGAGGGGAGCCAACAGACCCTGTGGGTGGAAATGCAGATTTGCCAAGTGAGGATGAGCATGATGAAAATGAAGCTGGATACATCAGGGCAGATGTCATCAATCAGTACTTCAACTGACTCAAGATATGTGATGTGATGTTACAATAGTGATCCCATGGGAGATTTTCAAAAGTTACGCATGGCAGCTAATGTTCTTTTTACCAACATCATTGTGGTCTTAAGTGGCTCCAAAGCCCATGACTCATATATGCATTTGTATTGTTCTTTGGATGTTGTGTACATAACTGGTATGTACATAGTCCATTGCTTAGGAAATGCACAATCAAAGTAACATTTGTAGTTATGAATTGACAATGTGATGTATGGCCTATACCTTATCACAGATTTGCAGATTGGCTATTTGGCTGTTCCTCATCTGGCAATCTCAGACATTGTCACAGGCAATGTGATTTGCAGACTGACATGAGAAGTGGACATGGATCAAACCACGTACTGTTCAGCATTAGATTTGTGGTGTGTGAGTTTCATGTCCAGGCTGTCGGTACAGTGTTTTGTAAGTGTAATTTTCCACCAAAAACACCTATTTTCTATTGGAGGCAAATTTGCTATTTTGCTATTTCTATTGGAGGTGGCTCAAATGGTGCGATGTGTGTGTCCATTTGTGTCTCACACATCATAATGTGGTATCCAGATCCTCTAACATCATCATGGCTTGTATTCTATGTGACCTAACTTGTGCATAGCTGTCAGTGTGTTTCCTCATTGCAGACCAATGTGCATGTATCTGAAGACTGACATAGGTGAGTGACAAGCCTACAGATACTTCCCCATGGTAAGTGGAAGATTCCTTGACTGGGGAGATTAGTACTGACCTCTGCCTTTTTCATGGGGTATGTTTTTTTTGGAAGGATAAGGTATTGGGTATGTGCTAAGGCTTTAGCTGATGATATATTGAACCTATCTGTCTGCTTCTTAGGATGGTGATATGTCCCAAAAGAAAAGTAGATAAAAGTGAATGGTTCTTTCATGGTGGATGAAATCATCAGAGTAGCTGCTACACCATTTGGAGGCACAAGTCAAGTGTCCTTGCACCATAGGAAAATTAAGTTAGCTATCAGAACAGTCAACATGGCATAATTGTGGCACACAAAGGGGACCAATCAGGAGTGGTTTACTTCCTGGCAGTGGGTTTAATCTTGGCATCTGCTCCTCCTGGATGTCAGGGTAGACATCCACATTTGCGGGGAGGTTCTTCTGCTACACACGGTGGGGTGTCTGAGGCATTCACTTCCCCTGGCAGTGCCCCGATTCCACTAAAAGCCACAGATGTAGAGGGGCCTGATGTCTCATTGTTAGTGGAAGAGTCCTGATTTTGGGTGCCAAACCTACTCAGTGAAGTGTTCTTGTCCCTCAGCACCCATGCAATGGTAGCCAGTATGGCATTTTGTCCCTGCCACTGCTGCATGGCTTCCTGGTGATTGTCCCTCTGCAGCTGTCTGATCTTCCCCATCATAGTCATCATACTTGGCCTATCCTGCCTTGTGAATTCAGGTAGGCTAGAGATGATCTCCTGGTCAGTTGTGTCCCTTGGAGCCCCAATCCTCTGTCCCACACCACCTCTCCCATGCACCCTACCCCCACTTACCTGTACCCCTGGCACAGTGTGCCCACTCCTACTGGTGGCAGGATCATCATTGTCAGGGGTGACATTAGGAGATTCAGGTACCTGTATTGGGGAGCACACAATGGATGAGACTGCCCTAGGTACAAAGGTTTGGGGGCGAATGGTTGCCTGTGATGTAGTTGCAACTGGGCTGGGAGGAGTTCTTGTGAGAAGGGTGAGGCTGAGAGTTGTTTTTGAGAGTTGTTTACTGACCAGGTGCCCCTTTTGTGCCAGCTTCGTCCTCAGTGTCCAGACACCCAGGGGTGTTTTCCTCACTGGGGCCTTCATCCAGAGGTGTAGTGGCAGTCTCTTGTGTCCTCTCCATGTTGGAGATGGCAAGGTTACCTGTAGGAGAAGTGGAACACAGAGTTGTTGTAAGTGATGCAACAAGTGATGTATAAATTAGACAACTAAACACAGTGTGTGAAATGCACACATTGCTTTTACACGATCTCCTGACATGACAATGCCAGCTGCTACTTAATCTGGGTTAATGGAATGTGGGACACATAGATTTGGAAATGCATACAGCATGCTCCAAGCTCTTGGAATATGTTGGTGTTGAGATGGCTGTTATTATCCTCATTTCTTGTTTGAGTGAAGACATGAAAATGTACATTCCTCTCCTAGTTAGGTGTATGGCTGCATTGAGTCAACTAAGAGCTGAACAATGCACAATGGAGTCAGAGCTGGCACACAATAATGGTGTTACATTTTGACGTGGCCCTCTGTCTGGATGTGCTGCAAGTACGTCCAGTTTGCCATTTAGGTGTCCCCCCAGGTGAGTATTTGGCATTATTAGGGGGTTATATCAGAGTCCAGTTTAGTATGGGACACTGCTGTAGCTGTGATTTGCTTGTAATGGTACCGGTAGTGGGTCATTGCATAGCTGTCATTGCTATGAACTATTAAATGTTAGACCATTCATGATGGATTACGTTGATTGTTAGTTTCACATGCAAGACATTTCACATTTAGTGTACTGTTCTGGTTTTGTTCATGGTGAAACAGTGCCTTCTGGAAGTTGTAGTGCGGTCAGTTCCCAGGACTTCCCATGCCCTTGCCAAACACTGTGGCCCAAGGTGAGTTTACCTAACATATGGCATGGTAGTGAGGGGAATTTTGAGCTTTGGACAAAAGGCTGGTAGGTGGTTTGGTCACTGGGGCAGGGAAAGGTGATGAGTGAGCATGCAAGACAAGACTGTTTGGTGACATGAATGCTGTTGTGACTTACCTGACTCCTTTTCCTCCAGGTTTTCCTGTCAGACACTCAGGATGCAGGATGTCCATGAGTTTCTCCTCCAATGATATGAACTGTGGGGGAGGAGGTGGGGGCCACCGCCAGTCTTGAGGACAGTCAACTGGTACCTGGATACCATGGCACGTACCTTCCCCCTGAGGTCGTTCCACCTCTTCCTGATGTCCTCCCTTGTGCGTGGGTAACTGCCTACTGCATTCACACGTCGACTATCCTTTGCCACAATTCTATTTTCCTGGCTGTGGATGTTCCTAAAACGTATGACTCTACCCTGACAATTTTGTCCACCATGACCCTCAACTCATCATCAGTGAAGCCTGGATGTTTTTGTTGGGACATTGTAGAAGTGGTAAAGACTATGAGGTAGTGAAAAAAGGATGACAAAAGTTTGTGATGAGGTGTGGGTGCTGTGATGTAAGTGGGTGATGGTTGTGTATTGTGTGGGTTGGAAAATTGTGTGTTGTGTATGTTGTGCAAGTACGGGATGTGTGCTGAGTGTAATGTGTAGGGGTACCTATTGTTTATTTTGCTATATCTATACATTTTTTGCTTGTCTCTGGCTGTGTGTGGTGTTCTGGCTGCAAAGGATTGTGGGTTGTGTAGGGGTGTGTTTTAGAGTGCAGTGTATAGGTGTGTCAGTATGTGGATGTGTGTCAGGTGTGGGTATTCAAACTGTCTAATGTGGTGTGGTGTCCCAACTGATGTGATTTGAGACCACCACGGTTGGCCAAATCAGGAAGTGTTGGCAGCCACCATGGGACTTCAACCGAGTCCCAGAGAAAAATGTAAAAAAAAAAAAAAAGGGGGGGGGGCCAGGGTAGAGTCACCCTGACCCCCTTAGTTTGGTGCTGGGATTCCAGAAGGACTCTGTTGGAAAGTTGATTATTGGTAAGGGCACGTACGTACCTACGCTTAGCAATAGGCCACTAATCCCCACTAGGTCCAGTCAGATCTCAATAAATGAATCCCTGCGCTGCTCAACACTTGGTAGCTTGGCCACGAGCATCAAGGCTTAATTTAGGAGACAGGTGTGTAAAGCATTTTAAAATCACAAAACACTGAATAAGTCAAACATAAAACACAATAAAAATCCAACACCAATTTATAAGAATAGAATATATTTTTATCTTTAAAATTACACCAAAGCGATAACAATCGAATAAGGGGAACCGGAGATATGAATTTTTAAAGAATGAGGTGGTCATTTGGACATTGGCGGTGACTGTTAAAGTGGCAGTAATACCACCAACCGACTGGCGGTAATTACCGCCAAATTATGACCATGGTGGTGATAACTCCCATAGGCAGCCAAAATACCACACCATCCACCGGGGCTTTAATACCACTCAGCACAGAGGCAGCCATCAACAGCCAGACGGAAGACATGATACCGCACACCATATCATGACACAGCAAACCGCCACGATTTCAGGGGCAGTACCAACACCATCAAAAGCCTGGCGGAAACAGAACACAGAAGACCAAAGACTCACCAACAGAGGCACAGAGAAGGTCAACGCCGCCGTGGAACCGGAACTCCAAGTGTTCCCAATGCTCATCTTATGCCATTCTTCACCTGGAACACCAATGCCAACGAAGACCACGACGGTGAGTACAGCAGCCAAGCACACAAGGGAGGGAGGGAGGAAAAGGAGAGTGACACACACATGCACAACACACACCATTCACACACACACCATACACACAACCAACTGCAGAGGAAACCCAATGTCACAGGACACACATCATAATAATGCAAGGACAACAAATAGGCATTACTGATATTGTAATTTGATGCCAACAGCCACCATATGTTCCAATGTGATAAAAAGTATTTTTGAGTAAATGTCCAGAAAGGGCCAATGGCCAGCCCAAAGTACAAAAGACCCACATGGCCACAGGGCACAGTCCAAGCCCCAACTTGTTCCTGGCAATCTCCACACTAAACTGTGCAGGGGCATCATTTTGGAAGTGGGCAGGTACCTCAGGCCCTTTTCTCAATGCTAGGGAGTGCAAGGTCACAGCCTCCGAGGTGGGGAACTTGCCCACTGGTTCTGTAGTGGGCTCCTTGTACAACCGTCCCTGGAGGGTGGCCTACATGCCACCTGCTGGAGGTGAGGGCTGCTTTGCCTCTGCCAGTGGAGGTGTCTCCTTGGCAGCCTCTGCTGGAGGTGAGGACTGCTTTGTCTCAGCTTGAGGTGAGGGCTGATTTGCCTCTGCTGGTGGAGGTGTCTTCTTGGCAGCCTCTGCTGGAGATGAGGGCTGCTGTGTCTCAGCGGGAGGTGAGGCTTCTTGCCTTTCATTGGTGGTTGAGTGGGAACCTCTCCTTTCATTGGTGGTTGAGTAGGCCTCTTGCCTTTCATTGGTTGAGTGGGAACCTTTCCTTTCATTGGTGGTTGAGTGGGCCTCTTGCCTTTCATTGGTGGTTCAGTGGGAACCTTCCCTTTCCTGGCTGGTGGAGTGGGATCCTTCCCCTTCTTGGCTGGTGGAGTGGGATCCTTTACTTTCTTGCCTCCACGACTAGGAGGTGCCTCCACTGTCCCGATCTCATGTCCCTTGCTTTTCACTACCCTAGTCCTCCCTTTCTTAGGCGGAGGTGTGCTCACAGTAGGAGTGCCAGCCATCACACTGTGGGGCCCCTTCACGCTAGCAGCTGTTGATTTGGTCGGAGCAGTGGCAGACTGTTTGGCTGAGGTGATGGGCTGGGTCGTTGGGACCTTGCTCTTTCGGGTAGAAAGGGGGAGTGAAGGGGGTGGGAAGAGGTCAAGAGGTGCAAGGAAAAGTTTCTTAGGGGCGTTGGGGTGGGATTTGAGAGGAGGGATGGGTGTGGAGGTTGAGGGTGTAATTGTTGGAGGTGAAAGTCTGCTGGATTTGTGTGCAAGTGCATTGGCAGTGTGCTGATTTAAGGTGGATGGCTGTTGGGTGTCTGAGTGCGTGCGTTTGTGTCCCTTAGGAGGGGGGACAGACAGGGTGGGAGAGGACACAGGGGAGGCGTGGATGGATGTTGTGGAGGTGTCTGTTAGTGAAGTGTGTGTGCTGCTTGGTGTGGTGATGGTGGTGATGGCTGTTGAAGCAGTGCATGCAGGTATGTGGGGCAGGGCCTGAGGTGCCTGGGGCGAAGGAGATGCCCACCCTCCTGGTTGAGCGGGCACGGGCAACTCGGTGAGGGGCTACTGGGAGGGTGGTGCTGGTACAGGGGGTGGTGGCTGTACCTGAAGCTGGGGTGGTCCCAGAGGTGTCTGCCACCACCAGAGAGCTGTCATCGGAGGAGGAATCAGATGTTGTCACCGCCCCTTCTCCGCCATGGTGCTTGCCTCGCCCTCCGTCCCACTTGTGCCCTCGGCATCGGTGGACTCTGCCTCCCGGTTCCTGTAGGATGTAGCTCCCTGTGTCGCCGTGCCCCTACTCCTCTGCTACATGATTATAATGCACACATGGACAGGATGAAAGAAGAAAAAAGGGGGAGAGAGAGAAAGGGAGCACTGGGTCAGTTACAGCACCAACACCACAGTTGCCATACACATTACCATCACACACAGGGATCAAGATTGAGCACTATGCACCACACTGGCATTCGATTGGCTAAGTGCCACAGCAAGATGAGGGCCAACCACCACCACCCGAACCACTCCTGGGACCCACTAAGCCCTGTCTGACATGGAATGCAACCTAGCTAGGTTACCTGATTTTGCTATACACCCATTACCCTTGAGCTGGATCACGCTGCAATGTCTTACCTGGCATTAAGGGGCACCCACTAACTCACACCCACCACCCAGATCCCATGCCACCTACCTATTATTGTTGTAATGCCCACTATACTCACCCCCTTGTGGCTGCGGTGATGCCATCAAACTCCAGCTCTAGGTAGGCCACCGCCAGTATGCAGGCCATTACGGGGGTCAGGTTCCGACGGGAACCCCTTCCTCACTGGGAGGCCATCACAGCTGGGCCTCCACGGTCTTCCGTGCCCAGCGCCTTAGGACCTCCCACCTTTTCCTACAGTGGGTGCGCCACCTGCTGTAGACCCCCAGGGTCCGCACGTCCTTGGCGATGGCATGCCACAATCCCTTCTTCTGATGGGCGCTGACCTGCAGAGGTAATACATACAGGAGAACACCATTGAACAAACAGTCCAGCCTGTCACACACATGGCCCACCATACCCGATCCCAGCACCATTGCAACACACATAGGCCAGCTCACAACATGTTCATCGCCAATAGCCAATCGCCCCACCCTCCATCCCCCACCCACCCTTACACGATGCCTTCACACACATCTCCATGTATTCATGCCACATGCATCGTACCCACAGTGTACTAACCTGTTGGTCTGGAGGCCCATACAGCAGTCTGTACTGGGGTAGGACCCCATCCACCAGTCTTCAGAAGTGAAGGCTGGGGCCCTTTCCCCGGTCACACGGACATGGTAGGTTCCAGACACAGGTCATAGCAGCACATGCAGTGTAGGTGTTGTCCTGTGGAAAGTCAGGAATCAAGTGAGGAATTAGGTAGAAAATGGCAGTCACGTCTGCGGATGTGTACACCGTCACCACCGCCGCTGATCCCTATTGGCCAGTGTACTCCATTGCGCCCATTATTAGCCAATGAGGAATTGCACGGCGGTGCAAGACCGCCTTCTGCCATGACGCCCAACTTTAGCAGAGTTACCTCACTTCCACCTGTCCCTAGATACAGGACAGGTGGTCACCATTTATTGGTGGTGAATAACATTCAGATAATCTATAACTGCATCACTGCTACAATTTGCACCTACATTGCCATTTCCATTGTTCCATCACATCAATGCTCAATGTACACTGAGGTGGTGGTTCCATTGTTCAAATTGTGACAGCCTATTCACTCTTTTGTTCCTTAGATACCTACAACTGCGGATAAATAGGAGGAGGAGACAAGCCCCCGGTAAAGACCCCTTGTGGACTTGGCTACACTGGAGGACAGGCACTTAATACTCACTTATAGTCTGGACAGGGCCACAATCACAGAGCTGTGTGCCCAATTGGAGCCTGATCTGATATCAGCTATCCGTCATCCTACTGGGATCCCCCCTCTTGTGCAGGTTCTATCAGTGCTCCATTTCCTGGCAACTGGTTCTTTCCAAGTGGCAGTGGGCTTGGCAGCAGGAATGTCAAAGCCAATGTTCTCAATCATGCTGGCAAGGTTTTTGTCTGCCTTGGTCAAACACATGTGCAGCTACATTGCTTTCCCCCAGGTGGAAGATTTGGCCACTGTGAAGGCAGGATTCTATGCAATGGGACATATACCCAATATTATTGGGGCGATTGATGGTACACATATTTCGTTTGTCCCATTGCGTTTGACCATCCCGCCACAATGAACAGGTGTTCAGGAATCGGACGAGTTTCCTCTCATTCAATGTGCAATTTGTATGCCCAGTGGACCAGTGCATCTCCCACGTCACTGCCAAGTATACTTGGTCAGTGCATGATGCCTTCATCCTGAGGAATAGCAGCGTCCCAAATGTGATGGCACAACTACAGAGGTACTGGGTGTTTCTAATAGGTGAGCCTGAGTCCCCATCCAATGTATGTCAGTGTATGCCTTTTGATGGTAACCCCATACCATTGTGTAAGGCTAATGTTTGTCCCTCAATACTTGCAGGTGACTCTGGCTACCCAAACCTATTGTGGCTCCTGACGACCCCTTTGAGGATTGCCAGGACAGGGGCTGAGAATCGTTATAATGATGCTCATGGGTGAACCAGGAAAATTAATGAAAGGACCTTCGGCCTCCTGAAGGACAGGTTCAGATGCCTCCATCTTACAGGTGGATCTCTGTGCTACTTACCCGAGAAGGTCTGCCAGATGGTAGTGGCATGCTGCATGTTGCACAACCTTGCCCTTGGACAGCATGCACCTTTTCTGCAGGAGGAGGGTACTGGAGATGCGCCTGTGGCAGCAGTGGACCCTGAGGACAGTGAGGATGAGGAGGCAGAGGATGAGGATGTAGACAACAGAACAACAGTTGTACGTCAATACTTTCAAAGAAACACTTTCTGTGTGGCAGTAGCAGGATGGCACAGGTGAGACAGTGGAACTGACCATTCCTCTGAATATTGATATTTTCTGTGTGCAGTAGCAGGATGGCATTCACTTCCTTTGCATCTCGACTTACTGTCACCTATGCCTTCTAATTTTGCAGATGTTGGTGATATAACAACTGTGTACTGATGTGATGACTACAGACAACTACAGATCATTACTTGTATGCTATCACAGTGTTCAGATCATTTGCACAAGATGTAACTGTTTCCATAAATGCACATTTTCCTCACCTAAAACACTATCACTCAAGTTGTGTTCAAGGGTGTTTATTGTAGTGCAAGTAATTGACGGAAAAGTGCAATGGAATGGAGTGATGGTAGAGGAAAGTCCAGGGTATTGTTCCAGTCTGTTAGTAGCACAGGTCCAGTGTCCAAGGGACCATAGGAAGGGGAGCAATGGCAGTTCAAAGTGGACAAGGAGACAGGGTGGGACACAATGGGGACATTCAGGAGGGTAAGCCCCCAGGACATTAGTTAGTGCCTCCTGGATAGTCGGTTTCCTGGGCCTGTCCTCCCCCTGGTGCACAACGGTCCTCCCAGTGTCCCTGTTCACCTGGGCCTGTGGTTCCCCAAACAGTGTGCCCTCTGCCACTGACCCCAGGTTCCTGATTGTCTTGGGGGTGAGGTGTAAACTGGGGTCCCTGTGCAGGTGGGCACACTGCTGATTGATGTGTCCCGAGGACAGAGGTGTGGGGACGTTAGGTGGGTGCTGTGGTGTTGGATACTGATGGGGAGGCTCTGTGGTGGACTGTGAGTGGGCTGGGGTGGCCGACTGACCAGTGTTCCCTGATGGGCCAGGTAGTTCTTCCAGATCCTGAAGTCCAGTGTTACTGTCATCACTGGGGGCATCTTCTGTCGGGGGACTGGATAGTCATGGCACCTCCTTGCTCCTGACATTGGCTGGGGCACCTGTGGGTATGTAAGTGATGTATTATGCTTCATGTCTGTGACATATTGTACATCCCTAGCTTCCCCTCTATCGTTGTTGTCACCCTGCCACCTTTGTTTGCGTATGGTGATGTATTGTGGGATTGTTAGATCTCCATGCTATGCATGCTTTGGTGATGGGTGTACATGCAGGGCTGGGAGGGCCGTCCATGCATTGGTATAGCATGCAGGGCTTGGCATTGGGGTTAGTTAGATGTGTAGGTGCAGTGCGTGAGATGGAGTGGAGTGATGAGAGTGAGGGCGAGGGGGTGTGATGGCATGCAGGTATAGGGGTGGTAAGTAGTAAATATTGACTCACCAGTGTCTAGTCCTCCAGCTACTCCTGCCAGGCCCTCAGGGTGCAGTATTGCCAAGACTTGCTCCTCCCATGCTGTGAGCTGTGGGGAAGGAGGTGGGTCGACTGCCAGTCCTCTGGATTGCGAGCTGGTGCCTTGCTCCCACGGAACGTACCTTCCCCCGTAGGTCGTTCCACCTCTTCCTGATGTCGTTCCTTGTTCTTGAATGCTGTCCCACTGTGTTCTCCCTGTCCACGATCCTCCGCCATAGTCCCATCTTCCTGGCAATGGATATTTGATGGACCTGTGCTCCAAACAGCTGTGACTCTACCCTGACTATTTCCTCCACCACGACCCGCAACTCCTCATCAGTGAAATGGGGGTGCCTTAGAGGGGACATGGGTGTTGTGTGGTGTGGGTTGTGCAGAGGGTGTTGAGTAATGTGGTGGGGTGTGGGATGTGGGATGTATGACGGATGAAGGGGTGTTCGTGGTGTGTGTGTACAGTTGTCTCAGTGGTCTTTGTGTTAGTCTTGTGGCAATTATTGGTGTTCGTAAAGGGTTGTGGGTAATGTGGGTGTGCGTTTTATAGTGCTGTGGGTGGGTGGGTGTGGTGTGTGCATCAGCGTCAGGTGTGTGATATTCATTTAGGCCAATGTTGTGTTGTTTTGTATTTGGGTGGCCAATCTGAGCACCAGACCAGGGGGCCTCGGTCAAAGATTTACCTTCGGACTTAGGCCCTCATTACGAGTGTGACAGTCTTAAGACCACAACACTCGCGGTGGCTGTCAGACCGCCCCCCAACTGGAGGTCCGACCTTCAAATTACAACCGTGGCTAAGGAGCCACGGTCAGACCGAGCCGCACCGCCACTTTTAGGCCAGCCGATGGCCTGGCGGTGCCTGTGGTCTTAATCTGCCAGGGCAGCTCTGCTACCAGCACTGCCCTGAGGATTCCAAACCCCGTGTCTGCCAGCTTTTGCATGGCGGTTACACTGCCATGCAAAGGCTAGCAGAGGCGGCGTACAGGGGCCCACATGGCCAGCTCCTTCGCGCTTTTCACTGCCTGAATTACAGTCACACACGACACACCGCAACATTCTGAGCCGGCATCAATGCTGTGGTGAGTTTCCTCTAGCCCACCAGAGGGAAACTCGTAATAGGGCCAGCAGGGGGAAAACCGGAGTGGCATTTTCCAGCCCAATGAGCCAAACTCAAGATGATGCCCTTGGTCTTTTTCTTGAAAATTTTCTTCAGCAGGACAAAGTCACCAATCCGATCTGACCTCCCTAGAGGTCTCTTTGAATAAGTCGCAGAAGGCCTTAGTGAAGAATTCTACCTTTGGACTTAGACAATTTTTCAGGATGGAAATCTTTGTCCGGGCCAAAGCTAAACCTTGATTTGACATCCCTGGAGCCCTTCTCGGATACACTGCGTGGGACGTCCCGGTCAACATTTTACGTTCGGACTTTGTCACTTTTTGGGAGTTTTTCCTTCCGACAGGGCTCGACCCTCCTCAGCAAGCCAATTTTGATGCAAGGTTGTTAAATCACCTTTCCAGGAGCCCCCTGTGAAATCCTGGAACTCTGGGACTCGATAGGTTTTCAGCACAACAAACCTGCAAGTCAGGCAGGGTTTTGGAAGTTAGGTCTGGCTAAACCCACCCACTGGTGTGGCTAAAAATCCTTAACACACCCCTCTCCTAATCTAATCAAGAGGGAATCTCGTTGTCTGGGTTTGCAGGAGATTGGGGAGGTCCTCGGCTGCTCCAAATGTCCTTTCCTCCTTTGAAGACCAGTTTGGCTGCTCTCCCCCATCCTGTTTCGCCATCTGCTGAGGTAGATCTTCTCCCTCAGGCAGGTTCATTGTGTTCAGTCCATACCGCTTCACACCTCATCAAGGTAGCCTGGCGACGCTGTCAGAGACTGGCCAATCAGAGAAGAGCACTACAGAGCTGAAACTAGTAACTTTTAGGAAGAGTCCTAAAACTCTTTCCCTGAACTATTAATATTAACTCCAACAATGGCAAGTTGTTGTATGTATGATAACAATTGGTTTGAGACCAAACTTGACATATCTAGCTCCTTTGGAGACTTTATCAATTAAAATAAAGTCTCACCATATTACCCTATAGAGCCTATTCACTATAATGAGAGAAAAATGAATTTGGCTATTTTTCGTCACCAGAGCTTATAAAACATACTTTATGAGTTATCTGCCTATAATTACACTGCACTCAACCCTGGGGGCACCTAGGGCACATCTTAGGGGTGACTTATACGTAAAAATAAGGAAGTTTAAGACTTCGGAAGTACTTTTAATTCAAAAGTTGGATTTGCATGTAACTTTAATTTAAAAGAAGCCAGAAAGGTAGGCCTGCCTTTAAAATTACCCTGTGCACCTCAGCAGAGCAGCTATGGGGGCACTACTTATGCTGAGGTTCCTACACTTACATGCCCTACCATATACTAGGGACTAATAGGTAGGTTGATACTGGCAATTATACTTAGCCTGATTTGCATACTCATTTTAATCAGAGCACAGGACCTGGGACTGGTTAGTAGTGCCCAGGTCACCGTCGGAGTCAGGAAAACACCAGCAAAAAGTGAAAAATGTGGATAAAAAGTTAAGGGGCTTCTGCAATCAGCCCAGTTTTCTTACACCCCACCTGCTTAAAAGCATTTTTTGTCACAATTTGTAGCATATCCAGTGAAAATACTAAAAATAAAAAGCACAGGTTCCCTTGCTTGTTAATTCTGGAGCCTCTGGGTGGGCCAGGTCCAGGGGGCATTAAATATTTACTTACACCTCCCCGGGGCACACAGTAAATTCAATGAAGGTGAACCGTGTGGCCCCCTTGCAGCCTCGGAGACTGCCATCTCCTGGGGCACACAGCAAATTCAGTGTGGGGGAGGTTACCCAGCCCTCCACAGACACGGGGACCTCTACATCCCTGGGGCACCAACAATAAAGTAATCCAGGGGACGCTGGCCCCTCCTGCAGCCCCTGGGACTGGCACCTCCCTGGGGCACAAACAGTAAAGTGATGCTGGGGGGCCGCAGGCCCCTCCCGCAGCCCCGGGGACCACCACATCCCTGGGGCATTTCTGTCATATGTGTAGGGGGCCATGTGGCCCCCCTCCCCCCAGCCCCGGGTACCACCACTTCCGTGAGGCAAACATTAAAACAAGAAAAGGGGGTCCTTTTCGGACCCCAGCAGCCCTAGGGAGCCACTGATGGCCCTGTGGACCGCCACAACCCTGGGCCTTGTCCCGGGTGCCATCTTGCTTTGTGACACATCAACAATTTAATTCTAGGTAAAACTGAAGTATTAATCAACAAAGACAATGTTCTTTTGCTTTTTTTCCCATGTGAAATGTTTTCCTTTTAGCCTGTTTAACATGGAATGTTATAATTGGTCAGATAGTCACAGAAACACCTGCAGAGTACAGGCTGCTCCACGTATCTGATCTTGTTACAGATAATGAAATTTTAAAGATTGTGACAGAAAGCTGTACATTGAATGGCCCTAGAAACTCACAAATAAAATAGTGTATAATTCCACCTTAGTCTGATTGGATACCTTTGTGTATAATTACCTTAGGGCATGGGTTATAGTTACTTGATATAACTCTAACTAAAATATGTGAATTTCTTTGTTTTGTTACATTTAAAATGTGAGCCTAACTATAACGTCCCTGTAAAGAATTTCAGTGACAGCACAACATTTTAAATATACAAAACCCCTAAAATTAATCAGTTATTGTTAGCTATGGTAAATATAACACATGTCCTAAGGTAACTATAAGCAGAACTCATGCCTCCGCCATGCACGGTTTTCTTATCAATAATTTCACTGCAAATGTTACAGCGATATTATTAATGATGTCATAGACGATGTAATGTAATGTGTGATGTCATATGTGGGGTAATTAGCAGTGCATGGCTCGAGCTAAAGTTACCTTAGGGCATGAGCCAGCCAACCACCACCAGACCCCTTCCCCAAGTCAATAGTGGCCTCATCCTGGGACTGAATGTCATTAAAAAGGGTAGTGGGGCTACGCATACCACATCCCTGAGCCTTACTAGTCCGCAGAGACACCATCCTGGGGTTGAATTGCGTTAATTATGGAAGGGGGAATGTGGCTCTCAACCCCAAGCCTTAAGGGGCCCAGAGACTCCATCTCCCCATGGCCAATCACTAATAATAGAGGGGATGACCGACAGCCCCCCTCTCCAAGCCTTATTAAGCTCCCAGGACCCCATTCCCCGAGGCCAACATTAATACTCCTCCCTGAGAGTTATTAGGTCCCTGGGTCCCTAACCTTGGGTTCACATGACATTATTAAGGGGAGGGTGGAATACAGCCCCTCTCCCCAAGCCTTCTCAGGCCCAGGGACCCCAACGATTGGGGCCAGAGGTAGGCACACCGGTGCCCACTCAGGGCACCCATAAACCACAAGTTGGAGGGTTTGTGGAGAGCCCCAGGACCACATGGCCCCAGCCAGCTCTCTGCAAGTTGAGGGAGGTAGCATTCCTCCAACACAGAAGGAGTATCTATTTATGCTTGCTGCTTACAGGCAGGACCAATATATGTTTCCCTGCCTGAAGGAGTGTGGGCAGGAACACAGAAATCTATTCCCAACTGGCAGATCATGTTTCAATCTCCTGGCGGCTGGGAGGAGACATGCACTGCTGCAAGCAGGGAAGGCGTGCTTGCTGCCACCTGGTGGGAGATTTAAATATTCCCGCCAGATCGGAGAGAAACATATGTTTGCCTCCCCGTAATGATGTGGGCAGAAAAACTACTCTGTCCTCAGGTGGGCTCCCGGGAAAGTGTAATTGAGTGGGCCTGGGGAATAAGGTCCATGAGACCGTCAGAGGCTCAGGGAGGGGGATATTTGTCTGCTCCCCTTATTTATTGACACAGCTCCAGGGGATGGGGTCCTGGGCCTTTTTAGCTTGGGGTGGGGGGCCATTCACCCTTTTCCTCGTAAATTACATGTCCAACTCCTTCTGGGCTGCCCCAACTGTATTGTTTTTTATCAGGCGGGATTCCACATTTTTAAAAAGCATTTACAGCAGAATTGGCAGATGCTTCAAGAATTTGTGACAAAATAATAATTATTGGTCCCAAGGATAGGAGGTCAGGGTATCTTTACTCTGCCCCTGCATGTCTTTTTTATGTTTTTCATAGGACTCAGGACTGAATACTGAGTCCTAAGATAGCTTCCGCCTCGTTGTAGATGTGGTGGCAGCCAATCGCATCTCATCTTGAGATCAGTCAGGTCTGTAGATCCTCCAAGGCATGATATATACAAAGTGAGAGTATTAATTGCTTAGAAACTGAAGAAATAATTTACACCAAATCACAAAGTACTCTTTCTGGACCGAGATCTAGCTTTCTGCCAATTTTGGTATAAATCTGTTCAGCGGTTTGGACTGTGTCCCAAGTTCCTATGAAAAAATTAATTTAAAAAACATGTTTTTGCCCCCTTTTTCATGACACCTGCTTGACGATTTACGCTGAAATTTTCTAGGAAGGAGGTGAGGTGGAAAAAAGTTTTTATTCTTTTTATTTTGTGAAGATTAAACAAATGGGGACAAAGTTATTGGGTAAACAAAAAATGAGTTTACTATAGAAATGTGGTCCTAACTATAACTATGCAGTGGCGACTACCACTGGGTAATATATGTATATATATAATTTAATGTTAGAATTGTTTTTTAAATATTAAATAATGTAATAATAAATGCAATTTCAAAAGAAAATGAAATTCATCTATTAAACTTGTGTTACATTACAAATGATTTAAGTTAACTCTATGGAAACTTTAAACAAAATGTAATATATATTAAGCAAAATAAAGCTTTTCCTCTAGGTGAGAATGTTGTAAAAATGATTATTTAAAGCATATTATTTATAAATTAAATAAACCTATCTTAACAAATGAATGATTAAATACACATTTATTTCATGTGGTTGTGGGTTGCAATGTTTTAATTTAACAGTTCTACCTGTATAATAAATATTTTATATCATTTTACATTCATATTTTACATTGAAATATATTTGAGCTGTTTTTTAGACAATAATACATTTTAATATTTTGCTGTATTTTCCCACAGGCTGCTCTCTGTCCCGGTAAGAAGGATCTCTACCTATATTTGAAAGGTTATTAGAACCAAATCCTGTTGTAGGAGGCTCTACCACAGGGAGGAAACATGTCAAGTTACCTGTATGAGTCTGGCCCCTTGTTCAGCAAATGCCTGACTAATCATCTCATTGATCTTGGGGTCTGGTTGTCTTTAAGACTCAATCAATTTCCGTGATCAGGATGCACATGTCCACATATATTCGTTTTTTACAGTGTCTATTTTTTAGATACACCTACTATCAAAGAGATCTGTGGCACGGAGCTCTTGCTGGCTCAAAGCTGCCACCAAAATATATAAGAAGTACCGTTTTCCCACTACAAAAAAACAGATTATGGAGAACACGCTTAATATCAAGAGCAATGATTTAACCTATCTGGTAGCCTGTCATTTCCATTTAAAACATGAAAGTTACTCTGGTTTATCCTCCTTTTATGGGACTGACATGGTGAAATCCCTTGAAAACATAAACATCCAATGTGTTTGAATGTCTAGGAAGAACTGTATGTGCATCCTTTCTAAAAAGTGTTCACTTATGACAGATTATGAGAGACATCGTGTGACTCATTTACCAGCTAAATGTTTTGTATTATTTTTCTAACTTTTTTATAAAACTTTGTTATTGCTTTGTCACAAAACGTTTTACAATTTGTCAAAAAGAAACTTTTCCTCTTAGAAACATATTAATAACTGTGAGTCAATCTAAGAATTGTGAAGGCTATGCTGATTATGCCCATTCATCGGAATTTCTTGTATTTTTGCTTCATTTAATGTGGGAACTCAATATTTACATGTATAAAATGAAATCAGGCACACATCGGATGCACTGGTTGATTTTCAAAATAAACAACAAGTGAGAGATTATTCTTATACGTTAGATAAGAAATGTGGCTTGGAAAATTGTGTTAATTATATGTCACAAATTTAAAACACATTAATTATTGCCTGTATTTAATAAATTCGCAGGAACTCAATTGAATGGTCTTTTCAGAATACATTGCATGACTAGACAATGTAGAAAAGTCTTTCTTCACTTTTAAAAAAATGAGCGTTCACTCATATGAAGTTTTTTTTATTTCTTTGAGGAAGTAATACAGTGCAAAGTTGTTTGAGAAAGGTCCATGAAAGAGGACCGAAACGGTTCACATTGCTATCACATGAAACATGTTGTTGTTTCTTCTATAATTTAAAATTTAGTTTTTCATCTAAATGCCTCTATGTGTGCACAAACCTGTATACTCATTGATGGCAAAAATATTAAATATATTGAAGGTACTTCTGCTAACTCCCAAACAGACAGCGCTTGCTTGTGATGTCTGAACATGCCAACATGGCCAAAATGTGATGACCATTGTGGTGGAATAAATGTATTTTGAGACAGCAACACCTTTGGAGTGCAAGTAGTTTCTGTATGAGAGATATCAGAAGCACTTCCTTTGTGTGTGTGAAGTTGGATGGTGCATTTAGCACTCCTCACACTGACCTGCCTTGCTGCAGGAATGTTTGATCTATAAATAGTTCTATATATCTACGTGTACACACACACACAAATATATGTATATTACACAGTGGAGGTCATTATTGAGCAATTATGGTTCAGCTGCACTTTCCATTGAAAAGTCATTTTTTTGGTTTTCCTATAACTTTAGATCATATAAATGGATTTACATAATTTTATTAATCACTTGCCATAGGCAGCTAAGGACCTGCATGCCAATTTTCATGCAGATCCCTACAGGGGGCAATTTTAAAGGGTGGAGTGAAAATAAATGTGTTTTTCCATTTTAGCTCCCATAGACATTGTTACTCATGTCTACAGCCCAAACTGCTGAACAGATTGATGCCAAACTTTGCATGAAAACAGACCTTCACTTAGATTCTGTGCTTTTGCTGGTTTAGATTAAGTCTGTTCTGAAGTTTTTGAGGTGTAAGTATTTAAATAAGTTACAAAGATGACTTTAAAATAACACACCTTAGTATATTGGTGGTGTTTGGAATTCGCAACTTCTCCACGAGTCACAGAATTCAAAAAGCAAAGAAATCCAATTTGGCGAGGGAACATTTCTTTTCATCAACCCTTTCGGTTGAGTGATTTCAGAGTTAGTGCTGTGGATTTGAGTGATCTGATAGGCTGCCACAGGAGAACAACTTCTCTTGCAGCAGCCATTTTAGGATGAGAGGGGCAGTTCCCATTCTTTGAACAAAAAATAAAAGGCCATGAAAAGGCCCAAGGTAGACCTACCGTGGCCTCCAGTCAAACATGGGTGGGTCCCTAAAGGTCCTTCAGATAAAATATGGTCAGTGGTATCTTTTCAGGATCCACATGTACCTAAGGCCAATTGGGATTAATGATGCCAGAGATCATAAATAGGTACTGTGACTCCAAGGCAAGCTTCATGACTGGGCACCATGAATTCAAGACAAGCTTCTCCAACCCATACCGCGTCTATTGTGGATTTTCTGATAGGGATTTGGAACAGCAAACCAAAGGGAGGTATGGGTGAGACTTGCCCTGGGTTTCCAGCACCCCTGGATTTGAGATTCCAAAATAGAACCTACGAAACAAAAAAAAGAATCAATAACACCAAGATGAAGGATAAAGTCCATGGGCTACCCTTTATGTACAGTAGAGGGTGGCTGCATGCAATGATTCTGGTGCAGGACCTGGCTTTAGGCTGTCCATCCCCCAGTATTTATGGGAAATGGCCATTCACCCCATTGGTTGGCTGTTGGCACCAATATGTGTGCAGGTCCTTACTGTGTGCCAAGCCTTTCTGCCAACTCCTGCTGTGCACAGTCTTTGACCATGTGTGGGGGTTCTGCTGCCTGCTGCGAGCATCAACCTTCACTGAGCATGATGAAATGCCTTGCACAGTGAAAGGAGGGGTTGAAAATTTCAAATAATGAAATTTACTGAAAAAACACAGTTAAAAATGAATTATTGTTGTGACTCAAACACAGAAAACAAGTGAAATTTGGCCAGTTATGGTTTCCAATGCACACAAAACATGCCTGCCATGTTCAAACCAAGCATTTGTTGCAATACTTGGTAACCATACCTGGAAAGTTTAAGGAACCTACTAAAAGACTCAAAATCCGAACATGCAATGGAACATCCCATGGGCATGCAGAGATCCAAATGATGCTGCCCCTCAAATGTGAACCCCAGTAGGCAAGAATCTTCTGGGTGCACTGGCAGGAGGCAAAAGGCCGATTTGATGTTAGCTTGGGCCAACAAAGCCCCCTCCCTAGTTTCTGCAACTTTCCTAGAGCTTCATCAAAAATGGTGTACCGCACAGTGCATCGGTCTTGGGCTAATCCATCATTGAACGATGTACCTTCTGGGAATGATAGATTGTGGATAAGGCAACATTTCTCTGGCTCTCTTTTTGGGACCAATCCCTCACAAGGTGGGAATGGAAAGGGGCCTGCCACCCTCCTCGCCTGAACTTCTTTCCTGATGTTTTTCTGTCCTATATGTGGTGTCTCAGGACTGATAACTGGTTCCTAGCTGGGACTGGGATATGGGGGGCACTAGAAGGTATGCTGAAACCCTCTTTAAAACCGTGGTATGGGTTACAGGCATCTTTTGCATTGTTGTATCTACTGAGCAGATGAGCCAGAATGTGGAGACATATGGGTGTAGGGAGTTGACCAGTATGATTGCTACTGTCTGTTTTTGGGCGGCTGTGATTCATTTGGCTTATCATGCTTCTTGAAGCATTTGGCTTTGAGTTGTCCCTGAGACCCACAGAACGAACACATGTGTTTGTATTTGCAGGCGGGCTCCCTACTGCATTCCTTTTTCATTATATTGCCAGCAGGCAAGTTTTTTGTCCCCCGTGCTCCTATCTGACTGAAAGGGCTGCCCTGCTTTTGCTCCATAGGGGGACAGAGTGAATTTGGAGTGCCACAAATTAATCTCCCTTTGGCCCCACGCCATTTCTGGTCTGACCACCTTCTTCTGCCTGAACTTAACAGCATACTGAAGCCAAGCAGAACCCTAAAATTCCAAAGCTGCACTATGAATAAGCGAGTTGTATGAAAACAGCTGAGGGGCCAAGGATGGATATATCTCTATCAGGATCACTGCGTAGATGGAAAACCCTGTCACCCAATTCTTCAGGGACCACTCTATCCAAACCTTTCTCAATCTGAATTCCCCATCTTTTCCTGATCTAGCCTTCCCTGGGACTACATCCGAGTTAATCAAGTCAAATACGTCTATGTATTCTCCTTTATGAATCTTCTCCCTAGTCTCCGCAGGAACGTGCCAGTCAATTGCCGCAGGAACAATGGGCTGGTAGACAGTGGAGACTGGACAGGGGTGGTTGGGACCAAGGGATTTATCCCTGAGAGTGGCACACATACCTGCACCGCCGCACATGCCTGCCCGCCTGATGAATTTGCCTGAATAAGGGACTGAATCAAACCCACCTGCTCGACCACCACCTGTTCCAGGGTTTACGCTAAGGAACCTATTGCTGTGCTTTGAACACCTGAAATAGATTGATGTGTATTGAGCCCCCCTAGGGGCTGCACTGCTATCTGAGCCTTGTCTGCCCCAGGGAAAGACCCTCCTGGGGGCCCGGCTCACGTGGATTACTTTGGGCCTTGGCCGCTTGGGTAGCATTGACCACCCGTCCCTTTGCAGACTTCTGCTGGGGGATGCCCTGTGGACTCTCCCTGAGTAGCTGTGTCCTTTGGTTGAGTGCTGCATGTCGCTGTAGGCCCTGAAAAGGAATCCCTGTAATGCGCTGGGACCTTTCTCTGATGCTTTGGAAGGGGTGATCTTGTCCAGACTGCGGATTCTTTTTAGGCGCTCCCGACAGCTTCTGTAGGG
Source organism: Pleurodeles waltl (assembly GCF_031143425.1). Classification (NCBI taxonomy): domain Eukaryota; kingdom Metazoa; phylum Chordata; class Amphibia; order Caudata; family Salamandridae; genus Pleurodeles; species Pleurodeles waltl. The sequence goes on along the minus strand of NC_090449.1, from coordinate 1,075,151,043 downwards.
CCCAGTCCATGCTATGGGTCTTGGCCATCCTCCAAAGCTCGCTGAGTGAGCGTAAGTCCTCCTTTGACATGATGGTGTTGGATGCTGATCGAGCACGCTTGGGGTCCATGCTAACAGAAGCAATTGGTGATTGCCATGACTGCGCTATCCCGCTTAGGCGTGGGTTAACTAGACAGAAGGAGAGAAGGATGAATTAGATATGTCCCGGTGCCAAAAATTGCACCCACCGCCCGAGGTTGACATACGACCACTGCACCCTTGGGGGTACTCACCAACTCCCCTTTTGCCGAACTTCATCAAACCAGCATGCTTAACAAACCTGGTCACCCAACACACAATTGCAGCCGGGGGGCGTTATTCACCAACCCCCCCTTTAGCGCTCTACATGTAATCACATGTATGCATTAAAAAAAGACTCACTTGTACTGGGGGGGGGGGGGTACTCACCAACCTCCTCTGTGCTACAAAAGCAACCAATTGCATGTTTACAGTAAAACAACACCATACACATATGGAGCAGCATGCAACGTGGCAGGGTATCAGCATTGTAATACATATTGAGATATATGCCAGCTCATGTATATATATTTTTTTAATGTTGATCTTGTTATTAGCCCAGCCCCACCAACCATCCAAGCCATCAGCCCATAAACACTTGTTAGTGGGTGGAAGCTGACCAAGCCAACCGGGTATGACCTGGTGACCTAAGCATGCATAAAGAATGGGGCCAAACAAGCTCTGACCCCACTGTAAATATAACCCAGACCCAAACAAATTCATGGCACTTCCATTTACTAAAGACAATTACACATTGAGAATCAGGGCATCGCCTGCTTTCTATCAGTCCTTCCACGTGTTAATGCCGCTTATCTAGACAAAGCGTGCTGATCACATAAACAATTCTGCAATCTAGAAAGCTCTTCTATTCTTATCTACCTATCTATCTATCTATCTATCTATCTATCTATCTATCTATCTATCTATCTATCTATCTATCTATCTATCTATCTATCTACATGTATATACATATATATATATATATATATATATATATATATATATATATATATATATATATATATTTATCCTCTTCTGGTTGCTTTAAAAATTCCTGCCACCACTTGCATGCCAAGCAAGCCCCGCTCCAACCCTATAATCGGATATTAATCCAACTGGGCAATTCTGCGGGCCTCCTGCTTAATCTTTGCTGGCTACGCCCCCCCTGTACTCCTGTCTTCCACCCTCGTGTCCCCCACCTTACCTGCAAAAAACACTGCGCGCTGGAGCCTATGATGATAATAGTGGGGGCGCCGAGGTATTCATTGTTAACCGTAACTGGAAAATTTAAATCGTTTTCCACGCTTAAGCCAGAACCTTAACTCAGCAGTTAAATGTGTTTGTTTCAGTGAATATGTATATATATATATGAAAAGAATGTGGTCGAAGGGTTACTGGGCGGCGCACTCCACTGCCGGTGCAAAGTGATGGAGAAGACCAATCTCGAAAATATTTTATAAACAAAGAATTTCACCACACTCCATGAGGTTCAATCGCACGTGTATTTTATTGCACGCAACAACAACCTACGCGTTTTGACTCTCCAAGGAGTCTTGATCACTGCGATCTTCATTTATAATATATCTATATTTATTATATTTGTAAAAAGTTAAGTAAATTTAATTTTTTAATACTTACTGGTACTTAGCTGGAAAGCAGTGACTCAAACGTATTCAGTGTAATGACTCCCATGTACTTTCTCCAATGTGAAGATAAGCACACTTCTGTCTTGTCGTTAGGCGGAGCCTGTGAAATTTCTTCCACAAAAACAATCGGTCTGTGAAAGACAGAAATGACCTCGTGGTACATTATGTATCAGCAATGGACGCAAGCTCTCCTAGACTACCTTACTCCGTGCAGCTTCAGATCTCATTCATATGATTCCATTCTTACCAGAAACATCAGCAGATGCCTGGCTGAGAGAATGAGAATTAGTGCATGCCCTTCAGGGGTAGTAAAAAGGTACACTGCTTTCAGCTGAGCAAACTGGTTTACAGGTGTTCACCCTCAGATGCAAGGAATGGGCCCTGTGCTTTCTCCTGGAGGCTGACTCATCTGGGACCTATTACATATAGGGTGCACTTTCTCTGCTTGTGCCATGGCGCTCCTTAAAACAGGAGCGATAGCGAGAAAGTGTGCCCTATTGCACTGAATGTGCTGCCCCCAGGTCATCTGTGAACTTGTCCTGCCCTGGCGGCAAGCATTCAAGTGAAAAATAGAGCGACTTTGAAGCATCCTCTCCATGTTTCACTGTGCAGGCAGCAACCCCTGCACTTTTAAGGAGGATTAGAGATCCACTTGCAGGCGGGTGCAGCGAGTGACTGCACCTGCCTGCAAGGGATTGTATGGAGGGACCCTAGGATCCCCTTTCCACCCTCCAGGGGGCTAGCTTTTAGATGGCACACTGTCAGTGCGCCCCCAACAGCTTCTTTGGCTCTGCACCCATGTCTATAATATGGCGCAGTGCAGAGGCAAAGGGATTCCCTCATTTGGATGGCTCCACGGCCTGGTGCGAATGAAGGGACACCCTCTGGCGATAGCACTGGCGCTATAAATACTCCAGCGCCATCTGTATTACAGAAAGGGTCGCGCAAGCATCTGCAGCCCTTTCTGTGATACCAAAGTGCCTCGGGCATGCAAAGCAGGTGCACGTGCCCGCTACACCCCTGGGACACGTTGTATAGCCCCAGGTAGGACAAGTTAGCATGAGCAGGAAAACATGGCTGCAGCAGGTTACAGTGAGGTTAATGTAAGACCCTCACCTGCTGATTCACTCCACAGTCATAAACATCATCAAGACAGCTCAATACTCATGGGTCCAAGAACTTCCTGCCTCTGTCCATCTGCTCTGCTTCATACGCTCCCCTCTTAGAACGTATCATCATCCCCATCATCACAGGCCATTAGGAAATAAGTTGTGAAGTTTCCTTTACTTCTGGGAAAACTTCCTATAAAATAAATACAGACCTGGATGAGAACGTATATCTGCAGGAGAACCCTCAATATTTGTATTTCACAGTCTCTGAATATACCTTATAACCAGGACAGGAGATCCCACTGTATGACAGTCCTTGACACTTTCTCGCATAATACTATGCTTACGAATCCCTACAAAAGTGTCAGGGATGTAGGTGCCAAATTCAACCCCAAAAATTGGGCAAATTCAGGCATTAGACACTACTGTACAATTGACTGCCATTCTGTTCTGCAAAATTACAATTCTTTGTGCCAGGGAGTCATAAGCTCTGTTTCTGCAGAATAGAAACTTCCAGGTTGATCACAGATATGACTTCATGTAAACAACAAACCAGAGGGTAAAAATAGTTTTTGTAATGTCAACTTAGGTAAAAACTTGAGAGGGATTTGGGTGTGTGCATTTGTGGTATAGTCATGTGCCATTTACTATGCCCCATGAAAGCTCTGCCTTAGGGCAGCTGGTGCTAAATGGGCAGCATGGGATAAAATCTGATTAGATAGGGGAAGTGTCAAGTCTTTGAGCGTAACACGAGTGGTATAATTAAACCATTGAGGAACAAAGTGCCCATGACAGTCCAGATCAATGCATTGTTCGCTAAGGGTGGGCAGACCTCCCAGAGTTTTACTCTATAGATTGATACCTAAAAACTCTGCAAGATTCCACCGAGTTCCACAAGCAATGGCATTTCATGCTGTTCTGCCTATTTTTAGCACTGGGAGCTTGTCCTGTGCTGTAAAATCAGTGCAAATGGAGCCATGCAGCACGTCACAGGGAGCTGCTTCTTTCAGCCACTCGAGTAGACATTCTAATCGACTGGCAGCTTTCGCAGAGTGAGCCGAAAGTTTCTCAACACGAGCGGTAGTGACTTGCAAGAACCACCCGCATTGAGAAGGGTGCGGTCAAGTGTTTTTTTTTTCTTGCTTTCCACCTTCACGGTGGTGAGTCAGGTGTAAGATAAGCTCTGCTGTACGGTGGTTGGTGAAGTTTATCCTGAACTCTGCACTCAAAGCGGAGCACTGAGTGGGCAAAACTCTGCGAACTACGCTGGTGAGAAGTGTTTACTGCCCACCAGAAGGAACTGAGATCATGGGCAAAACACCCTTGGGAATCAGTGGGCACATGGGGCATCCCCAAAGGAGTCAGAGAGCACACAGCCAGTATGAAGAAAGGCTTAGGTCCTCTTTGTACTAATCTGGGACTTGTAGGAAAGTATTGTCTTTGGAAATTGATTACTTCTTCTGAGGAAAAGCATTTGGCTCTGTGTGATGGGCTAGTTCGAGCCCACCGCTGACTCCCTCCTGACAAAGCCACATGATTAACTTTCCAAACAAGCTTCCAGAGAGAGGTGTGGCCAAACCGAACCAGGCTGGATTTAAGAAAGTTCTTTCAACCAAGGTAACTTGTGAGACAAAAAACAAGAGAATGCCTTATTTAGATAACATGCACATTTGTAGGGGCTGGGTTTTAGTGGGCAGTCATAAACCAACCAGAACATGAAGCACAGCGACAGTAAGATGTGATCCCAAAATCCTTGGCACACAGACAGGTCTGTCACCACAGCATCACGGGCTCCAGAGTTATAAGCACATGGCTTGTTTTTGTGACCATGTTCTTCCATCAATACCTAGAGGGTGAATTCTGTCCCCTCATGGCAGTATAGCATGAAAGGCTTAGATAATCAGGCAGACCAATCGTAGAGGAGGACAGAACATCTTTAAATAACCCAAAAGTTTGTTCTGTCTTTCTGGATTTGGACTACAATTCAGCTGTGTCTTTCTATTGTAGATCCTGTAGGGTTTCACAACATCACTGTAGACTATATCCCCACATCTGGCTGCAGCAGGTTACAGCTAGGGTACAGTAACGTAAGGCAACAGTGTTTTTATTGCCAAATAATACAAAGGTGGGGTTCAGTAAAGCACCACTGGAAGGAGCAAAGTGACAGAGAGGCACCTCTGGTCGAGGAGGTGGCACATGTGATAAATGAAGTTTATGTTTTGAAAGTCGGTTCAGGTAGGCAACAATAGTCATACTGTGGTGCACATTAGGCGTGCTGTGTGTGGTGAGTAACTGCTGCAACGTCCCCTTTTTACAGTTCAGCAGATGCTGCCGAAGGAATCAAGACATTTAATGCTCTCATGTCAGGGCCACAGAGAAATTAAGCTCAGCCACATTGGTGAAGCCATTGTGCTTCAGGCGAGGTATACCATGAGCACTGAACACTTTACATTTTGGGTGTGTGGTCACATCGGTAGACAAAATCAAAGCATTATGTGCAGTAGAATTATAGAGCTAGACTAGGTCTGGCACGCTTGGCTCTTGGAAGCAAGTGGGCAGGTCTGTGGGAAAGAACCACCTCTGGCAAACTGGGTCTGGTGGACTCAGCTCTTGGAAGCCAGCGGGCAGGTCTGCGGGAAGGAGGCACCTCTGGCAGACTAGGTCTGGTGGACTCAGCTCTTGAAAACCAGTGGGACAGGTCTGCAATAAGGAGAGACCTCTTGTAGACCAAGCCTAGAAGGTGTGGCACCACCCATGGTAGGAGGATAGTCTTCAGTGACGAGGTAAGCTGGCCCTGGTGGATATGGCACCGAGCCTGGTGTGCATGGTGCACGCAACAGGAAGGAAGATCTAATGGAAGAAGGTGTCATCACTGGTAGAATGGGCCTTGTGGGTGTGGTTTATCCTTTGGAAGCCAACAGTGTATGTCTGTGGCAAGGAGGCACTGCTAGCAGACTCGATGTGGTGAACTCAGCCTGTTGAGTATGGCCTTACCCGTTGGCAGGAGGGCAGGTCTGCAAAAAGGAAGTCTGGTGAGTATTGTGCCACCCATGGCAGGATGGCAGGTCTGCAAGAGGGAGACCTGACGGGTATTGTGCCACCCATCACAGAAGGGCAGTTCTACATGAAGGAGGCTTGTGGGTATTCTGCCACTCAATGCAGGAGAGATTTCTGCAGGGAGGAGGATCGGTGGGTTTTGCACCATCCATGGCATGAGGGCAGTTCTGCTGGAAGGAGGCCTGGTGGATATTGCACCACCCATGGCAGGAGGGCAGGTCTGCAAGAAGGAGGCCTTGGGTATTGTGTACCCATGGCATGAGGGCAGTTCTGCTGGAAGGAGGCCTGGTGGATATTGCACCACCCATGGCAGGAGGGCAGGTCTGAAGGAAGGAGTCCTGAGGGTATTCTGCCACCCATGGCAGGAGGGCAGGTCTGCAGAGAGGAGACCTGTGGGTATTGCCCCACCCACGGCAGGAGGGCAGATGTGCAGGGAGGAGTCCAGGTAGGTACTGTAACCCCCATGCCAAGAGGCCAGGTCTGCAAGAAGGAGGCCTGGTAGGTATTGTCCCACCCGTGGCACGAGGACAATAGGGCAGGTCTGCAGGAAGGAGGTGTGTGGGTATTGCCCCAACCATGCCAAGAGAGCAGGACTGCAGGAAGAATGCCTGTGGGTATTGCCCCACCATGCCAAGAGAGCAGGTCTGCAGGGAGGAGTCCTGCTACGTATTGCCCCACCCATGCAAAGAGAGCAGGTCTGCAGGGAGGAGTCCTGCTACGTATTGCCCCGCCCATGCCAAGAGAGCAGGTCTGCAGGGAGGAGTCCTGGTAGTTACTGCCACACTCATGCCAAGAGGGCAGGTCTGTGGGAAGGATGTCTGTGGGTACTGTGCCACCCATGGCAGTAGGGCAGGTCTGCAGGAAGGATGCCTGTGGGTACTGTGCTACCCATAGGGCAGGTCTGGAGGAAGGATGTCTGTGGGTACTGTGCCACCCATGGCAGTAGGGCAGGTCTGCAGGAAGGATGCCTGTGGGTACTGTGCCACCCATGGCAGTAGGGCAGGTCTGCAGGAAGGATGCCTGTGGGTACTGTGCCACCCATAGGGCAGGTCTGGAGGAAGGATGTCTGTGGGTACTGTGCCACCCATGGCAGTAGGGCAGGTCTGCAGGAAGGATGCCTGTGGGTACTGTGCCACCCATGGCAGTAGGGCAGGTCTGCAGGAAGGATGCCTGTGGGTACTGTGCCACCCATAGGGCAGGTCTGGAGGAAGGATGTCTGTGGGTACTGTGCCACCTATGGCAGTAGGGCAGGTCTGCAGGAAGGATGCCTGTGGGTACTGTGCCACCCATGTCAGTAGGGCAGGTCTGCAGGAAGGATGTCTGTGGGTACTGTGCCACCCATAGGGCAGGTCTGGAGGAAGGATGTCTGTGGGTACTGTGCCACCCATGGCAGTAGGGCAGGTCTGCAGGAAGGATGCCTGTGGGTACTGTGCCACCCATGGCAGTAGGGCAGGTCTGCAGGAAGGATGCCTGTGGGTACTGTGCCACCCATGGCAGTAGGGCAGGTCTCCAGGAAGGATGCCGGTGGCTGGATATTCTTCCCTGTGCCGCGGTCGGGCCTCTCCTCGCCCTGGGGTCTATTTTTACCGCCTGTGGCGTAGAGTTACCGGTGCTTTCAGCTGCGAAGGTGAACTCTTGAATAATGGATGCCTCTCAGGGCTTATTTTAGGACAGCGGAAGGAGGCGGGCTCGACTCGAGCCTGGCACCGCCAAAGTGCGCCAGGGCCACCGTGGAAACGAGAGTTTCTGCAGCTCGGGTGTGGGCTCCGGGGCAGATGCTCCCGAGGGCAGAAACCAGGCGTTTCCCGCTTTCCCTTGTGCGCTCTTCTCAAACTGGGCTTGGGTAAGGCGTGGGGTGTGTTTACCCCTGGTGGTTGCACGTGCACCGCCCTTCAGGAGTTCACAAGAATTTCCAGACCTGACAATTTCGCGTCCAGAAAACTGGACTTACTAGTAGTCAGAAGGGGTATCTGGCTTGTGTATACATCCCAACAACTCGTAATGAGGGCCTACACAATAATAAAGGCTCCATTTGATACTCATTTACCTTATTCTCAAAGCGCCTTGAAACTTGGACACAAGCACTAGGATCCTCGCACTTGTACCTACATTTTCAGTGCACACGCGTTCGTGAAGCACGGTGATCCAGTAGGCAACTTATGTACCACGTTCTGTGGCACTTTATAGTATGATGAAATGTGAACACACAGATACAAAAATACGACACTGACACCAGTGCGCTAAAATCGAGCAGGTTAAACACAGCTAAATAGAATTCACGAAAAATTGTGTCTGGGATGAAGGCAGAAGGGTTTCATTCTGTTAAGACCGTCCTTTCTACCTCCCGGGTAAAACAGAGTGTGTAAAACACACACAGTGTGCACAGGCCTACAGCTACACACTCCTTGCAGTGAGAGGTTTCCGCATTTATTCGTTGAATAGTAGTAATGCCCTCAGTTCTCTTCCGTCTTTGGTTTCCTTGTGTTCATGCACAGGCCCCTGGGAGCAGCTTCTTCTAGGGAGAAGGAGCCCTGCGGGGGGCGCTGTACATGTAAACTTATCATGTATGTGCCTATATTAGTATGTACTCTGTGGTCCAATTGACATAACTACGACTTTAAGAGAAGGGCCTGTGACTTAAATATGAATTTCTTTGAACAGCTTAACAACATATTTTATATGAAAATGAAATTATGTTCCCACTCAGGTGGAATCACATTTGAGTATTTAACATGTTTGATTTCTGCTGCATACAAGGGCCGTTCTCTAAGACAATCACACGGGTATTTTTTCACAATCTGGGCAACACTGTCACCTCCTTAAATGTCAGGCTGTAGCAATCTAGAGGTGAAAGGTCAAGATAACACTTCAGTAAAGTGTCTGTCATTTTCACACAGGGTTCAGCGATTATAATAGCTCTTCATGCGTTCTAGAACACTGCGTTGTATTCTAGAGTACAGGACCAGAAATGATGTCTAACATAAATATCATGCCCTAAGTATATTTTATTAAAAATTCCCCATTGGGTGTAGATTTTCCATAATGTTGTAGAAAAAGCAGTAACTGCATAATTATGTTTTAAATGGCCGTGTCCATAACGTTTCAGGTCCACTGCAGTGAGATACATGATGGGTCACACCACAGCCTTGCCCCAGTGACGATCCCAGCAGGGCTCCTTAACAGAGACTTGCCCCGCTGAACATCCCACAGGGTTCCACGGCAGTTCCTTGTTCCGCTGAACATCCCACAGGGCTCCACAGCAGATCCGTTTCCTACCTGAACATCCCACAGGGCTCCACAGCAGATCCTTGCCCTGCTGAGCATCCCACAGGGCTCCACAGCAGATCCATTTCCCGCTGAACATCCCACAGGGCTCCACAGCAGATCCTTACCCTGCTGAGCATCCTGCAGGGCTCCATAGCAGATATGTACCCTGCTGAAGATCCCACATGGCTCCACAGCAGATCCGTTTCCTACCTGAACATCCCACAGGGCTCCACAGTAGGTCCTTGCCCTGCTGAGCATCCTGCAGGGCTCCACAGCAGATCCTTGCCCTGCTGAGCATCCCACAGGCCTCCACAGCAGTTCCTTGCTCCGCTGAACATCCCACAGGGCTCCACAGCAGATCCGTTCTCCACTGAACATCCCACAGGGCTCCACAGCAGATCCTTACCCTTCTGAACATCCCACAGGGCCCCACAGCAGATCCGTTTCCCACTGGAACATCTCACATGGCTTCACAGTAGATCCTTGCCCTGCTGAACATCCCACATGGCTCCAAAGCAGATCCTTGCCCTGCTGAACATCCCACAGGGCTCCACAGCAGATCCTTGCCCTGCTGAGCATCCCACAGGGCTCCACAGCAGATCCTTGCCCTGCTGAACATCCCACAGGGCTTTGTAACAGAACCTTGCCCCACTGAACACCTTGTGGTGCTCAGCAACAGGGGTTTGCCTCGCTGTACCTCCCACATGGCTCCATAATAGACTCTTGCCACACTGAACACCGTAAAGGGCTCTGTAACAGAGCCTTGACCCAGTGAACACATTGTGGGCTATGTAAGAAAGCCTTGCCCCACTGAACATCCCACTGGGTTCTACAACAGAGCCTTGCCCCACTGAACATCCCACTGGGTTCTACAACAGAGCCTTGCCCCACTGAACATTCCACAGGGCTCTGTAAGAAAGCTTTGCCCCACCGAACATCCCATACGGTTCTACAAGAAAGCATTGTTCCGTTGAGCATTCCTTTGGGCTCTGTAAGAAAGCCTTGCCCCCCTGAACATTCCAAGGGAAACTGTAAGAGAGCCTTGCCTCACTGAAAATTCCACAGGGTTCTACAACAGAGCCTTGCCCAGATTAACATCTCAGTAACACAGTCTTGCCCTGCTTAACATCCCCATGGGGCTCACCAACAGAGCTTTGCCCCGGTAAACATCCCACAGGGTTCCCAGTACAGCCTTGCCCCTATATCGCTCCACAGCAAATCCTTGCCATGCTACATATCCTCAGGGGTCCTGGAAAAGACCCTTGCCCTCCTCAGCACCATGTGGGATCCAGCCACTGAGCTTTGCCCCACTGATCTTCTCACAGGGCTTCCACAAAAGAGTTTTGCACCATTGATCATGTTCAGGGGGCTCTGCAGCACACCCCTGTCCCATTGAACATCAAGAGGGGTTCCACAATAGAGCCCTGTCCCACTGAATTTCACATGTGGCTTTGTAACAGAGACTGGCAACCCGAACATCCTGTGGATAGCGTCAACAGAGCCTTACCCCTCAGACCTTACCCACACATCTCCACAGCAAGCCTTACGCCACTGAGCTTACCCATAGGCCTCCACAGCAAGCCTTACCTCACTGAGCTTACCAACAGGCCTCCACAGCAAGCCTCACCCCACCAAGCTTACCCACAGGCCTCCACAGCAAGCCTTACCTCACTGAGCTTACCAACAGGCCTCCACAGGCTTCCACAGCAAGCCTTACCCCACTGAGCTTACCCTCAGGCCTCGACAGCAAGCCTCACCCCACCAAGCTTACCCACAGGCCTCCACAGGCCTCCACAGCAAGCCTTACCCCACCAAGCTTACCCACAGGCCTCCACAGCAAGCCTTACCTCACTGAGCTTACCAACAGGCCTCCACAGGCCTCCACAGCAAGCCTTACCCCACTGAGCTTACCCACAGGCCTCCACAGCAAGCCTTTCCATATTGACCTGCCTCGGACACATAATGACACTCATTTGTCTGATATTATTTCTTCCGCTCACAGATTTTAACCACCACCATAATAAAGTTTTATTGAGACTGTAACACACTGTCTTCACCAGATGCCTATTTGTGATGGAGTCTAGGATTTTTTTTTATCTTAGTCACCCATTATTAATGCTTGCATTAAAACCATACTACTCTTAGTCTGGAGGTTGATGTCTTCATTTTATAAAAAAATTGGATCCTGTTGCATCATATCTTCACCTCTTGCAAGGTTCAAGTATTAAGTTTGTCTCAGGAATCAGACAGGGAGCTGTGGGTCCTTACAGAGACTTGGGCTATGTCTGCCTGGAGACTAGCGGTGTCTGGGTCAAGGAGGGGTCTGGGCAGAGACGTGAGGAGTGCTCCACCCTCCACCGCTCAAGGGTGCACAAACATCCACCACATTTTGGAGACACGTTGGGTTTAGACACCTTTTTGGGGGCTTCTGACATTTGATCCTGCTATTTTATGTTTTTTAGGGAGCCCTCTAAATATAACTGTCAGGTGAGCAGGTTTGGGTTATGTATTTATATATGATATTTATATTTCCCTTGTATTGTGAAATAGGAGGTGGAGAGAGTTAAAAATCCCAAATATGATACACCTTAACATAAATGTCTTTAGATTCTTAGGTAGTTTAAATGTAATTTATTCTAGAATTACTATGGACTTTTATTTTAAGACACTACCCTCATTATTTTCTATAGGCAGTCTTGCAGTACCAGTGGTCGGCCAGGTGTGGTGCACTGGATTACTCCAGCTCTGAGCTGGAGTACATTTACAATGGCTTTGGGTCCTTTCGGCTGTCATAAAGATAGCAATGTGTTATTCGCAATGGGTTACTGTTTGTCTACGTGGGTTCATGGCCCTTCTTAAACACCTCCCTAACCCTCTCGTAACCCCTCCCTACTCCTCCCTTAACACCTGCTCTTTAGTAATAACTATTACCCATTTTCTCACGTTTACCGCTCACATTTACTACTAAAAATTATGCTTAAGTGTGTGGAGATTGGGGGTGGGCGAACTCATGGAGTTTCACACTGTGGAATTCTGCAGAGTTCCATAAAAACTCCACAAGATTCCGGACTTTTTCACCCATCCCTGGTGGAGATCTCCAGACAGAAAAGATAGAAGGGGCAGAGGAGTATGTGCAGAGAATTTAATAGTACGCTAGTAATACTATTATAGTACTACTAACGTACTACAAAATACAGTTTGTGATTACGCCCTGATGTGTTCTTCCATAGGCCAGGCACGATGAATTGATTTGCAAAAAGCACTCACAAATTGTGCACCAAATGTTTGCGAATTGCTTCTGACTTTGCAAACCAACCTATGACCTAATAGGGCGGTTCAAAAAATTTGCATTCAGAGTGGATCGCAATCCAACCTACCGTCAAAGAGATGGTAGCCTGCTGGCGTTAGCGGACCACCATGTCTGTGATCACCTTTAAATAAAGTCAGTCTTTTTTTTCATTGAGGGCTGTTTTCATTAAAAGAATTGCGGCTGATTTTAAAAGAAAAGTTTAATTTTACAGTTTGAGAGTCGGTAGTGGGCTTGTACATAGTTGCCAACTCCCAAGCAAACTTTTTTTAATATTCACAAAGGGGAGGGTCCCTTTTGCTAAGCAGTTCACAGGTCTATTGAGGTGTCAGTAACTTTTCAATGGTTTGTGACCAGAACTGCAGTAGCAATCTGTTAATATATCTAATACTGAAACACAATTTGGATTGGAGGCTACACAAGACTCTTGCAAATTGTGATTCGATATCCATTTTTAAACACATTTTGCGATTCGGTAAGACTTTACTGAATTGCAAAATGTGTTTTGTGAATCCTAGAAAACCATTTTCCAGTCGCAAACCCTCTAATTTTGCAAGTCGCAGGGTTTACAATCACTGAATGGTTTAGAACATCTGGCCCTTCACCTTTTTATTTATATGCTTATGTTTCTGCATGTTTCTGTGTTTTTTGTATTTGGCTTTTTGATCCATGATTCTTTATGTCAATAATGCATTTGTGTCACTGTACTTAACTATGTGCATTAGTGATTGTTGCTGTATATCTTTGTTTCTATGTTACTAGGGGGTCAATTCACAAAGGAATTTTGGAATAAATAAAGTAATAAATAGTGGATAGTACCAGAACTTCTCAGCAGACACCCTCGACTTTTAATAGGCAAAACTAGCACTTCTCAGAAAACCTTTCATAGACAGCTCCAACACTTCTTAAAAGAACCAATGTACTCTTTAATAGACATTGCCAACACTTCTCAGCAGACCCCTATACCTTTACTAGACAGCATCAACACTTCTCAGCAGACACCCATACCTTTACTAGACAGCATCAACACTTCCCAGCAGACCCCTATGCCTTTACTAGACAGCATCAACACTCCTCAGCAGACCCCCATACCTTTACTAGACAGCATCAACACTCCTCAGCAGACCCCATACCTTTACTAGACAGCATCAACACTCCTCAGCAGACCCCCATACCTTTACTAGACAGCATCAACACTCCTCAGCAGACCCCCATACCTTTACTAGAAAGCATCAACACTTCTCAGCAGACCCCCATACCTTTACTAGAAAGCATCATCACTTCTCAGCAGAACCCTTGACCTTTACTAGACAGCATCAACACTTCTCAGCAAACCCATAATGCTTTTATCAGACAGTGCCAGTGCTTCTCAGTAGACCTACTATACCTTTACCAGGCAATGTCAACCCTTCTCAACGGGGGCAAGTACCTCAATAGTAAGCAGTGGCCTTTTCCCATTTTAAACTCTTGGAATGTCGAAGCACAAACATTTTGTAAAGAAGAGTGGGTGCACTCTAAATCTGCACGCTGTACTTGGACATAGGAAACCTAAGTAATATATAAACCACCTCATATTGAGGGATGGGCTATGGAATTCAATGAAGGCTCCAAAGAATCTGAAATTGCCATCCATCTTCTTCGTCACAGTCCTTGGCAAGGGAGGCGTAGCCTCATCCAAGAACACTATAGGATTAGGATTCCGTATTTAGTTAGGGAAGTAACCTGCTTGATCTACATATAGTAAGAAATGTAACAAACCCAGTTAGGATAAAAATAGCAATTTAACAGAACCAGTTAATGAAGCATTAGAAATGAGACAAGTCTGGTTAATACAAGAATGTAACTAGTCTGATCGGTATATGGTTAGCAATTTAATAACCATTGTTAAGATATGGTTAGGACTGTAATGTAACCTGCATTCCTTGTCCTGAGTACATTCCGAATCATGTCATACAACAAGTGCATGCATTATAGAGTTAGGAATGTATCATGCTACAACAGTACAGTGGAAGAAATGTATGAAACTCGGTTAGTATATAGTATATGGGTATGAATGTAATAAACTTGGTTAGGATCTAGAATGTAACATGCCTGGCTAGTAGACAGTTCGCAGTGTAACAGGCCTCGTCATTTTATATTTAAGAGTGCAACAACATATGGCATACATAATTGACAATATGTCAGAACTGATCTAGAACAGAGTTACCTTTGTAACTAGCTGTTACTATAGAGTCAATATTGTGACATGCCTGGTTTGTGTAGAGTCAAGAATGTAACCATCTTGGTTATTATAGTGTTTGGGATGTTAAATTGACACTTACTTTAGAAGTAAGAATGTAAGAAGCCCAGTTAGTATGGAGTTAGCAATGCAATAAGCCCTGGGACTATATAGTTAAGATTGCAACTAGCCCAATTAGTATAAATTAAGGAATTTAACAAAGCAGCTTTAAGTAAAGATTATGGCAACAATGATTAAAATAGAGTTAGGAATGCAACAGGCCTTATTAGTATGGAGTTAAATTATAACAAACCCCATTAGCAAGTCACTGAGGCTGACAGAAGCTTGAGTAGTATACAGTTAGGCATGTAACATGCCCCATTAGTATAGTGTTAAAACTGTAACAAGACAATTGAAAAAAGGCAGGTTACTATAAAGTTGGGAAGGCAAGCCCAGATTATAAAGCGTTAAGAATGTACAAAGCCTGGTTAATGTAGTGTTAGGAATGTAAGAAGCCTCTTTAGTATAGAGATATTATCTGAAGAAGCCTTTTTAGAGAAAGCTAGAAATGCAACAAGCTTGGTTACTATACAGATAGAAATGCAACAAGTCAAGCTGGTATAGAGTTAAGATTGTTATAAGACTGGTGATCATAGAGTTGAGACTGTAACAAACTCATTTAGTATACATTTAGGATTTTAACAAGCCTGGTTAGCATAGTTAGAAATATAACATATCTGGTCAGTATAGCGTTAAGATTCTAACTAACCTGGTTACTTTACAGTTAGGAATGTAAACCCGGTTTGTATGAATTTAAGAATGTAAGACACCGCTTTAGTGTAGGCATTTAGGACAGAATATCAACATAAATAATATTGATATGTAAAATATTACTGAGAACTCAAAAATATTGCCATCCTATACATTAAAACACAGGAACACAAAAATAGCTAAAATACCTAAATATTGAAAACAAAACTATGAAATATGAAATATTGAGATTGCAGTAAAACACAATACGCATTAACACAGTGTCTCTATAAATCATTAAAAATTATTATATTTATATTTTCTTTAAATACATATAATTAAGTGAAATATAACAGCAGAAACAAATTATAAGAATTTGTCATACAAGGTATAAATGAACATTTCAAACACTTAAACCAACTGCCAATGAAATAAAAGTTAAAAACAGTTAACAAATTAAGCAATTTCCCAAAAAACACCTAAAAAGTTAAAACAAATCTCTAAGTAACTGCTACAGAAGAAGCCACCATGTCTGGAAAACATCACTGAAAAGTTGCAACACGTTCCAAAAATAAGGCCCTTACATTTACAAAGTAAATGCTGAATTAGAATGTAATTTAAACTTAGCAGCAACATGAATTTAAATCTTCTAATACACAAACATTTAAAGAACAATTATTTTGAATGCATATCTATAAAACACAAGTTCTATGGCCATCAAAAATGACACCAACAAAGGCACAAAGAAAAGCCAGCCACAAAACTATTACAAAATTAAATGTTACGAAGAGGAAAGAAATGTAAGGATAATAATAGAGAAATGAAAACTTAGCCACTAGAAGAAAATAATAATAACATGTTTTCCATTTAGTGATAGGTAAAAACTGTAAAAAATCTGCAAAATTAAATGGAAAACAATAACTAAAATATTTATTTTACTCAACAGTAGAATTTAAAAAAAAGAACATTAATGAAAGGAAAAAAGAACAGCCATCAAATTACACAGACCAAATTTACCCCAAAAAAGATAAAACAACAAAAAGTAGATCATGTGAAACATGTTGTAAAAATGATATGATAATTTTAAATAACATATAGTACATATCAAAATAATATGTATTTTAATAGTTGTGTAATCCACAGATATTGTCAAAAACTGCAACAAACATCAAATCACAAAGAGGAAACTACCATTATTTACCTATAGAAAAGAAAGCACTTTCAGTGAATGGACCAATTGGAAATGCACTAAATATTGCTCTGTTGCATACTGTGCAAAGTTAACACCACAGAAGATATTGCTGAAAGTGTAAGGGAACACAATAACCCTCCAAATGTCTCTGAACTGCAAAGTAGGAATGGCCTGCGTGTCTTAAGAGAAGCAAGCACAAGTTCACAAGTCCCACAAAAACTATATTAAAAAATATAATTCCCAAGTTGCTGAAAAAGCAATTGGGTACCTCCCTGCCATAGAAAACCGCAAAAGAATTATATAAGAACAAGGAGGGTTAATAAGGAAACATCAAGAGCACCCAGAGCATCCGACGAAATACGAATCCCCCAAAATTAAAAAATAACACATACTAGCCAAGATGTCTTACAGCATGACACTGCAAATGAGGAAAGCATAACAACTGTATATGCAACTAACAATAATTTACTAATCCTAAACAGTGCAAAACATAGATGATGGGAGAGGCACTTAAATCCTGCTCACCAAAAGTTAGACAAATGTACAGTATCCATAGACAATACTGTTATACAAACATCCCTTTAATACATGCACCGCTGCCGAATGCACAGAGTGCAACCTAAAATGAGCTCTTAACACTAATCAAACAAAAACAAATAACTACCATCCTCAACCACCCTATGATTTCTATTATCCTAACCATTTAACCAGATGCAGCAATACAAGGATGCTACAACCACTTCAACCAAAGTATCTCGAGGCACCTTCAAATATACACTTAGCATGTAATACATGTAAAGAAGCAGAGTTGGCCTCCAAAATAAAATAAAAAATAACAGAATTAACCAAACACCACAAGACGCTCATAGGATCGCCATGCAACTAAAAAATAAAAACAAACTCTCACAACCAATGAACTATTTTAAAGGCACTTGGGTTGATTGTCTGCATGAATCAGTACACAGGTGCCAACCCTAATTTCACACCCCACAGTGGATTGTCTACAACAGCAACATCTCTCAAGGAGAAAAAACTAAGAATGCAGAGGAAGGGTGGCAAAATCCACCCCATGGAACTCTAGGAGGAAGCCACCCTGGACCAATTTCTAGAAATACTCAAAATACAACAAAGCTACCAAGAAGTAAAACTAGAACAGAAATGTAAACATCCAAACAAATAAATAAATGCACCAAATGCTAGCAAGGAAAGTCTGACTGTCAGCCAAGGCCTAACCTACCTGCTAGAACATGCTATGTAAATCACTATTAAATATATTAAAATAAAAGCTGACCTAACTAATTTAAACAACAGAAATCTACAAATTGCATAAATAATACATTCTTAACTTTGATCATTCTAAATATATAATGTGGGTAGAGAAAACATGTCTGCTTACACCTAGAGGGAGCTGCAAAAATGCTCCCGCTGGGTGGGAGCAGACATTTGTTTCCCTGCCCGTGCTCTTGCAGGCAGGGAACCTCAGCCTGCTTCTGTCCAGCAGGAGCGGAGAAAGGAACCTGCTCCTACCAAGCACCTGCTCCCACCAGGCAGGAGCAATTCTGGCTTACGCACCCAGGAAGGGTACATGCAGGGAGTCAGTGGGCCAAAGTCACCCTGGGGCACCCCCACGGCCTCACCATTGTGTCTTGTGGATGCCCCACGTGGGCACTGGGGCACCCACATTAGGGCTCTGGGATAGGGTCCATAGGGCAGTAAAGACTTGGGAGGGGGACTGTGCGCCCCCCTCACCATGAAAAATATGTAACTATAGCTGTAACCTTTTGTTTTTCTGTGAATTTCTAAGGATTTTTTAATGTAAAGAAAGATATAATTACAATTCCTAACTATAACACAATGTTAACCTTTGCTTTTTTTGGTAGATAGATAGATAGATAGATAGATAGATAGATAGATAGATAGATAGATAGATAGATAGATAGATAGGTAGGTAGGTAGATAGATAGATAGATAGATAGATAGATAGATAGATAGATAGATAGATAGATAGATAGATAGATAGATAGATAGATAGATAGATAGATAGATAGATAGATATTAGGGGTCAGAGATTAGCTGCATGCATGGCAGGATAGGGTTTTGAGGGATGGGCATGGATTAGAAGTGATAAGGGGTTCCTATAGGTCAGGAATAGGGGAGGGGTTTTTAGGCATCAAGGATGAGTGAAGTTCAAAGGCAGAAAATATTTTAAAAGTTATTTTAGGGTTCAGAGTGGCTGGGGTTTAAGGGTGGGGGGCTGGCTGGAGTTTTAGGAATGGTGAGTTTTTTTGGGATCAGGGCGAATGAATGGTAGAGGTAGAGAGGGGCTTAGGTGTCTGGAATGGGTGCAGTTTAGGGGGTGATGGATTTTTAGAGGTCATGGTTGGAGGTTAGGGGCTGTGATGGGCTTTTTCAGGCTCAGGAATGGTGGAGTTTAAGGGGTGAGAAGTGTTCAGGGATGGGAGGATGTGGCTAATGGCCTCAGCGCTGACTTTAGAGCTGGGGCTCCAGGTTCGAGTCTTGGTGTTGGCTCAACATGCTGTGATTCTGGGCAACTAACTTAACCTCCCTGTTCCTACAATGTGGTATCTTGGGACCCCCACGGGTGATTAGCTGAGCTTTACAAGTGCAGGATGATTTATCTGGGATGGGTGGAGTGTAAGGGTGATGATGTGTTTTTATGGGCCACAGATTGGTGGAATTTAGAGATGGTGAATGTTTTTAAGACTGGAGATGGGTGGAATTTAGGGGTGGTTAGCACTTTTTAGGGTCTAGGGATGGGCTGAGTTTAGTGTGTAATGCAGTTTTAGGGGCCATGAATAAGTGAAGTTTAGAGATGGTGATGGATTTTTAGGGGCCTGGGATGGGTAGAGGTTAGGGGTTGTGCGGGGTTCTAGGGTTTAACGACTGGTGAAGTTTAGAGATGATGATGGATTTTAGGGGCCTGGGATAGGTAGAGGTTAGGGCTTGTGCGGGGTTCTAGGGTTCAATGACTGGTGGAGTTTAGAGATGATGATGGATTTTAGGGGCCTGGGATAGGTAGAGGTTAGGGGTTGTGCGGGGTTCTAAGGTTCAACGACTGGTGGAGTTTAGAGATGGTGATGGATGTTTAGGGGCCAGGGATGGGTAGAGGTTAGGGGTTGTGCGGGGTTCTAGGGTTCAACGACTGGTGGAGTTTAGAGCTGGTGATGGGATTTTAGGGGCCGGGTATGGGCGGCGTTAGGGATAGTGCGCGTTTTTTTAGGGGCCTGGAATGGGTGGAGATTATAGATGGTGATGCAGTATTGTGGGCCTGGGATGGGTGAAGTTTAGGGGTGTTGAGTGGTTTTAGGGTTCGGGAATGGGTGGAATTTAGAGGTGGTGAGCAGTTTTTAGGGTCTAGTGATTGGCAAAGTTTAGAGTGGCGAGGGATTTAACTGTCTAGGGGTGGGTGGAACTAGGGAATGCTGAAGTTCCCAATATAACCGTTTAGCAACCTTAATTATATTAATCTGAATGACTGTCCTCGAAAGTAAAACCACTAAAAAATACCTCTGACTGAAAGGTGGCTGAAGTAAGGGCATGCCAATTGTAGGTCCTGTCCTAACGCTGCAGACAGGTGCCCGAGCCCTCACTGAGGCCAGACTGTCCATGTCTGGTGCTACTCTGACCCTACAAGGCCTTCACACGGTGCCTCACTGGACAGGCCGGGAGTGTCTTCACACTGAGGACAGGCGCCTGAGCCCTCACTGAGGCCAGACTGCCCATGTCTGATGCTACTCTGACCCTACAAGGCCTTCAGACGGTGCCTCACTGGACAGGCCGGGAGTGTCTTCACACTGAGGACAGGCGCCTGAGCCCTCACTGAGGCCAGACTGCCCATGTCTGGTGCTACTCTGATCCTACAAGGCCTTCACACGCTGCCTCACTGGACAGGCCGGGAGTGTCTTCACACTGAGGACAGGCGCCTGAGCCCTCACTGAGGGCAGAGTGTCCATGTCTGGTGCTACTCTGACCCTACAAGGCCTTCACACGGTGCCTCACTGGACAGGCCGGGAGTGTCTTAGCGCTAAGGACAGGCACCTGAGCCCTCACTGAGGACAGACTGTCCATGTCTGGTGCTACTCTGACCCTACAAGGCCTTCACACGGTGCCTCACTGGACAGGCCGGGAGTGTCTTCACACTGAGGACAGGCGCCTGAGCCCTGACGGAGGGCAGAGAGTCCATGGCTGAGTCTACTCTGTCCCTATAAGGCCTTCACACGGTGACTCACTGGACACTCCCAGCGCTGCGGACAGCGCCTCTTCTGAACATCAAGGGCGTCCTCCACTCATAGCGCCTCGTCGCTCATACATTTTCCTTTTATCCGCAGGAAGGAAGGAAGCGCCGCGCAGGGTTTATGCTGCTTCCTGGCGCTCGTCCCTTGGTCCGGGTCCAGCGGGCGGGAGGTTGGCAGCCTCTGCGGCAGGGACCGGGTGCAGAGCCTGGGAAAGGCAGTGACCCGCGTCCCAGCCACTCTCCTCCCACAAGGGGACACTCTCTCCTTTCAGCCGAGGGTCACAGGCCTCTCTGCCGTCTCTCACTTGAAGTCAAGAGGCTCGTGTCCACCGAGGACGAGGAGGGTGGGGGCTGAAGAGGATGACTAGGGTCATTTCTTCTCAGGTCTGTGGACTGATCGGTGTGATCTGAGACATACATCCGGGTCTTGCAAGGAGGCCTTTAGCGGTGCAGAAAAGAAACCTGTTATGTGTGGCTGGGATAGCGCCTGGATACTCATCTGCTCACTAGGCTGATGTCCATGACAGACCGGGAGGGCTGGGGCAGAGGCCATCACAAGGCAGGCTAGCTGCTCTCACACGACCCCAGCTGATGTCACAGTTCTTTGTTTGGACTCCATACCGGACACAACATCCAGGAGGTGATTTACTGTTGCTACTCCAGATAGCGCCTAAAAGCAATGTAGCTGGGCATTCATTAAAGTGAATTGATCAGCCAAGTTCCCAGTCCAGAAATAGTTTGGTAATGTCACTTAAGTGAAAGACACCAGTCCATGAACCCTCTCCCTGGCCCCTCACTGTGGCTCTGAGGTGTCCACCACGGAGGCCACATGCATGTGATGTGGAGAGGCCTCAGGGGGTGCCCACTGCTCACCACCTGAGATGCAGTCGGCCCTTAGATGCCAGGGTACTTTCCTCACTCCATTGCCTAGACCAGTGGTTCCCAACCTGTGGTCCGGGGACCCCTGGGGGTCCCCAAAGCCTCCTCAGGGGGTCCGTGACTGCTTAGGAAATGTAATAATATTAACAGATTAGGTCCCCAGCTTTTAGTAATGACTCATGGGGGGGTGCTCCCTGGATTCCAGTAATGATTCATTGGGGGTCCCCGGGTTCCAGTACTGATAAAGTGGGGGCCCACAGAAGACAAAAGGTTGGGAACCACTGGCCTAGACACCAAGGCCTGGGGGTTGAGCCCTCTCATCGCCCATCTTTGGACTTGCAGAGGCTGGGGTCAGTTCAACAAGTCACTGCTTGGCTGGTGTCTGCCTTCTGAGTGGCTACTCACTCTTTGCTCCAAGTGCCTTAGTTGCCTCGGGTTCCAGCAAGTTGCTGACACTTTACATCTTTAAGCTTCGCCATCCTGGTGTTTGTGCCTCAGGGCTACACCAGATGTGCACATGCCTGGCGTAATTCTCTCTAGCTCAATTATTCGTGATCACTGCAAGATTACTCAAAATTATACATAATTACCTGAGAAGTCTAACTGAGCATTTTGTGCTATTTTCAGAAATGCACCCAAACCTCCAAAATGGGCCTGAGGATGCATTTTGCGCTAATAAAATAACGCTAAGGGCCAGATCTACAAGAAAGATGCGCATCGGGACTGATGCACCACTTTACTTCCGCCGCCCTTAGTCCCCCTAACGTCAACACGGCAGCGCCGTATTTACATTCCAGCTCACCATGGCGCACGTTAACACAATAGCGTGAGAATTTATGACGCCATTCTGGTGCTTTGCCGGAATAGCGCCATTAATTATGGCACTAGCCCAGCAAGCGCTAGGGAGGTCCAGAGGCTATTATGGGCCTGTCTCTTTAACGCCTCCAATGTGCAGTTGTCAAAAATTACACAAAAAATTAGGCAGTGAAATCTTGTACATTTCACTGCGTCATTTTTTGTGGCCTCCCTGCGGGGTATGCTGCTCTTGCATACATTATGCCTGGCGCAGGCATAATGTGGCGCAAGGGCTTGCAAAGTGATGCAATGCAAGCATCGCTCCACTTTGTAAATATGGCTCAGCAGAAGAGCAACCTCAGCGCCACCTTACCATAGAATAAATGATGCTATGTAAGCGCTAAGGTGGCGCAAGGGGTTATAAAGTAACGCAATGTTAGCATTGTGCCACCTTGTAAATATGGGGCATCAGAAATGCCTTGCTCGCACCTCATTAGCGTAAAACAAATGGTGCTAATGTGGTCCGAGGAGGGGCCAGGACCTTGCAGATCTGGGCCTACATTCTACAGGACCCGAGCAGAAGTAGCCGCAGCCGCTCAGTCTCTCTTAGTTAATTGTTCATGCTTCTGCAGTAGGATCTTTGCCCCAAATTGCTCTAAATTACTCACACTGGCATAATCGCGTAATTTCAGTAATCTCACATTACAGGGTTAATGCATAATTATTGAAATTACTCTGGCGTAATTAAAAGTTCTCTCAGGCCTATTCGGCACAACAGAGGCCAGTTTATTTCTAAATCTTTTCCCACAAGTTTAGGATCTTGATTGGATTAAAATTTAGAAATACCAGGAAATCACTAAGGATTTCAAAAATATTTCCATAAACACATGATGGTTACCGTTATCCAGAAGTACTCCTGGAAATGTTTTGTAAATTCTGATTGATGAAAATGTGAAGGGCTTTCTTCACTTGTTATTGTCCACCGTGTACTATTGCTCATGGGCAAATGTCATCACATTTGGGCAACTGAATTTTTTTTTTTCCCTACAGGGAACATATTTTTCCTTGTGTAAAACCCTTTTCTCTACCCTACCACTAGTTTTGGGAGAGATCCAACCCCATTACCACCTTGAAACTGAATTAACCCCACCTTGAACAACAGTAAATCTACTATTTCCAAGGTACAAATCGTGAGAAATAAAAAGTTTGTTTGCATTTCAAACTCTTGGCTTTGTAGGTGGCCCCAAACTTTCTAAGGCATCCCCATTCTGAAACCCCCCCGGAATGAACCCTGGAATTCTGGTTATTAAGTACCTCATGTTACACCAGCAGGGCTTGCATTGCACTTGGGTAAATGGATTTACAGGTTGTGAGAGGGCCTCTTTATGACATGGTTATCCCCCCACTTTTTGTCTGATGTTCATGTGTCCTAGACATTGTAGTGCCCAGGGCCCCTCCTAACCAGGTTCCCTGAGCCAGAGCTCTTTTCCCTAAATATATTGTGATGCATTGGCACAATTAGATACAACCTTAACTATCACTATATGTCCCGAGTAAGGGGGTACCTATATACCCAGGGCACGGGGTACTATGGGTCGGCCCCTGAGGGCAGCAGCACTGGTTGTGCCACCCTCTAGGGCCATGCATCCAGATGCACCCAGCACTGCCATTGCAGGCTGAGTGTTCTGGGGCATACCTAAAACATAAACTCGACATGGCGCACTACCTGTGTGCCTGTCCACCATACACTGCATTTACCATGGGTAAGACACCCCTCTGGCAGGCCTTACAGCCCTAAGGCACGGTGCATCATACTATATGTGAGGGCATAGCTGCCTGACCAATATGCCCACACTGTGTCCTTGCCAAACCTGGGACATAGTGAGTGAACAGAGCAGTCATTTTTATGCATGTACTGGACACTTATCAAACATGCGTTCCCCAGCTACATGATGGCCACACTGCACCCTGGGTTGTTTGGTATCAAACAACTTAGGATGATAAATCCAAACTGGTACCAGTATTGGATTTATCCCTAAATGTACCCAGGGCCACGTTAGAGGTACCCCCTGCAAAAGCTAACTATCCTGGCATGGTTACTGACTGGTCCTATCCAGCTGCCACCTCCAGACGACCAATACACAAACCTTGGGGAAGAGCCCTGCCTCTCCGGTTTGTAAGATAATGCCCATCCTGGGTGGAGGAGCTAACGCCCTCTCCCTAAGGAATGTGCACTGTCCTGGCGGTGAGCTTCAAAGGGCCACCGCCCTTGAAACCCAACACCCAAGCCCGCTGCTAGTAGCAGATGGCATCCCCCTTTGCAAACCCCCACTTTTGGTGTGAGCAAAGGGTAGGAGGAGTGGCCTCACCTGGCATATACCACCCCTGAGGTGTTGCCTGCGAGGTGGACCCTCTTTTACATTTTTGTCCATCTTGAGTGGAGAGAAAGTAGCCAATTAGGTTTAGGCCAGTGACCCTTTCCACAGGAAGTGCCACTATAGTGGGTGTAGCGACCCAAAGGTAGGTGTCCCATTGGACACTACAAGTGTCCCCTTAAAATGCCAACTAAATACAGTATTTAGTGGGCACCTCTAGACCAAGATGTCAGATTTTAAAGGACAAAGAAGACTAGCCCAAAGAAGATCCAAGGCACGAAGAACTGAGGACCTGCTGCACTAGCAAAAGGGGCCAAACCCTTTATGCTGCACCCAGGACCCAACAATCGTCACTGCAGAGGAGCTGGACACTGGACTGACCTCAAGAAACTCAGAGGATCTCTAGGCTTCACAAATCACCCAAGATCTCCCTTCTGAGTGGAGGTACCACTCTGCAACCAGCAAAGAACCAACAAGTCAGTGAGGGTCACTTCACTGACTGGCCGATATCTCCCGAACCAGAAGTTGCAGCCAGATCCGACGACACACTGACAATTGCCAGGACAAACCCTGAAGGTGTGCCAAGTTTGGTGGCACTGCACCCTCTGGTGGCCGTACTGTACCAGTACACTGGGTACTTACCAGGTGACACAGAACAACAAGAAAACCAGCTCCCCCAGAGCTGAAAAAAGACCAGGAGGAAGCCCCAGCTAAGGGACTTCAGGAACACCCTGGACCTCCAACCAGAGTGCCCCCATTGTCTTGTAAGCTGCCCTCAAATAGACCTATCTCCAGCTCCAAGGCTCTCCTTTGCTCACAGCTCCTGGATCAACAACTCGCCCTGCACCCGGCCACCCAGTGCACTGCAGTGAGGTACCAGCTGTGCCCCCAGGATCCCACACCCCTTGCAACTTCAACACCAAAAGGGGACACAAGGCACCACCTTTACATTTGTAAGAACCACCCTTTTCCAAGTGGTCCCCCTTAATGACCCTGTCCCTACTCTAAGAGACTTTCCAGCGCTGCTCACACCGGAACCGGGAGCCACTGAGTCTCTCCAGCTGGCACAGTGTGCCACTGATGCCCGCGACCAACCTGCAAAAGCGGAACCTGGTAACATAACTCTGCGATTTTATATGCATTTTTAAAGTGCCTGCCTATTCATTCCTAGGGTGCGTAATTACACACAGAAAGACTGCATTTATTAAAACTTCAAAAATTCATAACTCAAAAAGTACTTAACCAATTTTGATAATCGTGGTCTTAAAATCTATATAAAAATTTGAAGTATTTTCATCAATTGGTCTCAAATTATTCCTTTGAATGTGTGAGATGCATGATGGATACTGTGAGTACAACAAATGCTTTGCACCTCTCCAAGATTAGCCTAACTGCTCGACCAAGCTACCTAAAAAATTAGAGCACTGGGTGATCTAGTTTTTGCTTCTGGAAACCAATGTGTGGGTGCCTGGACCACCAAACACAGTGTACCTAGTTTTGTACACTACATAGAGGGCCAGCCTCCTACACAAGTGAATTCAACAGACCTGTTGGTTTTACTCATACAAATGGCTTTATGAGTCAAAACATCAATATGTTATTGCTTCTGCTTTGCTTGGCCAGTCTTTGAAGAGTGAGCTATATTGTGGCATCTGTAAACTACATTAGCTGCAGCACCTGGAAATGCTTCTGACAGACTCTAACACTGCTGCAGGTTGTATGTGAAAACATGTGCACAATAGTAGTCAACTACAACACATTGTAGCCAGCGTACCACAATAGTGTGAAGGTAAGTATATACAGGTAAGTGCAGATTTACTTTTCCTAGTACTACATTTACGTAACTTGGAGCTACAGATATATGAGCATTGAACATAGATGTGTGAGTTTCTATACATTTCAGACGTTGCAGTGATGGTATTAGTGATGTCAGAACATGTCATGAGTGATGTAATATGTGGGTTATTAGCAGTGCATGGCAAGGGTGCAAGCTATAATTACTTTGTGGCACAAGTGAATGTTTTTTTTTTTTAATGTAAAGTAAGATAGAATTACAACCAACTAAATAAAACTAACATGTCTTTGAGTCTTTTAACATTTTGCAGGCAACAAAATGCAATTATTAAAACAGCCACAAGGGGGCCCTGCCCTCCAGTTGAAGGGCATAAAGCTTCAGGTAGGAGTGCTTTAAGATATATGGTAAGTTCCCCTAGCATCATGCATTTAATGACCCACAAGACTTACCATTTTTTAATGTTGCAGGGGCACTGTGGTACTCCCTGAAACCCCCTAAAACATTAAAAGTGCTTGGTGGTGACCCTGCTCCTTCTAGGTCTATCACCAAGCTAAAAAATACATAAATAGCCCTCGTGGTGCATTATGGGATACTCCTTCAGTGGGCAGTGAATAATAAATTAGTAGCTCCTGCCTCTCATTTATTTCCTACTTTGTTAAAAAACATGCTGCTGCGTGGGGGTCCTGGTGCCGACCCTTAACACCCACATTACACGTTTTATTTGGGGCTGTGTGGGATCCCCAAGGCCGGCGTGGCCCCAGCTGGCTCCACAGCCATTAGTATTAGCGGGTACAGATGGAACCAACATGTTTTTTATGAAGTGGGTGCCCACTCAGAGCACCCACAGCTCCAATTTTTGTTGGGGGGTGCCGGGGAGACACAGGGCCCATGCACTCTCAGCTGGCTCCCCGGGTGGGAGCCTGCCTTTTTTAAAAATATGGGTGGATGCCCTGATGCCCATCCAAAAGCAAAAAGAACAGATGATGGATAGAATGCTGAACAAATCAAACATTCACCCCTGATCACAGATCTGAGTTTCATCCATCATTGTTGTACTCACCAGGTCACGCCAGTTTGGACCCAGCCATATATAAATCAGTCTTGACCATGCTACCCATGGGACCAGTCCAGCCCAAATTGAAAAAGCCAGGTCCTACTTGGACCAGAACCAGGTATCCTGGGACAAGTTTTGAGATACCAACCCTCATCAGCCAGGGTAGATTCAATCCAGTAGCACAGTGAGCACAGGACCCACGTCTGGGCATACCCTTCCACCTTAGGGTGACAAAAGCAAAAAGAACAGATGGTGATGGATTGCTGAACAGATCAAACATTCACCCCCAGTAAGAGATATGGGTTTAATACATCATTTTGGTTGCTCACCATGCCACCCAAGTTTGGTCCCAGCCAGATGCAAATCAGTCTTGATCCTGCTGCTTGCTTTTGTCACCCAGTGGGAAGGGTACTCTCACGTATACTCTGAACTCACCTCTGTAATTCATCCACTCCAGTGCCATGCCCCGCATCCCAGAATAAACTGTGCCTGGGCTGAGGCAGGCTCAGTTTTTAAATATTTCAAAGACAGTGACCTCTAATCTAACAGAGATTGACACACAGCAGACTGGCCCTTTCTCCCACCTCTGGATCCTGGTGCCGCTGCACTGGCTGCACCACTGACAACTACACTCCTGCTACTTATACCCTTAGATGCTGACTTAGTTAACAATTAGGCTGGTCAAGTTGTTGACTAGCTGTATGTTTTTCTGGATATTGTTCCAGAGTTTTGCTACTGCCACTTTTAAATACCTGCCTCCCTATTTCCCGAAGCAAAATTTTAGGATAACCAATTTCCATCAGGACTACAGGTGTGTGACTGGTTATTGAAATCGGAGAGGTCTGCAGGCCTGTCGGAAGCTTTTATGAGGTGTTATGTGGGGCCCTAGAAGGGCCCCTCTCTGGTGCAGAAGGCACTAGTTCAAAAGGAATACAACATCCCTGATTAGTTCAGAGGTAGCACCAAAATATAGAAGAAATTAGCAGTGGTAGGTGTGACCTGCCTCACCATGAATGTACCACACACAAAAGTAGGCCAGGCTTCCTTTGGTATTAAATATATATATATGTAGCAGGTAAAGCTTAGGGCCTGAAGAGAGTGGGGTCTAGGGCAGATAGCACCAACCGCTTTCACATCACAGCCCTGGAGGTCTGACAGGTGGAAAAGGACTTGCTAGTTGATCAATTTCCATACCAATCACAGAACTCTTTGTTGGATCTGGTAGTCCATGTTGATTTAAGCCCATGTTTGACACTTTTTTTGACAAAACGCAAAGTCTGCTTTTTCGCTCCCGCTGATGCCCTTCTGAGCTCAGTGTCTTCTGCTTGTCGTAGGGTTTCCTGCGAGTTGTTTAGAAGGATTGGCTCTTGAGCAATGCTTAATTTGTAAATAGAAACATGCCGGTGCCCACAGCCCTCCTCTGAAACACGTGGTTGCTGCAATTAAATGTGCAAACACGGAATACTGAGGCAGCGTAATCCTGAAGCCATTTCAGGCATTTTGAATCCATTTACAACTACTCCCTGCCCCTTCTGCTTACTCTTGCAGCTTTCTGCTTTCTCCCCGTGTGACGCTTTTTCATTTTTCTCTTTCTCGTCTTTCCCATATGTGTCTTTTCTCTCAGTAAGTGCTTTAGACAGGAAATAAGTGCCAGCCCTCAAAAATAACTGTGGTACCCTGCACCAGAAACCACCGACTCAAATTAAGCACTGCTCTCGGGCCACCCCAAAATCCGTGTACTTGGAGTCAGCTGGTCACAATATCAGTAACTACAGCTTCTCTGTGGTGGTCCTAGCTGACTGGTCTCTCTGTCTATATCAGGTTTAAACCGGCTAGTTTACCATATTACCAGCTTTACCAAAAACTTAGCATAATTCTCCAGTAGATTTTAATTAGTAGGAGAGGCCACATTGAGAGATGGTCAAGCTAAATGTGGGGGTTTGTGGGTATAATTTGGGGTAACAAAGGTTTCATGGAATCTATCTTGGAGCAGCATTGGAATAAACATTATGGAGCTATCCTATCCTGGGGGGCTGAAGGGACATCTGACTGTGAGCCAGGCCTACTTAGCCTGTTCCTTTGGTAACTCAGTATATCTGCCTCCTCGATAGAAATTCAGGAAATCATATTGTTCCAGGGCTTGACCTACTCCCTTTGGAGACGGTGTGTCTCGAACACACTGCCAGGTATTTCCAGAAAGAAGAATTGTTGCCAATGCTGTGACGCAGGCTGGTGTCCTTGAGCTGAAATCACCTCAACTGTTTACTCCTTGGAGTCTGAAAGCGCTGCCTGGCAATATTCAGGCTTTCTTGGCAGGGAGGTAATGACTGAGCATGGACTGAGGCCAGCTATCTGTAGCACATGATCCCTAGGGACATATTCAGCTAGCATTATCTGTAATTAGTTGTGCTTTACTCCTGTCATAGTAGTGATTTGCTACTCACTGAAGTGTGACTTACTCCAGGCTTAGGAGTGGCTTACCTCTGACTTTAGTATGATTTACTGCTAAGATATGACTTCCTTCATGCTTAGCTGTGACATACTTCTGATTTACTAATGACTTGGATAGGACTTACTTCTGATTCTGCTGTATCTTACTCCTGACTTACATGCAAGTTACTCAAGGCCAGCACCCCTGCTTATCTTGCAGATAAGTTCACCATCTCTGTTGGTTCCCAACACACCCGCAGCCAGGACACCATCAGACTGCAGAGTAAGAAGTGTAAAAAGTATAAAAAGCATGAGGATCTGAAACTACAACCCCCTATCCAACGCTGCTCCAACATAGGAAAGAGTTAAATACTCGCCTCTTTAAAGATACTACATTGCAATGTATTAACCATTCACAAACCTGTCGTATCACTAGTTGACTTTATGCTAGTTTTTTGACCCGGTATGGTGCTCTGTTGCCTTTTACCTAGGTTTACGCTTTAGAAATACTAAATTATTTTATACAGGTGAGCAAATTTTGACTAAGAAATCACTTACTCCTGACTTAAACAAACGCATGACATTACAACAACTGACCAGACACCTAAGATACGCCTCCTTCATACTTGCAGACATCCCCCCCGAATGTGCGGAGGCAACATCCGAGAACATTCCTTCCACACCTGGCAGCCATAGCTTGGATCAAGCTTCCCCTGCATCTCAGGAACACGGCCTCGCTCCAGGAATTCAGGATAGGACTCAAGACATGGCTCTTGGAATGAACAGATCATCACAAAGCAGTGAACACTTCCAGCGCCTTGAGAACCTCACGCGTGATTCATACATCTTTGATTAATTGATTAAATGTCAGTTACAGGTGACCTTGCTGTTACAACATACTCCTGACTCAAGTTTGAGTTTTTCTTAATCTCTGTGAACCAGGCATTAAGGGGGTCATTATGACCCCGGCCGTCGGTGTAATAGTGGCGGTACATGCCACCACTAATATGACATTGGTGGTTTGGCCAAAGCCAAACCGCCAAGTTAACACACCGATCGCCATGGGGGTAACGACCGCCGGGCTGGAGACTACAGTCTCCAGCCCGGCGGCTGTCACTCGGCCGCCCATGGCATTTTGATCCCGCCCACCGCTATGGTTTCCGTGGTTTCTGTACCGTCACGGAAACCATGGCAGTAGGCACTATCAGTGCCAGGGAATTCCTTCACTGGCACTGATAAGGGTCTCCGCCGTCCCCCTCCGCCTCCCCAGAGTCCTCTCGCTCCCTTTCCCTCCCACTCCGGACCCCCCATATTCACACATACACGCACATACACACACACATAGACACATTCACACATTCACCCAAGCATGCATACATTCATACACACTCACAGCAACACTCACGAACATACATCCAGGCACACATGCAATCACATGACACAACATGCACGTACATACACACCCACTCATGCACACACGCATTACACATGCATACACACATTCAAACACAGTCACACACCCACCACACACGCACACAACACCCCACCCCCCTCTCCTGTCGGAGAACCTGACTTACCTGCTTGCAGGGGCAGGAGACGGGAGGCGGAGCTGCTGCCAGCAACAGCGTCCGTCAGCAAAACACGTCCAGGCCGTATCATGTCCCATGATACGGCCTGGCGGCGCTTTGCTGGCGTGGCACTGCTGCTGGCATCAGTGCCACCTTACCACCATCCGCCACCATGACCGTAGACAGAATTCCGCCAGCCTTCTGGCGGAATTCCAGCTACGGTCATATTTCGATGGACGGTCGGTAGCCACGGAGACGGTATGTTGGCTGCCGTAACCGTGGCGGTAGGCGGCATTTGCCGCCAATCTTGTAATGAGGGCCTAAGTGTCTCATAACTGAAATATCAGCCGACTCCAGGCAATAAGTGATATAGTATGAGATGGAAGCTGTGGCACGAGGTAGGATTGCTGGATGTTGCTGAACTCCGCTGGCTTGACTTCTGACGTCCATGCAGGGGTGTGTGACATCCATGCAGGGATGCGTGACGTCAATGTAGGGGCACACACCCAACAGGGCACTGTACATTCATATTTGTGCAGTCTGGATCTCCCCAGGGCAAGCTTGAAAATGCTGTCTCAGCCTCAGCACTGGAATAGATTCTACTAGAACAATGTTGAGATGGTATTGTATTGTGTTGTGTTTGTATAGCACTTTGTTAGACTTGACATCCTTGGCGGGGTCTCCCCTAACTTTTTGCCTCTGTTTCCCAGGTTGTTGATGTGTGCTGGACTCTTGTGTTTTCTGTTTTTGATACTCTGGGCACTTTACCAGTGCTAATCAGTGCTAAAGTGCAAGTGTTCCTATGTAAAATATATGTGTAATTGGCTATCCATGATTGGCATATTTAATTTGCTACTAAGTCCCTAGTAAAGTGCAGTAGAGGTGCCCAGGACCTGTAAATCAAATGCTACTAGTGGGCCTGCAGCACTGGTTGTGCCACCCACATCATTAGTAGCCCTGTAAACCTGGCTCAGACCTGCCACTTCAGTGTCTGTGTGCAGTTTTAAACTGCTAACTGTACCCACTTACAAGGCCTAAACCTTCCCTTTTTATACATGTAAGCTACCCCTAAGGTAGGTCCTAGGTAGCTTACATATGCAGGGCGCATTGATGTTAAAGGTGGGACATGTCATGTACTGATGTGTTTTACATGTCCTAAAAGTGACATACTGCTAAATTCAGTCTTCACTGTTGCAAGGCCTATCCCTCTCGTAGGTTAACATCGAGCTGCCTTTAAACATTATTAAAGTGTAGATTCCCTTTGAGAGCAGATACAAATATGGAGTTTAAGGTCTCTGAACTCACAATTTAAAAATACATCTTTTAGTGAAGTTGATTTTTAGATTGTCAGTTTGAAAATGCCACTTTTAGAAAGTAGGCATTTTCTTGCTTAAACCATTCTGTGACTCTGGCTGTTTGTGGATTGTCTGTCTGGGTCAGTTTCACAGATGGGCTGTTTGGGAATCCTTTCTAGACATTGAGACAAAGGGAGCTGGGGTGTAGCCTACATATCTTGATGAGACAACTGTGCTAGAGTGGAGGGAGGAGTGGTCACTCACTCCTGAAAGGGCTGTGCCTGCCCTCTCACAATGCAGTCTCCATCCCCCCTGGTGTGCGTCTGGGGCCTGGCTTGGGCAAGGCAGGATCTTGTGAACAACACAGACTTTCATTTGAAGTAGGCTTACTTCAAAGGCAGAAAGGGGTATAAGTATTGGACCCAAACCCCCTGAAAATTTGACCACTCTGGATTCAAGACGAACCTCTGCCAAGGAGAAGAGCTGAAGAGCTGAGGAGAAGTGCTGCCGTACCTGTGACTGTGCTTTGTGGAGCTGTCCTGCAGTTGCTGCTTCTGCCTGTGAAAGGGGGCAAAGACTGGACGTTGTTTTATATTCCTGTTTGTGAAGAATCTCCAAGGGCTTGAGTTGAGCTTGTCTCCTGTTTTGAAGTGTCAGGGCCATCAAAGTCTTCCTCTACTAACATGTGGACTCTCCACTGAGACTCCTGCCTTGCCAAGTGGTGTCCTATCCAGTCTCTGGGCACCTGGAAGGTAGAGTTGGCAGACAAGAGCTGAAAATCCACACACAGAACGCTGTGCAGGGAAATTTTTGATGCATTATCTGCAATGTGAATGATAAACAATGCTCCACCAGCTTTGCGGATAAATTGACGCTCCACCTGGATCGCGGCTGGGAGATCGATGCATCACGGCTGGAGAAATGATGCGCAACACACACTTGCGGCTGATGATAATGACGCAAACCCCACTCAGCACGGTTTTCTGACACCGTGCAACAGGATTTTCCACGCATCATCCCTGGGCGTCAAAGTCAACCCGACTCTGCGTGGATCAGAAGTGTCCCATCCGAAAATCGACGCATCGCTCTCTTGCGAGGGAGAAAAATGATGCATCGCCTACCCGAACGGAGAAGAAACAATGCACGGCCTCCCTTGTGAGTAAAGAATCAACGCATCGCTGCTTTTTCTGACACATGCTCGCCCGTGCAGCTTTATTTTTGATGTTAACCAAGTACTTTGTGCAAAATCATCGTTTCCATTGTTTGCTATGGAGTAAGACTCTTATTCTTTTGAACATTCATATTTTAACTTGTGTATGTTGAATTTTTGTAATTTTGATCTTGTTTGATTTGGATACATCGTACCTATTTTTCTAAGCTGGTGTGGTGTCCATTTTGTAGTGTTTTCACTGTATTCCTGTGTGTGTTGGGACAAATACTTTACATATTGCTTCTGAGTTAAGCCTGCCTACTCGTGCCAAGCCACCAAGGGGATGAGTGGGGGTTAACCAGGTGTGTTTCTCCTCTGCCCCGACTAGAGTGAGGGTCCTTGCTTGGACAGGGGGTAACCTGACTGCCAACCAAAGACCCCATTTCTAACTTACTTCATACCCTAGACACTGTCGCAAAAAGCACATTTACAGCTTTGCTGACCCCTCCCCACAGCTGCCGCAGTCCCAGAGGTAAGTCCAATTTTTGGATCAGGCACTGAAAGTAACTACAGAGGTCCTTCTCACCCACCAGCCAGTGGAGTATCACACGCCTCCCCCAGTGCGAGGGGGGCGAGCTCCAGGGGGCCCCTTAGCATAGCACCCTGGCCAGAGAGCTTCCAAGTGAGTCCAGATGGGGGGCTCCATGTTCTTGGCAAGGGGGCCTTCAAGTTTCGTTGCGCCGCTGCTACCAAGTGCAAAAATTCCTCGGCTGATGCTTGAACTGAAAATAGAGTTTAAGAAATGTCCATTCAACTGTCAATATGTCTTAGAGTAGAGTTAAGACAGAGCAAACTGCGCCAGTCCCTTTTAGATTAGACAGCAAGAGGTCCTGACGCGCGCACCCCTGTGGCTCGAGGACACTAAATACAATTTGAGGCAGAAACACTTTGTGAGCCAAGGACTCGTGAAACACACATATGTATTTCACAGCGAGTCTTAATAAGCAGGAGTCTAATGTCCTGTGTTCGATGCTGCAAGGCGGCGCTCAAAGCGCAGACGCGTTTCAACTTTCCGACAACAAAATGTATTTGCAACAGCAGGAAATCGATTTATGAAAGAAAAATCGATTTCTAATGAAACAAGGCAATTTTCGAAAAAACACATTTAAATTAATGTACATAATGGGACGCAAATTGTTGCTTAAACAATTAGATTTGCTAAAAACTGTTAAGGAAAAAACTCATTGGCGACGAAAAATCAGTCGGAGCTGAAACGAACAAGTATATCACATTATAAAACCGGCTTGAAGACGGGCACACCTGAAGACAGACCAAAATAAATGATACCCCCGCTACCTAAAATAGCAGACCTAAAAAACACTCATCTGGCAGCAAATAGGCAGGAATAAAATCAACTTTAACTGAGGCTTCATTAGACGTGACGCTCTGAGGAGCGAGTGTCTACCAGACAGGTTACTTAGAAATAAAAGAGCACCCCCCCACACACACCCACACACTTCAGGGCACCACCACTCCCCCCCCCCCACCTACTTCCCCAGAAGTCTAAGGACCTGATTCGTAAAGGTAACTTAACGTTGTGAGTATGTTAAACTTTTAGAGTGAGCTTTCCTTTTTTTTGTATTCACAAAATGCAAGTGTAAATGTACTCCAAAAGTGTAACTTACATGCCTCCGCCATAATGAGGGGGGTATTCACAAACTGCATTTTGTAGTATGTGCCTAGTACAATTCACAAAGGTAATTTACACTTTGAGTAATTTACACATGTAATTTACTCTTGCACTCCAGAGTAACTTTGCCACTTTTGGCAAGTCAGAAAAGCAGAGTGTAAAGTTACTCAAAAGTGTAAGAGTAAATTACATGTGTAATTCACTCAGAGGTGCAGATGGCTTTTGTGAGTAGCCCCCGCGGTTTGTGAAGAGTCCCAGACCATTGGACTTGGTGTGGAGATCCAAGATACACTTTTGGAGGAAATTCCCAAACAGATCTTGTAAGTAGTAAACTTACTCCGAAGTGTAAATTATGCAAATGTGCAATTTATCTTGTGAATCGGGCCAGGTCCGTTGACATTCCTTAGTGTAACTTGTGCAAAGGAGCAGACTGAAGTGTTTGACTTGCTACCTCCCTTCCAAGGCACCAGTGACCACTACAATCTTACATCGCAGCTGGGTCATGTAGTAAGATGCTGAATGAATGCAGTCCCTCATTTTCATCTACACGCTTCTTGCAGTTATATGTTAGTCCTCACATATTTGGGTTTAAAATGATTATAAAAAGTATTAAAAATAAAATAGGCCAAGCCTTCTCCAAGTCTCCCACTCACCACTGGATCTTTGCTCCTTCCTGCTCGTCCCCCAATTGAGCACTAGGTGGCGCTGTGGCGGTGTGCAGCACAGAGAGGGGCTCACAGAGAGAGAGGGGGGCTCCCTGTGGCATGGGAGAGGCTGACTCCGGGTGAGGTGGGGTGCCAGGGCCCCCCAGATGAGTTAGAGGTGGGGGCACTGCACTGAAAGCCCCATGCCAAGAAGCGAGGTGCAGGAGGGGCAGTGCAACGGGCACAGGAGGGAACAAGTGCCCACAGTCCAGAGGTTTCTGCAAGGGAGGGGACGCACCGCAGGGAGGGTCGGTACCCGCCGCCGAGGGGTAGGACACGGCTGGGGGGGAGGCAGAGAGGAAGCGAAGAAGCTCAACACTCTTGTCAAACATCATGATATAACATAACATCACGACATGACATAGCACAACAACATAAAATAACACAATTAACAACATAAAATAATAGAACAACATAACACAACATGAAATAACACCACGTAATGTAACGTATCGTAGTGTAACGTACCGTAGTGTAGCGTAATGTAGCATAATGCAAAATAGCATAGCATAGCATAACCTAACCTAATATAACATAGCATAACATAATGTAACAAAACATAACACAACATAACAAAACATAACACAACACAACACAACATACTATAACATAACATAGCATAACATGACCAACCATAACATAACATAACATAGCATAGCATAACATAACATTACATAAAATAACGCAACATAATATAGCACAGCATAACATAACGTAACATAACACAAAATAGCATAACATGACATACCATAACATAGCATAGCATAAAGGCACATAACAAAGCATAGCATTGCATAGCATAAAAACATAACATAACATAGCATAGCATAACATAACATAACACAACACAGCATAACATAACTCAACATATCGTAACATAACGTAACATAACATAGCATAACATAACATAACATAACATAACGTAACATAACATAACATAGCGTAGCATAGCATAGCATAACGTAACAAAACGTAACACAGCATAACATAACAAAACACAACATAGCATAACATGACATACCATAACATAGCATAGCATAAAGGCACATAACAAAGCAAAGCATTGCATAGCATTGCATAGCATAACATAAAAACATAACATAACATAACACAACACAGCATACATTAACATAGCATAACATAACATTGTTGGAGGCTGGCCTGGCTTGTAGTGGGTACCAAGGGGTACTTACACTCTGTAACAGGTCCAGTTATCCCTTATTAGTGTAGAAGAGGTGTTTCTAGCAGCTTAGGCTGATAGAAGGTAGCTATGGCAAAGCAGCTTAGGCTGAACTAGGAGACATACAAAGCTCCTACTATACCACTGGAGTCATATGCACAATATCATAAGAAAACACAATACACAGATATACTAAAAGTAAAGGTACTTTATTTTTTATGACAATATGCCAAAAGTATCTCAGTGAGTACCCTCAGTATGAGGATAAGTTATATATACAAGATATATGTACACAATACCAAAAATATGCAGTAATAGCAAAAATAAGTAATGCAAGCAGTGTAAAGTTACAATAGATTGCAATAGGAGCACATAGGTATAGGGGCAACATAAACCATATACTCCAAAAGTGGAATGCGAACCACGAATGGACCCCTAACCTATGTGAGCTTGTAGAGGGTCGCTGGGACTGTAAGAAAACAGTGAGGATTAGAAAAATAGCCCACCCCAAGACCCTGTAAGGTAGGTGTAAAGTGCACCTACAACCCTCAGAGAGCACAGAAGTCGTGATAGGGGGATTCTGCAAGGAAAACCAACACCAGCAAAGCAACAACAGTGGATTTCCGGACCTGAGTACCTGTGAAACAAGGGGACCAAGTCCAAGAGTCGCAACAGTGTCGAGAGTGGGCAGATGCCCAGGAAATGCCAGCTGAAGGTGCAAAGGAGCTGCCACCGGATTGAAGAAGCTTGGTGTTTTGCAAGAACGAAGAGGACTAGGAACTTCCCTTTGGAGGATGGATGTCCCACGTTGTGAAAAAGCTTGCAGAGGTATTCCCATGCAGAAAGACCACAAACAAGCCTTGCTAGCTGCAAGGGTCGGGGTTAGGATTTTTGGATGCTGCTGTGGCCCAGGAGGGACCAGGATGTCGCCACTTGGATGAGGAGACAGAGGGGACGCCCAGCAAGTCAGGGAGTCCTCACAAAAGCAGGCAGCACCCGCAGAAGTACCGGAACAGGCACTTGGAAGAGGAGTGAACCGGAGCTCACCCGAAGACACAAAAGGGAGTCCCACGACGCCGGAGGACAACTCAGAAGGTTGTGCACTGCAGGTTAGAGTGTCGGGGACCCAGGCTTGGCTGTGCATGAAGGAAATCCTGGGAGAGAGCACAGGAGCCGGAGCAGCTGCAAATCACGCGGTACCCAGCAATGCAGTCTAACGTGGGGAGGCAAGGACTTACCTCCACCAAACTTGGACTGAAGAGTCATTGGACTGTGGGAGTCACTTGGACAGAGTTGCTGAGTTCCAGGGACCATGCTCGTCGTGCTGAGAGGGGACCCAGTGGACCGGTGATGCAGTCTTTTGTTGCCTGCTGTTGCAGGGGGAAAATTCCGTCGACCCACAGGAGATTTCTTCAGAGCTCCTGGTGCAGAAAGGAGGCAGGCTACCCCCAGAGCATGCACCACCAGGAAACAGTCGAGAAAGCCAGCAGGATGAAGCGATACAAGGTTGCAGTAGTCATCTTTGCTACTTTGTTGCGGTTTTGCAGGCGTCCTGAGCAGTCAGCGGTCGATCCTTTGGCAGAAGGTGAAGAGGGAGATGCAGAGGAACTCTGATGAGCTCTTGCATTCGGTATCTGAAGAATTCCCCAAAGCAGAGGCCCTAAATAGCCAGAAAAGGAGGTTTGGCTATCTAGGAGGGAGGATAGGCTAGTAAGAAAGGTAAGAGCCTATCAGAAGGAGTCTCTGACGTCACCTGCTGGCCCTGGCCACTCAGAGCAGTCCAGTGTGCCAGCACACCTCTGAATCCAAGATGGCAGAGGTCTGGGGCACGCTGGAGGAGCTCTGGGCATCTCCCCTGGGAGGTGCAGGTCAGGGGAGTGGTCACTCCCCTTTTATTTGTCCAGTTTCGCACCAGAGCAGGGCTGGGGGATCCCTGAACCGGTGTAGACTGGCTTATGCAGAGATAGGCACCATCTGTGCCCATCAAAGCATTTCCAGAGGCTGGGGGAGGCTACTCCTCCCCAGCCCTGACACATATTTCCAAAGGGAGAGGGTGTAACACCCTCTCTCTGAGGAAGTCCTTTGTTCTACTTTCCTGGGCCAGGCCTGGCTGGACCCCAAGAGGTCAGAAACCTGTCTGAGGGGTTGGCAGCAGCAGCAGCTGCAGTGAAACCCCGGGAAAGGCAGTTTGGCAGTACCTGGGTTCTGTGCTAGAGACCCGGGGGATCATGGAATTGTCCCCCCCAATGCCAGAATGGCATTGGGTGACAATTCCATGATCCTAGACATATTACGTG
The DNA here is from genome assembly GCF_031143425.1 of Pleurodeles waltl. Taxonomy (NCBI): domain Eukaryota; kingdom Metazoa; phylum Chordata; class Amphibia; order Caudata; family Salamandridae; genus Pleurodeles; species Pleurodeles waltl. The sequence continues at coordinate 1,075,110,973 of NC_090449.1, read as the reverse complement.
GCCATGTTCGGAGTTACCATTGTGACGCTGTGCATAGGTAGAGACCTATGTACAGTGCACACGTGTAATGGTGACCCCGCACTCACAAAGTCCGGGGAATTTGCCCTGAACGATGTGGGGGCACCTTGGCTAGTGCCAGGGTGCCCTCACACTAAGTAAATTTGCACCCAACCTTCACCAGGTGAAGGTTAGACATATAGATGACTTATAAGTTACTTAAGTGCAGTGGTAAATGGCTGTGAAATAACGTGGACGTTATTTCACTCAGGCTGCCCTGGCAGGCCTGTGTAAGAATTGTCAGATCTCCCTATGGGTGGCAAAAGAAATGCTGCAGCCCATAGGGATCTCCTGGAACCCCAATACCCTGGGTACCTCAGTACCATATACTAGGGAATTATAAGGGTGTTCCAGTATGCCAATGTGAATTGGTGAAATTGGTCACTAGCCTGTTAGTGACAATTTGGAAAGCAGAGAGAGAATAACCACTGAGGTTCTGGTTAGCAGAGCCTCAGTGAGACAGTTAGTCACTACACAGGTAACACATGCAGGGCACACTTATGAGCACTGGGGCCCTAGCTGGCAGGGTCCCAGTGACACATACACTAAAACAACATATACACAGTGAAATATGGGGGTAACATGCCAGGCAAGATGGTACTTTCCTACAAACATAACATAGCATAACATAACGTAACGTAACATAACATAGCATAGCATAGCATAGCATAACGTAACAAAACGTAACACAGGATAACATAACAAAACACAACATAGCATAACATGACATACCATAACATAGCATAGCATAACATAACATAACACAACACCACATAGCATAAAAAATAACATAACAAAACATAATAACATAACATAAAATAACACAACATAACATAGCATAGCGTAACAACATTACATAACATAACATAGCATAACATAGCATAACATAGCATAACATAGCAACATATAACATAACATAACATAACATAACTTAACATAACAGAACAGAACATAACATAGTATAGCATAGCCTAAAATAACGTAACATAACACAACATAGCAAAACATAACATGACATAACAGAACATAGCATAACATAACATCACATAGCATAACATAACATAACATAAGATACCATAACATACCATAACAAAAAATAACATGGCATAGCATAGCATAACATAACACAACACAGCATAGCATAACATACCTTAACATAACATAGCATAACATAACATACCATACGATAACATAACATAGTATAGCACAACATAACATAGCATAGCATAGCATAACATAACATAACATAAAATAACATACCATAGCATAATAGTATAACATAACGTAACAAAACGTAGCACAGCATAACATAACAAAACACAACATAGCATAACATGACATACCACAACAGAGGACAGCACAGCATAACAAAACATAACATAACATAATATAGCAAAACATAGTATAACATAATAACATAACATAAAATAACACAACAAAACATAGCATAGCATAACATAACCTAACATAACATAGCATAGCATAACATAATGTAACATAACACAACATAGAATACATAACAACATCTCATAACATAACATAACATATAACATAACATAGCATAGCATAGCATAATATAACGTGACATAAATAACACAACATAACATAAGATAGCACAGCACAAACTAGTGTAACATTACACAACATAGCATAACATGACATCTCACAACATAGCATAGCATAACATAACATAGCATAGCATAACATAACATAACATAAAATAACACAACATAACATAGCACAACCCAACGTAGTGTAACATAACACAACATAGCATAACATGACATAACATAGCATAGCATAACATAACATAAAATGGCATGGCATAATACAACATAACATAAAATAACACCACATAACATAGCAACATAACACAAAATGAAATAACACCAGATAACATAGCCAATGCTCCCGGTTTGATGGTATTTATTTTTGTAACATTTCCATCTGTATTTATCAATTTTTATTTTTTGTCCATCTTATTGGAATATATTAGTGGTAAAATGACATATTTCCACATTTGTTACCTGATAAAGATAGACTCATAATTAGCTGCGGGACGCATTTTAGCAAATTAAGCAGCCAAATATAGTGAAACACGGCACCCACAGGTAAACAGGGGCACTATACTTCAAAGATATGTTAACATTTGCGTATATTGAGGGAAATCTTATATTTTGTAACTTCACATGCTGTCTGTCTGCTCAGCTCTTATCCTGGAAATCACTTAAGAGATATTCCATATAACATACCATCAGGATGCAGCCATGGTGTTGGATGCAGCATTGTGAAGTCGTCGGCATGGACCGGCGAACAGCTCCAAGAGGGTCCTGAGCCATGCCTAGTGCCGTGGAGGGGCGACAGCACCCTGAGGGCACCATGGGTTCACAGGATGGAAGAAGAGGACGCCCATAGGGCATGGATTGGCACATGACATGAGGAGGGCACAACCGCTGTTTGACACACAGCATCAGGGCAGCGGGTGTCCAAGGTTTGGGAACCAGCATGAAGGGGTGATTTAAGAATGGAATAAATCTTATGAAAGGTAGTGCGCATCGAAGGAGATCCGCTAAAGTATACTAAAAAGTGGTGGATGGAATGCTTGAATTAATCTCAGCTACTGGCAATTAAGACTGATTTGCATACGGTGGGTCCAAACTGAGGTGGCACAGTGTGCAAAACAACGATGGACTGGGATGAGGCCTGAGTGATTATCAATGGCTGAGATTAATACAAGCATTCAATTATCAATATTTGTATACTTTACAGCAACTAAGAAGAGTGGTAGAGAGCGTGTGGAACCAAAATATTATAAACTAAGTATAGACTACCAAAGTGTCATGAAAGTAAGTATAGATTTACTGTACTTAACTCCACATAAAAGTGCCTTAAAGATGGGTATGTAACATATGCTTGCACAGCTAAGTATAGTCAGTCTGTACTGACCAATGAATATTTTCCTTCACAACAGTTTTATTGTATTTATTTTTAAATAGAATATTTTGCTAGATATTGACATAGCACTGCCAGAGCCCCTTCCATCAGCACACACAGAGGAGCGTCACAGCAGGGCCAGCCCCTTCTGTCTGTATAGAGATGCGATGACTGATCCCGCCTCAGCCCCACTGGCCTCTCTGATGGAAGCAGTGATGGAGGATTCAAGAGATACTGTTTGGTACAAAGGTCTTTGTACTGTCTAACTCGTGTGATGTGCAAAAACAGCAAGCAGCGCAAACAAATAGAGAAATAAAGAAGAAACAGTTCTCACTTCGACCCCCAGAATCCTCGCACAGAAAGGGCCAGTGGGAGCTTGGAAAGCTAAGGCCAAGAACACATTCATCTCTATTTGCAAACATATTAAGCATAAACATGATAGAAACTCGTTACTTCCAACAAAACTTAGATAACAGAGATAATGCAAGATATCCTTGAAAAAGATACAATATATAAGCACACTGCGGACGCTTTTGGGGGCCAGATGTATGAAGCATTTTTCAAATCGCAAAGAGGCCAATTCGCAGAATTGGCCCGTTTGCAACTTGAAAAATGTTTTGTGGGAAGTACAAAGCCCAAAATGCGATTCGGTAACTTGTTTCCGAATCGCAGTTTGGGTTTTTGCGATTTGGTATTAGGAAGAGGCGTGACAAGGGCGTCCGTTCGTAATACCAAATCCAAAAGGTATGTATGATTGTTTTGTGACCGCGAATGTGGTCGCAAAATAATACACCAGTTTCAATCTGGTGCTAACCCATACGCAAACGGGAAGGGGTCCCTGTGGGACCCCTTCCCCTTTGTGAATGGCAGCGAAAATATTTTTTCAGAGCAGGCAGTGGTCCCACGGACCGCTGCCTGATCCGAAAAAATGAAAAGAAAACTTTTCATTTTTGTTTTTGAAATGCATCTCGTTTTCCTTTAAGGAAAACGGGCTGCATTAAAAAAACTGGTGGTCTGCTGTCTCCAGCAGGCCTCCGTCCCTGTGAGGGCAGCCATTCCCAATGGGGTCACAACCTACCTCATGGATATTCATGAGGTAGGTCATTTGCGACCCCATTGGGAATTGCAAACAGTGTAAAGTATCCAGTTTTGCGAGTCACAAATTCCTAGTCGCTAAAACTCGCAGTTTGCGAGTCGCAAAAACGAATTGTTGTACACGTGGCCCTAACTTCTAAGAATCAGGCCTCCTGTGAACAACACTGAGGGCGTGGCTACACATTCCTGCAAGATGGAGGGATATATGCAAATAAACTACCTCAAATTCAAGGGCCTCTAGTCCACCAGAGTCAGGGAACTAAGCAGATGTCTGGAAATTAAAGGGCACTCCAGATAAATAACAAAACAACAACATTCATATTTGATTATCAAATCCATCACTGCAAGTTGTGACGTACAGGTGCCAAATGCATCAAATCACGAGGAATACAGGAGTACGTTTTATCAATACTCTGCAGTATTTATCCAATACAGACTCCCTTAGTCTGCTCCTGTGCGACGTCTCCTCCAGTGAGGAAGATATGCCCTGCTCTGATTCGAATTATGAAGTCTCGACGCAACAAATATAATTATGAATTCTCAGCTCGGAGCGGGTGGAACTCACAGAGTTTCACTCCGCGTATTTCCGCGGAGATAGCTGAAAACTCTGCGAGATTCCGTAGAGTTCGGCGAGCAGTGGAATTCTGTACGTCAGGCTGCTGGCACTGATTGTTAGTGCCAAGAGGTTATCCTGCACTGCACAATCAGTTCGAACAGTACCAGGTTGCATGCCAGACGGACCACTTCTCAAGTAGATGTTCTACTAAAGCGGCAGCTTTTTCAATGCAGGAGGCAGCGACTTACTGAGACTGCTCGTGTTGAGAAATCTTGCTGGGAGGTAGTCAAGCGCTTATTTTTCTTGCTTGTGCTTGCCAACTAAATGTTGGCAAACCATGTGCAGGAAAAAACTTTTCCACATGGCTGTTGACAGAGTTTTTCCAGAACTCTGCGCTCTGCCACTGGAGTTTACCACCTACCCCTGTTTTCAACACGACAAACGCTCTTATTTATTCCCTCACACTTGTGGCCCTAGGACTGGGGAGGAACTGGCCCTCCAAACTCAGAGTCGGGTCTTATTACTTTCTGTGGACTTTGAAAGGAGAGCTGTGACCCAGCTCAGTCGGACCATGGCCGCGTCAGGGCTTCTTGTTGCAGGTCTCATCTAAGTGATTTCTGAGTCCAGGGCATTGGTGAAGTCCAGCTGTTGTAGCCTAAATGGAAGAGAAGCTGCTTGAGAGCCCAGGAGAGGACAGCAGCTGACCTGGAGGAGAGACCCAAAGCTTAGCAGATGGAGACAGCCTAACATGGAGGGCAATTCTAGGAACACAGCACGCCCTGGAGCCAAGAACATCCGCAGCCCAGCAACACAGGGACACATCAGCATCATCTAGGCTTTACAGAGCATTGTAAGGACTGTACACCACTCATCTTTGTGGGAGGGGCACTTACACCAAGCACTGGGGGATGTACTGTTGGCTGAGGCTGATTGCTTGATTGTGGGGCCTATATTTATTATGTGTTTATCAGCTGTTTTTTTGTAAAGCACCCCACAGAACCTGAAGCCACATCTGAATATGACTGATGGACAATGGACTGAGAGGTGCAGAGAAGGTGAGCGGAGCCCTGTGCTTCAGAATGAGAAGATGCTTCAGCACGCAGGAACTATCCCATTGCCTGTGGAATTCCAGAAAGTTCTGAAATCTGAGAGGAGCCACAAATTTCCTTCCACCCAGCGTTCCCCCAATTCTCCTGATGAAAATGATACCTCACTTGTGCGGGTAGGCGTAGCGCCCACAAAAGGAAATGGCCCAAAACACAACGTGGACACATCCCATTTTTTTTACAGAAAACAGAGGTGTTTTTTTGCAAAGTGCCTACCTGTAGATTTTGGCCCCTAGCTCAGCCGGCACCTAGGGAAACCTTCCAAACCAGCATATTTGTGAAAACTAGAGACCTAGGGGAATCTAAGATGGGGTGACTTGTGGGGCTCTGATCAGGTTCTGTTACCCAGAATCCTTTGCAAACCTCAAAATGTGGCTAAAAAAACACATTTTCCTCACATTTCGGTGACAGAAAGTTCTGGAATCTGAGAGGAGCCACAAATTTCCTTCCACCCAGCGTTCCCCCAAGTCTCCCGATAAAAATGGTACCTCACTTGTGTGGGTAGGCCTAGCGCCCACAAACGGAAATGGCCCAAAAGACAACGTGGACACATCCCATTTTTTTTTACAGAAAACAGAGGTATTTTTTGCAAAGTGCCTACCTGTAGATTTTGGCCCCTAGCTCAGCCGGCACCTAGGGAAACCTAGCAAACCAGCACATTTTTGAAAACTAGAGACCTAGGGAAATCCAAGATGGGGTGACTTGTGGGGCTCTGACCAGGTTCTGTTACCCAGAATCCTTTGCCAACCTCACAATTTGGCTAACAAAAACACATTTTCCTCACATTTCGGTGACAGAAAGTTCTGTAATCTGAGATGAGCCACAAATGTCCTTCCACCCAGCGTTCCTCCAAGTCTCCCAATAAAAATGGTACCTCACTTGTGTGGGGAGGCCTAGCGCCCATGAAAGGAAATGGCCAAAAACACAACATGGACACATCACATTTTTTCACAGAAAACAGTGCCTACCTGTGGATTTTGGCCTCTAGCTGAGCCGCAACCTGAGGAAACCTTCCAAACCAGCATATTTTTGAAAACTAGACACCTAGGGGAATCCAAGATGGGGTGACTTGTGGGGCTCTGATCAGGTTCTGTTACCCAGAATCCTTTGCAAACCTCAAAATATGGCTAAAAAAACACTTTTTCCTCACATTTCGGTGACAGAAAGTTATGGAATCTGAGAGGAGCCACAAATTTCCTTCCACCCAGCGTTCCCCCAAGTCTCCCAATAAAAATGGTACCACACTTGTGTGGGTAGGCCTAGCGCCCACAAACGGAAATGGCCCAAAAGACAACGTGGACACATCCCATTTTTTTTTTACAGAAAACAGAGGTATTTTTTGCAAAGTGCCTACCTGTAGATTTTGGCCCCTAGCTCAGCCGGCACCTAGGGAAACCTAGCAAACCAGCACATTTTTGAAAACTAGAGACCTAGGGAAATCCAAGATGGGGTGACTTGTGGGGCTCTGACCAGGTTCTGTTACCCAGAATCCTTTGCAAACCTCACAATTTGGCTAAAAAAACACATTTTCCTCACATTTCGGTGACAGAAAGTTCTGGAATCTGAGATGAGCCACAAATGTCCTTCCACCCAGCGTTCCACCAAGTCTCCCAATAAAAATGGTACCTCACTTGTGTGGGTAGGCCTAGCGCCCACGAAAGGAAATGGCCCAAAACACAACATGGACACATCACATTTTTTCACAGAAAACAGTGCCTACCTGTGGATTTTGGCCTCTAGCTGAGCCGCAACCTGAGGAAACCTAGCAAACCAGCACATTTCTAAAAACTAGACACCTAGGGGAATCCAAGCTGGGGTGACTTGTGGGTCTCTGACCAGGTTCTGTTACCCAGAATCCTTTGCAAACCTCAAAATTTGGCCAAAAAAACACTTTTTCCTCTCATTTCGGTGACAGAAAGTTCTGGAATGTGAGAGGAGCGACAAATGTCCTTCCACCCAGCGTTCCCCCAAGTCTCCCGATAAAAATGGTACCTCACTTGTGTGGGTGGGCCTAGCGCCCACGAAAGGAAATGGCCCAAAACACAACGTGGACATATCAAATTTTTTCACAGAGAACAGAGGTGTTTTTTGCAAAGTGCCTACCTGTGGATTTTGGCCTCTGGCTCAGCCGGCCCCAGGGGGGGCAGAAATGGCCTAAAATGAATTTACCCCCCCCTCCCGGGGAACGACCCTTGCCTACGGGGTCGCTCCCCTAGCGTGACGGCGCAAAAAAAAAGATCCCCAGTGCCTAGTGGTTTCTGCCCCCCTTGGGGGCAGATTCACCTAAAATCAGCTGATTTGCCCCCAAGGGGGGCATAAATGGTCTAAATACAATTTGCCCCTCCAGGGGAGCGACCCTTGCCTAAGGGGTCGCTCCCCATCTCTAAAAAAAACAATGAAAAAAAAAAAACACAATTTTTTTTTTGCCCTGGTGCCTAGAGGTTTCTGCCCCCCCGGGGGCAGATCGCCTAATAACAATAGGCTGATCTGCCCCCAGGGGGGCAGAAATGGCCTAAAATAAATTTGCTCCCCCCCTCCCCGGGGAGCAACCCTTGCCTATGGGGTCGCTCCCCTTGCGTGACATCGCAAAAAAAAAGATCCCTGGTGCCTAGTGGTTTCTGCCCCCAAGAGATTGACCTAAAATCGGCCGATCTGCCCCCAAAGTGGGCAGAAATGGCCTAAATACAATTTGCCCCTCCAGGGGAGCGACCCTTGCCTAAGGGGTTGCTCCCCATCTCTAAAAAAACAAACAAACAAAAAAATTTTTTTTTTTAATTGCCCTGGCGCCTAGAGGTTTCTGCTCCCCCTGGGGGCAGATCGGCCTAATACCAATAGGCTGATATGCCCCCAGGGGGGCAGAAATGGCCTAAAATAAATCTCCCCCCGTCCCCCCCCTGGCGAGCGACCCTTGCCTACAAGGTCGATCCCCTTGCGTGACGTGCCAAAAAAAGATCACTGGTGCCTAATAGTTTCGGGCAGATTGATTTGAAATCGGCCGATCTGCCCCCAAAGCGGCAGAAATGGCCTAAATACAATTTGCCCCTCCAGGGGAGCGACCCTTGTCTAAGGGGGTCGCTCCCCATCTCTAAAAAAACAAACAAACAAAAAAAAAAACACACACAAAAATAATTAGCCCTGGCGCCTAGAGGTTTCTGCCCCCCTGGGGGCAGATCGGCCTAATAACAATAGGCCGATCTGCCCCCAAGGGGGGCAGAAATGGCCTAAACATATATGTGCCCCCTCACCCCTCCCCCAGGGAGCGACCCTTGCCTACGGGGTCGCTCCCCTTGCCTGACGGCGCAAAAAAAAAGATCCCTGGTGCCTAGTGGTTTTTGCCCCCCTTGGGGGCAGATTGACCTTAAATCGGCCGATCTGCCCCCAAAGCGGGCAGAAATTGCCTAAATACAATTTGCCCCTCTAGGGGAGTGACCCTTGCCTAAGGGGTTGCTCCCCATCTGTAAAACAACAACAACAAAAAAAATCCCCGGTGCATAGTGGTTTCTGCCCCCCTTGGGGGCAGATTGACCTCAAATCGGCCGATCTGCCCCCAAAGCGGGCAGAAATGGCCTAAATACAATTTGCCCTTCCAGGGGAGCGACCCTTGCCTAAGGGGTCGCTCCCCAACTCTAAAAAAAACAACAACAAAAAAAAAAACCACACAAAAAAATTAGCCCTTGCGCCTAGAGGTTTCTGCCCCCCTGGGGGCAGATCGTCCTAATTAAAATAGGCTGATCTGCCCCCCTGGGGGGCAGAAATGGCCTAAAATAAATGTGCCCCCCCAGGGGAACGACCCTTGCCTAAGGGGTCGCTCCCCTTACATGAAATTCACGAACAAAAAAAAAACCTCCCTGGTGTCTAGTGGTTTCTGCCCCCCTTGGGGGCAGATTGGCCTCATGAAAATAGGTCAATCTGCCCCCAAGGGGGGCAGATATGGCCTAAATATAATTTCCCCCCTATGGGAGCGACCATTGCCTAAAGAGTCGCTCCCCACACCTAAAACCAAAAAAAATAAATATATCCCTGGTGCCTAGAGATTTCTGCCCCCAGGGGGGCAGAAAAGGCCTTAAAAAAAAACGCACCCCCTGGGAGCGACCCTTGCACAAGGGGTCGCTCCCTTATGTCCATTTCCATTTTGAAAAAGACATCCCTGGTGTCTAGTGGGCGTTTTGACAGCCGGATTGCTTTCAATCCGGCTGCCAAAACGCAGAGAGAGACTTCAAAGGGAAGGAAATACATTTCCTTCCCTTTGAAGCCTCTCTGCCTCCTCCACGTGATCGGAAGAGAAATACTTTGCATTTCTCTTCCGATCATCGCGCTGGAAGCTGAGCTTCCAGCGCGAAGGAGGAGGCATTGTGACAATCAGCGCGCAGGGGAGCTTGGAGGGGTCGGGGTGGAAGGGGAAGGGCTTCCCCTTCCATCCCTGACTTGGGGGGGTGGGAGGAAACCCCACAGAGGGAGCGCTAGCGCTCTCTCTGGGCTGGGTGCCCAGGACGTAATGGTTACGTCCTGGGCACAGCAGCACTGTGCCCCAGGACATAACCATTACGTCTTCAGCACAGAACCGGTTAACGCCTTCCCTGAACAGTCTTTAAAAAATGACGCTAGAATAGTGCAGTGAAATATTTTAAATTTCACTGCGCCATTTTTTGGGCCTCCCTGTGAGGGAATGCCTGCCTTGCAAGGGGTTACAAAGTGGCACAATGTTTGCATTGCCCCACTTTGTAAATATGAGGCAGGGTGGGGGACTGGTTGGCCCCGCCTTAGCATAAAAATAAAAAATAATGACACTAAGGTGGTGCTAGGGCTTTTAAATGTGCCCCTTAGACTTTTTATTGGAGCTTTTTCTCTCATCATCGAGAAAGGCTCTTCTTCAGGCTGACTTACGATGTGACGTCATCGGCTTGGCTAAGCATGAGGTATCAGTCAACTTATGGTAATCTAGTCACCGGGGAAATGCTCCGGAGCTTCATCTGGACAAACCTGAAATTGAGGCCTAGTTGCGGTTCGACATCATCGGCTTGACTCTCATTGACGAGTCTCTCACCTTATGGAGCTTTTTTGCCAAAGTTGCTGCACACTTCTCTGAACTTCTGGACCTTCTCCCAGAAGTCCTTTTTGTGGTCTTGCAGTGTCTACAAACTTGACACAAGGTTCCAGAAGCTCTGCATTGCTCCTTGGGAGTTAGGACTACAAATCCCAGAATGCACCTGGCCAGAATCCTCAAAAGGCCACTGGACGCAGGTCAGCTGGGCTCTTCTTGCAGGACCTGATGCATGGAACTCTTGGTAGCTCCTTTGTGCCAGCTGTTTACAGGGAGTCCACTCCTGAATCTTTAGAAGCAAGGCAAAATCCTTCTTGTGGTCAAGCCCAGAGTGTGCCGAGGGTGCATTCCTTGAGGGTGTAGTCCTTCAAGTGCAGACCAGGGGTTCAGTAGCGCACTCCTTCTTCTTCTGTTCTTCTTCTAGCAGATATCTTAGTTGCTGGGAGCTCTTCCATATTTATTCTTGCTCATGGGTTGCAAATCAGGGGGCACGGCCCCTGACCAATGGGGTGAAGGGTGTCATCCTCTAGGGTGACCACTTTCTGCAAAGTGTGGCAAAAATCAACCTGAGAAGGCAACATTCTTTAAAAATTGAAGATGGAGAAACTCTCCTTGGAGGTTGCATGTGGCTGAGCCCACCCACTGGTGTGGCTGTTACCCTAGCACACCCCCTTAAGCTCCTCTCCCAATCTAATTACTGGGGCTGGCATCTGGCTGGGGGAGCAGGAAAGTGGGATGTTTCATTTCTGTCCCAGGTGGCTTTCCCTCCTTTGAAAACCACTTTGGCCTCTCTACCCCCTTCCTCCTTTGCCATCTGCTACAGCAGTTCTCCACCCACCAGATGTTTCCTTTGTTTCAGCCCAGGCCACTTCACTTCTCATGAAGGTAGCTTGGTTCAGCCTATGGAGCCAATGTACTAAAATGGGGGGAAATGAATGTGGCTTATAAAACATCCTTTATAATGTCCCTGCTTATATTTACACTGCACCCCCCCCCCCCTTTGGGGCACATAGGGCAGACCCTAGGGATGACTTACATATAAAAATAAAATAGTTTATGACTTTGGAAGTACTTTAAATTGCAAAGTTGAATTTGGGGTTAACTTTAACTTAAAAGCAGCCAGCTCTGCAGGACTGCCTTTAAAATGACACCAGACACAACAGCAGTGCACCCATGGGTGCCCTAACTCCACTGGGGTCCCTAAACATACATGCCTTACCATAGACTAGGGACTTATAGGTAGGTTGTCAGAGCCAATTATAATTTTACTGATTTGCATATACCTTTTAAACAGAACGCTGTCCCTGAGACTCGTTAGCAGTGCCAGGCGACCACCCAGAGTCAGTAACCACCAGTATCAATCAAAACACATGGTTGTGATCAGGGCCAAAAGGATGATTCTCAGGCACTTGGAAGATTGATGTGCATTGCTGAGGCAGAAGACACAAGCTCTTGTCTCAAACTTGGAGCTTTAAATCCTTTACATTCACTCTTCCGGGATCAATACGTGGGTCACAGCCTGTGTCTAACACAGCCAAAGAGGCCGGAGAAGCAGACAGGCATGAGGCAGGAAGGATGAGGGGAGGGGGTTCGGAGTACTGGAGACTACAGGTAAAGATCACGGTTATTCATTGAGTATGCAGAGAGAGGGGGTGAATAAGGTGTAAAGAGGCAGCAATCGGACGCCGAGGAAGGGGGGACATGAGGCTGCATCAAGGAGGCAGTGAGAGGAGAGGAAACGGTGAGAGGTCATGGATGGACATGTATGTTACTGATAGGGAGAGGGTGAAGAGGGCAAAGAGATTCTGCAGTTAGGGTGTCAAACAGGTTCTGAGGTACTAGGGAATCCTCTCAGACGGTAGGTTCTGTGAGGAGGTCAAAGCTCACTCTTCAAAGAGAATGCAGGGCAAGGACCCCGGGTAAAGTCAACACAATCATTAGTTTACAATTTTCTGAATATCTACTCAGATCCAAGTCTTTGAAAAAAAAGGTTTTATTGGCAAGTTGGTTCAATAGTAGAGCAATAGATAAACAATTCTGATTAGTCAATCAATGCCTAAAGCAACAAGATGTATGCAATCATGCAACTTTACAGACTAGATTCAGGCCTGGAGCATCTCAGTGAACACACGTGTGCATGGCTGCTCTAAAGTACTGACAGTGTCATGTGTGTGAAAAGTTCCGAGGTAGCTGTGACTTTTGTGGTAATGATTTGCTTGTACTACTGAATATTGAGGATATGACTATCGTGGAAAGAGAATATCGTGAAAAAATATTTAAGGGCAAAATATTGAAATGTAAGTGCATGTAGAGGAAGTATAGATTTACTACTCCTAACTCAATATCTATGTACCTTGCAGATATATATATAATTAGGTGCAGATATGTGGAGTTCGTATACTTATACTTACCTTTCGATGTTTTGGATTTGATCTTTTGTCCTCAATATTTGCCTCCCTCTATATTCTGACTTTAATATTCAGGTTGCTTTCTTACTAAGCTGGCACAGTGAGAATGAGCTGCAGAAACAGTCCAGTACCCAACCTGGCCGCCTCTTTGGCCAACACGGGCCACAATGCTTCAAAGATGTGATTGATCATGGCAGCATCCTCTGGAAGTCTGGTTCTAGCAGGGGTGAAATCCCAGCTCACTGATGCCACAGTCAAGCAACACACCACCCAAACAACACTAAATCATCCACACACAGTAAAGTATTGAAATGGGCACCTTAACTCAAAAATAATCTTTCAGCGGGGTCCAACAGTTCCTTTTTATGATCTATAGGCGGTCCTCATTGTGACCAGTTACATGGGTGACCAGTTACATGGGTGCGTCACATGGGACCCGGTAAATACGCTACAAAAGATTTTGGAAATCTGACCTGGGCAGAGAATCTTGGGATTGCTTATAAAATGCTTAGTGTCACCCTGAGGTTTCTTCATATCTTCCTGAAAGTTAGTCCTCCACCAGAGTACAGGTATAAAAGGGCCCTTTCACAGGAAGATCCTATGTATTTTATTTTATTAAAGTTACCATATTTATATAGTTCTGTGGATCTGGGGTGTTCTTCACTAGTGGACTGAGCTTGCAGTGAAAACTGTCAGACTAAACAGTTGCTTTCGGCATACTTGACAGCAGCACTCAGAACTTAGACAGGCACTTTTCACAGGAATAAACACAAATATGTACATAGCAGAGAGAACCTGTACTAACTCAATAACACTCCACTTTCCACTACAGAATATCACCCACCAAAAATGTAATTCTTCATGATTGGGTTCCCCCCTCCTATTGAAGGTCCACTGATGGTCTGTCAATGGACGGTAAAAGATGGTCTTCAGAAAAATGTCCAGTATTGGACCTTGACAAATGTTGACTACAGGGGCTATCATTGCTGCTTTCTCCTCATGAGGTGTAGACAGATTGGATGCCGGGGTAGATATCACAGTGAAATATGACTCGCTGTGTGTATCCTTTCTACAATTATTTCTTAAACTCTTTCACTTAACCTACACCAGGCTTCTACAACTTGTAGTTCATGAGCTACTGGCAGCTCTCCGAAGGCCTGTAAGTGTTTTTCCTATGTGCGGACCAGCCTAGTAAATAAGATGTGCAGGGAAGTGCCCTTTTTTATAGTCACTACCCCCCCCCCCCACTTTTGTGCCCAAGTGCTGATGGTTATGACTCTAAAAGTGCACTGGAGCCCTCTAACCAGGCCTCAGTGCCAGTGCTCTCTCCCGAAATATGATGTATCCCCAACTGGCAAGGGCTTTATAAGTCCCTGGTAAATGGTACCAGGGGTACGCAGGGAGGGCATGGGAGTCAAAGGAGTCACCAGGGCCTAAGCACTGATCGAGCCACACTGAGTGACCCAAGTAAACAGATGACAGCAGTCCTGCCATTGCAGACTGCAGGAGTGATGCAAACTGCTCAAACTCAGCCTTGCCCTCACCATGTGTTGCAAGGTCAAAGCACTTTTTTTAATGTGTGACAGCCACTCCTAAGGTAGGCACCCTGAGCACAGGAAGCAGGGTGTATTATATTAAATGTGTGGACATATAAGTGCAAGCTTATATGTCCCCATTGTAGCCTCTTTCCATTAAGTGCTACTGTAAGGGATCAGGGGGCCATAGGCTAACATATGCTGGCACCTGGGCATCTCGAGGTTGCCAGCTCTGTTATGGCCCCACTGAAGAGTGTTATGTTTGGAATCAGGCAGGTGCCTACCTTAGAGGTTGACCACCTGGCTGCTCAGCCTCTTCTGAGCCCTGGCAGGAAGCCTGCAGCTGCTGCCACCAAGTCAGACATTGGACCCCTTGCCAGGAGGTGTGAAAACTCCCAGGATGCAGAAGCAAAGGCCTGCGTGGACTGGAGGTGTAATCTCCCTCCCTGACAGGATGGCAAGAGAAGTGGCACATCAAGGTGGTGATCTTCAAAGCCCATACCACCTCCGTTTTGCACGTAGGGTACCCTCTAGAGGAGGACAAAGCCATCCCCTGCCACCAAGCAGATTTGCACCCGGGCAGGTGGGACAATTAGGTAGTCAGGAGGCTTACACCCCAGAAGACAAACCACACATCTACGGAGGGCTACCTGCCGAGTACTGCCCAAGAAAGGTTCTGCCATTTTTAAAATGGCAAAATAGAGGGTTCTGGATAGGAAAGGTGGCACACACCCCTGGATATAGTCACCTCAGGGGCAGATTTGCCACTGGGGGGGCTAGTAGCCCCTTGGCTGCTTGCACCCACACCCCTAAAGCCCCTACACCTAGAATTTAATGGTCACCCATTGCACCAGAACCTCAGATTTGATGTGACTTGCAATGAAGGACAAAGAAGAGACCTGAGTCTGTGACTTCAAGACCAGAACAAAGCAAAGGTGGGATACCCCGCACCTCTGACTACCACACTACAACGTCATGACTCGACCTGGATCAGAGACCAGCTCCAACATTAAGGGGAATGTCTCTGAGCACCAAAAGCACCTCCGGAGACCCCTTGGACTAGAGGTACTAGTGGAACTAGTCCCCTGCAGCCCGCAGGTCAAGCGCATTCCCGAGCCTAAGAATCACTGCCCGTCGGGCCTGCCAAGGAATTGCCCAAAAGTAAATGATCTAGTGTTTTGTGGGAAATGTAGTGCTAAACTCCAGTGACTTTCAGAAGACTACTGTTTCCCCTCCTGACTCCAGGATGGTGCAGTAACAGTATGCTGTGTTTGCTTCTGCCAAGGCATGTTGATGGCCATGCTACCACCGCCTTTGTTCGACGCTGCATCCTGAGGGAACTTTGTAGCAACCAGCCACCTCATTGGCCCCGTTATTGAGTCTTTGCATTCATCTCCTCACCATCATCATCTAAGTGACAAAACCAGCACCCCCTCAGCTCCCTCTTCAGCACTAAGGACGGTCAGGAGAAATCTGCACCTGGGCCGTAGGAGCCCCGTAACATTCAACTGATTGTCACGGCTTGGTCCTGGGTCGCGCATCCCCTTACCCCCGAGTGGGTTCCACTGGACTCGACCTGCAAGTGACCAATTGTCACTAGTCGTTTTCTCCTTTGACTGCAATGTTAAAGTTCTACAGTAGTGAATTCACTGATTTATTTGTCCTTCTAAAATCCATATCTCTGGTTATAGTGACCTAACTGTGCTAAGTTTGGTGTCTAAATTTATGTTAAATCCTGCTCTACTCTTATGAACTGGTATCGGATTTTTTTCCTGTTGTGTCTATTACTTATCATCCATGATCGTGCTCTGATATGCTTAGCACATGTTCCTCTAGTAAAGTCTGACTGCTCTAAGCCATAATACCAGGACTGAGCTAGGGACTATTGAGTGAATCCAAAACAGACAGTTCGAGGTATTGTAAGAGTTTTGCATAGCGAAGCCTGACCAGACTCATTACATAATGCTCCATTTTCCTACAAGTTGCTTTTGCTTGATTAAACTAATATATAGATACCAAATCAGGCTGTGTATCAGAGACGAACAAGTGTGGTTTCAGAGCTCATAATTCCAGAAAAAATGGTTGAATTTCGAAAACATATTTAAGCTGACAATTGAGTGATAATTCATGTGGCATTGGGTAGACTTATTACTTATATCATTCCCTTGGTGCCAAGGGCATTGCAGTTGTGGCTGGGATATATTACCCGTATAAAGGCATCCAAAGCCTTTTTTAAGTTGCTGCTGGCTACCACGCCTGATGCTCTCTAGACATCGCTGTCAGTAATCTCGCACACGGTGGCCACTAATGGAATCGTGTCTGAAGTGGTCACTTTCACATTGTGACCCAGATGAACATTGGAAAGGACTGGGGAAATATTAGACTTTTTTGCTGCTTTTTTTATGGGAGGGGTCAAAAAATAGAGACTAAAATTCCCTGTAGGTCAGCCTATCAGCCTTTGTTCAAGTCTCCCTGGTGAGATGATAACAATATGAATTATGGAAAAATGCATTCATCCCAATGTCAGCAGGTACAGGTTTTCAGCTCCATCAAGGATGCCACAATAGGTCTACAGAAGCGGTGGGAGGAGCTTGCGGAGTTTCTCTCCGCGGGATTCTGCAGAGATCCACCAAGGGGCCTCTCAGGCTTGAAGACTGTGATAGTTCCCATGTATGCCTTCTCTATTTTCATCTCGTGTCTGCATTCAGAATCTTTCATCTCTTTTAGAGAGTGTGAAGTTCTTAGATGCAGAGATGTTGGCATCATATCTGCCTACTATCTAGGCTGCTGGCATGTTTCAGTTTTTTGGTTTTGGACGCTGCCATATTATCATGACCGCTCGCTATGACAGGTGACGTGTTTTTATTGTCTTTGGTTATAGGACAATATAATCAATATGTGAATCGAGATGACGCAGGTCCTTTAGAGTCGTCGATACGTCAGTGTCTGACCTGCAGCTTTGTTTTATCCACATAAGGAGAAGATTGGGGATCAGATGCCATAGAAGCCCGGGCACCTGACCATCCACTGGAGGCGCCTCGCGCTGGGACCATCAAGCCACAGCTCGCGCCAGTTCAGAGGCATCACCAGCCTCAGTCAGGGGCCACGTTGGGAACAGTGCGACATGGCGGCCTTAGGTGCGCCCAGCACTGTCATTCGTTCCCAGGTAAAGCTGATGGAGAATTGGTACTTTTCTAACAAAAACAGGTACAAGAAGAGATTCTTCTTAAGAAAGTCAAACCCCAGGCTGGCTCCCTGCTGCTTCTGTGAGCTGTGGCTCGTCCCTAGAAACGGCTTCTGGGCGCTAGGATGTTAAGACTCAATAACCAGGTGAGGAATGTTCTCGCTGCTGCAGCCGGCCATTGTAGGCAATGGTGTGGGGGCAGTTTACAGTTTATGCACTAAACCATGATTTTAAATAAAAAAAATCAGAGATACTCGCCCCTCTTTATTTCTGCGATTGCGTGTGCGTTAGTGAATACTGAATGCACGTCTGGTGCTGGACTCCATCCCTGATCTAATCTTCTAGGACTGATCATTGCCAGAGACACTCCCTGTGCAGGATTGCTCGGCAGGTTGAGTATGGGTTGCAGTCACATTGAACGTCTTGATCCTATCAGTGCATAGACTGAGTCCCTGTGCTGGGGATTAGAAATCCCACCCCTGAGCTCTGCAGGGCCCACAGATGGTATCATCCGGAGCTCAGGGCACGATCCTGCTGGGCAGGAAACATACGACATCGGCCAGAAGTGCGGAAATCAGGAGCAGGGCAGCTCAGGAGAATATACCACCTGGGATGTAAAAACTGCGGACGGACTACGGACAGCGTTACTTGGGGTGCAGTATGAGGGCGTTGGGGTCGGGCTCCATCTGTCTCTCGCCCTTCCCTCCACCAGCCCTACCTCAACCCTGGTCCAAGTGTATGACTCCTTGTGGTGTGAATGTTGTGCTGTGAAACCTCTGCAATAACACACTGTCTGTACCTCGGTGCTCATCCCAGCCTCAGCTCCTCGTCAGCGTTCACCCATCAGGGCAGCCCTGGCTCACATCTCTGAGATGATTCACGTCAACTCAACGCTCCCCCTTCTCTCACTAGCACATGTGTATTTACAGCCCTCCTCCGGGTGAACCTTCTCCTCCCCCCTTCCACTCATGCCCTCTGTCATTCCATTCTCACTGTCATTCCATTAATACACACACAAACATGCACAGACCCACACTTGCACACTCTCTCACACACATACCAGCACACACAGCCACACACACACACAGACAGACAGACAGACACACACACACACACAGACACACACTTTTCATACAGGCATGGCATGCACATCTTTAAGAGGACCCTTCATATACCCTGGACTCCAACAGAGGCAATCATAATGTGTAGGAGGCTGTCCTGGCTTGTAGTGGGTACCAAGGGGTACTTACACTCTGCACCAGGTCCAGTTATCCCTTATTAGTGTATAGGGTGTCTAGCAGCTTAGGCTGATAGAAAAGGGTAGCTTAGCAGAGCAGCTGAGGCTGAACTAGGAGGCGAGTGAAGCTCCTACAGTACCACTAGTGTCACTTGCACAATATCATAAGAAAACACAATACACAGATATTCTAAAAATAAAGGTACTTTATTTTTATGACAATATGCCAAAAGTATCTCAGTGAGTACCCCCAGTATGAGGATAGCATATATACACAAGATATATGTACACAATACCAAAAATATGCAGTAATAGCAATAGAAAGCAATGCAAGCAATGTACAGTCACAATAGATGGCAATGAGAGTACATAGATATAGGGGCAACAGAAACCATATACTCCAAAAGTGGAATGCGAATCACAAATGGACCCCAAACCTATGTGACCTTGTAGGGGGTCGCTGGGACTGTAAGAAAACAGTGAGGGTTAGAAAAATAGCCCACCCCAAGACCCTGAAAAGTGGGAGCAAAGTGCACCTAAGTTCCCCAGAGAGCACAGAAGTCGTGATAGGGGAATTCTGCAAGGAAGACCAACACCAGCAATGCAACAATGATGGATTTCCAGACGAGAGTACCTGTGGAACAAGGGGACCAAGTCCAAGAGTCACACTCAAGTCGTGAGTGGGCAGATGCCCAAAAAATGCCAGCTGAGGGTGCAAAGAAGCTGACACCAGATAGTAGAAGCTGTGTATTCTGTAAGAACGAAGAGGACTAGGAACTTCCCCTTAGGAGGATGGATGTCCCACGTTGTGAAGAAGCTTGCAGAGGTATTTCCGTGCAGAAAGACCGCAAACAAGCCTTGCTAGCTGCAAGGGTCGCGATTAAGGTTTTTGGATGCTGATGTGGCCCAGGAGGGACCAGGATGTCGCCAATTGCGTGAGGAGACAGAGGGGGCGCCCA
The DNA here is from genome assembly GCF_031143425.1 of Pleurodeles waltl. NCBI lineage: Eukaryota > Metazoa > Chordata > Amphibia > Caudata > Salamandridae > Pleurodeles > Pleurodeles waltl. Next base: position 1,075,090,861 of record NC_090449.1, on the reverse strand, counting down.
GCAAAACAAGGAGCCCACTCATAAGCAAACAGCACCCGCAGAAGTGCTGGAACAGGCACTACAAAGAAGAGTGAACTGTAGCTCACCCGAAGTCACAAAGGAAGGTCCCACGATGCTGGCGGACAACTCAGTAGGTCGTGCCCTGCAGGTTAGAGTGTCGGGGACCCAGGCTTGGCTGTGCACAAAGGAAATCCTGGAAGAGTGCACAGGAGCCGGAGCAGCTGCAAATCACGCAGTACCAAGCAATGCAGTCTAGCATGGGGAGGCAAGGACTTACCTCCACCAAACTTGGACTGAAGAGTCACTGGACTGTGGGGGCCACTTGGACACAGTTGCTGGATTCGAGGGACCTCGCTCGTCGTGCTGAGAGGAGACCCAAGGGACCAGTGATGCAGTGTTTTGGTGCCTGCGGTTGCAGGGGGAAGATTCCATTGACCCACGGGAGATTTCTTCAGAGCTTCTAGTGCAGAGAGGAGGCAGACTACCCCCACAGCATGCACGACCAGGAAAGCAGTTGAGAAGGCGGCTGGATCAGCGATACAAGGTTGCAGTAGTCGTCTTTGCTACTTTGTTGCAGTTTTGCAGGCGTCCAGAGCAGTCAGCGGTCGATTCCTTGGCAGAAGGTGAAGAGAGAGATGCAGAGGAACTCTGATGAGCTCTTGCATTCGTTATCTAAAGAATTCCCCAAAGCAGAGACCCTAAATAGCCAGAAAATGAGGTTTGGCTACTTAGGAAGGAGGATAGGCTAGCAACACAGGTAAGAGCCTATCAGAAGGAGTCCCTGACGTCACCTGCTGGCCCTGGCCACTCAGAGCAGTCCAGTGTGCCAGCAGCACCTCTATTTCCAAGATGGCAGAGGTCTGGAGCACACTGGAGGAGCTCTGGGCACCTCCCAGGGGAGGTGCAGGTCAGGGGAGTGGTCACTCCCCTTTCCTTTGTCCAGTTTCGCACCAGAGCAGGGCTGGGGGATCCCTGAACCGGTGTAGACTGGCTTATGCAGAGATGGGCACCATCTGTGCCCATCAAAGCATTTCCAGAGGCTGGGGGAGGCTACTCCTCCCCAGCCCTGACACCTTTTTCCAAAGGGAGAGGGTGTAACACCCTCTCTCTGAGGAAGTCCTTTGTTCTGCCTTCCTGGACCAAGCCTGGCTGGACCCCAGGAGGGCAGAAACCTGTCTGAGGGGTTGGCAGCAGCAGCAGATGCAGTGAAACCCCGGGAAAGGTAGTTTGGCAGTACCCGGGTCTGTGCTAGAGACTCGGGGGATCATGGAATTGTCTCCCCAATGCCAGGATGGCTTTGGGGTGACAATTCCATGATCTTAGACATGTTACATGGCCATGTTCGGAGTTACCATTGTGACGCTATACATATGTCGTGACATATGTATAGTGCACACGTATAATGGTGTCCCCGCACTCACAAAGTCCGGGGAATTTGCCCTGAACAATGTGGGGGCACCTTGGCTAGTGCCAGGGTGCCCACACACTAAGTAACTTAGCACCCAACCTTTACCAGGTAAAGGTTAGACATATAGGTGGCTTATAAGTTACTTAAGTGCAGTGGTAAATGGCTGTGAAATAACGTGGACGTTATTTCACTCAGGCTGCAGTGGCAGGCCTGTGTAAGAATTGTCAGAGCTCCCTATGGGTGGCAAAAGAAATGCTGCAGCCCATAGGGATCTCCTGGAACCCCAATACCCTGGGTACCTCAGTACCATATACTAGGGAATTATAAGGGTGTTCCAGTATGCCATATAACCACTGAGGTTCTGGATAGCAGAGCCTCAGTGAGACAGTTAGTCATAACACAGGTAACACATACAGGGCACACTTATGAGCACTGGGGCCCTGGCTGGCAGGGTCCCAGTGACACATACACTAAAACAACATATATACAGTGAAATATGGGGGTAATATGCCAGGCAAGATGGTACTTTCCTACATAATGTCAATAGAAGAGTGATATACACAGTTGATGAAATGTCTTCACCAATCATGAAAGGGAAATGCGAAGGAAAATAACTCCAACAACTAGTCCCCTGAGCTCAGCATGAGTTGCACTCAGTTCATCCTCACACACACTCCCTCTGGAAATGTGAAGACTCTGCTTTCAATTATGTGTTCTTGTTTGAGAAAAACAAGTTCAATCAGCTCAAATAAGAACATGCTCTTTTCATGAAAAAAATCATATTTACCTAAACTACTGTTCTTAATCGTTTTTTAGTACATATGTGCTTGGTCCTCAGAGTTAGTGTCTCACATGTGGACAGAGTTACATCGCCATCGTGTGAAAAGAATGTCTTTGCAGGGCACATATTTTCACCACCATTATGTCAGGGGTGGGCATCGATATAAAAAAGATGCCCATTTTATGTCAAGAATTACTATCACTATACTAGAGGAGGTATTCTCCCAGGGGTGGGCACTATTGTGGCACATGTAATGGATGCCCACAGGAATGAAAAACGTGACTGCCCTCATGCCATGGCCAATATTATATCAGGGGTGGGCACCAAAGTGTTATGAACGTTGACATTAGGCCAAGAATTATCCATAGAAAACCAGGGTAAACATTAAACCATTGTGCAATGTGACCTAATATGCCATCATTTGCTACCATAATTGTGTGGCCGGCATTTTACCAAAGATGGACACAGTCATGACACGGATCCCCTCAATGTACCAAGGACCACACTCTGCCAGTGGTGGGCAGCATTAGGGATTGAGGAAAGTTCAGGTTTGAGATTAATTCTAGACCTTGTAGTTAGACTCTGTACCATAGTCTGATAAGGAGCACCTTTGCACACAGTGTGGACTGGCCTGGGTCTAGAACTGTCATTCCTCCAATAGCATGTATTGTATTGTATTGTAATCGTATTTATATAGCGCTTACTACCCCTGACGAGTTGTCGAAGCGCTTTTCGATGAGTAGCACGCTACTCCGGTACCCAACAAGAATTAGTGATGGATTAGTATAATTTAATAAGGAGTACAGTTTTAGTATTATTATGAGTTAATTCGAGTTGCGGATATGAGAGTTTGTTAGTTAGATTGACTGGAGTAATGGAGGGGTGGAGGAGGAAAGAAATCCAGAAGTGTTAATTGGGAGTTTATCCTTCATTTACTCAATCCAAAGGCTTGAGATGAATAAAAGGGGAGCGGAGGGGAAAGAGGATGTGGAAGGGTTAGGGAGAGCATAGTAGCAGGGTGAGATGAATGCAGGAGAATTTAGTAGGGTTGTGTGGGAGGTCACAGAGGTAGAGTGAGGTTTGGTGAGTTAGATGTGGAGGTGGAGGGAAGAGCTTAGGCAGAGATATTTAGGAGATGAAAGTGGTCGAAGGGATTTGGGATGAGTCCGAGTGAGAATGGAGGATAGTTTGATAGAGACATGACATAAGAGTGATGAGAAGATAAGTGTGATAAAAAGAGAGCAGAAATTCGTAGATATCTAGTATAACAACCCAAAAAAACAGGAGCCATGCAATGATCCACAAACATGCCAGGCACAGAAACAACATATACACATACATACACATATATATATATATTTGTACACACACACACATGAATACACACACATATGCACATAGAATACATAATTAGAATCATGGGTAAAAAATACTTAGTCAGACAGGTTTAAAAGAGTGTGTGTGTATTTTATTGTTATTGGTTTAGTTTCTGTAAAATGAGCATCGTGGCCTACCCAACCGGAGTATTTTCTACGAGTATGTCAGTAAGCGTTACCTGGCATGTTTTATACGCCCCGTATATATTGTACACTAAGGGTACGTGATGGGCCACGGGGTAAACGTCTCCAGCAACCTTGTGTGCCTTTGGCAATGTGATTGTTACTAGTGCGTCTTTGTGGAGATGTCATGGTGCTTCTGAGCATCAACAACGCACCACCGGAATCGGCGGTAAAACGCATTGGGGTCGTTTTGGAAAGCTGTCCATCATCCTGGTAAAAAGCAGGAATTCCTTTACCTACTTCGAGGTGGACGGGGGCGTGGCTCAGCGGCCGGAGCTTACAGGTGCTTTATAAAGGGAGAACCTTCTACTCTGTGTCTCCAGCAGAGGAAGATAGAACCCGCGCGTCTCAGTCAGATACAGATTACGCTCCAGTACATCATCAGTTCACCTCCAGGATGGATTCTAGATCATTTTCTGCTATGGGATCTCTGAGCGCACAGCCCTGCTTTATCTTTGCCAAGCCCAAGAGTTAGGGTGGCTTGTCCTTTCCAGAAGCTGAGCTTTAACTGGGGCACCTGCTACGATTATATTTTGTAAGTGCTTCCTTTGAGGTTTAGTTTCTGTAAAATGAGCATCGTGGCCTACCCAACCGGAGTATTTTCTACGAGTATGTCAGTAAGCGTAACCTAGCATGTTTTATACGCCCCGTTTATATTGTACACTAAGGGTACGTGATGGGCCACGGGGTAAACGTCTCCAGCAACCTTGTGTGCCTTTGGCAATGTGATTGTTACTAGTGCGTCTTTGTGGAGATGTCATTGTGCTTCTGAGCATCAACAACGCACCACCGGAATCGGCGGTAAAACGCATTGGGGTCGTTTTGGAAAGATGTCCATCATCCTGGTAAAAAGCGGGAATTCCTTTACCTACTTCGAGGTGGACGGGGCGTGGCTCAGCGGGCGGAGCTTACAGGTGCTTTATAAAGAGAGAACCTTCTACTCTGTGTCTCCAGCAGAGGAAGATAGAACCCGCGCGTCTCAGTCAGATACAGATTACGCTCCAGTACATCATCAGTTCATGTGTTAGAATGCTCTGGACTGTCAGACTCTGAGCAGGTTCCCACATGGAGTGGAAGCAGATATCATTTCTAAACCCACACAAGTCCACACCATGATCTGCTGGCAGGCCATTATTGAGCAAATGAATTGTGGATGCATCATGTGAGTGTTATTATATGATCTGTAATGTAATTCCTGGACTTGCAATACATTGCTGCATCATACTAGTCCCATTTATGCACTTATGTGTGTGGGGAAGTCAGGTGTGGTGGGTGCACCACAATCCAATCTTGAAATGTCAGACCCAGGTACCGGTGCTGCTACAGGTGAGGTGTCTGAGATCAGGAGTGCAGTGTACTGTGTGAGAAAGAGCCAGTCAGTGCTGAAATATCAGACCCAGGTACAGGTGCTGCTACAGGTGAGGTGTCTGAGATCCAGGGGTGCGGAGTACTGTGTGAGAAAGAGCCAATCACTGCTGAAATATCAGACCCAGGTACCGGTGCTGCTACAGGTGAGGTGTCTGAGATCGGGGGGGGTGCGGTGTACTGTGTGAGAAAGAGCCAGTCAATGCTGAAATATCAGACCCAGTTACCGGTGATGTTACAGGTGAGGTGTCTGAGATCCAGGGGTGCGGTGTACTGTGTGAGAAAGAGCCAGTCAGTATTGAAATATCAGACCAAGGTACAGGTGATGCTACAGGTGTGGTGTCTGAGATCCAGGGGGTGCGGTGTACTGTGTGAGAAAGAGCCAGTCAGTGCTGAAATATCAGACCCAGGTACAGGTGATGTTACAGGTGAGGTGTATGAGATCCGGGAGTGCGGTGTACTGAGTGAGAAAGAGCCAGTCAGTGCTGAAATATCAGACCCAGGTACCGGTGCTGCTACAGGTGAGGTGTCGGAGATCGGGGGGTGCGGTGTACTGTGTGAGAAACAGCCAGTCAGTGCTGAAATATCAGACCCAGTTACCGGTGATGCTACAGGTGAGGTGTCTGAGATCCTGGGGTGTGGAGTACTGTGTGAGAAAGAGCCAGTCAGTGCTGAAATATCAGACCCAGGTACAGGTGCTGCTACAGGTGAGGTGTCTGAGATCCGGGGGTGCTGTGTACTGTGTGAGAAAGAGCCAGTCAGTGTTGAAATATCAGACCAAGGTACAGGTGATGCTACAGGTGAGGGTCTGAGATCCAGGGGGTGCGGTGTACTGTGTGAGAAAGAGCCAGTCAGTGCTGAAATATCAGACCCAGGTACAGGTGATGTTACAGGTGTATGAGATCCGGGGGTGCGGTGTACTGAGTGAGAAAGAGCCAGTTAGTGCTGAAATATCAGACCCAGGTACAGGTGATGTTACAGGTGAAGTGTATGAGATCCGGGGGTGCGGTGTACTGTGTGAGAAAGAGCCAGTCAGTGCTGAAATATCAGAGCCAGGTACTGGTGCTGCTACAGGTGAGGTGTCTGTCTGAGATCCAGGGGGTGCGGTGTACTGTGTGAGAAAGAGCCAGTCAGTGCTGAAATATCAGACCCAGGTACTGGTGCTTCTACAGGTGAGGTGTCTGAGATCCAGGGGTGCGGTGTACTTTGTGACAAAGAGCCAGTCAGTGCTGAAATATCAGACCCAGGTATAGGTGCTGCTACAGGTGAGGTGTCTGAGATCCAGGGGTGCGGAGTACTGTGTGGGAAAGAGCCAATCACTGCTGAAATATCAGACCCAGGTACCGGTGCTGCTACAGGTGAGGTGTCTGAGATCGGGGGGATGCGGTGTACTGAGTGAGAAAGAGCCAGTCAGTGCTGAAATATCAGACCCAGTTACCGGTGATGCTACAGGTGAGGTGTCTGAGATCAGGGGTGCTGAGTACTGTGTGAGAAAGAGCCAGTCAGTGCTGAAATATCAGACCCAGGTACAGGTGCTGCTACAGGTGAGGTGTCTGAGATCCTGGGGTGTGGAGTACTGTGTGAGAAAGAGCCAGTCAGTGCTGAAATATCAGACCCAGGTACAGGTGCTGCTACAGGTGAGGTGTCTGAGATCCGGGGTTGCTGTGTACTGTGTGAGAAAGAGCCAGACAGTGTTGAAATATCAGACCAAGGTACAGGTGATGCTACAGGTGAGGTGTCTGAGATCCAGGTGGTGCGGTGTACTGTGTGAGAAAGAGCCAGTCAGTGCTAAAATATCAGACGCAGGTACAGGTGATGTTACAGGTGAGGTGTATGAGATCCGGGGGTGCGGTGTACTAAGTGAGAAAGAGCCAGTCAGTGCTGAAATATCAGAGCCAGGTACCGGTGCTGCTACAGGTGAGGTGTCTGAGATCAGGGGTGCGGTGTACTGTGTGAGAAAGAGCCAGTCAGTGCTGAAATATCAGACCCAGGTACCGGCGCTGCTACAGGTGAGGTGTCTGAGATCGGGGTGTGGTGTACTGTGTGAGAAAGAGCCAGCCGGTGCTGAAAAATCAGACCCAGCTACAGGTGCTGTGACAGGTGAGGTGTCTGAGATCGGGGGTGCGGAGTACTGAGTGAGAAAGAGCCAGTCAGTGCTGAAATATCAGACCCAGGTACCGGTTCTGCTACAGGTGAGGTATCTGAGATCAGGGGTGCTGTGTACTGTGTGAGAAAGAGCCAGTCAGTGCTGAAATATCAGACCCAGGTACAGGTGCTGCTACAGGTGAGGTGTCTGAGATCCAGGGGTGCGGAGTACTGTGTGAGAAAGAGCCAGTCAGTGCTGAAATATCAGACCCAGGTACCGGTGCTGCTACAGGTGAGGTGTCTGAGATCAGGGGTGCGGTGTACTGTGTGAGAAAGAGCCAGTCAGTGCTGAAATATCAGACCCAGGTACCGGCGCTGCTACAGGTGAGGTGTCTGAGATCGGGGTGTGGTGTACTGTGTGAGAAAGAGCCAGCCGGTGCTGAAAAATCAGACCCAGCTACAGGTGCTGTGACAGGTGAGGTGTCTGAGATCGGGGGTGCGGAGTACTGAGTGAGAAAGAGCCAGTCAGTGCTGAAATATCAGACCCAGGTACCGGTTCTGCTACAGGTGAGGTATCTGAGATCAGGGGTGCTGTGTACTGTGTGAGAAAGAGCCAGTCAGTGCTGAAATATCAGACCCAGGTACAGGTGCTGCTACAGGTGAGGTGTCTGAGATCCAGGGGTGCGGAGTACTGTGTGAGAAAGAGCCAGTCAGTGCTGAAATATCAGACCCAGGTACCGGTGCTGCTACAGGTGAGGTGTCTGAGATCCGGGGATGCGGTGTACTGAGTGAGAAAGAGCCAGTCAGTGCTGAAATATCAGACCCAGGTACAGCTGCTGCCACAGATGAGGTGTCTGAGATCCAGGGGTGCGGTGTACTTTGTGACAAAGAGCCAGTCAGTGCTGAAATATCAGAGCCAGGTACAGGTGCTGCTACAGGTGAGGTGTCTGAGATCCAGGGGTGCGGAGTACTGTGTGAGAAAGAGCCAATCATTGCTGAAATATCAGACCCAGGTACCGGTGCTGCTACAGGTGAGGTGTCTGAGATCGGGGGGGGGTGCGGTGTACTGTGTGAGAAAGAGCCAGTCAGTGCTGAAATATCAGACCAAGTTACCGATGATGCTACAGGTGAGGTGTCTGAGATCAGGGGTGCTGAGTACTGTGTGAGAAAGAGCCAGTCAGTGCTGAAATATCAGACCCAGGTACAGGTGCTGCTACAGGTGAGGAGTCTGAGATCCGGGGTGCAGTGTACTGTGTGAGAAAGAGCCAGTCAGTGTTGAAATATCAGACCAAGGTACAGGTGATGCTACAAGTGTGGTGTCTGAGATCCAGGGGGTGCGGTGTACTGTGTGAGAAAGAGCCAGTCAGTGCTGAAATATCAGAGCCAGGTACTGGTGCTGCTACAGGTGAGGTGTCTGAGATCCAGGGGGTGCGGTGTACTGTGTGAGAAAGAGCCAGTCAGTGCTGAAATATCAGACCCAGGTACTGGTGCTTCTACAGGTGAGGTGTCTGAGATCCAGGGGTGCGGTGTACTTTGTGACAAAGAGCCAGTCAGTGCTGAAATATCAGACCCAGGTATAGGTGCTGCTACAGGTGAGGTGTCTGAGATCCAGGGGTGCGGAGTACTGCGTGGGAAAGAGCCAATCACTGCTGAAATATCAGACCCAGGTACCGGTGCTGCTACAGGTGAGGTGTCTGAGATCGGGGGGATGCGGTGTACTGTGTGAGAAAGAGCCAGTCAGTGCTGAAATATCAGACCCAGTTACCGATGATGCTACAGGTGAGGTGTCTGAGATCAGGGGTGCGGTGTACTGTGTGAGAAAGAGCCAGTCAGTGCTGAAATATCAGACCCAGGTACAGGTGCTGCTACAGGTGAGGTGTCTGAGATCCTGGGGTGTGGAGTACTGTGTGAGAAAGAGCCAGTCAGTGCTGAAATATCAGACCCAGGTACAGGTGCTGCTACAGGTGAGGTGTCTGAGATCCGGGGTTGCTGTGTACTGTGTGAGAAAGAGCCAGACAGTGTTGAAATATCAGACCAAGGTACAGGTGATGCTACAGGTGAGGTGTCTGAGATCCAGGTGGTGCGGTGTACTGTGTGAGAAAGAGCCAGTCAGTGCTAAAATATCAGACGCAGGTACAGGTGATGTTACAGGTGAGGTGTATGAGATCCGGGGGTGCGGTGTACTAAGTGAGAAAGAGCCAGTCAGTGCTGAAATATCAGAGCCAGGTACCGGTGCTGCTACAGGTGAGGTGTCTGAGATCAGGGGTGCGGTGTACTGTGTGAGAAAGAGCCAGTCAGTGCTGAAATATCAGACCCAGGTACCGGCGCTGCTACAGGTGAGGTGTCTGAGATCGGGGTGTGGTGTACTGTGTGAGAAAGAGACAGCCGGTGCTGAAAAATCAGACCCAGCTACAGGTGCTGTGACAGGTGAGGTGTCTGAGATCGGGGGTGCGGAGTACTGAGTGAGAAAGAGCCAGTCAGTGCTGAAATATCAGACCCAGGTACCGGTTCTGCTACAGGTGAGGTATCTGAGATCAGGGGTGCTGTGTACTGTGTGAGAAAGAGCCAGTCAGTGCTGAAATATCAGACCCAGGTACAGGTGCTGCTACAGGTGAGGTGTCTGAGATCCAGGGGTGCGGAGTACAGTGTGAGAAAGAGCCAGTCAGTGCTGAAATATCAGACCCAGGTACCGGTGCTGCTACAGGTGAGGTGTCTGAGATCCGGGGATGCGGTGTACTGAGTGAGAAAGAGCCAGTCAGTGGTGAAATATCAGACCCAGGTACAGGTGCTGCCACAGATGAGGTGTCTGAGATCCAGGGGTGCGGTGTACTTTGTGACAAAGAGGCAGTCAGTGCTGAAATATCAGAGCCAGGTACAGGTGCTGCTACAGGTGAGGTGTCTGAGATCCAGGGGTGCGGAGTACTGTGTGAGAAAGAGCCAATCACTGCTGAAATATCAGACCCAGGTACCGGTGCTGCTACAGGTGAGGTGTCTGAGATCGGGGGGGGGTGCGGTGTACTGTGTGAGAAAGAGCCAGTCAGTGCTGAAATATCAGACCAAGTTACCGATGATGCTACAGGTGAGGTGTCTGAGATCAGGGGTGCTGAGTACTGTGTGAGAAAGAGCCAGTCAGTGCTGAAATATCAGACCCAGGTACAGGTGCTGCTACAGGTGAGGTGTCTGAGAACCGGGGGTGCAGTGTACTGTGTGAGAAAGAGCCAGTCAGTGTTGAAATATCAGACCAAGGTACAGGTGATGCTACAAGTGTGGTGTCTGAGATCCAGGGGGTGCGGTGTACTGTGTGAGAAAGAGCCAGTCAGAGCTGAAATATCAGACCCAGGTACAGGTGATGTTACAGGTGAGGTGTTTGAGATCCGGGGGTGCGGTGTACTGAGTGAGAAAGAGCCAGTCAGTGCTGAAATATCAGACCCAGGTACCGCTGCTGCTACAGGTGAGGTGTCTGAGATCAGGGGTGCGGTGTACTGTGTGAGAAAGAGCCCGTCAGTGCTGAAATATCAGACCCAGGTACCAGCGCTGCTACAGGTGAGGTGTCTGAGATCGGGGTGTGGTGTACTGTGTGAGAAAGAGCCAGCCGTTGCTGAAATATCAAACCCAGGTACAGGTGCTGTAACAGGTGAGGTGTCTGAGATCGGGGGTGCGGAATACTGAGTGAGAAAGAGCCAGTCAGTGCTGAAATATCAGACCCAGGTACCGGTGCTGCTACAGGTGAGGTGTCTGAGATCAGGGGTGCGGTATACTGTGTGAGAAAGAGCCAGTCAGTGCTGAAATATCAGACCCAGGTACAGGTGCTGCCACAGGTGAGGTGTCTGAGATCCAGGGGTGCGGTGTTCTGTGTGAGAAAGAGCCAGTCAGTGCTGAAATATCAGACCCAGGTACCGGTGCTGCTACAGGTGAGGTGTCTGAGATCGGGGGGGGGTGCGGTGTACTGTGTGAGAAAGAGCCATTCACTGCTGAAATATCAGACCCAGGTACCGGTGATGCTGCAGGTGAGGTGTCTGAGATCAAGGGGTGCGGTGTACTGTGTGAGAAAGAGCTAGTCAGTGCTGAAATATCAGACCCAGGTACCGGTGCTGCTACAGGTGAGGTGTCTGAGGTCCGGGGATGCGGAGTACAGAGTGAGAAAGAGGCAGTCAGTGCTGAAATATCAGTCCCAGGTACAGGTGCTGTCACAGGTGAGGTGTCTGAGATCCAGGGGTGCGGTGTACTTTGTGACAAAGAGCCAGTCAGTGCTGAAATATCAGACCCAGGTACAGGTGCTGCTACAGGTGAGGTGTCTGAGATCCAGGGGTGCAGAGTACTGTGTGAGAAAGAGGCAATCACTGCTGAAATATCAGACCCAGGTACCAGTGCTGCTACAGGTGAGGTGTCTGAGATCGTGGGGGGGGTGCGGTGTACTGTGTGAGAAAGAAACAGTCAGTGCTGAAATATCAGACCCAGTTACCGGTTAAGCTACAGGTGAGGTGTCTGAGATCAGGGGTGCTGAGTACTGTGTGAGAAAGAGCCAGTCAGTGCTGAAATATCAGATCCAGGTACAGGTGCTGCTACAGGTGAGGTGTCTGAGATCCGGGGGTGTGGAGTACTATGTGAGTTAGAGCCAGTCAGTGCTGAAATATCAGACACAAGTACCGGTGCTGCTACAGGTGAGGTGTCTGAGATCCGGGGGTGCTGTGTACTGTGTGAGAAAGAGCCAGTCAGTGTTGAAATATCAGACCAAGGTACAGGTGATACTACAGGTGAGGTGTCTGATATCCAGGGGTTGCGGTGTACTGTGTGAGAAAGAGCCAGTCAGTGCTGAAATATCAGACCCAGGTACAGGTGATGTTACAGGTGAGGTGTATGAGATCCGGGGGTGCGGTGTACTGAGTGAGAAAGAGCCAGTCAGTGCTGAAATATCAGACCCAGGTACCGGTGCTGCTACAGGTGAGGTGTCTGAGATCAGGGGTGCGTTGTACTGTGTGAGAAAGAGCCAGTCAGTGCTGAAATATCAGACCCAGGTAAGGGCGCTGCTACAGGTGAGGTGTCTGAGATCGGGGTGTGGTGTACTGTGTGAGAAAGAGCCAGCCGGTGCTGAAATATCAGACAAAGGTACAGGTGCTGTGACAGATGAGGTGTCTGAGATCGGGGGTGCGGAGTACTGAGTGAGAAAGAGCCAGTCAATGCTGAAATATCAGACCCAGGTACCGGTGCTGCTACAGGTGAGGTGCGTGAGATCAGGGGTGCTGAGTACTGTGTGAGAAAGGGCCAGTCAGTGCTGAAATATCCGACCCAGGTACCGGTGCTGCTACAGGTGAGGTGTCTGAGATCAGGGGTGCGGTGTACTGTGTGAGAAAGAGGCAGTCAGTGCTGAAATATCAGACTCAGGTACAGGTGCTGCTACAGGTGAGGTGTCTGAGATCCGGGAGTGCGGTGTACTGTGTGAGAATGAGCCAGTCAGTGCTGAAATATCAGACCCAGGTACCGGTGCTGCTACAGGTGAGGTGTCTGAGATCGGGGGGGGTGCGGTGTACTGTGTGAGAAAGAGCTAGTCAGTGCTGAAATATCAGACCCAGGTACAGGTGCTGCCACATGTGAGGTGTCTGAGATCCAGGGTGCGTTGTACTGTGTGAGGAAGAGCCAGTCAGTGCTGAAATATCAGACCCAGGTATGGGTGCTGCTACAGGTGAGGTGTCTGAGATCCAGGGGTGCGGAGTACTGTCTGAGAAAGAGCCAATCACTGGTGAAATATCAGTCCCAGGTACAGGTGCTATCACAGGTGAGGTGCCTGAGATCCGATGTGCAGTGTACTGTGTGAGAAAGTGCCAGTCAGTGCTGAAATATCAGACCCAGGTACCGGTGCTGCTACAGGTGAGAAGTCTGAGATCAGGGGTGCGGTGTACTGTGTGAGAAAGAGCCAGTCAGTGCTGAAATATCAGACCCAGGTACCGGTGATGCTACAGGTGAGGTGTGTGAGATCAGGGGTGCTGAGTACTGTGTGAGAAAGGGCCAGTCAGTGCTGAAATATCCGACCCAGGTACCGGTGCTGCTACAGGTGAGGTGTCTGAGATCAGGGGTGCGGTGTACTGTGTGAGAAAGAGGCAGTCAGTGCTGAAATATCAGACTCAGGTACAGGTGCTGCTACAGGTGAGGTGTCTGAGATCCGGGAGTGCGGTGTACTGTGTGAGAAAGAGCCAGTCAGTGCTGAAATATCAGACCCAGGTACCGGTGCTGCTACAGGTGAGGTGTCTGAGATCGGGGGGGGGTGCGGTGTACTGTGTGAGAAAGAGCTAGTCAGTGCTGAAATATCAGACCCAGGTACAGGTGCTGCCACATGTGAGGTGTCTGAGATCCAGGGTGCGTTGTACTGTGTGAGGAAGAGCCAGTCAGTGCTGAAATATCAGACCCAGGTATGGGTGCTGCTACAGGTGAGGTGTCTGAGATCCAGGGGTGCAGAGTACTGTCTGAGAAAGAGCCAATCACTGGTGAAATATCAGTCCCAGGTACAGGTGCTTTCACAGGTGAGGTGTCTGAGATCCGATGTGCAGTGTACTGTGTGAGAAAGTGCCAGTCAGTGCTGAAATATCAGACCCAGGTACTGGTGCTGCTAGAGGGGAGGTGTCTGAGATCCAGGGGTGCGGAGTACTGTGTGAGAAAGAGCCAATCACTGCTGAAATATCAGACCCAGGTACCGGTGCTTCTACAGGTGAGGTGTCTGAGATCGGGGGGGGTTGCGGTGTACTATGTGAGAAAGAGACAGTCAGTGCTGAAATATCAGATTAAGGTACAGGTGCTGCTACAGGTGAGGTGTCTGAGATCCGGGGGTGTGGAGTACTGTGTGAGAAAGAACCAGTCAGTGCTGAAATATCAGACCCAGGTACCAGTGATGCTACAGGTGAGGTGTCTGAGATCAGGGGTGCGGTGTTCTGTGTGAGAAAGAGCCAGTCAGTGCTGAAATACAAGACCCAGGTACAGGTGATGCTATAGGTGAGGTGTCTGAGATCTAGGGGGTGCGGTGTACTGTGTGAGAAAGAGCCAGTCAGTGCTGAAATATCAGACCCAGGTACGGACGCTGCTACGGGTGAGGTGTCTGAGATCGTGCTTCGGTGTACTGTGTGAGAAAGAGCCAGTCGGTGCTGAAATATCAGACCCAGGTACAGGTGCTGTGACAGGTGAGGTGTCTGAGATCGGGGTGCGGAGTACTGTGTGAGAAAGAGCCAGTCAGTGCTGAAATATCAGACCCAGGTACCGGTGCTGCTACAGGTGAGGTGTCTGAGATCGGTGTGCGGTGTTCTGTGTGAGAAAGAGCCAGTCAGTGCTGAAATATCAGACCCAGGTACCGGTGCTGCTACAGGTGAGGTGTCTGAGATCAGGGGTGCGGTGTACTGTGTGAGAAAGAGGCAGTCAGTGCTGAAATATCAGACTCAGGTACAGGTGCTGCTACAGGTGAGGTGTCTGAGATCCGGGAGTGCGGTGTACTGTGTGAGAAAGAGCCAGTCAGTGCTGAAATATCAGACCCAGGTACCGGTGCTGCTACAGGTGAGGTGTCTGAGATCGGGGGGGGGGTGCGGTGTACTGTGTGAGAAAGAGCTAGTCAGTGCTGAAATATCAGACCCAGGTACAGGTGCTGCCACATGTGAGGTGTCTGAGATCCAGGGTGCGTTGTACTGTGTGAGGAAGAGCCAGTCAGTGCTGAAATATCAGACCCAGGTATGGGTGCTGCTACAGGTGAGGTGTCTGAGATCCAGGGGTGCAGAGTACTGTCTGAGAAAGAGCCAATCACTGGTGAAATATCAGTCCCAGGTACAGGTGCTGTCACAGGTGAGGTGTCTGAGATCCGATGTGCAGTGTACTGTGTGAGAAAGTGCCAGTCAGTGCTGAAATATCAGACCCAGGTACTGGTGCTGCTAGAGGTGAGGTGTCTGAGATCCAGGGGTGCGGAGTACTGTGTGAGAAAGAGCCAATCACTGCTGAAATATCAGACCCAGGTACCGGTGCTTCTACAGGTGAGGTGTCTGAGATCGGGGGGGGTTGCGGTGTACTATGTGAGAAAGAGACAGTCAGTGCTGAAATATCAGATTAAGGTACAGGTGCTGCTACAGGTGAGGTGTCTGAGATCCGGGGGTGTGGAGTACTGTGTGAGAAAGAACCAGTCAGTGCTGAAATATCAGACCCAGGTACCGGTGATGCTACAGGTGAGGTGTCTGAGATCAGGGGTGCGGTGTTCTGTGTGAGAAAGAGCCAGTCAGTGCTGAAATACAAGACCCAGGTACAGGTGATGCTATAGGTGAGGTGTCTGAGATCTAGGGGGTGCGGTGTACTGTGTGAGAAAGAGCCAGTCAGTGCTGAAATATCAGACCCAGGTACGGGCGCTGCTACGGGTGAGGTGTCTGAGATCGTGCTTCGGTGTACTGTGTGAGAAAGAGCCAGTCGGTGCTGAAATATCAGACCCAGGTACAGGTGCTGTGACAGGTGAGGTGTCTGAGATCGGGGTGCGGAGTACTGTGTGAGAAAGAGCCAGTCAGTGCTGAAATATCAGACCCAGGTACCGGTGCTGCTACAGGTGAGGTGTCTGAGATCGGGGTGCGGTGTTCTGTGTGAGAAAGAGCCAGTCAGTGCTGAAATATCAGACCCAGGTACCGGTGCTGCTACAGGTGAGGTGTCTGAGATCAGGGGTGCGGTGTACTGTGTGAGAAAGAGGCAGTCAGTGCTGAAATATCAGACTCAGGTACAGGTGCTGCTACAGGTGAGGTGTCTGAGATCCGCGGGTGCAGTGTACTGTGTGAGAAAGAGCCAGTCAGTGCTGAAATATCAGACCCAGGTACCGGTGCTGCTACAGGTGAAGTGTCTGAGATCCGGGGTGCGGTGTACTGTGTGAGAAAGAGCCAGTCAGTGCTGAAATATCAGACCCAGGTACAGGTGCTGCTAAAGGTGAGGTGTCTGAGATCTGGGGGGTGCGAAGTACTGTGTGAGAAAGAGCCAGTCAGTGCTGAAATATCAGACCCAGGTACAGGTGCTGCTACAGGTGAGGTGTCTGAGATCCAGGGGTGCGGTGTACTGTGTGAGAAAGAGCCAGTCAATGCTGAACTATCATTCCCAGGTACAGATGATGCTACAGGTGAGGTGTCTGAGATCCGGGGTGAGGAGTACTGAGTGAGAAAGAGCCAGTCAGTGCTGAAATATCAGACCCAGGTACAGGTGCTGCTACAGGTGAGGTGTCTGAGATCGGGGTGCGGTATACTGTGTGAGAAAGAGCCAGTCAGTGCTGAAATATCAGACCCAGGTACCGGTGCTGCTACAGGTGAGGTGTCAGAGATCCAGGGGTGCGGTGTACTGTGTGAGAAAGAGCAAGTCAGTGCTTAAATATCAGACCCATGTAGAGGTGATGCTACAGGTGAGGTGTCTGATATCAGGGGGTGCGGTGTACTGTGTGAGAAAGAGCCAGTCAGTGCTGAAATATCAGACCCAGGTACAGGTGATGTTACAGGTGAGGTGTATGAGATCCAGGGGTGCTGTGTACTGAGTGAGAAAGAGCCAGTCAGTGCTGAAATATCAGACCCAGGTACCGGTGCTGCTATAGGTGAGGTGTCTGAGATCCAGGGGGTGCGGTGTACTGTGTGAGAAAGAGCCAGTCAGTGCTGAAATATCAGACCCATGTAGAGGTGATGCTACAGGTGAGGTGTCTGATATCAGGGGGTGCGGTGTACTGTGTGAGAAAGAGCCAGTCAGTGCTGAAATATCAGACCCAGGTACAGGTGATGTTACAGGTGAGGTGTATGAGATCCAGGGGTGCTGTGTATTGAGTGAGAAAGAGCCAGTCAGTGCTGAAATATCAGACCCAGGTACCGGTGCTGCTATAGGTGAGGTGTCGGAGATTCAGGGGCGCGGTGTACTGTGTGAGAAAGAGTCAGTTAGTGCTGAAATATCAGACCCAGGAACAGGTGCTGCTACAGGTGAGGTGTCTGAGATCCAGGGGTGTGGTGTACTGTGCAAGAAAGGGGCAGTCAGTGCTGAAATATCAGACCCAGGTATCAGTGCTGCTACAGATGTGGTGTCTGAGATTCGGGGGTGCAGTGTACTGTGTGAGAAAGAGCCAGTCAGTGCTGAAATATCAGACCCAGGTACCGGTGCTGCTACAGGTGAGATGTCTGAGATCCAGGGGCGCGGTGTACTGAGTGAGAAAGAGGCAGTCAGTGCTGAAATATCAGACCCAGGTACCGGTGCTGCTACAGGTGAGGTGTCTGATATCCGGGGGTGTGGAGTACTGTGTGAGAAAGAGCCAGTCAGGGCTGAAATATCAGACCCAGGTGCAAGTGCTGCTACAGGGGAGGTGACTGAGATCCGGGGTGCGGTGTACTGTGTGAGAAAGAGCCAGTCAGTGCTGAAATATCAGACCCAGGTACCGGTGCTTCTACAGGTGAGGTGTCTGAGATCCAGGGGGTACGGTGGACTGTGTGAGAAAGAGCCAGTCAGTGCTGAAATATCTGACCTAGGTACCTTTGCTGCTACAGGTGAGGTGTCTGAGATCAGGATGCAGTGTACTGAGTGAGAAAGAGCCAATCACTGCTGAAATATCAGACCCAGGTACCGGTGCTGCTACAGGTGAGGTGTCTGAGATCCGGGGGTGCTGTGTACTGTGTGAGAAAGAGCTAGTCAGTGTTGAAATATCAGACCAAGGTACAGGTGATGCTACAGGTGAGGTGTCTGAGATCCAGGGGGTGCGGTGTACTGTGTGAGAAAGAGCCAGTCAGTGCTGAAATATCAGACCCAGGTACAGGTGATGTTACAGGTGAGGTGTATGAGATCCAGGGGTGCGGTGTACTGAGTGAAAAAGAGCCAGTCAGTGCTGAAATATCAGACCCAGGTACCGGTGCTGCTACAGGTGAGGTGTCTGAGATCAGGGGTGCGGTCTACTGTGTGAGAAAGAGCCAGTCAGTGCTGAAATATCAGACCCAGGTACCGGCGCTGCTACAGGTGAGGTGTCTGAGATCGGGGTGTGGTGTACTGTGTGAGAGAGAGCCAGCCGGTGCTGAAATATCAGACCCAGGTACAGGTGCTGTGACAGGTGAGGTATATGAGATCGGGGGTGCGGAGTACTGAGTGAGAAAGAGCCAGTCAGTGCTGAAATATCAGACCCAAGTACTGGTGCTGCTACAGGTGAGGTGTCTGAGATCAGGGGTGCGGTGTACTGTGTGAGAAAGAGCCAGTCAGTGCTGAAATATCAGACTCAGGTACAGGTGCTGCTACAGGTGAGGTGTCTGAGATCCAGGGGTGCGGTGTACTTTGTGACAAAGAGCCAGTCAGTGCTGAAATATCAGACCCAGGTACAGGTGCTGCTACAGGTGAGGTGTCTGAGATCCAGGGGTGCGGAGTACTGTGTGAGAAAGAGCCAATCACTGCTGAAATATCAGACCCAGGTACCGGTGCTGCTACAGGTGAGGTGTGTGAGATCGTGGGGGGTGCGGTGTACTGTGTGAGAAAGAGCCAGTCATCGCTGAAATATCAGACTAAGGTACAGGTGCTGCTACAGGTGAGGTGTCTGAGATCAGGGTGCAGTGTACTGTGTGAGAAAGAGCCAGTCAGTGCTGAAATATCAGACCCAGGTACAGGTGCTGCTACAGGTGAGGTATCTGAGATCCAGGGGTGCGGTGTACTGTGTGAGAAAGAGCCAGTCAATGCTGAAATATCATTCCCAGGTACAGATGATGCTACAGGTGAGGTGTCTGAGATCCGGGGTGAGGATTACTGATTGAGAAGGAGCCAGTCAGTGCTGAAATATCAGACCCAGGTACAGGTGCTGCTACAGGTGAGGTGTCTGAGATCGGGGGGGGGTGTACTGTGTGAGAAAGAGGCAGTCAGTGCTGGAATATCAGACCCAGGTACCAGTGATGCTACAGGTGAGGTGTCTGAGATCAGGGGGTGCGGTGTACTGTGTGAGAAAGAGCTAGTGAGTGCTGAAATATAAGACCCAGGTACAGGTGCTGCCACAGGTGAGGTGTCTGAGGTCCAGGGTGCGGTGTACTGTGTGAGAAAGAGCCAGTCAGTGCTGAAATATCAGACCCAGGTACTGGTGCTGCTACAGGTGAGGTGTCTGAGATCCAGGGGTGCGGAGTACTGTCTAACAAAGAGCCAATCACAGCTGAAATATCAGACCCAGGTACAGGTGCTGTCACAGGTGAGGTGTCTGAAATCGGGGTGCGGAGTACTGTGTGAGAAAGAGCCAGTCAGTGCTGAAATATCAGACCCAGGTACCAGTGCTGCTACAGGTGAGGTGTCTGAGATCGGTATGCGGTGTACTGTGTGAGAAAGAGCCAGTCAGTGCTGAAATATCAGACCCAGGTAGAGGTGATGTTACAGGTGAGATGTATGGGATCCGGGGGTGCGGTGTACTGAGTGAGAAAGAGCCAGTCAGTGCTGAAATATCAGACCCAGGTACCGGTGCTGCTACAGGTGAGGTGTCTGAGATGAGGGGTGCGGTGTACTGTGTGAGAAAGAGCCAGTCAGTGCTGAAATATCAGACCCAGGTACCGGCGCTGCTACAGGTGAGGTGTCTGAGATCGGGGTGTGGTGTACTGTGTGAGAAAGAGCCAGCCGGTGCTGAAATATCATACCCAAGTACAGGTGCTGTAACAGGTGAGGTGTCTGAGATCGGGGGTGCGGAGTACTGAGTGAGAAAGAGCCAGTCAGTGCTGAAATATCATACCCAGGTACCTGTGCTGCTACAGGTGAGGTGTCTGAGATCCGGGGATGCGGTGTACTGAGTGAGAAAGAGCCAGTCAGTGCTGAAATATCAGACCCAGGTACAGGTGCTGTCACAGGTGAGGTGTCTGAAATCCAGTGGTGCGGTGTACTTTGTGACAAAGAGCCAGTCAGTGCTGAAATATCAGACCCAGGTACAGGTGCTGCTACAGGTGAGGTGTCTGAGATCCAGGGGTGCAGAGTACTGTGTGAGAAAGAGCCAATCACTGCTGAAATATCAGACCCAGGTACCGGTGCTGCTACAGGTGAGGTGTCTGAGATCGAGGGGGGGGTGCGGTGTACTGTGTGAGAAAGAGCCAGTCAGTGCTGAAATATCAGACCCAGTTACCGGTGATGCTGCAGGTGACGTGTCTGAGATCAGGGGTGCTGAGTACTGTGTGAGAAAGAGCCAGTCAGTGCTGAAATATCAGACTCGGGTACAGGTGCTGCTACAGGTGAGGTGTCTGAGATCCTGGGGTGTGGAGTACTGTGTGAGAAAGAGCCAGTCAGAGCTGAAATATCAGACCCAGGTACAGGTGCTGCTACAGGTGAGGTGTCTGAGATCCGGGGGTGCTGTGTACTGTGTGAGTAAGAGCTAGTCAGTGTTGAAATATCAGACCAAGGTACAGGTGATGCTACAGGTGAGGTGTCTGAGATCCAGGGGGTGCGGTGTACTGTGTGAGAAAGAACCAGTCAGTGCTGAAATATCAGACCCAGGTACAGGTGATGTTACAGGTGAGGTCTATGAGATCCGGGGGTGCTGGGTACTGAGTGACAAAGAGCCAGTCAGTGCTGAAATATCAGACCCAGGTACCGGTGCTGCTACAGGTGAGGTGTCTGAGATCAGTGGTGCGGTGTACTGTGTGAGAAAGAGCCAGTCATCGCTGAAATATCAGACTAAGGTACAGGTGCTGCTACAGGTGAGGTGTCTGAGATCAGGGTGCAGTGTACTGTGTGAGAAAGAGCCAGTCAGTGCTGAAATATCAGACCCAGGTACAGGTGCTGCTACAGGTGAGGTGTCTGAGATCCAGGGGTGCGGTGTACTGTGTGAGAAAGAGCCAGTCAATGCTGAAATATCATTCCCAGGTACAGATGATGCTACAGGTGAGGTGTCTGAGATCCGGGGTGAGGAGTACTGATTGAGAAGGAGCCAGTCAGTGCTGAAATATCAGACCCAGGTACAGGTGCTGCTACAGGTGAGGTGTCTGAGATCGGGGGGGTGTGTACTGTGTGAGAAAGAGCCAGTCAGTGCTGGAATATCAGACCCAGGTACAGGTGCTGCCACAGGTGAGGTGTCTGAGGTCCAGGGTGCGGTGTACTGTGTGAGAAAGTTCCAGTCAGTGCTGAAATATCAGACCCAGGTACTGGTGCTGCTACAGGTGAGGTGTCTGAGATCCAGGGGTGCGGAGTACTGTCTAACAAAGAGCCAATCACTGCTGAAATATCAGACCCAGGTACAGGTGCTGTCACAGGTGAGGTGTCTGAAATCGGGGTGCGGAGTACTGTGTGAGAAAGAGCCAGTCAGAGCTGAAATATCAGACCCAGGTACCGGTGCTGCTACAGGTGAGGTGTCTGAGATCGGTATGCGGTGTACTGTGTGAGAAAGAGCCAGTCAGTGCTGAAATATCAGACCCAGGTACAGGTGATGTTACAGGTGAGATGTATGGGATCCGAGGGTGCGGTGTACTGAGTGAGAAAGAGCCAGTCAGTGCTGAAATATCAGACCCAGGTACCGGCGCTGCTACAGGTGAGGTGTCTGAGATCGGGGTGTGGTGTACTGTGTGAGAAAGAGCCAGCCGGTGCTGAAATATCAGACCCAGGTACAGGTGCTGTAACAGGTGAGGTGTCTGAGATCGGGGGTGCGGAGTACTGAGTGAGAAAGAGCCAGTCAGTGCTGAAATATCATACCCAGGTACCTGTGCTGCTACAGGTGAGGTGTCTGAGATCCGGGGATGCGGTGTACTGAGTGAGAAAGAGCCAGTCAGTGCTGAAATATCAGACCCAGGTACAGGTGCTGTCACAGGTGAGGTGTCTGAAATCCAGGGGTGCGGTGTACTTTGTGACAAAGAGCCAGTCAGTGCTGAAATATCAGACCCAGGTACAGGTGCTGCTACAGGTGAGGTGTCTGAGATCCAGGGGTGCGGAGTACTGTGTGAGAAAGAGCCAATCACTGCTGAAATATCAGACCCAGGTACCGGTGCTGCTACAGGTGAGGTGTCTGAGATCGGGGGTGCGGTGTACTGTGTGAGAAAGAGCCAGGTCAGTGCTGAAATATCAGACCCAGTTACCGGTGATGCTACAGATGAGGTGTCTGAGATCAGGGGTGCTGAGTACTGTGTGAGAAAGAGCCAGTCAGTGCTGAAATATCAGACCCAGGTACAGGTGCTGCTACAGGTGAGGTGTCTGGGATCCGGGGGTGTGGAGTACTGTGTGAGAAAGAGCCAGTCAGTGCTGAAATATCAGACCCAGGTACAGGTTCTGCTACAGGTGAGGTGTCTGAGATCCGGGGTTGCTGTGTACTGTGTGAGAAAGAGCCAGTCAGTGTTGAAATATCAGACCAAGGTACAGGTGATGCTACAGGTGAGATGTCTGAGATCCAGGGGGTGCGGTGTACTGTGTGAGAAAGAGCCAGTCAGTGCTGAAATATCAGACCCAGGTACCGGTGCTGCTACAGGTGAGGTGTCTGAGATCATGGGTGAGGTGTACTGTGTGAGAAAGAGCCAGTCAGTGCTGAAATATCTAGCCCAGTTACCGGTGCTGCTACAGGTGAGGTGTCTGAGATCCAGGGGTGCGGTGTACTGAGTGAGAAAGAGCCAGTCAGTGCTGAAATATCAGACCCAGGTACCGGTGATGCTACAGGTGAGGTGTCTGAGATCAGGGGTGCTGAGTACTGTGTGAGAAAGAAGCAGTCAGTGCTGAAATATCAGACCCAGGTACAGGTGCTGTCACAGGTGAGGTGTCTGAGATCCAGGGGTGCGGTGTACTTTGTGACAAAGAGCCAGTCAGGTCTGAAATATCAGACCCAGGTACAGGTGCTGCTACAGGTGAGGTGTCTGAGATCCAGGGGTGCGGAGTACTGTGTGAGAAAGAGCCAATCACTGCTGAAATATCAGACCCAGGTACAGGTGCTGCTACAGGTGAGGTGTCTGAGATCGGGGGTGGGGGGTGCAGTGTACTGTGTGAGAAAGAGCCAGTCAGTGCTGAAATATCAGACCCAGTTACCGGTGATGCTACAGGTGAGGTGTCTGAGATCAGGGGTGCTGAGTACTGTGTGAGAAAGAGCCAGTCAGTGCTGAAATATCAGACTCAGGTACAGGTGCTGCTACAGGTGAGGTGTCTGAGATCCGGGGGTGCGGTGTACTGTGTGAGAAAGAGCCAGTCAGTGTTGAAATATCAGACCAAGGTACAGGTCATGCTACAGGTGAGGTGTCTGAGATCCAGGGGATGCTGTGTACTGTGTGAGAAAGAGCCAGTCAGTGCTGAAATATCAGACCCAGGTACAGGTGATGTTATAGGTGAGGTGTATGAGATCCGGGGGTGCGGTGTACTGAGTGAGAAAGAGCCAGTCAGTGCTGAAATATCAGACCCAGGTACCGGTGCTGCTACAGGTGAGGTGTCTGAGATCAGGGGTGCGGTGTACTGTGTGAGAAAGAGCCAGTCAGTGTTGAAATATCAGACCCAGGTACCGGCGCTGCTACAGGTGAGGTGTCTGAGATCGGGGTGTGGTGTACTGTGTGAGAAAGAGCCAGCCGGTGCTGAAATATCAGACCCAGGTACAGGTGCTGTGACAGGTGAGGTGTCTGAGATCGGGGGTGCGGAGTACTGAGTGAGAAAGAGCCAGTCAGTGCGGAAATATCAGACCCAGGTACCGGTGCTGCTACAGGTGAGGTGTCTGAGATCAGGGGTGCGGTGTACTGTGTGAGAAAGAGCCAGTCAGTGCTGAAATATCAGACCCATGTACAGGTGCTGCCACAGGTGAGGTGTCTGAGATTAGGGGTGCTGAGTACTGTGTGAGAAAGTGGCAGTCAGTGCTGAAATATCAGACTCAGGTACAGGTGCTGCTACAGGTGAGGTGTCTGAGATCGGGGGAGGGTGCGGTGTACTGTGTGAGAAAGAGCCAGTCAGTGCTGAAATATCAGACACAGGTACCGGTGATGCTACAGGTGAGGAGTCTGAGATCAGGGGTGCTGAGTACTGTGTGAGAAAGAGGCAATCAGTGCTGAAATATCAGACTCAGGTACAGGTGCTGCTACAGGTGAGGTGTCTGAGATCTGGGGGTGCAGTGTAGTGTGTGAGAAAGAGCCAGTCAGTGGTGAAATATCAAACCCAGGTACCGGTGCTGCTACAGGTGAGGTGTCTGAGATCGGGGGGGGTGCGGTGTACTGTGTGAGAAAGAGCTAGTCAGTGCTGAAATATCAGACACAGGTACAGGTGCTGCTACAGGTGAAGTGTCTGAGATCCGGGGGTGCGGTGTACTGTGTGAGAAAGAGCCAGTCAGTGTTGAACTATCAGACCCAGGTGAAGGTGCTGCTACAGGGGAGGTGACTGAGATCCGGGGTGCGGTGTACTGTGTGAGAAAGATCCAGTCAGTGCTGAAATATCAGACCTAGGTACAGGTGATGTTACAGGTGAGGTGTCTGAGATCGGGGTGTGGTGTACTGTGTGAGAAAGAGCCAGCCGGTGCGAAAATATCAGACCCAGGTACAGGTGCTGTGACAGGTGAGGTGTCTGAGATCAGGGGTGCGGAGTACTGAGTGAGAAAGAGCCAGTCAGTGCTGAAATATCAGACCCAGGTACCGGCGCTGCTACAGGTGAGGTGTCTGAGATCGGGGTGTGGTGTACTGTGTGAGAAAGAGCCAGCCGGTGCTGAAATATCAGACCCAGGAACAGGTGCTGTGACAGGTGAGGTGTCTGAGATCGGGGGTGCGGAGTACTGAGTGAGAAAGAGCCAGTCAGTGCGGAAATATCAGACCCAGGTACCGGTGCTGCTACAGGTGAGGTGTCTGAGATCAGGGGTGCGGTGTACTGTGTGAGAAAGAGCCAGTCAGTGCTGAAATATAAGACCCAGGTACAGGTGCTGCCACAGGTGAGGTGTCTGAGATCCAGGGGTGCGGTGTACTGTGTGAGAAAGAGACAGTCAGTGCTGAAATATCAGACCCAGGTACCGGTAATGCTACAGGTGAGGTGTCTGAGATCAGGGGTGCTGAGTACTGTCTGAGAAAGTGGCAGTCAGTGCTGAAATATCAGACTCAGGTACAGGTGCTGCTACAGGTGAGGTGTCTGAGATCGGAGGGAGGGTGTGGTGTACTGTGTGAGAAAGAGCCAGTCAGTGCTGAAATATCAGACACAGGTACCGGTGATGCTACAGGTGAGGTGTCTGAGATCAGGGGTGCTGAGTACTGTGTGAGAAAGAGGCAGTCAGTGCTGAAATATCAGACTCAGGTACAGGTGCTGCTACAGGTGAGGTGTCTGAGTTCAGGGGTGCTGAGTAGTGTGTGAGAAAGAGCCAGTCAGTGCTGAAATATCAGACCCAGGTACAGGTGCTGCTACAAGTGAGGTGTCTGAGATCCTGGGTGTGGAGTACTGTGTGAGAAAGAGCCAGTCAGTGCTGAAATATCAGACCCAGGTACAGGTGCTGCTACAGGTGAGGTGTCTGAGATCCGGGGGTGCGGTGTACTGTGTGAGAAAGAGCCAGTCAGTGTTGAACTATCAGACCCAGGTGAAGGTGCTGCTACAGGGGAGGTGACTGAGATCGGGGTGTGGTGTAATGTGTGAGAAAGAGCCAGCCGGTGCTGAAATATCATACCCTGGTACCGGTGCTGCTACAGGTGAGGTGTCTTAGATCGGGGTGCGGTGTACTGTGTGAGAAAGAGCCAGTCAGTGCTGAAATATCAGACCCAGGTACCGGCGCTGCTACAGGTGAGGTGTCTGAGATCGGGGTGTGGTGTACTGTGTGAGAAAGAGCCAGCCGGTGCTGAAATATCAGACCCAGGTACAGGTGCTGTGACAGGTGAGGTTTCTTAGATCGGGGGTGCGGAGTACTGAGTGAGAAAGAACCAGTCAGTGCTGAAGTATCAGACCCAGGTACCGGTGCTGCTACAGGTGAGGTGTCTGAGATCGAGGTGCGGTGTACTGTGTGAGAAAGAGCCAGTCAGTGCTGAAATATCAGACCCAGGTACAGGTGATGTTACAGGTGAGGTGTATGAGATCCGGGGGTGCGGTGTACTGAGTGAGAAAGAGCCAGTCAGTGCTGAAATATCAGACCCAGGTACCGGTGCTGCTACAGGTGAGGTGTCTGAGATCAGGGGTGCGGTGTACTGTGTGAGAAAGAGCCAGCCGGTGCTGAAATATCAGACCCAGGTACCGGTGCTGCTACAGGTGAGGTGTCTGAGATCGGGGTGCGGTGTACTGTGTGAGAAAGAGCCAGTCAGTGCTGAAATATCAGACCCAGGTACAGGTGATGTTACAGGTGAGGTGTATGAGATCCGGGGGTGCGGTGTACTGAGTGAGAAAGAGCCAGTCAGGGCTGAAATATCAGACCCAGGTACCGGCGCTGCTACAGGTGAGGTGTCTGAGATCGGGGTGTGGTGTACTGTGTGAGAAAGAGCCAGCCGGTGCTGAAATATCAGACCCAGGTACAGGTGCTGTGACAGGTGAGGTGTCTGAGATCAGGGGTGCGGAGTACTGAGTGAGAAAGAGCCAGTCAGTGCTGAAATATCAGACTCAGGTACCGGTGCTGCTACAGGTGAGGTGTCTGAGATCAGGGGTGCGGTGTACTGTGTGAGAAAGAGCCAGTCAGTGCTGAAATATCAGACCCAGGTACCGTTGATGCTACAGGTGAGGTGTCTGAGTTCAGGGTTGCTGAGTACTGTGTGAGAAAGAGCCAGTCAGTGCTGAAATATCAGACCCAGGTACCGGTGATGCTACAGGTGAGGTGTCTGAGATCAGAGGGTGCGGTGTACTGTGTGAGAAAGAGCTAGTCAGTGCTGAAATATCAGACCCAGTTAACGGTGATGCTACAGGTGAGGTGTCTGAGATCAGGGGTGCTGAGTACTGTGTGAGAAAGAGCCAGTCAGTGCTGAAATATCAGACCCAGGTACAGGTTATGTTACAGGTGAGGTGTATGAGATCCGGGGGAGCGGTGTAC
This sequence comes from Pleurodeles waltl, assembly GCF_031143425.1. Taxonomy (NCBI): domain Eukaryota; kingdom Metazoa; phylum Chordata; class Amphibia; order Caudata; family Salamandridae; genus Pleurodeles; species Pleurodeles waltl. The sequence goes on along the minus strand of NC_090449.1, from coordinate 1,075,063,784 downwards.
TGAGAGAGAAAGAGCCAGTCAGTGCTGAAATATCAGACCCAGGTACAGGTGCTGCTACAGGTGAGGTGTCTCAGATCATGGGTGCGGTGTACTGTGTGAGAAAGAGCCAGTCAGTGCTGAAATATCAGACCCAGGTACCAGCGCTGCTACAGGTGAGGTGTCTGAGATCGGGGTGTGGTGTACTGTGTGAGAAAGAGCCAGCCGGTGCTGAAATATCAGACCCAGGTACAGGTGCTGTGACTGGTGAGGTGTCTGAGATCCGGGGTGCAGAGTACTGAGTAAGAAAGAACCTGTCAGTGCTGAAATATCAGACCCAGGTACCGGTGCTGCTACAGATGAGGTGTCTGAGATCAGGGGTGCGGTGTACTGTGTGAGAAAGAGCCAGTCAGTGCTGAAATATCAGACCCAGGTACAGGTGCTGCCACAGGTGAGGTGTCTGAGATCCAGGGGTGCGGTGTACTGTGTGAGAAAGAGCCAGTCAGTACTGAAATATCAGACCCAGGTACCGGTGATGCTACAGGTGAGGTGTCTGAGATCAGGGGTGCTGAGTACTGTGTGAGAAAGTGGCAGTCAGTGCTGAAATATCAGACCCAGGTACCGGCGCTGCTACAGGTGAGGTGTCTGAGATCGGGGTGTGGTGTAATGTGTGAGAAAGAGCCAGCCGGGGCTGAAATATCATACCCTGGTACCGGTGCTGCTACAGGTGAGGTGTCTTAGATCGGGGTGCGGTGTACTGTGTGAGAAAGAGCCAGTCAGTGCTGAAATATCAGACCCAGGTACCGGCGCTGCTACAGGTGAGGTGTCTGAGATCGGGGTGTGGTGTACTGTGTGAGAAAGAGCCAGCCGGTGCTGAAATATCAGACCCAGGTACAGGTGTTGTGACAGGTGAGGTTTCTTAGATCGGGGTGCGGAGTACTGAGTGAGAAAGAACCAGTCAGTGCTGAAGTATCAGACCCAGGTACCGGTGCTGCTACAGGTGAGGTGTCTGAGATCGAGGTGCGGTGTACTGTGTGAGAAAGAGCCAGTCAGTGCTGAAATATCAGACCCAGGTACAGGTGATGTTACAGGTGAGGTGTATGAGATCCGGGGGTGCGGTGTACTGAGTGAGAAAGAGCCAGTCAGTGCTGAAATATCAGACCCAGGTACCGGTGCTGCTACAGGTGAGGTGTCTGAGATCAGGGGTGCGGTGTACTGTGTGAGAAAGAGCCAGCCGGTGCTGAAATATTAGACCCAGGTACCCGTGCTGCTACAGGTAAGGTGTCTGAGATCGGGGTGCGGTGTACTGTATGAGAAAGAGCCAGTCAGTGCTGAAATATCAGACCCAGGTACCGGTGCTGCTACAGGTGAGGTGTCTGAGATCAGGGGTGCGGTGTACTGTGTGAGAAAGAGCCAGTCAATGCTGAAATATCAGACCCAGGTACCGGTGCTGCTACAGGTGAGGTGTCTGAGATCGGGGTGCGGTGTACTGTGTGAGAATCAGCCAGTCAGTGCTGAAATATCAGACCCAGGTACAGGTGATGTTACAGGTGAGGTGTATGAGATCCGGGGGTGCGGTGTACTGAGTGAGAAAGAGCCAGTCAGTGCTGAAATATCAGACCCAGGTACCGGCGCTGCTACAGGTGAGGTGTCTGAGATCGGGGTGTGGTGTAATGTGTGAGAAAGAGCCAGCCGGTGCTGAAATATCATACCCTGGTACCGGTGCTGCTACAGGTGAGGTGTCTTAGATCGGGGTGCGGTGTACTGTGTGAGAAAGAGCCAGTCAGTGCTGAAATATCAGACCCTGGTACCGGTGCTGCTACAGGTGAGGTGTCTTAGATCGGGGTGCGGTGTACTGTGTGAGAAAGAGCCAGTCAGTGCTGAAATATCAGACCCAGGTACCGGCGCTGCTACAGGTGAGGTGTCTGAGATCGGGGTGTGGTGTACTGTGTGAGAAAGAGCCAGCCGGTGCTGAAATATCAGACCCAGGTACAGGTGCTGTGACAGGTGAGGTTTCTTAGATCGGGGGTGTGGAGTACTGAGTGAGAAAGAACCAGTCAGTGCTGAAGTATGAGACCCAGGTACCGGTGCTGCTACAGGTGAGGTGTCTGAGATCGAGGTGCGGTGTACTGTGTGAGAAAGAGCCAGTCAGTGCTGAAATATCAGACCCAGGTACAGGTGATGTTACAGGTGAGGTGTATGAGATCCGGGGGTGCGGTGTACTGAGTGAGAAAGAGCCAGTCAGTGCTGAAATATCAGACCCAGGTACCGGTGCTGCTACAGGTGAGGTGTCTGAGATCAGGGGTGCGGTGTACTGTGTGAGAAAGAGCCAGCAGGTGCTGAAATATCAGACCCAGGTACCGGTGCTGCTACAGGTGAGGTGTCTGAGATCGGGGTGCGGTGTACTGTGTGAGAAAGAGCCAGTCAGTGCTGAAATATCAGACCCAGGTACAGGTGATGTTACAGGTGAGGTGTATGAGATCCGGGGGTGCGGTGTACTGAGTGAGAAAGAGCCAGTCAGGGCTGAAATATCAGACCCAGGTACCGGCGCTGCTACAGGTGAGGTGTCTGAGATCGGGGTGTGGTGTACTGTGTGAGAAAGAGCCAGCCGGTGCTGAAATATCAGACCCAGGTACAGGTGCTGTGACAGGTGAGGTGTCTGAGATCAGGGGTGCGGAGTACTGAGTGAGAAAGAGCCAGTCAGTGCTGAAATATCAGACTCAGGTACCGGTGCTGCTACAGGTGAGGTGTCTGAGATCAGGGGTGCGGTGTACTGTGTGAGAAAGAGCCAGTCAGTGCTGAAATATCAGACCCAGGTACCGTTGATGCTACAGGTGAGGTGTCTGAGATCAGGGGTGCTGAGTACTGTGTGAGAAAGAGCCAGTCAGTGCTGAAATATCAGACCCAGGTACCGGTGATGCTACAGGTGAGGTGTCTGAGATCAGAGGGTGCGGTGTACTGTGTGAGAAAGAGCTAGTCAGTGCTGAAATATCAGACCCAGTTAACGGTGATGCTACAGGTGAGGTGTCTGAGATCAGGGGTGATGAGTACTGTGTGAGAAAGAGCCAGTCAGTGCTGAAATTTCAGACCCAGGTACAGGTTATGTTACAGGTGAGGTGTATGAGATCCGGGGGTGCGGTGTACTGAGTGAGAAAGAGCCAGTCAGTGCTGAAATATCAGACCCAGGTACAGGTGCTGCTACAGGTGAGGTGTCTCAGATCATGGGTGCGGTGTACTGTGTGAGAAAGAGCCAGTCAGTGCTGAAATATCAGACCCAGGTACCAGCGCTGCTACAGGTGAGGTGTCTGAGATCGGGGTGTGGTGTACTGTGTGAGAAAGAGCCAGCCGGTGCTGAAATATCAGACCCAGGTACAGGTGCTGTGACTGGTGAGGTGTCTGAGATCCGGGGTGCAGAGTACTGAGTAAGAAAGAGCCAGTCAGTGCTGAAATATCAGACCCAGGTACCGGTGCTGCTACAGATGAGGTGTCTGAGATCAGGGGTGCGGTGTACTGTGTGAGAAAGAGTCAGTCAGTGCTGAAATATCAGACCCAGGTACAGGTGCTGCCACAGGTGAGGTGTCTGAGATCCAGGGGTGCAGTGTACTGTGTGAGAAAGAGCCAGTCAGTACTGAAATATCAGACCCAGGTACCGGTGATGCTACAGGTGAGGTGTCTGAGATCAGGGGTGCTGAGTACTGTGTGAGAAAGTGGCAGTCAGTGCTGAAATATCAGACCCAGGTACCGGCGCTGCTACAGGTGAGGTGTCTGAGATCGGGGTGTGGTGTAATGTGTGAGAAAGAGCCAGCCGGTGCTGAAATATCATACCCTGGTACCGGTGCTGCTACAGGTGAGGTGTCTTAGATCGGGGTGCGGTGTACTGTGTGAGAAAGAGCCAGTCAGTGCTGAAATATCAGACCCAGGTACCGGCGCTGCTACAGGTGAGGTGTCTGAGATCGGGGTGTGGTGTACTGTGTGAGAAAGAGCCAGCCGGTGCTGAAATATCAGACCCAGGTACAGGTGCTGTGACAGGTGAGGTTTCTTAGATCGGGGGTGCGGAGTACTGAGTGAGAAAGAACCAGTCAGTGCTGAAGTATCAGACCCAGGTACCGGTGCTGCTACAGGTGAGGTGTCTGAGATCGAGGTGCGGTGTACTGTGTGAGAAAGAGCCAGTCAGTGCTGAAATATCAGACCCAGGTACCGGTGCTGCTACAGGTGAGGTGTATGAGATCCGGGGGTGCGGTGTACTGAGTGAGAAAGAGCCAGTCAGGGCTGAAATATCAGACCCAGATACCGGCGCTGCTACAGGTGAGGTGTCTGAGATCGGTGTGTGGTGTACTGTGTGAGAAAGAGCCAGCCGGTGCTGAAATATCAGACCCAGGTACAGGTGCTGTGACAGGTGAGGTGTCTGAGATCAGGGGTGCGGAGTACTGAGTGAGAAAGAGCCAGTCAGTGCTGAAATATCAGACTCAGGTACCGGTGCTGCTACAGGTGAGGTGTCTGAGATCAGGGGTGCGGTGTACTGTGTGAGAAAGAGCCAGTCAGTGCTGAAATATCAGACCCAGGTACCGTTGATGCTACAGGTGAGGTGTCTGAGATCAGGGGTGCTGAGTACTGTGTGAGAAAGAGCCAGTCAGTGCTGAAATATCAGACCCAGGTACCGGTGATGCTACAGGTGAGGTGTCTGAGATCAGAGGGTGCGGTGTACTGTGTGAGAAAGAGCTAGTCAGTGCTGAAATATCAGACCCAGTTACCGGTGATGCTACAGGTGAGGTGTCTGATATCAGGGGTGCTGAGTACTGTGTGAGAAAGAGCCAGTCAGTGCTGAAATATCAGACCCAGGTACAGGTTATGTTACAGGTGAGGTGTATGAGATCCGGGGGTGCGGTGTACTGAGTGAGAAAGAGCCAGTCAGTGCTGAAATATCAGACCCAGGTACAGGTGCTGCTACAGGTGAGGTGTCTCAGATCATGGGTGCGGTGTACTGTGTGAGAAAGAGCCAGTTAGTGCTGAAATATCAGACCCAGGTACCAGCGCTGCTACAGGTGAGGTGTCTGAGATCGGGGTGTGGTGTTCTGTGTGAGAAAGAGCCAGCCGGTGCTGAAATATCAGACCCAGGTACAGGTGCTGTGACTGGTGAGGTGTCTGAGATCCGGGGTGCAGAGTACTGAGTAAGAAAGAGCCAGTCAGTGCTGAAATATCAGACCCAGGTACCGGTGCTGCTACAGATGAGGTGTCTGAGATCAGGGGTGCGGTGTACTGTGTGAGAAAGAGCCAGTCAGTGCTGAAATATCAGACCCAGGTACAGGTGCTGCCACAGGTGAGGTGTCTGAGATCCAGGGGTGCGGTGTACTGTGTGAGAAAGAGCCAGTCAGTGCTGAAATATCAGACCCAGGTACCGGTGATGCTACAGGTGAGGTGTCTGAGATCAGGGGTGCTGAGTACTGTGTGAGAAAGAGGCAGTCAGTGCTGAAATATCAGACTCAGGTACAGGTGCTGCTACAGGTGAGGTGTCTGAGATCCGGGGGAGCAGTGTACTGTGTGAGAAAGAGCCAGTCAGTGCTGAAATATCAGACCCAGGTACTGGTGCTGCTACAGGTGAGGTGTCTGAGATCGGGGGGGTGTACTGTGTGAGAAAGAGCCAGTCAGTGCTGAAATATCAGACCCAGGTACCTGTGATGCTACAGGTGAGGTGTCTGAGATCAGGGGGTGCGGTGTACTGTGTGAGAAAGAGCTAGTGAGTGCTGAAATATCAGACCCAGGTACAGGTGCTGCCACAGGTGAGGTGTCTGAGATCCAGGGTGCGGTATACTGTGTGAGAAAGAGCCAGTCAGTGCTGAAATATCAGACCCAGGTACTGGTGCTGCTACAGGTGAGGTGTCTGAGATCCAGGGGTGCGGAGTACTGTCTGACAAAGAGCCAATCACTGCTGAAATATCAGACCCAGGTACAGGTGCTGTGACAGGTGAGGTGTCTGAAATCGGGGTGCGGAGTACTGTGTGAGAAAGAGCCAGTCAGTGCTGAAATATCAGACCCAGGTACCGGTGCTGCTACAGGTGAGGTGTCTGAGATCGGGGTGCGGTGTACTGTGTGAGAAAGAGCCAGTCAGTGCTGAAATATCAGACCCAGGTACAGGTGATGTTACAGGTGAGGTGTATGGGATCCGGGGGTGCGGTGAACTGAGTGAGAAAGAGCCAGTCAGTGCTGAAATATCAGACCCAGGTACCGGTGCTGCTACAGGTGAGGTGTCTGAGATCAGGGGTGAAGATGCGTGAAACGGCGCTCACCCGAAGTCGCACAAAGGAGTCCCACTTCGCCGGAGGACAACTTAGGAAGTCGTGCAATGCAGGTTAGAGTGCCGTGGACCCAGGCTGGACTGTGCACAAAGGATTTCCGCCGGAAGTGCACGGAGGCCGGAGTAGCTGCAAAAGTCGCGGTTCCCAGCAATGCAGTCTGGCGTGGGAAGGCAAGGACTTACCTCCACCAAACTTGGACTGAAGAGTCACTGGACTGTGGGAGTCACTTGGACAGAGTTGCTGGATTCAAGGGACCTCGCTCGTCGTGCTGAGAGGAGACCCAGGGTACCGGTGATGCAGTTCTTTGGTGCCTGCGGTTGCAGGGGGACGATTCCGTCGACCCACGGGAGATTTATTCGGAGCTTCTAGTGCAGAGAGGAGGCAGACTACCCCCACAGCATGCACCACCAGGAAAGCAGTCGAGAAGACGGCAGGATCAGCATTACAGAGTTGCAGTAGTCGTCTTTGCTACTTTGTTGCAGTTTTGCAGGCTTCCAGCGCGGTCAGCAGTCGATTCCTTGGCAGAAGGTGAAGAGAGAGATGCAGAGGAACTCGGATGAGCTCTTGCATTCGTTATCTAAGGAATCCCCAGAGACAGAGACCCTAAATAGCCAGAAAAGAGGGTTTGGCTACCTAGGAGAGAGGATAGGCTAGCAACACCTGAAGGAGCCTATCAGAAGGAGTCTCTGACGTCACCTGGTGGCACTGGCCACTCAGAGCAGTCCAGTGTGCCAGCAGCACCACTGTTTCCAAGATGGCAGAGGTCTGGAGCACACTGGAGGAGCTCTGGACACCTCCCAGGGGAGGTGCAGGTCAGGGGAGTGGTCACTCCCCTTTCCTTTGTCCAGTTTCACGCCAGAGCAGGGCTAAGGGGTCCCTGAACCAGTGTAGACTGGCTTATGCAGAAATGGGCACCATGTGTGCCCATGAAAGCATTTCCAGAGGCTGGGGGAGGCTACTCCTCCCCTGCCTTCACACCATTTTCCAAAGGGAGAGGGTGTAACACCCTCTCTCAGAGGAAGTCCTTTGTTCTGCCATCCTGGGCCAAGCCTGGCTGGACCCCAGGAGGGCAGAAACCTGTCTGAGGGGTTGGCAGCAGCAGCAGCTGCAGTGAAACCCCAGGAAAGGCAGTTTGGCAGTACCAGGGTCTGTGCTACAGACCACTGGGATCATGGGATTGTGCCAACTATGCCAGGATGGCATAGAGGGGGCAATTCCATGATCATAGACATGTTACATGGCCATATTCGGAGTTACCATTGTGAAGCTACATATAGGTAGTGACCTATATGTAGTGCACGCGTGTAATGGTGTCCCCGCACTCACAAAGTCCGGGGAATTGGCCCTGAACAATGTGGGGGCACCTTGGCTAGTGCCAGGGTGGTGCCCTCACACTAAGTAACTTTGCACCTAACCTTTACCAGGTAAAGGTTAGACATATAGGTGACTTATAAGTTACTTAAGTGCAGTGTAAAATGGCTGTGAAATAACGTGGACGTTATTTCACTCAGGCTGCAGTGGCAGGCCTGTGTAAGAATTGTCAGAGCTCCCTATGGGTGGCAAAAGAAATGCTGCAGCCTATAGGGATCTCCTGGAGCCCCAATACCCTGGGTACCTCAGTACCATATACTAGGGAATTATAAGGGTGTTCCAGAAAGCCAATGTAAATTAGTAAAATTGGTCACTAGCCTGTTAGTGACAATTTGAAAGAAATGAGAGGGCATAACCACTGAGGTTCTGGATAGCAGAGTCTCAGTGAGACAGTTAGTCATAACACAGGTAACTCATTCAGGCACACTTATGAGTACTGGGGCCCTGGCTGGCAGGGTCCCAGTGACACATACAACTAAAACAACATATATACAGTGAAAAATGGGGGTAACATGCCAGAGAAGATGGTACTTTCCTACAGTGCTGAAATATCAGACCCCGGTACAGGTGCTGCTACAGGTGAGGTGTCTGAGATCCAGGGGTGCGGTGTACTGTGTGAGAAAGAGCCAGTCAGTGCTGAAATATCAGACCCAGGTAAAGGTGCTGTGACAGGTGAGGTGTCTGAGATCGGGGGAGCGAAGTACTGTGTGAGAAAGAGCCAGTCAGTGCTGAAATATCAGACCCAGGTACAGGTGCTGCTACAGGTGAGGTGTCTGAGATCCGGGAGTTTGCGGTGTACTGTGTGAGAAAGAGCCAGTCAGTGCTGAAATATCAGACCCAGGTACCGGTGCTGCTACAGGTGAGGTGTCTGAGATCACGGGTGCGGTGTACTGTGTGAGAAAGAGCCAGTCAGTGCTGAAATATCAGACCCAGGTACCGACGCTGCTACAGGTGAGGTGTCTGAGATCGGGGTGTGGTGTACTGTGTGAGAAAGAGCCAGCCGGTCCTGAAATATCAGACTCAGGTACAGGTGCTGTGACAGGTGAGGTGTCTGAGATCAGGGGTGCGGAGTACTGGGTGAGAAAGAGCCAGTCAGTGCTGAAATATCAGACCCAGGTACCGGTCCTGCTACAGGTGAGGTGTTTGAGATCAGGGGTGCGGTGTACTGTGTGAGAAAGAGCCAGTCAGTGCTGAAATATCAGACCCATGTAAAGGTGCTGTGACAGGTGAGGTGTCTGAGATCGGGGGAGCGAAGTATTGTGTGAGAAAGAGCCAGTCAGTGCTGAAATATCAGACCCAGGTACAGGTGCTGCTACAGGTGAGGTGTCTGAGATCCGGGAGTTTGCGGTGTACTGTGTGAGAAAGAGCCAGTCAGTGCTGAAATATCAGACCCAGGTACCAGTGCTGCTACAGGTGAGGTGTCTGAGATCAGGGGTGCGGTGTACTGTGTGAGAAAGAGCCAGTCAGTGCTGAAATATCAGACCCAGGTACCGGCGCTGCTACAGGTGAGGTGTCTGAGATCGGGGTGTGGTGTACTGTGTGAGAAAGAGCCAGCTGGTGCAGAAATATCAGACCCAGGTACAGGTGCTGTGACAGGTGAGGTGTCTGAGATCAGGGGTGCGGAGTACAGAGTGAGAAAGAGCCAGTCAGTGCTGAAATATCAGACCCAGGTACCGGGCCTGCTACAGGTGAGGTGTCTGAGATCAGGGGTGCTGTGTACTGTGTGAGAAAGAGCCAGTCAGTGCTGAAATATCAGACCCAGGTACAGGTGCTGCCACAGGTGAGGTGTCTGAGATCCAGGGGTGTGGTGTACTGTGTGAGAAAGAGCCAGTCAGTGCTGAAATATCAGACCCACGTACCGGTGATGCTAGAGGTGAGGTGTCTGTGATCAGGGTGCTGAGTACTATGTGAGAAAGAGGCAGTCAGTGCTGAAATATCAGACTCAGGTACAGGTGCTGCTACAGGTGAGGTGTCTGAGATCCGGGGGTGCTGTGTACTGTGTGAGAAAGAGCCAGTCAGTGCTGAAATATCAGACCCAGGTACCGGTGCTGCTACAGGTGAGGTGTCTGAGATCGGGGGGGGTGCGGTGTACTGTGTGAGAAAGAGCCAGTCAGTGCTGAAATATCAGACCCAGGTACCGGTGATGCTACAGGTGAGGTGTCTGAGATCCGGGGGTGCGGTGTACTGTGTGAGAAAGAGCCAGTCAGTGCTGAAATATCAGACCCAGGTACGGGTGCTGCTACAGGTGAGGTGTCTGAGATCCAGGGGTGCGGAGTACTATCTGAGAAAGAGCCAATCACTGCTGAAATATCAGACCCAGGTACAGGTGAGGTGTCTGAAATCGGGGTGCGGAGAACTGTGTGAGAAAGAGCCAGTCAGTGCTGAAATATCAGATCCAGGTACTGGTGCTGCTACAGGTGAGGTGTCTGAGATCGGGGTGCGGTGTACTGTGTGAGAAAGAGCCAGTCTGTGCTGAAATATCAGACCCAGGTACAGGTGATGTTACAGGTGAGGTGTATGAGATCCGGGGGTGCGGTGTACTGAGTGAGAAAGAGCCAGTCAGTGCTGAAATATCAGACCAAGGTACCGGTGCTGCTACAGGTGAGGTGTCTGAGATCAGGGGTGTGGTGTACTGTGTGAGAAAGAGCCAGTCAGTGCTGAAATATCAGACCAAGGTACCGGCGCTGCTACAGGTGAGGTGTCTGAGATCGGGGTGTGGTGTACTGTGTGAGAAAGAGCCAGCCGGTGCTGAAATATCAGACCCAGGTACAGGTGCTGTGACAGGTGAGGTGTCTGAGATCGGGGGTGCGGAGTACTGAGTGAGAAAGAGCCAGTCAGTGCTGAAATATCAGACCCAGGTACCGACGCTGCTACAGGTGAGGTGTCTGAGATCGGGGTGTGGTGTACTGTGTGAGAAAGAGCCAGCCGGTCCTGAAATATCAGACCCAGGTACAGGTGCTGCCACAGGTGAGGTGTCTGAGATCCAGGGGTTCGGTGTACTGTGTGAGAAAGAGCCAATCAGTGCTGAAATATCAGACCCAGGTACCGGTGATGCTACAGGTGAGGTGTCTGAGATCCAGGGGTGCTGTGTACTGTGTGAGAAAGAGCCAGTCAGTGTTGAAATATCAGACCCAGGTACAGGTGATGCTACAGGTGAGGTGTCTGAGATCCAGGGGGTGCGGTGTACTGTGTGAGAAAAAGCCAGTCAGTGCTGAAATATCAGACCCAGGTACAGGTGCTGCCACAGGTGAGGTGTCTGAGATCCAGGGGTTCGGTGTACTGTGTGAGAAAGAGCCAGTCAGTGCTGAAATATCAGACCCAGGTACCGGTGCTGCTACAGGTGAGGTGTCTAAGATCAGGGGGTGCGCTGTACTGTGTGAGAAAGAGCTAGTCAGTGCAGAAATATCAGACCCAGGTACAGGTGCTGCCACAGGTGAGGTGTCTGAGATCCAGGGTGCGGTGTACTGTGTGGGAAAGAGCCAGTCAGTGCTGAAATATCAGACTCTGGTACAGGTGCTGCTACAGGTGAGGTGTCTGAGATCCGGGGGTGCGGTGTACTGTGTGAGAAAGAGACAGTCAGTGCTGAAATATCAGACCCAGGTACCGGTGCTGCTACAGGTGAGGTGTCTGAGATCGGGGGGGGGGGTGCGGTGTACGGTGTGAGAAAGAGCCAGTCAGTGCTGAAATATCAGACCCAGGTACCGGTGATGCTACAGGTGAGGTGTCTGAGATCCAGGGGTGCTGTGTACTGTGTGAGAAAGAGCCAGTCAGTGTTGAAATATCAGACCCAGGTACAGGTGATGCTACAGGTGAGGTGTCTGAGATCCACGGGGTGCGGTGTACTGTGTGAGAAAAAGCCAGTCAGTGCTGAAATATCAGACCCAGGTACAGGTGCTGCCACAGGTGAGGTGTCTGAGATCCAGGGGTGTGGTGTACTGTGTGAGAAAGAGCCAGTCAGTGCTGAAATATCAGACCCAGGTACCGGTGATGCTACAGGTGAGGTGTTTGAGATAAGGGGTGCTGAGTACTGTGTGAGAAAGAGCCAGTCAGTGCTGAAATATCAGACCCAGGTACCGGTGCTGCTACAGGTGAGGTGTCTGAGATCGGTGGGGATGCGGTGTAGTGTACTGTGTGAGAAAGAGCCAGTCAGTGCTGAAATATCAGACCCAGGTACCGGTGATGCTACAGGTGAGGTGTCTGAGATCCGGGGGTGCTGTGTACTGTGTGAGAAAGAGCCAGTCAGTGTTGAAATATCAGACCCAGGTACAGGTGATGCTACAGGTGAGGTGTCTGAGATCAGGGGTGCGGTGTACTGTGTGAGAAAGAGCCAGTCAGTGCTGAAATATCAGACCCAGGTACAGGTCCTGCCACAGGTGAGGTGTCTGAGATCCAGGGGTGCGGTGTACTGTGTGAGAAAGAGCCAGTCAGTGCTGAAATATCAGACCCAGGTACCGGTGATGCTACAGGTGAGGTGTCTGAGATCAGGGGTGCTGAGTACTGTGTGAGAAAGAGGCAGTCAGTGCTGAAATATCAGACTCTGGTACAGGTGCTGCTACAGGTGAGGTGTCTGAGATCCGGGGGTGCGGTGTACTGTGAGAGAAAGAGACAGTCAGTGCTGAAATATCAGACCCAGGTACCGGTGCTGCTACAGGTGAGGTGTCTGAGATCGGGGGGGGTGCGGTGTACTGTGTGAGAAAGAGCCAGTCAGTGCTGAAATATCAGACCCAGGTACCGGTGATGCTACAGGTGAGGTGTCTGAGAACCAGGGGTGCTGTGTACTGTGTGAGAAAGAGCCAGTCAGTGTTGAAATATCAGACCCAGGTACAGGTGATGCTACAGGTGAGGGGTCTGAGATCCAGGGGGTGCGGTGTACTGTGTGAGAAGAAGCCAGTCAGTGCTGAAATATCAGACCCAGGTACAGGTGCTGCCACAGGTGAGGTGTCTGAGATCCAGGGGTGCGGTGTACTGTGTGAGAAAGAGCCAGTCAGTGCTGAAATATCAGACCCAGGTACCGATGATGCTACAGGTGAGGTGTCTAAGATCAGGGGGTGCGCTGTACTGTGTGAGAAAGAGCTAGTCAGTGCTGAAATATCAGACCCAGGTACAGGTGCTGCCACAGTTGAGGTGTCTGAGATCCAGGGTGCGGTGTACTGTGTGAGAAAGAGCCAGTCAGTGCTGAAATATCAGACTCCGGTACAGGTGCTGCTACAGGTGAGGTGTCTGAGATCAGGGGTGTGGTGTACTGTGTGAGAAAGAGCCAGTCAGTGCTGAAATATCAGACCAAGGTACCGGCGCTGCTACAGGTGAGGTGTCTGAGATCGGGGTGTGGTGTACTGTGTGAGAAAGAGCCAGCCGGTGCTGAAATATCAGACCCAGGTACAGGTGCTGTGACAGGTGAGGTGTCTGAGATCGGGGGTGCGGAGTACTGAGTGAGAAAGAGCCAGTCAGTGCTGAAATATCATACTCCGGTACAGGTGCTGCTACAGGTGAGGTGTCTGAGATCAGGGGTGTGGTGTACTGTGTGAGAAAGAGCCAGTCAGTGCTGAAATATCAGACCAAGGTACCGGCGCTGCTACAGGTGAGGTGTCTGAGATCGGGGTGTGGTGTACTGTGTGAGAAAGAGCCAGCCGGTGCTGAAATATCAGACCCAGGTACAGGTGCTGTGACAGGTGATGTGTCTGAGATCAGGGGTGCGGTGTACTGTGTGAGAAAGAGCCAGTCAGTGCTGAAATATCAGACCCAGGAACCGGTGCTGCCACAGGTGAGGTGTCTAAGATCAGGGGGTGCGCTGTACTGTGTGGGAAAGAGCTAGTCAGTGCTGAACTATCAGACCCAGGTACCGGTGATGCTACAGGTGAGGTGTCTGAGATCAGGGGTGCTGAGTACTGTGTGAGAAAGAGGCAGTCAGTGCTGAAATATCAGACTCTGGTACAGGTGCTGCTACAGGTGAGGTGTCTGAGATCCGGGGGTGCGGTGTACTGTGTGAGAAAGAGACAGTCAGTGCTGAAATATCAGACCCAGGTACCGGTGCTGCTACAGGTGAGGTGTCTGAGATCGGGGGGGGGTGCGGTGTACTGTGTGAGAAAGAGCCAGTCAGTGCTGAAATATCAGACCCAGGTACCGGTGCTGCTACAGGTGAGGTGTCTGAGATCAGGGGTGCGGTGTACTGTGTGAGAAAGAGCCAGTCAGTGTTAAAATATCAGACCCAGGTACAGGTGATGCTACAGGTGAGGTGTCTCAGATCCAGGGGGTGCGGTGTACTGTGTGAGAAAAAGCCAGTCAGTGCTGAAATATCAGACCCAGGTACAGGTGCTGCCACAGGTGAGGTGTCTGAGATCCAGGGGTGTGGTGTACTGTGTGAGAAAGAGCCAGTCAGTGCTGAAATATCAGACCCAGGTACCGGTGATGCTACAGGTGAGGTGTCTGAGATCAGGGGTGCTGAGTACTGTGTGAGAAAGAGGCAGTCAGTGCTGAAATATCAGACTCTGGTACAGGTGCTGCTACAGGTGAGGTGTCTGAGATCCGGGGGTGCGGTGTACTGTGTGAGAAAGAGACAGTCAGTGCTGAAATATCAGACCCAGGTACCGGTGCTGCTACAGGTGAGGTGTCTGAGATCGGGGGGGGGTGCGGTGTACTGTGTGAGAAAGAGCCAGTCAGTGCTGAAATATCAGACCCAGGTACCGGTGCTGCTACAGGTGAGGTGTCTGAGATCAGGGGTGCGGTGTACTGTGTGAGAAAGAGCCAGTCAGTGTTAAAATATCAGACCCAGGTACAGGTGATGCTACAGGTGAGGTGTCTCAGATCCAGGGGGTGCGGTGTACTGTGTGAGAAAAAGCCAGTCAGTGCTGAAATATCAGACCCAGGTACAGGTGCTGCCACAGGTGAGGTGTCTGAGATCCAGGGGTGTGGTGTACTGTGTGAGAAAGAGCCAGTCAGTGTTGAAATATCAGACCCAGGTACAGGTGATGCTACAGGTGAGGTGTCTGAGATCCAGGGGTTGCGCTGTACTGTTTGAGAAAAAGCCAGTCAGTGCTGAAATATCAGACCCAGGTACCGGCGCTGCTACAGGTGAGGTGTCTGAGATCGTGCTGCGGTGTACTGTGTGAGAAAGAGCCAGTCGGTGCTGAAATATCAGACCCAGGTACAGGTGCTGTGACAGGTGAGGTGTCTGAAATCGGGGTGCGGAGTACTGTGTGAGAAAGAGCCAGTCAGTGCTGAAATATCAGACCCAGGTACAGGTGCTGCCACAGGTGAGGTGTCTGAGATCAAGGGTGCAGTGTACTGTGTGAGAAAGAGCCAGTCAGTGCTGAAATATCAGACCCAGGTACGGGTGCTGCTACAGGTGAGGTGTCTGAGATCCAGGGGTGCGGAGTACTATCTGAGAAAGAGCCAATCACTGCTGAAATATCTGACCCAGGTACAGGTGCTGTCACAGGTGAGGTGTCTGAAATCGGGGTGCGGAGTACTGTGTGAGAAAGAGCCAGTCAGTGCTGAAATATCAGATCCAGGTACTGGTGCTGCTACAGGTGAGGTGTCTGAGATCGGGGTGCGGTGTACTGTGTGAGAAAGAGCCAGTCTGTGCTGAAATATCAGACCCAGGTACAGGTGATGTTACAGGTGAGGTGTATGAGATCCGGGGGTGCGGTGTACTGAGTGAGAAAGAGCCAGTCAGTGCTGAAATATCAGACCAAGGTACCGGTGCTGCTACAGGTGAGGTGTCTGAGATCAGGGGTGTGGTGTACTGTGTGAGAAAGAGCCAGTCAGTGCTGAAATATCAGACCAAGGTACCGGCGCTGCTACAGGTGAGGTGTCTGAGATCGGGGTGTGGTGTACTGTGTGAGAAAGAGCCAGCCGGTGCTGAAATATCAGACCCAGGTACAGGTGCTGTGACAGGTGAGGTGTCTGAGATCGGGGGTGCGGAGTACTGAGTGAGAAAGAGCCAGTCAGTGCTGAAATATCAGACTCAGGTACCAGTGCTGCTACAGGTGAGGTGTCTGAGATCAGGGGTGCGGTGTACTGTGTGAGAAAGAGCCAGTCAGTGCTGAAATATCAGACCCAGGTACAGGTGCTGCCACAGGTGAGGTGTCTGAGATCCAGGGGTGCGGTGTACTGTGTGAGAAAGAGCCAGTCAGTGCTGAAATATCAGACCCAGGTACCAGTGATGCTACAGGTGAGGTGTCTGAGATCAGGGGTGCTGAGTACTGTGTGAGAAAGAGGCAGTCAGTGCTGAAATATCAGACTCTGGTACAGGTGCTGCTACAGATGAGGTGTCTGAGATCCGGGGGTGCGGTGTACTGTGTGAGAAAGAGACAGTCAGTGCTGAAATATCAGACCCAGGTACCGGTGATGCTACAGGTGAGGTGTCTGAGATCCAGGGGTGCTGTGTACTGTGTGAGAAAGAGCCAGTCAGTGTTGAAATATCAGACACAGGTACAGGTGATGCTACAGGTGAGGTGTCTGAGATCCAGGGGGTGCGGTGTACTGTGTGAGAAAAAGACAGTCAGTGCTGAAATATCAGACCCAGGTACCGGTGATGCTACAGGTGAGGTGTCTAAGATCAGGGGGTGCGCTGTACTGTGTGAGAAAGAGCTAGTCAGTGCTGAAATATCAGACCCAGGTACAGGTGATGCTACAGGTGAGGTGTCTAAGATCAGGGGGTGCGCTGTACTGTGTGAGAAAGAGCTAGTCAGTGCTGAAATATCAGACCCAGGTACAGGTGCTGCCACAGGTGAGGTGTCTGAGATCCAGGGTGCTGTGTACTGTGTGAGAAAGAGCCAGTCAGTGCTGAAATATCAGACTCTGGTACAGATGCTGCTACAGGTGAGGTGTCTGAGATCCGGGGGTGCGGTGTACTGTGTGAGAAAGAGACAGTCAGTGCTGAAATATCAGACCCAGGTACCGGTGCTGCTACAGGTGAGGTGTCTGAGATCGGGGGGTGCGGTGTACTGTGTGAGAAAGAGCCAGTCAGTGCTGAAATATCAGACCCAGGTACCGGTGATGCTACAGGTGAGGTGTCTGAGATCCAGGGGTGCTGTGTACTGTGTGAGAAAGAGCCAGTCAGTGTTGAAATATCAGACCCAGGTACAGGTGATGCTACAGGTGAGGTGTCTGAGATCCAGGGGGTGCGGTGTACTGTGTGAGAAAAAGCCAGTCAGTGCTGAAATATCAGACCCAGGTACAGGTGCTGCCACAGGTGAGGTGTCTGAGATCCAGGGGTGTGGTGTACTGTGTGAGAAAGAGCCAGTCAGTGCTGAAATATCAGACCCAGGTACCGGTGATGCTACAGGTGAGGTGTCTGAGATCAGGGGTGCTGAGTACTGTGTGAGAAAGAGCCAGTCAGTGCTGAAATATCAGACCCAGGTACCGGTGCTGCTACAGGTGAGGTGTCTGAGATCGGGGGGGTGCGGTGTAGTGTACTGTGTGAGAAAGAGCCAGTCAGTGCTGAAATATCAGACCCAGGTACCGGTGATGCTACAGGTGAGGTGTCTGAGATCCGGGGGTGCTGTGTACTGTGTGAGAAAGAGCCAGTCAGTGTTGAAATATCAGACCCAGGTACCGGTGATGCTACAGGTGAGGTGTCTGAGATCCGGGGGTGCTGTGTACTGTGTGAGAAAGAGCCAGTCAGTGTTGAAATATCAGACCCAGGTACAGGTGATGCTACAGGTGAGGTGTCTAAGATCAGGGGGTGCGCTGTACTGTGTGAGAAAGAGCCAGTCAGTGCTGAAATATCAGACCCAGGTACCGGTGATGCTACAGGTGAGGTGTCTAAGATCAGGGGGTGCGCTGTACTGTGTGAGAAAGAGCTAGTCAGTGCTGAAATATCAGACCCAGGTACAGGTGCTGCCACAGGTGAGGTGTCTGAGATCCAGGGTGCAGTGTACTGTGTGAGAAAGAGCCAGTCAGTGCTGAAATATCAGACTCTGGTACAGATGCTGCTACAGGTGAGGTGTCTGAGATCCGGGGGTGCGGTGTACTGTGTGAGAAAGAGACAGTCAGTGCTGAAATATCAGACCCAGGTACCGGTGCTGCTACAGGTGAGGTGTCTGAGATCGGGGGGTGCGGTGTACTGTGTGAGAAAGAGCCAGTCAGTGCTGAAATATCAGACCCAGGTACCGGTGATGCTACAGGTGAGGTGTCTGAGATCCAGGGGTGCTGTGTACTGTGTGAGAAAGAGCCAGTCAGTGTTGAAATATCAGACCCAGGTACAGGTGATGCTACAGGTGAGGTGTCTGAGATCCAGGGGGTGCGGTGTACTGTGTGAGAAAAAGCCAGTCAGTGCTGAAATATCAGACCCAGGTTCAGGTGCTGCCACAGGTGAGGTGTCTGAGATCCAGGGGTGTGGTGTACTGTGTGAGAAAGAGCCAGTCAGTGCTGAAATATCAGACCCAGGTACCGGTGATGCTACAGGTGAGGTGTCTGAGATCAGGGGTGCTGAGTACTGTGTGAGAAAGAGCCAGTCAGTGCTGAAATATCAGACCCAGGTACCGGTGCTGCTACAGGTGAGGTGTCTGAGATCGGGGGGTGCGGTGTAGTGTACTGTGTGAGAAAGAGCCAGTCAGTGCTGAAATATCAGACCCAGGTACCGGTGATGCTACAGGTGAGGTGTCTGAGATCCGGGGGTGCTGTGTACTGTGTGAGAAAGAGCCAGTCAGTGTTGAAATATCAGACCCAGGTACAGGTGATGCTACAGGTGAGGTGTCTGAGATCAGGGGTGCGGTGTACTGTGTGAGAAAGAGCCAGTCAGTGCTGAAATATCAGACCCAGGTACAGGTGCTGCCACAGGTGAGGTGTCTGAGATCCAGGGATGCGGTGTACTGTGTGAGAAAGAGCCAGTCAGTGCTGAAATATCAGACCCAGGTACCGGTGATGCTACAGGTGAGGTGTCTGAGATCAGGGGTGCGGTGTACAGTGTGAGAAAGAGACAGTCAGTGCTGAAATATCAGACCCAGGTACCGGTGCTGCTACAGGTGAGGTGTCTGAGATCGGGGGGGGGTGCGTTGTACTGTGTGAGAAAGAGCCAGTCAGTGCTGAAATATCAGACCCAGGTACCGGTGATGCTACAGGTGAGGTGTCTGAGATCCAGGGGTGCTGTGTACTGTGTGAGAAAGAGCCAGTCAGTGTTGAAATATCAGACCCAGGTACAGGTGATGCTACAGGTGAGGTGTCTGAGATCCAGGGGGTGCGGTGTACTGTGTGAGAAGAAGCCAGTCAGTGCTGAAATATCAGACCCAGGTACAGGTGCTGCCACAGGTGAGGTGTCTGAGATCCAGGGGTGCGGTGTACTGTGTGAGAAAGAGCCAGTCAGTGCTGAAATATCAGACCCAGGTACCAGTGATGCTACAGGTGAGGTGTCTAAGATCAGGGGGTGCGCTGTACTGTGTGAGAAAGAGCTAGTCAGTGTTGAAATATCAGACCCAGGTACCGGTGCTGCTACAGGTGAGGTGTCTGAGATCGGGGGGGGTGCGGTGTACTGTGTGAGAAAGAGCCAGTCAGTGCTGAAATATAAGACCCAGGTACCGGTGATGCTACAGGTGAGGTGTCTGAGATCCAGGGGTGCTGTGTACTGTGTGAGAAAGAGCCAGTAGGTGTTGAAATATCAGACCCAGGTACAGGTGATGCTACAGGTGAGGTGTCTCAGATCCAGGGGGTGCGGTATACTGTGTGAGAAAAAGCCAGTCAGTGCTGAAATATCAGACCCAGGAACAGGTGCTGCCACAGGTGAGGTGTCTGAGATCCAGGGGTGTGGTGTACTGTGTGAGAAAGAGCCAGTCAGTGCTGAAATATCAGACCCAGGTACCGGTGATGCTACAGGTGAGGTGTCTGAGATCAGGGGTGCTGAGTACTGTGTGAGAAAGAGCCAGTCAGTGCTGAAATATCAGACCCAGGTACCGGTGCTGCTACAGGTGAGGGGTCTGAGATCGGGGGGGGGTGCGGTGTAGTGTACTGTGTGAGAAAGAGCCAGTCAGTGCTGAAATATCAGACCCAGGTACCGGTGATGCTACAGGTGAGGTGTCTGAGATTCGGGGGTGCTGTCTACTGTGTGAGAAAGAGCCAGTCAGTGTTCAAATATCAGACCCAGGTACAGGTGATGCTACAGGTGAGGTGTCTGAGATCCAGGGGGTGCGGTGTACTGTTTGAGAAAAAGCCAGTCAGTGCTGAAATATCAGACCCAGGTACCGGCGCTGCTACAGGTGATGTGTCTGAGATCGTGCTGCGGTGTACTGTGTGAGAAAGAGCCAGTCGGTGCTGAAATATCAGACCCAGGTACAGGTGCTGTGACAGGTGAGGTGTCTAAAATCGGGGTGCGGAGTACTGTGTGAGAAAGAGCCAGTCAGTGCTGAAATATCAGACCCAGGTACCGGTGCTGCTACAGGTGAGGTGTCTGAGATCGGGGTGCGGTGTACTGTGTGAGAAAGAGCCAGTCAGTGCTGAAATATCAGACCCAGGTACAGGTGCTGTGACCAGTGAGGTGTCTGAGATCGGGGGAGCGGAGTACTGTGTGAGAAAGAGCCAGTCAGTGCTTAAATATCAGACCCAGGTACCGGCGCTGCTACAGGTGAGGTGTCTGAGATCCAAGGGTGCGGTGTACTGTGTGAGAAGGAGCCAGTCAGTGCTGAAATATCAGACCCAGGTAAAGGTGCTGTGACAGGTGAGGTGTCTGAGATCGGGGGAGCGAAGTACTGTGTGAGAAAGAGCCAGTCAGTGCTGAAATATCAGACCCAGGTACCGGTGCTGCTACAGGTGAGCTGTCTGAGATCCAGGGGGTGCTGTGTACTGTGTGAGAAAGAGCCAGTCAGTGCTGAAATATCAGACCCAGGTACAGGTACTGCTACAGGTGTGGTGTCTGAGATCCAGGGGTGCAGTGTATTGTGTGAGAAAGATACAGTCAGTGCTGAAATATCAGACCCAGGTGCGGGTGCTGCTACATGTGAGGTGTCTGAGATCAGGGGTGCAGTATACGGTGTGAGAAAGAGCCAGTCAGTGCTGAAATATCAGACCCAGGTACAGGTGCTTACACAGGTGAGGTGTCTGAGATCCGGGGGTGCGGTGTACTGTGTGAGAAAGAGCCAGTCAGTGCTGAAATATCAGACCCAGGTACCGGTGCTGCTACAGGTGAGGTGTCTGAGATCGGGGGGGTGCGGTGTACTGTGTGAGAAAGAGCCAGTCAGTGCTGAAATATCAGACCCAGGTACCGGTGATGCTACAGGTGAGGTGTCTGAGATCAGGGGGTGCGGTGTACTGTGTGAGAAGGAGCTAGTCAGTGCTGAGATATCAGACCCAGGTACAGGTGCTGCCACAGATGAGGTGTCTGAGATCCAGGGTGCAGTGTACTGTGTGAGAAAGAGCGAGTCAGTGCTGAAATATCAGACCCAGGTACAGGTGCTGCCACAGGTGAGGTGTCTGAGATCCAGGGGTGCGGTGTACTGTGTGAGAAAGAGCCAGTCAGTGCTGAAATATCAGACCCAGGTACCGGTTATGCTACAGGTGAGGTGTCTGAGATCAGGGGTGCTGAGTACTGTGTGAGAAAGAGGCAGTCAGTGCTGAAATATCAGACTCAGGTACAGGTGCTGCTACAGGTGAGGTGTCTGAGATCCGGGGGTGCGGTGTACTGTGTGAGAAAGAGCCAGTCAGTGCTGAAATATCAGACCCAGGTACAGGTGCTGCTACAGGTGAGGTGTCTGAGATCGTGCTGCAGTGTACCGTGTGAGAAAGAGATAGTCGGTGCTGAAATATCAGACCCAGGTACAGGTGCTGTGACAGGTGAGGTGTCTGAAATCGGGGTGCGGAGTACTGTGTGAGAAAGAGCCAGTCAGTGCTGAAATATCAGACCCAGGTACCGGTGCTGCTACAGGTGAGGTGTCTGAGATCGGGCTGCAGTGTACTGTGTGAGAAAGAGCCAGTCAATGCTGAAATATCAGACCCAGATACAGGTGCTGTGACCAGTGAGGAGTCTGAGATCGGGGGTCCGGAGTACTGTGTGAGAAAGAGCCAGTCAGTGCTGAAATATCAGACCCAGGTACAGGTGCTGCTACAGGTGAGGTGTCCGAGATCCAGGGGGTGCGGTGTACTGTTTGAGAAAAAGCCAGTCAGTGCTGAAATATCAGACCCAGGTACCGGCGATGCTACAGGTGAGGTGTCTGAGATCGTGCTGCGGTGTACTGTGTGAGAAAGAGCCAGTCGGTGATGAAATATCAGACCCAGGTACAGGTGCTGTGACAGGTGAGGTGTCTGAAATCGGGGTGCGGAGTACTGTGTGAGAAAGAGCCAGTCAGTGCTGAAATATCAGACCCAGGTACCGGTGCTGCTACAGGTGAGGTGTCTGAGATCGGGGTGCGGTGTACTGTGTGAGAAAGAGCCAGTCAGTGCTGAAATATCAGACCCAGGTACAGGTGCTGTGACCAGTGAGGTGTCTGAGATCGGGGGTGCGGAGTACTGTGTGAGAAAGAGCCAGTCAGTGCTTAAATATCAGACCCACGTACCAGCGCTGCTACAGGTGAGGTGTCTGAGATCCAAGGGTGCGGTGTACTGTGTGAGAAGGAGCCAGTCAGTGCTGAAATATCAGACCCAGGTAAAGGTGCTGTGACAGGTGAGGTGTCTGAGATCGGGGGAGCGAAGTACTGTGTGAGAAAGAGCCAGTCAGTGCTGAAATATCAGACCCAGGTACCGGTGCTGCTACAGGTGAGCTGTCTGAGATCCAGGGGGTGCTGTGTACTGTGTGAGAAAGAGCCAGTCAGTGCTGAAATATCAGACCCAGGTACAGGTGCTGCTACAGGTGTGGTGTCTGAGATCCAGGGGTGCAGTGTATTGTGTGAGAAAGATACAGTCAGTGCTGAAATATCAGACCCAGGTGCCGGTGCTGCTACATGTGAGGTGTCTGAGATCAGGGGTGCAGTGTACGGTGTGAGAAAGAGCCAGTCAGTGCTGAAATATCAGACCCAGGTACAGGTGCTTCCACAGGTGAGGTGTCTGAGATCCGGGGGTGCGGTGTACTGTGTGAGAAAGAGCCAGTCAGTGCTGAAATATCAGACCCAGGTACCGGTGCTGCTACAGGTGAGGTGTCTGAGATCGGGGGGGTGCGGTGTACTGTGTGAGAAAGAGCCAGTCAGTGCTGAAATATCAGACCCAGGTACCGGTGATGCTACAGGTGAGGTGTCTGAGATCAGGGGGTGCGGTGTACTGTGTGAGAAGGAGCTAGTCAGTGCTGAGATATCAGACCCAGGTACAGGTGCTGCCACAGATGAGGTGTCTGAGATCCAGGGTGCAGTGTACTGTGTGAGAAAGAGCGAGTCAGTGCTGAAATATCAGACCCATGTACAGGTGCTGCCACAGGTGAGGTGTCTGAGATCCAGGGGTGCGGTGTACTGTGTGAGAAAGAGCCAGTCAGTGCTGAAATATCAGACCCAGGTACCGGTTATGCTACAGGTGAGGTGTCTGAGATCAGGGGTGCTGAGTACTGTGTGAGAAAGAGGCAGTCAGTGCTGAAATATCAGACCCAGGTACCGGCGCTGCTACAGGTGATGTGTCTGAGATCGTGCTGCGGTGTACTGTGTGAGAAAGAGCCAGTCGGTGCTGAAATATCAGACCCAGGTTCAGGTGCTGTGACAGGTGAGGTGTCTGAAATCGGGGTGCGGAGTACTGTGTGAGAAAGAGCCAGTCAGTGCTGAAATATCAGACCCAGGTACCGGTGCTGCTACAGGTGAGGTGTCTGAGATCGGGGTGCGGTGTACTGTGTGAGAAAGAGCCAGTCAGTGCTGAAATATCAGACCCAGGTACAGGTGCTGTGACCAGTGAGGTGTCTGAGATCGGGGGAGCGGAGTACTGTGTGAGAAAGAGCCAGTCAGTGCTTAAATATCAGACCCAGGTACCGGCGCTGCTACAGGTGAGGTGTCTGAGATCCAAGGGTGCGGTGTACTGTGTGAGAAGGAGCCAGTCAGTGCTGAAATATCAGACCCAGGTAAAGGTGCTGTGACAGGTGAGGTGTCTGAGATCGGGGGAGCGAAGTACTGTGTGAGAAAGAGCCAGTCAGTGCTGAAATATCAGACCCAGGTACTGGTGCTGCTACAGGTGAGCTGTCTGAGATCCAGGGGGTGCTGTGTACTGTGTGAGAAAGAGCCAGTCAGTGCTGAAATATCAGACCCAGGTACAGGTGCTGCTACAGGTGTGGTGTCTGAGATCCAGGGGTGCAGTGTATTGTGTGAGAAAGATACAGTCAGAGCTGAAATATCAGACCCAGGTGCGGGTGCTGCTACATGTGAGGTGTCTGAGATCAGGGGTGCAGTATACGGTGTGAGAAAGAGCCAGTCAGTGCTGAAATATCAGACCCAGGTACAGGTGCTTACACAGGTGAGGTGTCTGAGATCCGGGGGTGCGGTGTACTGTGTGAGAAAGAGCCAGTCAGTGCTGAAATATCAGACCCAGGTACCGGTGCTGCTACAGGTGAGGTGTCTGAGATCGGGGGGGTGCGGTGTACTGTGTGAGAAAGAGCCAGTCAGTGCTGAAATATCAGACCCAGGTACCGGTGATGCTACAGGTGAGGTGTCTGAGATCAGGGGGTGCGGTGTACTGTGTGAGAAGGAGCTAGTCAGTGCTGAGATATCAGACCCAGGTACAGGTGCTGCCACAGATGAGGTGTCTGAGATCCAGGGTGCAGTGTACTGTGTGAGAAAGAGCGAGTCAGTGCTGAAATATCAGACCC
Organism: Pleurodeles waltl; assembly: GCF_031143425.1. NCBI lineage: Eukaryota > Metazoa > Chordata > Amphibia > Caudata > Salamandridae > Pleurodeles > Pleurodeles waltl. Next base: position 1,075,039,448 of record NC_090449.1, on the reverse strand, counting down.
AGGTACAGGTGCTGCCACAGGTGAGGTGTCTGAGATCCAGGGGTGCGGTGTACTGTGTGAGAAAGAGCCAGTCAGTGCTGAAATATCAGACCCAGGTACCGGTTATGCTACAGGTGAGGTGTCTGAGATCAGGGGTGCTGAGTACTGTGTGAGAAAGAGGCAGTCAGTGCTGAAATATCAGACTCAGGTACAGGTGCTGCTACAGGTGAGGTGTCTGAGATCCGGGGGTGCGGTGTACTGTGTGAGAAAGAGCCAGTCAGTGCTGAAATATCAGCCCCAGGTACAGGTGCTGCTACAGGTGAGGTGTCTGAGATCGTGCTGCAGTGTACCGTGTGAGAAAGAGATAGTCGGTGCTGAAATATCAGACCCAGGTACAGGTGCTGTGACAGGTGAGGTGTCTGAAATCGGGGTGCGGAGTACTGTGTGAGAAAGAGCCAGTCAGTGCTGAAATATCAGACCCAGGTACCGGTGCTGCTACAGGTGAGGTGTCTGAGATCGGGCTGCAGTGTACTGTGTGAGAAAGAGCCAGTCAATGCTGAAATATCAGATCCAGATACAGGTGCTGTGACCAGTGAGGTGTCTGAGATCGGGGGTGCGGAGTACTGTGTGAGAAAGAGCCAGTCAGTGCTGAAATATCAGACCCAGGTACAGGTGCTGCTACAGGTGAGGTGTCCGAGATCCAGGGGGTGCGGTGTACTGTTTGAGAAAAAGCCAGTCAGTGCTGAAATATCAGACCCAGGTACCGGCGCTGCTACATGTGAGGTGTCTGAGATCGTGCTGCGGTGTACTGTGTGAGAAAGAGCGAGTCGGTGCTGAAATATCAGACCCAGGTACAGGTGCTGTGACAGGTGAGGTGTCTGAAATCGGGGTGCGGAGTACTGTGTGAGAAAGAGCCAGTCAGTGCTGAAATATCAGACCCAGGTACCGGTGCTGCTACAGGTGAGGTGTCTGAGATCGGGGTGCGGTGTACTGTGTGAGAAAGAGCCAGTCAGTGCTGAAATATCAGACCCAGGTAAAGGTGCTGTGACCAGTGAGGTGTCTGAGATCGGGGGTGCGGAGTACTGTGTGAGAAAGAGCCAGTCAGTGCTTAAATATCAGACCCACGTACCGGCGCTGCTACAGGTGAGGTGTCTGAGATCCAAGGGTGCGGTGTACTGTGTGAGAAGGAGCCAGTCAGTGCTGAAATATCAGACCCAGGTAAAGGTGCTGTGACAGGTGAGGTGTCTGAGATCGGGGGAGCGAAGTACTGTGTGAGAAAGAGCCAGTCAGTGCTGAAATATCAGACCCAGGTACCGGTGCTGCTACAGGTGAGCTGTCTGAGATCCAGGGGGTGCTGTGTACTGTGTGAGAAAGAGCCAGTCAGTGCTGAAATATCAGACCCAGGTACAGGTGCTGCTACAGGTGTGGTGTCTGAGATCCAGGGGTGCAGTGTATTGTGTGAGAAAGATACAGTCAGTGCTGAAATATCAGACCCAGGTGCCGGTGCTGCTACATGTGAGGTGTCTGAGATCAGGGGTGCAGTGTACGGTGTGAGAAAGAGCCAGTCAGTGCTGAAATATCAGACCCAGGTACAGGTGCTTCCACAGGTGAGGTGTCTGAGATCCGGGGGTGCGGTGTACTGTGTGAAAGAAAGAGCCAGTCAGTGCTGAAATATCAGACCCAGGTACCGGTGATGCTACAGGTGAGGTGTCTGAGATCGGGGGGGTGCGGTGTACTGTGTGAGAAAGAGCCAGTCAGTGCTGAAATATCAGACCCAGGTACCGGTGATGCTACAGGTGAGGTGTCTGAGATCAGGGGGTGCGGTGTACTGTGTGAGAAGGAGCTAGTCAGTGCTGAGATATCAGACCCAGGTACAGGTGCTGCCACAGATGAGGTGTCTGAGATCCAGGGTGCAGTGTACTGTGTGAGAAAGAGCGAGTCAGTGCTGAAATATCAGACCCATGTACAGGTGCTGCCACAGGTGAGGTGTCTGAGATCCAGGGGTGCGGTGTACTGTGTGAGAAAGAGCCAGTCAGTGCTGAAATATCAGACCCAGGTACCGGTTATGCTACAGGTGAGGTGTCTGAGATCAGGGGTGCTAAGTACTGTGTGAGAAAGAGGCAGTCAGTGCTGAAATATCAGACCCAGGTACAGGTGCTGCTACAGGTGAGGTGTCTGAGATCCGGGGGTGCGGTGTACTGTGTGAGAAAGAGCCAGTCAGTGCTGAAATATCAGACCCAGGTACAGGTGCTGCTACAGGTGAGGTGTCTGAGATCGTGCTGCAGTGTACCGTGTGAGAAAGAGATAGTCGGTGCTGAAATATCAGACCCAGGTACAGGTGCTGTGACAGGTGAGGTGTCTGAAATCGGGGTGCGGAGTACTGTGTGAGAAAGAGCCAGTCAGTGCTGAAATATCAGACCCAGGTACCGGTGCTGCTACAGGTGAGGTGTCTGAGATCGGGCTGCAGTGTACTGTGTGAGAAAGAGCCAGTCAATGCTGAAATATCAGACCCAGAAACAGGTGCTGTGACCAGTGAGGTGTCTGAGATCGTGGGTGCGGAGTACTGTGTGAGAAAGAGCCAGTCAGGGCTGAAATATCAGACCCAGGTACAGGTGCTGCTACAGGTGAGGTGTCCGAGATCCGGGAGTTTGCGGTGTACTGTGTGAGAAAGAGCCAGTCAGTGCTGAAATATCAGACCTAGGTACCGGTGCTGCTACAGGTGAGGTGTCTGTGATCCAGGGGGTGCTGTGTACTGTGTGAGAAAGAGCCAGTCAGTGCTGAAATATCAGACCCAGGTACAGGTGCTGCTACAGGGGTGGTGTCTCAGATCCAGGGGTGCGGTGTATTGTGTGAGAAAGATACAGCCAGTGCTGAAATATCAGACCCAGGTGCCGGTGCTGCTACATGTGAAGTGTCTGAGATCAGGGGTGCAGTGTACGGTGTGAGAAAGAGCCAGTCAGTGCTGAAATATCAGACCCAGGTACAGGTGCTTCCACAGGTGAGGTGTCTGAGATCCAGGGGTGCGGTGTACTGTGTGAGAAAGAGCAAGTCAGCGCTGAAATATCAGACCCAGGTACAGGTGCTGCCACAGGTGAGGTGTCTGAGATCCAGGGTGCGGTGTACTGTGTGAGAAAGAGCCAGTCAGTGCTGAAATATCCGACCCAGGTACGGGTGCTGCTACAGGTGAGGTGTCTGAGATCCAGGGGTGCGGAGTGCTGTCTGAGAAAGAGCCAATCACTGGTGAAATATCAGACCCAGGTACAGGTGCTGTCACAGGTGAGGTGTCTGAGATCCGATGTGCAGTGTACTGTGTGAGAAAGAGCCAGTCAGTGCTGAAATATCAGACTCAGGTACCGGTGCTGCTAGAGGTGAGGTGTCTGAGATCCAGGGGTGCGGAGTACTGTGCATGAAAGAGCCAATCACTGCTGAAATATCAGACCCAGGTACCGGTGCTTCTACAGGTGAGGTGTCTGAGATCGTTGGGGTGCGGTGTACTGTGTGAGAAAGAGCCAGTCAGTGTTGAAATATCACACCCAGGTAGAGGTGCTGCTACAGGTGAGGTGTCTGAGATGCAGGGGGGGTGGAGTACTGTGTGAGAAAGAACCAGTCAGTGCTGAAATATCAGACCCAGGTACCGGTGATGCTACAGGTGAGGTGTCTGAGATCAGGGGTGCTGAGTACTGTGTGAGAAAGAGCCAGTCAGTGTTGAAATATCAGACCCAGGTACAGGTGATGCTACAGGTGAGGTGTCTGAGATCCAGGGGGTGCGGTGTACTGTGTGAGAAAGAGACAGTCAGTGCTGAAATATCAGACCCAGGTACCGGCGCTGCTACAGGTGAGGTGTCTGAGATCGTGCTGCGGTGTACTGTGTGAGAAAGAGCCAGTCGGTGCTGAAATATCAGACCCAGGTACAGGTGCTGTGACAGGTGAGGTGTCTGAGATCGGGGTGCGGAGTACTGTGGGAGAAAGAGCCAGTCAGTGCTGAAATATCAGACCCAGGTGCCGGTGCTGCTACAGGTGAGGTGTCTGAGATCGGGGTGCGGTGTACTGTGTGAGAAAGAGCCAGTCAGTGCTGAAATATCAGACCCAGGTACACGTGCTGCCACAGGTGAGGTGTCTGAGATCCAGGGTGCAGTGTACTGTGTGAGAAAGAGCGAGTCAGTGCTGAAATATCAGACCCAGGTACAGGTGCTGCCACAGGTGAGGTGTCTGAGATCCAGGGGTGCAGTGCACTGTGTGAGAAAGAGCCAGTCAGTGCTGAAATATCAGACCCAGGTACCGGTGCTGCTACAGGTGAGGTGTCTGAGATCAGGGGTGCGGTGTACTGTGTGAGAAAGAGCCAGTCAGTGCTGAAATATCAGACCCAGGTACCGGCGCTGCTACAGGTGAGGTGTCTGAGATCGGGGTGTGGTGTACTGTGTGAGAAAGAGCCAGCTGGTGCAGAAACATCAGACCCAAGTACAGGTGCTGTGACAGGTGAGGTGTCTGAGATCAGGGGTGCGGAGTACTGAGTGAGAAAGAGCCAGTCAGTGCTGAAATATCAGACCCAGGTACCTGCCTGCTACAGGTGAGGTGTCTGAGATCAGGGGTGCTGTGTACTGTGTGAGAAAGAGCCAGTCAGTGCTGAAATATCAGACCCAGGTACAGGTGCTGCCACAGGTGAGGTGTCTGAGATCCAGGGGTGTGGTGTACTGAGTGAGAAAGAGCCAGTCAGTGCTGAAATATCAGACCCACGTACCAGTGATGCTACAGGTGAGGTGTCTGTGATCAGGGTGCTGAGTACTATGTGAGAAAGAGGCAGTCAGTGCTGAAATATCAGACTCAGGTACAGGTGCTGCTACAGGTGAGGTGTCTGAGATCCGGGGGTGCTGTGTACTGTGTGAGAAAGAGCCAGTCAGTGCTGAAATATCAGACCCAGGTACCGGTGCTGCTACAGGTGAGGTGTCTGAGATCGGGGGGGGTGCGGTGTACTGTGTGAGAAAGAGCCAGTCAGTGATGAAATATCAGACCCAGGTACCGGTGATGCTACAGGTGAGGTGTCTGAGATCAGGGGGTGCGGTGTACTGTGTGAAAAAGAGCCAGTCAGTGCTGAAATATCAGACCCAGGTACGGGTGCTGCTACAGGTGAGGTGTCTGAGATCCAGGGGTGCGGAGTACTATCTGAGAAAGAGCCAATCACTGCTGAAATATCAGACCCAGGTGCTGTCACAGGTGAGGTGTCTGAAATCGGGGTGCGGAGTACTGTGTGAGAAAGAGCCAGTCAGTGCTGAACTATCAGATCCAGGTACTGGTGCTGCTACAGGTGAGGTGTCTGAGATCGGGGTGCGGTGTACTGTGTGAGAAAGAGCCAGTCTGTGCTGAAATATCAGACCCAGGTACAGGTGATGTTACAGGTGAGGTGAATGAGATCCGGGGGTGCGGTGTACTGAGTGAGAAAGAGCCAGTCAGTGCTGAAATATCAGACCAAGGTACCGGTGCTGCTACAGGTGAGGTGTCTGAGATCAGGGGTGTGGTGTACTGTGTGAGAAAGAGCCAGTCAGTGCTGAAATATCAGACCAAGGTACCGGCGCTGCTACAGGTGAGGTGTCTGAGATCGGGGTGTGGTGTACTGTGTGAGAAAGAGCCAGCCGGTGCTGAAATATCAGACCCAGGTACAGGTGCTGTGACAGCTGAGGTGTCTGAGATCGGGGGTGCGGAGTACTGAGTGAGAAAGAGCCAGTCAGTGCTGAAATATCAGACCCAGGTACCGGTGCTGCTACAGGTGAGGTGTCTGAGATCAGGGGTGCGGTGTACTGTGTGAGAAAGAGCCAGTCAGTGCTGAAATATCAGACCCAGGTACAGGTGCTGCCTCAGGTGAGGTGTCTGAGATCCAGGGGTGCGGTGTACTGTGTGAGAAAGAGCCAGTCAGTGCTGAACTATCAGACCCAGGTACCGGTGATGCTACAGGTGAGGTGTCTGAGATCAGGGGTGCTGAGTACTGTGTGAGAAAGAGGCAGTCTGTGCTGAAATATCAGACTCTGGTACAGGAGCTGCTATAGGTGAGGTGTCTGAGATCCGGGGGTGCGGTGTACTGTGTGAGAAAGAGACAGTCAGTGCTGAAATATGAGACCCAGGTACCGGTGCTGCTACAGGTGAGGTGTCTGAGATCGGGGGGGGGGTGAGGTGTACTGTGTGAGAAAGAGCCAGTCAGTGCTGAAATATCAGACCCAGGTACCGTTGATGCTACAGGTGAGGTGTCTGAGATCCAGGGGTGCTGTGTACTGTGTGAGAAAGAGCCAGTCAGTGCTGAAATATCAGACCCAGGTACCGGTGATGCTACAGGTGAGGTGTCTGAGATCCAGGGGGTGCGGTGTACTGTGTGAGAAAAAGCCAGTCAGTGCTGAAATATCAGACCCAGGTACAGGTGCTGCCACAGGTGAGGTGTCTGAGATCCAGGGGTGCGGTGTACTGTGTGAGAAAGAACCAGTCAGTGCTGAAATATCAGACCCAGGTACCGGTGATGCTACAGGTGAGGTGTCTAAGATCAGGGGGTGCGCTGTACTGTGTGAGAAAGAGCTAGTCAGTGCTGAAATATCAGACCCAGGTACAGGTGCTGCCACAGGTGAGGTGTCTGAGATCCAGGGTGCGGTGTACTGTGTGAGAAAGAGCCAGTCAGTGCTGAAATATCAGACTCTGGTACAGGTGCTGCTACAGGTGAGGTGTCTGAGATACGGGGGTGCGGTGTACTGTGTGAGAAAGAGACAGTCAGTGCTGAAATATCAGACCCAGGAACCGGTGCTGCTACAGGTGAGGTGTCTGAGATCGGGGGGGGGTGCGGTGTACTGTGTGAGAAAGAGCCAGTCAGTGCTGAAATATCAGACCCAGGTACCGGTGATGCTACAGGTGAGGTGTCTGAGATCCAGGGGTGCTGTGTACTGTGTGAGAAAGAGCCAGTCAGTGTTGAAATATCAGACCCAGGTACAGGTGATGCTACAGGTGAGGTGTCTGAGATCCAGGGGGTGCGGTGTACTGTGTGAGAAAAAGCCAGTCAGTGCTGAAATATCAGACCCAGGTACAGGTGCTGCCACAGGTGAGGTGTCTGAGATCCAGGGGTGTGGTGTACTGTGTGAGAAAGAGCCAGTCAGTGCTGAAATATCAGACCCAGGTACCGGTGATGCTACAGGTGAGGTGTTTGAGATCAGGGGTGCTGAGTACTGTGTGAGAAAGAGCCAGTCAGTGCTGAAATATCAGACCAAGGTACCGGTGCTGCTACAGGTGAGGTGTCTGAGATCGGGGGGGGTGCGGTGTAGTGTACTGTGTGAGAAAGAGCCAGTCAGTGCTGAAATATCAGACTCTGGTACAGGTGCTGCTACAGGTGAGGTGTCTGAGATCCGGGGGTGCGGTGTACTGTGTGAGAAAGAGACAGTCAGTGCTGAAATATCAGACCCATGTACCGGTGCTGCTACAGGTGAGGTGTCTGAGATCCAGGGGGTGCGGTGTACTGTGTGAGAAAGAGCCAGTCAGTGCTGAAATATCAGACCCAGGTACAGGTGCTGCTACAGGTGAGGTGTCTGAGATCCGGGGGTGCGGTGTACTGTGTGAGAAAGAGACAGTCAGTGCTGAAATATCAGACCCAGGTACCGGTGCTGCTACAGGTGAGGTGTCTGAGATCGGGGGGGGGTGCGGTGTACTGTGTGAGAAAGAGCCAGTCAGTGCTGAAATATCAGACCCAGGTACCGGTGATGCTACAGGTGAGGTGTCTGAGATCCAGGGGTGCTGTGTACTGTGTGAGAAAGAGCCAGTCAGTGTTGAAATATCAGACCCAGGTACAGGTGATGCTACAGGTGAGGTGTCTGAGATCCAGGGGGTGCGGTGTACTGTGTGAGAAAAAGCCAGTCAGTGCTGAAATATCAGACCCAGGTACAGGTGCTGCCACAGGTGAGGTGTCTGAGATCCAGGGGTGTGGTGTACTGTGTGAGAAAGAGCCAGTCAGTGCTGAAATATCAGACCCAGGTACCGGTGATGCTACAGGTGAGGTGTTTGAGATCAGGGGTGCTGAGTACTGTGTGAGAAAGAGCCAGTCAGTGCTGAAATATCAGACCAAGGTACCGGTGCTGCTACAGGTGAGGTGTCTGAGATCGGGGGGGGTGCGGTGTAGTGTACTGTGTGAGAAAGAGCCAGTCAGTGCTGAAATATCAGACCCAGGTACCGGTGATGCTACAGGTGAGGTGTCTGAGATCCGGGGGTGCTGTGTACTGTGTGAGAAACAGATAGTCGGTGCTGAAATATCAGACCCAGGTACAGGTGCTGTGACAGGTGAGGTGTCTGAGATCGTGCTGCAGTGTACTGTGTGAGAAACAGATAGTCGGTGCTGAAATATCAGACCCAGGTACAGGTGCTGTGACAGGTGAGGTGTCTGAAATCGGGGTGCGGAGTACTGTGTGAGAAAGAGCCAGTCAGTGCTGAAATATCAGACTCTGGTACAGGTGCTGCTACAGGTGAGGTGTCTGAGATCCGGGGGTGCGGTGTACTGTGTGAGAAAGAGACAGTCAGTGCTGAAATATCAGACCCAGGTACCGGTGCTGCTACAGGTGAGGTGTCTGAGATCCAGGGGGTGCGGTGTACTGTGTGAGAAAGAGCCAGTCAGTGCTGAAATATCAGACCTAGGTACAGGTGCTGCTACAGGTGAGGTGTCTGAGATCGTGCTGCAGTGTACTGTGTGAGAAACAGATAGTCGGTGCTGAAATATCAGACCCAGGTACAGGTGCTGTGACAGGTGAGGTGTCTGAAATCGGGGTGCGGAGTACTGTGTGAGAAAGAGCCAGTCAGTGCTGAAATATCAGACCCAGGTACCGGTGCTGCTACATTTGAGGTGTCTGAGATCAGGCTGCAGTGTACTGTGTGAGAAAGAGCCAGTCAATGCTGAAATATCAGACCCAGATACAGGTGCTGTTACCAGTGAGGTGTCTGAGATCGGGGGTGCGGAGTACTGTGTGAGAAAGAGCCAGTCAGTGCTGAAATATCAGACCCAGGTACAGGTGCTGCTACAGGTGAGGTGTCCGAGATCCGGGAGTTTGCGGTGTACTGTGTGAGAAAGAGCCAGTCAGTGCTGAAATATCAGACCCAGGTACCGGTGCTGCTACAGGTGAGGTGTCTGTGATCCAGGGGGTGCTGTGTACTGTATGAGAAAGAGCCAGTCAGTGCTGAAATATCAGACCCAGGTACAGGTGCTGCTACAGGTGTGGTGTCTCAGATCCAGGGGTGCGGTGTATTGTGTGAGAAAGATACAGCCAGTGCTGAAATATCAGACCCAGGTGCCGGTGCTGCTACATGTGAGGTGTCTGAGATCTGGGGTGCAGTGTACGGTGTTAGAAAGAGCCAGTCAGTGCTGAAATATCAGACCCAGGTACAGGTGCTTCCACAGGTGAGGTGTCTGAGATCCAGGGGTGCGGTGTACTGTGTGAGAAAGAGCAAGTCAGTGCTGAAATATCAGACCCAGGTACAGGTGCTGCCACAGGTGAGGTGTCTGAGATCCAGGGTGCGGTGTACTGTGTGAGAAAGAGCCAGTCAGTGCTGAAATATCAGACCCAGGTACGGGTGCTGCTACAGGTGAGGTGTCTGAGATCCAGGGGTGCGGAGTGCTGTCTGAGAAAGAGCCAATCACTGGTGAAATATCAGACCCAGGTACAGGTGCTGTCACAGGTGAGGTGTCTGAGATCCGATGTGCAGTGTACTGTGTGAGAAAGAGCCAGTCAGTGCTGAAATATCAGACTCAGGTACCGGTGCTGCTAGAGGTGAGGTGTCTGAGATCCAGGGGTGCGGAGTACTGTGTATGAAAGAGCCAATCACTGCTGAAATATCAGACCCAGGTACTGGTGCTTCTACAGGTGAGGTGTCTGAGATCGGTGGGGTGCGGTGTACTGTGTGAGAAAGAGCCAGTCAGTGTGGAAATATCAGACCCAGGTAGAGGCGCTGCTACAGGTGAGGTGTCTGAGATGCAGGGGGGGTGGAGTACTGTGTGAGAAAGAACCAGTCAGTGCTGAAATATCAGACCCAGGTACCGGTGATGCTACAGGTGAGGTGTCTGAGATCAGGGGTGCTGAGTACTGTGTGAGAAAGAGCCAGTCAGTGTTGAAATATCAGACCCAGGTACAGGTGATGCTACAGGTGAGGTGTCTGAGATCCAGGGGGTGCGGTGTACTGTGTGAGAAAGAGCCAGTCAGTGCTGAAATATCAGACCCAGGTACCGGCGCTGCTACAGGTGAGGTGTCTGAGATCGTGCTGCGGTGTACTGTGTGAGAAAGAGCCAGTCGGTGCTGAAATATCAGACCCAGGTACAGGTGCTGTGACAGGTGAGGTGTCTGAGATCGGGGTGCGGAGTACTGTGTGAGAAAGAGCCAGTCAGTGCTGAAATATCAGACCCAGGTACCGGTGCTGCTACAGGTGAGGTGTCTGAGATCGGGGTGCGGTGTACTGTGTGAGAAAGAGCCAGTCAGTGCTGAAATATCAGACCCAGGTACAGGTGCTGCCACAGGTGAGGTGTCTGAGATCCAGGGTGCAGTGTACTGTGTGAGAAAGAGCGAGTCAGTGCTGAAATATCAGACCCAGGTACAGGTGCTGCCACAGGTGAGGTGTCTGAGATCCAGGGGTGCGGTGCACTGTGTGAGAAAGAGCCAGTCAGTGCTGAAATATCAGACCCAGGTACCGGTGCTGCTACAGGTGAGGTGTCTGAGATCAGGGGTGCGGTGTACTGTGTGAGAAAGAGCCAGTCCGTGCTGAAATATCAGACCCAGGTACCGGCGCTGCTACAGGTGAGGTGTCTGAGATCGGGGTGTGGTGTACTGTGTGAGAAAGAGCCAGCTGGTGCAGAAATATCAGACCCAGGTACAGGTGCTGTGACAGGTGAGGTGTCTGAGATCAGGGGTGCGGAGTACTGAGTGAGAAAGAGCCAGTCAGTGCTGAAATATCAGACCCAGGTACCGGGCCTGCTGCAGGTGAGGTGTCTGAGATCAGGGGTGCTGTGTACTGTGTGAGAAAGAGCCAGTCAGTGCTGAAATATCAGGCCCAGGTACAGGTGCTGCCACAGGTGAGGTGTCTGAGATCCAGGGGTGTGGTGTACTGTGTGAGAAAGAGCCAGTCAGTGCTGAAATATCAGACCCACGTACCGGTGATGCTACAGGTGAGGTGTCTGTGATCAGGGTGCTGAGTACTATGTGAGAAAGAGGCAGTCAGTGCTGAAATATCAGACTCAGGTACAGGTGCTGCTACAGGTGAGGTGTCTGAGATCCGGGGTGCTGTGTACTGTGTGAGAAAGAGCCAGTCAGTGCTGAAATATCAGACCCAGGTACCGGTGCTGCTACAGGTGAGGTGTCTGAGATCGGGGGGGGGTGCGGTGTACTGTGTGAGAAAGAGCCAGTCAGTGCTGAAATATCAGACCCAGGTACCGGTGATGCTACAGGTGAGGTGTCTGAGATCAGGGGGTGCGGTGTACTGTGTGAGAAAGAGCCAGTCAGTGCTGAAATATCAGACCCAGGTACGGGTGCTGCTACAGGTGAGGTGTCTGAGATCCAGGGGTGCGGAGAACTATCTGAGAAAGAGCCAATCACTGCTGAAATATCAGACCCAGGTACAGGTGCTGTCACAGGTGAGGTGTCTGAAATCGGGGTGCGGAGTACTGTGTGAGAAAGAGCCAGTCAGTGCTGAAATATCAGATCCAGGTACTGGTGCTGCTACAGGTGAGGTGTCTGAGATCGGGGTGCGGTGTACTGTGTGAGAAAGAGCCAGTCTGTGCTGAAATATCAGACCCAGGTAGAGGTGCTGCTACAGGTGAGGTGTCTGAGATGCGGGGGTGTGGAGTACTGTGTGAGAAAGAACCAGTCAGTGCTGAAATATCAGACCCAGGTACCGGTGATGCTACAGGTGAGGTGTCTGAGATCAGGGGTGCTGAGTACTGTGTGAGAAAGAGCCAGTCAGTGTTGAAATATCAGACCCAGGTACAGGTAATGCTACAGGTGAGGTGTCTGAGATCCAGGGGGTGCGGTGTACTGTGTGAGAAAGAGCCAGTCAGTGCTGAAATATCAGACCCAGGTACCGGCGCTGCTACAGGTGAGGTGTCTGAGATCGTGCTGCGGTGTACTGTGTGAGAAAGAGCCAGTCGGTTCTGAAATATCAGACCCAGGTACAGGTGCTGTGACAGGTGAGGTGTCTGAGATCGGGGTGCGGAGTACTGTGTGAGAAAGAGCCAGTCATTGCTGAAATATCAGACCCAGGTACCGGTGCTGCTACAGGTGAGGTGTCTGAGATCGGGGTGCGGAGTACTGTGTGAGAAAGAGCCAGTCAGTGCTGAAATATCAGACCCAGGTACCGGTGGTGCTACAGGTGAGCTGTCTGAGATCGGGGTGCGGTGTACTGTGTGAGAAAGAGCCAGTCAATGCTGAAATATCAGACCCAGATACAGGTGCTGTGACCAGTGAGGTGTCTGAGATCGGGGGTGCGGAGTACTGTGTGAGAAAGAGCCAGTCAGTGCTGAAATATCAGACCCAGGTACCGGTGCTGCTACAGGTGAGGTGTCTGAGATCCAGGGGTGCGGTGTACTGTGTGAGAAAGAGCCAGTCAGTGCTGAAATATCAGACCCAGGTAAAGGTGCTGTGACAGGTGAGGTGTCTGAGATCGGGGTGCGGAGTACTGTGTGAGAAAGAGCCAGTCAGTGCTGAAATATCAGACCCAGGTACAGGTGCTGCTACAGGTGAGGTGTCTGAGATCCAGGAGTTTGCAGTGTACTGTGTGAGAAAGAGCCAGTCAGTGCTGAAATATCAGGCCCAGGTACCGGTGCTGCTACAGGTGAGGTGTCTGTGATCCAGGGGGTGCTGTGTACTGTGTGAGAAAGAGCCAGTCAGTGCTGAAATATCAGACCCAGGTACAGGTGCTGCTACAGGTGTGGTGTCTCAGATCCAGGGGTGCAGTGTATTCTGTGAGAAAGATAAAGCCAGTGCTGAAATATCAGACCCAGGTGCCGGTGCTGCTACAGGTGAGGTGTCTGTGATCCAGGGGGTGCTGTGTACTGTGTGAGAAAGAGCCAGTCAGTGCTGAAATATCAGACCCAGGTACAGGTGCTGCTACAGGTGTTGTGTCTCAGATCCAGGGTTGCGGTGTATTCTGTGAGAAAGATACAGCCAGTGCTGAAATATCAGACCCAGGTGCCGGTGCTGCTACATGTGAGGTGTCTGAGATCAGGGGTGCAGTGTACGGTGTGAGAAAGAGCCAGTCAGTGCTGAAATATAAGACCCAGGTATAGGTGCTTCCACAGGTGAGGTGTCTGAGATCCAGGGGTGCGGTGTACTGTGTGAGAAAGAGCCAGTCAGTGCTGAAATATCAGACCCAGGTACAGGTGATGCTACAGGTGAGGTGTCTGAAATCAGGGGGTGCGGTGTACTGTGTGAGAAAGAGCCAGTCAGTGCTGAAATATCAGACCCAGGTACCGGCGCTGCTACAGGTGAGGTGTCTGAGATCGTGCTGCGGTGTACTGTGTGAGAAAGAGCCAGTCGGTGTCGAAATATCAGACCCAGGTACAGGTGCTGTGACAGGTGAGGTGTCTGAGATCGGGGTGCGGAGTACTGTGTGAGAAAGAGCCAGTCAGTGCTGAAATATCAGACCCAGGTACAGGTGCTGCTACAGGTGAGGTGTCTGAGATCGGGGTGCGGTGTACTGTGTGAGAAAGAGGCAGTCAGTGCTGAAATATCAGATCCAGGTACCGGTGCTGCTACAGGTGAGGTGTCAGAGATCCTTGGGTGTGGTGTACTGTGTGAGAAAGAGCCAGTCAGTGCTTAAATATCAGACCCAAGTACTGGTCCTGCTACAGGTGAGGTGTCTGAGATCGGGGGTGCGGTGTACTGTGTGAGAAAGAGCCAGTCATTGCTGAAATATCAGACCCAGGAACCGGTGATGCTACAGGTGAGGTGTCTGAGATCCAGGGTGCAGTGTACTGTGTGAGAAAGAGCGAGTCAGTGCTGAAATATCAGACCCAGGTACAGGTGCTGCCACAGGTGAGGTGTCTGAGATCCGGGGGTGCGGTGTACTGTGTGAGAAAGAGCCAGTCAGTGCTGAAATATCCGACCCAGGTACCGGTTATGCTACAGGTGAGGTGTCTGAGATCGTGCTGCAGTGTACTGTGTGAGAAAGAGCCAGTCGGTGCTGAAATATCAGACCCAGGTACAGGTGCTGTGACAGGTGAGGTGTCTGAAATCGGGGTGCGGAGTACTGTGTGAGAAAGAGCCAGTCAGTGCTGAAATATCAGACCCAGGTACCGGTGGTGCTACAGGTGAGGTGTCTGAGATCGGGGTGCGGTGTACTGTGTGAGAAAGAGCCAGTCAATGCTGAAATATCAGACCCAGATACAGGTGCTGTGACCAGTGAGGTGTCTGAGATCGGGGGTGCGGAGTACTGTGTGAGAAAGAGCCAGTCAGTGCTGAAATATCAGACCCAGGTACCGGTGCTGCTACAGGTGAGGTGTCTGAGATCCAGGGGTGCGGTGTACTGTGTGAGAAAGAGCCAGTCAGTGCTGAAATATCATACCCAGGTAAAGGTGCTGTGACAGGTGAGGTGTCTGAGATCGGGGTGCGGAGTACTGTGTGAGAAAGAGCCAGTCAGTGCTGAAATATCAGACCCAGGTACAGGTGCTGCTACAGGTGAGTTGTCTGAGATCCAGGAGTTTGCAGTGTACTGTGTGAGAAAGAGCCAGTCAGTGCTGAAATATCAGGCCCAGGTACCGGTGCTGCTACAGGTGAGGTGTCTGTGATCCAGGGGGTGCTGTGTACTGTGTGAGAAAGAGCCAGTCAGTGCTGAAATATCAGACCCAGGTACAGGTGCTGCTACAGGTGTGGTGTCTCAGATCCAGGGGTGCGGTGTATTCTGTGAGAAAGATAAAGCCAGTGCTGAAATATCAGACCCAGGTGCTGGTGCTGCTACATGTGAGGTGTCTGAGATCAGGGGTGCAGTGTACGGTGTGAGAAAGAGCCAGTCAGTGCTGAAATATCAGACCCAGGTACAGGTGCTTCCACAGGTGAGGTGTCTGAGATCCAGGGGTGCGGTGTACTGTGTGAGAAAGAGCCAGTCAGTGCTTTAATATCAGACCCAGGTACCGGTGATGCTACAGGTGAGGTGTCTGAGATCAGGGGGTGCGGTGTACTGTGTAAGAAAGAGCTAGTCAGTGCTGAAATATCAGACCCAGGTACAGGTGCTGCCGCAGGTGAGGTGTCTGAGATCCAGGGTGCGGTGTACTGTCTGAGAAAGAGCCAATCACTGGTGAAATATCAGACCCAGGTATAGATGCTGTCACAGGTGATGTGTCTGAGATCCGATGTGCAGTGTACTGTGTGAGAAAGAGCCAGTCAGTGCTGAAATATCAGACTCAGGTACCGGTGCTGCTAGAGGTGAGGTGTCTGAGATCCAGGGGTGCGGAGTACTGTGTATGAAAGAGCCAATCACTGCTGAAATATCAGACCCAGGTATCGGTGCTTCTACAGGTGAGGTGTCTGAGATCGGTGTGGTGCGGTGTACTGTGTGAGAAAGAGCCAGTCAGTGCTGAAATATCAGACCCAGGTAGAGGTGCTGCTACAGGTGAGGTGTCTGAGATGCGGGGGTGTGGAGTACTGTGTGAGAAAGAACCAGTCAGTGCTGAAATATCAGACCCAGGTACCGGTGATGCTACAGGTGAGGTGTCTGAGATCAGGGGTGCTGAGTACTGTGTGAGAAAGAGCCAGTCAGAGTTGAAATATCAGACCCAGGTACAGGTAATGCTACAGGTGAGGTGTCTGAGATCCAGGGGGTGCGGTGTACTGTGTGAGAAAGAGCCAGTCAGTGCTGAAATATCAGACCCAGGTACCGGCGCTGCTACAGGTGAGGTGTCTGAGATCGTGCTGCGGTGTACTGTGTGAGAAAGAGCCAGTCGGTGCTGAAATATCAGACCCAGGTACAGGTGCTGTGACAGGTGAGGTGTCTGAGATCGGGGTGCGGAGTACTGTGTGAGAAAGAGCCAGTCATTGCTGAAATATCAGACCCAGGTACCGGTGCTGCTACAGGTGAGGTGTCTGAGATCGGGGTGCGGTGTACTGTGTCAGAAAGAGCGAGTCAGTGCTGAAATATCAGACCCAGGTACAGGTGCTGCCACAGGTGAGGTGTCTGAGATCCAGTGGTGCGGTGTACTGTGTGAGAAAGAGCCAGTCAGTGCTGAAATATCAGACCCAGGTACCGGTTATGCTACAGGTGGGGTGTCTGAGATCAGGGGTGCTGAGTACTGTGTGAGAAAGAGGCAGTCAGTGCTGAAATATCAGACTCAGGTACAGGTGCTGCTACAGGTGAGGTGTCTGAGATCCGGGGGTGCGGTGTACTGTGTGAGAAAGAGCCAGTCAGTGCTGAAATATCAGACCCAGGTACAGGTGCTGCTACAGGTGAGGTGTCTGAGATCGTGCTGCAGTGTACTGTGTGAGAAAGAGCCAGTCGGTGCTGAAATATCAGACCCAGGTACAGGTGCTGTGACAGGTGAGGTGTCTGAAATCGGGGTGCGGAGTACTGTGAGAGAAAGAGCCAGTCAGTGCTGAAATATCAGACCCAGATACAGGTGCTGTGACCAGTGAGGTGTCTGAGATCGGGGGTGCGGAGTACTGTGTGAGAAAGAGGCAGTCAGTGCTGAAATATCAGACTCAGGTACAGGTGCTGCTACAGGTGAGGTGTCTGAGATCCGGGGGTGCGGTGTACTGTGTGAGAAAGAGCCAGTCAGTGCTGAAATATCAGACCCAGGTACAGGTGCTGCTACAGGTGAGGTGTCTGAGATCGTGCTGCAGTGTACTGTGTGAGAAAGAGCCAGTCGGTGCTGAAATATCAGACCCAGGTACCGGTGCTGCTACAGGTGAGGTGTCTGAGATCGGGGTGCGGTGTACTGTGTGAGAAAGAGCCAGTCAATGCTGAAATATCAGACCCAGATACAGGTGCTGTGACCAGTGAGGTGTCTGAGATCGGGGGTGCGGAGTACTGTGTGAGAAAGAGCCAGTCAGTGCTGAAATATTAGACCCAGGTACCGGTGCTGCTACAGGTGAGGTGTCTGAGATCCAGGGGTGCGGTGTACTGTGTGAGAAAGAGCCAGTCAGTGCTGAAATATCAGACCCAGGTAAAGGTGCTGTGACAGGTGAGGTGTCTGAGATCGGGGGAGCGAAGTACTGTGTGAGATAGAGCCAGTCAGTGCTGAAATATCAGACCCAGGTACAGGTGCTGCTACAGGTGAGGTGTCTGAGATCCGGGAGTTTGCGGTGTACTGTGTGAGAAAGAGCCAGTCAGTGCTGAAATATCAGACCCAGGTACCGGTGCTGCTACAGGTGAGGTGTCTGTGATCCAGGGGGTGCTGTGTACTGTGTGAGAAAGAGCCAGTCAGTGCTGAAATATCAGACCCAGGTACAGGTGCTGCTGCAGGTGTGGTGTCTCAGATCCAGGGGTGCGGTGTATTGTATGAGAAAGATACAGCCAGTGCTGAAATGTCAGACCTAGGTGCCGGTGCTGCTACATGTGAGGTGTCTGAGATCAGGGGAGCAGTGTACGGTGTGAGAAAGAGCCAGTCAGTGCCGAAATATCAGACCCAGGTACAGGTGCTTCCACAGGTGAGGTGTCTGATATCCAGGGGTGCGATGTACTGTGTGAGAAAGAGCCAGTCAGTGCTGAAATATCAGACCCAGGTACCGGTGATTCTACAGGTGAGGTGTCTGAGATCCAGGGGTGCGGAGTGCTGTCTGAGAAAGAGCCAATCACTGGTGAAATATCAGACCCAGGTACAGGTGCTGTCACAGGTGAGGTGTCTGAGATCCGATGTGCAGTGTACTGTGTGAGAAAGAGCCAGTCAGTGCTGAAATATCAAACTCAGGTACCGGTGCTTCTACAGGTGAGGTGTCTGAGATCGGGGGTGCGGAGTACTGTGTGAGAAAGAGCCAGTCAGTGCTGAAATATCAGACCCAGGTACCGGTGCTGCTACAGGTGAGGTGTCTGAGATCCAGGGGTGCGGTGTACTGTGTGAGAAAGAGCCAATCAGTGCTGAAATATCAGACCCAGGTAAAGGTGCTGTGACAGGTGAGGTGTCTGAGATCGGGGGAGCGAAGTACTGTGTGAGAAAGAGCCAGTCAGTGCTGAAATATCAGACCCAGGTACAGGTGCTGCTACAGGTGAGGTGTCTGAGATCCAGGGGGTGCTGTGTACTGTGTGAGAAAGAGCCAGTCAGTGCTGAAATATCAGACCCAGGTACAGGTGCTGCTACAGGTGTGGTGTCTCAGATCCAGGGTTGCGGTGTATTCTGTGAGAAAGATACAGCCAGTGCTGAAATATCAGACCCAGGTGCCGGTGCTGCTACATGTGAGGTGTCTGAGATCAGGGGTGCAGTGTACGGTGTGAGAAAGAGCCAGTCAGTGCTGAAATATAAGACCCAGGTATAGGTGCTTCCACAGGTGAGGTGTCTGAGATCAGGGGTGCAGTGTACGGTGTGAGAAAGAGCCAGTCAGTGCTGAAATATAAGACCCAGGTATAGGTGCTTCCACAGGTGAGGTGTCTGAGATCCAGGGGTGCGGTGTACTGTGTGAGAAAGAGCCAGTCAGTGCTGAAATATCAGACCCAGGTACAGGTGATGCTACAGGTGAGGTGTCTGAGATCAGGGGGTGCGGTGTACTGTGTGAGAATGAGCCAGTCAGTGCTGAAATATCAGACCCAGGTTCCGGTGCTGCTACAGGTGAGGTGTCTGTGATCCAGGGGGTGCTGTGTACTGTGTGAGAAAGAGCCAGTCAGTGCTGAAATATCAGACCCAGGTACAGGTGCTGCTACAGGTGTGGTGTCTCAGATCCAGGGGTGCGGTGTATTCTGTGAGAAAGATACAGCCAGTGCTGAAATATCAGACCCAGGTGCCGGTGCTGCTACATGTGAGGTGTCTGAGATCAGGGGTGCAGTGTACGGTGAGAGAAAGAGCCAGTCAGTGCTGAAATATAAGACCCAGGTATAGGTGCTTCCACAGGTGAGGTGTCTGAGATCCAGGGGTGCGGTGTACTGTGTGAGAAAGAGCCAGTCAGTGCTGAAATATCAGACCCAGGTACAGGTGATGCTACAGGTGAGGTGTCTGAGATCAGGGGGTGCGGTGTACTGTGTGAGAAAGAGCCAGTCAGTGCTGAAATATCAGACCCAGGTACCGGCGCTGCTACAGGTGAGGTGTCTGAGATCGTGCTGCGGTGTAATGTGTGAGAAAGAGCCAGTCGGTGCTGAAATATCAGACCCAGGTACAGGTGCTGTGACAGGTGAGGTGTCTGAGATCGGGGTGCGGAGTACTGTGTGAGAAAGAGCCAGTCAGTGCTGAAATATCAGACCCAGGTACAGGTGCTGCTACAGGTGAGGTGTCTGAGATCGGGGTGCGGTGTACTGTGTGAGAAAGAGCCAGTCAGTGCTGAAATATCAGACCCAGTTACAGGTGATGCTACAGGTGAGGTGTCTGAGATCGGGGTGCGGTGTACTGTGTGAGAAAGAGGCAGTCAGTGCTGACATATCAGATCCAGGTACCGGTGCTGCTACAGGTGAGGTGTCAGAGATCCTTGGGTGTGGTGTACTGTGTGAGAAAGAGCCAGTCAGTGCTTAAATATCAGACCCAAGTACTGGTCCTGCTACAGGTGAGGTGTCTGAGATCCAGGGTGCAGTGTACTGTGTGAGAAAGAGCGAGTCAGTGCTGAAATATCAGACCCAGGTACAGGTGCTGCCACAGGTGAGGTGTCTGAGATCCGGGGGTGCGGTGTACTGTGTGAGAAAGAGCCAGACAGTGCTGAAATATCAGACCCAGGTACCGGTTATGCTACAGGTGAGGTGTCTGAGATCGTGCTGCAGTGTACTGTGTGAGAAAGAGCCAGTCGGTGCTGAAATATCAGACCCAGGTACAGGTGCTGTGACAGGTGAGGTGTCTGAAATCGGGGTGCGGAGTACTGTGTGAGAAAGAGCCAGTCAGTGCTGAAATATCAGACCCAGGTACCGGTGGTGCTACAGGTGAGGTGTCTGAGATCGGGGTGCGGTGTACTGTGTGAGAAAGAGCCAGTCAATGCTGAAATATCAGACCCAGATACAGGTGCTGTGACCAGTGAGGTGTCTGAGATCGGGGGTGCGGAGTACTGTGTGAGAAAGAGCCAGTCAGTGCTGAAATATCAGACCCAGGTACCGGTGCGGCTACAGGTGAGGTGTCTGAGATCCAGGGGTGCGGTGTACTGTGTGAGAAAGAGCCAGTCAGTGCTGAAATATCAGACCCAGGTAAAGGTGCTGTGACAGGTGAGGTGTCTGAGATCGGGGTGCGGAGTACTGTGTGAGAAAGAGCCAGTCAGTGCTGAAATATCAGACCCAGGTACAGGTGCTGCTACAGGTGAGGTGTCTGAGATCCAGGAGTTTGCAGTGTACTGTGTGAGAAAGAGCCAGTCAGTGCTGAAATATCAGGCCCAGGTACCGGTGCTGCTACAGGTGAGGTGTCTGTGATCCAGGGGGTGCTGTGTACTGTGTGAGAAAGAGCCAGTCAGTGCTGAAATATCAGACCCAGGTACAGGTGCTGCTACAGGTGTGGTGTCTCAGATCCAGGGGTGCGGTGTATACTGTGAGAAAGATAAAGCCAGTGCTGAAATATCAGACCCAGGTGCCGGTGCTGCTACAGGTGAGGTGTCTGTGATCCAGGGGGTGCTGTGTACTGTGTGAGAAAGAGCCAGTCAGTGCTGAAATATCAGACCCAGGTACAGGTGCTGCTACAGGTGTGGTGTCTCAGATCCAGGGGTGCGGTGTATTCTGTGAGAAAGATACAGCCAGTGCTGAAATATCAGACCCAGGTACAGGTTCTGCTACAGGTGAGGTGTCTGAGATCCGGGAGTTTGCGGTGTACTGTGTGAGAAAGAGCCAGTCAGTGCTGAAATATCAGACCCAGGTACTGGTGCTGCTACAGGTGAGGTGTCTGAGATCCAGGGGGTGCTGTGTACTGTGTGAGAAAGAGCCAGTCAGTGCTGAAATATCAGACCCAGGTACAGGTGCTGCTACAGGTGTGGTGTCTGAGATCCAGGGGTGCGGTGTATTGTGTGAGAAAGATACAGTCAGTGTTGAAATATCAGACCCAGGTGCCAGTGCTGCTACATGTGAGGTGTCTGAGATCAGGGGTGCAGTGTACGGTGTGAGAAAGAGCCAGTCAGTGCTGAAATATCAGACCCAAGTACAGGTGCTTCCACAGGTGAGGTGTCTGAGATCCAGGGGTGCGGTGTACTGTGTGAAAAAGAGCCAGTCAGTGCTGAAATATCAGACCCAGGTACCGGTGATGCTACAGGTGAGGTTCTGAGATCAGGGGTGCTGAGTACTGTGTGAGAAAGAGGCAGTCAGTGCTGAAATATCAGACTCAGGTACAGGTGCTGCTACAGGTGAGGTGTCTGAGATCCGGGGGTGCAGTGTACTGTGTGAGAAAGAGCCAGTCAGTGCTGAAATATCAGACCCAGACAGGTGCTGCTACAGGTGAGGTGTCTGAGATCCGGGGGTGCGGTGTACTGTGTGAGAAAGAGCCAGTCAGTGCTGAAATATCAGACCCATGTACAGGTGGTGCTACAGGTGAGGTGTCTGAGATCCGGGGGTGCGGTGTACTGAGTGAGAAAGAGCCAGTCAGTGCTGAAAAATCAGACCCTGGTACCGGTGCTGCTACAGGTGAGGTGCCTGAGATCCAGGGGGTGCGGAGTACTGTGTGAGAAAGAGCCAGTCAATGCTGAAATATCATTCCCAGGTACAGATGATGCTACAGGTGAGGTGGCTGAGATCCGGGGTGAGGAGTACTGAGTGAGAAAGAGCCAGTAAGTGCTGAAATATCAGACCCAGGTACAGGTGCTGCTACAGGTGAGGTGTCTGAGATCGGGGTGCGGTGTACTGTGTGAGAAAGAGCCAGTCAGTGCTGAAATATCAGACCCAGTTACAGGTGATGCTACAGGTGAGTTGTCTGAGATCGGGGTGCGGTGTACTGTGTGAGAAAGAGGCAGTCAGTGCTGAAATATCAGATCCAGGTACCGGTGCTGCTACAGGTGAGGTGTCAGAGATCCTTGGGTGTGGTGTACTGTGTGAGAAAGAGCCAGTCAGTGCTTAAATATCAGACCCAAGTACTGGTCCTGCTACAGGTGAGGTGTCTGAGATCGGGGGGGGCGGTGTACTGTGTGAGAAAGAGCCAGTCAGTGCTGAAATATCAGACCCAGGTACCGGTGATGCTACAGGTGAGGTGTCTGAGATCAGGGGGTGCGGTGTACTGTGTGAGAAAGAGCTAGTCAGTGCTGAGATATCAGACCCAGGTACAGGTGCTGCCACAGGTGAGGTGTCTGAGATCCAGGGTGCAGTGTACTGTGTGAGAAAGAGCGAGTCAGTGCTGAAATATCAGACCCATGTACAGGTGCTGCCACAGGTGAGGTGTCTGAGATCCAGGGGTGCGGTGTACTGTGTGAGAAAGAGCCAGTCAGTGCTGAAATATCAGACCCAGGTACCGGTTATGCTACAGGTGAGGTGTCTGAGATCAGGGGTGCTGAGTACTGTGTGAGAAAGAGGCAGCCAGTGCTGAAATATCAGACTCAGGTACAGGTGCTGCTACAGGTGAGGTGTCTGAGATCCGGGGGTGCGGTGTACTGTGTGAGAAAGAGCCAGTCAGTGCTGAAATATCAGACCCAGGTACAGGTGCTGCTACAGGTGAGGTGTCTGAGATCGTGCTGCAGTGTACTGTGTGAGAAAGAGCCAGTCGGTGCTGAAATATCAGACCCAGGTACAGGTGCTGTGACAGGTGAGGTGTCTGAAATCGGGGTGCGGAGTACTGTGTGAGAAAGAGCCAGTCAGTGCTGAAATATCAGACCCAGGTACCGGTGGTGCTACAGGTGAGGTGTCTGAGATCGGGGTGCGGTGTACTGTGTGAGAAAGAGCCAGTCAATGCTGAAATATCAGACCCAGATACAGGTGCTGTGACTAGTGAGGTGTCTGAGATCGGGGGTGCGGAGTACTGTGTGAGAAAGAGCCAGTCAGTGCTGAAATATCAGACCCAGGTACCGGTGCTGCTACAGGTGAGGTGTCTGAGATCCAGGGGTGCGGTGTACTGTGTGAGAAAGAGCCAATCAGTGCTGAAATATCAAACCCAGGTAAAGGTACTGTGACAGGTGAGGTGTCTGAGATCGGGGGAGCGAAGTACTGTGTGAGAAAGAGCCAGTCAGTGCTGAAATATCAGACCCAGGTACAGGTGCTGCTACAGGTGAGGTGTCTGAGATCCAGGGGGTGCTGTGTACTGTGTGAGAAAGAGCCAGTCAGTGCTGAAATATCAGACCCAGGTACAGGTGCTGCTACAGGTGTGGTGTCTCAGATCCAGGGGTGCAGTGTATTCTGTGAGAAAGATACAGCCAGTGCTGAAATATCAGACCCAGGTGCCGGTGCTGCTACATGTGAGGTGTCTGAGATCAGGGGTGCAGTGTACGGTGTGAGAAAGAGCCAGTCAGTGCTGAAATATAAGACCCAGGTATAGGTGCTTCCACAGGTGAGGTGTCTGAGATCAGGGGTGCAGTGTACGGTGTGAGAAAGAGCCAGTCAGTGCTGAAATATAAGACCCAGGTATAGGTGCTTCCACAGGTGAGGTGTCTGAGATCCAGGGGTGCGGTGTACTGTGTGAGAAAGAGCCAGTCAGTGCTGAAATATCAGACCCAGGTACAGGTGATGCTACAGGTGAGGTGTCTGAGATCAGGGGGTGCGGTGTACTGTGTGAGAATGAGCCAGTCAGTGCTGAAATATCAGACCCAGGTTCCGGTGCTGCTACAGGTGAGGTGTCTGTGATCCAGGGGGTGCTGTGTACTGTGTGAGAAAGAGCCAGTCAGTGCTGAAATATCAGACCCAGGTACAGGTGCTGCTACAGGTGTGGTGTCTCAGATCCAGGGGTGCGGTGTATTCTGTGAGAAAGATACAGCCAGTGCTGAAATATCAGACCCAGGTGCCGGTGCTGCTACATGTGAGGTGTCTGAGATCAGGGGTGCAGTGTACGGTGAGAGAAAGAGCCAGTCAGTGCTGAAATATAAGACCCAGGTATAGGTGCTTCCACAGGTGAGGTGTCTGAGATCCAGGGGTGCGGTGTACTGTGTGAGAAAGAGCCAGTCAGTGCTGAAATATCAGACCCAGGTACAGGTGATGCTACAGGTGAGGTGTCTGAGATCAGGGGGTGCGGTGTACTGTGTGAGAAAGAGCCAGTCAGTGCTGAAATATCAGACCCAGGTACCGGCGCTGCTACAGGTGAGGTGTCTGAGATCGTGCTGCGGTGTACTGTGTGAGAAAGAGCCAGTCGGTGCTGAAATATCAGACCCAGGTACAGGTGCTGTGACAGGTGAGGTGTCTGAGATCGGGGTGCGGAGTACTGTGTGAGAAAGAGCCAGTCAGTGCTGAAATATCAGACCCAGGTACAGGTGCTGCTACAGGTGAGGTGTCTGAGATCGGGGTGCGGTGTACTGTGTGAGAAAGAGCCAGTCAATGCTGAAATATCAGACCCAGATACAGGTGCTGTGACTAGTGAGGTGTCTGAGATCGGGGGTGCGGAGTACTGTGTGAGAAAGAGCCAGTCAGTGCTGAAATATCAGACCCAGGTACCGGTGCTGCTACAGGTGAGGTGTCTGAGATCCAGGGGTGCGGTGTACTGTGTGAGAAAGAGCCAATCAGTGCTGAAATATCAGACCCAGGTAAAGGTACTGTGACAGGTGAGGTGTCTGAGATCGGGGGAGCGAAGTACTGTGTGAGAAAGAGCCAGTCAGTGCTGAAATATCAGACCCAGGTACAGGTGCTGCTACAGGTGAGGTGTCTGAGATCCAGGGGGTGCTGTGTACTGTGTGAGAAAGAGCCAGTCAGTGCTGAAATATCAGACCCAGGTACAGGTGCTGCTACAGGTGTGGTGTCTCAGATCCAGGGGTGCGGTGTATTCTGTGAGAAAGATACAGCCAGTGCTGAAATATCAGACCCAGGTGCCGGTGCTGCTACATGTGAGGTGTCTGAGATCAGGGGTGCAGTGTACGGTGTGAGAAAGAGCCAGTCAGTGCTGAAATATAAGACCCAGGTATAGGTGCTTCCACAGGTGAGGTGTCTGAGATCAGGGGTGCAGTGTACGGTGTGAGAAAGAGCCAGTCAGTGCTGAAATATCAGACCCAGGTAAAGGTGCTGTGACAGGTGAGGTGTCTGAGATCGGGGTGCGGAGTACTGTGTGAGAAAGAGCCAGTCAGTGCTGAAATATCAGACCCAGGTACAGGTGCTGCTACAGGTGAGGTGTCTGAGATCCAGGAGTTTGCAGTGTACTGTGTGAGAAAGAGCCAGTCAGTGCTGAAATATCAGGCCCAGGTACCGGTGCTGCTACAGGTGAGGTGTCTGTGATCCAGGGGGTGCTGTGTACTGTGTGAGAAAGAGCCAGTCAGTGCTGAAATATCAGACCCAGGTACAGGTGCTGCTACAGGTGTGGTGTCTCAGATCCAGGGGTGCGGTGTATTCTGTGAGAAAGATAAAGCCAGAGCTGAAATATCAGACCCAGGTGCCGGTGCTGCTACAGGTGAGGTGTCTGTGATCCAGGGGGTGCTGTGTACTGTGTGAGAAAGAGCCAGTCAGTGCTGAAATATCAGACCCAGGTACAGGAGCTGCTACAGGTGTGGTGTCTCAGATCCAGGGGTGCGGTGTATTCTGTGAGAAAGATACAGCCAGTGCTGAAATATCAGACCCAGGTGCCGGTGCTGCTACATGTGAGGTGTCTGAGATCAGGGGTGCAGTGTACGGTGTGAGAAAGAGCCAGTCAGTGCTGAAATATAAGACCCAGGTAAAGGTGCTTCCACAGGTGAGGTGTCTGAGATCCAGGGGTGCGGTGTACTGTGTGAGAAAGAGCCAGTCAGTGCTGAAATATCAGACCCAGGTACAGGTGATGCTACAGGTGAGGTGTCTGAGATCAGGGGGTGCGGTGTACTGTGTGAGAAAGAGCCAGTCAGTGCTGAAATATCAGACCCAGTTACCGGCGCTGCTACAGGTGAGGTGTCTGAGATCGTGCTGCGGTGTACTGTGTGAGAAAGAGCCAGTCGTTGCTGAAATATCAGACCCAGGTACAGGTGCTGTGACAGGTGAGGTGTCTGAGATCGGGGTGCGGAGTACTGTGTGAGAAAGAGCCAGTCAGTGCTGAAATATCAGACCCAGGTACAGGTGCTGCTACAGGTGAGGTGTCTGAGATCGGGGTGCAGTGTACTGTGTGAGAAAGAGTCAGTCAGTGCTGAAATATCAGACCCAGTTACAGGTCATGCTACAGGTGAGGTGTCTGAGAACGGGGTGCGGTGTACTGTGTGAGAAAGAGGCAGTCAGTGCTGAAATATCAGATCCAGGTACCGGTGCTGCTACAGGTGAGGTGTCAGAGATCCTTGGGTGTGGTGTACTGTGTGAGAAAGAGCCAGTCAGTGCTTAAATATCAGACCCAAGTACTGGTCCTGCTACAGGTGAGGTGTCTGAGATCGGGGGGTGCGGTGTACTGTGTGAGAAAGAGCCAGTCAGTGCTGAAATATCAGACCCAGGTACCGGTGATGCTACAGGTGAGGTGTCTGAGATCCAGGGTGCAGTGTACTGTGTGAGAAAGAGCGAGTCAGTGCTGAAATATCAGACCCAGGTACAGGTGCTGCCACAGGTGAGGTGTCTGAGATCCGGGGGTGCGGTGTACTGTGTGAGAAAGAGCCAGTCAGTGCTGAAATATCAGACCCAGGTACCGGTTATGCTACAGGTGAGGTGTCTGAGATCGTGCTGCAGTGTACTGTGTGAGAAAGAGCCAGTCTGTGCTGAAATATCAGACCCAGGTACAGGTGCTGTGACAGGTGAGGTGTCTGAAATCGGGGTGCGGAGTACTGTGTGAGAAAGAGCCAGTCAGTGCTGAAATATCAGACCCAGGTACCGGTGGTGCTACAGGTGAGGTGTCTGAGATCGGTGTGCGGTGTACTGTGTGAGAAAGAGCCAGTCAATGCTGAAATATCAGACCCAGATACAGGTGCTGTGACCAGTGAGGTGTCTGAGATCGGGGGTGCGGAGTACTGTGTGAGAAAGAGCCAGTCAGTGCTGAAATATCAGGCCCAGGTACCGGTGCTGCTACAGGTGAGGTGTCTGTGATCCAGGGGGTGCTGTGTACTGTGTGAGAAAGAGCCAGTCAGTGCTGAAATATCAGACCCAGGTACAGGTGCTGCTACAGGTGTGGTGTCTCAGATCCAGGGGTGCGGTGTATTCTGTGAGAAAGATAAAGCCAGTGCTGAAATATCAGACCCAGGTGCTGGTGCTGCTACATGTGAGGTGTCTGAGATCAGGGGTGCAGTGTACGGTGTGAGAAAGAGCCTGTCAGTGCTGAAATATCAGACCCAGGTACAGGTGCTTCCACAGGTGAGGTGTCTGAGATCCAGGGGTGCGGTGTACTGTGTGAAAAAGAGCCAGTCAGTGCTTTAATATCAGACCCAGGTACCGGTGATGCTACAGGTGAGGTGTCTGAGATCAGGGGGTGCAAGAAAGTGTAAGAAAGAGCTAGTCAGTGCTGAAATATCAGACCCAGGTACAGGTGCTGCCACAGGTGAGGTGTCTGAGATCCAGGGTGCGGTGTACTGTCTGAGAAAGAGCCAATCACTGGTGAAATATCAGACCCAGGTATAGATGCTGTCACAGGTGATGTGTCTGAGATCCGATGTGCAGTGTACTGTGTGAGAAAGAGCCAGTCAGTGCTGAAATATCAGACTCAGGTACCGGTGCTGCTAGAGGTGAGGTGTCTGAGATCCAGGGGTGCGGAGTACTGTGTATGAAAGAGCCAATCACTGCTGAAATATCAGACCCAGGTACCGGTGCTTCTACAGGTGAGGTGTCTGAGATCGGTGGGGTGCGGTGTACTGTGTGAGAAAGAGCCAGTCAGTGCTGAAATATCAGACCCAGGTAGAGGTGCTGCTACAGGTGAGGTGTCTGAGATGCGGGGGTGTGGAGTACTGTGTGAGAAAGAACCAGTCAGTGCTGAAATATCAGACCCAGGTACCGGTGATGCTACAGGTGAGATGTCTGAGATCCAGGGGGTGCGGTGTACTGTGTGAGAAAGAGCCAGTCAGTGCTGAAATATCAGACCCAGGTACCGGCGCTGCTACAGGTGAGGTGTCTGAGATCGTGCTGCGGTGTACTGTGTGAGAAAGAGCCAGTCGGTGCTGAAATATCAGACCCAGGTACAGGTGCTGTGACAGGTGAGGTGTCTGAGATCGGGGTGCGGAGTACTGTGTGAGAAAGAGCCAGTCATTGCTGAAATATCAGACCCAGGTACCGGTGCTGCTACAGGTGAGGTGTCTGAGATCGGGGTGCGGTGTACTGTGTGAGAAAGAGCCAGTCAGTGCTGAAATATCAGACCCAGGTACAGGTGCTGCCACAGGTGAGGTGTCTGAGATCCAGGGTGCAGTGTACTGTGTCAGAAAGAGCGAGTCAGTGCTGAAATATCAGACCCAGGTACAGGTGCTGCAACAGGTGAGGTGTCTGAGATCCAGTGGTGCGGTGTACTGTGTGAGAAAGAGCCAGTCAGTGCTGAAATATCAGACCCAGGTACCGGTTATGCTACAGGTGGGGTGTCTGAGATCAGGGGTGCTGAGTACTGTGTGAGAAAGAGGCAGTCAGTGCTGAAATATCAGACTCAGGTACAGGTGCTGCTAGAGGTGAGGTGTCTGAGATCCGGGGGAACGGTGTACTGTGTGAGAAAGAGCCACTCAGTGCTGAAATATCAGACCCAGGTACAGGTGCTGCTACAGGTGAGGTGTCTGAGATCGTGCTGCAGTGTACTGTGTGAGAAAGAGCCAGTCGGTGCTGAAATATCAGACCCAGGTACAGGTGCTGTGACAGGTGAGGTGTCTGAAATCGGGGTGCGGAGTACTGTGTGAGAAAGAGCCAGTCAGTGCTGAAATATCAGACCCAGGTACCGGTGCTGCTACAGGTGAGGTGCCTGAGATCGGGGTGCGGTGTACTGTGTGAGAAAGAGCCAGTCAATGCTGAAATATCAGACCCAGATACAGGTGCTGTGACCAGTGAGGTGTCTGAGATCGGGGGTGCGGAGTACTGTGTGAGAAAGAGCCAGTCAGTGCTGAAATATTAGACCCAGGTACCGGTGCTGCTACAGGTGAGGTGTCTGAGATCCAGGGGTGTGGTGTACTGTGTGAGAAAGAGCCAGTCAGTGCTGAAATTTCAGACCCAGGTAAAGGTGCTGTGACAGGTGAGGTTTCTGAGATAGGGGGAGCGAAGTACTGTGTGAGAAAGAGCCAGTCAGTGCTGAAATATCAGACCCAGGTACAGGTGCTGCTACAGGTGATGTGTCTGAGATCCGGGAGTTTGCGGTGTACTGTGTGAGAAAGAGCCAGTCAGTGCTGAAATATCAGACCCAGGTACCGGTGCTGCTACATGTGAGGTGTCTGAGATCAGGGGTGCAGTGTACGGTGTGAGAAAGAGCCAGTCAGTGCCAAAATATCAGACCCAGGTACCGGTGATTCTACAGGTGAGGTGTCTGAGATCCAGGGGTGCGGAGTGCTGTCTGATAAAGAGCCAATCACTGGTGAAATATCAGACCCAGGTACAGGTGCTGTCACAGGTGAGGTGTCTGAGATCCGATGTGCAGTGTACTGTGTGAGAAAGAGCCAGTCAGTGCTGAAATATCAGACTTAGGTACCGGTGCTGCTAGAGGTGAGGTGTCTGAGATCCAGGGGTGCGGAGTACTGTGTATGAAAGAGCCAATGACTGCTGAAATATCAGACCCAGGTACCGGTGCTTCTACAGGTGAGGTGTCTGAGATCGGTGGGTTGCGGTGTACTGTGTGAGAAAGAGCCAGTCAGTGCTGAAATATCAGACCAGGTAGAGGTGCTGCTACAGGTGAGGTGTCTGAGATGCAGGGGTGTGGAGTACTGTGTGAGAAAGAACCAGTCAGTGCTGAAATATCAGACCCAGGTACCGGTGATGCTACAGGTGAGGTGTCTGAGATCAGGGGTGCTGAGTACTGTGTGAGAAAGAGCCAGTCAGTGTTGAAATATCAGACCCAGGTACAGGTGATGCTACAGGTGAGGTGTCTGAGATCCGATGTGCAGTGTACTGTGTGAGAAAGAGCCAGTCAGTGCTGAAATATCAGACCCAGGTAGAGGTGCTGCTACAGGTGAGGTGTCTGAGATGCGGGGGTTTGGAGTACTGTGTGAGAAAGAACCAGTCAGTGCTGAAATATCAGACCCAGGTACCGGTGATTCTACAGGTGAGGTGTCTGAGATCAGGGGTGCTGAGTACTGTGTGAGAAAGAGCCAGTCA
Source organism: Pleurodeles waltl (assembly GCF_031143425.1). Classification (NCBI taxonomy): domain Eukaryota; kingdom Metazoa; phylum Chordata; class Amphibia; order Caudata; family Salamandridae; genus Pleurodeles; species Pleurodeles waltl. Next base: position 1,075,009,130 of record NC_090449.1, on the reverse strand, counting down.
GTGTTGAAATATCAGACCCAGGTACAGGTGATGCTACAGGTGAGGTGTCTGAGATCCAGGGGGTGCGGTGTACTGTGTGAGAAAGAGCCAGTCAGTGCTGAAATATCAGACGCAGGTACCGGCGCTGCTACAGGTGAGGTGTCTGAGATCGTGCTGCGGTGTACTGTGTGAGAAAGAGCCAGTCGGTGCTGAAATATCAGACCCAGGTACCGGTGCTGCTACAGGTGAGGTGTCTGAGATAGGGGTGCGGTGTACTGTGTGAGAAAGAGCCAGTCAGTGCTGAAATATCAGACCCAGGTAAAGGTGCTGTGACAGGTGAGGTGTCTGAGATCGGGGGAGCGAAGTACTGTGTGAGAAAGAGACAGTCAGTGCTGAAATATCAGACCCAGGTACAGGTTCTGCTACAGGTGAGGTGTCTGAGATCCGTGAGTTTGCGTTGTACTGTGTGAGAAAGAGCCAGTCAGTGCTGAAATATCAGACCCAGGTACCGGTGCTGCTACAGGTGAGGTGTCTGAGATCCAGGGGGTGCTGTGTACTGTGTGAGAAAGAGCCAGTCAGTGCTGAAATATCAGACCCAGGTACAGGTGCTGCTACAGGTGTGGTGTCTGAGATCCAGGGGTGCGGTGTATTGTGTGAGAAAGATACAGTCAGTGCTGAAATATCAGACCCAGGTGCCGGTGCTGCTACATGTGAGGTGTCTGAGATCAGGGGTGTAGTGTACGGTGTGAGAAAGAGCCAGTCAGTGCTGAAATATCAGACCCAGGTACAGGTGCTTCCACAGGTGAGGTGTCTGAGATCCAGGGGTGTGGTGTACTGTGTGAGAAAGAGCCAGTCAGTGCTGAAATATCAGACCCAGGTACCGGTGCTGCTACAGGTGAGGTGTCTGAGATCGGGGGGGTGCGGTGTACTGTGTGAGAAAGAGCCAGTCAGTGCTGAAATATCAGACCCAGGTACCGGTGATGCTACAGATGAGGTGTCTGAGATCAGGGGGTGCGGTGTACTGTGTGAGAAAGAGGTAGTCAGTGCTGAAATATCAGACCCAGGTACAGGTGCTGCCACAGGTGAGGTGTCTGAGATCCAGGGGTGCGGTGTACTGTTTGAGAAAGAGCCAGTCGGTGCTGAAATATCAGACCCAGGTACCGGTTATGCTACAGGTGAGGTGTCTGAGATCAGGGGTGCTTAGTACTGTGTGAGAAAGAGGCAGTCAGTGCTGAAATATCAGACTCAGGTACAGGTGCTGCTACAGGTGAGGTGTCTGAGATCCGGGGGTGCGGTGTACTGTGTGAGAAATAGCCAGTCAGTGCTGAAATATCAGACCCAGGTACAGGTGCTGCTACAGGTGAGGTGTCTGAGATCGTGCTGCAGTGTACTGTGTGAGAAAGAGCCAGTCGGTGCTGAAATATCAGACCCAGGTACAGGTGCTGTGACAGGTGAGGTGTCTGAGATCGGGGTGCGGAGTACTGTGTGAGAAAGAGCCAGTCAGTGCTGAAATATCAGACCCAGGTACCGGTGCTGCTACAGGTGAGGTGTCTGAGATCGGGGTGCGGTGTACTGTGTGAGAAAGAGCCAGTCAGTGCTGAAATATCAGACCCAGGTACAGGTGCTGCCACAGGTGAGGTGTCTGAGATCCAGGGTGCAGTGTACTGTGTCAGAAAGAGCGAGTCAGTGCTGACATATCAGACCCAGGTACAGGTGCTGCCACAGGTGAGGTGTCTGAGATCCAGTGGTGCGGTGTACTGTGTGAGAAAGAGCCAGTCAGTGCTGAAATATCAGACCCAGGTACCGGTTATGCTACAGGTCGGGTGTCTGAGATCAGGGGTGCTGAGTACTGTGTGAGAAAGAGGCAGTCAGTGCTGAAATATCAGACTCAGGTACAGGTGCTGCTACAGGTGAGGTGTCTGAGATCTGGGGGAACGGTGTACTGTGTGAGAAAGAGCCAGTCAGTGCTGAAATATCAGACCCAGGTACAGGTGCTGCTACAGGTGAGGTGTCTGAGATCGTGCTGCAGTGTACTGTGTGAGAAAGAGCCAGTCGGTGCTGAAATATCAGACCCAGGTACAGGTGCTGTGACAGGTGAGGTGTCTGAAATGGGGGTGCGGAGTACTGTGAGAGAATGAGCCAGTCAGTGCTGAAATATCAGACCCAGGTACCGGTGCTGCTACAGGTGTGGTGTCTGAGATCGGGGTGCGGTGTACTGTGTGAGAAAGAGCCAGTCAATGCTGAAATATCAGACCCAGATACAGGTGCTGTGACAGTGAGGTGTCTGAGATCGGGGGTGCGGAGTACTGTGTGAGAAAGAGCCAGTCAGTGCTGAAATATTAGACCCAGGTACCGGTGCTGCTACAGGTGAGGTGTCTGAGATCCAGGGGTGCGGTGTACTGTGTGAGAAAGAGCCAGTCAGTGCTGAAATTTCAGACCCAGGTAAAGGTGCTGTGACAGGTGAGGTGTCTGAGATCGGGGGAGCGAAGTACTGTGTGAGATAGAGCCAGTCAGTGCTGAAATATCAGACCCAGGTACAGGTGCTGCTACAGGTGATGTGTCTGAGATCCGGGAGTTTGCGGTGTACTGTGTGAGAAAGAGCCAGTCAGTGCTGAAATATCAGACCCAGGTACCGGTGCTGCTACATGTGAGGTGTCTGAGATCAGGGGTGCAGTGTACGGTGTGAGAAAGAGCCAGTCAGTGCCAAAATATCAGACCCAGGTACAGGTGCTTCCACAGGTGAGGTGTCTGATATCCAGGGGTGCGGTGTACTGTGTGAGAAAGAGCCAGTCAGTGCTGAAATATCAGACCCAGGTACCGGTCATTCTACAGGTGAGGTGTCTGAGATCCAGGGGTGCGGAGTGCTGTCTGATAAAGAGCCAATCACTGGTGAAATATCAGACCCAGGAACAGGTGCTGTCACAGGTGAGGTGTCTGAGATCCGATGTGCAGTGTACTGTGTGAGAAAGAGCCAGTCAGTGCTGAAATATCAGACTCAGGTACCGGTGCTGCTAGAGGTGAGGTGTCTGAGATCCAGGGGTGCGGAGTACTGTGTATGAAAGAGCCAATGACTGCTGAAAAATCAGACCCAGTTACCGGTGCTTCTACAGGTGAGGTGTCTGAGATCGGTGGGTTGCGGTGTACTGTGTGAGAAAGAGCCAGTCAGTGCTGAAATATTAGACCAGGTAGAGGTGCTGCTACAGGTGAGGTGTCTGAGATGCAGGGGTGTGGAGTACTGTGTGAGAAAGAACCAGTCAGTGCTGAAATATCAGACCCAGGTACCGGTGATGCTACAGGTGAGGTGTCTGAGATCAGGGGTGCTGAGTACTGTGTGAGAAAGAGCCAGTCAGTGTTGAAATATCAGACCCAGGTACAGGTGATGCTACAGGTGAAGTGTCTGAGATCCGATGTGCAGTGTACTGTGTGAGAAAGAGCCAGTCAGTGCTGAAATATCAGAGTCAGGTACCGGTGCTGCTAGAGGTGAGGTGTCTGAGGTCCAGGGGTGCGGAGTACTGTGTATGAAAGAGGCAATCACTGCTGAAATATCAGACCCAGGTACCGGTGCTTCTACAGGTGAGGTGTCTGAGATCGGTGGGGTGCGGTGTACTGTGTGAGAAAGAGCCAGTCAGTGCTGAAATATCAGACCCAGGTAGAGATGCTGCTACAGGTGAGGTGTCTGAGATGCGGGGGTTTGGAGGACTGTGTGAGAAAGAACCAGTCAGTGCTGAAATATCAGACCCAGGTACCGGTGATGCTACAGGTGAGGTGTCTGAGATCAGGGGTGCTGAGTACTGTGTGAGAAAGAGCCAGTCAGTGTTGAAATATCAGACCCAGGTACAGGTGATGCTACAGGTGAGGTGTCTGAGATCCAGGGGGTGCGGTGTACTGTGTGAGAAAGAGCCAGTCAGTGCTGAAATATCAGACCCAGGTACCGGCGCTGCTACAGGTGAGGTGTCTGAGATCGTGCTGCGGTGTACTGTGTGAGAAAGAGCCAGTCGGTGCTGAAATATCAGACCCAGGTACAGGTGCTGTGACAGGTGAGGTGTCTGAGATCGGGGTGCGGAGTACTGTGTGAGAAAGTGCCAGTCAGTGCTGAAATATCAGACCCAGGTACCGGTGCTGCTACAGGTGAGGTGTCTGAGATCGGAGTGAGGTGTACTGTGTGAGAAAGAGACAGTCAGTGCTGAAATATCAGACCCAGGTACAGGTGCTGTGACCACTGAGGTGTCTGAGATCGGGGGTGCGGAGTAATGTGTGAGAAAGAGCCAGTCAGTGCTGAAATATCAGACCCAGGTACCGATGCTGCTACAGGTGAGGTGTCTGAGATCCAGGGGTGTGGTGTACTGTGTGAGAAAGAGCCAGTCAGTGCTGAAATATCAGACCCAGGTAAAGGTGCTGTGACAGGTGAGGTGTCTGAGATCGGGGGAGCGAAGTACTGTGTGAGAAAGAGACAGTCAGTGCTGAAATATCAGACCCAGGTACAGGTTCTGCTACAGGTGAGGTGTCTGAGATCCGGGAGTTTGCGTTGTACTGTGTGAGAAAGAGCCAGTCAGTGCTGAAATATCAGACCCAGGTACCGGTGCTGCTACAGGTGAGGTGTCTGAGATCCAGGGGATGCTGTGTACTGTGTGAGAAAGAGCCAGTCAGTGCTGAAATATCAGACCCAGGTACAGGTGCTGCTACAGGTGTGGTGTCTGAGATCCAGGGGTGCGGTGTATTGTGTGAGAAAGATACAGACAGTGCTGAAATATCAGACCCAGGTGCCGGTGCTGCTACATGTGAGGTGTCTGAGTTCAGGGGTGCAGTGTACGGTGTGAGAAAGAGCCAGTCAGTGCTGAAATATCAGACCCAGGTACAGGTGCTTCCACAGGTGAGGTGTCTGAGATCCAGGGGTGTGGTGTACTGTGTGAGAAAGAGCCAGTCAGTGCTGAAATATCAGACCCAGGTACCGGTGCTGCTACAGGTGAGGTGTCTGAGATCGGGGTGCGGTGTACTGTGTGAGAAAGAGCCAGTCAGTGCTGAAATATCAGACCCAGGTACAGGTGCTGTGACTACTGAGGTGTCTGAGATCGGGGGTGCGGAGTAATGTGGGAGAAAGAGCCAGTCAGTGCTGAAATATCAGACCCAGGTACCGGTGCTGCTACAGGTGAGGTGTCTGAGATCCAGGGGTGCGGTGTACTGTGTGAGAAAGAGCCAGTCAGTGCTGAAATATCAGACCCAGGTAAAGGTGCTGTGACAGGTGAGGTGTCTGAGATCGGGGGAGCGAAGTACTGTGTGAGAAAGAGACAGTCAGTGCTGAAATATCAGACCCAGGTACCAGTGCTGCTACAGGTGAGGTGTCTGAGATCCAGGGGGTGCTGTGTACTGTGTGAGAAAGAGCCAGTCAGTGCTGAAATATCAGACCCAGGTACAGGTGCTGCTACAGGTGAGGTGTCTGAGATCGAGGTGCGGTGTACTGTGTGAGAAAGAGCCAGTGAATGCTGAAATATCAGACCCAGATACAGGTGCTGTGACCAGTGAGGTGTCTGAGATCGGGGGTGCGGAGTACTGTGTGAGAAAGAGCCAGTCAGTGCTGAAATATCAGACCCAGGTACCAGTGCTGCTACAGGTGAGGTGTCTGAGATCCAGGGGTGCGGTGTACTGTGTGAGAAAGAGCCAGTCAGTGCTGAAATATCAGACCCAGGTACAGGTGCTGCTACAGGTGAGGTGTCTGAGATCCGGGACTTTGCGGTGTACTGTGTGAGAATGAGCCAGTCAGTGCTGAAATATCAGACCCAGGTACCGGTGCTGCTACAGGTGAGGTGTCTGTGATCCAGGGGGTGCTGTGTACTGTGTGAGAAAGAGCCAGTCAGTGCTGAAATATCAGACCAAGGTACAGGTGCTGCTACAGGTGTGGTGTCTCAGATCTAGGGGTGCGGTGTATTCTGTGAGAAAGATACAGCCAGTGCTTAAATATCAGACCCAGGTGCCGGTGCTGCTACATGTGAGGTGTCTGAGATCAGGGGTGCAGTGTACGGTGTGAGAAAGAGCCAGTCAGTGCTGAAATATAAGACCCAGCTATAGGTGCTTCCACAGGTGAGGTGTCTGAGATCCAGGGGTGCGGTGTACTGTGTGAGAAAGAGCCAGTCAGTGCTGAAATATCAGACCCAGGTACCGGTGATGCTTCAGGTGAGGTGTCTGAGATCAGGGGGTGCGGTGTACTGTGTGAGAAAGAGCTAGTCAGTGCTGAAATATCAGACCCAGGTACAGGTGCTGCCACAGGTGAGGTGTCTGAGATCCAGGGTGCGGTGTACTGTGTGAGAAAGAGCCAGTAAGTGCTGAAATATCAGACCCAGGTACAGGTGCTGCTACAGGTGAGGTGTCTGAGATCCAGGGGTGTGGAGTGCTGTCTGAGAAAGAGCCAATCACTGGTGAAATATCAGACCCAGGTATAGGTGCTGTCACAGATGAGGTGTCTGAGATCCGATGTGCAGTGTACTGTGTGAGAAAGAGCCAGTCAGTGCTGAAATATCAGACTCAGGTACCGGTGCTGCTAGAGGTGAGGTGTCTGAGATCCAGGGGTGCGGAGTACTGTGTATGAAAGAGCCAATCACTGCTGAAATATCAGACCCAGGTACCGGTGCTTCTACAGGTGAGGTGTCTGAGATCGGTGGGGAGCGGTGTACTGTGTGAGAAAGAGCCAGTCAGTGCTGAAATATCAGACCCAGGTAGAGGTGCTGCTACAGGTGAGGTGTCTGAGATCCAGGGGGTGCGGTGTACTGTGTGAGAAAGAGCCAGTCAGTGCTGAAATATCAGACCCAGGTACCGGCGCTGCTACAGGTGAGGTGTCTGAGATCGTGCTGCGGTGTACTGTGTGAGAAAGAGCCAGTCGGTGCTGAAATATTTGACCCAGGTACAGGTGCTGTGACAGGTGAAGTGTCTGAGATCGGGGTGCGGAGTACTGTGTGAGAAAGAGCCAGTCAGTGCTGAAATATCAGACCCAGGTACCGGTGCTGCTACAGGTGAGGTGTCTGAGATCAGGGGGTGCAGTGTACTGTGTGAGAAAGAGCTAGTCAGTGCTGAGATATCAGACCCAGGTACAGGTGCTGCCACAGGTGAGGTGTCTGAGATCCAGGGGTGCGGTGTACTGTGTGAGAAAGAGCCAGTCAGTGCTGAAATATCAGAGCCAGGTACCGGTTATGCTACAGGTGAGGTGTCTGAGATCAGGGGTGCTGAGTACTGTCTGAGAAAGAGGCAGTCAGTGCTTAAATATCAGACTCAGGTACAGGTGCTGCTACAGGTGAGGTGTCTGAGATCCGGGGGTGCGGTATACTGTGTGAGAAAGAGCCAGTCAGTGCTGAAATATCAGACCCAGGTACAGGTGCTGCTACAGGTGAGGTGTCTGAGATCGTACTGCAGTGTACTGTGTGAGAAAGAGCCAGTCGGTGCTGAAATATCAGACCAAGGTACAGGTGCTGCTACAGGTGAGGTGTCTGAGATCGGGGTGCGGTGTACTGTGTGAGAAAGAGCCAGTCAATGCTGAAATATCAGACCCAGATACAGGTGCTGTGACCAGTGAGGTGTCTGACATCGGGGGTGCGGAGTACTGTGTGAGAAAGAGACAGTCAGTGCTGAAATATCAGACCCAGGTACCAGTGCTGCTACAGGTGAGGTGTCTGAGATCCAGGGGTGCGGTGTACTGTGTGAGAAAGAGCCAGTCAGTGCTGAAATATCAGACCCAGGTAAAGGTGCTGAGACAGGTGAGGTGTCTGAGATCGGGGAGCGAAGTACTGTGTGAGAAAGAGCCAGTCAGTGCTGAAATATCAGACCCAGGTACAGGTGCTGCTACAGGTGAGGTGTCTGAGATCCGGGAGTTTGCAGTGTACTGTGTGAGAAAGAGCCAGTCAGTGCTGAAATATCAGAACTAGGTACCGGTGCTTCTACAGGTGAGGTGTCTGTGATCCAGGAGGTGCTGTGTACTGTGTGAGAAAGAGCCAGTCAGTGCTGATATATCAGACCCAGGTACAGGTGCTGCTACAGGTGTGGTGTCTCAGATCCAGGGGTGCGGTGTATTCTGTGAGAAAGATACAGCCAGTGATGAAATATCAGACCCAGGTGCCGGTGCTGCTACATGTGAGGTGTCTGAGATCAGGGGTGCAGTGTACGGTGTGAGAAAGAGCCAGTCAGTGCTGAAATATCAGACCCAGGTACAGGTGCTTCCACAGGTGAGGTGTCTGAGATCCAGGGGTGCGGTGTACTGTGTGAGAAAGAGCCAGTCAGTGCTTTAATATCATACCCAGGTACCGGTGATGCTACAGGTGAGGTGTCTGAGATCAGGGGTTGCGGTGAACTGTGTGAGAAAGAGCTAGTCAGTGCTGAAATATCAGACCCAGGTACAGGTGCTGCCACAGGTGAGGTGTCTGAGATCCAGGGTGCGGTGTACTGTGTGAGAAAGAGCCAGTCAGTGCTGAAATATCAGACCCAGGTACAGGTGCTGCTACAGGTGAGGTGTCTGAGATCCAGGGGTGCGGAGTGCTGTCTGAGAAAGAGCCAATCACTGGTGAAATATCAGACCCAGGTATAGGTGCTGTCACAGGTGAGGTGTCTGAGATCCGATGTGCAGTGTACTGTGTGAGAAAGAGCCAGTCAGTGCTGAAATATCAGACTCAGGTACCGGTGCTGCTAGAGGTGAGGTGTCTGAGATCCAGGGGTGCAGAGTACTGTGTATGAAAGAGCCAATCCCTGCTGAAATATCAGACCCAGGTACCGGTGCTTCTACAGGTGAGGTGTCTGAGATCGGTGGGGTGCGGTGTACTGTGTGAGAAAGAGCCAGTCAGTGCTGAAATATTAGACCCAGGTAGAGGTGCTGCTACAGGTGAGGTGTCTGAGATGCGGGGGTGTGGAGTACTGTGGAGAAAGAACCAGTCAGTGCTGAAATATCAGACCCAGGTACCGGTGATGCTACAGGTGAGGTGTCTGAGATCAGGGGTGCTGAGTACTGTGTGAGAAAGAGCCAGTCAGTGTTGAAATATCAGACCCAGGTACAGGTGATGCTACAGGTGAGGTGTCTGAGATCCATGGGGTGCAGTGTACTGTGTGAGAAAGAGCCAGTCAGTGCTGAAATATCAGACCCAGGTACCGGCGCTGCTACAGGTGAGGTGTCTGAGATCGTGCTGCGGTGTACTGTGAGAGAAAGAGCCAGTCGGTGCTGAAATATCAGACCCAGGTACAGGTGCTGTGACAGGTGAGGTGTCTGAGATCGGGGTGCGGAGTACTGTGTGAGAAAGAGACAGTCAGTGCTGAAATATCAGACCCAGGTACCGGTGCTGCTACAGGTGAGGTGTCTGAGATCGTGGTGCGGTGTACTGTGTGAGAAAGAGCCAGTCAGTGCTGAAATATCAGACCCAGGTACAGGTGCTGTGACCAGTGAGGTGTCTGAGATCGGGGGTGCGGAGTACTGTGTGAGAAAGAGCCAGTCAGTGCTTAAATATCAGACCCAGGTACCGGCGCTGCTACAGGTGAGGTGTCTGAGATCCAAGGGTGCGGTGTACTGTGTGAGAAGGAGCCAGTCAGTGCTGAAATATCAGACCCAGGTAAAGGTGCTGTGACAGGTGAGGTGTCTGAGATCGGGGGAGCGAAGTACTGTGTGAGAAAGAGCCAGTCAGTGCTGAAATATCAGACCCAGGTACCGGTGCTGCTACAGGTGAGCTGTCTGAGATCCAGGGGGTGCTGTGTACTGTGTGAGAAAGAGCCAGTCAGTGCTGAAATATCAGACCCAGGTACAGGTGCTGCTACAGGTGAGGTGTCTGAGATCGTGCTGCAGTGTACTGTGTGAGAAAGAGCCAGTCAGTGCTGAAATATCAGACCCAGGTAAAGGTGCTGTGACAGTTGAGGTGTCTGAGATCGGGGGAGCGAAGTACTGTGTGAGAAAGAGCCAGTCAGTGCTGAAATATCAGACCCAGGTACAGGTGCTGCTACAGGTGAGGTGTCTGAGATCCAGGGGGTGCGGTGTACTGTGTGAGAAAGAGCCAGTCAGTGCTGAAATATCAGACCCAGGTACCGGCGCTGCTACAGGTGAGGTGTCTGAGATCGTGCTGCGGTGTACTGTGTGAGAAAGAGCCAGTCGCTGCTGAAATATCAGACCCAGGTACAGGTGCTGTGACAGGTGAGGTGTCTGAGATCGGGGTGCGGAGTACTGTGTGAGAAAGAGCCAGTCAGTGCTGAAATATCAGACCCAGGTACCGGTGCTGCTACAGGTGAGGTGTCTGAGATCGGGGTGAGGTGTACTGTGTGAGAAAGAGCCAGTCAGTGCTGAAATATCAGACCCAGGTACAGGTGCTGCCACAGGTGAGGTGTCTGAGATCCAGGGTGCAGTGTACTGTGTGAGAAAGAGCGAGTCAGTGCTGAAATATCAGACCCAGGTACAGGTGCTGCCACAGGTGAGGTGTCTGAGATCCAGGGGTGCGGTGTACTGTGTGAGAAAGAGCCAGTCAGTGCTGAAATATCAGACCCAGGTACCGGTTATGCTACAGGTGGGGTGTCTGAGATCTGGGGTGCTGAGTACTGTGTGAGAAAGAGGCAGTCAGTGCTGAAATATCAGACTCAGATACAGGTGCTGCTACAGGTGAGGTGTCTGAGATCCGGGGGTGCGGTGTACTGTGTGAGAAAGAGCCAGTCAGTGCTGAAATATCAGACCCAGGTACAGGTGCTGCTACAGGTGAGGTGTCTGAGATCGTGCTGCAGTGTACTGTGTGAGAAGGAGCCAGTCGGTGCTGAAATATCAGACCCAGGTACAGGTGCTGTGACAGGTGAGGTGTCTGAAATCGGGGTGCGGTGTACTGTGTGAGAAAGAGCCAGTCAGTGCTGAAATATCAGACCCAGGTACCGGTGCTGCTACAGGTGAGGTGTCTGAGATCGGGGTGCGGTGTACTGTGTGAGAAAGAGCCAGTCAATGCTGAAATATCAGACCCAGATACAGGTGCTGTGACCAGTGAGGTGTCTGAGATCGGGGGTGCGGAGTACTGTGTGAGAAAGAGCCAGTCAGTGCTGAAATATCAGACCCAGGTACCGGTGCTGCTACAGGTGAGGTGTCTGAGATCCAGGGGTGCGGTGTACTGTGTGAGAAAGAGCGAGTCAGTGCTGAAATATCAGACCCAGGTAAAGGTGCTGTGACAGGTGAGGTGTCTGAGATCGGGGGAGCGAAGTACTGTGTGAGAAAGAGCCAGTCAGTGCTGAAATATCAGACCCAGGTACCGGTGCTGCTACAGGTGAGGTGTCTGTGATCCGGGAGTTTGCTGTGTACTGTGTGAGAAAGAGCCAGTCAGTGCTGAAATATCAGACCCAGGTACCGGTGATGCTACAGGTGAGGTGTCTGAGATCCAGGGGTGCGGAGTGCTGTCTGATAAAGAGCCAATCACTGGTGAAATATCAGACAAAGGTACAGGTGCTGTCACAGGTGAGGTGTCTGAGATCCGATGTGCAGTGTACTGTGTGAGAAAGAGCCAGTCAGTGCTGAAATATCAGACTCAGGTACCGGTGCTGCTAGAGGTGAGGTGTCTGAGATCCAGGGGTGCTGAGTACTGTGTATGAAAGAGCCAATCACTGCTGAAATATCAGACCCAGGTACCGGTGCTTCTACAGGTGAGGTGTCTGAGATCGGTGGTGTGCGGTGTACTGTGTGAGAAAGAGCCAGTCAGTGCTGAAATATCAGACCCAGGTAGAGGTGCTGCTACAGGTGAGGTGTTTGAGATCCAGGGGGTGCGGTGTACTGTGTGAGAAAGAGCCAGTCAGTGCTGAAATATCAGACCCAGGTACCGGCGCTGCTACAGGTGAGGTGTCTGAGATCGTGCTGCGGTGTACTGTGTGAGAAAGAGCCAGTCGGTGCTGAAATATTAGACCCAGGTACAGGTGCTGTGACAGGTGAAGTGTCTGAGATCGGGGTGCGGAGTACTGTGTGAGAAAGAGCCAGTCAGTGCTGAAATATCAGACCCAGGTACCGGTGCTGCTACAGGTGAGGTGTCTGAGATCGGGGTGCGGTGTACTGTGTGAGGAAGAGCCAGTCAGTGCTGAAATATCAGACCCAGGTACAGGTGCTGTGACCACTGAGGTGTCTGAGATCGGGGGTGCGGAGTAATGTGTGAGAAAGAGCCAGTCAGTGCTGAAATATCAGACCCAGGTACCGGCGCTGCTACAGGTGAGGTGTCTGAGATCGTGCTGCGGTGTACTGTGAGAGAAAGAGCCAGTCGGTGCTGAAATATCAGACCCAGGTACAGGTGCTGTGACAGGTGAGGTGTCTGAGATCCGGGAGTTTGCGGTGTACTGTGTGAGAAAGAGCCAGTCAGTGCTGAAATATCAGACCCAGATACCGGTGCTGCTACAGGTGAGGTGTCTGAGATCGGGGGAGCGAAGTACTGTGTGAGAAAGAGCCAGTCAGTGCTGAAATATCAGACCCAGGTACAGGTTCTGCTACAGGTGAGGTGTCTGAGATCCGGGAGTTTGCGGTGTACTGTGTGAGAAAGAGCCAATCAGTGCTGAAATATCAGACCCAGATACCGGTGCTGCTACAGGTGAGGTGTCTGAGATCCACGGGGTGCTGTGTACTGTGTGAGAAAGAGCCAGTCAGTGCTGAAATATCAGACCCAGGTACAGGTGCTGCTACAGGTGTGGTGTCTGAGATCCAGGGGTGCGGTTTATTGTGTGAGAAAGATACAGTGAGTGCTGAAATATCATACCCAGGTGCCGGTGCTGCTACATGTGAGGTGTCTGAGATCAAGGGTGCAATGTACGGTGTGAGAAAGAGCCAGTCAGTGCTGAAATATCAGACCCAGGTACAGGGGCTTCCACAGGTGAGGTGTCTGAGATCCAGGGGTGCGGTGTACTGTGTGAGAAAGAGCCAGTCAGTGCTGAAATATCAGACCCAGGTACAGGTGCTGTGACCACTGAGGTGTCTGAGATCGGGGGTGCGGAGTAATGTGTGAGAAAGAGCCAGTCAGTGCTGAAATATCAGACCCAGGTACCGGTGCTGCTACAGGTGAGGTGTCTGAGATCCAGGGGTGCGGTGTACTGTGTGAGAAAGAGCCAGTCAGTGCTGAAATATCAGACCCAGGTAAAGGTGCTGTGACAGGTGAGGTGTCTGAGATCGGGGGAGCGAAGTACTGTGTGAGAAAGAGCCAGTCAGTGCTGAAATATCAGACCCAGGTACAGGTTCTGCTACAGGTGAGGTGTCTGAGATCCGGGAGTTTGCGGTGTACTGTGTGAGAAAGAGCCAGTCAGTGCTGAAATATCAGACCCAGGTACCGGTGCTGCTACAGGTGAGGTGTCTGAGATCCAGGGGGTGCTGTTTGCTGTGTGAGAAAGAGCCAGTCAGTGCTGAAATATCAGACCCAGGTACAGGTGCTGCTACAGGAGTGGTGTCTGAGATCCAGGGGTGCGGTGTATTGTGTGAGAAAGATACAGTCAGTGCTGAAATATCAGACCCAGGTGCCGGTGCTGCTACATGTGAGGTGTCTGAGATCAGGGGTGCAGTGTACGGTGTGAGAAAAGCCAGTCAGTGCTGAAATATCAGACCCAGGTACAGGTGCTTCCACAGGTGAGGTGTCTGAGATCCAGGGGTGCGGTGTACTGTGTGAGAAAGAGCCAGTCAGTGCTGAAATATCAGACCCAGGTACCGGTGCTGCTACAGGTGAGGTGTCTGAGATCGGGGGGTGCGGTGTACTGTGTGACAAAGAGCCAGTCAGTGCTGAAATATCAGACCCAGGTACCGGTGATGCTACAGGTGAGGTGTCTGAGATCAGGGGGTGCGGTGTACTGTGTGAGAACGAGGTAGTCAGTGCTGAGATATCACACCCAGGTACAGGTGCTGCCACAGGTGGGGTGTCTGAGATCCAGGGTGCAGTGTACTGTGTGAGAAAGAGCGAGTCAGTGCTGAAATATCAGACCCAGGTACAGGTGCTGCCAGAGGTGAGGTGTCTGAGATCCAGGGGTGCGGTGTACTGTGTGAGAAAGAGCCAGTTGGTGCTGAAATATCAGACCCAGGTACCGGTTATGCTACAGGTGAGGTGTCTGAGATCAGGGGTGCTGAGTACTGTGTGAGAAAGAGGCAGTCAGTGCTGAAATATCAGACTCAGGTACAGGTGCTGCTACAGGTGAGGTGTCTGAGATCCGGGGGTGCGGTGTACTGTGTGAGAAATAGCCAGTCAGTGCTGAAATATCAGACCCAGGTACAGGTGCTGCTACAGGTGAGGTGTCTGAGATCGTGCTGCAGTGTTCTGTGTGAGAAAGAGCCAGTCGGTGCTGAAATATCAGACCCAGGTACAGGTGCTGTGACAGGTGAGGTGTCTGAAATTGGGGTACGGAGTACTGTGTGAGAAAGAGCCAGTCAGAGCTGAAATATCAGACCCAGTTACCGGTGCTGCTACAGGTGAGGTGTCTGAGATCGAGGTGCGGTGTACTGTGTGAGAAAGAGGCAGTCAATGCTGAAATATCAGACCCAGATACAGGTGCTGTGACCAGTGAGGTGTCTGAGATCGGGGGTGCGGAGTACTGTGTGAGAAAGAGCCAGTCAGTGCTGAAATATCAGACCCAGGTACTGGTGCTGCTACAGGTGAGGTGTCTGAGATCCAGGGGTGCGGTGTACTGTGTGAGAGAGAGCCAGTCAGTGCTGAAATTTCAGACCCAGGTAAAGGTGCTGTGACAGGTGAGGTGTCTGAGATCGGGGGAGAGAAGTACTGTGTGAGAAAGAGCCAGTCAGTGCTGAAATATCAGACCCAGGTACAGGTGCTACTACAGGTGAGGTGTCTGAGATCCAGGGGGTGCTGTGAACTGTGTGAGAATGAGCCAGTCAGTGCTGAAATATCAGACCCAGGTACCGGTGCTGCTACAGGTGAGGTGTCTGTGATCCAGGGGGTGCTGTGTACTGTGTGAGAAAGAGCCAGTCAGTGCTGAAATATCAGACCAAGGTACAGGTGCTGCTACAGGTGTGGTGTCTCAGATCCAGGGGTGCGTTTTATTCTGTGAGAAAGATACAGCCAGTGCTGAAATATCAGACCCAGGTGCCGGTGCTGCTACATGTGAGGTGTCTGAGATCAGGGGTGCAGTGTACGGTGTGAGAAAGAGCCAGTCAGTGCTGAAATATAAGACCCAGGTATAGGTGCTTCCACAGGTGAGGTGTCTGAGATCCAGGGGTGCGGTGTACTGTGTGAGAAAGAGCCAGTCAGTGCTGAAATATCAGACCCAGGTACCGGCGATGCTACATGTGAGGTGTCTGAGATCAGGGGGTGCGGTGTACTGTGTGAGAAAGAGCTAGTCAGTGCTGAAATATCAGACCCAGGCACAGGTGCTGCCACAGGTGAGGTGTCTGAGATCCAGGGTGCGGTGTACTGTGTGAGAAAGAGCCAGTCAGTGCTGAAATATCAGACCCAGGTACAGGTGCTGCTACAGGTGAGGTGTCTGAGATCCAGGGGTGTGGAGCGCTGTCTGAGAAAGAGCCAATCACTGGTGAAATATCAGACCCAGGTATAGGTGCTGTCACAGGTGAGGTGTCTGAGATCCGATGTGCAGTGTACTGTGTGAGAAAGAGCCAGTCAGTGCTGAAA
Organism: Pleurodeles waltl; assembly: GCF_031143425.1. Lineage (NCBI taxonomy): Eukaryota > Metazoa > Chordata > Amphibia > Caudata > Salamandridae > Pleurodeles > Pleurodeles waltl. The sequence continues at coordinate 1,074,993,579 of NC_090449.1, read as the reverse complement.
TATCAGACTCAGGTACCGGTGCTGCTACAGGTGAGGTGTCTGAGATCCAGGGGTGCGGAGTACTGTGTATGAAAGAGCCAATCACTGCTGAAATATCAGACCCAGGTACCGGTGCTTCTACAGGTGAGATGTCTGAGATCGGTGCGGTGTGGTGTACTGTGAGAGAAAGAGCCAGTCAGTGCTGAAATATCAGACCCAGGTAGAGGTGCTGCTACAGGTGAGGTGTCTGAGATGCGGGGGTGTGGAGTACTGTGTGAGAAAGAACCAGTCAGTGCTGAAATATCAGACCCAGGTACTGGTGCTGCTACAGGTGAGGTGTCTGAGATCCAGGGGTGCGGTGTACTGTGTGAGAGAGAGCCAGTCAGTGCTGAAATTTCAGACCCAGGTAAAGGTGCTGTGACAGGTGAGGTGTCTGAGATCGGGGGAGAGAAGTACTGTGTGAGAAAGAGCCAGTCAGTGCTGAAATATCAGACCCAGGTACAGGTGCTACTACAGGTGAGGTGTCTGAGATCCAGGGGGTGCTGTGAACTGTGTGAGAATGAGCCAGTCAGTGCTGAAATATCAGACCCAGGTACCGGTGCTGCTACAGGTGAGGTGTCTGTGATCCAGGGGGTGCTGTGTACTGTGTGAGAAAGAGCCAGTCAGTGCTGAAATATCAGACCAAGGTACAGGTGCTGCTACAGGTGTGGTGTCTCAGATCCAGGGGTGCGTTTTATTCTGTGAGAAAGATACAGCCAGTGCTGAAATATCAGACCCAGGTGCCGGTGCTGCTACATGTGAGGTGTCTGAGATCAGGGGTGCAGTGTACGGTGTGAGAAAGAGCCAGTCAGTGCTGAAATATAAGACCCAGGTATAGGTGCTTCCACAGGTGAGGTGTCTGAGATCCAGGGGTGCGGTGTACTGTGTGAGAAAGAGCCAGTCAGTGCTGAAATATCAGACCCAGGTACCGGTGATGCTACATGTGTGGTGTCTGAGATCAGGGGGTGCGGTGTACTGTGTGAGAAAGAGCTAGTCAGTGCTGAAATATCAGACCCAGGTACAGGTGCTGCCACAGGTGAGGTGTCTGAGATCCAGGGTGCGGTGTACTGTGTGAGAAAGAGCCAGTCAGTGCTGAAATATCAGACCCAGGTACAGGTGCTGCTACAGGTGAGGTGTCTGAGATCCAGGGGTGTGGAGTGCTGTCTGAGAAAGAGCCAATCACTGGTGAAATATCAGACCCAGGTATAGGTGCTGTCACAGGTGAGGTGTCTGAGATCCGATGTGCAGTGTACTGTGTGAGAAAGAGCCAGTCAGTGCTGAAATATCAGACTCAGGTACCGGTGCTGCTACAGGTGAGGTGTCTGAGATCCAGGGGTGCGGAGTACTGTGTATGAAAGAGCCAATCACTGCTGAAATATCAGACCCAGGTACCGGTGCTTCTACAGGTGAGATGTCTGAGATCGGTGCGGTGTGGTGTACTGTGTGAGAAAGAGCCAGTCAGTGCTGAAATATCAGACCCAGGTAGAGGTGCTGCTACAGGTGAGGTGTCTGAGATGCGGGGGTGTGGAGTACTGTGTGAGAAAGAACCAGTCAGTGCTGAAATATCAGACCCAGGTACCGGTGATGCTACAGGTGAGGTGTCTGAGATCAGGGGTGCTGAGTACTGTGTGAGAAAGAGCCAGTCAGTGTTGAAATATCAGACCCAGGTACAGGTGATGCTACAGGTGAGGTGTCTGAGATCCAGGGGGTGCGGTGTACTGTGTGAGAAAGAGCCAGTCAGTGCTGAAATATCAGACCCAGGTACCGGCGCTGCTAAGGTGAGGTGTCTGAGATCGTGCTGCGGTGTACTGTGTGAGAAAGAGCCAGTCGGTGCTGAAATATCAGACCCAGGAACAGGTGCTGTCACAGGTGAGGTGTCTGAGATCGGGGTGCGGAGTACTGTGTGAGAAAGAGCCAGTCAGTGCTGAAATATCAGACCCACGTACCAGTGCTGCTACAGGTGAGGTGTCTGAGATCGGGGTGCGGTGTACTGTGTGAGAAAGAGCCAGTCAGTGCTGAAATATCAGACCCAGGAACAGGTGCTGTGACAGGTGAGGTGTCTGAGATTGGGGTGCGGAGTACTGTGTGAGAAAGAGCCAGTCAGTGCTGAAATATCAGACCCAGGTACCGGTGCTGCTACAGGTGAGGTGTCTGAGATCGGGGTGCGGTGTACTGTGTGAGAAAGAGCCAGTCAGTGCTGAAATATCAGACCCAGGTACAGGTGCTGCCACAAGTGAGGTGTCTGAGATCCAGGGTGCAGTGTACTGTGTGAGAAACAGCGAGTCAGTGCTGAAATATCAGACCCAGGTACAGGTGCTGCCACAGGTGAGGTGTCGGAGATCCAGGGGTGCGGTGTACTGTGTGAGAAAGAGCCAGTCAGTGCTGAAATATCAGACCCAGGTACAGGTGCTGCTACAGGTGTGGTGTCTCAGATCCAGGGGTGCAGTGTATTGTGTGAGAAAGATACAGCCAGTGCTGAAATATCAGACCTAGGTGCCGGTGCTGCTACATGTGAGGTGTCTGAGATCAGGGGTGCAGTGTACGGTGTGAGAAAGAGCCAGTCAGTGCCGAAATATCAGACCCAGGTACAGGTGCTTCCACAGGTGAGGTGTCTGAGATCCAGGGGTGCGGTGTACTGTGTGAGAAAGAGCCAGTCAGTGCTGAAATATCAGACCGAGGTACCGGTGATGCTACAGGTGAGGTGTCTGAGATCCAGGGGTGCGGAGTGCTGTCTGATAAAGAGCCAATCACTGGTGAAATATCAGACCCAGGTACAGGTGCTGTCACAGGTGAGGTGTCTGAGATCCGATGTGCAGTGTACTGTGTGAGAAAGAGCCAGTCAGTGCTGAAATATCAGACTCAGGTACCGGTGCTGCTAGAGGTGAGGTGTCTGAGATCCAGGGGTGCGGAGTACTGTGTATGAAAGAGCCAATCACTGCTGAAATATCAGACCCAGGTACCGGTGCTTCTACAGGTGAGGTGTCTGAGATCGGTGGGGTGCGGTGTACTGTGTGAGAAAGAGCCAGTCAGTGGTGAAATATCAGACCAAGGTAGAGGTGCTGCTACAGGTGAGGTGTCTGAGATGCAGGGGTGTGGAGTACTGTGTGAGAAAGAACCAGTCAGTGCTGAAATATCAGACCCAGGTACCGGTGATGCTACAGGTGAGGTGTCTGAGATCAGGGGTGCTGAGTACTGTGTGAGAAAGAGCCAGTCAGTGTTGAAATATCAGACCCAGGTACAGGTGATGCTACAGGTGAGGTGTCTGAGATCCAGGGGGTGCGGTGTACTGTGTGAGAAAGAGCCAGTCAGTGCTGAAATATCAGACCCAGGTACCGGCGCTGCTACAGGTGAGGTGTCTGAGATCGTGCTGCGATGTACTGTGTGAGAAAGAGCCTGTCGGTGCTGAAATATCAGACCCAGGTACAGGTGCTCTGACAGGTGAGGTGTCTGAGATCGGGGTTCGGAGTACTGTGTGAGAAAGAGCCAGTCAGTGCTGAAATATCAGACCCAGGTACCGGTGCTGCTACAGGTGAGGTGTCTGAGATCGAATGATGATTGAGATCGGGGTGCGGTGTACTGTGTGAGAAAGAGCCAGTCAGTGCTGAAATATCAGACCCAGGTACAGGTGCTGTGACCACTGAGGTGTCTGAGATCGGGGGTGCGGAGTAATGTGTGAGAAAGAGCCAGTCAGTGCTGAAATATCAGACCCAGGTACCGGTGCTGCTACAGGTGAGGTGTCTGAGATCCAGGGGTGCGGTGTACTGTGTGAGAAAGAGCCAGTCAGTGCTGAAATATCAGACCCAGGTAAAGGTGCTGTGACAGGTGAGGTGTCTGAGATCGGGGGAGCGAAGTACTGTGTGAGAAAGAGCCAGTCAGTGCTGAAATATCAGACCCAGGTACAGGTTCTGCTACAGGTGAGGTGTCTGAGATCCGGGAGTTTGCGGTGTACTGTGTGAGAAAGAGCCAGTCAGTGCTGAAATATCAGACCCAGGTACCGGTGCTGCTACAGGTGAGGTGTCTGAGATCCAGGGGGTGCTGTTTGCTGTGTGAGAAAGAGCCAGTCAGTGCTGAAATATCAGACCCAGGTACAGGTGCTGCTACAGGAGTGGTGTCTGAGATCCAGGGGTGCGGTGTATTGTGTGAGAAAGATACAGTCAGTGCTGAAATATCAGACCCAGGTGCCGGTGCTGCTACATGTGAGGTGTCTGAGATCAGGGGTGCAGTGTACGGTGTGAGAAAAGCCAGTCAGTGCTGAAATATCAGACCCAGGTACAGGTGCTTCCACAGGTGAGGTGTCTGAGATCCAGGGGTGCGGTGTACTGTGTGAGAAAGAGCCAGTCAGTGCTGAAATATCAGACCCAGGTACCGGTGCTGCTACAGGTGAGGTGTCTGAGATCGGGGGGTGCGGTGTACTGTGTGACAAAGAGCCAGTCAGTGCTGAAATATCAGACCCAGGTACCGGTGATGCTACAGGTGAGGTGTCTGAGATCAGGGGGTGCGGTGTACTGTGTGAGAACGAGGTAGTCAGTGCTGAGATATCACACCCAGGTACAGGTGCTGCCACAGGTGGGGTGTCTGAGATCCAGGGTGCAGTGTACTGTGTGAGAAAGAGCGAGTCAGTGCTGAAATATCAGACCCAGGTACAGGTGCTGCCACAGGTGAGGTGTCTGAGATCCAGGGGTGCGGTGTACTGTGTGAGAAAGAGCCAGTCGGTGCTGAAATATCAGACCCAGGTACCGGTTATGCTACAGGTGAGGTGTCTGAGATCAGGGGTGCTGAGTACTGTGTGAGAAAGAGGCATTCAGTGCTGAAATATCAGACTCAGGTACAGGTGCTGCTACAGGTGAGGTGTCTGAGATCCGGGGGTGCGGTGTACTGTGTGAGAAAGAGCCAGTCAGTGCTGAAATATCAGACGCAGGTAGAGGTGCTGCTACAGGTGAGGTGTCTGAGATGCGGGGGTGTGGAGTACTGTGTGAGAAAGAACCAGTCAGTGCTGAAATATCAGACCCAGGTACCGGTGATGCTACAGGTGAGGTGTCTGAGATCAGGGGTGCTGAGTACTGTGTGAGAAAGAGCCAGTCAGAGTTGAAATATCAGACCCAGGTACAGGTGATGCTACAGGTGAGGTGTCTGAGATCCAGGGGGTGCGGTGTACTGTGTGAGAAAGAGCCAGTCAGTGCTGAAATATCAGACCCAGGTACCGGAGCTGCTAAGGTGAGGTGTCTGAGATCGTGCTGCGGTGTACTGTGTGAGAAAGAGCCAGTCGGTGCTGAAATATCAGACCCAGGTACAGGTGCTGTCACAGGTGAGGTGTCTGAGATCGGGGTGCGGAGTACTGTGTGAGAAAGAGCCAGTCAGTGCTGAAATATCAGACCCACGTACCAGTGCTGCTACAGGTGAGGTGTCTGAGATCGGGGTGCGGTGTACTGTGTGAGAAAGAGCCAGTCAGTGCTGAAATATCAGACCCAGGTACCGGTGCTGCTACAGGTGAGGTGTCTGAGATCGGGGTGCGGTGTACTGTGTGAGAAAGAGCCAGTCAGTGCTGAAATATCAGACCCAGGTACAGGTGCTGCCACAAGTGAGGTGTCTGAGATCCAGGGTGCAGTGTACTGTGTGAGAAACAGCGAGTCAGTGCTGAAATATCAGACCCAGGTACAGGTGCTGCCACAGGTGAGGTGTCGGAGATCCAGGGGTGCGGTGTACTGTGTGAGAAAGAGCCAGTCAGTGCTGAAATATCAGACCCATGTACCGGTTATGCTACAGGTGGGGTGTCTGAGATCAGGGGTGCTGAGTACTGTGTGAGAAAGAGGCAGTCAGTGCTGAAATATTAGACTCAGGTGCAAGTGCTGCTACAGGTGAGGTGTCTGAGATCCGGGGGTGCGGTGTACTGTGTGAGAAAGAGCCAGTCAGTGCTGAAATATCAGACCCAGGTACAGGTGCTGCCACAGGTGAGGTGTCGGAGATCCAGGGGTGCGGTGTACTGTGTGAGAAAGAGCCAGTCAGTGCTGAAATATCTGACCCATGTACCGGTTATGCTACAGGTGGGGTGTCTGAGATCAGGGGTGCTGAGTACTGTGTGAGAAAGAGGCAGTCAGTGCTGAAATATCAGACTCAGGTGCAAGTGCTGCTACAGGTGAGGTGTCTGAGATCCGGGGGTGCGGTGTACTGTGTGAGAAAGAGCCAGTCAGTGCTGAAATATCAGACCCAGGTACAGGTGCTGCTACAGGTGAGGTGTCTGAGATCGTGCTGCAGTGTACTGTGTGAGAAAGAGCCAGTCAGTGCTGAAATATCAGACCCAGGTACCGGTGCTGCTACAGGTGAGGTGTCTGAGATCGGGGTGCGGTGTACTGTGTGAGAAAGAGCCAGTCAATGCTGAAATATCAGACCCAGATACAGGTGCTTTGACCAGTGAGGTGTCTGAGATCGGGGGTGCGGAGTACTGTGTGAGAAAGAGCCAGTCAGTGCTGAAATATCAGACCCAGGTACAGGTGCTGCTACAGGGGAGGTGTCTGAGATCGGGGGTGTGGAGTACTGTGTGAGAAAGAGCCAGTCACTGCTGAAATATCAGACCCAGGTACCGGTGCGGCTACAGGTGAGGTGTCTGTGATCCAGGGGGTGCTGTGTACTGTGTGAGAAAGAGCCAGTCAGTGCTGAAATATCAGACCCAGGTACAGGTGCTGCTACAGGTGTGGTGTCTCAGATCCAGGGGTGCAGTGTATTGTGTGAGAAAGATACAGCCAGTGCTGAAATATCAGACCCAGGTACAGGTGCTTCCACAGGTGAGGTGTCTGAGATCCAGGGGTGCGGTGTACTGTGTGAGAAAGAGCCAGTCAGTGCTGAAATATCAGACCGAGGTACCGGTGATGCTACAGGTGAGGTGTCTGAGATCCAGGGGTGCGGAGTGCTGTCTGATAAAGAGCCAATCACTGGTGAAATATCAGACCCAGGTACAGGTGCTGTCACAGGTGAGGTGTCTGAGATCCGATGTGCAGTGTACTGTGTGAGAAAGAGCCAGTCAGTGCTGAAATATCAGACTCAGGTACCGGTGCTGCTAGAGGTGAGGTGTCTGAGATCCAGGGGTGCGGAGTACTGTGTATGAAAGAGCCAATCACTGCTGAAATATCAGACCCAGGTACCGGTGCTTCTACAGGTGAGGTGTCTGAGATCGGTGGGGTGCGGAGTACTGTGTGAGAAAGAGCCAGTCAGTGCTGAAATATCAGACCCAGGTACCGGTGCTGCTACAGGTGAGGTGTCTGAGATCGAATGATGATTGAGATCGGGGTGCGGTGTACTGTGTGAGAAAGAGCCAGTCAGTGCTGAAATATCAGACCCAGGTACAGGTGCTGTGACCACTGAGGTGTCTGAGATCGGGGGTGCGGAGTAATGTGTGAGAAAGAGCCAGTCAGTGCTGAAATATCAGACCCAGGTACCGGTGCTGCTACAGGTGAGGTGTCTGAGATCCAGGGGTGCGGTGTACTGTGTGAGAAAGAGCCAGTCAGTGCTGAAATATCAGACCCAGGTAAAGGTGCTGTGACAGGTGAGGTGTCTGAGATCGGGGGAGCGAAGTACTGTGTGAGAAAGAGCCAGTCAGTGCTGAAATATCAGACCCAGGTACAGGTTCTGCTACAGGTGAGGTGTCTGAGATCCGGGAGTTTGCGGTGTACTGTGTGAGAAAGAGCCAGTCAGTGCTGAAATATCAGACCCAGGTACCGGTGCTGCTACAGGTGAGGTGTCTGAGATCCAGGGGGTGCTGTGTACTGTGTGAGAAAGAGCCAGTCAGTGCTGAAATATCAGACCCAGGTACAGGTGCTGCTACAGGTGTGGTGTCTGAGATCCAGGGGTGCAGTGTATTGTGTGAGAAAGATACAGTCAGTGCTGAAATATCAGACCCAGGTGCCAGTGCTGCTACATGTGAGGTGTCTGAGATCAGGGGTGCAGTGTACGGTGTGAGAAAAGCCAGTCAGTGCTGAAATATCAGACCCAGGTACAGGAGCTTCCACAGGTGAGGTGTCTGAGATCCAGGGGTGCGGTGTACTGTGTGAGAAAGAGCCAGTCAGTGCTGAAATATCAGACCCAGGTACCGGTGCTGCTACAGGTGAGGTGTCTGAGATCGGGGGGTGCGGTGTACTGTGTGACAAAGAGCCAGTCAGTGCTGAAATATCAGACCCAGGTACCGGTGATGCTACAGGTGAGGTGTCTGAGATCAGGGGGTGCGGTGTACTGTGTGAGAACGAGGTAGTCAGTGCTGAGATATCAGACCCAGGTACAGGTGCTGCCACAGGTGGGGTGTCTGAGATCCAGGGTGCAGTGTACTGTGTGAGAAAGAGCGAGTCAGTGCTGAAATATCAGACCCAGGTACAGGTGCTGCCACAGGTGAGGTGTCTGAGATCCAGGGGTGCGGTGTACTGTGTGAGAAAGAGCCAGTCGGTGCTGAAATATCAGACCCAGGTACCGGTTATGCTACAGGTGAGGTGTCTGAGATCAGGGGTGCTGAGTACTGTGTGAGAAAGAGGCATTCAGTGCTGAAATATCAGACTCAGGTACAGGTGCTGCTACAGGTGAGGTGTCTGAGATCCGGGGGTGCGGTGTACTGTGTGAGAAAAAGCCAGTCAGTGCTGAAATATCAGACGCAGGTAGAGGTGCTGCTACAGGTGAGGTGTCTGAGATGCGGGGGTGTGGAGTACTGTGTGAGAAAGAACCAGTCAGTGCTGAAATATCAGACCCAGGTACCGGTGATGCTACAGGTGAGGTGTCTGAGATCAGGGGTGCTGAGTACTGTGTGAGAAAGAGCCAGTCAGTGTTGAAATATCAGACCCAGGTACAGGTGATGCTACAGGTGCGGTGTCTGAGATCCAGGGGGTGCGGTGTACTGTGTGAGAAAGAGCCAGTCAGTGCTGAAATATCAGACCCAGGTACCGGCGCTGCTAAGGTGAGGTGTCTGAGATCGTGCTGCGGTGTACTGTGTGAGAAAGAGCCAGTCGGTGCTGAAATATCAGACCCAGGTACAGGTGCTGTCACAGGTGAGGTGTCTGAGATCGGGGTGCGGAGTACTGTGTGAGAAAGAGCCAGTCAGTGCTGAAATATCAGACCCACGTACCAGTGCTGCTACAGGTGAGGTGTCTGAGATCGGGGTGCGGTGTACTGTGTGAGAAAGAGCCAGTCAGTGCTGAAATATCAGACCCAGGTACAGGTGCTGTGACAGGTGAGGTGTCTGAGATTGGGGTGCGGAGTACTGTGTGAGAAAGAGCCAGTCAGTGTTGAAATATCAGACCCAGGTACCGGTGCTGCTACAGGTGAGGTGTCTGAGATCGGGGTGCGGTGTACTGTGTGAGAAAGAGCCAGTCAGTGCTGAAATATCAGGCCCAGGTACAGGTGCTGCCACAAGTGAGGTGTCTGAGATCCAGGGTGCAGTGTACTGTGTGAGAAACTGCGAGTCAGTGCTGAAATATCAGACCCAGGTACAGGTGCTGCCACAGGTGAGGTGTCGGAGATCCAGGGGTGCGGTGTACTGTGTGAGAAAGAGCCAGTCAGTGCTGAAATATCAGACCCATGTACCGGTTATGCTACAGGTGGGGTGTCTGAGATCAGGGGTGCTGAGTACTGTGTGAGAAAGAGGCAGTCAGTGCTGAAATATCAGACTCAGGTGCAAGTGCTGCTACAGGTGAGGTGTCTGAGATCCAGGGGTGCGGTGTACTGTGTGAGAAAGAGCCAGTCAGTGCTGAAATATCAGACCCAGGTACAGGTGCTGCTACAGGTGAGGTGTCTGAGATCGTGCTGCAGTGTACTGTGTGAGAAAGAGCCAGTCGGTGCTGAAATATCAGACCCTGGTACAGGTGCTGTGACAGGTGAGGTGTCTGAAATCGGGGTGCGGAGTACTGTGTGAGAAAGAGCCAGTCAGTGCTGAAATATCAGACCCAGGTACCGGTGCTGCTACAGGTGAGGTGTCTGAGATCGGGGTGCGGTGTACTGTGTGAGAAAGAGCCAGTCAATGCTGAAATATCAGACCCAGATACAGGTGCTTTGACCAGTGAGGTGTCTGAGATCGGGGGTGCGGAGTACTGTGTGAGAAAGAGCCAGTCAGTGCTGAAATATCAGACCCAGGTACAGGTGCTGCTACAGGTGAGGTGTCTGAGATCGGGGGTGCGGAGTACTGTGTGAGAAAGAGCCAGTCACTGCTGAAATATCAGACCCAGGTACCGGTGCGGCTACAGGTGTGGTGTCTGTGATCCAGGGGGTGCTGTGTACTGTGTGAGAAAGAGCCAGTCAGTGCTGAAATATCAGACCCAGGTACAGGTGCTGCTACAGGTGTGGTGTCTCAGATCCAGGGGTGCAGTGTATTGTGTGAGAAAGATACAGCCAGTGCTGAAATATCAGACCTAGGTGCCGGTGCTGCTACATGTGAGGTGTCTGAGATCAGGGGTGCAGTGTACGGTGTGAGAAAGAGCCAGTCAGTGCCGAAATATCAGACCCAGGTACAGGTGCTTCCACAGGTGAGGTGTCTGAGATCCAGGGGTGCGGTGTACTGTGTGAGAAAGAGCCAGTCAGTGCTGAAATATCAGACCGAGGTACCGGTGATGCTACAGGTGAGGTGTCTGAGATCCAGGGGTGCGGAGTGCTGTCTGATAAAGAGCCAATCACTGGTGAAATATCAGACCCAGGTACAGGTGCTGTCACAGGTGAGGTGTCTGAGATCCGATGTGCAGTGTACTGTGTGAGAAAGAGCCAGTCAGTGCTGAAATATCAGACTCAGGTACCGGTGCTGCTAGAGGTGAGGTGTCTGAGATCCAGGGGTGCGGAGTACTGTGTATGAAAGAGCCAATCACTGCTGAAATATCAGACCCAGGTACCGGTGCTTCTACAGGTGAGGTGTCTGAGATCGGTGGGGTGCGGTGTACTGTGTGAGAAAGAGCCAGTCTGTGCTGAAATATCAGACCAAGGTAGAGGTGCTGCTACAGGTGAGGTGTCTGAGATGCAGGGGTGTGGAGTACTGTGTGAGAAAGAACCAGTCAGTGCTGAAATATCAGACCCAGGTACCGGTGATGCTACAGGTGAGGTGTCTGAGATCAGGGGTGCTGAGTACTGTGTGAGAAAGAGCCAGTCAGTGTTGAAATATCAGACCCAGGTACAGGTGATGCTACAGGTGAGGTGTCTGAGATCCAGGGGGTGCGGTGTACTGTGTGAGAAAGAGCCAGTCAGTGCTGAAATATCAGACCCAGGTACCGGCGCTGCTACAGGTGAGGTGTCTGAGATCGTGCTGCGATGTACTGTGTGAGAAAGAGCCAGTCGGTGCTGAAATATCAGACCCAGGTACAGGTGCTCTGACAGGTGAGGTGTCTGAGATCGGGGTGCGGAGTACTGTGTGAGAAAGAGCCAGTCAATGCTGAAATATCAGACCCAGGTACCGGTGCTGCTACAGGTGAGGTGTCTGAGATCGAATGATGATTGAGATCGGGGTGCGGTGTACTGTGTGAGAAAGAGCCAGTCAGTGCTGAAATATCAGACCCAGGTACAGGTGCTGTGACCACTGAGGTGTCTGAGATCGGGGGTGCGGAGTAATGTGTGAGAAAGAGCCAGTCAGTGCTGAAATATCAGACCCAGGTACCGGTGCTGCTACAGGTGAGGTGTCTGAGATCCAGGGGTGCGGTGTACTGTGTGAGAAAGAGCCAGTCAGTGCTGAAATATGAGACCCAGGTAAAGGTGCTGTGACAGGTGAGGTGTCTGAGATCGGGGGAGCGAAGTACTGTGTGAGAAAGAGCCAGTCAGTGCTGAAATATCAGACCCAGGTACAGGTTCTGCTACAGGTGAGGTGTCTGAGATCCGGGAGTTTGCGGTGTACTGTGTGAGAAAGAGCCAGTCAGTGCTGAAATATCAGACCCAGGTACCGGTGCTGCTACAGGTGAGGTGTCTGAGATCCAGGGGGTGCTGTGTACTGTGTGAGAAAGAGCCAGTCAGTGCTGAAATATCAGACCCAGGTACAGGTGCTGCTACAGGTGTGGTGTCTGAGATCCAGGGGTGCGGTGTATTGTGTGAGAAAGATACAGTCAGTGCTAAAATATCAGACCCAGGTGCCGGTGCTGCTACATGTGAGGTGTCTGAGATCAGGGGTGCAGTGTACGGTGTGAGAAAAGCCAGTCAGTGCTGAAATATCAGACCCAGGTACAGGTGCTTCCACAGGTGAGGTGTCTGAGATCCAGGGGTGCGGTGTACTGTGTGAGAAAGAGCCAGTCAGTGCTGAAATATCAGACCCAGGTACCGGTGCTGCTACAGGTGAGGTGTCTGAGATCGGGGGGGTGCGGTGTACTGTGTGACAAAGAGCCAGTCAGTGCTGAAATATCAGACCCAGGTACCGGTGATGCTACAGGTGAGGTGTCTGAGATCAGGGGGTGCGGTGTACTGTGTGAGAACGAGGTAGTCAGTGCTGAGATATCAGACCCAGGTACAGGTGCTGCCACAGGTGGGGTGTCTGAGATCCAGGGTGCAGTGTACTGTGTGAGAAAGAGCGAGTCAGTGCTGAAATATCAGACCCAGGTACAGGTGCTGCCACAGGTGAGGTGTCTGAGATCCAGGGGTGCGGTGTACTGTGTGAGAAAGAGCCAGTCGGTGCTGAAATATCAGACCCAGTTACCGGTTATGCTACAGGTGAGGTGTCTGAGATCAGGGGTGCTGAGTACTGTGTGAGAAAGAGGCATTCAGTGCTGAAATATCAGACTCAGGTACAGGTGCTGCTACAGGTGAGGTGTCTGAGATCCGGGGGTGCGGTGTACTGTGTGAGAAAGAGCCAGTCAGTGCTCAAATATCAGACCCAGGTACCGGTGATGCTACAGGTGAGGTGTCTGAGATCAGGGGGTGCGGTGTACTGTGTGAGAACGAGGTAGTCAGTGCGGAGATATCAGACCCAGGTACAGGTGCTGCCACAGGTGGGGTGTCTGAGATCCAGGGTGCAGTGTACTGTGTGAGAAAGAGCGAGTCAGTGCTGAAATATCAGACCCAGGTACAGGTGCTGCCACAGGTGAGGTGTCTGAGATCCAGGGGTGCGGTGTACTGTGTGAGAAAGAGCCAGTCGGTGCTGAAATATCAGACCCAGGTACCGGTTATGCTACAGGTGAGGTGTCTGAGATCAGGGGTGCTGAGTACTGTGTGAGAAAGAGGCAGTCAGTGCTGAAATATCAGACTCAGGTACAGGTGCTGCTACAGGTGAGGTGTCTGAGATCCGGGGGTGCGGTGTACTGTGTGAGAAAGAGCCAGTCAGTGCTGAAATATCAGACCCAGGTACCGGTGCTGCTACAGGTGAGGTGTCTGAGATCCAGGGGGTGCTGTGTACTGTGTGAGAAAGAGCCAGTCAGTGCTGAAATATCAGACCCAGGTACAGGTGCTGTGACAGGTGAGGTGTCTGAAATCGGGGTGCGGAGTACTGTGTGAGAAAGAGCCAGTCAGTGCTGAAATATCAGACCCAGGTACCGGTGCTGCTACAGGTGAGGTGTCTGAGATCGAGGTGCGGTGTACTGTGTGAGAAAGAGCCAGTCAATGCTGAAATATCAGACCCAGATACAGGTGCTGTGACCAGTGAGGTGTCTGAGATCGGGGGTGCGGAGTACTGTGTGAGAAAGAGCCAGTCAGTGCTGAAATATCAGACCCAGGTACCGGTGCTGCTACAGGTGAGGTGTCTGAGATCCAGGGGTGCGGTGTACTGTGTGAGAAAGAGCCAGTCAGAGCTGAAATATCAGACCCAGGAAAAGGTGCTGTGACAGGTGAGGTGTCTGAGATCGGGGGAGCGAAGTACTGTGTGAGAAAGAGCCAGTCAGTGCTGAAATATCAGACCCAGGTACAGGTGCTGCTACAGGTGAGGTGTCTGAGATCCGGGAGTTTGCGGTGTACTGTGTGAGAATGAGCCAGTCAGTGCTGAAATATCAGACCCAGGTACCGGTGCTGCTACAGGTGAGGTGTCTGTGATCCAGGGGGTGGTGTGTACTGTGTGAGAAAGAGCCAGTCAGTGCTGAAATATCAGACCAAGGTACAGGTGCTGCTACAGGTGTGGTGTCTCAGATCCAGGGGTGCGGTGTATTCTGTGAGAAAGATACAGCCAGTGCTGAAATATCAGACCCAGGTGCCGGTGCTGCTACATGTGAGGTGTCTGAGATCAGGGGTGCAGTGTACGGTGTGAGAAAGAGCCAGTCAGTGCTGAAATATAAGACCCAGGTATAGGTGCTTCCACAGGTGAGGTGTCTGAGATCCAGGGGTGCGGTGTACTGTGTGAGAAAGAGCCAGTCAGTGCTGAAATATCAGACCCAGGTACCGGTGATGCTACAGGTGAGGTGTCTGAGATCAGGGGGTGCGGTGTACTGTGTGAGAAAGAGCTAGTCAGTGCTGAAATATCAGACACAGGTACAGGTGCTGCCACAGGTGAGGTGTCTGAGATCCAGGGTGCGGTGTACTGTGTGAGAAAGAGCCAGTCAGTGCTGAAATATCAGACCCAGGAACAGGTGCTGCTACAGGTGAGGTGTCTGAGATCCAGGGGTGTGGAGTGCTGTCTGAGAAAGAGCCAATCACTGGTGAAATATCAGACCCAGGTATAGGTGCTGTCACAGGTGATGTGTCTGAGATCCGATGTGCAGTGTACTGTGTGAGAAAGAGCCAGTCAGTGCTGAAATATCAGACTCAGGTACCGGTGCTGCTAGAGGTGAGGTGTCTGAGATCCAGGGGTGCGGAGTACTGTGTATGAAAGAGCCAATCACTGCTGAAATATCAGACCCAGGTACCGGTTCTTCTACAGGTGAGGTGTCTGAGATCGGTGGGGTGCGGTGTACTGTGTGAGAAAGAGCCAGTCAGTGCTGAAATATCAGACCCAGGTACCGGTGCTGCTACAGGTGAGGTGTCTGAGATCGTGCTGCGGTGTACTGTGTGAGAAAGAGCCAGTCGGTGCTGAAATATCAGACCCAGGTACAGGTGCTGTGACAGGTGAGGTGTCTGAGATCGGGGTGCGGAGTACTGTGTGAGAAAGAGCCAGTCAGTGCTGAAATATCAGACCCAGGTACCGGTGCTGCTACAGGTGAGGTGTCTGAGATCGGGGTGCTGTGTACTGTGTGAGAAAGAGCCAGTCAGTGCTGAAATATCAGACCCAGGTACAGGTGCTGCCACAGGTGAGGTTTCTGAGATCCAGGGTGCAGTGTACTGTGTGAGAAAGAGCGAGTCAGTGCTGAAATATCAGACCCAGGTACAGGTGCTGCCACAGGTGAGGTGTCTGAGATCCAGGGGTGCGGTGTACTGTGTGAGAAAGAGCCAGTCAGTGCTGAAATATCAGACCCAGGTACCGGTGATGCTACAGGTGAGGTGTCTGAGATCAGGGGTGCTGAGTACTGTGTGAGGAAGAGGCAGTCAGTGCTGAAATATCAGACTCAGGTACAGGTGCTGCTACAGGTGAGGTGGCTGAGATCCGGGGGTGCGGTGTACTGTGTGAGAAAGAGCCAGTCAGTGCTGAAATATCAGACCCAGGTACAGGTGCTGCTACAGGTGAGGTGTCTGAGATCGTGCTGCAGTGTACTGTGTGAGAAAGAGCCAGTCGGTGCTGAAATATCAGACCCAGGTACAGGTGCTGTGACAGGTGAGGTGTCTGAAATCCGGGTGCAGAGTACTGTGTGAGAAAGAGCCAGTCAGTGCTGAAATATCAGACCCAGATACAGGTCCTGTGACCAGTGAGGTGTCTGAGATCGGGGGTGCGGAGTACTGTGTGAGAAAGAGCTAGTCAGTGCTGAAATATCAGACCCAGGTACCGGTGCTGCTACAGGTGAGGTGTCTGAGATCCAGGGGTGCGGTGTACTGTGTGAGAAAGAGCCAGTCAGTGCTGAAATATCAGACCCAGGTAAAGGTGCTGTGACAGGTGAGGTGTCTGAGATCGGGGGAGCGAAGTACTGTGTGAGAAAGATCCAGTCAGTGCTGAAATATCAGACCCAGGTACAGGTGCTGCTACAGGTGAGGTGTCTGAGATCCGGGAGCTTGCGGTGTACTGTGTGAGAAAGAGCCAGTCAGTGCTGAAATATCAGACCCATGTACCGGTGCTGCTACAGGTGAGGTGTCTGTGATCCAGGGGGTGCTGTGTACTGTGTGAGAAAGAGCCAGTCAGTGCTGAAATACCAGACCCAGGTACAGGTGCTGCTACAGGTGTGGTGTCTCAGATCCAGGGGTGCGGTGTATTGTGTGAGAAAGATACAGCCAGTGCTGAAATATCAGACCCAGGTGCCGGTGCTGCTACATGTGAGGTGTCTGAGATCAGGGGTGCAGTGTACGGTGTGAGAAAGAGCCAGTCAGTGCCGAAATATCAGACCCAGGTACAGGTGCTTCCACAGGTGAGGTGTCTGAGATCCAGGGGTGCGGTGAACTGTGTGAGAAAGAGCCAGTCAGTGCTGAAGTATCAGACCCAGGTACTGGTGATGCTACAGGTGAGGTGTCTGAGATCAGGGGGTGCGGTGTACTGTGTGAGAAAGAGCTAGTCAGTGCTGAAATATCAGACCCAGGTACAGGTGCTGCCACAGGTGAGGTGTCTGAGATCCAGGGTGCGGTGTACTGTGTGAGAAAGAGCCAGTCAGTGCTGAAATATCAGACCCAGGTACGGGTGCTGCTACAGGTGAGGTGTCTGAGATCCAGGGGTGCGGAGTGCTGTCTGAGAAAGAGCCAATCACTGGTGAAATATCAGACCCAGGTACAGGTGCTGTCACAGGTGAGGTGTCTGAGATCCGATGTGCAGTGTACTGTGTGAGAAAGAGCCAGTCAGTGCTGAAATATCAGACCCAGGTACAGGTGCTGCTACAGGTGAGGTGTCTGAGATCCAGGGGTGCGGAGTGCTGTCTGAGAAAGAGCCAATCACTGGTGGAATATCAGACCCAGGTATAGGTGCTGTCACAGGTGAGGTGTCTGAGGTCCGATTTGCAGTGTACTGTGTGAGAAAGAGCCAGTCAGTGCTGAAATATCAGACTCAGGTACCGGTGCTGCTAGAGGTGAGGTGTCTGAGATCCAGGGGTGCGGAGTACTGTGTATGAAAGAGCCAATCACTGCTGAAATATCAGACCCAGGTACCGGTGCTTCTACAGGTGAGGTGTCTGAGATCGTTGGGGTGCGGTGTACTGTGTGAGAAAGAGCCAGTCAGTGCTGAAATATCAGACCCAGGTAGAGGTGCTGCTACAGGTGAGGTGTCTGAGATGCGGGGGTGTGGAGTACTGTGTGAGAAAGAACCAGTCAGTGCTGAAATATCAGACCCAGGTACCGGTGATGCTACAGGTGAGGTGTCTGAGATCAGGGGTGCTGAGTACTGTGTGAGAAAGAGCCAGTCAGTGTTGAAATATCAGACCCAGGTACAGGTGATGCTACAGGTGAGGTGTCTGAGATCCAGGGGGTGCGGTGTACTGTGTGAGAAAGAGCCAGTCAGTGCTGAAATATCAGACCCAGGTACCGGCACTGCTACAGGTGAGGTGTCTGAGATTGTGCTGCGGTGTACTGTGTGAGAAAGAGCCAGTCGGTGCTGAAATATCAGACCCAGGTACAGGTGCTGTGACAGTTGAGGTGTCTGAGATCGGGGTGCGGAGTACTGTGTGAGAAAGAGCCAGTCAGTGTTGAAATATCAGACCCAGGTACAGGTGCTGCTACAGGTGAGGTGTCTGAGATCGGGGTGCGGTGTACTGTGGGAGAAAGAGCCAGTCAGTGCTGAAATATTAGACCCAGGTACAGGTGCTCTGACCACTGAGGTGTCTGAGATCGGGGCTGCGGAGTACTGTGTGAGAAAGAGACAGTCAGTGCTGAAATATCAGACCCCGGTACCGGTGCTGCTACAGGTGAGGTGTCTGAGATCCAGGGGTGCGGTGTACTGTGTGAGAAAGAGCCAGTCAGTGCTGAAATATCAGACCCAGGTAAAGGTGCTGTGACAGGTGAGGTGTCTGAGATCGGGGGAGCGAAGTACTGTGTGAGAAAGAGCCAGTCAGTGCTGAAATATCAGACCCAGGTACAGGTGCTGCTACAGGTGAGGTGTCTGAGATCCAGGGGTGCAGTGTACTGTGTGAGAAAGAGCCAGTCAGTGCTGAAATATCAGACCCAGGTACAGGTGCTACTACAGATGAGGTGTCTGAGATCCGGGGATGCGGTGTACTGTGTGAGAAAGAGCCAGTCAGTGCTGAAATATCAGACCCATGTACAGGTGGTGCTACAGGTGAAGTGTCTGATATCCGGGGGTGCGGTGTACTGAGTGAGAAAGAGCCAGTCAGTGCTGAAAAATCAGACCCTGGTACCGGTGCTGCTACAGGTGAGGTGTCTGAGATCCAGAGGGTGTGGAGTACTGTGTGAGAAAGAGCCAGTCAATGCTGAAATATCATTCCCAGGTACAGATGATGCTACAGGTGAGGTGGCTGAGATCCGGGGTGAGGAGTACTGAGAGAGAAAGAGCCAGTAAGTGCTGAAATATCAGACCCAGGTACAGGTGCTGTGACAGGTGAGGTGTCTGAGATCGGGGTGCTGTGTACTGTGTGAGAAAGAGCCAGTCAGTGCTGAAATATCAGACCCAGTTACAGGTGATGCTACAGGTGAGGTGTCTGAGATCGGGGTGCGGTGTACTGTGTGAGAAAGAGGCAGTCAGTGCTGAAATATCAGATCCAGGTACCGGTGCTGCTACAGGTGAGGTGTCAGAGATCCTTGGGTGTGGTGTACTGTGTGAGAAAGAGCCAGTCAGTGCTTAAATATCAGACCCAAGTACTGGTCCTGCTACAGGTGAGGTGTCTGAGATCGGGGGGGTGCGGTGTACTGTGTGAGAAAGAGCCAGTCAGTGCTGAAATATCAGACCCAGGTACCGGTGATGCTACAGGTGAGGTGTCTGAGATCAGGGGGTGCGATGTACTGTGTGAGAAAGAGCTAGTCAGTGCTGAGATATCAGACCCAGGTACAGGTGCTGCCACAAGTGAGGTGTCTGAGATCCAGGGTGCAGTGTACTGTGTGAGAAAGAGCGAGTAAGTGCTGAAATATCAGACCCAGGTACAGGTGCTGCCACAGGTGAGGTGTCTGAGATCCAGGGGTGCGGTGTACTGTGTGAGAAAGAGCCAGTCAGTGCTGAAATATCAGACCCAGGTACCGGTTATGCTACAGGTGAGGTGTCTGAGATCAGGGGTGCTGAGTACTGTGTGAGAAAGAGGCAGTCAGTGCTGAAATATCAGACCCAGGTAAAGGTGCTGAGACAGCTGAGGTGTCTGAGATCGGGGAGCGAAGTACTGTGTGAGAAAGAGCCAGTCAGTGCTGAAATATCAGACCCAGGTACAGGTGGTGCTACAGGTGAGGTGTCTGAGATCCGGGAGTTTGCAATGTACTGTGTGAGAAAGAGCCAGTCAGTGCTGAAATATCAGACCCAGGTACCGGTGCTTCTACAGGTGAGGTGTCTGTGATCCAGGAGGTGCTGTGTACTGTGTGAGAAAGAGCCAGTCAGTGCTGAAATATCAGACCCAGGTAAAGGTGCTGTGACAGGTGAGGTGTCTGAGATCGGGGGAGCGAAGTACTGTGTGAGAAAGAGCCAGTCAGTGCTGAAATATCAGACCCAGGTACAGGTTCTGCTACAGGTGAGGTGTCTGAGATCCGGGAGTTTGCGGTGTACTGTGTGAGAAAGAGCCAGTCAGTGCTGAAATATCAGACCCAGGTACCGGTGCTGCTACAGGTGAGGTGTCTGAGATCCAGGGGGTGCTGTGTACTGTGTGAGAAAGAGCCAGTCAGTGCTGAAATATCAGACCCAGGTACAGGTGCTGCTACAGGTGTGGTGTCTGAGATCCAGGGGTGCGGTGTATTGTGTGAGAAAGATACAGTCAGTGCTAAAATATCAGACCCAGGTGCCGGTGCTGCTACATGTGAGGTGTCTGAGATCAGGGGTGCAGTGTACGGTGTGAGAAAAGCCAGTCAGTGCTGAAATATCAGACCCAGGTACAGGTGCTTCCACAGGTGAGGTGTCTGAGATCCAGGGGTGCGGTGTACTGTGTGAGAAAGAGCCAGTCAGTGCTGAAATATCAGACCCAGGTACCGGTGCTGCTACAGGTGAGGTGTCTGAGATCGGGGGGGTGCGGTGTACTGTGTGACAAAGAGCCAGTCAGTGCTGAAATATCAGACCCAGGTACCGGTGATGCTACAGGTGAGGTGTCTGAGATCAGGGGGTGCGGTGTACTGTGTGAGAACGAGGTAGTCAGTGCTGAGATATCAGACCCAGGTACAGGTGCTGCCACAGGTGGGGTGTCTGAGATCCAGGGTGCAGTGTACTGTGTGAGAAAGAGCGAGTCAGTGCTGAAATATCAGACCCAGGTACAGGTGCTGCCACAGGTGAGGTGTCTGAGATCCAGGGGTGCGGTGTACTGTGTGAGAAAGAGCCAGTCGGTGCTGAAATATCAGACCCAGGTACCGGTTATGCTACAGGTGAGGTGTCTGAGATCAGGGGTGCTGAGTACTGTGTGAGAAAGAGGCATTCAGTGCTGAAATATCAGACTCAGGTACAGGTGCTGCTACAGGTGAGGTGTCTGAGATCCGGTGGTGCGGTGTACTGTGTGAGAAAGAGCCAGTCAGTGCTCAAATATCAGACCCAGGTACCGGTGATGCTACAGGTGAGGTGTCTGAGATCAGGGGGTGCGGTGTACTGTGTGAGAACGAGTTAGTCAGTGCGGAGATATCAGACCCAGGTACAGGTGCTGCCACAGGTGGGGTGTCTGAGATCCAGGGTGCAGTGTACTGTGTGAGAAAGAGCGAGTCAGTGCTGAAATATCAGACCCAGCTACAGGTGCTGCCACAGGTGAGGTGTCTGAGATCCAGGGGTGCGGTGTACTGTGTGAGAAAGAGCCAGTCGGTGCTGAAATATCAGACCCAGGTACCGGTTATGCTACAGGTGAGGTGTCTGAGATCAGGGGTGCTGAGTACTGTGTGAGAAAGAGGCAGTCAGTGCTGAAATATCAGACTCAGGTACAGGTGCTGCTACAGGTGAGGTGTCTGAGATCCGGGGGTGCGGTGTACTGTGTGAGAAAGAGCCAGTCAGTGCTGAAATATCAGACCCAGGTACCGGTGCTGCTACAGGTGAGGTGTCTGAGATCCAGGGGGTGCTGTGTACTGTGTGAGAAAGAGCCAGTCAGTGCTGAAATATCAGACCCAGGTACAGGTGCTGTGACAGGTGAGGTGTCTGAAATCGGGGTGCGGAGTACTGTGTGAGAAAGAGCCAGTCAGTGCTGAAATATCAGACCCAGGTACCGGTGCTGCTACAGGTGAGGTGTCTGAGATCGAGGTGCGGTGTACTGTGTGAGAAAGAGCCAGTCAATGCTGAAATATCAGACCCAGATACAGGTGCTGTGACCAGTGAGGTGTCTGAGATCGGGGGTGCGGAGTACTGTGTGAGAAAGAGCCAGTCAGTGCTGAAATATCAGACCCAGGTACCGGTGCTGCTACAGGTGAGGTGTCTGAGATCCAGGGGTGCGGTGTACTGTGTGAGAAAGAGCCAGTCAGTGCTGAAATATCAGACCCAGGAAAAGGTGCTGTGACAGGTGAGGTGTCTGAGATCGGGGGAGCGAAGTACTGTGTGAGAAAGAGCCAGTCAGTGCTGAAATATCAGACCCAGGTACAGGTGCTGCTACAGGTGAGGTGTCTGAGATCCGGGAGTTTGCGGTGTACTGTGTGAGAATGAGCCAGTCAGTGCTGAAATATCAGACCCAGGTACCGGTGCTGCTACAGGTGAGGTGTCTGTGATCCAGGGGGTGGTGTGTACTGTGTGAGAAAGAGCCAGTCAGTGCTGAAATATCAGACCAAGGTACAGGTGCTGCTACAGGTGTGGTGTCTCAGATCCAGGGGTGCGGTGTATTCTGTGAGAAAGATACAGCCAGTGCTGAAATATCAGACCCAGGTGCCGGTGCTGCTACATGTGAGGTGTCTGAGATCAGGGGTGCAGTGTACGGTGTGAGAAAGAGCCAGTCAGTGCTGAAATATAAGACCCAGGTATAGGTGCTTCCACAGGTGAGGTGTCTGAGATCCAGGGGTGCGGTGTACTGTGTGAGAAAGAGCCAGTCAGTGCTGAAATATCAGACCCAGGTACCGGTGATGCTACAGGTGAGGTGTCTGAGATCAGGGGGTGCGGTGTACTGTGTGAGAAAGAGCTAGTCAGTGCTGAAATATCAGACCCAGGTACAGGTGCTGCCACAGGTGAGGTGTCTGAGATCCAGGGTGCGGTGTACTGTGTGAGAAAGAGCCAGTCAGTGCTGAAATATCAGACCCAGGTACAGGTGCTGCTACAGGTGAGGTGTCTGAGATCCAGGGGTGTGGAGTGCTGTCTGAGAAAGAGCCAATCACTGGTGAAATATCAGACCCAGGTATAGGTGCTGTCACAGGTGATGTGTCTGAGATCCGATGTGCAGTGTACTGTGTGAGAAAGAGCCAGTCAGTGCTGAAATATCAGACTCAGGTACCGGTGCTGCTAGAGGTGAGGTGTCTGAGATCCAGGGGTGCGGAGTACTGTGTATGAAAGAGCCAATCACTGCTGAAATATCAGACACAGGTACCGGTTCTTCTACAGGTGAGGTGTCTGAGATCGGTGGGGTGCGGTGTACTCTGTGAGAAAGAGCCAGTCAGTGCTGAAATATCAGACCCAGGTACCGGTGCTGCTACAGGTGAGGTGTCTGAGATCGTGCTGCGGTGTACTGTGTGAGAAAGAGCCAGTCGGTGCTGAAATATCAGACCCAGGTACAGGTGCTGTGACGGGTGAGGTGTCTGAGATCGGGGTGCGGAGTACTGTGTGAGAAAGAGCCAGTCAGTGCTGAAATATCAGACCCAGGTACCGGTGCTGCTACAGGTGAGGTGTCTGAGATCGGGGTGCTGAGTACTGTGTGAGAAAGAGCCAGTCAGTGCTGAAATATCAGACCCAGGTACAGGTGCTGCCACAGGTGAGGTTTCTGAGATCCAGGGTGCAGTGTACTGTGTGAGAAAGAGCGAGTCAGTGCTGAAATATCAGACCCAGGTACAGGTGCTGCCACAGGTGAGGTGTCTGAGATCCAGGGGTGCGGTGTACTGTGTGAGAAAGAGCCAGTCAGTGCTGAAATATCAGACCCAGGTACCGGTGATGCTACAGGTGAGGTGTCTGAGATCAGGGGTGCTGAGTACTGTGTGAGGAAGAGGCAGTCAGTGCTGAAATATCAGACTCAGGTACAGGTGCTGCTACAGGTGAGGTGGCTGAGATCCGGGGGTGCGGTGTACTGTGTGAGAAAGAGCCAGTCAGTGCTGAAATATCAGACCCAGGTACAGGTGCTGCTACAGGTGAGGTGTCTGAGATCGTGCTGCAGTGTACTGTGTGAGAAAGAGCCAGTCGGTGCAGAAATATCAGACCCAGGTACAGGTGCTGTGACAGGTGAGGTGTCTGAAATCCGGGTGCAGAGTACTGTGTGAGAAAGAGCCAGTCAGTGCTGAAATATCAGACCCAGATACAGGTCCTGTGACCAGTGAGGTGTCTGAGATCGGGGGTGCGGAGTACTGTGTGAGAAAGAGCTAGTCAGTGCTGAAATATCAGACCCAGGTACCGGTGCTGCTACAGGTGAGGTGTCTGAGATCCAGGGGTGCGGTGTACTGTGTGAGAAAGAGCCAGTCAGTGCTGAAATATCAGACCCAGGTAAAGGTGATGTGACAGGTGAGGTGTCTGAGATCGGGGGAGCGAAGTACTGTGTGAGAAAGATCCAGTCAGTGCTGAAATATCAGACCCAGGTACAGGTGCTGCTACAGGTGAGGTGTCTGAGATCCGGGAGCTTGCGGTGTACTGTGTGAGAAAGAGCCAGTCAGTGCTGAAATATCAGACCCATGTACCGGTGCTGCTACAGGTGAGGTGTCTGTGATCCAGGGGGTGCTGTGTACTGTGTGAGAAAGAGCCAGTCAGTGCTGAAATACCAGACCCAGGTACAGGTGCTGCTACAGGTGTGGTGTCTCAGATCCAGGGGTGCGGTGTATTGTGTGAGAAAGATACAGCCAGTGCTGAAATATCAGACCCAGGTGCCGGTGCTGCTACATGTGAGGTGTCTGAGATCAGGGGTGCAGTGTACGGTGTGAGAAAGAGCCAGTCAGTGCCGAAATATCAGACCCAGGTACAGGTGCTTCCACAGGTGAGGTGTCTGAGATCCAGGGGTGCGGTGAACTGTGTGAGAAAGAGCCAGTCAGTGCTGAAGTATCAGACCCAGGTACTGGTGATGCTACAGGTGAGGTGTCTGAGATCAGGGGGTGCGGTGTACTGTGTGAGAAAGAGCTAGTCAGTGCTGAAATATCAGACCCAGGTACAGGTGCTGCCACAGGTGAGGTGTCTGAGATCCAGGGTGCGGTGTACTGTGTGAGAAAGAGCCAGTCAGTGCTGAAATATCAGACCCAGGTACGGGTGCTGCTACAGGTGAGGTGTCTGAGATCCAGGGGTGCGGAGTGCTGTCTGAGAAAGAGCCAATCACTGGTGAAATATCAGACCCAGGTACAGGTGCTGTCACAGGTGAGGTGTCTGAGATCCGATGTGCAGTGTACTGTGTGAGAAAGAGCCAGTCAGTGCTGAAATATCAGACCCAGGTACAGGTGCTGCTACAGGTGAGGTGTCTGAGATCCAGGGGTGCGGAGTGCTGTCTGAGAAAGAGCCAATCACTGGTGGAATATCAGACCCAGGTATAGGTGCTGTCACAGGTGAGGTGTCTGAGGTCCGATTTGCAGTGTACTGTGTGAGAAAGAGCCAGTCAGTGCTGAAATATCAGACTCAGGTACCGGTGCTGCTAGAGGTGAGGTGTCTGAGATCCAGGGGTGCGGAGTACTGTGTATGAAAGAGCCAATCACTGCTGAAATATCAGACCCAGGTACCGGTGCTTCTACAGGTGAGGTGTCTGAGATCGGTGGGGTGCGGTGTACTGTGTGAGAAAGAGCCAGTCAGTGCTGAAATATCAGACCCAGGTAGAGGTGCTGCTACAGGTGAGGTGTCTGAGATGCGGGGGTGTGGAGTACTGTGTGAGAAAGAACCAGTCAGTGCTGAAATATCAGACCCAGGTACCGGTGATGCTACAGGTGAGGTGTCTGAGATCAGGGGTGCTGAGTACTGTGTGAGAAAGAGCCAGTCAGTGTTGAAATATCAGACCCAGGTACAGGTGATGCTACAGGTGAGGTGTCTGAGATCCAGGGGGTGCGGTGTACTGTGTGAGAAAGAGCCAGTCAGTGCTGAAATATCAGACCCAGGTACCGGCACTGCTACAGGTGAGGTGTCTGAGATCGTGCTGCGGTGTACTGTGTGAGAAAGAGCCAGTCGGTGCTGAAATATCAGACCCAGGTACAGGTGCTGTGACAGGTGAGGTGTCTGAGATCGGGGTGCGGAGTACTGTGTGAGAAAGAGCCAGTCAGTGCTGAAATATCAGACCCAGGTACCGGTGCTGCTACAGGTGAGGTGTCTGAGATCGGGGTGCGGTGTACTGTGTGAGAAAGAGCCAGTCAGTGCTGAAATATTAGACCCAGGTACAGGTGCTCTGACCACTGAGGTGTCTGAGATCGGGGCTGCGGAGTACTGTGTGAGAAAGAGACAGTCAGTGCTGAAATATCAGACCCCGGTACCGGTGCTGCTACAGGTGAGGTGTCTGAGATCCAGGGGTGCGGTGTACTGTGTGAGAAAGAGCCAGTCAGTGCTGAAATATCAGACCCAGGTAAAGGTGCTGTGACAGGTGAGGTGTCTGAGATCGGGGGAGCGAAGTACTGTGTGAGAAAGAGCCAGTCAGTGCTGAAATATCAGACCCAGGTACAGGTGCTGCTACAGGTGAGGTGTCTGAGATCCAGGGGTGCAGTGTACTGTGTGAGAAAGAGCCAGTCAGTGCTGAAATATCAGACCCAGGTACAGGTGCTGCTACAGGTGAGGTGTCTGAGATCCGGGGATGCGGTGTACTGTGTGAGAAAGAGCCAGTCAGTGCTGAAATATCAGACCCATGTACAGGTGGTGCTACAGGTGAAGTGTCTGATATCCGGGGGTGCGGTGTACTGAGTGAGAAAGAGCCAGTCAGTGCTGAAAAATCAGACCCTGGTACCGGTGCTGCTACAGGTGAGGTGTCTGAGATCCAGGGGGTGTGGAGTACTGTGTGAGAAAGAGCCAGTCAATGCTGAAATATCATTCCCAGGTACAGATGATGCTACAGGTGAGGTGGCTGAGATCCGGGGTGAGGAGTACTGAGAGAGAAAGAGCCAGTAAGTGCTGAAATATCAGACCCAGGTACAGGTGCTGTGACAGGTGAGGTGTCTGAGATCGGGGTGCTGTGTACTGTGTGAGAAAGAGCCAGTCAGTGCTGAAATATCAGACCCAGTTACAGGTGATGCTACAGGTGAGGTGTCTGAGATCGGGGTGCGGTGTACTGTGTGAGAAAGAGGCAGTCAGTGCTGAAATATCAGATCCAGGTACCGGTGCTGCTACAGGTGAGGTGTCAGAGATCCTTGGGTGTGGTGTACTGTGTGAGAAAGAGCCAGTCAGTGCTTAAATATCAGACCCAAGTACTGGTCCTGCTACAGGTGAGGTGTCTGAGATCGTGGGGGTGCGGTGTACTGTGTGAGAAAGAGCCAGTCAGTGCTGAAATATCAGACCCAGGTACCGGTGATGCTACAGGTGAGGTGTCTGAGATCAGGGGGTGCGGTGTACTGTGTGAGAAAGAGCTAGTCAGTGCTGAGATATCAGACCCAGGTACAGGTGCTGCCACAAGTGAGGTGTCTGAGATCCAGGGTGCAGTGTACTGTGTGAGAAAGAGCGAGTAAGTGCTGAAATATCAGACCCAGGTACAGGTGCTGCCACAGGTGAGGTGTCTGAGATCCAGGGGTGCGGTGTACTGTGTGAGAAAGAGCCAGTCAGTGCTGAAATATCAGACCCAGGTACCGGTTATGCTACAGGTGAGGTGTCTGAGATCAGGGGTGCTGAGTACTGTGTGAGAAAGAGGCAGTCAGTGCTGAAATATCAGACCCAGGTAAAGGTGCTGAGACAGGTGAGGTGTCTGAGATCGGGGAGCGAAGTACTGTGTGAGAAAGAGCCAGTCAGTGCTGAAATATCAGACCCAGGTACAGGTGGTGCTACAGGTGAGGTGTCTGAGATCCGGGAGTTTGCAATGTACTGTGTGAGAAAGAGCCAGTCAGTGCTGAAATATCAGACCCAGGTACCGGTGCTTCTACAGGTGAGGTGTCTGTGATCCAGGAGGTGCTGTGTACTGTGTGAGAAAGAGCCAGTCAGTGCTGAAATATCAGACCCAGGTAAAGGTGCTGTGACAGGTGAGGTGTCTGAGATCGGGGGAGCGAAGTACTGTGTGAGAAAGAGCCAGTCAGTGCTGAAATATCAGACCCAGGTACAGGTTCTGCTACAGGTGAGGTGTCTGAGATCCGGGAGTTTGCGGTGTACTGTGTGAGAAAGAGCCAGTCAGTGCTGAAATATCAGACCCAGGTACCGGTGCTGCTACAGGTGAGGTGTCTGAGATCCAGGGGGTGCTGTGTACTGTGTGAGAAAGAGCCAGTCAGTGCTGAAATATCAGACCCAGGTTCAGGTGCAGCTACAGGTGTGGTGTCTGAGATCCAGGGGTGCGGTGTATTGTGTGAGAAAGATACAGTCAGTGCTAAAATATCAGACCCAGGTGCCGGTGCTGCTACATGTGAGGTGTCTGAGATCAGGGGTGCAGTGTACGGTGTGAGAAAAGCCAGTCAGTGCTGAAATATCAGACCCAGGTACAGGTGCTTCCACAGGTGAGGTGTCTGAGATCCAGGGGTGCGGTGTACTGTGTGAGAAAGAGCCAGTCAGTGCTGAAATATCAGACCCAGGTACCGGTGCTGCTACAGGTGAGGTGTCTGAGATCGGGGGGGTGCGGTGTACTGTGTGACAAAGAGCCAGTCAGTGCTGAAATATCAGACCCAGGTACCGGTGATGCTACAGGTGAGGTGTCTGAGATCAGGGGGTGCGGTGTACTGTGTGAGAACGAGGTAGTCAGTGCTGAGATATCAGACCCAGGTACAGGTGCTGCCACAGGTGGGGTGTCTGAGATCCAGGGTGCAGTGTACTGTG
This sequence comes from Pleurodeles waltl, assembly GCF_031143425.1. Lineage (NCBI taxonomy): Eukaryota > Metazoa > Chordata > Amphibia > Caudata > Salamandridae > Pleurodeles > Pleurodeles waltl. Next base: position 1,074,965,513 of record NC_090449.1, on the reverse strand, counting down.
TGAGAAAGAGCGAGTCAGTGCTGAAATATCAGACCCAGGTACAGGTGCTGCCACAGGTGAGGTGTCTGAGATCCAGGGGTGCGGTGTACTGTGTGAGAAAGAGCCAGTCGGTGCTGAAATATCAGACCCAGGTACCGGTTATGCTACAGGTGAGGTGTCTGAGATCAGGGGTGCTGAGTACTGTGTGAGAAAGAGGCATTCAGTGCTGAAATATCAGACTCAGGTACAGGTGCTGCTACAGGTGAGGTGTCTGAGATCCGGTGGTGCGGTGTACTGTGTGAGAAAGAGCCAGTCAGTGCTCAAATATCAGACCCAGGTACCGGTGATGCTACAGGTGAGGTGTCTGAGATCAGGGGGTGCGGTGTACTGTGTGAGAACGAGTTAGTCAGTGCGGAGATATCAGACCCAGGTACAGGTGCTGCCACAGGTGGGGTGTCTGAGATCCAGGGTGCAGTGTACTGTGTGAGAAAGAGCGAGTCAGTGCTGAAATATCAGACCCAGCTACAGGTGCTGCCACAGGTGAGGTGTCTGAGATCCAGGGGTGCGGTGTACTGTGTGAGAAAGAGCCAGTCGGTGCTGAAATATCAGACCCAGGTACCGGTTATGCTACAGGTGAGGTGTCTGAGATCAGGGGTGCTGAGTACTGTGTGAGAAAGAGGCAGTCAGTGCTGAAATATCAGACTCAGGTACAGGTGCTGCTACAGGTGAGGTGTCTGAGATCCGGGGGTGCGGTGTACTGTGTGAGAAAGAGCCAGTCAGTGCTGAAATATCAGACCCAGGTACCGGTGCTGCTACAGGTGAGGTGTCTGAGATCCAGGGGGTGCTGTGTACTGTGTGAGAAAGAGCCAGTCAGTGCTGAAATATCAGACCCAGGTACAGGTGCTGTGACAGGTGAGGTGTGTGAAATCGGGGTGCGGAGTACTTTGTGAGAAAGAGCCAGTCAGTGCTGAAATATCAGACCCAGGTACCGGTGCTGCTACAGGTGAGGTGTCTGAGATCGAGGTGCGGTGTACTGTGTGAGAAAGAGCCAGTCAATGCTGAAATATCAGACCCAGATACAGGTGCTGTGACCAGTGAGGTGTCTGAGATCGGGGGTGCGGAGTACTGTGTGAGAAAGAGCCAGTCAGTGCTGAAATATCAGACCCAGGTACCGGTGCTGCTACAGGTGAGGTGTCTGAGATCCAGGGGTGCGGTGTACTGTGTGAGAAAGAGCCAGTCAGTGCTGAAATATCAGACCCAGGAAAAGGTGCTGTGACAGGTGAGGTGTCTGAGATCGGGGGAGCGAAGTACTGTGTGAGAAAGAGCCAGTCAGTGCTGAAATATCAGACCCAGGTACAGGTGCTGCTACAGGTGAGGTGTCTGAGATCCGGGAGTTTGCGGTGTACTGTGTGAGAATGAGCCAGTCAGTGCTGAAATATCAGACCCAGGTACCGGTGCTGCTACAGGTGAGGTGTCTGTGATCCAGGGGGTGGTGTGTACTGTGTGAGAAAGAGCCAGTCAGTGCTGAAATATCAGACCAAGGTACAGATGCTGCTACAGGTGTGGTGTCTCAGATCCAGGGGTGCGGTGTATTCTGTGAGAAAGATACAGCCAGTGCTGAAATATCAGACCCAGGTGCCGGTGCTGCTACATGTGAGGTGTCTGAGATCAGGGGTGCAGTGTACGGTGTGAGAAAGAGCCAGTCAGTGCTGAAATATAAGACCCAGGTATAGGTGCTTCCACAGGTGAGGTGTCTGAGATCCAGGGGTGCGGTGTACTGTGTGAGAAAGAGCCAGTCAGTGCTGAAATATCAGACCCAGGTACCGGTGATGCTACAGGTGAGGTGTCTGAGATCAGGGGGTGCGGTGTACTGTGTGAGAAAGAGCTAGTCAGTGCTGAAATATCAGACCCAGGTACAGGTGCTGCCACAGGTGAGGTGTCTGAGATCCAGGGTGCGGAGTACTGTGTGAGAAAGAGCCAGTCAGTGCTGAAATATCAGACCCAGGTACAGGTGCTGCTACAGGTGAGGTGTCTGAGATCCAGGGGTGTGGAGTGCTGTCTGAGAAAGAGCCAATCACTGGTGAAATATCAGACCCAGGTATAGGTGCTGTCACAGGTGATGTGTCTGAGATCCGATGTGCAGTGTACTGTGTGAGAAAGAGCCAGTCAGTGCTGAAATATCAGACTCAGGTACCGGTGCTGCTAGAGGTGAGGTGTCTGAGATCCAGGGGGTGCGGTGTACTGTGTGAGAACGAGGTAGTCAGTGCTGAGATATCAGACCCAGGTACAGGTGCTGCCACAGGTGGGGTGTCTGAGATCCAGGGTGCAGTGTACTGTGTGAGAAAGAGCGAGTCAGTGCTGAAATATCAGACCCAGGTACAGGTGCTGCCACAGGTGAGGTGTCTGAGATCCAGGGGTGCGGTGTACTGTGTGAGAAAGAGCCAGTCGGTGCAGAAATATCAGACCCGGGTACCGGTTATGCTACAGGTGAGGTGTCTGAGATCAGGGGTGCTGAGTACTGTGTGAGAAAGAGGCATTCAGTGCTGAAATATCAGACTCAGGTACAGGTGCTGCTACAGGTGAGGTGTCTGAGATCCGGTGGTGCGGTGTACTGTGTGAGAAAGAGCCAGTCAGTGCTCAAATATCAGACCCAGGTACCGGTGATGCTACAGGTGAGGTGTCTGAGATCAGGGGGTGCGGTGTACTGTGTGAGAACGAGTTAGTCAGTGCGGAGATATCAGACCCAGGTACAGGTGCTGCCACAGGTGGGGTGTCTGAGATCCAGGGTGCAGTGTACTGTGTGAGAAAGAGCGAGTCAGTGCTGAAATATCAGACCCAGCTACAGGTGCTGCCACAGGTGAGGTGTCTGAGATCCAGGGGTGCGGTGTACTGTGTGAGAAAGAGCCAGTCGGTGCAGAAATATCAGACCCAGGTACCGGTTATGCTACAGGTGAGGTGTCTGAGATCAGGGGTGCTGAGTACTGTGTGAGAAAGAGGCAGTCAGTGCTGAAATATCAGACTCAGGTACAGGTGCTGCTACAGGTGAGGTGTCTGAGATCCGGGGGTGCGGTGTACTGTGTGAGAAAGAGCCAGTCAGTGCTGAAATATCAGACCCAGGTACCGGTGCTGCTACAGGTGAGGTGTCTGAGATCCAGGGGGTGCTGTGTACTGTGTGAGAAAGAGCCAGTCAGTGCTGAAATATCAGACCCAGGTACAGGTGCTGTGACAGGTGAGGTGTGTGAAATCGGGGTGCGGAGTACTGTGTGAGAAAGAGCCAGTCAGTGCTGAAATATCAGACCCAGGTACCGGTGCTGCTACAGGTGAGGTGTCTGAGATCGAGGTGCGGTGTACTGTGTGAGAAAGAGCCAGTCAATGCTGAAATATCAGACCCAGATACAGGTGCTGTGACCAGTGAGGTGTCTGAGATCGGGGGTGCGGAGTACTGTGTGAGAAAGAGCCAGTCAGTGCTGAAATATCAGACCCAGGTACCGGTGCTGCTACAGGTGAGGTGTCTGAGATCCAGGGGTGCGGTGTACTGTGTGAGATAGAGCCAGTCAGTGCTGAAATATCAGACCCAGGAAAAGGTGCTGTGACAGGTGAGGTGTCTGAGATCGGGGGAGCGAAGTACTGTGTGAGAAAGAGCCAGTCAGTGCTGAAATATCAGACCCAGGTACAGGTGCTGCTACAGGTGAGGTGTCTGAGATCCGGGAGTTTGCGGTGTACTGTGTGAGAATGAGCCAGTCAGTGCTGAAATATCAGACCCAGGTACCGGTGTTTCTACAGGTGAGGTGTCTGTGATCCAGGGGGTGGTGTGTACTGTGTGAGAAAGAGCCAGTCAGTGCTGAAATATCAGACCAAGGTACAGATGCTGCTACAGGTGTGGTGTCTCAGATCCAGGGGTGCGGTGTATTCTGTGAGAAAGATACAGCCAGTGCTGAAATATCAGACCCAGGTGCCGGTGCTGCTACATGTGAGGTGTCTGAGATCAGGGGTGCAGTGTACGGTGTGAGAAAGAGCCAGTCAGTGCTGAAATATAAGACCCAGGTATAGGTGCTTCCACAGGTGAGGTGTCTGAGATCCAGGGGTGCGGTGTACTGTGTGAGAAAGAGCCAGTCAGTGCTGAAATATCAGACCCAGGTACCGGTGATGCTACAGGTGAGGTGTCTGAGATCAGGGGGTGCGGTGTACTGTGTGAGAAAGAGCTAGTCAGTGCTGAAATATCAGACCCAGGTACAGGTGCTGCCACAGGTGAGGTGTCTGAGATCCAGGGTGCGGTGTACTGTGTGAGAAAGAGCCAGTCAGTGCTGAAATATCAGACCCAGGTACAGGTGCTGCTACAGGTGAGGTGTCTGAGATCCAGGGGTGTGGAGTGCTGTCTGAGAAAGAGCCAATCACTGGTGAAATATCAGACCCAGGTATAGGTGCTGTCACAGGTGATGTGTCTGAGATCCGATGTGCAGTGTACTGTGTGAGAAAGAGCCAGTCAGTGCTGAAATATCAGACTCAGGTACCGGTGCTGCTAGAGGTGAGGTGTCTGAGATCCAGGGGTGCGGAGTACTGTGTATGAAAGAGCCAATCACTGCTGAAATATCAGACCCAGGTACCGGTTCTTCTACAGGTGAGGTGTCTGAGATCGGTGGGGTGCGGTGTACTGTGTGAGAAAGAGCCAGTCAGAGCTGAAATATCAGACCCAGGTACCGGTGCTGCTACAGGTGAGGTGTCTGAGATCGTGCTGCGGTGTACTGTGTGAGAAAGAGCCAGTCGGTGCTGAAATATCAGACCCAGGTACAGGTGCTGTGACAGGTGAGGTGTCTGAGATCGGGGTGCGGAGTACTGTGTGAGAAAGAGCCAGTCAGTGCTGAAATATCAGACCCAGGTACCGGTGCTGCTACAGGTGAGGTGTCTGAGATCGGGGTGCTGTGTACTGTGTGAGAAAGAGCCAGTCAGTGCTGAAATATCAGACCCAGGTACAGGTGCTGCCACAGGTGAGGTTTCTGAGATCCAGGGTGCAGTGTACTGTGTGAGAAAGAGCGAGTCAGTGCTGAAATATCAGACCCAGGTACAGGTGCTGCCACAGGTGAGGTGTCTGAGATCCAGGGGTGCGGTGTACTGTGTGAGAAAGAGCCAGTCAGTGCTGAAATATCAGACCCAGGTACCGGTGATGCTACAGGTGAGGTGTCTGAGATCAGGGGTGCTGAGTACTGTGTGAGGAAGAGGCAGTCAGTGCTGAAATATCAGACTCAGGTACAGGTGCTGCTACAGGTGAGGTGGCTGAGATCCGGGGGTGCGGTGTACTGTGTGAGAAAGAGCCAGTCAGTGCTGAAATATCAGACCCAGGTACAGGTGCTGCTACAGGTGAGGTGTCTGAGATCGTGCTGCAGTGTACTGTGTGAGAAAGAGCCAGTCGGTGCTGAAATATCAGACCCAGATACAGGTCCTGTGACCAGTGAGGTGTCTGAGATCGGGGGTGCGGAGTACTGTGTGAGAAAGAGCTAGTCAGTGCTGAAATATCAGACCCAGGTACCGGTGCTGCTACAGGTGAGGTGTCTGAGATCCAGGGGTGCGGTGTACTGTGTGAGAAAGAGCCAGTCAGTGCTGAAATATCAGACCCAGGTAAAGGTGCTGTGACAGGTGAGGTGTCTGAGATCGGGGGAGCGAAGTACTGTGTGAGAAAGATCCAGTCAGTGCTGAAATATCAGACCCAAGTACAGGTGCTGCTACAGGTGAGGTGTCTGAGATCCGGGAGCTTGCGGTGTACTGTGTGAGAAAGAGCCAGTCAGTGCTGAAATATCAGACCCATGTACCGGTGCTGCTACAGGTGAGGTGTCTGTGATCCAGGGGGTGCTGTGTACTGTGTGAGAAAGAGCCAGTCAGTGCTGAAATACCAGACCCAGGTACAGGTGCTGCTACAGGTGTGGTGTCTCAGATCCAGGGGTGCGGTGTATTGTGTGAGAAAGATACAGCCAGTGCTGAAATATCAGACCCAGGTGCCGGTGCTGCTACATGTGAGGTGTCTGAGATCAGGGGTGCAGTGTACGGTGTGAGAAAGAGCCAGTCAGTGCCGAAATATCAGACCCAGGTACAGGTGCTTCCACAGGTGAGGTGTCTGAGATCCAGGGGTGCGGTGAACTGTGTGAGAAAGAGCCAGTCAGTGCTGAAGTATCAGACCCAGGTACTGGTGATGCTACAGGTGAGGTGTCTGAGATCAGGGGGTGCGGTGTACTGTGTGAGAAAGAGCTAGTCAGTGCTGAAATATCAGACCCAGGTACAGGTGCTGCCACAGGTGAGGTGTCTGAGATCCAGGGTGCGGTGTACTGTGTGAGAAAGAGCCAGTCAGTGCTGAAATATCAGACCCAGGTACGGGTGCTGCTACAGGTGAGGTGTCTGAGATCCAGGGGTGCGGAGTGCTGTCTGAGAAAGAGCCAATCACTGGTGAAATATCAGACCCAGGTACAGGTGCTGTCACAGGTGAGGTGTCTGAGATCCGATGTGCAGTGTACTGTGTGAGAAAGAGCCAGTCAGTGCTGAAATATCAGACCCAGGTACAGGTGCTGCTACAGGTGAGGTGTCTGAGATCCAGGGGTGCGGAGTGCTGTCTGAGAAAGAGCCAATCACTGGTGGAATATCAGACCCAGGTATAGGTGCTGTCACATGTGAGGTGTCTGAGGTCCGATGTGCAGTGTACTGTGTGAGAAAGAGCCAGTCAGTGCTGAAATATCAGACTCAGGTACCGGTGCTGCTAGAGGTGAGGTGTCTGAGATCCAGGGGTGCGGAGTACTGTGTATGAAAGAGCCAATCACTGCTGAAATATCAGACCCAGGTACCGGTGATGCTACAGGTGAGGTGTCTGAGATCAGGGGTGCTGAGTACTGTGTGAGAAAGAGCCAGTCAGTGTTGAAATATCAGACCCAGGTACAGGTGATGCTACAGGTGAGGTGTCTGAGATCCAGGGGGTGCGGTGTACTGTGTGAGAAAGAGCCAGTCAGTGCTGAAATATCAGACCCAGGTACAGGTTCTGCTACAGGTGAGGTGTCTGAGATCCGGGAGTTTGCGGTGTACTGTGTGAGAAAGAGCCAGTCAGTGCTGAAATATCAGACCCAGGTACCGGTGCTGCTACAGGTGAGGTGTCTGAGATCCAGGGGGTGCTGTGTACTGTGTGAGAAAGAGCCAGTCAGTGCTGAAATATCAGACCCAGGTTCAGGTGCAGCTACAGGTGTGGTGTCTGAGATCCAGGGGTGCGGTGTATTGTGTGAGAAAGATACAGTCAGTGCTAAAATATCAGACCCAGGTGCCGGTGCTGCTACATGTGAGGTGTCTGAGATCAGGGGTGCAGTGTACGGTGTGAGAAAAGCCAGTCAGTGCTGAAATATCAGACCCAGGTACAGGTGCTTCCACAGGTGAGGTGTCTGAGATCCAGGGGTGCGGTGTACTGTGTGAGAAAGAGCCAGTCAGTGCTGAAATATCAGACCCAGGTACCGGTGCTGCTACAGGTGAGGTGTCTGAGATCGGGGGGGTGCGGTGTACTGTGTGACAAAGAGCCAGTCAGTGCTGAAATATCAGACCCAGGTACCGGTGATGCTACAGGTGAGGTGTCTGAGATCAGGGGGTGCGGTGTACTGTGTGAGAACGAGGTAGTCAGTGCTGAGATATCAGACCCAGGTACAGGTGCTGCCACAGGTGGGGTGTCTGAGATCCAGGGTGCAGTGTACTGTGTGAGAAAGAGCGAGTCAGTGCTGAAATATCAGACCCAGGTACAGGTGCTGCCACAGGTGAGGTGTCTGAGATCCAGGGGTGCGGTGTACTGTGTGAGAAAGAGCCAGTCGGTGCTGAAATATCAGACCCAGGTACCGGTTATGCTACAGGTGAGGTGTCTGAGATCAGGGGTGCTGAGTACTGTGTGAGAAAGAGGCATTCAGTGCTGAAATATCAGACTCAGGTACAGGTGCTGCTACAGGTGAGGTGTCTGAGATCCGGTGGTGCGGTGTACTGTGTGAGAAAGAGCCAGTCAGTGCTCAAATATCAGACCCAGGTACCGGTGATGCTACAGGTGAGGTGTCTGAGATCAGGGGGTGCGGTGTACTGTGTGAGAACGAGTTAGTCAGTGCGGAGATATCAGACCCAGGTACAGGTGCTGCCACAGGTGGGGTGTCTGAGATCCAGGGTGCAGTGTACTGTGTGAGAAAGAGCGAGTCAGTGCTGAAATATCAGACCCAGCTACAGGTGCTGCCACAGGTGAGGTGTCTGAGATCCAGGGGTGCGGTGTACTGTGTGAGAAAGAGCCAGTCGGTGCTGAAATATCAGACCCAGGTACCGGTTATGCTACAGGTGAGGTGTCTGAGATCAGGGGTGCTGAGTACTGTGTGAGAAAGAGGCAGTCAGTGCTGAAATATCAGACTCAGGTACAGGTGCTGCTACAGGTGAGGTGTCTGAGATCCGGGGGTGCGGTGTACTGTGTGAGAAAGAGCCAGTCAGTGCTGAAATATCAGACCCAGGTACCGGTGCTGCTACAGGTGAGGTGTCTGAGATCCAGGGGGTGCTGTGTACTGTGTGAGAAAGAGCCAGTCAGTGCTGAAATATCAGACCCAGGTACAGGTGCTGTGACAGGTGAGGTGTGTGAAATCGGGGTGCGGAGTACTGTGTGAGAAAGAGCCAGTCAGTGCTGAAATATCAGACCCAGGTACCGGTGCTGCTACAGGTGAGGTGTCTGAGATCGAGGTGCGGTGTACTGTGTGAGAAAGAGCCAGTCAATGCTGAAATATCAGACCCAGATACAGGTGCTGTGACCAGTGAGGTGTCTGAGATCGGGGGTGCGGAGTACTGTGTGAGAAAGAGCCAGTCAGTGCTGAAATATCAGACCCAGGTACCGGTGCTGCTACAGGTGAGGTGTCTGAGATCCAGGGGTGCGGTGTACTGTGTGAGAAAGAGCCAGTCAGTGCTGAAATATCAGACCCAGGAAAAGGTGCTGTGACAGGTGAGGTGTCTGAGATCGGGGGAGCGAAGTACTGTGTGAGAAAGAGCCAGTCAGTGCTGAAATATCAGACCCAGGTACAGGTGCTGCTACAGGTGAGGTGTCTGAGATCCGGGAGTTTGCGGTGTACTGTGTGAGAATGAGCCAGTCAGTGCTGAAATATCAGACCCAGGTACCGGTGCTGCTACAGGTGAGGTGTCTGTGATCCAGGGGGTGGTGTGTACTGTGTGAGAAAGAGCCAGTCAGTGCTGAAATATCAGACCAAGGTACAGATGCTGCTACAGGTGTGGTGTCTCAGATCCAGGGGTGCGGTGTATTCTGTGAGAAAGATACAGCCAGTGCTGAAATATCAGACCCAGGTGCCGGTGCTGCTACATGTGAGGTGTCTGAGATCAGGGGTGCAGTGTACGGTGTGAGAAAGAGCCAGTCAGTGCTGAAATATAAGACCCAGGTATAGGTGCTTCCACAGGTGAGGTGTCTGAGATCCAGGGGTGCGGTGTACTGTGTGAGAAAGAGCCAGTCAGTGCTGAAATATCAGACCCAGGTACCGGTGATGCTACAGGTGAGGTGTCTGAGATCAGGGGGTGCGGTGTACTGTGTGAGAAAGAGCTAGTCAGTGCTGAAATATCAGACCCAGGTACAGGTGCTGCCACAGGTGAGGTGTCTGAGATCCAGGGTGCGGAGTACTGTGTGAGAAAGAGCCAGTCAGTGCTGAAATATCAGACCCAGGTACAGGTGCTGCTACAGGTGAGGTGTCTGAGATCCAGGGGTGTGGAGTGCTGTCTGAGAAAGAGCCAATCACTGGTGAAATATCAGACCCAGGTATAGGTGCTGTCACAGGTGATGTGTCTGAGATCCGATGTGCAGTGTACTGTGTGAGAAAGAGCCAGTCAGTGCTGAAATATCAGACTCAGGTACCGGTGCTGCTAGAGGTGAGGTGTCTGAGATCCAGGGGGTGCGGTGTACTGTGTGAGAACGAGGTAGTCAGTGCTGAGATATCAGACCCAGGTACAGGTGCTGCCACAGGTGGGGTGTCTGAGATCCAGGGTGCAGTGTACTGTGTGAGAAAGAGCGAGTCAGTGCTGAAATATCAGACCCAGGTACAGGTGCTGCCACAGGTGAGGTGTCTGAGATCCAGGGGTGCGGTGTACTGTGTGAGAAAGAGCCAGTCGGTGCAGAAATATCAGACCCGGGTACCGGTTATGCTACAGGTGAGGTGTCTGAGATCAGGGGTGCTGAGTACTGTGTGAGAAAGAGGCATTCAGTGCTGAAATATCAGACTCAGGTACAGGTGCTGCTACAGGTGAGGTGTCTGAGATCCGGTGGTGCGGTGTACTGTGTGAGAAAGAGCCAGTCAGTGCTCAAATATCAGACCCAGGTACCGGTGATGCTACAGGTGAGGTGTCTGAGATCAGGGGGTGCGGTGTACTGTGTGAGAACGAGTTAGTCAGTGCGGAGATATCAGACCCAGGTACAGGTGCTGCCACAGGTGGGGTGTCTGAGATCCAGGGTGCAGTGTACTGTGTGAGAAAGAGCGAGTCAGTGCTGAAATATCAGACCCAGCTACAGGTGCTGCCACAGGTGAGGTGTCTGAGATCCAGGGGTGCGGTGTACTGTGTGAGAAAGAGCCAGTCGGTGCAGAAATATCAGACCCAGGTACCGGTTATGCTACAGGTGAGGTGTCTGAGATCAGGGGTGCTGAGTACTGTGTGAGAAAGAGGCAGTCAGTGCTGAAATATCAGACTCAGGTACAGGTGCTGCTACAGGTGAGGTGTCTGAGATCCGGGGGTGCGGTGTACTGTGTGAGAAAGAGCCAGTCAGTGCTGAAATATCAGACCCAGGTACCGGTGCTGCTACAGGTGAGGTGTCTGAGATCCAGGGGGTGCTGTGTACTGTGTGAGAAAGAGCCAGTCAGTGCTGAAATATCAGACCCAGGTACAGGTGCTGTGACAGGTGAGGTGTGTGAAATCGGGGTGCGGAGTACTGTGTGAGAAAGAGCCAGTCAGTGCTGAAATATCAGACCCAGGTACCGGTGCTGCTACAGGTGAGGTGTCTGAGATCGAGGTGCGGTGTACTGTGTGAGAAAGAGCCAGTCAATGCTGAAATATCAGACCCAGATACAGGTGCTGTGACCAGTGAGGTGTCTGAGATCGGGGGTGCGGAGTACTGTGTGAGAAAGAGCCAGTCAGTGCTGAAATATCAGACCCAGGTACCGGTGCTGCTACAGGTGAGGTGTCTGAGATCCAGGGGTGCGGTGTACTGTGTGAGATAGAGCCAGTCAGTGCTGAAATATCAGACCCAGGAAAAGGTGCTGTGACAGGTGAGGTGTCTGAGATCGGGGGAGCGAAGTACTGTGTGAGAAAGAGCCAGTCAGTGCTGAAATATCAGACCCAGGTACAGGTGCTGCTACAGGTGAGGTGTCTGAGATCCGGGAGTTTGCGGTGTACTGTGTGAGAATGAGCCAGTCAGTGCTGAAATATCAGACCCAGGTACCGGTGTTTCTACAGGTGAGGTGTCTGTGATCCAGGGGGTGGTGTGTACTGTGTGAGAAAGAGCCAGTCAGTGCTGAAATATCAGACCAAGGTACAGATGCTGCTACAGGTGTGGTGTCTCAGATCCAGGGGTGCGGTGTATTCTGTGAGAAAGATACAGCCAGTGCTGAAATATCAGACCCAGGTGCCGGTGCTGCTACATGTGAGGTGTCTGAGATCAGGGGTGCAGTGTACGGTGTGAGAAAGAGCCAGTCAGTGCTGAAATATAAGACCCAGGTATAGGTGCTTCCACAGGTGAGGTGTCTGAGATCCAGGGGTGCGGTGTACTGTGTGAGAAAGAGCCAGTCAGTGCTGAAATATCAGACCCAGGTACCGGTGATGCTACAGGTGAGGTGTCTGAGATCAGGGGGTGCGGTGTACTGTGTGAGAAAGAGCTAGTCAGTGCTGAAATATCAGACCCAGGTACAGGTGCTGCCACAGGTGAGGTGTCTGAGATCCAGGGTGCGGTGTACTGTGTGAGAAAGAGCCAGTCAGTGCTGAAATATCAGACCCAGGTACAGGTGCTGCTACAGGTGAGGTGTCTGAGATCCAGGGGTGTGGAGTGCTGTCTGAGAAAGAGCCAATCACTGGTGAAATATCAGACCCAGGTATAGGTGCTGTCACAGGTGATGTGTCTGAGATCCGATGTGCAGTGTACTGTGTGAGAAAGAGCCAGTCAGTGCTGAAATATCAGACTCAGGTACCGGTGCTGCTAGAGGTGAGGTGTCTGAGATCCAGGGGTGCGGAGTACTGTGTATGAAAGAGCCAATCACTGCTGAAATATCAGACCCAGGTACCGGTTCTTCTACAGGTGAGGTGTCTGAGATCGGTGGGGTGCGGTGTACTGTGTGAGAAAGAGCCAGTCAGAGCTGAAATATCAGACCCAGGTACCGGTGCTGCTACAGGTGAGGTGTCTGAGATCGTGCTGCGGTGTACTGTGTGAGAAAGAGCCAGTCGGTGCTGAAATATCAGACCCAGGTACAGGTGCTGTGACAGGTGAGGTGTCTGAGATCGGGGTGCGGAGTACTGTGTGAGAAAGAGCCAGTCAGTGCTGAAATATCAGACCCAGGTACCGGTGCTGCTACAGGTGAGGTGTCTGAGATCGGGGTGCTGTGTACTGTGTGAGAAAGAGCCAGTCAGTGCTGAAATATCAGACCCAGGTACAGGTGCTGCCACAGGTGAGGTTTCTGAGATCCAGGGTGCAGTGTACTGTGTGAGAAAGAGCGAGTCAGTGCTGAAATATCAGACCCAGGTACAGGTGCTGCCACAGGTGAGGTGTCTGAGATCCAGGGGTGCGGTGTACTGTGTGAGAAAGAGCCAGTCAGTGCTGAAATATCAGACCCAGGTACCGGTGATGCTACAGGTGAGGTGTCTGAGATCAGGGGTGCTGAGTACTGTGTGAGGAAGAGGCAGTCAGTGCTGAAATATCAGACTCAGGTACAGGTGCTGCTACAGGTGAGGTGGCTGAGATCCGGGGGTGCGGTGTACTGTGTGAGAAAGAGCCAGTCAGTGCTGAAATATCAGACCCAGGTACAGGTGCTGCTACAGGTGAGGTGTCTGAGATCGTGCTGCAGTGTACTGTGTGAGAAAGAGCCAGTCGGTGCTGAAATATCAGACCCAGATACAGGTCCTGTGACCAGTGAGGTGTCTGAGATCGGGGGTGCGGAGTACTGTGTGAGAAAGAGCTAGTCAGTGCTGAAATATCAGACCCAGGTACCGGTGCTGCTACAGGTGAGGTGTCTGAGATCCAGGGGTGCGGTGTACTGTGTGAGAAAGAGCCAGTCAGTGCTGAAATATCAGACCCAGGTAAAGGTGCTGTGACAGGTGAGGTGTCTGAGATCGGGGGAGCGAAGTACTGTGTGAGAAAGATCCAGTCAGTGCTGAAATATCAGACCCAAGTACAGGTGCTGCTACAGGTGAGGTGTCTGAGATCCGGGAGCTTGCGGTGTACTGTGTGAGAAAGAGCCAGTCAGTGCTGAAATATCAGACCCATGTACCGGTGCTGCTACAGGTGAGGTGTCTGTGATCCAGGGGGTGCTGTGTACTGTGTGAGAAAGAGCCAGTCAGTGCTGAAATACCAGACCCAGGTACAGGTGCTGCTACAGGTGTGGTGTCTCAGATCCAGGGGTGCGGTGTATTGTGTGAGAAAGATACAGCCAGTGCTGAAATATCAGACCCAGGTGCCGGTGCTGCTACATGTGAGGTGTCTGAGATCAGGGGTGCAGTGTACGGTGTGAGAAAGAGCCAGTCAGTGCCGAAATATCAGACCCAGGTACAGGTGCTTCCACAGGTGAGGTGTCTGAGATCCAGGGGTGCGGTGAACTGTGTGAGAAAGAGCCAGTCAGTGCTGAAGTATCAGACCCAGGTACTGGTGATGCTACAGGTGAGGTGTCTGAGATCAGGGGGTGCGGTGTACTGTGTGAGAAAGAGCTAGTCAGTGCTGAAATATCAGACCCAGGTACAGGTGCTGCCACAGGTGAGGTGTCTGAGATCCAGGGTGCGGTGTACTGTGTGAGAAAGAGCCAGTCAGTGCTGAAATATCAGACCCAGGTACGGGTGCTGCTACAGGTGAGGTGTCTGAGATCCAGGGGTGCGGAGTGCTGTCTGAGAAAGAGCCAATCACTGGTGAAATATCAGACCCAGGTACAGGTGCTGTCACAGGTGAGGTGTCTGAGATCCGATGTGCAGTGTACTGTGTGAGAAAGAGCCAGTCAGTGCTGAAATATCAGACCCAGGTACAGGTGCTGCTACAGGTGAGGTGTCTGAGATCCAGGGGTGCGGAGTGCTGTCTGAGAAAGAGCCAATCACTGGTGGAATATCAGACCCAGGTATAGGTGCTGTCACATGTGAGGTGTCTGAGGTCCGATGTGCAGTGTACTGTGTGAGAAAGAGCCAGTCAGTGCTGAAATATCAGACTCAGGTACCGGTGCTGCTAGAGGTGAGGTGTCTGAGATCCAGGGGTGCGGAGTACTGTGTATGAAAGAGCCAATCACTGCTGAAATATCAGACCCAGGTACCGGTGATGCTACAGGTGAGGTGTCTGAGATCAGGGGTGCTGAGTACTGTGTGAGAAAGAGCCAGTCAGTGTTGAAATATCAGACCCAGGTACAGGTGATGCTACAGGTGAGGTGTCTGAGATCCAGGGGGTGCGGTGTACTGTGTGAGAAAGAGCCAGTCAGTGCTGAAATATCAGACCCAGGTACCGGCACTGCTACAGGTGAGGTGTCTGAGATCGTGCTGCGGTGTACTGTGTGAGAAAGAGCCAGTCGGTGCTGAAATATCAGACCCAGGTACAGGTGCTGTGACAGGTGAGGTGTCTGAGATCGGGGTGCGGAGTACTGTGTGAGAAAGAGCCAGTCAGTGCTGAAATATCAGACCCAGGTACCGGTGCTGCTACAGGTGAGGTGTCTGAGATCCGGGAGTTTGCAATGTACTGTGTGAGAAAGAGCCAGTCAGTGCTGAAATATCAGACCCAGGTACCGGTGCTTCTACAGGTGAGGTGTCTGTGATCCAGGAGGTGCTGTGTACTGTGTGAGAAAGAGCCAGTCAGTGCTGAAATATCAGACCCAGGTACAGGTGCTGTAACAGGTGTGGTGTCTCAGATCCAGGGGTGCGGTGTATTCTGTGAGAAAGATACAGCCAGTGATGAAATATCAGACCCAGGTGCCGGTGCTGCTACATGTGAGGTGTCTGAGATCAGGGGTGCAGTGTACTGTGTGAGAAAGAGCCAGTCAGTGCTGAAATATCAGACCCAGGTACAGGTGCTTCCACAGGTGAGGTGTCTGAGATCCAGGGGTGCGGTGTACTGTGTGAGAAAGAGCCAGTCAGTGCTTTAATATCAGACCCAGGTACCGGTGATGCTACAGGTGAGGTGTCTGAGATCAGGGGTTGCGGTGTACTGTGTGAGAAAGAGCTAGTCAGTGCTGAAATATCAGACCCAGGTACAGGTGCTGCCACAGGTGAGGTGTCTGAGATCCAGGGTGCGGTGTACTGTGTGAGAAAGAGCCAGTCAGTGCTGAAATATCAGACCCAGGTACAGGTGCTGCTACAGGTGAGGTGTCTGAGATCCAGGGGTGCGGAGTGCTGTCTGAGAAAGAGCCAATCACTGGTGAAATATCAGACCCAGGTATAGGTGCTGTCACAGGTGAGGTGTCTGAGATCCGATGTGCAGTGTACTGTGTGAGAAAGAGCCAGTCAGTGCTGAAATATCAGACTCAGGTACCGGTGCTGCTAGAGGTGAGGTGTCTGAGATCCAGGGGTGCAGAGTACTGTGTATGAAAGAGCCAATCCCTGCTGAAATATCAGACCCAGGTACCGGTGCTTCTACAGGTGAGGTGTCTGAGATCGGTGGGGTGCGGTGTACTGTGTGAGAAAGAGCCAGTCAGTGCTGAAATATTAGACCCAGGTAGAGGTGCTGCTACAGGTGAGGTGTCTGAGATGCGGGGGTGTGGAGTACTGTGTGAGAAAGAACCAGTCAGTGCTGAAATATCAGACCCAGGTACCGGTGATGCTACAGGTGAGGTGTCTGAGATCAGGGGTGCTGAGTACTGTGTGAGAAAGAGCCAGTCAGTGTTGAAATATCAGACCCAGGTACAGGTGATGCTACAGGTGATGTGTCTGAGATCCAGGGGGTGCAGTGTACTGCGTGAGAAAGAGCCAGTCAGTGCTGAAATATCAGACCCAGGTACCGGCGCTGCTACAGGTGAGGTGTCTGAGATCGTGCTGCGGTGTACTGTGAGAGAAAGAGCCAGTCGGTGCTGAAATTTCAGACCCAGGTACAGGTGCTGTGACAGGTGAGGTGTCTGAGATCGGGGTGCGGAGTACTGTGTGAGAAAGAGACAGTCAGTGCTGAAATATCAGACCCAGGTACCGGTGCTGCTACAGGTGAGGTGTCTGAGATCGGGGTGCGGTGTACTGTGTGAGAAAGAGATAGTCAGTGCTGAAATATCAGACCCAGGTACAGGTGCTGTGACCAGTGAGGTGTCTGAGATCGGGGGTGCGGAGTACTGTGTGAGAAAGAGCCAGTCAGTGCTTAATTATCAGACCCAGGTACCGGCGCTGCTACAGGTGAGGTGTCTGAGATCCAAGGGTGCGGTGTACTGCGTGAGAAGGAGCCAGTCAGTGCTGAAATATCAGACCCAGGTAAAGGTGCTGTGACAGATGAGGTGTCTGAGATCGGGGGAGCGAAGTACTGTGTGAGAAAGAGCCAGTCAGTGCTGAAATATCAGACCCAGGTACCGGTGCTGCTACAGGTGAGCTGTCTGAGATCCAGGGGGTGCTGTGTACTGTGTGAGAAAGAGCCAGTCAGTGCTGAAATATCAGACCCAGGTACAGGTGCTGCTACAGGTGAGGTGTCTGAGATCGTGCTGCAGTGTACTGTGTGAGAAAGAGCCAGTCAGTGCTGAAATATCAGACCCAGGTAAAGGTGCTGTGACAGGTGAGGTGTCTGAGATCGGGGGAGCGAAGTACTGTG